>NC_060143.1:399323329-400573329 GCF_021461385.2 Schistocerca piceifrons | reverse complement strand
GCATGAACAGAACTCCTGGGATGTTTTGCAGTAGGATAAAGCTCGTCCACATACCACTGTTGTAATCCAACATGCTCTACAGTGTCGACGTGTTGCCTTAGCCTACTCGATCACCAGATCAGTCTCCAATCGAGAATATGTGGGTCATCATCCGACAACAACGCCAGCGTCATCGACAACCATTATTAACCGTCCCTGTATTGACAGACCAAGTGCAACTGTCATGGAACTCCAGCCCACAAACTGACATGCGGCACCTGTACAAAACTTCGATGCACGCTTGCTTGCTTGTATTTTGCATACCGGCAGTTACACCGGTTATTAATGTACCAGCATTTCACATTTGCAATGGCTTGTCTCGCGCGTACATTAACCTGTGATCTTATAATGTTCAATATTTAATTAACGTAGAGTAATGAAATTTTGGGAATACATTTCTTTAGCTAAAGTTTTAAGTGATTAACATTGCAGGATTACTGATTAATGTAAGCGCGAAATAAGCACTGCAAATTTGAAACGCTTTTACGTTAATTACCTGTGTAATCGCAAGAATGTTGAATGCAAGCATGCAAATGTGCATCTACTGAGTTGATCCGGTGCCCGACGTCAGCGTGTGGGGTGGAGCTCCATTGCCTGTTACACTTGGTCGGTCAGTGCTGTTTGTGGATGTGTGGGGTTGTCGTCAGATGATGTTCCATGTGTTGAAGACAAATCTTGGTGATCGAACAGGTCAAGGCAACATGTGATACTGTGTAGAGCATATTGTGGTACAACAACGATTATATGAACGAGCGTTATCATACTGGAAAACATCCCTTGGAATGCTGTTCATCAATGGTAGCACTCATATGAAATCGCTTGTCAGACCATAACTCCAGGTGTAGGTCCAGTGTGTCTAGCACGCCAACAGATAGGCTGCAGGCCTTTAACTGAAGCCGGCCGCGGTGGTCTAGCGGTTCTGGCGCTGCAGTCCGGAACCGCGGGACTGCTACGGTCGCAGGTTCGAATCCTGCCTCGGGCATGGGTGTGTGTGATGTCCTTAGGTTAGTTAGGTTTAAGTAGTTCTGAGTTCTAGGGGACTTATGACCTAAGATGTTGAGTCCCATAGTGCTCAGAGCCATTTGAACCTTTAACTGAAGTCTTACCAACACACGGCCATCATTGGCACCTAGGCAGAACCAGCTTTCATTAGAAAACACAACAGACCTCCACGCTGCCTAATGAACTCTCGCTTGACACCACTAAAGTCGCAAACGGCGGTTGCTTGGGGTCAGTGGAATCCACGCTATAGGACGTCTGGCTCGGAACTGTCCTTAAAGTAACCGACTTGTAACAGTCAGTTGTGTCACTATGGTACCAATTACTGCTGCAGAAGCTGTACGAGCTCCACAGCCGTACGCCGAACACGATGGTCCCAGATTCCGGTCTCCTTGCGACTGTACATTCCCGTGAACATCGCTGCCAGCAATCAGGTATAGTGAGCACATTCAAATGGTTCAAATGGCTCAGAGCAATATGGGACTTAACATCCATGGTCATCAATCCCCTAGAACTTAGAACTACTTAAACCTATCTAACCTAAGGACAGCACACAACACCCAGTCATCACGAGGCAGAGAAAATCCCTGACCCCGCCGGGAATCGAACCCGGGAATGAGCACATTCCTTCCATGTCTTTCTGCGGTGTCGCAGAAGGAACATCGAGCTTCATGTACCCCTAGAACTCGTTTTCGTTCAAATTCAGTCAGGTGTTGATAATGGCGTCTTTGTCTTATCAGCTCACCACGTCCAGTCTCAAAGTTACTAACGCTTATAACCTTTACAGCGTCTATGTAAAGCAAACCTGATTGGTATCATGCTGGCGCTGCTAGCGCGCCTCTTATGCGACTGACACCTTTCAGGTGTAGAAACACGGCTACTAACTTCCGTTTATGTCGCGCAACTTCTTCTTCGAGCTGCGATTTTCTTTAGGATAAACTGTCAAATTTGTGGATATCTGTTGAAACTCTGCGTGTAAGCCATTCAACTACGGAGGCAACCAATAATTAACACTACGGGGAAAACAAACCCTATATCGAACCGAGTACTACTGCGTTGGAGCTCATCAGTGATAAGTAAAGTGGGAATTACTGTAGTCAACAGTAAATACCATGAGCGAACGGAACATGTTTGTTTCAGAACGGGATACGCAGCGCTTACCGTCGACATTTGCACTGTTGTGCGGATATTTTCATTGCAGTACAAAGATAAATGGGGGTAAGAAATCAAACGAAGTGAAATGATCTGTAACCAGCCACGTGGTACCATGAGTTCCTTGTAACAAAATACTCCGATGATTTCCCTGAACAACCTCTGTAATTTTGTCGGTTGAGTTTGGGTTCATGCAGCGTATTGCGTAAACCAGGCGAGTTGATAAGCAGCGAAGATACTGGACTGGTATCCCTCAAGAACAGTGTTCAGACTACCTGACACCTAATATCTACATGTACATTTTACATTACTGCTGTGCAGTTCTCACCTAGAGGGCTTCGTAGAGGGCTGATAGAGCCACTTATGAGACCTTTTTTTCGAGCGTTCCACTCTCGAATAGCAGGTGGGAAAAATGAACACCTAAAACTTCCCCGAGATCTCTGGTTTCTCTTATTTTTTTAAGATGGTCGTTTCTGTCTGTGTAAGTTGTAGTCAACAAAATATTTTCGCATTCGCAGGAGAAAGTTAGTGATTGAAATTCTGTGAAAATACCTTGCAACAACGAAAAATATCTCTTTTTTAATGATTCCCGTCCCAACACGCTTATCATATCCGTGACTCTCTCGCCTATTTCGCGATAATACAAAACGATGTCCAAGGAATAGAAAAGCAACTGGAATTACTCAACAGAGGAAAGTCCACTGGACCTGACGGGATACCAATTCGATTCTACACAGAGTACGCGAAAGAACTTGCCCCCCTTCTAACAGCCGTGTACCGCAAGTCTCTAGAGGAACGGAAGGTTCCAAATGATTGGAAAAGAGCACAGGTAGTCCCAGTCTTCAAGAAGGGTCGTCGAGCAGATGCGCAAAACTATAGACCTATATCTCTGACGTCGATCTGTTGTAGAATTTTAGAACATGTTTTTTGCTCGAGTATCATGTCGTTTTTGGAAACCCAGAATCTACTATATAGGAATCAACATGGATTCCGGAAACAGCGATCGTGTGAGACCCAACTCGCTTTATTTGTTCATGAGACCCAGAAAATATTAGATACAGGCTCCCAGGTAGATGCTATTTTTCTTGACTGCCGGAAGGCGTTCGATACAGTTCCGCACTGTCGCCTGATAAAGTAAGAGCCTACGGAATATCAGACCAGCTGTGTGGCTGGATTGAAGAGTTTTTAGCAAACAGAACACAGCATGTTGTTATCAATGGAGAGACGTCTACAGACGTTAAAGTAACCTCTGGCGTGCCACAGGGGAGTGTTATGGGACCATTGCTTTTCACAATATATATAAATGACCTAGTAGATAGTGTCGGAAGTTCCATGCGGCTTTTCGCGGATGATGCTGTAGTATACAGAGAAGTTGCAGCATGAGAAAATTGTAGCGAAATGCAGGAAGATCTGCAGCGGATAGGCACTTGGTGCAGGGAGTAGCAACTGACCTTTAACATAGACAAATGTAATGTATTGCGAATACATAGAAAGAAGGATCCTTTATTGCATGATTATATGATAGCGGAACAAACAATGGTAGCAGTTACTTCTGTAAAATATCTGGGAGTATGCGTGCGGAACGGTTTGAAGTGGAATCATCACATAAAATTAATTGTTGGTAAGGCGGGTACCAGGTTGAGATTCATTGGGAGAGTCCTTAGAAAATGTAGTCCATCAACAAAGGAGGTGGCTTACAAAACACTCGTTCGACCTATACTTGAGTATTGCTCATCAGTGTGGGATCCGTACCAGACCGGGTTGACGGAGGAGATAGAGAAGATCCAAAGAAGAGCGGCGCGTTTCGTCACAGGGTTATTTGGTAAGCGTGATAGCGTTACGGAGATGTTTAACAAACTCAAGTGGCAGACTCTGCAAGAGAGGCGCTCTGCATCGCGGTGTAGCTTGCTGTCCAGGTTTCGAGAGGGTGCGTTTCTGGATGAGGTATCGAATATATTGCTTCCCCCTACTTATACCTCCCGAGGAGACCACGAATGTAAAATTAGAGAGATTAGAGCGCGCACGGAGGCTTTCAGACAGTCGGTCTTCCCGCGAACCATACGCGACTGGAACAGGAAAGGGAGGTAATGACAGTGGCACGTAAAGTGCCCTCCGACACACACCGTTGGGTGGCTTGCGGAGTATAAATGTAGATGTAGATGTAGACCTGCCCTTATTTGAACTTTTTCCGTGTTCTCCGTCAATGGTATACGTAAAGGGTCCCATATCGCGCAGCAATAGTTCAGGAGGGCATTGACATCAAGTTTATTTAGGAATTGACAAGCTTCGTTTCGGCAGCCTCTTCAGTAGATTTGTAGCGTCAGTAACATTAAGTGTTCAACCAATAAAACTCAGACTTTAGTTCACTTTTCCCACAATATTTTCTTTGTGATATTTCCAGTTTATGTCGTTCATAATTGTAATAGCTATATATTTAGTTGAATCGACAAAAGTTAAATTTGTATGATGCACCGTTTAATGGAAATGTAACGGACTTTTTTTATTTTTTCGTAATCGTGTTGGCGACGCCTCCCTCTTTATTGTTGAGGATAAGTTTCCCAATTTCAGCACCGTGCATATATCTTGTATAACTCGTTTTGTCATTCGTATTTATCTTGTGCCGAGTTTGCTAGATGTTAAACGTCAGTTTCATGTGCAAACAATCTAAGAGTGCTTCTCAGCTCATCTCCTAGATTGTTTGTATAGATTAAGAACAGCAGAGGGCATATCAAACACCTCCTTAGGGAGTATCAGCTATCACTTCGGTTTCATTAGATGATTTCCCAACAGTTACTACGAAATGATACTTTTCAGACAGGAATTCACGAATCTAGTCGCACAGTTGAGACGAGACTCCATAGACACGCTATTTCATTGGAAGATTCTTGTGAGGAATGGTGTCAGAGGAGTTTGGAAAATAAGGCAATATGGAATAAACTTGAAAGCCTTTGTCGGTACCACTCATTACTTCGTGTGAATAGAGTCAGTTGTGTTACCCAGGAACGATATTTTCGCAACGTACTCAGGATATTTTATGAAACAACTTAAGCCGTAGTTACTTCATATGATGCCTGCCAGTCTCATAGCATACATTTTAACAGCACGTACAATTATACCAGACTGTCTCATATACCCGCTGTCTGTGGGTCAATGAGACAGGCATCTAGGATTCTACCAATCAGTCCTTTACAATTCCTACATGGTTTTCATAGATGAACGTCTTCGTCCAACCTCACATTAAAATAATTCATGGGTCTGAGATCGCAAATATGTGATCATGAGACAGAACCGCCTCTTCCAATCCGGCGATGAGTATATCTGATATTCAGTTGCTCACAATATTAACGTGTAAGTGGTATGACCACCTTCTTGTTAAAAGCCACATTTTCTGCAGACAACAAGTCGAACAGTGTCCAGCGAATGGGCAACACATCTCAAGTAAACACAGGTAACGAGCACTATTCTACAACGGGTCTCATTTACAGTTCCTCAATGACAGGTAGGGGAGAATGTGTTCTGTCAGGATAGCGTACCCACTCTTCCACCAAGGCTTGTTGGTTCGATTGGCGGTCGAAAGGGTCAGGGGCACTGTTAAGGTGAGAGCGGTAAATGGACTTCAGTAAAACTCTTTATTGTTACGTCTAGCTGGAGCGGACACACATGCTCGGTAAAATAGATGTGGCCCTGCCTGAAGGCCTCCTACGTTGCTAGGACGGAGTACTGACACAGCGTACGGTTCTAGTATGCTGGATCGATTACAGCTATCGTAGGTGGTGGCTGCTTGGCGATGGCACGCTATGTTCACAGGATTCCATGGACAGACTAGCGGCGTCGAACCTTAGCCTTCCAGGACGTCGCCAACAGTAGCTTGACGGAGTGGTTGTGACCCGATACAGAGATCCCCAGAGCTCTTCTGTCTCCGAAACCCTTGCTGCTAGAGCCTATCTATTTGTACTGTCTCCACGCTGAGTTCTTTAGTCCGGCGGTGGTGGCATGCACATCCGATTGACGCCATGATGCGTCGACGCCTAATGTGAATTTTAAAATTCTCCCGGCGAATGGAATGTTCAAACAAATTTCGGGCTTGCAGCTGGTCGTCGATTAGTTCAGTGTACGATATTTCGACTAGGCATCTGTCAATGATCTTCAGGTGAGCCATTGAAGAGGGACGAGGACGTGCTCGGTTCCGCCGTGCATAGCGCGTTGCGAGTTTTCCGCGCATGGGTGAAAATTCAAGTCGACAGACGGGCCACACGTCACGACGGCAGCGCCCTCGCTGGCGGAACTGCGGAACTCAGATGTCCTCTGTGTTTCCGCTCGCCGCCGCCGTTGCCGCAGTCTGTCGTCTTCGATAAGAACAAATCGTGGAGAAGATGGGGTTCCACGCACTGTCCAACTGGTAGCCACCGTCACGGTTCATCAGATTTTCCGCCAGGC
This sequence comes from Schistocerca piceifrons, assembly GCF_021461385.2. Taxonomy (NCBI): domain Eukaryota; kingdom Metazoa; phylum Arthropoda; class Insecta; order Orthoptera; family Acrididae; genus Schistocerca; species Schistocerca piceifrons. The sequence continues at coordinate 400,566,702 of NC_060143.1, read as the reverse complement.
GTATTACCACGGATTCTTTAATAATGGAATCTGAAAAAGATGTAGCTGTGCTCAGGATCACAGATCTGTCATACTCCATTGAATGTCCTGTGGAGATAAGTGTTCAGCAATAGCGGACTTTCTTGGTTGCAAAAGGCGAGTGCAACGTTGGTGTTCAGTGGACCGTTCTTTCACAGTGCGTGTGGTTTGTCCTATGTAACCCATACCACACTGACAAGGTATTTTGTAAATTCTGCCCTTCTGCAATAAGAAGTCGTTTTTCACCGATCCCAAAAAGTTAATCGTAGATGGCGTACGGAAAATCAGCTTCACTTGAAATTTAGTGATGATTCTTGCTGTTTTAAATGGAATGTTGCCCACAAAAGGAGAAGAAGCTAAAGATTTTGCGGACGAGTTCTCCTCTTTATCCATTTCCTGAGCCTTGGTTTCAACTGACAGTGCCCTGTTATTTTGTTTGGAATATCGAGTCTTTAAACACTGTTTTTAGGGGGGCGAGCCGTTTAGGTAAACTATCTATATACAGGGTGTTTCAAAATGAATATACTTGTTCTATGGCTTCGTAGCATGTATTACATTCACCTTACAATTATAAATAACACGTAAAATGAAAGAGCAACTCAAACAGTTTTTCTTATGAGGGTTCAATGTTGTAAGTAGGCTGTTTAGGTTTTTTTATTGGTAACGCCACCTCTGTATGAAAATCACTGGCTGTGCTGTGTGCAGTCTGTGGCTAGTTTGCATTGTTGTCTGCCATTGTAGTGTTGGGCAGCGGCAGCTGGATGTGAACAGCGCGCAGCGTTGCGCAGTTGGAGGTGAGCCGCCAACAGTGGTGGATGTGGGGGGAGAGATGGCGGAGTTTTGTAATTTGTCATGAACTGCTGTATATATTATGACTATTAAGGTAAATACATTGTTTGTTCTCTATTAAAATCTTTCATTTGCTAACTATGCCTATTAGTAGTTAGTGCCTTCAGTAGTTTGACTCTTTTATTTAGCTGGCAGTAGTGGCGCTCGCTGTATTGCAGTAGCTTGAGTAGCGAAGATTTTTGTGAGGTAAGTGATTTGTGAAACGTATAGGTTAATGTTAGTCAGGGCCACACTTTTGTAGGGATTTTTGAAAGTCAGATTGCGTTGCGCTATAAATATTGTGTGTCAGTTTAAGCACAGTCGTGTATAAATTGTTCAAAGGGGACGTTTCAATGTGAGCACCGTCCGTTACACATCGAGTTGCTAGGCGAGTTCTTCCCAAACCTTAAAGTCAGGTAGATCAGGTGGTAGCGGATGCACATACAAATGATCCTTTGTGAACCCCTAAAGGTAAAAATTACATGGTGTCGGATCGTGGAACGTGGAGGTCATGCAGCCAATCCAGCGGTCGGGTACAATGTTGCCAGTGAGGTGGCGCACCATCTTGTTGCCAGATGAAGTTCTATGCTACAACTTCTTCCGCTTGAGGGAAGATCCATAGTTCTAGCGCATCAAGGTAAGAAATATGACTTGCATTTGCTTGACCGGAAGAGAAATGCCCGTATATCTTCTGGCACAAAACAATTTAGAGGAGTCTAGTTGGAACTTCACCATCTCGTGGGGATTTACCCCTAGATGCGCACGTTATGTGTCTTCACATTTCCACGCTGGCCGGTGTGGCCGAGCGGTTCTAGGAGCTTCAGTCTGGAACCGCGCGACCGTTGCCGTCGCAGGTTCGAATCCTGCCTCGGGCATGGATGTGTGTCATGTCCTTAGTTTAGTTAGGTTTAAGTAGTTCTAAGTTGTAGGGAACTGATGACCTCAGCAGTTAAGTCCCACAGTGATCAGAGTCACCACATTTCCACTTACGTGACATGTCTGTTCATCACTGAAGACGAAACGACGAAGAAAATATTCATCATGCAGCAACATTTAATTTGAAAAATTGGCACGTAAACTATAGCCGGTAGGCTTTAGAGCTTGCAACAGTTGCAAGCGATAAGGACGTAGTTCTGTCTCTTTTAAAGTCACCACAGAGACGTCACTGCACTTGTTACTTCACGACTAGTCTTCCGAATTGATTTTTGAGGCTACGCCTAGAAGATCGACACACGTTCGACGTATTCTACAGTCACCCTTGGTCGTTCCATACTCTTCCCTTTGCACACAGGTATACAAATAAAAATATAAATGAATTGCTCTTTCGATGCATGTATTATTTATAATTGTAAATTGAATGAACACTACTGGCCATTAAAATTGCTACATCACGAAGATGACGTGCTACAGACGAGAAATTTAACCGACAGGAAGAAGATGCTATGATATGCAAGAGATTAGCTTTTCAGAGCATTCACACAAGGTTGGCACCGGTGGCGACTCCTACAACGTGCTGACATGAGGAAAGTTTCCAACCGATTTCTCATACACAAACAGCAGTTGACCTGCGTTGCCTCGTGTAAGGAGGAGAAATGCGTACCATCACGTTTCCGACTTTGATAAAGGTCGGATTGTAGCCTAACGCGATTGCGGTTTATCGTATCGCGACATTGATGCTCGCGTAGGTCGAGATCCAATGACTGTTAGCAGAACATGGAATCGGTGGTTTCAGGAGGGTAATACAGAACGCCGTACTGGATCCCAACGGCCTCGTATCACTAGCAGTCGAGATGACGGGCATCTTATCCGCATGGCTGTAACGGATCGTGCAGCCACGTCTCGATCCCTGAGTTAACAGATGGGGACGTTTCCAAGACAACAACCATCTGCACGAACAGTTCGACGACGTTTTCAGCAGCATGGACTATCCGGCCGGCGCTGTTGCACAACCTGCACGTTTTTTCTGAAGAAGGAGGTCCTTTTCATTGCAACAGATTAAGCTGACATCGTGATCAGTGATTTGATGCTAAGGAAATATCTGGTTAGTAGATGACATATTGTCAAGACAAGACCCCAAACAAGTGTATTTGTAAGAAAAATATTTATTTGCACACTCTTGGTTACAAATTGTCGGAAATGATGACTAGTTTTACACACTTAGTGCTCATTTTCGGAGTTGTAAATAACAGTAAAACATTAATAAGTATCTGATTAAGTACATAAAAAAGCGCTCCGTCATCAGGCCACAAGTGGCCCATCGGGACCATCCGATCGCCGTGTTATCCTCAGCTGAGGATGCGGATAGTGGGGGGGGGGGGGGCATGTGGTTAGCACACCGCTCTCCCGGTCGTTATGATGGTTTTCTGTGACCGGAGCCGCTACTATTCGGTCGAGTGGCTCCTCAATTGACATCACGAGGCTGAGTGCACACCGAAAAATGGCAACAGCGCATGGCGGCCCGGATAGTCACCCATCCAAGGGCTGGCCACGCCCGACAGCGCTTAACTTCGGTGAACTGACGGGAACCGGTGTATCCACTACGGCAAGGCCATTGCTTGTTTATGTAGAGAGCAAGTATTAATTTAATGATCAATTTACTAATCAGAAGGTCCTCGGCCTCGGGTTCGAACCGCGACACTGCTTAAATTCTGAATAAAAATCATTGCAAATGGCGGCCGAAGAATTCGTGCATAAGAACTCTTATTTTGCCAACGGCCTTTTCATAGAAATCGGACGATCAGAGGTTCAGGGCACTCTCTTGCCGTTGAGGTGGAAAACTGCCCCTAAGAGGCAGAATAATCAGCAATAATCAACGGCATGAGAATGCAGAAGGCAATGGAAACCATAGCATTACAGAAGCCACATGTAGACCCATAGCACACGTTGCCTGTAATTGAAAAAGTGTAATGATAATCTATCCATTTGCAAAAGATAGCGGATTAGTCCCCCATTCGGATCTCCTGGAGGGGAACTGCCAAGGGGGAGGTGAGCACGAGGAAAAGATTGAACAACCAACGAAAGAATAACGTTCTACGTGTCGGGGCGTGGAATGTCAGAAGTCTGAACGTGGTAGGGAAGCTAGAAAATTTGAAAAGGTAAATGCTAAGGCTCAATCTAGATATAGTAGGCATCGATAAAGTAAAATGGAAAGAAGACAAGTATTTCTGATCAGACGAGTTTAGAGAGAGCAAAACAGCAGCAAAAAATCGTAAAAAGAGAGGAAGATACGTTATCAACAGCAAGGTAGGGCAAAGAGCGAATTACTGTGAACATTCCAGTGATGGAATTATTCTCATCAGAATCAACAGCAAACAGACACCGAAACAATAGTTCAGGTATACATGCCGAAGTCCCAAGATAGAGAAACACTAATTGAGTTCTGTAATAAATTTAGCTAGTAATAGCGAATACTCTGTTCAAGAATCACAAGAGGAAGAGGTATAGTAGGAAAAGGCCAGGAGATCCGGGAAGATTTCAGTTACATTACATCACGATCAGGCAGAAATTCCGAAATCAGATAATGGATTGCAAGGCGTTCCTAATTTAGTAATGAAGAGTAGGCTAAAGTTTGAAGAAACTAGTGAGGAAGAATCAATGCGCAAGGGGTGGAATATGGAAGTATTAAGGAGTGAAGAGCTGAAGTTGAAGCTTGAAGTTCTCTGAGGCTATAGATACTGCGATAATGAACAGCTCACAGCCAGCTCGGCTGAAGAGGAATCGACATCTCTAAAATGGGCAGTCAGAGATACGTAGGTACAAGTAAGGTAGTTCCGAAGAAACCATGGTAACAGAATAAATACTTCAGTTGATCGACCAAGGAAGAAAGTACAAAAATGTTCGGCGAAATTCAGGAATACAGAAATTCAAGTCACTTAGGAATGAAGTAAATGGGAAGTACAGGGAAACTAAACCGAGGTGGCTAGGTGAAAAATGTGAAGAAATCAAAGAAGAAACAGTAATCGGAAGGACTGACACAGCATGTAAGTAAGTCAAAACTACATTCGGTGAAATTAAATGCATGGGTAGTAACTTTAAAAGTGCAGTGGGAATTCTACTGCTAAATGCCAATGAGAGGGCATTGAAGACCTCCACGGTGGGGAAGACTGGTCTGATGACGTGATAGAAGAAGAAACATGAGTCGATGTAGAATAGGTAGGGAATCCAGTATTGGAGTCAGAATTTAGAAAATCTCAGGAAGACTTTAAGTTCAAGTAAGGTAGAAGGGTTTGATAACACTCCAACGGAATTTCTGTAATGGCTGGGGGAAGTGGCAACAAAACGATAATTCACGTTTGTGTGTGCAGTGTGTGAGAGTGGCGATATCAATCAGATTCGCGGGGAAAACGTAATCGACGCAATTTCGAAGATTGCAAGCGCCGACAAGTGCGAGGGTAACCGCACAGTCAGCTTAACTGCTCATGCATCCAAGATGCTGACAGGAATAATATACAGAAGTATGGGAAAGAAAATTGAGGATCTTTTAGATAATGAGCAGTTCGGCAGTTCTGACGTTGCAGTTGATAATGAAAGCGAGACTGAAGAAAGATCAAGACACATTCGTTGGATTTGGCGACCTAGAAAAAGCGTTCGATAATGTCAAATGGTGCAAGATGATCGAAATCCTTAGAAAAATAGGGGTAAGCTATGGGGAAAGACGGGTAATACATAGCATGTAGAGGAACCAAGTTGAAACGACAAGAATGGAAGACCAAAAGTGAAGTGCACGGATTAAAAAAGGTATAAGACAGGGATTTAGTCTTTCTCCCGTACTGTTCAATCTATACGCCGAAGAAGCAATGACGGAAATAAAAGAACGGTTCATGAGTGGGTTTAATATTGAGGATGAAAGGATGTTAAGATGCGCTGATGACACTTCTATCCTCAGTGAAAGTGACGAAGAATTACAGGAACTTTGAATGGAGTGAACAGTGTAACGAGTACAAATATAGATTGTGAGTAAATCGTAGAAAGATCAAAGTAATGAGAAGTAACCGAAATGAGAACAGCGAGAAACTTAAGGTTATAATTGGTCATCAAAAAGAAGGTGATGTTGAGAAATTCTGCTACGTAGCTAGCAAAAATCCCATGACGGACGGGGCAAGGAGGATATAAAAAGTACTGGCAAAAAGAGCATTTTTGGCGAAGAGAAGTATGCTAATGCAAACATAGGTCTTAATTTGGGGAAGAAATTTCTGAGAATGTATGTTTTGGAGTACAGAATCGAATGGCAGTGATACATGAACGGTGGGAAAACCGCAACAGAAGAGAATCGGAGCATTTGAGATGTTTGCTACAGAAGAAGGTTGAAAATTAGGTGGACTGATAAGGGATAAGGCAAGGAATGAAGTCGTTCTCCGCAGAAACGGCGAGGAAAAGAATGTATGGAAAACAGTAACAAGAAGATGGGACAGGATATGCAGATAGTAAAAGCTGTAGAGGAAAATAGAAATTGTATTGAAGTATATCCAGCAAATAATGAGAACGTAGGTTGCAAGTTCTTCTTCAGTTAAAGAGGTTGGGACAGGAGAGGAATTCGTTTCGGGACGCATGAAACCTGTCAGAAGACTGATGATGACTGAAAAATTCCACAACCGTCGACGAAAGTACCAGCGTCTTAGCGGCATAGCTGTTAATAATCCCTCGTCGATTTGAAAAAGCTGCCTGAGGCATAAATAAGAAATAGACTTGACCTTAATTCGCCTTTTACGGATTTATTAATAAAGGCTGAGTAGGAGACCGTCAGAAGACAATTATGAGTATTACAGTTTCGCCTCGTCGCTAGAGCTCATTGCGAAGTATTGTCTGAAAGTGTGATGGCACAATCATACTCCGTTGCTCATTTTTATTATTACTGTAACGTTCGAAGTTCGGTATTGGGCACAGTAAAGCTATCCTATCTAACCTTTGAAATGGACGGCCATCTATTTTCCGTGCTAATGTTGAGTTTCGGCATTGGCTTCAAAGTGCAAAATAATGCTATCCTACATAGCATTCGAACTAGGCTCCCTCAGTCTTTTCTCCCCCAGAGTTCAGTTTCCATATGTACTTCAAAGTAACAGTGAACTCTAATTGTACCGATGCTGTGTCTTTGACGTAATAGTGTGGACCTCTGCAGTCACACCGAGAAAATCTAAATTTTTGTTTTATTCCAGTAGCTTCCGCTTTCTTTCAGCAGAACTCCGCTGTTAGCAAAGATGACAACAGGCGCCGAGAAATCTTAAGTTGTGTTTGAATTTCGTTCCTAGAGTGTGTTGCAACAGTTCAGTCATTCTTCCCAACGATGTTTCGCAACATGAACAGTGTGTCGGCTGCATTCAGCAGTGGAATGCATTGTGTGCAGCAACAGGATGCTTAGTGAAGCAGTTATCGACCGGTCCTCGACAGTGACTGAATAAACAACTGAGCGCATACGGGAAAATTCCTACGGAGTACACGGTCGGCGAGTAAAGCAAGCAGCGTATTGAATATTCGCCAACGGAGCGTTTAAGATGATCATATGGAAGTGATGGAACCAGAAATCTTAACGCTTGCAATCTCTACGGCTTATGAAAGCTGAGAAAATTAGTTTTGTGTTCCGTGCATGAAAGCAGCTGCAAATGTAAGGGCATGTATTATTTGAGAAACTTGCTTTCAACTACCAAGTATGATTTTTTGTGAAGGATACAGTTAAAATTTACATTTTGTGATCCTGTGGCACAGCGAGTCGCATTAATTTCATGCAGCACGTCCACGGTTCACTAAAAATTACTCTCCAATTGTAATCATTGTTCCCTTATACAGGGTGACCCAGTTAAAAGTAATCCGCATCCCCTTTGAATTCGAACTCAATATTTCTATTCCTGAAATAGAGTAAGCAGCTACAACAGTGGACAGTTTTATGCAATAATCGATTGTTAACATTCTTCTGTCAGTATTTCAATGTATTTCACCAGTTAAGTTAGACGTTTCTTTTTGCGATCTGCAAAATTACTTTCTCGATAGATAAAAAGAATTGAAATTCTGCAAGCATATGTGGAAACAGGTTCTATCAAGGAAAGTCACGAAATTTTCGAGGTCAAGTATCAGGGTAGAGGATTACCAGCAAGGAGAGCGGTATAGAGCCAGTACAAAAATTGAAACACCTAGACGTCGCTATAAAATGTAAAATGACAAAGAATTCCTTCAGTTCACACGCCAGAACTTACTTCAGACTTTCAACGAGAAATTATTAAGAGCCCAAATAAGTCTATGGGTAAATTGGTCCAACAGGCGCATGTAAATAGGAGGAATTGTTAGGGCATATTGAAAAATATTAATTTTGTAGCCATATCACGTGCAGCAGTTGCCGGAGGATGACAGTCAGAACCATGTTGATTACTGGATGTGGCTTTTGAACATTAGTTTTGGTTTGCGCCAGTGATGGCCGTGTGTCGGTTAGAGGGAGGCCAACAACCAACCAGTCTGCGTGCTAGACATTTCGGACCTACACCTGGAGTTATGGTCTGGGGTGTGATTTCAAATGATGTAAAGAGCACTCTCGTGGTTATCCCACGCACCCTGACTGCAGAATTGTACTTCAGTCTTATGATTCAACCTGTTGTGCTGCCGCCGGTCGTTGTGGCCGAGGGGTTCTAGGCGCTTCAGTCTGGAACCGCACGACCGCTACGGTCGCAGGTTCGAATCGTGCCTCGGGCATGGATGTGTGTGATGTCCTTAGGTTGGTTGGGTTTAAGTAGTCCTAAGTTCTAGGGGACTGATGACCTCAGATGTTAAGTCCCATAGAGCTCAGAGCCATTTGAACCATTTTTTTTTTGTGCTGCCATTCATTGACAGCATTCCATGGGGCTTTTTCCAACAGGATAACACTCGCTCACATACCGCTGTTGTAACCGAAAATGCTCCGCAGAGCGTAGACATATTGCCTTGGCCTGCTGGACCACAGGTGCTGTTTCTGATCGAGCACTTACGGAACATTAGCGGACGACAACTTCCGCGTGATGCACAAATAGCATTAACAGTCCCTGTATTGACCGACTAAGTGAAACAGGTATGTAAGTTGATCCCACAAACTGACATCCGGCACCTGTACAACACAATGCAGGCACTTTTGCATGCTTGCATTCAGCAGCCTGGAGGTTACACCGGTTATTAATATACCAGCAATTATAATTTCTAATGGCTTATCTCGCGCTGACAGTAACCTGTTATCTTGCAAAGTTAATCACTTGAATGTGTTACATAGACAAATGTATTCCCGAATTTCATTACTGTACAAGAATTATTTTTTGGTGTTGCAAATTTTTTCCGTCAGTGTACATAATTACGTTTGTGCGTACCCACAGACCGCAAGTCCTGCTTACAAAATTGCTCAAATGGCTATGAGCACTATGGGACTTAACATCTGAGGTCATCAGTCCCCTAGAACTTAGAAATACTTAAAACTAACTAACCGAAGGACAACACACACATCCATGCCATAGGCAGGATTCGAACCTGCGACCGTAGCAGTCGCGCAGTTCCGGACTGAAGCGCCTAGAACCGCTCGACCACCGCGGCCGGCGTTCTGCTTACACCTGGCCAATTTTTCCTCTAAGCGTTTGGCAATCTGTAGTTGCCACTTCTGTCACGTTTCATTTCTGGGTCAAGCCCCGTGTATCCCATACAAGCAGACCAAATCGGTGATGACGAGTAGGCTCTGTGGGACACTAGTGAAACTGCCAGTTACAGCAACAGTTGGTACTCCTGAAATTTTGTACCTAGCCATTAGTTACATTAGTTACGGAAGTGTTACCTGGCGACTGCAGCTCAGAACAAAACCTGTCTACTCCTCTTCTACATAAACAAATACCCTACTATTTTTCGTTAGACTTCTGCGATTCTTATAATGGAAATTACGTTCTGCTAGTCCTTGCAAATCACATAATCTTCTTATATTACTCTTTTTCCCCAAACATGTTTCATCCCGTTTCTGTCGTCATCAGTGCGGTCTTGTTTTACTGAACTCTGAAAATGCAATTTTTAACGGAAAAATTGGGATTAAAACACGTTTTGTCTGTTTGAACAAATAATAGTTGGTTAGTTTTTATAAGACTTCACTTAATTGGTTAGATAGTTTGTCATCTAAAAGTACATGATGTTTGTGAAGCTGGCAGGGGAGCAAAAAAAAAAAAATGCGTTTCCGTTTAACTGTGATAGTCTTGTACGGAAGAATTTCGCGATTGTATTTTGTGATTATTTGCGGTTACTAGTTCTGCGCACCCTTTTCGTGTTATCTGTTTGTGTAGTTTATTCTAGAGACTAACTCATTTGTGATGTTTTCAATAGTGTTCCTTTGCGTAATGTGGTCTGATTATTTAGATGATGTTTCCTTTTGCTGTTACCTTCAGTGATGAGTTATTGGTACAGGCTGCGGTTGGTGTGAAGTGTATTTGAATCTATTTTTTTTCTTCGTTAGTTATCATCAACTGGGCGATTCGCAAATATGGACTGTGACCTTCTGCGATTCTGGGGCTCGGAGGTGTTTAGAACACCCTATTTGAAAGCTTTTGCGTGTCTGTACTGCACATTAAACACATTAAGGTGATAAATACCTGTTTTTTTTAATTTATCAGTGGGTGTGGCATGTATTCTGCGTTTTGTTCTATGTATTTTTGCCTGTTCAGCATCATACGAGGGTTATTCGGAAAGTAAGGAACGATAGGTCGCGAAATGGAGACCACAGTGAAAATCCGATGAAGTTTGCACAGGTGTGTTGCGCAGTATGCCCGTCGATCGCAGTACGTCGTTCTGTTTAGTTCTGAGCACGCAGGGAACACATAAAGATACCTAGAACAATAGTGTCTCCCGCCAAGTACGAGGGCCTGGCGAGAAATTTCGCCTTAAGCTATGCAGCCAACATTACATAACGGTCATGTGTTTTCATCTTCAAGACAATTGGTTGGTTCTGAGCACTATGGGACTTAACATCTGTGGTCATCAGTCCTCTAGAACTTAGAACTACTTAAACCTAACTAACCTAAGGACGTCACACACATCCATGCCCGAGGCAGGATTCGAACCTGCGACCGTAGCAGTCGCGCGGTTCCGGACTGAGCGCCTGAACCGCTAGACCACCGCGGCCGGCTCAAGACAATTCTCAGCCGCATTCTGCAGGGGCAATGAAGATGCTCCTGCATTGTTTTCAGTTGGAAATGTTTGATTACTCACAATACAGACCGTAATTGTCTCCCTCTGAGTTTCATCTCTGCTGGAAGTTGTAGCTAATTATTGCAAATAAAACAGTTTTGATCTTCACTGAGGTTTCCAATTCGCGACCTATCGTTCATTACTTACCGAATAGCCCTCGTATTTGAAGATTCTGGTTTTAGTGTTCCGTATCTCAATCGATAAAAACGAAAGTGTTTAGGATCACTTTGTTGTCCGCCTGTTAAGAGCCATTTTCCCCAGGAACCGTTAGAGGTGTCAAGATGAAAGATATGTCAAATAATGTCTGCAGCCTCAAGGTGGTGTAAATAATTTAATCTTGTATGTCGATGCACTCAAGAGATACCATAATTTATGCTAAAGACGTTTGTACGGAACCTCAGAGCGCAAGTCGTTGTACTCTAACTTGCATGTCTTTTTAACTGTAGGTGAGGATGTGTCTCTTTATTTTCTGTTTCCCTGTTCTTCTGTGTGATGTCTGTCGTTGTTGCCGTTAGAGTGTTGGATTATCCTGCGTTATTTTGTATCACATTGGAACCTCGTTTATCTGTTCCCTATTAATCCGGTTCGTTTTGTCTTCATACGTAACATTAGAGTTCGGAAATAATGGTTCAAATGTCTCTGAGCACTATGGGACTTAACATCTATGGTCATCAGTCCCCTAGAACCTAGAACTACTTAAACCTAACTAACCTAAGGACATCACACAACACCCAGTCATCACGAGGCAGAGAAAATCCCTGACCCCGCCGGGAATCGAACCCGGGAACCCGGGCGCGGGAAGCGAGAACGCTACCGCACGACCACGAGATGCGGACGTTCGGAAATAACAGCGGTGACAATCTACAAACACAATCGTTACATATTAGTCAAGTATTACACACGAATCCTGATACGGTGATGGTTGACATCGAGTTGTACAGTAGTCTGTTACCCACGTTTGTTGCGAGTGTAAAATGACGTCAAAGAGAAAGAAGGTTGTAGCGTCTATGGACAAAAAGTTAGATGCACTGCATAGGAGTGATTGAGAAAAACTGTTGAAATGCATTGTTGCTGAATTTATTGTTAAACTTAGAACGGTGTTAGATTCGAAGAAACGACGGAAAGAGAGGGAAGACTTTCGTTTCAAAATCATGACAAAGAACTATTTAGAGAGCCTGTGGACAATCATAAAATCAAAGTATCATTCGCTGGATAAGACATACTACGTTTGGTTTAGTGTAAAGGAGAATTAACTGACGAAGTTGGCGCTCATTCTGAAGACAATGACACATACATAGGCAACAAAGCAGATAACCGAAATACCGGATTATTTGGAACGCCTCACGGAAACAACTGCGGCCGAACTAACTCTAGTGAAACGAATATGGCTAAAAAAAAACATACTAAATGTTTCAGGGTATCAAAATAGCAGTTTTTTCAGTATCTGGTCAAAATTTATGTGAAAATAGCGTAAATTTTGTGTATTTGCTTGAAAATAAGTATATCATTAGTGTTTATGGCATTAAACTAATGTTTTTTTTTCTGAATCTTCTATAGTCCGTATGCCCTACAGTCCTATATATCCTGAAAAACTGAAATGCCACTGTATGTGTTCCTTCCTTATCTGTTTGCACAGTCTTGTTTCGTACACATACCGAAAAGATAACACGACACATGAAAAACTGAGAGCGCATTACACGCATTGATTAATTCAACAAATCGCCCATTTATCATTCTACGTGTAACTGTTGTCAGTCAGTATATGTAGAGCATATATGTAGGAACTTTAAAATAGGTATTATTGTCCTCTTATCCCGGTCTCAGTTCCAGTGGAGAGTTGCCATGACGTCTTTAATTTGTCGCCGTATTTAAAATTCCATCAAGAAGGGCGAAACAGGCTGTGCTCTAATAAAATAAATGACATTTTTGTATTGACCGTACAATGTTTTTCCTGAATGATTTTCATGTCTCACAGTGTTAATTCGTCAGACTCGTCCGGATAGCCGAGCGCGTTAATGTGCTGTTTCGAGGGTATGGGGAGGCGAGCCTACCCCACACGACGGCTGATGAGCCGGGATGTGGTTTCCAGGCGGATTTCCTCATCCAACTAGATAAATAACGTGCTGGTACCACGTCCTGCCTCAGACACACGCTGTGCAAAAATTTGCATTTGAACATGGTATTCACTCTAGACGGAAAAAGATGGGAGGGGGGGGGGGGGTGCCATCAGAAACAGCATACGTTCACTAACTACCACTAACGTCGCCATAGCCTATGTAATAAATGCCGACGCTGTAGCTAAACGTGAAAATCTAAGAAAAAGAAGAAGAAGGAAAGTGTTAGTTCGTCAAGTGCGAATGCTGTAAGACCGTCGCTGCGAGACACTACTTGTCGTGCCGAGAAGACAGTACACTTTACGAGGATCATATGTCAACTGGCCGCTGTGGGAAGCCCCATTTGGCCTCCGCCGGGGTCAATTGCTGCGGTGAACAACTTGCGTATCACAGGAATTGTCGCAGGCCATCTGGGATTGTAACAACGAGTGGCTGGGTCATCGCCACGTCAGTGCTGAATAAAAGCAGCGTGTGATCGGCCCCATCATCCACATCCATCATCTTCTCGCAAGAACTGGTTTATGTAACTTTAATCGTAATTGAGAACGCTCTCTAACCTCGCATCAGATGGCCTAGAGATTACCGTGACAATAATACCTACAGAACACACATATTTAATGAAGTGCGCCAGGCGGGCTAGCCGCGCGGTTAGGGGCGTCTTGTCTCGGTCCGCGCGGCTCCCCTCGTCGGAGGTTCGAGTCCTCCCTCGGGCATGGGTGTGTGTGTTGTCCATAGCGTAAGTTAGTTTAAGTTAGATTATGTAGTGTGTAAGTTTAGAGACCGATGACCTATGCAGTTTAGGTCCCATAAGATCTTACCACAAATTTACAAAAATTTAATGAAGTGCTAAGACTAAGTGGATGTTTGATGTCCTTGGGTTGGTTGCGTTTGAGTCGTTTTAAGTTCTAGGGGACTGATGACCATAGATGTTAAGTCCCATAGTGCTCAGAGCCATTTGAACCATTTGACTAAGTGGAAGAATGTATGTCAGTCAAAGCTTTGGACAATATCAGTATGGTTTTCAACCAAGTAGAGTCCTCATGGATCAGTAATTTGTTATTATAGTATTGGAATTTTTTACGTGTACGATACATATCGCAACTTCTTATTTGTTGATTGTAAGTATAAAATTAACGGTGTTTACACGGAAGCCGGGTATAGGGAACATTAAGAATTAGAACCTATCTTAATATGAGATTAGTTTCGTTGTGAATAAAAAATACAGCCGGCCGCTGTGACCGAGCGGTTCTAGGCGCTTCAGTCCGGAACTGCGCGCCTGCTACGGTCGCAGGTTCGAATCCTGCCTTGGGCATGGATTTGTGTGTGTGATATCCGTAGGTTAATTAGGTTTAAGTAGTTCTAAGTCTAGAGGACTGATGACTTCAGATGTTACGTCCCATAGTGCTTAGAGCCATTTGAACCATATTTGAAAAATGCAATAGAGTAAGTAAACATAAGTGACAGAGTGACCAAGCTCTCTTAACTTCACAGCTGTAATGATGATTAATTCCTTGCAGATATGTACAAGGTTGTTATAGTTCAACTTTCGCTACTTGAGCTAGTATAAATGGAAAACCTTTTACCGTATGGATACCCAAATTGATAGAAATTGTATTCAGAGTGTGAGCTCCATCATTTAGTTGTCAGTAGTGTTAGTGTCATGACTTACCGTTAGGCGCCGGTATTGGCGTGGTGGCATAGGGAGGAACTCTGGCCCCAAGGACCAGAGACATGCTGCGTCAGTGGCACACGTTACTGCGATCTGCTTCACCGACATGTTCTGCAGGAGAGAGGTGCTGTTTTGGTGCACGATGGAGCTCTACTTCACATTGTTCGTGAGCTCACTCTGTCAACCCGTAGCAAATTTGGACAAAACCGAATCATTGGCTAATCGTTCCAAACTGCATGGCCAGCAACATCACCGTATTTGAAAGCGAGTGATGACTGGCTTTACCTGAAAGACAGGATTTACCAACGGCACACTAACACACCTTGGAGGTTGAAGATAAGCACATCGAGGGTGGTAGCAATCATCTCACCTGAGATGTTTCGGGCAACAGTAGAGCAATCCTTTGTGCTATTCCAGGCTGTCGTGGATGCGGATGGTCGTCACAACGAGCAACGTTTGTAACACAATTAACAAACGTTACCCTTTCACGTGGAAATAAAATGTATTTATTTAAGTGCTTTATTCGTTATTTCTGTTCTGCGTATGGGAAGGGGTTCTCATGTAGCGAATGTTTAATTATAACCACCTTGTACATTTGCAAATGACACTGCAGTTTTAGCAGAGGATGTAAACCTCCTGAATTATATAAAGTAAACGTAATGGAATATATGAAGTAATTCAAGCAGAGGGAACAAAAATTGAACTGTAAATGAAAATGGGACACTCAAATCCTATTCTCAGGTCTGAAAAACACCATGTGACGTAAATAATCTAATAAAGCTTTCACGGTCTTTTCATGATCTTCAATTTTTTCTCACACAGTCGACGTTGTGACTACTGTGCTGTCATCTTCTTCAGAATCCCAGAGTTCCGCTAACCAGGGAAACCAGAAGATCCCAGCTGAGCGGTCGATACGTCGATTCTGTATGAAGAAATTGGAAAGAAACTCTAGATGGCATACCAACCGTGGAGATTTTGTCTGCTTGTCTTACACTAAGTGTTCAACTAACCGAGGACACAAGAAGAACCTGGTAGATTCCAGCAAAGGCGCAGAAACGTCGAGTGTAAGAAAGTCTTCTTCTTATGGGACGCTCCACAGTCTCGAGAAATTTGAAGAAAGTCATCGTTCCAATACATTGTACTTTATTAAGCGCTACTAGTTTCGAGCGTGACTCATTTTCCAGTGCTTCTACAACAGATACGGTTAAATCACCCTCGTCAAACAGAAATCGCATGCTATGCGCAGTTGACAATGGTGCCATTGACAGCTGCGCATGACACGTAGTTTGTGCGTGACGATGGTGAAGTATCCAGATCTGTTGTAAATGTGTTTAAGAATGAGCCACCCTCGAAACTGCACGGCCCACTCACATTTACATGACCACCTGTTACGTTCGACGTCAACGTGCAATAATCACTCGCAGGTAGCAGGACTAGCAGTGGTGGATGTATGAGGGGGGGTGGGGGGGGGGGAGGGGGACGCGGTAAACAGTGCAGTCGTTGTAATGCGCAAACGGAGCGATTTATCTGCCTTGCAAACGGGCATGATCATTTGCTTTCGAGCCAAGGGTGGAAACATTCTCGAAACGGCTAGATTTGTAAATGTTTGCATGCCGCCGTGGTTTAAATACACCGTGCGTGGCAAACTGGCTCTATTCAAAACTGGCGCCGAGGAAACCATGGTGCACCACAAACTATAGATGGCATAGATGAACGACGGCTGCAGAGATGCGTACGGGAGACTAGATGTGCATCTGTTGAGCGACTGACCACACAGATGAAACACGGAGCTACCAGCAGTGTCACATCAACGTCCCTTTGGCAAATTTTGCTGTGAATGGGCCTCCACAGCAGGCGCGTGATTCATGCATCTATGTTGACTCCTGTCCATCGGCGGCGAAGACTGGAATTTGCACGCCAATACCGCAACTGGTTGTCCACTGAGTGACGAATGGTGGCCTTTTCAGACGAGACACGTTTTATGTTCCTTCGGACAGATGGCACTTTGTGTGTACGCATGAAACATCTGAAAGCAAACACCCTGGATGCTGTATGGTATGGGGAATGTTTTCGAAGCATTGGATGATCTGCCCATACTAGACGGCACAATGAATGAACACAACCATGCATCTATCCTTGAGGACTATGTCCACCCCTACAAGTGGTATGTTTTTCCTCGGCACAATGACATCTACCAGCATGGCAATGTAATGTGTCGCAGCTTGTAGTGTATGTGCATGGTTCGAAGAGCACCAGAATGACTTTGCCATATTCCCCTGGCCACTGGACTCCCTAGGTTTATGGTAAACCCAATCGAGAACCTGCGGGACCACCTCCATTGGGCAGTTCGCGCCATGGATTCTCAGCTGAGAAGCCTAGCACAGCTGGCTATTGCACAGGAGTCGGCACGGTTCCACATCCCTGTCTTCCAGAACTTCACTGACTACCTTCCTGTACGTCCCCCAGGGGCTCCATTATGAAAATATACGCCTTCTGAACGTGGGTCAGATGTCACACTTTTCCACTGCTACTGGGTCTTTTTCAGCCATTGACCTTTGTTTTTGTTTCCCAGCTTTTACAGACTCAGTTCAGTGGGAAGTGGCTACAGATTTAAATTCACTTACCAGTGTGGATCCATCTGATGACTAGGATGGTGGTTGACAAGAGACCATGAAGATGGGTGATACAGAGGGCCAGTTGGTTGCTGCACAGTCTACAGAATATTTTTGAACAAAAGGATTGTGCACAGGAGAAGGTGGCCCATACACTATGTGATCAAAAGTATCCAAACACTTGGCTGAAAATGACTTACAAGTTCGTGGCGCCTTCCATCGGTAATGCTGGAATTCAGTATGGTGTTGACCTACCCTTAGCGTTGATGACAGCTTCTACTCTCGCAGGCATACGTTCAGTCAGGTGCTGGAAGGTTTCTTGGGGAATGGCAGCCCATTCTTCACGGATTCTGTGCAGGCCAGTCCACTACATTGAGGTTATTGTCGTGTAACATCTCCGCCACAGGCCGTGCATTATGAACAGGCGCTCGATCTTGCTGAAAGATGCAGTCCCCATCCCCGAATCGCTCTTCAACAGTGGGAAGCAAGAAGGTGCTAAAAACTTCAATTTACGCCTGTGGTGTGATAGTGCCACGCAAAACAACAAGAGGTGGAAGCCCCATCCATGAAAAACACGACTATGCCATAACACCACCACCTCCGAATTTTACTGTTGGCTCTACACTCGCTGACAGATGACATTCACCAAGCGTTCGTCATACCCACACCCTGCCATCGGATCGCCACATTGTGTATCGTGATCGTCACTCCATACAACGTTTTTCCACTGTTCAGTCGTCCAATGTTTAGGCTCATTAGACCAAGAGAGGCGTCGTTGGCGTTTACCGGCGTGATGTCGACAATGAAATCCACGTTTTCTCGCCTACCACCTAACTTTCGTAGCATTTGCAGTGGATCCTGATGCAGTTTGGAAATCCTGTGTGATGGTCTGGATAGAAGTCTGCCTATTACACATTACGACCTTTTTCAACTGTCGACTGTCTCTGTCAGTCAACAGGCGAGGTCGACCTGTACGCTATTGTGCTGTACGTGTCCCTTTACGTTTCCTCTTCACTATCATATTGGAAACAGTGGACCCAGGGATTTTTAGGAGTATGGAAATCTCGCGTACAGACTTGTGACACAAGTTACACCCAATCAGCTGAACACGTTCGAAGTCTGTGAGTTCCGCGGAGCGCCCCATTCTGCTCTATCACGATGTCTATGACTGATGAGTTCACTGATATGGAGCACCTGGCAGTAGGTGGCAGCAAAATGCACATAATAAGAAAAACCTATGTTTTTGGGGGTCCAGATACTTTTGGTCACATATTGTATCACTTGTGAGATCCGACAAGGTGCAACATAATCCATCCCCGGGTCTAGTTACCATCTCAGACGACGTCCTGTACCTTGGTGGAATGACGACTGTCGACTGGCAATCAGGGTCAGACGAACAGCTCCGTGAGAGTTCATACACCGTCCAACTACAGAAAACCTTCATGCTTTCATATTTGCGAGAGCACTTGCGAATTGAAGGGATACAGGGAAACGACATGGCCGACAAAGCCGCTAATGAAGTATGTAGGAATTATGCTGTCCGTCAGTGTCCCATCCCATTGCATGCCATCGTCTTATTTTCTGAAAGACGCATTATTCGTCAGTTGGAGACTGATTGGTTGCAGGTTATTGAAAACAAACTGCAGTCGCTCAAATCGACCACACAGGCATGGCGGACTTCATGGCAGCCTCACAGCTGGAAGGGAGTTGTGCTTACCGGACTGTGCATCGGACATAGCCCTTTAACACATGGCTTCCTTCTGCGGCGGGAGGATCCAGCACTCTGTGAAGTTTGTAATATGCCACTTTCAGTTCAGCATAGTTTGGCAAAGTGTGTCCTATATACTGATATTAAGGCAGCCCCCAGTCTCGATGGACACCTGCTCACCATCTTCGCCGATACTGATTCCAGAGTGGATACTGATTCCATGTTACAAGAGTGCTGAAATTTTGTGCTCTACCAGGCGACATCCCTAAATTGGTGGAGAAGGGAGACAGACTTTAATACATCATAAACTGCTCCGCATGTGGGGGCAGCTTTCGTCCCCACCCGTGAGATTGGCATGCTGACGTCTCCTCAGGGCGCTGATGACCATGATACTGGACGCCCCTTACCTCAAACCATCATCATCTTCCAAAGTTAGTTTAAGTAGTGAGTAAGTGTGTGGACCGATGACCTCAGCAGTTTGGTCCTATAGGAATTCACTCACATTCGAGCATTTCCTTCCAGCGCGTCTTGCAGCGGTACGCGCTTTTGACAATTGGTGACATTAATGTGGCTGGATAGTGTAATAGTGATTAATAAGTAACATTTTAAAGCACAGCCTCGTACGACGGTGTGTTTTTTCATATGTAAGAAGAAATTGAAGGGGAACATGACGTTATATGGCAACCTAGAAGTTGTTACCTTTACATCGAATGAAGTTTTTGGAGATGTCGACCGTTTCAGTAATGTAAATGTTGTTTTATCTAGCGAACATAATGTGAGGTAGCGTCTGTTGAGCACCACACCCACCTCAAGAACACATCCCTCCAGAAGACAAGAATCAACTACATGGAAAGACATACGTTATCTGCTGATGTGAACCCGATTGTTAACGCTTGGGACGAATTCGAATTTCCAGTGCCCCCTCCTCCTTCCCCCCCCCCCCTCTCCCCCGCCCACCCGTACTCAGTAGATTTTGATTTCACAAATGTGAAAATATGCGCAGACTGCCTGTTTTTTCGTAGTGTTTCGTTATTACACTTTTTTTTTAATACTGACTTTCTCAATCTGTGCTCTTCTTGCATCGAAGCCGACACATTATCGGAAAAATAGACCTTGGTGGAAAGCTTTTTTGGGCTGTTTAAAGCTAGAGTGGATACTAACATGTAGCCGTTCGCATATCGCTAGATCTGTGGCGGTTACCATGCCTTGCTTGAACAGTGGGGCGGCGACAGGTTGCTGATGACAATGCCTAAGCCATTGGTGTTGGTTTCGGTGTGGCTTTTCCGTCATTAATTCGTTTGGACGCATGTATAGTTATACTGGCACTGAGCAAGGTGGTTCAAATGGTTCAAATGGCTCTGAGCACTATGCGACTTAACTTCTGAAGTCATCAGTCGCCTAGAACGTAGAACTAATTAAACCTAACTAACCTAAGGACATCACACACATCCATGCCCGAGGCAGGATTCGAACCTGCGACCGTAGCGGTCACGCGGTTCCAGACTGAAGCGCCTTTAACCGCACGGCCACACCGGCCGGCCTGAGCAAGGTGAATCGCGTACAGGTCAATAGGAGTCAGTAGCTGGGTGTGCTTACGGCCGTGCCACGTTGCATACGCCGATCACCCGATCACGGAAGTTAAGCTGCCTCGGGCCCGGTCAATACTTGGACGGATGACCGCCGGGGACCACCGGGTACTGTTGGCTCAGGGACAAACAAATCTCCGAAATGGAGTCAAATTGAAGGACTTGCACCAGGCCGTTGGGCCATAAGACAGTGTTAACAGCTATAACTCAGTTGTTAGCGTCCCTGGCTCTAGGTCGAGGGGTCCTGTGATCGATTCCTGGTGTACCACACGATTAGGCGGAGCGAGGTAGGCCCAACACCTACGTAAATAGTTCATCTGTAGGTTTTAGCGTGTTTGTTTCCGAATATCAGAATATGCGACATATATGGCAGTATCTTTAGATTACCTTTGACTTAGAAGGTTAAATATTTACACTGCCAAGGGGCTGTAGATCTTAGTATGTTACGTAAATTTCAACTTGATACCTCTACCTTTTCCTGGGAAAAAGAGATCTTAACGGACGGAGGAAAAGTCAACAAATTGGGGGTGGGGAAACAGGTATAAATTCAGATGAACAATTTTTTGATTTTTCCCTTTAGTTGTATCGTGAATCCTTCCTTCTTGTCGAATTTCATGATTCTAGATCAGCGCCAAATACCGTATAGGTTTTGAAGAGTGAGTTTGTAAAAATCGAAAATCTGACATAAATAGCCATATATTTGATTGCAATCATTCAGAATCTTAAATGTCTCACACCACCTTAGTACCCTTGATTCCTGTGCCCGTTCATCTGAAAAAATGGTCTTAACTGTCGGACAAATGATTCAAATGGCTCTGAGCACTATGGGAAATGGCTCTGAGCACTATGGGACTTAACATCTATGGTCATCAGTCCCCTAGAACTTAGAACTACTTAAACCTAACTAACCTAAGGACAGCACACAACACCCAGTCATCACGAGGCAGAGAAAATCCCTGACCCCGCCGGGAATCGAACCCGGGAACAAGGCGTGGGAAGGGAGAACGCTTCCGCACGACCACGAGCTGCGGGCAACTGTCGGACAGACAAACGTACAGGCAGACAGGATAACAGAGTGATCGTATAATGTTTCCGTTTTTACCGATGCGGTACGGAACCCTAAAAACAATCAAGGAGTTAACGAATGATTTGTACAACCACGATATTAAACAAATTACGCTGATAATTACTTAGACGGTGTGTGTGTGTCCACGGGTCACAAAATAAATTCCTTAAGGCGATTGTAGCAGATTGCACAACACAGTAACACTGGTCATCCGAAAAATAACAAGTATTAGCCTTCTTCAAACAACGATTGAAATCACAACCGTACCGATTTGGACTTGTGCCTGTTCTATTCAAGCCGAGCACTCCACGACATTAACTATAATAAACTAGTGGCACTCGAAATTACTCTTAAAATTACAGCAGCAAAATTTCCAATAACTTTCTCAGTGTTATCGTTGCGGGAAATATTTACGTTCCAACTCCGACTGCGCAAATTAAAATTTTAGTAACCAGCTGCTCTAAATAATTTAAAATTATACCCCGTGAAGAAGTTACTGACTGCAAAAGTCCACTTATGTTCCAAAATGTCCCGGCAAACCAATAAAAAAGATCACAATATTAAAAACAGTAACGATTACTAAACACTTCTTGAAATACAATCTTCAGTGATTACGACAAAGG
Organism: Schistocerca piceifrons; assembly: GCF_021461385.2. Classification (NCBI taxonomy): domain Eukaryota; kingdom Metazoa; phylum Arthropoda; class Insecta; order Orthoptera; family Acrididae; genus Schistocerca; species Schistocerca piceifrons. The sequence goes on along the minus strand of NC_060143.1, from coordinate 400,544,314 downwards.
AAATTAAACGTACGTGGGTTAATGACTGATTAGACTTCTTGACTTTTACATTAATGCCAACTACACATGACGTTCATGAATACGAGCTCCAAAGTCTAACTAATTACATGAGCACCTACCAATGTAAAATGGAGGCGCCGCCAGCGAGCTCTGTATCAGCAGCTTATTTAACGGAACAGTAGAATTCACCAAAAGAGTTCAGGTGCAGTCGCTGAAGTCACGAATTGGGTAACACAGCACTCGAGTGAAATTCACTTAAGCCAAGCACTTAAAGTCTCTGAAGAAACTTACCGATAAGCTTAATATCCCTTTTACTGTCGTGGCTCGGTCAAGAAACAAAGCCCCTCCTTGAAGTTTAGCTGTGCCGATGTAATCCAGCACGGTATAGTAGTTAATTCCATTTCAGCCAATACTGGCGGCAGTCTCCGCCTCTGATCCCAGTGCTGCTCATCTACCAAGTCCCAGTACCGTATGCAGGGTCGAGCACAACCGTAACACATTTTGTGTAACCGCCTTGACTAACACAGGCTCGCATTACAAATGCTTGCGGGACCGTGCTGCTCCCTGGGCCACGTACACTGACTTCTCACTACACGCTCCCAACACAGGCCGCTTTCGCAGTGGCAAAATTGGCGTTATCACCATGAGTTCTTCTCATCTTCATCAAACCTGCTACGCAGCGTCAAATAAGTAGACCTGGAACTGGGGGTCGAACAACTCCAGACGAGTCTACCGATCATTGCCATACGATCTTTAAAAAAAAATCAAATGGCTCTGAGCACTATGGGACTTAACATCTATGGTCATCAGTCCCCTAGAACTTAGGACTACTTAAACCTAACTAACCTAAGGACATCACACAACACCCAGTCATCACGAAGCAGAGAAACGATCTTTTCATTTCAGTGGCTTGGTACCAGAACGACGAAAATTGTAGGGGGGTGATCCATGGCTCCAGTTCGTTGCTGGGGATTTAGGTATTACTAGACGGATATTGAAGATGCAGGGCCAATATAAATAATACGCATCCATTCGACTAGAACACCACCCTCTCTACGTGTAAAATAAAACAATGTAGCACAAACATCTCTCTAGAATTGTGTCAACGATCGGCCGATGTGTCCTCATCAGACTGATCTTTAAAGTCAGCTGATCTCAATCGTTTCGGGTATCGAGAGACATCGGTGCATGTTGTAAACCGATGTTCGTGACATGTAGCCAGTTAGTGAGTGCTTTTAGGAAGGCGTAACGGTGCAAAGCTTCCGGCTTCTTCACACGTACGTGCTAGGGATGTACGATGATCATCGGTAGCCACAAAATATAAATGTCGGGAGTTTAAATATCGATATTGTTGAATCGACGCTGAACACTTTGGAATATCGTAAATTCGTATTAGAAATGAAGTACACGAACGGAAAAAATCGCAATTGCAGAAAATAAATGTTCAGTAATGAAATTTCTGGAATACATTTGTTTAGCTAACACATGTAAATGATTAACATTGCAAGGTCATAGGTTAAAGTAAGCCACTGCAGATGTGAAATTGTGGTACATTAATAACCGGTGTAACCGCCAGAAGGTTGAATACGAGCATGCAAACTTGGATGCGTTGTTTTGTGTAGCTGCCGGATATCAGTGTGTGGAATGGAGTTCTACGCCTGTTGCACGACGTCCGTCAATACAGGGACGGTTAATACTGTATGTCGATGATACTGGAGTTGTCCGATGATGTACCATATGTTCTCGATTGGAGATAGGTCTGTTGACCGAGCAGGTCAAGGCTACATGTTGACACTCAGTAGAGCATGTTAGCTTACGACAGCGGTATGTGGGCGAGCGTTATCCTGTTGGAAAACACGCCATGGAATGCTGTTCATGAATGGAAGCACAACAGGTCGAATCACAAGACTGACGTACAGTGGGAAAGCCACGACAGTACTAGATTAAAATAGAAACAAATGAGTTTTGGGGGATGATGGTTCTGTTAATAAGCATTTTCTTCTGAAAAGGTTTGATTAGAAATTTTGCGTTATTGATAGCAGACCTGACTTCTTTTTGTAATTCAGGAGTCGGATCCTCATGTAGTTCCGAAATATTTTTTTCGCTAAAAGAATCTAAGGTTTTGGAAATATATACAGAATTGTAAGCAATAACTAAAGAGCGCCTAAAGCTATTTCCGATGTCAACATCTTGCACACCGAGAAGATAGGGCGTAGACTAGATATTCTTGAAGAATTAGAGATTTTTAAACATATTTCTCGAAATGATAGCCTCATTCTCAATGAGCAGCTGCAGTTGCGTAACAAAAATTTCTTCAACGATATAAAGCCGTTACTTGACATTTAATTTTGGGTCTCCTCGTGCAGTTGACCGAAATGCTTTTTTCCATCTAAGTCATCTCATAATTTTTCATTTATTAAAAGGTTTTTTGGTTGTATTTCATGTTATGTCGTTTTCTACAGGCTGTATCATTCAGCCCTTTCTGTATTTTCCATAATGACGTTTTTATGCTTCAAACTGTATTTCCAAGAACTGATGTAGACAAAATGTTACTTTATCTGTCACTGTTAAACAAAATATTGCCTTTTAGATTATGTACTGAACAATATTCATTATAATTTTCGCCTGTCTACATTTGAATGTTAAGTAGTCAAGTTGTACCTGCGGTTGCTAATTGGCGCTCTCGCTGCATGTCATGTTCACCTACCGCGCTTGTTAACGGGGGCACCTCAGTCCGTTGCGACCTGTGGCTGTACATGTATGAGCAGCCCATAGTGGCTCGCCTTCACACATTCCCTTTAAATATTTTCTGAGTATAGCCCTTCTGGCCTGTTATTTATTTTATACGTGACATGTATCGTTAGTCAGTACTTGCACTTTTGTATATAAAAATTTGTAATTATGTTATAGACCACTTTAAATGTCTAAATTCTGATGAAGAGACTCTTAAAAGTTTTGAAACCTTGTTAATAAGACTAAAGAATTGTGACTGAGGTCTCATTTGTGTCTGTTTTAGTTTATAAACGGTCACTAAACCAAGCAGCCATGTTCAAAACTTTGCACGACGGTACTCCTGCTATCATACGAAATCGCACCCAGGAACACAACGCCAGGCGTTGGTCCAGTGTGTGTAGTACGCAGACAGGTTGGGTGCAGGCCCTCGACTAGTCTCCTTCTAACCAACACACGACCGTCACTGGCACCGGGGCACAACCAGCTTTCATAGACATCACAACAGAGCTCCACCCTGTCCTCCAATCAGCTCTCGCTTGACACCACTGAAGTCGCAAATGCCAGTGGTGTGGAGTCAGTTCAGTGCACGCTAATAGGGTTCTGGCTCGGAGCTGTCCTTGAAGTAACTCATGTCTGATATCAGAATGTGTGTTGTTCAGCTTCACTTGCATTATTTTCGTGTGTATACCTTCGTGGCATGATGGGGCATCATCGACATATCTTTGCTGTACACAACTCAAAAGAACTGTGTACTACAAAAGATATGTAGATAATACCTTAATTTTTCAAAGTTGATATTAGCGACACCGCAAGTATCATAAATTTAATTAATAAGGTACACAAGGAAAAAAATCACTGCTAAATTTCAGAAAAATAATTCCATTAATTTCCTAGGTTTATGAGCTGAAAATGACAACAAGCACAATTTTAGGTTCTGTAGGAAAAAGAAAACTTCTAGTTACACATTCCTTGCCACGTCATACCAGCCAAATATACTCAAGAAGGCTGCAGTAAAAGCATAAAAAACGAATGCAGAAAAGAGAAGCAGAACAGTACACACACGCATATAGACATCACATAAAATAATAGTGTAAATAGTAGAACTTCAAATTGAAATAAATTCCTGAAACGATTCCTGCTATTCATGAAAAAGGTAGTTTCTACGGTGTTTTGTGATTTGTATCATTAATGACACTGTTTCACGCTTTCGAAATAATCCGATTATGATGAATAAAAGAAGTTACTTATCTAGGCGAGAGAATAACAATTGTTGTGCGATATTACCGGTTTCGGTTGTCACACAAAACAGTCTTCACATCACATTTCTGCCTTGGCAGCATCACTACATACTATAAATCAATGTCACCCGCCATATTTTTCTGTTAAATGTAAATCTCGTGTGACTAGGACCTCCCGTCGGGTAGACCGTTCGCCGGGTGCAAGTTTTTCGATTTAACGCCACTTTAGCGACTTGCGCGTCGATGGGGATGAAATGATGTTGATTAGGACAACACCCAGTCCCTGAACGGATAAAATGTCCCACCCGGCCGGGAATCGAACCCGGGCCCCTTAGGATTGACATTCTGTCGCGCTGACCACTTTTTTTTTTTTTTTTTTTAATCTCATTTTGTTCTATATTGTTCGTCGACTTTGTTCGTAGCGGACGTCCGATGACACTCGTTCAGATTGTTCGTTGATCCGTTCACTCAGTTATTTTATTACAGAAGGTAACTAAACCCTCTGACCGAACACGCTGAGCTACCGTGCCGGCTTTTTTTTGTTCGTTTTTGATCGTTGCCTCTGCTCGGGGCGGACGTCGCAAGACACCCGTTTCAGTTCGTTGTTGATCCATCAACTCGGTTTTTTTATTACAGAGGGAAGCTAACCCTCTGACCAAACACGCTGAGTTACCGTGCCGGCAACCACTCAGCTACCGGAGCGGACACCTTTTTCTGTTTGTATGTGGAGACTTATCTCAGGAACTTTCAATTCTCCATTGAAACCTAATTTGTTGTACATAATTTCGAGCATCATTCAAATCCGTTTCAAACATTCCTCTAATCTATTTTATTTCTTACTTTCAAGCAAATAATTTCACAAAACATTTGACCATAATTTTTTCACATGTCTTAAAATTTTCAAACTTTGTTCAGAAAGCATGAAATGAAATATTTTAAATACTGATCGGGATTCTATTATTATTAAGAGTATATAGATCAAGAGAAAGCAGCGGAGTTTCTATTTGTGCTGTGATTTCATACTTTTTGACACTTTATTCACATAGATAGCAGCAGCTGTCGAACAAATATTTTAATTTTCCCGAAGATTAGTAATTAAATGTTTGTTAATTACGCTGATTACTTTCAAGCACATTTTTTTTTTACTTAAGTAGACCGCACGCTTATCAGTTTAATACCATATATTATCATTTCCTATTCTTCATCTGCTTTTGAAAATCCTCAAAAAAATTTCCCTCAAATCACTAAGTTTTTCTTAACTATCCTGATTACTTTCGAGCAATTAAATCATTCTTTGCAAAACTAGACCTCACGTTGGTCAATTTGAAATCTCATTTGTCTGTTTCCCACTTTTCTGATGGCTATGAAGATTTTTAGGGAGACTTCGTTTTCGCTCCACTCAAAGATTTGACCAAAAACATTGTAGGCGCATGACAGACGCTTTCATTACCGTAAGGGTTTAGAATCAGCGGTTGTCTGATACACTCTGCTGCCCGGTACTGTAACAGCAATCTTGTTTCTGCACGAAATTACTCTATCATAAATCGTTTGGAACAGGTAATTAACATGAAGTCTGTAAAACATCAGTCACGTGCTGGACACACAAGGATATACTGCCGGCTGTGGCCGAGCGGTTCTAGGTGCTTCAGTCCGGAACCGCGCACCTGCTACGGTCGCAGGTTGGAATCCTGCCTCGGGCATGGATGTGTGTGATGTACTTAGGTTAGTTAGGTTTAAGTAGTTCTAAGTTGAGGGGACTGATGACCTCAGTCCCATAGTACTTAGAGCCATTTGAACGGATATACTCACGAGTCTCTGAACTGGAACCAGCTGGTTGATTGCTCCTTCCCAATACGTTATACCATAAAACATTTTTTCATTAAAACATCTCTCTTTTTCAGACAGATAGCTCAATTCATGGAATCAGTACTAGAAATAAGAATAATCGTGACAAACATTTAAAGTCGCTTAGTTCCAGATAGATGTCCATTATTCAGGAACACTCATTTTCAGTAGTTTGCCAGCAGCTGCAGAAATTTCAGTAATCGGATTCAGTTTAAGTGGTGCATTAGAGGTCTTACTGGTGACCACCTCCTTGTACTCCACCCGAGAATTTCTTAGCAGAACCGACTGATCTGATGTTTGCACGTTATTATTAAAATCAGATGAAGTGAGTATTACGCACAATCTGACTTCTGTACAATGTAAGTGCAGTAATGCGATCAATGTAAATAAGTATTATAAAATGATTTTTTTGTTTGATAATGCGTGGCTACAACAACCTTAAGAATTAGCAATTGCACCTCAGCGTAATGAACATTTACGTGTTTTATGGAAAGTTCATTGTTGTTGTTGTGGTCTTTAATCCAGAGACTGGTTTGATGCAGCTCTCCATGCTACTCTATCCTGTGCAAGCTGCTTCATCTCCCAGTACGTACTGCAGCGTACATCCTTAGTGTATTCATCTCTTGGTGTCTCTCTACGATTTTTCCCCTCCACGCTGCAATCCAATACTAAATTGGTGATCCCTTGATGCCTCAGAACATGTCCTACCAACCGATTCCTTCTTCTAGTCAAGTTGTGCCACAAACTCCTCTTCTCCACAATTCTATTCAATATCTCCTCATTAGTTACGTGATCTACCCATCTAATCTTCAGCATTCTTCTGTAGCACCACATTTCGAAAGCTTCTGTTCCCTTCTTGTCTAAACTATTTATTGTCCACGTTTCACATCCATACATGGCTACCCTCCATGCAAATACTTTCAGAAAAGACTTCCTGACGTTTAAATGTATACTCGATGTTAACAAATCTCTCTTCTTCAGAAACGCTTTCCTTCCCATTGCCAATCTACATTTTATATCCTCTGTACTTCGACCATCATCAGTTATTTTGCTCCCCAAATAGCAAAACTCCTTTACCACTTTAAGTGTCTCATTCCCAATCTAATTCCCTCAGCATCAACCGACTTAATTCGACTACATTCCATTATCCTCGTTTTGCTTTTGTTGATGTTCATCTTATATCCTCCTTTCAAGACAGTGTCCATTCCGTTCAACTGCTCTCCCAAGTCCTTTGCTGTCTCTGACAGAATTACAATGTCATCGGCGAACCTCAAAGTTTTTATTTCTTCTCCATGGATTTTAATACCTACTCCGAATTTTTCTTTTGTTTCCTTTACTGCTTGCTCAATATAGAGATTGAATAACATCGGGGAGAGGCTACACCCCTGTCTCACTCCCTTCCCAACCACTGCTTCCCTTTCATACCCCTCAATTCTTATAACTGCCATCTGGTTTCTATACAAATTGCAGATAGCCTTTCGCTCCCTGTATTTTACCCCTGCCACCTTCAGAATTTGAAATAGAGTATTCCAGTCAACATTGTCAAAAGCTTTCTCTAAGTCAACAAATGCTAGAAACGTAGGTTTGCCTTTCCTTAATCCAGCTTCTAAGATACGTGTTGACGTATCAGGTTAAAATTTATGTCACACATTAGGGTCTACGGCCCCTTAACGACATAAAAAATGGAGCTCCTATGTTAGTGCAGTCAAAAGATGCGGCTATTTATGTCACATATTTTGATTCTCGTGGCCGCCCGGGATTAGTCGAGCGGTCTAGGCCGCTGCAGTCATGGACTGTGCGGCTGGTCCCGGCGGAGGTTAGAGTCCTCCCTCGGGCATGGGTGTGTGTGTTTGTCCTTAGGATAATTTGGGTTAAGCAGTGTGTAAGCTTAGGGACTGATGACCTTAGCAGTTAAGTCCCATAAGATTTCACACACATTTGAACATCTTTTTTGATCCTCGTAAACACACTCACCAAAACCTAATTGGCATTTCCTGTTCTTCTAGAGTCATGAGATTTGGCAAGACGAAAGGTTTCACAGTACAAATAAAGGAAAGGATCAGAAAATTATTTATTTGTAATTATATCACACGAAAAATCTCTCTTTCGTCATTTGTTGTCCGACTTCAGACTTGAAATTAAAACATTCTAGAAAGTCTAGGAGTCCCTGGGTTCGGTATCTTGCCAGTACCAATGTCGTTAACAGGCAAAAATCGACGAGATGCGATATTTTCGTAAATGATGTACTGTTTATGTACATGAGTAAGTTTGTACGGAACCCTCAGTGAGCGAATCCTGTTCGCACCTGGCCAGTTTTTTGACTTATTCGACATCCTTGAAGATCGTATCACTTGGTATCTTTAGAAGCTACATTACGATTGTTTTTTCTTTGTAAATATTTATTATGTATCCTTGTTCTACATGATGGAGGATCTCTTCACCTTGGATCTGTTGGAACAAAAAGTACATTTAATGTAATCTATGCAGGCAAGTCGCGAAGCTGGCAAAGTTGTAGATAAATGCAAAAGATCTACAAAGGATCCATGCTTTTGTCAGAAATTGGCTGTTGAGCATCAACATAGACAAATGTTAAGTATTACACGTAAGTAGGCAGAGAGATCCATAATTGTGTGATGACACGACTACAGAACAAGCACAAATACCTGAGAGAATACGTACGGAGAGATTTAAAGTGGGACGACCACATGAAACTAATCGCTGGTAAAGCTAATGCCAGCCAGATTCATTGGAAGAAGCCTCAGGAAGTGTAGGCCGTCTGTCTTAAGACACCCGCTCGACCGACGCTTGACTGTCACCCGTCAGTATTGGATCCGTACCAGGAAGGATTGGTGAGAGAACAGAGAAGACCAAAACAAGAACAGCACGTTTCGTTATAGGTCCATGTAGTAACCGAGGAAGCTTCACGGAGACACTCGGCAAATTTGAGTGTCAGAGGCAACAAGAGGGGCGCTCTGCATGGCGGTGTGGTCGACTGTTACGTAGGTTTGCGAGAGGGTACTTTTCTGTAAGAGTAACCAGTATATTGTTTCCTCCTACGTATATCTGGCTAGAAGACTATAGAGGTAAAATTAGATTCGAGTTCATGCGGAGGCGTACTAACAGTCTTCCTCTCCGCGGTCCGTTCGTGACTGAAACGGTAAATGGAGCAGTGGCAGTGGAATACACAGTACCCTCCGCCACCCACAGCAAGGTGGCTTGTGGGGTATAGATGTACTCGTATACGTATATATAGAACGGAACACAATATTTTTTGTACATCTCTATCCGTTTTTGGATTGTATAGGTTAGGTTGAATGGTGACAGTCTCGTTATGAGATGACGAAACAGTAACGAACTCTTCATTTAATACCTGAAGTGAAATAATATTTAGGCAACAGCATTTAATCGGCAAGGCTAAATCCGAAACCTAATAAAGAAATAATTGAAATCCACAAACAGAATACGAACTCACATAGAACAAATATAATAAATTTCTCCATCAGTGAAAGGATACACAAAATGAAAAGGACGTATTAAATAACAAAAAAAAAACACAACAAAAAATGCTTATCAAGAAGTAAATCGTGCCCAAACAGTCACGTCAGTACACAGTGTACATGCTTCCCTCCTTCCCTCTGGTAGCAACGCAGCCGTCTATTTTCGCATGCAAATGATCATAAAGTTGCCGATAGATTGCGGTACATTGTCCAAGCAACTTGCGTCTTTGAGTGTAATTCGACGATGGTTCTTGCAGACCTTGGCGAATGACTAAGTTCCCACTTCATCGTGTCCTATACGTGTTCAGTTGGTAAGAGATGTGGTGGAATCGCTGGCCAGAGCAATTGAACTCCACGAAGAGCGCGTTGCTTCTCAGCAGCCATCTGTGGAGGTGCAGGGATATCACTTTTCTGTCGAATGCAGGCAGTAGCATGGGGATAACAGCCCCTTGGCAGTGGTTTCTTTACCCTGCAGAAACATCAAATTTGACCGCCCCCCCCCCCCCCCCCCGGCCGCGGTGGCCGGGCGGTTCTAGGCACTGCAGTCCGGAACCGCGGGACTGCTACGGTCGCAGGTTCGAATCCTGCCTCGGGCATGGATGTGTGTGATGTCCTTAGGTTAGTTAGGTTTAAGTAGTTCTAAGTTCTAGGGGACTGATGACCTGAGATGTTAAGTCCCATAGTGCTCAGAGCCATTTGAACCATTTGACCGCCCCCCCCCCCCCCCCCCACGTCATGAAGCCTGGACTGGGACGCGTGTGTCGTTGGCGATTCACTCTCGTATAGGCAGTTCAGCAGGTCTGCCCCGTACACTTGTACGTCCATCACTCCCATTCAGACAGAACCTACTCTATAAAATTAGTGAAAAACGATCTAGTTCGCGATGGGTATTTTATTTAAAGTGACCGGTTTCGGGCTAATCTTAGGCCATCTTCAGAATAGCACCATCAGCGGCCGAGGTCTACTGACTGTTCTGGACATTGTAAACTTCAGCTGACGGTCGTGTGACTAGGACCTCCCGTCGGGTAGACCGTTCGCCAGGTGCAAGTTTTTCGATTTGACGCCACTTCGGCGACTTGCGCGTCGATGGGGATGAAATAACGATGATTAGGACAACACAACACCCAGTCCCTGAGCGGAGAAAATCTCCGACCCAGCCGGGAATCGAACCCGGGCCCTTAGGATTGACATTCTCTCGCACTGACCACTAAGCTACCGGGGGCGGACAGCTGATGGTGCTATTCTGCAGATGGCGTAAGACTAGGCCGAAACCGATCATTTTAAATAAAATAACAATCGCGATATGCACCTTTTTCACTAGTTATATAGCTTACAGGATCGCTGTTCTCCAAAAATGTTACCAAAAATTTTGGGAACCTACTCTCTTCAGTGATGACCGCAGAATACCATTCCACTCTACAGTCAGTTCTTTCTTCTTCTTCTTCTTCTTTTTTCTTGGTTCTGCAGCTCATGATGAGCCTTGGGCTCTTCTACAATGTCCTTCCATTTCTCTCGGTTCTTTGCCAATACTCTCCAGTTTCTATAGCCCATCTTTCTAAGATCTTCAGTTACGCCATCTTCCCATCTGGCTCTTGGTCGACCAATTCCTCTCTGCCCTCCTGACTGTCCTTGTAATATTTTTTTGGTGCTTCTGTATCATTCATGCGAGCCACATGTCCCGCCCACCTCAATTTGCATGGTTTCACTATTTTTCTGATGGGTTGGTCTTTGTATATGATATACAGCTCATAGTTGTATTTTTTCCTCCATCTCCCTCTTTTACAAATTGGGCCGATAATTCGTCTAAGTACCTTTCTTTCAAATGCATCCGGTATTTCAATATCTTTAGTTGTTAACGTCCGAGTTTCAGAGGCATATGTAAGCACTGGTCGTATAAGTGATTTATAGATAGTTAATTTAGTGGTACGAGTCAGGAGCCTTGAGGATAGAAGTCTTGTTAGGGCAAAATAGGCTCTATTGGCTAGTATTAATCTCTGATTAATTTCATAGGAGGTATCATTTAGCTGGGTAACTGTCGAGCCCAGGTACTTGAAATGTTCAACTCTCTCAAACGTATAATTGCCCACTGTTATTGTATTTGGCATGTTTCCTCTATTGCTTCCCCTGCTGCCACATATTTTGTTTTCTGTTAATTAATAATTAATCCCATGTTCCTACTAGCCTGTTCGAGAGCCGTAAATATCTCTTCCATTGCTTTTTTGATTCTTGCTGCTATATCTATGTCATCCGCGTAGGCCAGTATCTGCACTGATTTGTAGAAGATCGTTTCCCTGTTCAGGAGGTTTGAATTTGCCCTCTCCAGGGCGGCATTAATTCAACTCTTTCACGGCACCGGCACCAAGCAGATGGTTCTCAGTGATCCCTGATGGTACACCAGGTGCGACATGTGCCCGGATTTCGTCCCTGGATAATGTTCTGTCGGCCACCATTGCTCGCACAATGCGTCGATCTTGACGAGTGTCTGTGCCCCTACGTCGACGTCCAGAACCTGGTCTACAGGTGAGGGAACGTTGCATAGGCTACAGCTGAAAGCAGCGACACTTCACCGATACATTGTGCCCATGCTTGTAGCAGTCCACAGATGCGCCAATCGAGCTTCCTGCATGTCCACGATGAATCCCTGGTCAAATGGCTGAAACTGTTCAGTAAGGGTACGTACTGGCCCGCGGATTGTGGTTGTATCCTAGAATGAATGCTGAAAACACTGCCCACCTCTCAACTCAGCACATTTATTCCCTGCAGAGTTAGGGCAAACGCGCAGACCTTTTCGATGACGTTGCATTGCAACTAAGGCAACAATTGCCAGATCGCGACACGCACCCTCTGCTCTGGCAACAGGACACATTTTACATTCTAAATGAACTATTACAAAGCGCCAAACATGACGGTAGTAACTGGAATTAGGTTAGATGTAACTTAAGATAGGATAAATTTTTCGTATAGAACTGCAGCGAATTCAAGATGTTGGGCCAGCCCGGCACCAGGGGCATGCCCACTGGGATTAGCTCGGTGGGCACGGCCGATAATGTTGGTTTGTGCATCATGCTGGCACACCTGGAACGCTGTAGGTAGTGTAGATTAATTTAAGTATTGCACAGCGTAGTACACAAATAGAAACAGACGTCAGTGAATTAACCTTGTAGGTAATTTAATAAGTCCTCGTAACCTGCAGAATCAATAACTATAACATAACCTAGAGACGACCATAGTGGAATAGTAACAGCAATATAAACACAACCTGTAGAACATAAGTAGCTGCAGTAATTGTAATGTAAATGTAGAATTAGGACCCACTAATGTAGTTAGGTAGTGGCTTGATCATGTATAAATTGTTTTGAATAAAGAACTTTTTTGCACTTTTTTTTAAAAAAAAAGGAACAGACCTCTTGGGCATGTGATCGTTGAGGGCCACGGCACATTAAATCACTAACGCTTTATCCCCTAAGTATGCACATATAATATTGGTGCCACTGGACTCAGCCCTTGAGGATGTTGCACAACTTTTCCGGAATTGTGCAAATTAGAAAATCTAGAAATATTACTGAGTCATACGGAAAATTTTAAGTCCAATAAACCACACAATCTTGTAAGCAGGAATGATGTAATATATCAAAATATACAAGAAATAATAGAAACAAAGAAAGAAAAGAAGACTGATAGTTTTGGAAATATATACGTACTGAATGACAACAGACTGACAAAACAGATTTCCAAGTATCTCTGTGAAAAAAAAAAAGAACAAGCTAGACCTGACAAGTTAAAAAGGAGAGTTAAAATTCACAACATAAAATCAGAGGAACATTTAAGGATTCGAAGGCATGAGAAATAAGAAACTAGGTGGTATGTGGTCCGAAGAAACAGAACAAAAAACATGGTGAAAAAAATGGAAGATTATTGGAGTAAAAGAAAAAGTCGTAGGGTAAAAAATTAAATTGTTGCTTTGTCTCTAGCAGAGCAAAACGATAGAAAAAAACACTCTGAAAATCTATTATTATACAGTTGTTTAAACAGAAGTACTTTGTACATGGTAGTTGGCATATCTCAAGAGAAAAACGTCGGAAATCAAGGAAGAAAAATTGTGACGCGAATCGGTGGAGCAAAATGAGAAAATTGAATTTCGATTAAGAAAAAAGTCAAAGGAAATCTATAAAGTTCCGGGAAAAAAATCAATGATAATACCAAGAAAGTGTGATTAGAATTGTATGGTCAGTTAAGCAGAAGCAATAGCTACAAACCCACAAACAAAAGTCTGAACTTAGTTTGGTCAGTGAAAGACCTAAAAAAATGGCAAACAGAAATGTACGAAGGAAATTGGCATACGTAAAGAAATCTTCCAAGAGAGAACAGAACTTCGAGCAGTAATTAACAACAAGGAATTCGGTAAGAGGGGTCTTCGACAAGCAACGACATGGACGGAAGGAGAAACACAGCAGACGGATGAAGAGATATCAAGAGAAAAATGAAAACAGAAGTGCTACGTGATCTCTCCGTTTTCTTGGGGCGACAGATAATTGGTGTGCTGCCGGATATGTGCCAAACATCAGTTCGGAGAACACCTGGAAACACACTGTTAACATTCTGTCTGGGCGCAACGAATGTAAAATAAATTACAAATGAAAAAAAAGCATGTTAAAAGAGCGAGGGGTCAGATTAAAAAAGACTTTTAATCTACAAAACACTGGTGCTGTTTTGATATTATGATAATCAAAGAGACAAAGTTTAATTAAATCTGAGAGGATAGTGAGAATGGGTTGAAATAAACCAAAAAAAGAACAGGTGATCGTTTCACTACTTTATTTGCCTCATTTTTTGTAATAAGAAACCGTACAAAAAGCTCAGATAAGGAAAGAAAGAAACAAAAATAACAGGTAAATTTAGGCACATGTTAGTCCCGGTGCGAGGCAGTCGCTTGTGCACCTGGTCTTCATGTTCTATTTGCGTTCCTCTTTGAGACATCCCACTAACTGTAATTAATTTTAATCTGAAAGGTTCTCTTCCTACAGGTGTGCTTTACTTTCCAATCAAAAGAAAGTATTTACAATACGTACATATTCATCCCGTTTTTCCCAAGCAGTTTCAGGTGGTAGAACATTGAATTTGGTTTACTTAATAAAGAGCATCTTCTTTGAATTTTTAATACCTTTAGCTGCTAGTGTAAAACAAGCGGTAAAACTGCCTACGAGGCTCGACTGCCTTTTGACATTTGCCGTTGCTAATTACTGGAAAAAATTCATCGGAAAGCCCCTTTCGCTTCTGCAAATACCGCGCTCTCCAATTCGCAATAAGCGCTACGTGAAAAACATTTTTAATTAATGCGCTTATAAGTGGCACATTTATTTTAAACCAGTATTACACAGTTTCAAATTGCATTACAGATTTAGAAGAAGTTGAGTGTGTGTGCTGTGTATAATATAACCGCTACGTGTGGGCTACTATTTACGACTACACACTTTCGCGGGACGCAGCTGTGCTCTGAGGATTTATTTCGATACTGAAATGCAGTGTATCACTCCTCGAATACAGCACGCAGTATTCATGCGTATCCCCCTCGGCAGTATTCTATTCATCCCATCCCAAGCTGTGCTGTGAACGGGTAAAAATGAATCGGTTTGAACGCTAAAAAAGTGTCGCAGAGTCCATTACTCAAGCACCGTAGCCAGTGTTAAAAAGAGCACGCCAAAAATATAATTTTCTGCAGATAGCGGGAACGTTTCGAGCATAATGGCCAGGGACTTCCATTCAGCTCGGGCTTTCGACGATCTAGCGCGTCTGTTGAACGGAATCTGGCATGATATCCCTCAGAAGGACGTCCAATAACTCTTACCAATCAATGCCAAGACGAATAACTGCTTGCATAAGCGTCAGAGGTGGACCAACGCATTATTGTTTTGCTCAGTTTGAGATGGTACATTTTCTCTTGAATACATCTTCCAGATTTTCTGAAATTGTAATCATTTGCTTGTCTGTTTATCACTTCTACCGATTTCTGCCCCATCCGGATAGTTCCTTCGTGATGAGTCGTTTTTCCTGTCATACGATGTTCTTTTCTTAATGCATTCGTAGGGATCACAAAAGGCCTATTGAACTGATTCCCCCTCCAGTGCATTAGCTAGTGCAATCCCACGATGTTAAATTTTATGGCCAGCTGAATGATTTAACAAAAAAAAAAATAAAGAAAAGCCTGTAACTATGGTCGACAGAGAAAAAGTAATCACATCCCGAGAAGACTACATCCAAATACATTATGTGATCAAATGTCTCCAGGCACCTGGCTGAAAATGACTTACAAGTTCGTGGCACCCTCCATCGGTAATGGTGGAATTCAATATGGTGTTGACCAGCTCTTAGCCTTGATGACAGCTTCCACTCTCGCAGGCATATATTCCGTCAGGTGCTGGAAGTTTTCTTGGGGAATGGCAGCCCATTCTTCACGGAGTGCTGCACTGAGGAGGGGTCTGATGTCAGTCGGCCTGGCACCCAAGTCGGCGTTCCAAGATATCCCAACGGTGTTCTGTAGGATTCAGGTCAGAACTCTGTGCAGCTTAGTCAATTACAGGGATGTTATTGTCGTGTAACCACTCCGCCTTAGGCCTTGTACTATGAACAGGTGGTCGATAATGTTGAAAGATGCAGTCGTTATCCCCGTATTGCTCTTCAACAGTGCGAAGCAAGAAGGTGCCTAAAACATCAATGTAGGCCTGTGCAACGCAAAACAACAAGGGGTGCAAGCCCCCTCCTTGAAAAACACGACCACACCATAACACCACCGCCCCCGAGTTTTACTGTCGTACACACACGCTGACAGGTGACGGTCACCGGGCATTCGCCATACCTACACCCTGCCATCGGAACGCCACATTGTGTAGCGTGATTCGTCACTCCACACAACGTTTTTCCACTGTTCAATCGTCCAGTGTTTTCGCTGCTTACACCAAGTGATACATCGTTTGGCATTTACCGGCGTGATGTCTGGCTTATGAGCAGCCGCTCGACAATGAAATCTAAGTGTTCTCACCTACCACCTAACTTTCGTAGTAGTTGCAGTGAATCCTGATGCAGTTTGAAATTCCTGTGTGATGGTCTGTATAGAAGACTGCCTGTTACACATGACGACCTTCTCCAACTGCCGGCGGTCTCCGTCAGTCGACAGACGAGGGCGGCCAGTACGCTTTTGTGCTGTACGTATACCTTCACGTTTCCACTTCGCTATCAGATTGGAATCAGTGGACCAAGGGATGTTTAGGAGCGTGGAAATCTCGCGTACAGACGTATGACACAAGTGACACCCAATCATCTGACCACGTTCGAAGTCCGTGAGTTCCGCGGAGCGCCCCGTTCTGCTCTCTCACGATGTCTAATGACTACTGAGGGCGCTGATATGGAGTACCTGGCAGCAGGTGCCAGCAGAATGCACCTAAAATGAAAAACGTATGTTTTTGTGCGTGTCCGGATACTTTTGATCATATAGTGTACATTACACTGCACTTCATCAGATATACTTATCAATATTTGGCGAAAAAGATAATTTAAGAATGGTTTGTTGTCAAACAGTGCGGTTGGAGGGAAACTTTTATGATTGTAAACCAATTTTGTTTTTGCATAGACCCTTTAATACAGCCATGTAACTGTAAAAAAGCGGCGTTTATAACGTGTTAAAGATGCAGAGGAAATAACTGCTTTCACTGTTTATGCGATGAAAATTACGTTAACTTGTGTAAATCATCAACTGTAATGTAACAGAAGATCTAAGTTTATCTTCGATGTTCTCGTGTACGCCTTAAAATTTCATCTTCGTTCAGAATGGTTCAAATGGGTCTGAGCACTATGGGACTTAACATTTGAGGTCATCAGTCCCCTAGAACTGAGAACTACTTAAACCTAACTAACCTAAGGACACCACACGCATTCATGCCCGAGGCAGGATTCGAACCTGCGACGTAGCGGTCGTGCGGTTGCAGACTAAAGCGTCTAGAACCGCTCGGCCACGGCGGCCGGATTTCATCTTGGAAATTTATTTGCGATCACAAATTTTGCTTTGCCTTTCCTTTATTAAACACTAATAAATACATCATATTGAGCATTATTTCTATATATTGAACATTATTTCGGTTTATTAGCAATGTAAGTAACGTAAAAAAACTGAAAATAAAAAGGTCTCCGCTTAGGGACTCGATCCTATGACCCTTTGCAATATCGTCCTGAATTCATCCCGCTGCGCTAACGGCTGCCCGGAATGTACACTAATATGCGAGTAAATGGTGTATGCCTCGCCAGGCTCGCCCAAAGTATTCAGTTGTTTTACGAGCAGGCGTGACGAGACCAATTTTCTGTTGGGTCTCCCTCGTGCGACGTATATACACGGTCGCCTACTACTGTTGCATGCCAGTTTGTAGCGTCTCAAAAGGGGATAAGAAAGTGATTCTGCAACTTCTCTCGACGTAGTTCGGCACGAAGTAATTCAAAGGGTGAACGGCCGGATGTCTGAGCAGGGGTAAAATACGAAGAGAGAGAGACTATTTACAACTTGTGCAGAAACCAGACGGCAGTTATGAGAGTCGAGAGGCATGAAAGGGAAGAAGTGGTTGAGAAGGAAGTGAGACAGGGCTGTAGCCTATACCCGATGTTACTCAAACTATACACTGAGCAAGTCAAAGAAAAAATTTGGAGTAGGAATTAAAGTTCAGGGAGAAGAAATAAAAGTTCTGGAGTTTGCTGTCAGACACAGCAAAGGACTTGGAAGAGCAATTGAACGCAGTGGACATTGTTTTGAGAGGAGGGTGTAAGATGTTGATCGACAAAACCAAAACAAGGATAATGGAATCAAGTGACGGTGAGAGAATTAGATTAGGAGACGAGACGAAGTTGTGGATGAGTTTTGCTATTTGGGCAGTAAAATATTTGATAACCGAAGTACAGAGATTATAAAATGTAGACTGGCAGTGGCAAGAAAAGCCTTTCTGAAGACGAGAAAATTGTTAACATCGAATATAGTTAGGTGATCGGAAGTCTTTTCTGAAGGTATTTCTATGGAGCGTAGTCTTGTATGGAAGTGAAACATGACCAGTAAAAAGTTTAGGCTTGAATAGAAGCTTTTGAAATGCGGTACTACAGAAGAATACTTAAGTTTTGATGGGTAGAGGCGTAAGTAGTGAGGGGGTTTTGAATAGAATGGGAAGAAAAGAAACGTGACCAGGATCGGTTGGTAGCTCACTAGCTCACGTTCTGAGACACCAAGAGATCACCAATTTAGTACGGGTGGGGGGGGGGGGGGGAGCTTGAAGGATAAAAACGGACGCGTACGACTATTATTCACTTTTTACCTTCACACCTGTCGTATTTCTAATAGTATTTTCTTGAGCTTCCAGCCGAGACAAGTGGTTAAATGCCCACGACCATTCGGCTGGGTGCTTCCCAGCCATTGTCAAGTGGAGATCTCCATCTACATCCATATCCATACCCCGCAAACCACTTGACGGTATGTGGCGGAGGGTACCTTGAGTACCTCTATTCCAGTTTCGTATTGTTCGTGTAAGGAAAGATTGTCGATATGCCTCTGTGTGGGCCCTAATCTCTCTGATTTTATCCTCACGGTCTCTTCGCAAGATATACGTAGGAGGGAGCAATATACTGCTTGATTCCTCGATGAAGGTATGCTCTCGAAACTTCAACAAAAGCCCGTACCGAGCTACTGAGCGTCTCTCCTGCAGAGTCTTCTACTGGAGTTTATCTATCATCTTCGTAACGCTTTCGTGATTACTAAATTATCCTGTGACGAAGCGCGCTGCTCTCCGTTGGATCTTCTCTCTCTCTTCTATCAACCCTATCTGGTACGGATCCCACACCGGTGAGCAGTATTCAAGCATTAGGCGAACAAGTGTACTGGAACCTACTTCCTTTGTTTTCGGACTGCATTTCTTTAGGATTCTTCCAATGAATCTCAGTCTGGCATCTGCTTTACCGACAACCAACTTTACATAATCATTCCATTTTAAATCACTCCTAATGCCTACTTCCAGATAATTTATGGAGTTAACTGCTTCTAGTTGCTGACCTGCTATATTGTAGCTAAATGATAAAGGATCTTTCTTTGTATGTATTCGCAGCACATTACACTTGTTTACATTGAGATTCAATTGCCATCCCCTGCACCATGCATCAATTCGTTGCAGATCATCCTCCATTTGAGTAGAATTTTCCATTGTTACAACCTCTCGATATACCACAGCATCATCCGCAAAAAGCCTCAGTGAAGGTCCGATGTTATCCACAAGGTCATTTATATATATTGTGAACAGCAACGGTCCTACGACACTCCCCTGCGGCACACCCGAAATCACTCTTACTTCGGAAGACTTCTCTCTATTGAGAATGACATGCTGCGTTCTGTTATCTAGGAACTCTTCAGTCCATTCACACAATTAGTCTGATAGTCCATATGCTCTTAGTTTGCTCATTAAACGACTGTGGGGAACTGTATCAAATGCCTTGCGGAAGTCAAGAAACACGGCATCTACCTGGGAACCCGTGTCTATGGCCCTCTGAGTCTCGTGGACGAATAGCGCGAGCTGGGTTTCACACGATCGTCTTTTTGGAAACCCGTGCTGATTCCTACAGAGTAGATTTCTAGTCTCCAGAAAAGTCATTATACTCGAAGATAATGCGTGTTCCAAAATTCTACAAGTGATCGACTTTAGGGATATAGGTCTATAGTTCTGCACATCTGTTCGACGTCCCTTCTTGAAAATGGGGATGACCTGTGCCCTTTTCCAATCTTTTGGAACGCTACGCTCTTCTAGATACCTACGGTATACCGCAGCAGGAGGATTGTCGTCTGAGTTTTGCTGCCGTCCTTACGCAGCCGTGATGCCGCCTTTGATTTCACTGGTGCATAGCCCGCGTCCTGTAAGGCGACGTTTTTCTTGCGCGCCCGCTTCAACCTTCCGGTGGCCGGGTCCCAAGCTGTGCTTGGGTGCAGACCGCTGTCTTTATTGACAGTGTTGTCATAAATTGTTAACTCAACCGCTTTTTTTATAATACTGTCGCGGAAAGCATGTAATTCTGTAATGTTTTTTCGGAACATGCTCTACTACTGCCGACTTTTTAGGGCACTGTAGACGTAAACAGCTATTCACGTGTTCTGTTAGCCAGTGTTCATAATACGCATTGCCTGTATGACCTAACACTGTTTTTCTGTTTCTTGGCAGGTATGTTAAGGGATCAAAGCCAGTTTCCTAAATACCCATTTAAGTATGAAAAATGTAATGAATCAAAAATATTCAAAAATGGTTCAAATGTCTCTGAGCACTATGGGACTTAACATCTGAGGTCATCAGTTCCCTAGAACTTAGAACTACGTAAACCTAACTAACCTAAGGACAGCACACACATACATGCCCGAGGCAGGATTCGAACCTGCGACCGTCGCGGTCTCGCGGTTCCAGACTGAACCGCCTAGAACCGCTCGGTCACACCGGCCGGCGAATCAAAAATATTGTATGTGCTTTGTTTCTTTATTCTCCGCGTAGCTCCGCTACGTGATTCGCTTTAGCTGAGCGAGGTGAGCTATTGAGCCTACGTAGAAGCCGACTCATGGCTTGCAGCCACGACTCGGCAAGTCGCTGTCGCCCCTTTTCAGTTGGTAATGCTGGCGCTTTACCGGTGAGCTATTCCAGTCGGCGGTGTGAACCTAAATCAGGTCATCTTTGTGTTCCGACGTTGCTCAACGAAGCGTGAACGGCCCGCTCCCTGCATAAAGGACGGGCGCGCTGGACTGTGAAGGCAACGAGTGGACGAGAGCCGGAGGCGCTAATGGCAGCCCCAGCCTCGCCTGCGTCACGACCACGTGCACAGGCGGCTCGCTTTCCGTGTTGCTGACACTGTCGCACCGACCTCGTACAGCAGCACACTGCGTCATGTGTGGAGTCTCGGCTCTTCGACTTTTAAGTAGGATTAACTTATTCAGTTTACTGGTGGCTGAGCTCCGTGGCTGTGCATAAAAGTACCTGAAGAAATACAACAACAGCCTGCCACTCTTTATACACTTCTGGCTATTAAAAATGCTACCCCAAGAAGAAATGCAGATGATAAACGGGTACTGATTGGACAAATATATTATACTAGAACTGACATGTGATTACATTTTCACGCATTTGGGTGCATAGAACTGACATGTGATTACATTTTCACGCATTTGGGTGCATAGGTCCTGAGAAATCAGTACCCAGAACAACCACCTCTGGCCCTAATAACGGCCTTGACACGCCTGGGCATTGAGTTAAACAGAGCTTGGATGGCGTGTACAGGTGCAGCTGCCCATGCAGCTCCAACACAATATCACAGTTCATCAAGAGTAGTGACTGGCGTATTGTGACGAGCCAGTTGCTCGGCCACCATTGACCAAACGTTCTCAGTTGGTGAGAGATCTGGAGAATGTGCTGGCCGGGGCAGCAGTCGAACATTTTCTGTATCCAGAAAGGCCCGTACCGGACCTGCAACAGGCGGTCGTGCATTATCCTGCTGAAATGTAGGGTTTCGCAGGGATCGAATGAAGGGTAGAGCCACAGGTCGTAACACATCTGAAATGTAACATCCACTGTTCAAAGTGCCGTCAATGCGAACAAGAGGTGACCGAGACGTGTAACCAATGGCACCTCATACCATCACGCCGGGTGATACGGCAGTATGGCGATGCCGAATACACGCTTCCAATGTGCGTTCACCACGATGTCGCCAAACACGGATGCGACCATCATGATGCTGTAAACAGCATCTGGATTCATCCGAAAAAATGGCGTTTTGCCATTCGGGCACTAGGTTCGTCGTTGAGTACACCATCGCAGGCGCTCCTGTCTGTGATGCAGCGTCAAGGGTAACCGCAGCCATGGTCTCCGAGCTGATAGTCGATGCTGCTGCAAACGTCGTCGAACTGTTCGTGCAGATGGTTGTTGCCTTGCAAACGTCCACGTCTGTTGACTCAGGGATCGTGACGTGGCTGCACGATGCGTTACAGCCATGCGGATAAGATGCCTGTCATGTCGACTGCTAGTGATACGAGGCCGTTGGGATCCAGCACGGCGTTCCGTATTACACTCCTGAACCCACCGATTCCATATTCTGCTAACAGTTATTGGATCTCGACCAACGCGAGCAGCACTGTCGCGATACGATAAACCGCAATTGCGATAGGCTACAATCCGACCTTTATCAAAGTCGGAAACGTGATGGTATGCATTTCTCCTCCTTGCCGGCCGGTGTGGCCGTGCGGTTCTAGGCGCTTCAGTCTGGAACCGCGTGACAGCTATGGTCGCTGGTTCGAATCCTGCCTTGGGCGTGGATGTGTGTGATGTCCTTAGTTAGGTTTAAGTAGTTCTAAGTTCTAGGGGACTGATGACCTCGTCGTAAAAGCCCTCATTGTATGATTTGCTGTTAGTTTGCTTTGCTGGAAAAATGATAAGTGTAACAATAGAGCAACGAATTGCCGTGAAGTTTCACATGAAACTTAGAAAAACTGTATTGAAACTCATCTGTTACTAAAAGAAGTGCACGGCGGAGACTGTTCGTTACCTACGTGAGTTTTTGAGTGGTTTAAATGTTTCCGAGATGATCGAGAGGACGTTGAAAATGACCCACTCTAGGGCACCCTTCAACATCAAAAACCGACGAAAGTATCGAAAAAGTGGGTAATGTGATTCGATCTGGCCGCCTGTCTGATCGACAGACGGATGTAAATAGGAGGAGCTGCCAGCAGATATTGAGAAGTCTTAATCTGAAACCGTAACGTGTGACTGTTGTGCAGCAGTTACGGGAGAATGACAATCAGAAACGTGTAGATTACTGCACGTGGCTTTTGATAACATCGACGATTGTTTGTTAAACACTTTCCATTACATCATTAGTGATGAAGCATATTTTCATCTTTCTGGTCATGTGAATTCACAGAACACGAGCTACTGGGCAACAGAGAATCCTAACACAGTGTGTGAGCAACCATTCCTTGATGAAAAAAGTCAGTGTTTGTTGGGGTATAACAGGAACGCATATGGAAATTTTTGATGCATTTTGTGCTCAATTCGCTGAACATAAAAGGTAATACTGCTTCTTCATGCCAGATGGGGTAACAAGCCACTTCTAAGATACCACTGGAACGAGTCTATGATGTCTTCACGGAGGAACGAACTGTCAGCAAACATATGACCACCACGTTCGCGGGATTTAACAACATGTGTTTTTTTCCTGTGGGGACACTTGAAGAGCCAGGTCTATGAAACAAATGCACACACAAAATACAGGAACAGAAAGATGACATCAGTCGTGAAGTTGCCACCATCGATATCCGCTGGGTATATCTGGATGTATTTAGACGTGCACAGCTGTGTATTAGTGTATTCACCATCTTCTATAAATGTACTTTTCATTATAAATAAATGGTAAATTCATTTGAGCTCTTCGTTTCTGTAATTTCACTGCATTCCTTGTATACTTAAACGGGCTACTTTTATGTGCACCGCCCTGTGTTCCTCAAAAAATGTACTGTGTATAGATAAAGGTCCAAACAGTTTCGTTTTCCTTTGCGGTTTCTTCGGTGACTGATTTCTTTGGAAATATCTGTTGTGTTTGCTTCTGTCAAACTGATCCTCGATATCGTTCTGCAAAGCCACCTCTCCATTAGTTTCCTAGCGATTGCTGTATAGTCTTCAACTGTGTTCGGAAGGCAAAACCATATAGGAACAATCTTTGGCTGATCGACTTGACAAAATTGTTTTTGCTGTTACTGAGCGTGTTCTTACAGGCGTCATTCACCGGTGTGTGTACACGTGAGAGACGCTGCAGAAATGTCCCTAGAGCTCTCTGCGGATCACTGAAGAGCATGAACCGAGGGTACATCGCACTGTACACTTATTAATGCTCTTTACCGTTCAAGTCATGTATAGAGCTTGGGAAAAATGATTGCTTAAATGTCTCTGTCGCGCTGTACAGGTAGTTAATTTGAAAATGTCTTCGCGATCGCTATGAGAGCAATTTAAAGGATTGTTTCTAAAGACGTTTGGAAGTAGCGTTTGCGTCTACGAGTATCTTCAAAAGCCTGCCAGTTCAGTTCTTTCAGCTTCTCGGTGATACTGTCCCATGTGTCAAACATAGCTGTGACTATTCTTTCTGCCAGACTTTGTATACGTTTAATGTCTCCTGTATGTCTTATTGCGTATGGGTCACACACGCTTGAGCAGTATTCGACGGGTCGCATGAGTTCTTGTAAGCAGTCTCCTGCCGTCTCCTTTGTAGGCTGTCTGCATTTTTTTTTTTTTTTACCCTTGTATTACACCACTGAACCGCTATCTGTCACTAGTTTTGCCTGCGACTAACCCTATGTAATCGTTCTATTTCATATCCGTTCAAATTGTTACACCCAGGTATATGTGTGAGTTGACAGACTCGAAGTGTGACTCATTGATATTGTAGTCATGGGATACTACGTTTGCATGGGGGCTTATTAAATATTATTGATTGGAAATGATTTTTTTTGTTTTAGTATGTCCGATTACGCAGTGTCTCGTAATCGGTTGGCCCTGACTAGTATTATTACGCTATCTGACTGCAACAAACAATGTAAGAAAATTTTCGTAAACACAGTTAATTAATTAAGTCCCCAGCAACTATAAAATCTACGAAGCCAACAAGCACAAGAGTAACTGTTCTGTATGTGGGAGTGTGACTCAACGTCCACATCTGGCACGGTTCTTTTCCAACAAGACAAGAATTTTTAAATACCAACTATGCTGACGTGACAAAAGAAATTTAGAAAAACTATAATTACGCAAGAAAACCAGAATTCACTCTAATACAAGAACACAAGCCAGATGCTTTGTTGACTGAACCTGTAGTGACGCATTATTTCAGATACACAAATAATAAAAGAACATTGTGGATTTTACCTTCATATATATTGACGAAATGCACTCATTACAATAACATCTGCTATCTCTCCCATCAAATAACTGCATAAAACATGGAACAACACTCTTTACTACAACATCTCGCTCCGACTTCACGACACGACAAGCACTGACTGCCATGAACTCTCGACAACCACCGACTGCCACGAACTCTCAACAAGCACTGTGGAGGCGGCTTAATAGTACTCTTTGGCGCAATCTCTGGCGCAGTGGCACAGTGTAGCCACCTTTCATATGCCCCTCCTCCACAGGCCAGAATTTGATGGTATTTTTGCCAGCATTGGTGGTGAAAATACCACCAAATTCGTCCAGAAAAATACAGACAAAAATAAAAGATAATATTAATACCTAAATATCACATAATTAGTTAAAAATTTTGGCTTTGCACTGACCTTTCACTAACCTAATATATGAAATACAGTAAGCAATACAACTTCTTTTCATACATGTGACTTTACATAATAGTTTACACAATATACAAAAAATCAGTTTATACAAATGTTCACATAAAATGCTTTCAATGATTAGTTTATACAAAAAAAAGACACCAACAGGTAACATCTTTTCAGTAAAAGCAGTTCATCAGTTGCACCCAGTAGAGTTTAGCAGGTACACCCAGCAACAAGTCACATTAGTTCAGTAGAACCAGTCCATCAGTTGCACCCAGCAATGTTGAGTAGGTGCAGACACCAACAAGTGACTTCATTTCAGTAGAAACAGTCCATCAGTTGCACCCAGCAATGTTGAGTAGGTGCAGACAGCAACAAGTGACTTCATTTCAGTAAAAACAGTTCATCAGTTGCACCCAGCAATGTTGAGAGCAGGTGCAGACACCAACAAGTGACACCATTTCAGTAGAAGCAGACCATCAGTGGCACCCAGCAATATTGAGAGCAGGTGCAGACACCAACAAGTGACACCATTTCAGTAGAAGCAGTCCATTAGTGGCATCAGCAATGTTGATCAGGTGCACACAGCAACAGGGGACATCTTTTCAGTAGAAGCAGTCCATCAGTGGCACCCAGCAATATTGAGTAGGTGCAGACAGCAACAAGTCACATCTCTCAGCAGAAGCAGTTCCATCAAATTCACTAGCACTGATCACACTGTTCATCAGAGTTTATGAGCAGAAATTAAACATGTCCTAGTGGCACCTATCATATAGAAAAGGTACAAGTAACAGTCCATAATTTTTTTTACAATCACTGATCACACAGTTCATCAGCAGAAATTAAACACGACCAAATGTCACACATCATGTTGAAAAGTGCAGGTAACAGTTCAGAATATTTATCTTCACTAATCAGACAGTTCCGGCATGAACAATAGTTTGAATGCACATACAAATGCTTTTACAGTAACATACAAATCATAACAAACACACAAATGATGTCAGATAATTGTCCTATTAACTATTATAATACACAAATACCAGTAAACCTATAATATTTATGGGTGTCAGTGCAAGCCACTACCAACAAATAAAATAATATTTAGGAGATAGGTGGGTAGGATTAGTAAAGGAAAACACACAGAACACACTCACTCATCTCTCATCCACATTAAGTACTACTGTGTAATTGAATAGTGTTAACTGTGTAAATGTAATTCTGTCAAAATCTGATGTTCATCATGTGTATCAAGTAGTACTGGCAGCAATGTATAACAGTCAATAATAGGTAAGTCAACGTCATAGTCATCATGTCAACACCAATGTTTGCCAAGCCAGATCAAAATGTACTGTTGTTGAACAACTGTCAGTGAGCCAAGATATGCAATTACTTCCTCTCTCCAAAAAAAAGTATATACTGCTTAGTTATTTAACAAAGTGTGTGTATAGACTATCTTCCTTCTATTTTAGTGTTCTAGTCTGCTATTTTCATCCTCCTTGTTCCATAAGACCAACAAAAAAAAATATGCTCCTCACTTACTTTACCTCTTATACACCAAAACTCCAATAATCATCAGCATCACATAATCTCAATACGTCACTAATACCTCTTCAATACGTCTTATCATCAATATCATTTACCTTACCTCTTGTCCACAAAAACTCCAATAATCATCAACTTCATATAATCTCTATACCTCAATAATACGTCGCTACATATAAACCTCAGCACCAATATCATTTCACTTCCATAACAACTCTTTCCTCTAGTCAGTCTCCTCGAACAAGTACAGATAAAATCCTAATGCAACTTCAATTCAGCATCCCATACAATCCGAAGACACAGTGTCCACACACAACCTCTGTGTAATCCATCTGAGCCCAATCTTCTACTCATTATAAATTATAAACAAAGAAATGCATACATGACCTCTAACAGACTTAGTTCGAATAACTCTCAGTAATTAAGTACGATTACGGAGTGTGAATGATCATAATATTTCACAGTGTGTACACCACTTCAAGAATTATGGCAAACAGAAGCAAACATGTGGAGTATTTCTTGTGTCAAGTGTCACTTCCTATTTCAATTGCTCACGAAAAATGCAGTGTAATAACTGTTAATGGTCTAAACCTAGTTTTGGTATGTCATGCCGTTAGCTTCCTTCCTATTAGCATAAATTTATACAGCTTCCATAAAACCTCAGCTCATGTGACTTCTATGACTTTCTTGTACTAATGTCGTTCGTCGAATTATAGCAGTTAATTTTCTTATCTTAAAACTATAAGGCACTAAGCGTAAGCAAAACAAGCAATAGCGAGTAAATATACCAGTAGAGAACAGAATGTCAACAAGTGTATGCAGCACAATTCTTACAACGAGGCTCTGCCAAGCGAACAATCTATAATTAATACCACAGTGTAACCTAAACTCTATGTTCGTACACTGTACATCAGCATTGCTATATTCTAAATTGAAGAGTAGTTATGACAACAAAACAGAAATGTATAAATATACAATATATACGCATAGCAGCAAACAGGCCATTAGCATCATATCAGCATAAGCAAATAAATGTTCATATGTCATCTTAATAAGTAAACATGAAGGCGCAAGCAGATAAATCACAAAGTATAACCTACATACATAATCACAGTCAGCACAATTAATCAGATGACAATTATAATTTAAATAAATAAGCACAGCAGGCACATAATAGAAAAATATGACATCAGTGAAAAAGCATAGCAGCCAAGCGATGCATAATATACACAAGTTACAACCCAGTTCATTAATCAATAATTGTCAAAATCAGTAAATGTATACAAGCACGTCGCTTCACAAGTAAATCCATAGAACATAAAATTTAGCACAAGGCATGAACCACGTAATCGCGAGCAGCAAATTACGTCTAAAGTACGTACCTAAGTGGAAATAT
This sequence comes from Schistocerca piceifrons, assembly GCF_021461385.2. NCBI lineage: Eukaryota > Metazoa > Arthropoda > Insecta > Orthoptera > Acrididae > Schistocerca > Schistocerca piceifrons. The sequence goes on along the minus strand of NC_060143.1, from coordinate 400,515,700 downwards.
GTTACCTGAAAATGAACTCAATTAATAGTTACCCTTTTTTAGTTTATTACTTTCTTCTTCGAAATTACATTCTTCCTGAAATTTTCTCGATAGCAGGTCGTCTTAACGTCGGACACGCACAGAATTTACCTGAAGGTCTTAAATACTTTATACACCGTATCCTGCAAAATACTGAATGTTAATAACACAATTCAACAAGTCCTTATAGCTTTATACTGAATTTAGTCGGAGAAATTAGACTGTGTGTTTGTTTACGGCTGTCAGTGCATTCGCACTGAGCGCTCGATCAGCTGTAGACGCGTGACGTAGGAAGCAATTGTTCGCGGTCAACGACTGCCTTGTGCGGCGCGCAGACTTGACTGTTGCTTTGAGTATGTGCCGCCGCCAAAACACAGCGCGGTATCCTTGTACTCTCCGCATGTTTACATGTAGCTGTTAGTTTCTCAAAAGTATGTCATTCCACAAAAATTTTAACGTTTGATATGTGATGTATTCCTTTAGAGCGTCGTGATTTAAGAGTTTCTTCTTCAACAGTGTTATCATGTATAATTTTGCGAATTCTATATGGACCGTTATAAAGCAGAAAAAATTTGCGACACAAGCCTTTTCCTTTGTGCGACAAACGATGAGACTTAATTAATACCTTTTGACCAACTGACAAGATTTTTAAACGACCAGGACGTTTAGCTGATTTCTCTCTTCTTGCAGCCGCAGATGCAATATTTCGTAGAGCCAGGTTGACAACTTCAGAATGTCGCAGTTTCCGTGAAGGCGGAAAAGGAACGATTTCAGAAATGCGATTTGTTGGTACTTTATTTTTTAATATCAATAGAGGCGGTAAAGAAGTTGCGTCATTAGGAAGTTCATTCAGAATGTTTTGAAAAATATGAAGATACCGATCCCAAGTTCTGTGATTCTGATGACAATAAAGACGGCACAATTTTTTGATTTCCTTCATCCATCTCTCTGAAGCGTTCGATTGAGGGTGAAAAAGTGAAATGAAGATTGGTTTAATTTTACGACGGTGTAAAGTACGAAGCCAAATTTTAGAGCGAAACTGTGATCCATTATCTGATATAACCTTATCAACATGACCAACTTCTTTAAGAAAATGTTGTGCAGCAGTTACGGGAGAATGACAATCAGAAACGTGTAGATTACTGCACGTGGCTTTTGATAACATCGACGATTGTTTGTTAAACACTTTCCATTACATCATTAGTGATGAAGCATATTTTCATCTTTCTGGTCATGTGAATTCACAGAACACGAGCTACTGGGCAACAGAGAATCCTAACACAGTGTGTGAGCAACCATTCCTTGATGAAAAAAGTCAGTGTTTGTTGGGGTATAACAGGAACGCATATGGAAATTTTTGATGCATTTTGTGCTCAATTCGCTGAACATAAAAGGTAATACTGCTTCTTCATGCCAGATGGGGTAACAAGCCACTTCTAAGATACCACTGGAACGAGTCTATGATGTCTTCACGGAGGAACGAACTGTCAGCAAACATATGACCACCACGTTCGCGGGATTTAACAACATGTGTTTTTTTCCTGTGGGGACACTTGAAGAGCCAGGTCTATGAAACAAATGCACACACAAAATACAGGAACAGAAAGATGACATCAGTCGTGAAGTTGCCACCATCGATATCCGCTGGGTATATCTGGATGTATTTAGACGTGCACAGCTGTGTATTAGTGTATTCACCATCTTCTATAAATGTACTTTTCATTATAAATAAATGGTAAATTCATTTGAGCTCTTCGTTTCTGTAATTTCACTGCATTCCTTGTATACTTAAACGGGCTACTTTTATGTGCACCGCCCTGTGTTCCTCAAAAAATGTACTGTGTATAGATAAAGGTCCAAACAGTTTCGTTTTCCTTTGCGGTTTCTTCGGTGACTGATTTCTTTGGAAATATCTGTTGTGTTTGCTTCTGTCAAACTGATCCTCGATATCGTTCTGCAAAGCCACCTCTCCATTAGTTTCCTAGCGATTGCTGTATAGTCTTCAACTGTGTTCGGAAGGCAAAACCATATAGGAACAATCTTTGGCTGATCGACTTGACAAAATTGTTTTTGCTGTTACTGAGCGTGTTCTTACAGGCGTCATTCACCGGTGTGTGTACACGTGAAGACGCTGCAGAAATGTCCCTAGAGCTCTCTGCGGATCACTGAAGAGCATGAACCGAGGGTACATCGCACTGTACACTTATTAATGCTCTTTACCGTTCAAGTCATGTATAGAGCTTGGGAAAAATGATTACTTAAATGTCTCTGTCGCGCTGTACAGGTAGTTAATTTGAAAATGTCTTCGCGATCGCTATGAGAGCAATTTAAAGGATTGTTTCTAAAGACGTTTGGAAGTAGCGTTTGCGTCTACGAGTATCTTCAAAAGCCTGCCAGTTCAGTTCTTTCAGCTTCTCGGTGGTACTGTCCCATGTGTCAAACATAGCTGTGACTATTCTTTCTGCCAGACTTTGTATACGTTTAATGTCTCCTGTATGTCTTATTGCGTATGGGTCACACACGCTTGAGCAGTATTCGACGGGTCGCATGAGTTCTTGTAAGCAGTCTCCTGCCGTCTCCTTTGTAGGCTGTCTGCATTTTTTTTTTTTTTTTTACCCTTGTATTACACCACTGAACCGCTATCTGTCACTAGTTTTGCCTGCGACTAACCCTATGTAATCGTTCTATTTCATATCCGTTCAAATTGTTACACCCAGGTATATGTGTGAGTTGACAGACTCGAAGTGTGACTCATTGATATTGTAGTCATGGGATACTACGTTTGCATGGGGGCTTATTAAATATTATTGATTGGAAATGATTTTTTTTGTTTTAGTATGTCCGATTACGCAGTGTCTCGTAATCGGTTGGCCCTGACTAGTATTATTACGCTATCTGACTGCAACAAACAATGTAAGAAAATTTTCGTAAACACAGTTAATTAATTAAGTCCCCAGCAACTATAAAATCTACGAAGCCAACAAGCACAAGAGTAACTTCTGTATGTGGGAGTGTGACTCAACGTCCACATCTGGCACGGTTCTTTTCCAACAAGACAAGAATTTTTAAATACCAACTATGCTGACGTGACAAAAGAAATTTAGAAAAACTATAATTACGCAAGAAAACCAGAATTCACTCTAATACAAGAACACAAGCCAGATGCTTTGTTGACTGAACCTGTAGTGACGCATTATTTCAGATACACAAATAATAAAAGAACATTGTGGATTTTACCTTCATATATATTGACGAAATGCACTCATTACAATAACATCTGCTATCTCTCCCATCAAATAACTGCATAAAACATGGAACAACACTCTTTACTACAACATCTCGCTCCGACTTCACGACACGACAAGCACTTACTGCCATGAACTCTCGACAACCACCGACTGCCACGAACTCTCAACAAGCACTGTGGAGGCGGCTTAATAGTACTCTTTGGCGCAATCTCTGGCGCAGTGGCACAGTGTAGCCACCTTTCACGTTACTTCACTTTTTTAAGAGCAAACTTTTAATTTCTGAACATTTAAATTGTGTTGTCGATCTTATCAAGATCCGAGTGAATATTTGTGCAGCTTTATTCAGAGAGTACTTCATTATAGATTACTGCTTCATCTGCGGAAAGTCTGAGGTTACCATTTACATTCGCTACAATGTCATTTATATAGAACATGGACAGCAGCTGCCCTAACATACTCCCCAGGGGCACACTTGAAGTCACTTCCACAGACTGAGTGAAATAAAAGCAGCCCAGAAAATATTTGCGGTAATACTGACGCTGGATTGCCCCTTTCAATTAACATCAGTAGATGCTGGAAATGGCCACCAATGACGTCGACGCAGCGTTGTGTCCGATTTACCAAACTGTGGGACGCGCGTAGCGGCTTTGCCAGAGAGATGTCAGCAATAGTATTTTCGATATTCTGTAGTAGCTCTTCCAGTGCCTGAAGATTATTTTAGTTCACCTGAGCCTTCGGTTTGCCCCGCAGCTAAAAATCACAGGGAGTGAGATCAGGCGACCGAGGTGGCCAGGAGATTGCACTATCTCTCGTGATTGTTCTCTTCTCAACAAACCCCTCGTACACTCATGACAACTGAGTCTTGCTAAAACTACCCATACTGTCGTTCATTTTCTTGATGGACATACGGATTAAACAGATTATGTCTTCCCCCTGTCTCCTCCCCTGGCACCCCTCTTTCTGTGCAGCATCTCCTCCCTACATGTCTCCAATAACGCGATGGTCTAACTCTGGCTCTTACGCAAGCAGTTATTCGGCTTTGCTTTGATTGCTGGAGTTGTTGGATATCCTCCTGAGGGATATCGTTTCAGATTGTGTTCAATTGACATGTTAGATTGAAAGATCGTCAAAATCCCGAGCTGGTTGGAGAGCCCTGCCAATAATGCTCCAAACGTTCTCAATTGAGGAGAGACCGGCTACCTTGCTGACCAAGGTAGAGTTTGGCAATCACGGAGACAAGCAGTGCGGTCGAGCATTACCTTGCTGAAATGTAAGCCCAAGATGGCTTGTCATGAAGGGCAACAAACAGGGTATAGAAAGTCGTCGACGTACCGCTGTGCTGTAAGGGTGTCGCAGATGAAAACGCAAGGGATGCCGCTATCAAACGAAATGGCACCCCTGACAATCACTTCTAGTTGTCGGGCCGTATGGCGGGCGACAGTTAGGTTGGTATTCCGCCTCTGTCTGGGGCGTTTCCAGATAAGTTTTCGCCGGTCATTGGTGCTCTATATGAAGCAGGACTCATCACCGAAGACAGTTCTACAGGTCATTGGGATTCCAGGCCGAATCACCACTGCAGACGGGCTTGTTGATGTACAGAGGTGAATCGCAGTCGGGGCGTTGTGAGCTCAGGTCCCTTTCTGTGCGCCGCCAGTTATGGTTCTTGTCCTCATTGAAGCACCAGTTGCACGTTGGATCGATGGTAATGATGAATCCGCGGCTCTGAGCGCCTCTCTGGCTACTCTCGGTCCTCTCGTTCATCTTCTCTCAGGATCGCCCGCTTCATTCTTGTCGCTGTGTTCGGCCATTGTTCACCCATTCCTGCCATCGTCGAATATTGGCATCGCTCCTCTTCAAATGTCAAGCGATTCACCGATTACTCCAACCGGCTCCTTTGAGCTCAACTACACGTCCTCTCTTAAACGCTGACATCTGCGTATATTGTGCACACGCCTGTACGCGAGCCATAGTTACTGCCCAACTGAGCACACGGTAGGAAATTCGCAAAGATTTGTGCCGCGGTATCGACGTGTCCCCTGTTTAGTAATCTTGCCAGATGCGCGGTAAAATTGCGTTGCAGTGTCACACATTCATCCAACGGCCTCCAAAGCTTACACTTTACCATTTGCTGTCGATACCTGTATAAATATCAATTTGTGACCAGTCTGCGCAACTCCTTTGGGGTTACATAAATACGCGGAGAGTTCTTCACCGAGTTCGCGCACTTTTCTGCCGTGCGTATTGATTAACTGCATATTAATTTTTATTTTTTTGTTTCAGGTGAGTACATTGGACTCTTCGACTGAAGAATTTAAGAAGCCACCCCTGTAAGTAAACGGATATCGGTTTTGATATTCATGACCGAATAGGGTTTATGAATAAATAATTTACAGATTACCGTTTATTTTCGCGGTTTGATTTATTGCTGTGTTTGTTTCCAAAGAAAGCTAGTAGCACTAAAGCTCGGAGATATGTTCAGCAATTGCAGCCCCGCATATGTCGTATAGGAATGCACAAATTTCACCAAACAGTAGCTGTTACTCGTTCAACAAAGACGAAACTGAAGGCAATCAGCATTCCAGCAGTATTCAACTACTACGAATATCGGTAATTCATAACGTAAGCGGTTAAGTAGATCAAATTTTTGTAGTATGTAAGCTTATGGAAATGACTGGAGAATGCATACATGATTATACATGACTGCACACGTAACCATTCATCAGTGTACAATTATAACTTCGCAGGTAATAATACTTAATCCTGCTGCTACACTCATTCCGTACTCACAAGAAACGTCAGTATACACCGGTCTCATTTCATTCATCTTTCATAATACTGCTTGACTCAAACCAGATTATCTCCATTGCAGATATTCTTTGTTCAACTGTGTGTCCCTTCGTATACCGATTTGAAGTAAACGTGAGGCTACTTAGAGCACAGGTATTCGTCTTTTTATGTGTGTATCGCAGTCTTTATGCTTGCCACGTAAGTACCCGAATAACATGCTCTTATCCCAGAAACTGTTCAGTTGGCGAGAATACTAGTTTTTCTTCCTTAATCACTGAGATAGTGGAAATACCTTGGATCTGCTCACCATTTTCACGCTGGAGACTTCTTCAATGCTAGAGCGTATTTGGGACAGCGGTTATCAAAATGAAGAACGGGAGAGCGGTAAATAGATTGGGGAAATTTATTTATTTTATTTATTTATTTGCTGCCATTTGCAAATGACCTACTACCTTGTTGCTAAGACAGGTCGTACTTTCACAGTACGAAATTCTACGTGTACAGAATGTGATACTTATTTGTTATTTCTTATTTTTAATAAGGATTAATAATATTTCAGCTTTAAAAGCTGTAAAGTAATTAGTAAAAAGTAATTAAGAAGTAATTAAGAGTAATTAAGATACGAAAATCTTAAAATTAGCGATTTATGTATGGAGGACAGGATTTGTGAAGACAGAGAAGAGGTTATGACGTGTTATAACTGTTATATCCTAGCCAGTAATGCCACCCGAGCCCGCTGCCAAAAGGTTGGCAGCATCAAAGTCCGGACGCCGTCCGCATAAGCAGCGCCAGCGAGACAGCAAATCGCCGCAAGTCTGCGCGCGCCACCGCTGGCTTCTGGTTTCTTAAGCGCTGGAGTCGCGAGCGCTAGGACAGTTCTGTATTCGCCGCTCAGTTGTATACTCGCCACCGAATTGTGTACTTGCTAGTCAGTTGTGTGTTCATCGCAGCGGAGTTGTTGTTTGTCGTCAGCCGACGCTGACCTTGCCGCTCCGACTCGAACTAGACAGATCTCCGTAGACACGGAGCTCACTACTGTGTTTCTGTATCTTCTTTAATAAAGATAAGTACCGACTTTTATTTAACCAGAGTGTTTGGGTTTTCATCTTTCTGTTCACTGTTCCAGCGGACCGGTCGGCCCGCTATTAAAAGTGTGGCGGTGACTTCGTAAGCCGTATCTACAGCGAATTTTTTGTCGCTACGAACACCGCCACAAAAATAACTTTAAGACATATTACAAATTCGGAAACATTTTTTCTAAAGTAAACAAGATTTTTGCATTTAAGATGGGTAGATAAAAGGTAATAAACATTTATGAAATTAACAAAGTTTTGGAAAATCGTATTGTAAACCATAACCAATTTTTAGGAAGAATAGAAACAGAAGATACAAAAGATGGTAGTGGAAGAATGTCCCTTCAACAAGTGTATATGACAGTGAGTGTCTTGGAATTGTCCTTCAAGCCACCGACCGTCGATCACAGTCTTCATCTAAATCTAACATTTATTCTGGATTTTCTAATAACTAAACCTTATCCTCTAAATTTTCTTTTCTTTCTTTAGGCTCTTGTGTCGTTTATTTAGGGTATTTCTTTATTTTCATTTACGGTCGTGTCGGGATCAGTGCCATCACCTGATTCCGTGTCGGAATCATTGCTGTTTTCCACCCTGTGGATTCCTTCCTGCCTTTGTATATAGGCTCATTTTCTTGCTCGGACATACTCTCTATAGGTCGCTTTGTATATATCGTCAGTGTATGTGTAACATGGTCCATTGGTCTTAAGTCTCTGACCGTTGCGTGTGTGCTGGCTTAAATATTATTGAGGTTTAAGTGTATTGTATGTCTCATGTTGGTATATCGTCCGCAGAAAAAAAAAGGTGTCTTCTGGAGAGTCTCTGACTCATTAAATGCGTGGGATAAGGGCCATGTCCTGTTAAGAATTGGATCGTACTGCAGCTGGGATAAGTTCGAATTTTAGTCTCTCCCTTACATCGGGAAAGAACTGGTGTAGCCTGCGATCCTTATCACGTGTGTCCCAGGTATCCATCTTCCAATATTTTAATTGGCGTTTCGTGTCAGTTCGTACTCCAGTGATCTTTCTAGCCTGGATCGTGCCTTCCCACCTTAAGCCAGTACATAGCCGCTGCTCTGTATCTTATAGTAATGTCTAATGGCTAGATTTCGAGCACCACACGGAGCGACTCCACTGAGATGTTGCCGAAAGCTCCCGATAGTCTAAGTAAGCCGCTCTTCTGTCCTCTTCTGATGAGGGTCCGGTTTATTGATAGGTCTAACCCTTGAGCCCATGTGCTGGCGGCGAAGCTAAGTACCCACTCGAAGAGAGCACAATGGTATGTCCATGTAGCTGACAAGGGGAGTTTAAATTGTTCTGAATTTAGTCGTGTCAGTTTGTATAGTATTTTTTCTGCTTTGTTTGTGATAGTGTGCATGTTTTCACGCAAATTTTGCTTTTCGTCTATGCGTACCCCATCATAGCGTGTGGTGACTGCTCATTTAATGTCTATGTCCCTATTTTAACACTAGGGCTTTTCTGGAGAGACCCTATCAGTAAAATTTGTGGTGTTTTGCTGTCAGCTATCTTGAATCTGTTGTTGTGACACCACTGTTATTGTTTTGAGTGTTCCATTTGCTCTTTCTTCTAGCTGGAACCTATTGTTAGCAGATACTACGACCTAAAGGACGTCTGCGTATGCGACAGCTCTGTCTGTCGCTATTGTTCCCTCCAGTAGTTGCAGGAGGGGTTCACTAGTGATGTCCCAGAAGATGGGGCCATAGATCGACCCTTGGGAGCAGACTTTTGTAATTCGTTTGATTAGTTTTCGGCCGTCCATCTGCCATTCGACCACTCTGTTCTTACAGTAGTCTAATAGACTGTTGTATAGTGTTTCCTGTTCCTCCAGTCGTCTGAGCCTCTTGAACATTGCGGTCCACAAGAGATTGTCAAAGGGAACCGCATTGTCGATCATACATGGCCCTGGTGTCGTTGATAAATTGTAACGCTTGGGTGATGGCATCGTCAATCGACTTTCCCTCTCTGAAGCCGAACTGGTGTCGGCTTAGGCTATGGAGAGTTCTGTGCGCCTGTAAAGGCCTGCATAGGAGCTTTTGCTGAACCTTGGAAAGTGTATTTATAAGACATATAGGCCTAATGACTTGCGATCAGACGGATCCCTGCCAGCTGCATTCTTTATTACGACTGCCTTGGAGACCTTCCAAACTGTAGGCACACGACCCAGCCGCAGAGCTGCAGAATTGTAAGGTATGGGGTGATCTGCGGTATTATCTCTTTTAATACTTCTGTATGAATTCCGTCTGGTCCAGGTGCTTTATTGTTTTTGAGCTCTGAGATCGGCATCGCCACTTCAGCTTGAGCAAAAGGGCAGGTTACTGTGGCAGTATTGGATAATGAGTTGAGTTTCTTGGTTCAAATGGCTCTGAGCTCTATGGGACTTAACTTCTGAGGTCATCAGTCGCCTAGAACTTAGAACTAATTAAACCTAACTAACCTAAGGACATCACACACATCCATGCCCGAGGCAGGATTCGAACCTGCGACCGTAGCGGTCGCGCGGTTCCAGACTGAAGCGCCAGAACCGCTCGGCCACCAGCGGCCGGCAGTTGAGTTTCTCTCGCAGTGTTGCCTTTTTGGTGTGTGTCAGTGTTGACAAAGGCATCAGGTAGGAGCTTGTGCAGCAGGAACTGTGCTGTTTGTCTCCATCCCTTTGTCATCGCGCCGTCATCCTGTCTTAGCGTTTCCAGAACTAGAGGGATGTTTATTTTTTTTAGTAGTTATTTTGTATGGTTCCCATCATATGTTTATCTCTGTCTGCAATGATTTATGTCTGTCCCAATGTTGCTTACGTATTTTGAACAACTCTTTTTAATATTGGTCTTTTACGAACCTTTATGCCTCCAGTCTTCTTTGTCTATCTCTGTCTAATGTTGACCGTTGGTATCATCGTCTCGCTTTTCGGGTTTCTTGTTTTAGTCTAGTCAGTTTGTTTGTCCTTGGAATTTGTGTGCGTTTTGTTTCTATGTTTTTGGTATGGGTGTGTTTTGTACTTTCGTGATGAGATCGATGCTCGCATCCCGTGGTCGTGCGGTAGCGTTCTCGCTTCCCACGCCCGGGTTCCCGGGTTCGATTCCCGGCGGGGTCAGGGATTTTCTCTGCCTCGTGATGGCTGGGTGTTGTGTGCTGTCCTTAGGTTAGTTAGGTTTAAGTAGTTCTAAGTTCTAGGGGACTGATGACCATAGATGTTAAGTCCGATAGTGCTCAGAGCCATTTGAACCATGAGATCGATAAACATGTGTATCTTGACATCAACGCTTCCGTCGATGGTTTCAAGGTTTCAGTCTTGCGCAAGTCCTCTCAGTCTCTTCCAGTCAGCTTTGTGGAACAGTAACTGTCGGGTGTGTATTGTGTGGGTTGTGTTGTTTTGTCTTGTTAGCCTGAAAGAGATCGCTTTGTGGTCACTGTCAGTAATGTAGTAGTGTACTTTCCAGTCCGTTATGCATTCTCTGGCAGCGTTATTTACGAGTATGATGTCTATACTACTTTTCGATCCGTCATGTCCACTGTGTGTCGGTATGTTCTCTTCTACCTTAACTACGTGTAGTTGCGTTTCCTGCAGACGTCGTTTATTATGCGTCCTCTGTCGTCTTGTTGAAATTGCGCAGGGTGGACCTGGCATTTATGTCCGAGCATATGAGAACCTTCTTACTTTGTCCGTATTAGGCCATTAGCTTTATATAATTTGCATAGGGCAGTATGGAATGACTCTATTGGGCATATAGTGAAGCAGCTATCCATATATCTCCTTTGTATGAAAATTTCATTGTTACCAAGTGTTCATTATATAATTCGATTATTTTGAGAATATTTATTTCTTTATTTAGTATGGAAACTGCTGCATTGTTGTCCTGACTACCGGTTATTGTTATCACATTTGTCGGAAAGCATGTCAGTTTGCCTTGGTCGTGTAGGGCTCTTGTAGACACACTATATGTATGCTTAGGTCTTTAACGATTTTGGGGAGTTCATCACTACCTTGCATGCTCCTCATTGCAATCAGCTGAAGAATGTTCATCAGTGATGTTATGGGTGTTTATCATGCCTGTAGCATTTGCTACCAGTTTGAGCATGTTATGTTAACTGGGGACCTAGAAACGACGGAGAGGTTCCGTCCCCGCCACAGCCGCAGTGGTCCACAACCCCACTACAACTACCGCAGTCCACTTCACCCCTCCGCCGCCCCACACGGAACACGAGCAACCCCCCCCCCCCCCCCCCCCAATGGTGGTGTACGCGTACGTGGAGAATTTGTTTGCGCACCAATCGCCCCAATCGCCGACATAGTGTAGCTGAGGCGGAATAAGGGGAACCAGCCCGCATTCGCCGAAGCAGATGAAAAACCGCCTAAAAACCATCCACAGACTAGCCGGCTCACCTGACCTCGACACAAATCCGCCGGGCGGATTTGTGCCGGGGACCGGCCCTCCTTCCCGCGCGGAAACCCGTGTGTTAGAGCGCACGGCCAATCGGGCGGGCACAGTTTGAGCGTAGTCGAAGTTTATCCGTCCGTGTGGCCTGACAAGGTCGATATACATCTTATCCATGTCAAATGGTTCTTCTCCTCTTATACATACTTGTATCATTAAGTCTAACGACTGATCAGGGTCTGTTGGTATGGTTCAAATGGTTCTGAGCACTATGGGACTTAACACCTATGGTCATCAGTCCTCGAGAACGTAGAACTACTTAAACCCAACTAACCTGAGGACAGCACACAACACCCAGCCATCACAAGGCAGAGAAAATCCCTGACCCCGCCGGGAATCGAACCCGGGAACCCGGGCGTGGGAAGCGAGAACGCTACCGCACGACCACGAGATGCGGGCTCTGTTGGTATGCTTTCCGTCTTAAGTGTGATTCTATTTGTTGGCTCTGTAGTCGGGAAACACAGTCACCCTTGGGTGCAGTTGCCTAAGCAACATCCTTTGAGCTGTTTGTAAAATTTCCTTTCTTTCTTTCTAATCTACCCAGTTTAATGTTAAGTTCTAAGTCACTACAATTAAAGACATTGTTGACTGCGGTGGGCGCTGTTTTTGTGGTACTAGATGCCATGGGGTTGGTGCCGGGTGAGAGCATCTCTGGGACAGAGGTGGTTGTTTCTGCAATGGCGCCGTTGGTGGTGGGTGCGTTGGACCTCATGTCGGCACCCTGGGACGAAGATGTGGCGTCGAGTGGTGTGCTGAAGTCGACGTTTTCAAATGGTTCAAATGGCTCTGAGCACTATGGGACTCAACTGCTGAGGTCATTAGTCCCCTAGAACTTAGAACTAGTTAAACCTAACTAACCTAAGGACATCACAAACATCCATGCCCGAGGCAGGATTCGAACCTGCGACCGTAGCGGTCTTGCGGTTCCAGACTGCAGCGCCTTTAACCGCACGGCCACTTCGGCCGGCAAGTCGACGTTTTGTGGCGTGTGTTATGTCTCTTGGTGTTGTACTACCTTGACTACGTCACACGCATTAACCACATCTTTTGTCACAGGCAAAGTTTTAAAAATACTGTAGAAGACTCTTTTTGTGTGGTTTTACTGGTGTTGCAATACCAACTGTTACACCGGAGGTAGGTTTCTTCGGATTCGGTTTGTTGTCGTAATATTGAGAATTGAATGTTAGTGCGGGTTTATTGCTTTGCTCTTTGGTGACATTGTTGGATTGTGTACTGCCAGGTTGACCTACCGGGGATGTACGCGTTACTGTTGCGGTGGTTCCATCTGTTGGTGTTTTTAATAGGTATCAATTGGACACCAGTATTCATCATCATTTTCATTGTCATTACCTACGTTTTCATAATACGTTGTCTTTTGTGTATTTGCAGTCTCCAGTTGTGATTTTGGGGTCAGTAGGATTTCATGCGTGGGTGTTTTTACCAGGTGTAGAAGTATGGAACCGGAAATTTGGTTGCAGTGATTACACGTCTGTTGTTTGATAAACAATATTTTATTCAAAATAATCTCCATTGCTATATATACATTTCTCCCACCTCTCCCGCAGGCTATACAGATGGTCATCTGACGGAGCCAAGTCTAGAGAATAAGCTGCATGCCCTAGTATTTCCCAACTGAACGTTTTGATCGTTTCCCTGACCCGTTTTGCTGTGTGTAATGGGGCGTTATCATGGAACAATATGACTTTGTATAGCCTTTTTCCATATTCTGGTCGTTTTTCATGTAATGGTTCATTTAAATCGATCATTTGCAGTTGGTACGCGATCAGTGTTAACGGTTTCACTAGGTTTTAGCAGGTCATACAGGATGACACCCTTCCCACCTAACGCAAAGCACTGTCTTCTTTCCAAAGCGATTTTGTCTTGTAGTGGATGTCAATGGTTTGCCTGGATTCACCCATGATCTACGACACTTAGGATCCATTTTTCATCACCTATCACTATGGGACGGAGCAACGACTTTCTTTTGTATCTGGGGAGCAGCATTTTACAAGTAGTCTTTCGAGCTGCTTGCTGTCTTTCATTCAGTTCATGCGGAACCCATTTTTTCACTTTCTGCACCTTTCCCATAGCTTTCAACCGAAGAGAAACGGCTTTCTGCGTCACATTCATTTGTTTCGCGAGTTCCTGTTGAGTTTGAGTATTATCTTCGTCCTAACTTTTTTGGCGGTTTCCTGCGCTCGTCGTTTCTCACGTCGAAATCACCACTTTTGAATTTTTTGAATCACTCGAAACACTGTTTTCCCAAGAGCATGTTCGCCGAAAGCTTTGAGAGGCATTCGATGCATTTTTCTTCAAATGATAACAGAAAACCAGTGCTGTTCGCAAGTCGTAGTTTGTAGGCACAAAACTCGACATGTTTACAGGTTTGAAACAGACACCGATCAATGGAACTTGGGTTGCTGTTTGTTGACATTCGTCGTCAGCCGTTACAGGAAGCAGATGGCGCTGCAGACGCGGTTTCACGGGCCCTACGCTGACGGCTAGCAGCATCTTGTCTCCCTTTTCTACCGTCTCTTTCTCGCCAGTATTGTTGTTGCATTTGGTTGGTTCAAATGTCTCTGAGTCCCATAGAACTTAGAACTACTTGAACCTAACCAACCTAAGGACGTCACACATATCCATGCTCGAGGCGGGATTCGAACTGCGACCGTATCGGTCGCGCGGTTCCAGACTGTAGCGCCTAGAACCGCTCGGCCACTTCGGTCGGCTTGCATTTGGTCACAGTACTTGTTGGTATTGTGCCCGGGATCAGTAGTCTGCCTGATACAAAAGCCACAGGCTGTATGTAGCACTCATATTTACTCCCTCTGGGTTTCGATAATTTTGTCTCTTGTATGTTGTCTTGCGTTGGGTCTAGTATTTGGATTGCCTATTCTCAAGGCTGTTGTTGATGCGGCGGTATGGTTTTCCCCGGTATCTGAGTGTTTGGGAACATTCATTAACTCGTCCTCTAATTCGTCTATTCTTTGGATTAACGAAGTTTAAAAGTTAATCCAGTAGAACATCTGTTAGTGTTGCTACCTCACTATGTATCGATTCATTTAAGATCATGTTCTCAATATACTCCACTGCATATGTGTGTAACTCTCCGCTACTGTTGTTGTATATGATAGAGAAATTCAATAGCTGCCTTAAATCTTAAAAGGAACGGCAATTTATCTCAGGTTTGTTTTTTTATTGTCTCGAACACTGTGAGCCGTCCAACAAAAGATGAATGATTCAAATCAAGTATATTGTCTTGAGAATGACCTCCAGCGAATGTGGCATGTTTTACGTATCGGCTTGTGAAATAAGATCTGTCACAAGACTGTTTTCTCTGACATCTGTGTGGGGCTGCCTATTCTGTTCATGGGTTGGTTGTCGAAGATCGTTCCTATAAACAAAGATTTCGGCACTAATTATTGACTTAATCATTGTGAAAGAAAAGAATAGGTATGAAAGAAATTTCGTCTTCCACATGATTTGTACATTCTGCAGGTCACATCTCCTTATGCATCGAAATATCTCCCAAATGGTATAACAAAAAAATAGAGTCAAACTTCGACCTATCGTAGAAAGTCTCGTGAGTAACAAATTGATGCTAAGAAACAATGTCATAAAGTATCTTGAGGAACAAGTTGAGGGCAGGAACTCATGTGGGAAAGTGTCTTGAGGCACACAGAGTATAGAAAACGATATCCGAAAAGGTCATCCAACTGCGCTAAAAAGCAGGGAAGCTGTAGCGGCCAACGCTTCCCGCTTGGTCACGCCCTTCGCTGCAAGTAGGACTACGTACACTGATGGATCACAAGCGAAACCTTTGTTTCAAGAGCATCCGTGTCTGTCGCAACACTACTAGCGGTCCATCGGTGCAGAAGATGTTTCGTGGCGGAGACATGACCTTAAGGTATATAGAAAAGGGAGATGGTCGAGCAACTAGTATTATCCCATGTAACTTGGACGCTGTGTAGCGTCGTTGATTGACGTTTCCAGACAAGGGTGCTTATCCTTAGTTTGTTCCTCGAGATTCTTTCTGATATCCTGCTCTATCAGCGTACCCCTTTCAAGGTAGTGATTAAGGCAAGGGATTGATATAATTGAGGACGATGGTTCAAAAATGTCTGGCCATCTACAAATACGTTTTCTGCGATTAAGGTGGATGCAGGGATGAGTCCTTTGAAAGGGCGCAGTGATTGGACTTCACCTCCCTACCCTACCGAAATTTATGCTCCAGTGAGGTCGTCGTCAACGTAAATCCTGATCTTGTGGGGGTGAACTACTAAGTTTCAACTAGTCTACTAACTTTTTATATTAATGGATAACTTCTGTTAATATATCTACCCGTTTATAATGCTAAACGACTAAAACGGTGCTAGACCCCAGTTGAAAATTGCCTATCCAACAGCTTCCACGGGTAAAAAAATTTGTCCTGTAGTATTTCGTGTGGTTATTGGTGGAATTAAACATTTAAAATACTATCGTAGACTACTCATTAAGAGGCATAATCTTACATTGACGGTTTAACGCAGTAAGAATAATGTTATAGTTAGAAACTTTTTGTCTGTGGTGAGACAACGTAACTCACAGAACGCAAATTACCCAGAATATGTTCATCCAGTATTTGAGAATGAGAGCACGCTGTGACTTGCAACAAACTTTACACGTAATTTGAAAGATTTTGGAAACTTTTCCTTCGGTAGTATCTATATTTCGAACTCATTATGCAGGCAGTATCCACATATATCATTGAATGTACCTGCAAAATTATGTCATCATATGACATGCAGTTCAGGAGATGCGAGGTCATAAACATTTACGTGCGAGAGAAACTAGCTTTTCTTAAAAAGGGGCTGTTTCACACAAGGGAACTGGATTGTTTAAAGCATCAGGGTTGAAGACTGTCGGTAGTGCGAATAAAGCGTTATATCTTCACTGCAAAAAGAGAAGGGCCGAACAAAAAGCTTTCCTCTGAGTGCGTTTCTGTATCATATATGCAAGGAAGAGCGACTACGATGCGGACGTATAAGCACCGACCTGTAGGCTAAGGACTAGTGTGACAGTCATGTCTTTACGTCGTGGGTGCGGTAAATGCGGAAACGTGGGCTGTGGCGATGCTGTTACCAAATCCGTCCAAACAACATCGTGCTGTTATTCATTTCTTGGCTTCCGAATTACAAACACTGGTAGACATCCATCGGAGAACGAAGGATGTGTACGGGGCCTGTCGTAAGCAATCATTGTGGAATGGTGCGAGAAGGGGCGTTGCTGCTTCATCGTAACGTACGTCCCCATATCGAAATTGTTGTAACGCAGAAGTTACGCCAAATCAAGTGGTGTGCAGTCAAGCAGCAGCTCTATAATCTCGGTCTCCTACCGTGCGATTCTCATGCCTACTGTCCATTAAAGAAGGCCTTGAAGGCTGGACAATTCCTGACCGACGAGGATGTGCGAAAGGCAATTGTGGACTTTGCGCAGCAAGACACGGTGTTTTACCAAACGGGTACTTCGGACCTGGTCCGTCGGTGGGATGATTGGCTCAGTGTTCACGACGATTCCGCCTGGGTAGCATACCGATTCTGGACTGTACGGCCTTCGAACGGAGACTTGATTTATCGATCTCCGCTTAATTACTGGCCATTAAAATTGCTACACCAAGAAGAAATGCAGATGATAAACGGGTATTCATTGGACAAATATATTATACTAGAACTGGCATGTGATTACATTTTCACGCAATTTGGGTGCATAGATCCTGAGAAATCAGTATCCACAACAACCACCTCTGGCCGTAATTACGGCCTTGATACGCCTGGGCACTGAGTCAAACAGAGCTTGGATGACGTGTATAGGCACAGTTGCCCATGCAGCTTCAACACGATACCACAGTTCATCAAGAGTAGTGACTGGCATATTGTGACAAGCCAGTTGCTCGGCCACTATTAACCGGACCTTTTCAATTGGTGAGAGATCTGGAGAATGTGGTGGTCAGGGCAGCAGTCGAACATTTTCTGTATCCAGAAAGACCCGTACAGGACCTGCAACATGCGGTCGTGCATTATCCTGCAGAAATGTAGGGATTCACAGGGATCGAATGAAGGGTAGAGCCACGGTTCGTAACACATCTGAAATGTAACATCCACTGTTCAAAGTGCCGCCAATGCGAACAAGAGGTGACCGAGAAGTGTAACCAATGGCACCCCATACCATAACGCCGGGTGATACGGCAGTATGGCGATGACGAATACACTCTTCCAATGTGCGTTCACCGCGATGTCGCCAAACACGAATGGGACCGTCATGATGCTGTAAACAGAACCTGGATTGATCCGAAAAATGACGTTTTGTCATTTGTGCACCCAGGTTCGTCGTTGAATACACCATCGCAGGCGCTCCTGTCTGTGATGCAGCGTCAAGGGTAACCGCAGCTATGGTCTCCGAGCTAATAGTCGATGCTGCTGCAAATGTCGTCGAACTGTTCGTGTAGATGGTTGTTGTCTTGCAAACGTCCCCACTGTTGACTCAGGGATCGAGACGTGGCTGCACGATCCGTTACAGCCATGCGGATAAGATGCCTGTCATCTCGACTGCAAGTGATACGAGGCCGTTGGGATCCAGTACGGCGTTCCGTATTACCCTCCTGAACCCACCGATTCCATATTCTGCTAACAGTCATTGGATCTCGACCAACGCGAGCAGCAATGTCGCGATACGATAAACCGCAATCGCGACAGGCTACAATCCGACCTTTATCGAAGTCGGAAAGGTGATGGTACACATTTGTCCTCCTTACACGAGACATCACAACAACGTTTCACCAGGCAACTGTTGTTTGTGTATGAGAAATCGGTTGGAAACTCGCCTCATGCCAGCACGTTGTAGGTGTCGCCATCGGCGCCAACCTTGTGTGAATGCTCTGAAAAACTAATCATTTGCATATCACAGCATCTTCGTCCTGTCGGTTAAATTTCGCGTCTGTAGCACGTCATCTTCTTGGTGTAGCAATTTTAATGGCCAGTAGTGTATATCAAAATCAAATAGGGGTACTACCTTAGTTACGTCAGGGGGAGGAATAAATAAGGTGAATTTGATGAGGTGATCGAATGCGAATTGAGCGTTGGATGGATGTATGACGCACGGCGCGGAGGAACCGGAACTAGCGCAGAGCCGGCCGTCCAGCTCGGTCCGTGCCGGGTGGCGAGTGTGTTCGCGTGTCACGTCACGCGCCGTGTCACGTCACGCCGTGGCGCGGCGCGCTGGCTCGGTCCCCTCGTTTCCGGCCGCCGCGACGCTCAGGGACGGCCGCCGAGTTATTAAGCGACCCTCACCTCGAGCTGCGGCCGACGCAGTCGGCAGTGACCGCTCGCTGACTGCGACAACCAGCGAGGCCACCTACACCGCCAGCTGCGTAAAGGGGATAACGCTACATCACGGTGGGGAGTTTTAATCTTACAGTGGGCTTCTAGATACAGGAATCGGAACTGAAATTGCATCTCTGGGAATAACGAAATTTTACTTAATGCGCTTATACATAATAGTAGTAACAGTACATAATTAAACTACACTGGAGAGCCATAGAAACTGGTATACTCGCCTAATATTCGTGTAGGGCCTCCACGAGCACGGAGAAGTGCGGCAATACGACGTGGCATGGAGTCGACTGATGTCTGAAGAAGTGCTGGAGGGAACTGACAGCATGAATCCTGCAGGGCTGTACATAAAGCCGTAAGAGTACTAGGTGATGGAGATGTCTTCTCACATTCGGGAGGACGACGGTTCAATCCCGCGTCCGGCCAACCTGCTTTAGGTTTTCCGTGATTTCCCTAAATCGCTCCAGGCAAATGCCGGGACGGTTCCTTTGAAAGGGCACGGCCGAATTCCTTCCCCGTCCTTCCCTAATCCAATGAGACCGATGACCTCGCTGTTTGGTCTCTTCCTCCAAATAATCCAATCTAAAATGTCTTCTCAACACCATGTTGCAAGGCATCCCAGATATGCTCAACACTATTCATGTCTGCGGAGTTTGGTGGACAGCGGAAGTGTCTAAACTCAGAAGAGTGTTCCTGGAGTCACTCTGTAGAAATTCTGGACGTGTGGGTTGTCGCATTGCTCTGTTGGAATTGCCGAAGTCCGTTGGAATGCACCATGGACATGAATGGATGCAGGTGATGAGACAGGATGCTTCCGTACGTGTCACCTGTCAGAGTCGTATCTAGACGTATCAGGGGTCCCAGATCACTCCAACTGCACTCGCCCCATACCATTACAGAGCCTCCACCAGCTTGAACAGTCCCCTGCTGACATGCGGGGTCCATCGATTGGAGAGGTTGTCTCCATACCCACACACGTCCTTCCTCTGGATACAATCTGAAACGAGACTCGTCCGACAAGGCAACATGTTTCCAGTTATCAACAGTCCAATGTCGGTGTTGACGAGCCCAGGCGAGGCGTAAAGCTTTGTGTCGTGCAGTCGTCAAGTTTACACGAGTGGGCCTTCGGCTCTGAAAGCTCATATCGATGATGTTCGGTTGAATAGTTCATACGCTGACACTTTTTGATGGCCCAGCATTGAAACCTAAAGCAATTTGCGGAAGATTTGGACTCCTGTCACGCTGAACGATTCCCTTCAGTCGTCGTTTATCCCGTTCTTGCAGGATCTTTTTCCGGCTGCATCGATGTCGGAGATCTGATGTTTCACCGGATTCCTGATGTTCACGGTAGCCTCGTGAAACGGACGTACGGGAAAATCTTCAGTCCATCGCTACCTCGGAGATGCTGTGTCCGATCGCTCTTGCGCCGACTATAACACCACGTTCAAACTGATTTAAACCTTGATAACCTGCCATTGTAGCAACAGTAACCGATCTAAAATCCTGATAACCTGCCATTGTAGCAGTAGTAACGGATCTAACTACTGCGCCAGACACTTGTTGTCTTATGTATGCGTTACCGACCGCAGCGCCGTATTCTGCCTGTATACATATCTCTGTATTTGAATGCACGTGCCCATAACAGTTCGTGTAGTGGTTCGGTGTTCATAATAGTAGGAACAATACGTAATTAAGCTAGCTGTTTCCGACATGCTTTGCAGTGCTTCTTTTCTTTTTAAGTAGGAATACATATTGAAACCAGGTACAAAACAATGATTTTTTGTATCTTAAATTGAATTTGAAAAGTTTTATTCATGTGCTTTGGAATATACAATATTTTTTATCTTTGTGTACTCTGTAAAAATAAAGTTTTTTGGTGACCCCTCCTTTGCATGCTACATCTACACTACCAGATAAAAGATTAGTACACCCTTTTAGACGTTTCCGATTCACTAAAGATTTATTGCTGCAACACTGCTTATGGAATACAAGAAATGATTACACCTACAGATAATAGCCAAACGGTTCTGAAGTACCAGGTGTCGACGTATTCCGCAAAACCCATGTGAGTACGTTGTGCAGCCTCCACAGGCGACAGTATAGACGCTGCTCTGACATCCAATCGATCGTACAGATACCGAATACTGTCCTGGTATACGTTATGCCACGCCTGCCCGACCTTTTCACGTAGTTCTGTAAGGGTGCACATAGAAAGAAAGGGGGATACCTGTGCAGGTGGCGGGGGTGGTGGGCAGCGCGAGGCGGTTCCAGCCAGCGCAGGAAATATCCCTTTGTTATCTAAACGAGGCGACTCAGTCGCAGCCACGTGACGGCGACAACCGGCGCGGGGCAGTGCCACGTCTGCCGGCGAGACGCAATGGAGGCATTCTTTGCCCGCTGCTGGCGCGCAAGTTGGCAGCAGAGCTGTGCTTACAGAATCGAGGCTCACCTCTGCAGTCTTTCTTAAGGGGGTAGGAGGTCAAACGGGCCGACCTGGAGCAGGATAGGCACCACACGACATTTTAAATCCCACTGTCTACACTTTTACAAATAAACTCATAAAACTTTGTCAGTATGATCAGGAATGATTCAGGATTCACACTCATAGCAGTGGAAGTTCACAAAAAATATCAAAGTAAATTTTTGTTATATGTGAAATTTCACCACTTTTTCACATACTGTTAGCTGCATTTGTTGCTATAGGTACACTTTACTTCATAAGTAGGAGAGATTCTTCGATGAATTTTGTACAGCATACAAACCATACTTGCCGGTGTATGGAACTCTAGAATTTTTCAAATCTATTAAAAACTGTGTAAAAATTGAGATAATTAACTATAACATTTAAGTTTTTTCTAAACATGAAGTTTAAAATGTGACCGCTCATTCATTTTTTCATAAATTAAATAAATTCTAGAGTTTCATACACCTATAAGTATGGTCTGTATGCGTGCAAAATTCATCGAAGAATCTCTATTAGTTGTGAAGAACAAGTGTGCCTGTAGCAACAAATGCGGCCAATAGTAAGTAGAAAAATGGTGAAATTTCACATGTAATTTTTTTTTGTTATGTTTCACTTCCGCTGCTACGAGTCTGAATCCTGAATCCCTCCTGGTCATGCTGACAAAATTTTATAAATTTATTTGTAAAAGTGTAGACAGTGGAAATTAAAATGTTCTGTGGTGCCTCTCCTGCTCCAAGTCGGCCCGTTTGACGTCCTACCCGCCTTAAATGATTTTGGCGAAACTAATCAGTTAAAAAAAAGGAAAAACAACGATTTTCCCCTTACTTATAGCGTTATATGTCAGCTTTATGGTGAAGTACTCAAAATTTAGATAATGGTAAAACGTAACGTGATATTCGCAGTTAAGTACGACAATGCACAGAATTCGAAAAAGTTTGCAATGAAAAAAAAAAGTGGGTCGTTGTGATTTTGCATTTGGTGCATATTACTCCATATGTTGCTGCTGATGAAATTTAGTGAAGATACTGAATTTTTCTTTAGACTTGGGAGGAAGTCTGTATCTGTCTCGGCTCTCGAGAAAATGGAATTTATGTAGCATGTTGACTTCCGACCGGACGCACGCGTGAATGAAATATTCGTAACATCTCTCATATATCCTAAACCGTTGGAGATATCGATACGGAATTTTGGCAAGTGATAGCACGCAAACAGAAGAAGTATTTTGCTATATGGTTAACACACGGAACTTTCTTATCTGCAGCGATTTAGCGGAAGCTATGGTTTGTATTTTTTTTTTTCAATCCAATCAGTTAAAAAAAGAAAAAAAACAGATTTCCTCCTTACTTATAGCATCTTTTAAGAGTCTTAGCCATTGAAAAGAGAATTCGCTAGTATGAAACTAAAAGTGAAATTTCTAATCTTATTTTACAGCAAAACGACGCAACAAGCTTTTCCATAAGCTAATGATGACCCTAGTCAGCCTGTTACCTGTTCAATAAGACACTATGTTTCACAATTCTATCGTACTAGGTATTGCAACGTAAGTTTGTGCAATTTATACCGTATTTTAACAAAGAAATCAAAATTAAGCCTGTCAACAAGAGAGATGTAGCCGTTCCCCATAACTGATGAGGTTTCTTCAAATGAGAAATAGTTAACAATTCAGTTAAAAATAAATCGATAACTCTGTGCAGTTATGGCGGAATCCTGTAACCTATCGTATTTTTAATAGTGAACGACTGAAATGGAAACTTATCAAAGGATATTCTCTCTGTTTTTCATCTGAGAACTTGAAACTAATTCGCAGCAAGTAGTGTGCAGTATTTCTGTTTCTGTTCCCCATTCACATTGAAATTGTGAACTTCTCCACCATTATTATCGTGTAATCTGTTAAAGACAGATCGACTATATTTGTTATCTATTTAACCTTAATGAGTAGTATCAAGCGGTTCATAAAGTAATGACTATCATGTTTTTGTAATATTTTTATCCACCGATAACAATTTGTGATTTCTAATAAAACAATACTGCATTTTTGCTGCAGAGTAGAACTGAACCAACAAAACTCTTTCGTAATTCTGAAGCTGTGAACATACTAACGACTTGCAGAACTTTTCCAACTGTTAGTCAAAGCTCAGTGTCACTGACGAATTAAAAGATATTTGTAGTACGGGGATCGGAACGGAAAGGTGCCGCATTATTTGCCGTACCTTTTCATACGTCAAATATAACTGAGGAGCAGAAGGAAAATCTTTTAGTAAATTTCAGTCCCAGCTCTTGATTATTAAAGATATATTGCGTTACAGGGTTCCCCTGAAATCGTAACAGAACTGGAGATTTACTTTCATCCGAGTTAAACCTTTTTAGCCAGAAACCACCAGTAATGACGCTTTTCTGAAATAGAAAATGTTAACAAGTTAGGCCAAAAAAACAAACAATCGTTCCTTTTCTTGCAGTTTCAGAGTAATCTTGTAGCCCACTGTCTTTTTAAAAATGAACAAGTGGAACTGAACCTTAGTAAATGATTTTCTTTCTGCATCTTAAACGTCCTGAAACAGCGGTTTATCAAGTGAGGAACTGAGGACAGTTCAGGTCAATAGCTTATCAAGAAGTACATCCTCGATATGCAAATAAATGTGATTTCTTCACTTACGTTGTTGCAAAAACCCTAAGCAAATCTCGTTCTACCATTGATGATCCTTAAAAATTAGATTGTTTCATTACTTTATTTACCGCTCGAAACTGTCTTTAACACATTAAAAGATAATTATGGCGGAGAAGTCACCACTTCACTGTGAATAGGGATAGAAATGCAAGTGTTGTACACTATTTGCTGCTAATTATTTTCATGTTTCTCAGATGAAAAACACGGAGAAAATATTTTGGTAAGTTTCTATTCCAGTCGTTCATTTTTAAAAATTCGGTGCATTACAGGATTCCTACAAAATTGCAGTGGAATTGGCCATTTATTTTTGTCTAAATTGTTAACTATTTCTCATTTGAAGAAGCATCAGCAATTATGAGCAACAGCTACATTTCTCTTGTTGACAGATTTAATTTTACTTTTTTGTCAAAACATGGTATAAATGGCACAGACTTACCCTGAAATACAGTATCTATTGCAACATAATTGTCTCTTACTAAACAAGCAATAGGTGACTAGGATGGTCAGTAGCTTCTGAAAAATCTCATTTGCTGTAAATTAAGATAAGAAATTGCATGTTTAGTTTCTTATTAACAAATTATTTTGTCAATAGCTGTCTAAAAATCTTACAAAAATTATAGTATTGGTTATACATAAATAAAATAAAAACAATAGCGTTTGCTACATGCCGTAGATCTCTAACAGTTTAGGAGATATGTGGTATGTTACAAATATTTTATTCACTTGACAAGCCAAACATTGTGGCTACCTTGGTTGTGGAAGCACCAACATACAACCACAAATAATTTGCCTATATTCGAATACACTTAGCTCCGACACAATGCACTCACAGTTACACGGAACACTGTTCTGGCCACGACTGACGCATGCAACGTATTGAAGTCAATGCACAGGCGCCGTCCCGGTTAAATCATCAGCACAACCTGCAGGCATGACCAGAATCCGCGTTTTTTTCATGCGATCATTTCTCGCGGTGTTTCTATATTTACTCCTGTAGAGTAGTAGCCTTCGAAGCGGTCCCTAAGTTCTTAAGCTGCTACTCATTGGAAAATGAAACTGGAGTCTGTTTGAATGTGACCGTGGTGGAGTTTGTAACCAAGTTTTCAATGTTGCAAAGACGCAGACCGTAAGACCACGACCATGGATAAAGTGCTGTAATTCCTTTCTCTCTCTCGCTGTGTCGGTGGGTTGGGTTGGTGGTGGTGGTGGTGGTGGGGGTGGGGGGGAGGGAGGTGCAGGGCACGATCTACTTCCAGTCGAACTCCTTCCGCAGAGACACTAGCAAGATTACTCCCTTGACAATGAAAAGGGGAAATCCATATCGTGGGGCGTGAGTTCAGGAAGGGAGAGCGACACGGTATGAATAGCTGGCCCAAGGTTATGCAATTTCATTCCAGTGTATTAATACTGCCTGCTTTTACCGCCGCCTGGGGAGTACTGCAGATACCGTAACCAACTCCCTATGGCGCTCTCCCCCACCTCTGTCTTTGAGAGTAATTTCTCCCGATCAGCAGCTAGCCGAGCGTCTCGTTCCAGAGTGTAGGCATGGTGTGTCGCTTATCCGTTCATCAGATGAAGAAAGTATTATTTGTTGTGTTTGAAGACAAAATTCTTGGTTTATTGACGCAGTTTCAATCGGTTTCTGCCTTGTTGTGTAAGTTAGTAGTACTGTAAAAACGCTCTTATATTTCAACAGGAACTACAAGTTTACAGACAGATTCCACTGATCCGTAAAATCGGATAAATAGTAAATAATTTCTTGTGGGTCAATGGAAAGACGCAAGTCTTTTAATTGGTCGCCGCTTCGGCCACCTGCATGTCCCTAACCTACCTCAGTTATCCAACTAGGGAAATGGAACATAGAGTTCAACGTATTATCCGAAGCACGTGTCGTTCCTGGCGAATCGTCACATCATTGAGAAATGAAGGCTAATTTAAAAGCAAACTGAAAATTTCCTTGATTAGACACGGATTCTATCTCGCGACCTCCCCGTTTCCAGGCAGGCGCTTTACCAGTAGACTACCAGCCCTGACGGTCTGATGAATTAAAACAGTTAAATAGTTGCCTACTTCGTTAATATGCCTGTCTACAGAGTGTCCCAGATCTTGTAAGCGTAAGTTACGCAGACTACGGAATTCCGGACTGGATAATCTGATTTAAGAAAAGAATGATCGAAATTAAATATTTTCGGCAGTACGAGAATTGCTTGTATAACAATTGTTTTTAAGCTGCTTGTATTTGACGCTCAAGCAGCAGAGAGGTGGCCCCAGTTATCGACAAACTATTTTTCCAGTTCGATATAGAAACAGCAGATTGTGCAAGATTCACTTTTTATTTAATTGAAGATTATTTTCGGAGTACCTGAACCCATTTTCAGGTCATCGAGACAGATAAAACAGTATTTCCGAAATAGCATATAAACCATCTCAGGATTATACATATACGTGTAATAAACTCGAGTTTAAGCATGAATATAGCAGTGTAATACCACGACCGGACCAAATAACTAATGAAATCAGCGTCAAACGAAAAAACTACGAAGAACGAAAATTGTCTAGCTTGAAGGGGGAAACCAGATGGCGCTATGGTTGGCCCGCTGGATGGCGCTGCCATAGGTCAAACAGATATCAACTGCGTTTTTTTAAAAATAGGAACCCCCATTTTTATTACATAATCGTGTAGTACTTAAAGAAATATAAATGTTTTAGTTTTACCACTTTTTCGCTTTGTGATAGATGGCGCTGTAATATTCACAAACATATGGCTCACAATTTTAGACGAAAAGTTGGTAACAGGTCGGTTTTTTAAATTAAAATACAGAACGGAGGTACGTTTGAACATTTTATTTCGGTTGTTTCAATGTGATACATCTACCTTAGTGAACTTCTCATTTCTGAGAACGCATGCTGTTACAGCGTGATTACCTGTAAATACCACATTAATGCAATAAATGCTCAAAATTATGTCCGTCAACCTCAATGCATTCGGCAGTTCGTGTAACGACTTTCCTCTCAACAGCGAGTAGTTCGCCTTCCGTAATGTTCGCACATGCATTGGCAATGCGCTGACGCATGTTGTCAGGAGTTGTCGGTGGATCACGATAGCAAATATCCTTCAACTTTCCCCACAGAAAGAAATCCGTGGACGTCAGATCCAGTGAACGTGCGGGCCATGGTATGGTGCTTCAGCGACCAATCCACCTGTCATAAAATATGCTATTCAATACCGCTTCAACCGCACGCGAGCTATGTGCCGGACATTCATCATGTTGGAAGTACATCGCCATTCTATCATGCAGTGAAACATCTTGTAGTAACATCGGTAGAATGTTACGTAGGAAATCAGCATACATTGCACCATTTAGATTGCCACCGATAAAATGGGGGCCAATTAACCTTCCTCCCATAATGCCTCACCATACATTAACCACCAAGGTCGCTGATGTTCCACGTGTCGCAGCCATCAGTGATTTTCCGTTGCACAATAGTGCATATTATGCCGGTTTACGTTACCGCTGTTGGTGAATGACGCTTCGTCGCTAAAAAGGACGCGTGCAAAAAATCTGTCATCGTCCCGTAATTTCTCTTGTGCCCAGTGGCAGAACTGTACACGAAGTTCAAAGTCGTCGCCATGCAATTCCTGGTGCATAGAAAATGGTACGGGTGCTGTCGATGTTGATGTAGCATTCTCAACACCGGCGTTTTTGAGATTCCCGATTCTCGCGCAATATGTCTGCTACTGATGTGCGGATTAGCCGCGACAGCAGCTAAAACACCTACTTAGGCATCATCATTTGTTGCAGGTCGTGGTTGACGTTTCACATGTGGCTGAACACATGCTCTTCTGCATGGGATCCGCACCAGATACGCTTGATAGAGAAAATAGAGAAGTCCCAAAGAAGAACAACGTGTTTCGTTGCACAACCATTCTGTAACCTCGAAATTGTGGCAGAGACTCTCACCCTGCTCCGGCAGCAGACGTTACAATAGAGGTGTTGTGCATCAGTTTACTGTTGAACTTCCGAGAGCGTACGTTCCTAGAAGAGCCACCCATGTATTGCTTCCTCCTACGCGTGTCTCGAGGAAAGACCGTCAACGTAAAATCAGGCAGATTCGATCCTACGTAATGGCATACCAGCAGATGTTCTTCTCGCTAACCATTCGCTAGTGGAACAGGAAATGGTGGAATCGATACTGGCATACAAAGTACCCTCCGCCACACACTGTTTGGTGGCTTGCGGAATGCTGATTTAAATTCGATAAAGAAGCGTTTGGTCTGTTCGCGCTGGTCGTTCAGGTTGATTCCAGAATTATTTAGCTAAAGTTAAGTTGGTGTTCTTCCCTGTTTTTCATCAAAGTTGTCTCCTGCCGGAGGGTTTTCTACCCTAGCCTAAGATGCTTCCGTTCCTACCCTCTGCATCCTTATGTTGTTGTCAGTACTTCATGTGGTCTGCAAGAACCCGTTTTTAATACAATAGGATCATTTCCATTAGAAAAATCAGTGCCATTTTCAGGACACCAGGCCATGAGAGTTGAGATAAAAATTAATGGTTAGATTACAGTGAAAGTTAACACATTCAAATATTTAACATGTTTTCAATTTCGAGCAAGTAATGAAATACGAGCGAGATAGAACTGTTTAACCACTTTATGGAACTGTACGCAGAGCGTCGGACTAGAAGCTTTATGAGGATACTGTACTAAGGTTCTACAGAAGTGCACTGTTCTATGGATGCAAAGACAGAACTCTTAAGAAGCGAGATGAAAAGAGAATAGAAACATGAGAAATGAACTTCTTAGAGATCATTTCGTGTCTTTGCTGGTAAGTCGTGGAAGCAAAGACAACTATGAAGGCCATCATCTAGGTTTTAATAGAAAAAAGTGCAAGAAAAACATTTGTGTAGTAACGTCAATATTCCAGAATGAGATTTTCACTCTGCAGCGGAGTGTGTGCTGATATGAAACTTCCTGGTAGATTAAAACTGTATGCCGGACCGAGACTCGAACTCGGGACCTTTTCCTTTCGCGGAGAAGTGCTCTACCAACTTTTTTTATCACACAAAAACAGTAACAAAAATGGCTACAATGAAATGACATAAATGAGGTGACAGATAATTGCAGTCATAAATTACAGCATTCAAAGAATGAGGAATCATATTCAGTCTTTAGCAGTAGCACAGCTTAGCACCTTCACTGTCACCTTCAACTGGTGGCAGTTCAGCATGCACATTTTCTTCTTCTGCAGCCTGAGGTTCCTCATCCTCACTTCCCAGGCCCAAATTAATCATTCAGTAAATCCTTGATATGTGTTCCTTCCAGGGTAAATTACGTGGACTGAAGAGAAGTCCCGAATAGCGACATCGCAAAATCCTTCACTGCCTTGTTATTTTTGTCAGTTCCAGCCTTCTAAACGCATCCTTAGGGAGTTCAAGATCTTCCTTTATATCAGACACCAGATGTTTGCTGCCTTATTCTTGTATCTGCTGTACTACTGATTTATTTTCCATGTGTGACTTGCAGGTGAGGTTAGGGTCGGGAACGTGACCCAACCCATTCCCTCTCTACTAGGAATCCAGTTCCTAACCTATACCCATTCTGTTGAAGACAATTCGGAGTATGTTACCATATTTCTTATTATGATTCTGGTATTTAAGTATTTTCTCGGATTCATTTTCCATATACATCTTGTATTCAATATGTTCATCGCTCCCAATATTGTTAAAAACATAACTTGTATATTTGCCCATTAACCAAATCACTGCGTTATTTTTTGCCTGAGGGTAGTAACTTTCTTCTGGTCTGAAGAAAATGTTAGTCGGTAAATTGTTTGCTGAAATACTTGTTATTTGAGCAATTTTCTCCCTGGTCCACCTCCAGTGGATATCCGATCTCCACATCTGTAACGATGAGGCACACTATCAACGAGGTTGCATTTGCTGCAGAGGTTAGTGTCACTTAAACCGATGGCAAAGAGACGCTCATTAGTGCTGATGATGTTATTGACTACCTTGGAGCACGCTGTTCTCACGTCAGACGAAAGAACATCACGACTGATGTTTTTCCAGACCACATTCTATGCTATTCCAACATATTTAGTTTGAGCTCCCCAAGCACGACTCACGCCCCGTCCTCATAGCTTTACTTCTGCCAGTACCTCGTCTCCTACCGTCCAAATTTTTGAGAAGCTCTCCTGCGACACTTGCAGAACAAGCACTCCTGAAAGAAAGGATATCGCGGAGACATGGCTTAGCCACAGCCTCGGGGATGTTTCCAGAATGAGATTTTTACTCTGCAGCGGAGTGTGTGCTGATATGAAACTTCCTGGCAGATTAAAACTGTGTGCCGGACCGAGACTCGAACTCGGGACCTTTGCCTTTCGCGGGCAAGTGCTCTACCAACTGAGCTACCCAAGCACGACTCACGCCCCGTCCTCACAGCTTTACTTCTGCCAGTACCTCGTCTCCTACCCTCCAAACTGTGAGGACGGGGCGTGAGTCGTGCTAGGGTGGCTCAGTTGGTAGAGCATTTGCCCACGAAAGGCAAAGGTCCCGAGTTCGAGTCTCGGTCCGGCACACAGTTTTAATCTGCCAGGAAGTTTCAACGTCCATATTATTGCTAAAATATTCGTCTTTAGCATTTGTTCGAACCGATTGTAGGAACTTTTTCCCATTATGATGTTGGAAGAATTCACCAGGTTCTTGTGTTGATGAAAACTTCCGTCAAGGTATTTTTTGGACGCAAGAGAAATAAAATATTTTATTGGTCAATAATTGGGTATGGGCAGCGAGGCATTACTTCAATGTTTTTCTGCGTCAAATAATCAATTAGCCCACGTTCCGCGTAACAACTGGTACTTTTATGTGGGAGATTATTGTACGTTTTCGATTGTCAGTCAGTAGCTTAAACGCTCCTTGCGACTGCATAGGGACACCTTGAGACACGTTCAGAAAATTTTAATTAAGTTATGGTTCAGAAAATGTTAATTAAGTTGTGACTGTAGCTTTAAATGTGTTTCTTCTGCTAATTGATACTTAAAAAAACTGCTGCGATTTGATTTATTTTCAGCGTCAAGCTACAGTTAGAAATAGCTGTTGGCTCTTTGTTATTCTTACAGAAATTACATTAATTTATCACAGAAGTACGCTGCTTTCGAAGCTCCAGTCTTGTCGCATTTGCGCTCGATATAATCCTTCTGATCTTCAAAATAAGTAAGGCTTCTGTTAGAAGTTAATCTTGTTCTGTGTTTTTAAGGTGAAAGTTATTTTAAGACTTCTGTCCGTAGTGCATTACTCAGAGGCGCCCCGACGAGCTATGATCCTATCGTGGCTTTGGAGCTAAACTTCTGATTCAAACTTCAGCGACTTTTTACGGAACGTTTTTCCTCACTTCACAGTGTAATGTGTAGTCACCGACACACCGTGTACAAACACACAGTGCTGTCCAAAATTAAAGCAACAATCCGCTGTTTCCCCGTCTTGTGTGTAATTCACTATACAGGGTGGTCCATTGATAGTGACCGGGGCAAATATCTCACGAAATAAGCCTCAAACGAAAAAACTACAAAGAACGAAACGAGAATCGGGAATCTCAAAAACGTCGGTGTTGAGAATGCTACATCAACATCGATTGCACCCGTACCATATTTCTATGCACCAGGAA
This sequence comes from Schistocerca piceifrons, assembly GCF_021461385.2. Taxonomy (NCBI): domain Eukaryota; kingdom Metazoa; phylum Arthropoda; class Insecta; order Orthoptera; family Acrididae; genus Schistocerca; species Schistocerca piceifrons. Next base: position 400,483,972 of record NC_060143.1, on the reverse strand, counting down.
TTGCATGGCGACGACTTTGAACGTCGTGTACAGTTCTGCCACTGGGCACAAGAGAAATTACGAGACGATGACAGATTTTTTGCACGCGTTCTATTTAGCGACGAAGCGTCATTCACCAACAGCGGTAACGTAAACCGGCATAATATGCATTTTTGGGCAACGGAAAATCCACGATGGCTGCGACACGTGGAACATCAGCGAGCTTGGCGGGTTAACGTATGGTGCGGCATTATGGGAGGAAGGATAACTGGCCCCCATTTTATTGATGGCAATCTAAATGGTGCAATGTATGCTGATTTCCTACGTGATGTTCTACCGATGTTACTACAAGATGTTTCACTGCATGACAGAATGGCGATGTACTTCCAACATGATGGATGTCCGGCACATAGCTCGCGTGCAGTTGAAGCGGTATTGAATAGCATATTTCATGAGAGATGGATTGGTCGTCGAAGCACCATACCATGGCCCGCAGGTTCACCGGATCTGACGTCCCCGGATTTCTTTCTGTGGGGAAAGTTGAAGGATATTTGCTATCATGATCCACCGACATTGCCTGACAACATGCGTCAGCGCATTGTCATTGCATGTGCGAACATTACGGAAGGCGAACTACTCGCTGTTGAGAGGAATGTCGCTACGCGTATTGCCAAATGCATTGAGGTTGACGGACGTCATTTTGAGCATTTATTGCATTAATGTGGTATTTACAGGCAATCATGCTGTAACAGCATGCTTTCTCACAGATGATAAGTTCAGAAGGGTACATGTATCACATTGCAACAACCAAAATAAAATGTTCAAACGTACCTACGTTCTGTATTTTAATTTAAAAAACCGACCTGTTACCAACTGTTCGTCTTAAATTGTGAGCCATATGTTTGTGACTATTACAGCGCCATCTATCACAAAGCGAAAAAAGTGTTCCAACTGAAACACTCATATTTCTTTACGTACTACACGAATATGTAATAAAAATGGGGATTCCTATTTTAAAAAACGCAGTTGATATCTGTTTGACCTATGGCAGCGCCATCTAGCGGGCCAACCATAGCGCCACCTGGTTTCCCCCTTCAAGCTAGACGAGTTTCGTTCTCTGTAGTTTTTTGTTTGATGCTTATTTAATGAGATATATGGCCCGGTCACTATCAATGGACCACCCTGTCAACAAACTGTCAACCAGATGACCTCTCTGTTCGATAGTGTTCTTGCACGGAAGATGACGTTCCGGTCAACCATGCCAACAATGACGTCAGGGCTCCTATGAAACGACGTAGTGTTTGCGAGATAGCCCCACATCTACAATCACTGTGTACACAGTCACAGACGGTGCGTTATGGCACAGAGAAGATGCCTACCAGACACTCTGCGGTGGAGGGTCAGAGAAAGAATGGAAGCAGGACAGTCGCAAACTGATGTTGGCCGCTGGGGTCAGTGTGAATCTTTCTGTTGTTTCTCGGAGTATACAGACCGAGACTATACCCCGAAGACCAGGGCAGAGCCGACCACAGGTGATTTCTGATGAGAGGACAGGTGTTTGGCTGTACGGGCACGACAGTACCTGGCATGTTAACTCGCAGCATCCTCTGGACATGTTGTGTCGAGGCAAACGGTGTGCTGAAGGCTTCGGCAGAGTGACCTTTATGGTAGGAGATCTGCTGTTTCTCTGCCTCTGACGCTTCTTCAAATGTAATGTCTAGAGTGGAGTCATCAACATACCACCTGGGCGGCCGAACAGTAGGGCAATGTTGTTTCCAAAGATGAGTCCAGATTTAGTCTAGAGAGTGGTTCTCAAGGAATTCGCATCTGGAGGGAACGTGGAACAAGATTTCGGGACCCAAACATTGTGTAAAGAGATCGACTCGAGGAGGATCCCTAATGGTGTTGGTAGGGAGTATGTTGAACACTCTAACCCATCTTCATGAAATTGTGCGGGTGAATCGGCAACTGCTGTCAGATATCGTGATCCGATCTTGGGACCTCATTTGCAGTTGTTGCGAGCTGCTGTGGTCCCATACTTCGCATTGATGGACGATAATGATTGACGTCATAGAGCAAGAGCGGTTGATGTTTTCTTGGAAACGGAAGATGTTGCATGCACGGCGAGGCCTACTCGCTCTCCCGATTTGAATCCCATAGAGCTTGTCTGGGATGCACTAGGGAGACGGCAGACAGCTTGCACCACGTCGGCATCCACCAACCACTCTCCAAGACCGCGATCACCTTAGCAGGAAGAATGGGCGTTATTGCCTCAACATGAGACCGATGACATCATCCACAGGATGCCCCGTCGTTGTCAGGCTTGTATTGCTCCCAGAGGTGGTCACACCCCATACCGAGAACATTAACCAGTCGTCGGAATGCGGTGGAAATTCGTTGAGTGGAAAAAAACGAAGAACATTTTTGTCTACCGTTATGTGTGTTGCAGTTGTTTACGTTCTGTATTCTACAAATTGTTTTTACTTTACTGATTCCTGTTTATACTGTTTTGTCTCAAAATAAAAGCAACCTTTGAAAATTTCCGTTTGTTACGTTAATTTTGGATACCAGTATAGTTAGTAGAAATTTTGGAGTTCTAGTACTGACTTTATCCATTCCGTTCAACTACTATTGCACTCTTTGGCTGTGTCTGAGAAAATCACAATCCAATCGGAAACGGAAAACCGTAGACTTTTCTTCTTCTTCTTGATTTTCAAATCCGTTTCACAATTGCTCCTTGGTCTCCTAAGTTATTTCCTCCAATTGTTTTCTTCCCAAATCAGTATTCTGACTAGTTTGATGCGGCCCGCCACGACTTCCAGTTTTGTGCCAACCTCTTCATCTCAGAGTCGCATTTGCATCCGACGTCCTGTTATTTATTGGATATATTGCAATTCAGTTCCGTACTGTGTGCACTCTCTACTGTTCTCTCGCGATGTCCTTTAGGACGTATGCTCTCATCCTGTCCCTTCTTCTTGTCGTCATTTCCCACATGTTTCTCCCCCAGCGACTGTGCACAGAACGATCTCATTTTTAAACAGTCCACCTAATTTTCAACATCCTCTTGTAGCACCAAGTCTCAAACGCTTCGATTCTCTTCTTTTCCGGTTTTTCCTCGTAGTCCAGGTCTCACTTCCATATACTGCTGTGTCCCAAACGTACATTCTAAGATTTTTTTCTTCAAATCAAGGCCGATGTTTGATTCTAGTAGACTTCTTATGGCCAGGGATGTACTCTTCACCTGTAATAGTTTACTTTTTATGGCCTTGTTTCGTCCATTATGTGTCATTATCCTTCCAAGGTAGGCAGAATTCATTCACTTCATCTGCTTCGGGGTCACAGATTTGGATGTTTAGTTATCGCCAAACTAACTTCTGTTACTCCTCATTACTTTCGTCGTTCTTAGTTTTACCTTCAATCCATATTATATAGTCAAACTTTTCATTACGTTCAATAGGTCCTATAGTTCTTCACTTTGACTGAGGATAGCAGTGACAACAAATCTGACCATTGATATCCTCTCATCCTGCCTTTTAATCCCATTCATAGACATTTCTTTTATTTCCGTCTTTGTTACTTCAGTGTATAGATCGAACAAAACTGGTGAGAGAATGAATCCCTGTCCTACAACATTTGTAATCAGAGCATTTCGTTTTTAGTTTTCCACGCTGAGTATTTCCTCTTGATTTTTGTAGATTTTCAAAGACAAAGTCAGATCTTCTACTGTAGTGCCCCGACTTCTCCTAAAGGCAAACAGATCGTTGTCTCACAATCCTCAGTTTTCTTCTTTCTGTTTATTGTCAGCAACTTCGATGCATGAGCTTCTAAGCTAATTGTATAATAGTTTTCACTCTTATCTGTTCTAACTATTTTCTAGGTTGTGTGGAAGATATTTTTGTGAAGTGTGATGGTATGTATTCCATACGGCAAATTGAATAGTCGTTTAGTTGTCACTCGCCGCGGTGATTTTAAATATTCAGAAGAAATGAACTCTGCGACGCAACTCTGTCAATTTCCCTTCTCAACTACTTCTTTCCCGAACTTACAGCTTGCTGGAGTAGCTTGGGTCAGCAACTTCTGTTAATCAATAGAACGAAAAACCATTCCGAAGTTGCAGATTTTTACTTTTTATTGACTCGATGATTGGTTTCGTGCAGAGACCCATTTTCAAATCATAATAACATGGTCGAAAATGGAATTTCCAAAGATGTAAAAAATGTGCAATGAACATTTTCAGTGCATACAGATAAAAGTCGGAAGGTGCGAGATCCGGGCTGCGTGGTTGATGCGGAAGAACAGTCCACTGAAGTTGCTTTATCTTGGAGAAGTTTGTTTGGATTTTTTGGCGACGAACACGCTAAAGTCGTTTCTTCTTTCCTGAGGATAGCCGAGTACACTTCAGAGTTGATCGTTGCACCACGAGGGAGGACATCAAACAGAATAACCCTTTCAGAGTCCAAGAAGACCGTCGCCATGACTTTATCGGCTGAGGGTGCGGATTTGAACTTTTTCTTCGGAGGAGAGATGATGTAGCGCCACTCCATGTATTGCCATTTTGTTCTCTGTTCGATTTGATGAACCCATGTTTCATCGCCAGTGACGATTTTCGACAAAAGACTGTCATGATAAGCTTCGTAATGCGCAAGCTATACCACACAGGTGGTCCTCCGAACCCTTTGAGTATCCCAGTTGGTGGACGAATGTGTCAGCACTACCAAAAGAGACGTCCATTTGTACAGCGAAGGGTTAGTTTTTGATCTCTAGCGATCACCTGGAATGAGAGTGTCCGCACGTTCCAACATTGCAGGAGTCATAACTGTGTGCGGCCGGGCAGCACGCGGTAGATCGGACAGGTTTGCGCGATTTTCTTCAGAGAATGGCAGACGACTATCGTGCTTTTGTTCACTGCGAGGTCTCTGTAAACATTCCTCAGGCACCTATGAATGTCTGCGATGTTCTGGTTTTCCGGCAAAGAAACTCAATGACAGTTCTCTGCGTGGAACGCAACTTCCGTTACAGACGCCATTTTGAAGGCTACGTATGGCGTCGCCACTTATCGGAATTCCATCAAGCTATAGGGGATGAAGCCGGAATATTCTACCATGTCCCATAACGGACTCCGCAATTTTACAACCGAAATTGACCAAGAAAAAAAAGTGTTGCATTACTTATTGAACGCTCCGCGTACAAAAATAAGTTACTAAGTAATTTAAAAGTGACTGCGAAACTGTGAAGGACAAAGTATGCGAAATGCACTGTTGATGACGCTGCAGTTGGAAAATGAGTAAAACTTGTTTTAAAAGCATCGACAAGTACTGAGTAGAAACATGAAATGAATAAAAATTGGTTGGTAATAGTATAGCGTAGTGGTAGGGGCATCACTCCCCATGTTCTCTGTTAGATTACCGTGAATGTGTGATTATGTGCGAATTGACGCATTCCGTGGCCTATTCATTAGCCGTTAACACCGTGATATAGATCTATCTGATAGGACACAATAGCAGACAGTGCCGCATTAAACAAAGGTATTCCTTCGTGGGGCTACACGACATCGCAAAAGTGCAATAAATCGATCCCTTTTAGTAGAGTCGGCTGTTGCACTTCACACACTCTTAACGATCACACTAGTCTGGATTTCGACCATCAGATATAAATAAAGGCGTAATGGCTCGCGTGGGCGTTACATTCAATCATGCCGCAGACTCGCACTGCAATAAAATGTGCGCTAATGGAGGGTACCGTCGTGTTTCTCTGCAGCAGACTCGACATGTATCTGCGAATAATGGACACTGTGAAACAATGCTGCCCATTTCCGACAAAGCACGTTATATGAAGTACATCCCTCCGTCCCCCTTTCCAAGACAAATGACAAATGGCAGAAACAGCTGCCTCGTTGCTTTCCTGTGTGTCATACGTTTACAGGGCCGGGATCAGCATGTTTTTGATGCTTCTGGAAAAGGCAGTGAACTGTAAGTTAAAAATTTTATCGGATGCCTTCGACAACCACAGACTGAAAGTAGACACGAGCGAGACTAAAATATTGTTGATAGCTAACTCTAACAGACAAGTAAGAGTAAACAGTAAAATAGGGCTCAATACTAATGCTAGTAAATGAATTTTAGTAGTTGGGAAGTATAGTAACAGATGACAACAGAAGTGTAATGGAAATTAAAAGAACTGCGATCAAACAAGTCCTCGGTAAAGTAATTAATCAACAGACAACCTCCGTACTATAAATATAAGACAGTCATTCGTCACAACATTTGTTTGCAACCTTATAAACTATGGCTGTAGAGGGCAGACGCTGAGAAAATCTTGTAGTCAAATCTTTTATGCTGAAATCTATTTTTTTTTGTCGCTCTTGCTAAGCACTTTATCGTCCTACCTTCTTTTACATTCCCGTTTGCGGCCGTATTCAGTAATGCTGCAAAGACCTTGTGATCACTGATTCCACATTCTACGCTGAGTCGAAAGGTTCGGGCTTGTTGGTGACAAGCAGCTAGTATGTCTCCTTCACGAGTCGGTTCTCTGAGAGCGGCTCAAGGTTATTTCCGGATAGGGCATTTATGACAATTTCAAGGGATTCACTGTTCCGTCTACCTGCCTTAATCACTCTAACCTACCAGCCTCTAATTGATTCCCGTCAAATTCTCCGTCACTATTGCTCCTGAGTCGGAGCCTATCCAGAATCATCCGAAGATCGTATTTAATCTTCTGTAAACTATTTCGAGTTCAGTGTCTGTGCTAAACTCAGAAAGTATTACCGTACGGGGAAAATCCACTGACATAAGAGATATTGACGAAAGTTAGATTGTAATGCTCCGGTGCCCTGGAACGCTCCTATCTGAACCGGCGAAGCTGGTCGGGCGTTCCCATCCTAGTCTCGTGAGCGTACGAGGTGTGTGAGAAAATTAATGGGACTGATTTTTTATCTACCAAACCTTCTCTTTCTTAAACAACGATATTGTTCTCTTCAAAGCAGTTTCTTTTGGCAGCCATACACCGGCGTTGTTCCCAGTCTTGGAAGCAGCGCTGAAAGGCTTCAGCTGGTAGAGCCGTAACATATCGGTAGCTTTATTTTGAATCCCAGAATGAATCCTTTGTAGACATTTTTCAATTTCGAAAAAGAAAAATGTCACAAAGACTCTGATCAGGTGAACAGGGGGTAGTGGAATGTCTTTTGAGGTCAAAAATTCCATGATGGAAATGGTCATGTGACATTGGGCGTTACCATGATGCAGCATCCACTTGTCTGCAACATCCCATCTCACTCGATTTATCCTTTTCCTGAGCCTTTCTAGGACATCTTTGTAGAACATTGGGGTGACAGTTTGCCCTGAAGGAACAAATTCTTTATGCATGATACCCCTACCGTCAAAAAAACAAATCAGAATTGTTTTGATCTTTCATTTGCTAATTCGAGCTTCTTTCGGTCGAGGAAGTGTCTCAGTGTGACACTCCTCGCTTTGCTGTTTGCCTCAGGATCGTACTGAGAAATCCAGGATTCGTCACCTGCGATCACACGACTAGACCATATATGGTGATTGGCAGTCTTCTGAAGAAAATCAACGCACAGGTTTCTTAGTCCTTCTGCTCACTTGTCTGGTACCACTTTGGCACAAACCTTTCTTCGGTGAAAATGTGTTGTACAGTGAACGTGATTAAGTTTAACAGGTCACCCATCATCCTCAATCTTAAGGGGTGTCGGTCTGATCTCACAAGAGCCTGCACATGTTCGACGTTTTTTAAGTTGAAGGTCCCCCCTACCGAAGTTCATTTACGTGTTCTCAGCCTTCGTGCCAGCGAAAAGCATGTGCTGTTGGTAAAGAGTGTTCCCCGCAGGCCAGTTTCAACTTTTCAATGGTCTCATTCGTGGATAGCTGAAGTTGCTCTAAATTCCGCTGTTCCGTTTTCGAAACGCACAACAAAAGCACTACTTCAGTGATGGCACTCTCAATAATCACGTGATGGCTGTATGGAGCTGAAACTTCGAATGACCATCCGGAAGGGATGAACACACCGGTCTACAAAAGTAGAACAACACACCGTTGCCGGATCGCTCGCAGTGTTGTCAGTCCCATAACCATACTCATACAATTCGTATATAAAAAGTGCTTGAAGGCCGGTGAAACCACGAGAAGAGGACAAGGACGTCCACGCTCATCATAGAGCGAAGAGGTCGGAGGTACATCTGCTCTATAGGGCAGGCTGGACGGCGATATGTGGCGGATGTGACGAGAGAGTACAATGTTGGTGCATGCACAAGTATTTCGGAACTGAACATTCAGCGCAAATTTTTGAACACGAGACTCCGCAGCAGACGACCTACCCGTGTTCCCACGTTGACGCAACGATATCGCGAATTACGATTGTAGTGGGCACGGGGTCATCAATACCTGGTTGTGGATCTAGGGAAATGGGTTGCTTGATCGGATGAATCACCTGGTGATTACTGCAGGGGGGCCGTGTCCGGCTTCGACTTCGGCGTCATCCAGGCGAATAGCTGCCCAATACATGCATCACACCACGGACGCAGGCCGCTCAAGTTCACTCACCCTGGCTTCCATGGGTCTTGTGATGAACATCATTGCAGATCAAGTGAATTCCTTCATGCTGATGTCTTGCCCGGCGGTGATGGCATCTCCCAGCAAGACAGTATTCGATGTCACAAGACCAAAATCGTGCTACAGTAGCTTGAAGAGCACGGTAGCTTGTTTCAGCCAGCGAACTCACCTGATTTCAACCGAATGGAAACCATGTGAGACATTGTAGAGAGTCAGATTCGCACCCAAAAAGTATCGGTCCTTAATTCAAGCGATTTGCATGATGTGTGCGTAGACATCTAACGCTGCATACTCTGGAAACCTACAAAGTACTGGTCGAATCCACGCCACGCAGAATTACTGTTGTATTGTGTTCTTCCAAATGTGGACTATCGTGGCGAGAGTTAGGGGGGGGGGTGGAGTGGGGGGGGGGGGGGCATGAGAGTGTATCATGCTCAACATATTTACTTCTCTGTGTGATGTGTAAAAGAAATTGAAACACACATTATCAATGTCTGTTTCCTGTCCTTCGCGGTTCGATTCCCTGTACCGGAACGGATTTTTGCCGGCTGGAGTGGCTGAGAGGTTCTAGGCGCTACAGTCTGGAACCGCGCGACCGCTACGGTCGCAGGTTCGAATCCTGTCTCGGGCACGGATGTGTGTGATGTCCTTAAGTTGGTTAGGTTTAGGTAGTTCTAAGTTCTAGGGGACTGATGACCTCAGATGTTAAGTCCCATAGTGCTCAGAGCCATTTGAACCATTTGTTCTTCGCGAAGTCGCCTCATCCTCTTCACTTTGCCTTGCATGATAGTATAAGCGGCAGTCAAATGAAAACGAAATAGATACAAAAAAGTAAGTAAACTCGTCATTATTTCAAAACCAACTGCTACTTCGTTTATCCCACTGTGTGCTGAGACGGTCAGTGCCCTAATGGAAAAATGTTTGTAGTTGCCTACGGAACTATGATTGTACCCACGGGTGCAGCTCTTAATGCGAAGCAAATCGACAACCACGAATGTCTTTCTTCAGGGCACGAAAGATTTGGAAAGCGCACATGGAGAGACCGGAACTGTGTGGAGGATGTGTAAGGGCTTCTCAGTGAAGCTTCTGCAGTGTGGTAGAAACAACCTAGGCAACATTTGGAACCGCCCACATGGAGTCGGTACAATACCTATCTCTCCCATGTGTTTTCCATATTCCTAAAGCCCTGAAGAAAGACATTTATGTGGTAAATTCCTATGCGACCAAACTGCTGAGGTCATCATCAGTCCCTTGGCTTGCACACTACTTAATCTAACTTTAACTTACGCTAAGGACAACACAGACACTCATGCCCGGGGAACAACTCGAACTTCCGACGGGCGGAGCCGCGCGAACCGTGGCAAGGCGCCCGAGACCGCACGGCGAGAAAGACATTCATGGCCGTTGCTTTGCTGCACAGGAAGAGGTGGTGCACGCCTAGGTACAATTGTAACGTTACGCGTATTTAGGGGAGCTAATTGGCGTCCAGTGTTGTTATGAGGCATGAAGAATTTGTTTTACAGATGGAGCTAATGGGCCCAGGACTCAGGGCGCACCGCACCAATCGTTTCAGGCCAGCCAGGTACAAAGACGATCAGCGTCACCAGGAATGGGGAAATCCCAAAGCTGGGAATTTGGACGGTTGTTGTTCACATGGTCTTTTGCAGCAGACAATTCTTCAAAAATGGCGGAGTATCAGACAAACTGAAAAATGATCACCTACAGCCCTTTCTGTAATTTCAATAGCTTTAAAAAAACAGAAGTTAATAATTCACAGTGTCTGACATTTTCACAATAAGCCCCTGAATTAACGACTTTTAAATGCTTCCTGCGATTTCAGCATACGATATGAAGGATGCAAGTCGGATGCAGGAAGAACGTAGGTACAGGAACCATCGGTATACCAGTTGTAAGCTGTCGTAGCTATGTTGGGCTAGTACCAGAGTTCCAAGCGCTAATAGAAACTACTGATGCTCAAATCGTTATAGGCACTGACAGCCGGTTAAAGCCGGAGATAAGCTCAGCCGAAATTTTTGCGAAGAACCTAACGGTGTTCCGAAAGGATAAGCTAAACACGGTTGGCGATGACGTGTTTGTTGCTGTCAGAAGTAGTTCAACTTGTCGTCAAATTGAAATAGATACTTCCTGTGAATTAGTATAGGCAGAGGTCATTGTTAGGAACCCGAATAAAATAATTGGATCCTTTTACCGACCACCCCATTCAGGTGATACAATTGTTGAAATGTTAAAAAAAAACTTGAGTTTTTGAACAAATTGCAAAACGATAAAAAAAGTATATCTGAATGATGCGAAATTGGCAGCTGACCCTAAATAACGAAAAGTGTGAGGTCATCCACATGAGCGCTAAAAGGAATCCGTTAAACATCGGTTACACGACTAATCAGTCAAATCTAAAGGCCATAAATTCAACTAAATACCGAGGAATTACAATTGCGAACAACTTAAATTGGAAGGAACACACAGAAAATGTTGTGGGGAAGGCTAACCAAAGATGCGTTTTATTGGCTGGACACTTAGAAAATGTAACAGATCTACAAAGGAGATTGCCTACACTAAGCGTGTCCGTCCTGTGTTAGAATACTGCTGCGCGGTGTGGGATCCTTACCAGATAGGACTGACGGAGTATATCGAAAGAGTTCAAAGACGGGCAGCACGTTTTGTACTATCGCGAAATAGGGGAGAGGGTGTCACTGGAATGATACAGGATTTGGGCTGGACGTCATAAAACAAAGGCGTTTTTCGTTGCGGATGAATCTTCTTACGAAATTCTAGTTACCAGCTTTCTCCTCCTATTGCGAAAATATTTTGTCGACACCGACCTACATAGGGAGAAACGATCACCGTGATAAAATAAGGGAAACCAGTCCTCGTCCGGAAAGATATAGGTGTTCCTTCGTTCCGTGCACTATACGAGATTGGAATAATAGAGAATTGCCAGGCACTTGAATGTGATTTGCAGAGTATCCATGTAGATGTAGATGTAGATCCCAGATGATAGTACTGCACTGTAGCTGTCATTTCTGAAAGCTACACATGTGTTTATATTACGATAATATCTTTTATATCTTATTTATCGTGCAAAAGTTAGTCGGAACCTTGTATTCGCCACAATTACATAGCTAGTAAATACATCATGAATACCTCACATATTGTCACAATTGTGTATTTATTTAATGAAAGTTTTACTGTTTTGCCGGTTACTTTACTTACATGTTGAACGAAAGTGCCTCTAAAAAACTGTGCCGACTTGAAAGTGGTCAATGGCACGTGTTAGTGGACACGACCATTGAAAACAGAAACAAAAGGTGCTTCTGTCAAAGAGGCATAAATAATTGAAACAAAATTTAATGACAGTTGATTGTCATTTGTGCAGAAATACTAGCTTTTTTATTTATGAACCAACCGTTACTTATATTTAATGTAAATTATCTTAGTGTAACCGGATATTTATGATATTTCTTTATTTAAATATTGCTGTAACATGTTAGTTTAGTCTTAGATGTGGTCATGTTTGTAAGGCTTAAGAACGATTTATTTTTGATGGGGAAGGCCTTCAGTCCCGTGAAGCCGGCCGCGGTGGTCTCGCGGTTAAGGCGCTCAGTCCGGAACCGCGCGACTGCTACGGTCGCAGGTTCGAATCCTGCCTCGGGCATGGATGTGTGTGATGTCCTTAGGTTAGTTAGGTTTAAGTAGTTCTAAGTTCTAGGGGACTGATGACCACAGAAGTGCTCAGAGCCACTTGAACCATTTTTTGAGTCCCGTAAAAAACAGACAGTAATGGAACACTACTGGAGTCGGGGGAGATTGGCACTTCTCAAGTGAAGAGCTGAAGGAAGCGATTTGGGACATTGTACGTTTGTGCTGGAAGAAAACAGACCTGCCTTTGATAACGAGTGGTATTCGATTGAGTATGTGATTGATTCTGGGTGGTGAACGGCCGCAACCATACCTTAATTTCTCAGCTGACTTTTTATTTCGAGAAGTCTGAATGTGCTGCAGTGTAGGTCTCGTGATTTTTCTGCATCTATTGCGGAACTGAGAATAGACAGAGTATGAGTTACTATTCTTACAAGGGAACCTCCCCATCGCACCCCCCCCCCCCCCGCCCCCACCCAGATGTAGTTATAAGTTGGCACGGTGGACAGGCCTTGAAAAACTGAACACAGATCAATTGAGAAAACAGGAAGAAGTTGTGTGTAACTACACTCCTGGAAATTGAAATAAAAACACCGTGAATTCATTGTCCCAGGAAGGGGAAACTTTATTGACACATTCCTGGGGTCAGATACATCACATGATCACACTGACAGAACCACAGGCACATAGACACAGGCAACAGAGCATGCACAATGTCGGCACTAGTACAGTGTATATCCACCTTTCGCAGCAATGCAGGCTGCTATTCTCCCATGGAGACGATCGTAGAGATGCTGGATGTAGTCCTGTGGAACGGCTTGCCATGTCATTTCCACCTGGCGCCTCAGTTGGACCAGCGTTCGTGCTGGACGTGCAGACCGCGTGAGACGACGCTTCATCCAGTCCCAAACATGCTCAATGGCGGACAGATCCGGAGATCTTGCTGGCCAGGGTAGTTGACTTACACCTTCTAGAGCACGTTGGGTGGCACGGGATACATGCGGACGTGCATTGTCCTGTTGGAACAGCAAGTTCCCTTGCCGGTCTAGGAATGGTAGAACGATGGGTTCGATGACGGTTTGGATGTACCGTGCACTATTCAGTGTCCCCTCGACGATCACCAGTGGTGTACGGCCAGTGTAGGAGATCGCTCCCCACACCATGATGCCGGGTGTTGGCCCTGTGTGCCTCGGTCGTATGCAGTCCTGATTGTGGCGCTCACCTGCACGGCGCCAAACACGCATACGACCATCATTGGCACCAAGGCAGAAGCGACTCTCATCGCTGAAGACGACACGTCTCCATTCGTCCCTCCATTCACGCCTGTCGCGACACCACTGGAGGCGGGCTGCACGATGTTGGGGCGTGAGCGGAAGACGGCCTAACGGTGTGCGGGACCGTAGCCCAGCTTCATGGAGACGGTTGCGAATGGTCCTCGCCGATACCCCAGGAGCAACAGTGTCCCTAATTTGCTGGGAAGTGGCGGTGCGGTCCCCTACGGCACTGCGTAGGATCCTACGGTCTTGGCGTGCATCCGTGCGTCGCTGCGGTCCCGTCCCAGGTCGACGGGCACGTGCACCTTCCGCCGACCACTGGCGACAACATCGATGTACTGTGGAGACCTCACGCCCCACGTGTTGAGCAATTCGGCGGTACGTCCACCCGGCCTCCCGCATGCCCACTATACGCCCTCGCTCAAAGTCCGTCAACTGCACATACGGTTCACGTCCACGCTGTCGCGGCATGCTACCAGTGTTAAAGACTGCGATGGAGCTCCGTATGCCACGGCAAACTGGCTGACACTGACGGCGGCGGTGCACAAATGCTGCTCAGCTAGCGCCATTCGACGGCCAACACCGCGGTTCCTGGTGTGTCCGCTGTGCCGTGCGTGTGATCATTGCTTGTACAGCCCTCTCGCAGTGTCCGGAGCAAGTATGGTGGGTCTGACACACCGGTGTCAATGTGTTCTTTTTTCTATTTCCAGGAGTGTATGAATACAATAAGCAAAATATACAAACTGAGTAGTCCATGCGCAGGATAGGCAACATCAAGGATCGAGTGAGCTTCGAGAGCGCCGTGGTCCCGTGGTTAACGTGAGCATCTGCGGAACGAGAGGTCCTTGGTTCAAGTCTTCTCTCAAGTGAAAAGTTTTCTTTCTTTATTTTCGCAAAGTTATGGTCTGTCCGTTCGTTCATTGACGTCTCGGTTCACTGTAACAAGTTTAGTGTCTGCGTTTTGCGACCGCACCGCAAAACCGTGCGATTAGAAGACGAAAGGACGTGCCTCTCCAATGGGAACCGAAAACATTTGATCACAAGGTCATAGGTCAACGGATTCCTCCACAGGAAAACACGTCTGATATATTCTATACGACACTGGTGACGGCATGTGCGTCACATGACAGGAATATGTTGTCGACCCACCTAACTTGTACACTTGGCCAATGGGTAAAAAGATTCTTCTACCTTGCCCGATTTAGGTTTTCTTGTGGATGTGATAATGACCCCCAAAAAAGTGATGAAAACATAAGAGTTTGTCACATAAACTGCAACAAATGAATGCAACAGTTTCACAGTCGCACAGTTTTCCCTGTGCTGTGTCAAAAAAATATGTTTTTAACGTTTTCAAATTTTTCCGTGTGTAAAACGTCAAATCCTGCGTATGTCCAAGCAAATCTGAACATGTACTGGAATTTTGGAGAGCGAAGTTGATTATGTGTGAGTGCCTGAACTTTGATAATTGTCTGAAAATAAAAAATTAAACTTTTCACCCGAGGGAAGACTTGAACTAAGGACCTCTCGTTCCGCAGCTGCTCACGCTAACCACGGGACCACGGCGCTCCTGAGCTCACTCGGTCCTTGATGTTGCCTATCTTGGGCTTGGGCTACTCAGTTTGTATATGTTGCCTAGTTTTTTCATAGTTCCACACAACTTCTTTCTGTTTTCTCGATTGATCTGTGTTCAGTTTTTCAAGGCCTATCCACTGTGCCAACTTATAACTAAATCTGAGGGGGGTGCGATGGGGAGGTTCCCTTGTTAGTATCGTGTTTGTTAATTTGTGAATCATCATGTTGAATTGTTTTGTGCTGTTGAGAATTTCGTGTATTGTGATTACGAAATTGAATTAGTTTTCTCGTATCTTTTACGAATATTTAGTTTGGGGATTTTGGTACCATTCTCATAACGTTCTCTGCGTTTGATAAGGGTATTTTCGGTCTGTATTTTTGAATGAATATTGTAGGGCCACTTCCCATTTCAGGTGTTCTTTCGTGAGTAAACGTTACTTACCATAATTCTCTGTTGTTTGCATCAATTACAGATGGTAGAGTAGAACCTTGTTATTAAGTTATTCATTTATCTTTTAGTTATTATTGCTGTGTATTTTGTTAACTCACAAGTCTAGCCAACGCATAGGTTATTTGACTGCAGGAATACAGCTACAGGTCATTAGTTGTAGCGAATTAGCTGAAGGTCATGAGAGAAGACGTGGGCGGCCCCATTCTGTGACTACGTCGAGTTTTTTTTTTAAAGAGAGGCGTGTGTAGCCCAAGTACCTATAGTGCCGATAACTGCAGGTAAAGACGCAACTGGTTTGCTCGTATGGAATGTTGTTTGGAAGAGCAATTAGTCTAGCAGTAATCGTTAGGTACTTTAGCCCAGTAATGGTCCATAGGCAACAGCAGACATTTTCCCTATAAGTCATTGACTGTTTTATCTCGCTGTGAGATAAATGTACTAATAGTAATTGTTGTGGGTTGGCAGGAGAGCCAACACCGTGATTATTAGAGGAAGCCGAAAGGCACGCGTTTTAGCTCACGCAGGCTGGCGTGAGGTCTGGTACAGGACAAGGAAATTAGAATTTAGAAAAACGGACGTAGCTGGTGGAATACTTAACTTTAATCCATTAATGATGAACGTCGCTCTTGACTGTACATTATTCACAATATCAATAGTAACTGAACATGGCGCCTTGCTAGGTCGTAGCAAATGACGTAGCTGAAGGCTATGCTAACTATCGTCTCGGCAATTTAGAGCGTGTTTTGTCAGTGAACCATCGCTAGCAAAGTCGGTTGTACAGCTGGGCCGAGTGCTAGGAAGTCTCTCTAGACCTGCCGTGTGGCGGCGCTGGGTCTGCAATCACTGATAGTGGTGACACGCGGGTCCGACGTATACTAACGGACCGCGGCCGATTTAAAGGCTACCACCTAGCAAGTGTGGTGTCTGACGGTGACACCACAGTAATAGCGATTACTCTCGAAATAATAAACATGTTACTTACTTTTTTCCATGTTTTCTGTTTTAATTTCACTGACCCTTGTTCTATAGATAACCTAAAGGAGCGCTCTAGTCAGAAGCTCCGATTTCTTCAATCGCCAGTTTAACATATTCCTTGAGCAGCCCTAATAGTGATAGTAGATAAAGTGTTTAGACATAGATACTGCGATACTGTCTTATTTCTTCTGTGTTTATGGGGAAAGATGCGATGCTAACGGATTTTTCTACGACTTGAAGACTGCTGTAGCGGCTGGTCGTGAGAGCGCATTCCGTCCCACCATGGTCTGGGCAGAGACGGTGCGCTGCCGCGGTATAAATAGAGCGGACGGACTCTGTCGTTCACCCCGTGCAAGCGAACTGGCCTGCAGCGCGTGCGCTCTTGGGCGCTGCCTCCTGTTAAAGAGGCAGGCGTGCTCTCATTTACATACCTGGCTCACGGCGCTCGCAGAGTGCTTTGAGGGGAATACTGTCCGTTTGTTGTTACGTTCACTACAAATGTTGATTCAATTATCTCTGTCTAATTCGCTCGCCATTTTCGGAACGCGAAGTAGGTACAGTATGCCTAAATAACGGGGTTGATCCAAATAATGCGACACGCACCTGTTTGGTGTTAGACCACCCCTGAGATCCGTAATAAACTAAATCCACCAGGGGCTCGCGAATGTAAGTCACTCTGCTTGAAACATGATTTACATTGTTGTTGTCGTGATGGTGGTGGTGGTGGTCGTCGTCCTCGTCTTCAGTTCGAAATCTAATTTCATGTAACTCTCTAAGCAAGTCTTCCCTGTGCTAATTTTTTTATGCCTGCATACCTACTGCTGTGTGCATCCATTTCAACATGTGCATTGTATTTAAGCGTTGGTCTCCCTTTAAATCCCTCGTGCCCCCCCTTCCCCCAAACACACACACACACACACACACACACACACACACACACACACACACACACTCTTCTTTTCATTACCAAACAGACGATTCTATGATGCGTCAGCGTGTCTCCTATCAACCGATCCCTCATTTTGTTTAAGATGTGCCATCAGTTTTCTCCATCATTCGATTCAGTGCCTCCTCATTAGTCATTCGATCTACTCATCTGATCTGCTGACAAAAGGTCGTATTTTCTTCTTGCCAGAACTGCACATCGTCCACGTTTCACTTCCGTATGTGACTACACTCCAAGCAAGCATCTTCAGAAAACACTTCCTAATCCTTAAATTTACAGGGTGTTACAAAAAGGTACGGCCAACATTCCTCACACACAAATAAAGAAAAGACGTTATGTGGACATGTGTCCGGAAACGCTTAATTTCCATGTTAGAGCTCATTTTAGTTTCGTCAGTATGTACTGTACTTCCTCGATTCACCGCCATGATTTCATACGGGATACTCTACCTGTGCTGCCAGAACATGTTCCTTTACAAGTACGACACAACATGTGGTTCCTGCACGACAGATTCGGTGACCGATGGATTGGTAGAGGCGGACCAATTCCATGGCCTCCACGCTCTCCTGACCTCAACCCTCTTGACTTTCATTTATGGAGGCATTTGAAAGCTCTTGTCTACGCAACCCCGGTGCCAAATGTAGAGACTCTTCGTGCTCGTATTGTGGACGGCTGTGATACAATACGCCATTCTCCAGGGCTGCATCAGCGCATCAGGGATTCCATGCGACGGAGGGTGAATGCATGTATCCTCGCTAACGGAGGACATTTTGAACATTTCCTGCAACAAAGTGTTTGAAGTCACGCTGGTACGTTCTGTTGCTGTGTGTTTCCATTCCATGATTAATGTGATTTGAAGAGAAGTAATAAAATGAGATCTAACATGGAAAGTAAGCGTTTCCGGACACATGTCCACATAACATATTTTCTTTCTTTGTGTGTGAGGAATGTTTCCTGAAAGTTTGGCCGTACCTTTTTGTAACACCCTGTATATTCGATGTTAAATTTATGTTTATCAGCTACATTTTTCTTGGTATTGCTAGTCTGTATTTTAGACCCTCTCTTCTTCGGCCGTCATTAATTATTTTGTTGACCGCAGAAAACTTGACGAGTACTTCTAATGTCTCACTTTTAATCTAATTCTACCAGCATCATCCGATTTAATTCAACTACGTTCCACGTCCTTATTTTTGTTGATGTTGGTCTTACAACCTCTTTTCAAGACGTTGTGTATTCCGTTCATCTGCTATTCCAAGTCCTTTGCCGTCTCTGGAAGAACAATGATAATGTCGAAATATCGCAGAGTTTTTATTTATTCCTCCTACATTAATTCCCTTTCGAAAATTCTTGATTTCCTTCATGGCTTGTACAGTTTGCAGATTGAATGTTAATCTGTGTAGTCCATATTCTTCATGGACGCCCAGAAAACGTTCCTTTTTGTGTTGATGTGAAAGTAAACATTACACCACTTGGAGACATTGCAGTTCGACATTTCGGATGTGCCTTTTGTCACACACATCTGGCCGGTTTCCAATCTCGTCGCGGTGCCCCCTGCCGCCGTTGGATAAGCAGCTGCAGCAGCAAGTCGTATACTCCTAGCTCACTCATATGTTACATAGTTTAATTCTTAATTTCTTTGCGTGTTTTTGGTACTTGCATTGTTTAATTCATAAATTTCGGGCGTATTATAGTATTTGAGAGTTGTAGCATCGCGTTTTAGTACCTGAATAGTGTAAATTCGCGTAGTCGTTTGTCTACTGTTTTGTTTTGAACGGCCAGTGTCGGTTGGTCGCAGTCAGTGTGCCCCCTGCCGCCGTTGGATAAGCAGCTGCAGCAGCAAGTCGTATACTCCTAGCTCACTCATTTGTTACATAGTTTAATTCTTAATTTCTTTGCGTGTTTTTGGTTCTTGCATTGTTTAATTCATACATTTCGGGCGTATTATAGTATTTGAGTGTAGCATCGTGTTTTAGTACCTGAATAGTGTAATTTCGCGTAGTCGTTTGTCTACTGTTTTGTTTTGAACGGCCCGTGTCGGTTGGTCGCAGTCAGTGTGCCCCCTGCCGCCGTTGGATAAGCAGCTGCAGCAGCAAGTCGTATACTCCTAGCTCACTCATTTGTTACATAGTTTAATTCTTAATTTCTTTGCGTGTTTTTGGTACTTGCATTGTTTAATTCATAAATTTCGGGCGTATTATAGTATTTGAGAGTTGTAGCATCGCGTTTTAGTACCTGAATAGTGTAAATTCGCGTAGTCGTTTGTCTACTGTTTTGTTTTGAACGGCCAGTGTCGGTTGGTCGCAGTCAGTGTGCCCCCTGCCGCCGTTGGATAAGCAGCTGCAGCAGCAAGTCGTATACTCCTAGCTCACTCATTTGTTACATAGTTTAATTCTTAATTTCTTTGCGTGTTTTTGGTTCTTGCATTGTTTAATTCATAAATTTCGGGCGTATTATAGTATTTGAGAGTTGTAGCATCGCGTTTTAGTACCTGAATAGTGTAAATTCGCGTAGTCGTTTGTCTACTGTTTTGTTTTGAACGGCCAGTGTCGGTTGGTCGCAGTCAGTGTGCCCCCTGCCGCCGTTGGATAAGCAGCTGCAGCAGCAAGTCGTATACTCCTAGCTCACTCATTTGTTACATAGTTTAATTCTTAATTTCTTTGCGTGTTTTTGGTTCTTGCATTGTTTAATTCATACATTTCGGGCGTATTATAGTATTTGAGTGTAGCATCGTGTTTTAGTACCTGAATAGTGTAATTTCGCTTAGTCTCCTTCCGCCGCCGAGCAGTGTCAGCAGTGCGCAAGTAGCAGCATTACTGCATTTACTAGGCAATCTTGTATTTTAATAACCGTTTAAATTTTGTCGATTTGTTTGCGCTCTCTGTAGATTAGTTCAGACGTTCTTAGCAAAACAGTTTTTAGCATGGATAGGGACTGCAACTGCTGTGTTCGGATGCAGGCTGAGTTGGCATCCCTTCGCTCCCAGCTTCAGGCAGTGTTGGCTTCGGTCACACAGCTTGAGGCTGTTGCCAATGGGCATCACTGTGGGGGTCGGGATGGGGGTTTGTCGGGGACGGCCAGCTCGTCCCACGCATCCCCTGATCGGACTACGACTGTGGTTGCCCGGGATACTGCCCGCATTGAGGCTGATCCCTCACCTGTGGTAGAGTGGGAGGTCGTTTCAAGGTGTGGCAGGGGGCGAAAGACATTCCGGAGGGCTGAACGGAAAGCCTCTCCAGTTTGTCTGACGAACCGGTTTCAGGCTCTGTCTCAGGCTGATACTGATCTTCGGCCTGACATGGCTGCTTGTCCTGTTCCAGAGGTTGCCCCTCAGTCTGCAAGATCCGGGCAGTCGCAGAGGGTGGGCTTACTGGTAGTTGGGAGCTCCAACGTCAGGCGCGTAATGGGGCCCCTTAGGGAAATGGCAGCAAGAGAGGGGAAGAAAACCAATGTGCACTCCGTGTGCATACCGGGGGGAGTCATTCCAGATGTGGAAAGGGTCCTTCCGGATGCCATGAAGGGTACAGGGTGCACCCATCTGCAGGTGGTCGCTCATGTCGGCACCAATGATGTGTGTCGCTATGGATCGGAGGAAATCCTCTCTGGCTTCCGGCGGCTATCTGATTTGGTGAAGACTGCCAGTCTCGCTAGCGGGATGAAAGCAGAGCTCACCATCTGCAGCATCGTCGACAGGACTGACTGCGGACCTTTGGTACAGAGCCGAGTGGAGGGTCTGAATCAGAGGCTGAGACGGTTCTGCGACCGTGTGGGCTGCAGATTCCTCGACTTGCGCCATAGGGTGGTGGGGTTTCGGGTTCCGCTGGATAGGTCAGGAGTCCACTACACGCAACAAGCGGCTACACGGGTAGCAGGGGTTGTGTGGCGTGGGCTGGGCGGTTTTTTAGGTTAGATGGCCTTGGGCAAGTACAGAAAGGGCAACAGCCTCAACGGGTGCGGGGCAAAGTCAGGACATGCGGGGACCAAGCAGCAATCGGTATTGTAATTGTCAACTGTCGAAGCTGCGTTGGTAAAGTACCGGAACTTCAAGCGCTGATAGAAAGCACCGAAGCTGAAATCGTTATAGGTACAGAAAGCTGGCTTAAGCCAGAGATAAATTCTGCCGAAATTTTTACAAAGGTACAGACGGTGTTTAGAAAGGATAGATTGCATGCAACCGGTGGTGGAGTGTTCATCGCTGTTAGTAGTAGTTTATCCTGTAGTGAAGTAGAAGTGGATAGTTCCTGTGAATTATTATGGGTGGAGGTTACACTAAACAACCGAACTAGGTTAATAATTGGCTCCTTTTACCGACCTCCCGACTCAGCAGCATTAGTGGCGGAACAACTGAGAGAAAATTTGGAATACATTTCACATAAATTTTCTCAGCATGTTATAGTCTTAGGTGGAGATTTCAATTTACCAGATATAGACTGGGACACTCAGATGTTTAGGACGGGTGGTAGGGACAGAGCATCGAGTGACATTATACTGAGTGCACTATCCGAAAATTACCTCGAGCAATTAAACAGAGAACCGACTCGTGGAGATAACATATTGGACCTACTGATAACAAACAGACCCGAACTTTTCGAATCTGTATGTACAGAACGGGGAATCAGTGATCATAAGGCCGTTGCAGCATCCCTGAATATGGAAGTTAATAGGAATATAAAAAAAGGGAGGAAGGTTTATCTGTTTAGCAAGAGTAATAGAAGGCAGATTTCAGACTACCTAACAGATCAAAACGAAAATTTCTGTTCCGACACTGACAATGTTGAGTGTTTATGGAAAAAGTTCAAGGCAATCGTAAAATGCGTTTTAGACAGGTACGTGCCGAGTAAAACTGTGAGGGACGGGAAAAACCCACCGTGGTACAACAACAAAGTTAGGAAACTACTGCGAAAGCAAAGAGAGCTCCACTCCAAGTTTAAACGCAGCCAAAACCTCACAGACAAACAGAAGCTAAACGATGTCAAAGTTAGCGTAAGGACGGCTATGCGTGAAGCGTTCATTGAATTCGAAAGTAAAATTCTATGTACCGACTTGACAGAAAATCCTAGGAAGTTCTGGTCTTACGTTAAATCAGTAAGTGGCTCGAAACAGCATATCCAGACACTACGGGATGATGATGGCATTGAAACAGAGGATGACACGCGTAAAGCTGAAATACTAAACACCTTTTTCCAAAGCTGTTTCACAGAGGAAGACCGCACTGCAGTTCCTTCTCTAAATCCTCGCACAAACGAAAAAATGGCTGACATCGAAATAAGTGTCCAAGGAATAGAAAAGCAACTGGAATCACTCAATAGAGGAAAGTCCATTGGACCTGACGGGATACCAATTCGATTCTACGCAGAGTACGCGAAAGAACTTGCCCCCCTTCTAACAGCCGTGTACCGCAAGTCTCTAGAGGAACGGAGGGTTCCAAATGATTGGAAAAGAGCACAGATAGTCCCACTCTTCAAGAAGGGTCGTCGAGCAGATGCGCAAAACTATAGACCTATATCTCTGACGTCGATCTCTTGTAGAATTTTAGAACATGTTTTTTGCTCGCGTATCATGTCATTTCTGGAAACCCAGAATCTACTATGTAGGAATCAACATGGATTCCGGAAACAGCGATCGTGTGAGACCCAACTCGCCTTATTTGTTCATGAGACCCAGAAAATATTAGATACAGGCTCCCAGGTAGACGCTATTTTTCTTGACTTCCGGAAGGCGTTCGATACAGTTCCGCACTGTCGCCTGATAAGCAAAGTAAGAGCCTACGGAATATCAGACCAGCTGTGTCGCTGGATTGAGGAGTTTTTGGCAAACAGAACACAGCATGTTGTTATCAATGGAGAGACGTCTACAGACGTTAAAGTAACCTCTGGCGTGCCACAGGGGAGTGTTATGGGACCATTGCTTTTCACAATATATATAAATGACTTAGTAGATAGTGTCGGAAGCTCCATGCGGCTTTTCGCGGATGATGCTGTAGTATACAGAGAAGTTGCTGCATTAGAAAATTGTAGCGAAATACAGGAAGATCTGCAGCGGATAGGCACTTGGTGCAGGGAGTGGCAACTGACCCTTAACATAGACAAATGTAATGTATTGCGAATACATAGAAAGAAGGATCCTTTATTGTATGATTATATGATAGCGGAACAAACACTGGTAGCAGTTACTTCTGTAAAATATCTGGGAGTATGCGTACGGAACGATTTGAAGTGGAATGATCATATAAAACTAATTGTTGGTAAGGCGGGTACCAGGTTGAGATTCATTGGGAGAGTGCTTAGAAAATGTAGTCCATCAACAAAGGAGGTGGCTTACAAAACACTCGTTCGACCTATACTTGAGTATTGCTCATCAGTGTGGGATCCGTACCAGGTCGGGTTGACGGAGGAGATAGAGGAGATCCAAAGAAGAGCGGCGCGTTTCGTCACAGGGTTATTTGGTAACCGTGATAGCGTTACGGAGATGTTTAATAAACTCAAGTGGCAGACTCTGCAAGAGAGGCGCTCTGCATCGCGGTGTAGCTTGCTCGCCAGGTTTCGAGAGGGTGCGTTTCTGGATGAGGTATCGAATATATTGCTTCCCCCTACTTATACTTCCCGAGGAGATCACGAATGTAAAATTAGAGAGATTAGAGCGCGCACGGAGGCTTTCAGACAGTCGTTCTTCCCGCGAACCATACGCGACTAGAACAGGAAAGGGAGGTAATGACAGTGGCACGTAAAGTGCCCTCCGCCACACACCGTTGGGTGGCTTGCGGAGTATCAATGTAGATGTAGATGTTTACTTAACTGCGGAAGTTACAGAACGAGTCCACGGATGGATCTTTTCAAAACTACTAAATAAATACCTCCGATCGATGGTGCAGTACAACCCCAAACATAAAAGCTAAAACCTTACAATCTTCAGACCTGATTGATGTATTAATGCTATTCGTCAGCACACCACCACCGCCGCCACCAGCACTAGAGTATATATTTACATGGATACGGTGTCTTTCGGCCATGACCTCCTTCTTCTGTGCGGATGCACACATATTACCAAAACTCTTACGGGACTTGGTAAGAATGTCTTCCACGAGTAATGAGTGTGTTGGCTAGGGACACTACGAATGTAGTGTGTAGACATATAAGGTGAGAATGTGGGTCTCGCGGCACGCGTGCGCGAGATAATCCCTGCAGTCGCACTATCGTCTCTGCCCTCGGTTGCTCAGATGGATAGAACGTCTGCCATGTAAGTAGGAGATCCCGGGTTCGAGTCCCAGTCGGAGAACACATTTTCACCCGTCCCCGTTGATATATATCAACGCCTGTCAGCAGCTGAAGGTATTGATATATAATTCTGATTACCACTAGAGTAGGCTTCAGGCAACTGTCATCACTTTGTCAGTCTGATCCACCTGCCACACGAGAAAACACACACTTCTTCTTGCTATAAAATGCTGCAAGATTAGTTTTCTTGCAAATGGCTAACTTGCAGTATTTGAAAAAATACGCTTACCTTTTTGTTGGAATAATGTCTACCGTGATATTTTATCTCGACGTATCTTAGAATTATCTTTTCCTTATAGTATTTTTTAAAGTTCACAACTTAGCTCTTCTTATGTTCAGTACTGATAAATATCACTACCTGAAACAAAGACGTCCGCGCTCTACACAACTCGCAAGATGCATTTGCTCTAGTGCGCCAATCAACTGCCACAGCATAGTATTCTTTCCAATGCTGTTAATCTGAAGCGTTACCAACCTTCGACGTATGGCAATTGCGAGAAAATACTGCTCGCTGTGCAGATACAGAAATGTATTTGAAGCGTTACGAATTTGTCGATGGAGGGTTAATGACGAACGTCTTTTTCTGCGACTGCACGACACGGTGAGTGGTTTTCAGCCTTCCAGTAACAACATCCTTTCAAATAACAGGAGCGCTCGGCAGAGCCTTCCTTTTATCGCTGCTGCTGCCGAAGACGTAGGAGAACGCACGGCGGGCCCAATGAACTGTCGAGTGTAACGCTTCAGCGGCCGGTATAAATTCGTCAGACCGTTATTCCGCGCGCCGCTCTGCTGTAGGGCGACGTCTCTCGTAACCGAATTCTCCGCGAATTTAATTCCAGTGGCTTCTGGCAGTACGCGAAGTGCGCTCTTGGCAGTTTCGAAGCAGACGAAGGACTGCTAACATTACGAGACACTCAACCGGGGTCCTGGCGACGGTAGCCGCAGAGGGTCGACATTCCTACTACTACTACTGCTACTACTACTAAAAGGGTGATCAAAAAGTTTCCTTTCGAAGGCCGTAGAGTTCAGAGTCGGTATGCCAGTCAGGCAAAATCATCGTGAGCATTGAAGCAATCATCCCATCAACGCGCAAGGTTGAAAATGCTCATTTGGTTAAACACCGTATCGAACTGCGTGATGAAGTCCGTAACTGCCTTCTGCACATCCTAGTCCGACAGGAATCGTCTGTCATACCGGAGCCGCGATAATCGCATGGGGAGAGAGCAGAACCATAGGGCTGGTCCTCGGGTGTCTCTCACCTCTGCGTTACGTCATTTGGGGTATAGGGACGACAACGGTGGGTTTCGACAGACATTCTGCATCGTACACACTTTTCATTCTCCGATGGGTGTCTGTCAGTGTTTGTCCTTCGGCAGCCAAGAAAAGAGAAACAGTACGTTGGTCCTGTTTGGACGCGTGTGGTAATAACATCGCTTTAGCTCGCATTTCCGCATTTACCGCATCAGCCTCACACTAATCCATTGCTCACATGCCGACGCTTATGCCCGCATCAGATTCGCGCTACGTTGGATACATGCTGTAGAAACGTTCTGAAACTGAACTTTTTGATCGTTGCTTATACTACCGGGTGATCAAAAAGTCAGTATAAATTTGAAAACTTAATAAACCACGGAATAATGTAGATAGAGAGGTAAAAATTGACACACATGCTTGGAATGACATGGGGTTTTATTAGAACCAACCTATATTGCTAGACGCGTGAAAGATCTCTTGCGCGCGTCGTTTGGTGATGATCGTGTGCTCAGCCGCCACTTTCGTCATGCTTGGCCTCCCAGGTCCCCAGACCTCAGTCCGTGCGGTTATTGGCTTTGGGGTTACCTGAAGTCTCAAGTGTATCATGATCGACCGACATCTCTAGGGATGCCGAAAGACAACATACGACGCCAGTGCCTCACCATAACTCCGGACATGCTTTACAGTGCTGTTCACAACATTATTCCTCTACTACAGCTGTTGTTGAGGAATGATGGTGGACATATTGAGCATTTCCTGTAAAGAACATCATCTTTGCTTGGTCTTACTTTGTTATGCTAATCATTGCTATTCTGATCTGTCGTACATTTTTTAAACTTTTGTATTTTTTTGGTTCTAATAAAACCCCATGTCATTCCAAGCATGTGAGTCTATTTGTACCTCTCTATCTACATTATTCCGTGATTTATTCAGTTTTCAAATTTATACTGACTTTTTGATCACCCGGTACTACTACTAGTAATAATATTCTTTCATGTATCACTTTTACAAGCATAACATGTCACGTAGTTTTTGGGAAACTGGAAAATGTGAACTCTAAAATTAGAAGTGGGAACGATTCAGATAGGCATTTTAGCACTCAATCAAATGCGATGGCAACAAGAGCGAGAGTTTAGGAGAGGGGACCATAGCCTTATTCATACTGGGACATACAATGTTAGAGTAATGGTGGGAATAATAATGCTTAGTGAAATAGGCAATAAAGGGTTATCTGTGGCAAAGAACTAGAACACTGATGGTATATTAATGCATATACAACATATGTTGCAATTAAACAAACAAATATGCTAAGCACTAATTCATATGACGGTGAAATTGAAGACGTATATGAAACTATTATTGAATTAGTAAAACATACCAGAGGCGATGAGAATTTAATCGGATAGGCAATAGAATGTGTGAGTACATTGTGGGTTCAGGCTCGCAAGCTAAATGAGAGAGGAGAATGATTACTAGACAGTGATGAGAAAAACCAACCGGTTTTAACCGATACCGGTATTTTTCGGTATTTGTGTGGCCACGGTTGTGATAACTATTTTTTTAACTAATAACTGGGTAAAAAGCCGAAATATCAATTAGTCATAGCAGCAGTGGCAAAGTTTTTTATTTAAATAAACGTTTTTTTAAAAAAATAACCAAGTGATTTCTATTCGTAAAATTTCCACTGCTTTGAAATATTGCGTTATTGTAGAAAAAGGGGAAAGCGATTAGCGCTATTTTAATGACAATGCTGTCAGAAACGAGCGACAAAAACATGGCCTAAGAATTGGTACAGCACTGCTGAGACAGTAATGAACCTGTTACCATGTGATCGGCCTATTGGGTGGTAAGCATGTTCATGAACTATGAGACTTGCTCCATCTGGTGTATATGGTAGTTTCTCGCTCTTGTCATCGGACATTAGTTGTATTGTAGAATGCCATCATCCCTAGTCCGGCAGAGTTTTACAAAATGTGATATCAGTGAAGTACAAGGCCCCATTTCCTTTAAAAGTTTAAGAACGGGAGGAGCCACAACGGACTGGTGACATATGAGGAGAAAACGTAAAATTTAACAATTCATTGATAGTTTACAATAGAAATCGAAAGTAGCTGATGTGTTCCTTGTGTGTACTTAATATGTCTCTATCTGCTTGCAAATTTTTGAAAACGGACAAATTAGTTCTTCAATCTCAGCTTTCACCCTGTAGCACTGATTATTCGTAATGCCCAAATAGTGGGATGATCCTCGATTACAACATGATTATTGAGAAGAGTTTCAAAAATTTAAAATCATTTGGAGAAAGTGATTTTTTGTAGTATTAACCACTTATCAGTTTCCGAGAAAAGCAGTAAGCGATGGACGGACTAAGTTTTCTTCTGTTTTTCTGTTTGTCTACTTAATGTAATACTTTGATTCCGTGTATCTTGAAACTGAGAGAGTCAAAATTTTTCAATCTGTGTTCGATTCCTACGTTTATTACAGGAAATAATGGGAATAAAAAACCGAAAATTGGTTATTTCAGGAGCTGGTTATTTTGAGCGGTTATATCACTCAGGTTAAACTGACTTTGAAGAAATTGATATAACCGAAAATAGGTTGTTTCAGCCTTATCTGCCATGCCTGTCACTAGAATTCCGTGGTGGACACGAGTTAATCATTGGGAACACTATTTTCATATACCACTTTTGAATTAAATGCACCATGAAGATGGCAAGGGATCAAAGAATTCATCATACTGACTATATTTTCGAAAAACAAAGGTTCACGCTTCAAGCCACTCACAGCAAAGGTTATGCAGGTGCTGAAACTGACCTTCATCTTATTTTTCAGAATTGTTCTCATCTTTTCCTGGTATAACAACAACACAGTGCCTCACGATGTTTTACTTAATTCTGTAATTTTAAAGTAATTTCTTGTGTGTGTGAGTAATTTGTCAATTTTGATAGTTTTCAGTTGATGAAAACTGTAATATGAATAGGAAAGATTTATTCAAAAACGACGTTTTAAGAGCTTTTTAGTAGCACGCTGACAAAGTCAGGGGATTTCGTATTGCACAGAATCCAAAGAATCTGTTTTTATGATTTTATTCATAGCTGTAGTTCAGTAGCTACTGAGTATTTTAACGAAGATAAAAAGGCAGTCGTCAGCTGCACAAGAAAAAGCTTTATTTGATCACGTTACTAGTTTCGACAGTTTAAACTGTTATCTTCAGAAGTGAAACAAGCTGAAATAGTTGGTAAGCCAACGTTGAAATAAGAATCGAATGTCAATGTTTTATTGATTCTATAGCGAAGGAACTCCGTTACCGATTGTTATTGTGACGTTGGCTCTCCAATGATTTGGGCCTATTGCAGTTCTGGAGATGACAGTTCAAGCTGTCGAAACTGGTAAAATGAACCAAATAAAGATTTTCCTGTGCAGCTGGTGACTGACTCTTATCTTTATTCGAATCTGTTTCTATGTTGACAATAATACCTTGGGCGCGACAACGCGCAGAGGTAGTAGGAGAGAGTTGGTATTCTTCAGTGGTGAGGTACGGACGTGAAGTGGCGGCGCTCTAATACATGACGGAAATTGTCTTCGAAATGGTGTCGTAAGCACGGCAAGGCATTGTGGAAATATGGGCGAGCATAGGAGTATATCTGGGCACAGTACAAGGTATATAAGAAAAATTGTTAATTGAAGAATATTGTGTAGCATAAAATTATTAAAAGTAGCTCGTTGTTAAGGAAGAGTCTGCTGCCAATAATAGTCGTTACAAAATCGATTACATCTCACCAACAGCAGTTCGTCAAAAACCAGTTATCTTTTTAGTTACGTACACGGCTTGCCATCGTAGCAGTTTCAGTACTTGAACATTATAGCGTTTATTTAATTGAACCATAAACCTTGTAAGTGTTGCCGATTACTCCGATTCGTTAACCATCAACAGGGTCCTAACCTTTCACAGTAGATATCCAGAAAATCGCGAGTGAAAGAGATAATCCGATGGAAATAAAGGTAATTACATTTGTAATTAAATCAAATCAAGTAATCGATTAAATCTGGTGCAGTAGTAATTAAAGTTCTGTGTACGTCGTAACGCCTCTGCTGCAGCCCGTCAGGAAAATAAGTTATTTCGTAGCAGTGCTGATGCAGTTTGAACTAAAGTGACAAATATTTCATGTGCTATTGATTTTCCAAAGATTGGCATCGCCAAAGTGCTTGTTGTTAGTTAGCGATGTTATTACGAACTTTTCTAAGATACATTTATTGTGAAACAGTGATTTGTTTCACTGAACCTAAGAACAGATAGCATTACAGTGAGTAATGTACTTCAGTACATTTCGCGTGACATGCTAATAGCTGGTAACAGTTACTGGTTTTTGAAAATTGCAAATAATTACAAGGCATTTCCACAATTACTCGTAAACTACTCGTGCAGAGAAAACTGAAATTGCTAGTGACCATAAACTAGTACTAATGAAATACTGCTTACTGTTTTAAGGAGTGGATGAGAAAGTAACTGGAAAGTAGGGACGTAGACAAATTGCGAGAGGTAAAAACAGAATGTCATGGAAGAATTTAAGACAGTAGAAATAATGATTCTTCAGGAGTTACTGGCGTACGAAACTGATGAATCAGTGTTAGAAGAGGTGTAGCAGGATTGAAAAAAGGAAACTGACAGCCCTGGATAACAGCTGAGGTACTGCGTCGTGTACCACGCCGCTACTCCTGCCAGTTAGTCCACCCTTCTGTCACAATAGCTTGTCGGAGTAGCGTACATGTAGGCGAAGCTAAGAGCAACGATCATTTCGGTGTTAGTCCACAGAGGTGGCCGCACTGTTTCGCCACTTCTCGTCACATGCACTTTTCGGGCAGCACAGTGACATAATTCCGCCTGGGCAACCACCAAGCGAGACGCAGAATATCGACTTAATTCGGAGTCACTGACATAAAATCAAACAATGACCATATGCACCAACTGGCAACATGATTGGGGAAATGTCTTCAGAATGTGTTGCCTTCCACTTCAGCTAAAAAGTCTCATACCTTCATAGGCAATGGCGTTGAGACTAATTTTCATGCAGCACATAGTGTGAAGAATATTCCAGTATGTAATCTGCCATTACAGGCAGTAAGTTCATGGAGATTTTGTTTGGCGTCTTGTAATTCAGACTTCTATAAACGTATTTCTTAATAGTCATTCTGTATTTGAGGCTCTAAAATTGTTCTTCCTGTCTATTGTTGAATTTGACGTGGGAAAAAAAATTATGAGGAAGGTTGTTTAAACATTAGAAAACGGGGTGTGGAACGGAAAAATATCGGTGGTGTTGGGATGATACTAGCTTAGTGTGCATAACGTCTGGGTTCGATTCATACTTCAGGCAACCATTTTAAACAAGTACGAATCGACGGTATTCACATTAAATATGATCTTCCTTCACCGCCAACTGGAGTGATATCGTTGTAGGCTGGGCCTGGACACAGGCATAGTCTGTGACTATGTGGAGTCCATAGTCATACTGAAGTAGCGTTACAGGACTACTCTGAAAGTATAGAAATGTAGCAGTGCACGCATACACATAACGAAGTCTAGTCAGTGCCCCAATTAAGTAACTACTGTTGTTTCTTCATAAAAGCAAAAGATAGCGCAGGAGAAGCAGAAAAAGCAGCAACAACAATTGTTTAAATTTGTACGTTTCTAATTTTAGATCTACTATAAACTGAATCAAGATAGCAGCAAATTTGTGAGGGAGAAATTTTTTTTTAAAGTTTTCTTTATTGAGTGTCGATCTGCCTGAGAGTTTTGTAAGAGAAGAAGTAAAAAGTCTTTTCTTCCGCGAAACTGCAACCGACATTTACCACAGTCTTCTCTTTGAATGGTGAACGCTTTACCGCTGAGCTAGAGGACAACTATCGCAATGAACTCTGTCTTTGCCCTAGTGATGGATAAGACGAGTGTGGTTGTAGTTTCAACTTGAAATAAACGTCGTGGACTCAAGAACATGAATTTTCTAACTTTATGTCATCCCTTAAGAGTACCATTTAGAGTATTTAATAATAATGACAAGAAAATGTGAGGTAACTATAGAGGATAATTCTTTTTCCCTCGGGAAGTAAGTCGAAGATCACAGTGTTGCCATATGCATTCGCAAAGTAAGGTTCGATCTGGGCGCGAAATGGAAACCACAATGAAAAACCAATGAAGCTTCGCACAGATATGTTGAGCAGTGTCTCTAGTTTGCACGTGCCGCGCGGGGTAGCCGTGCGGTCAGGGCGCCTTGCCACGGTTCGCGATGTTCCCCCGTCGGAGGTTCGAGTCTTCCCTAGGACATAGCTCTGTGTGTGTGTGTGTGTGTGTGTGTGTGTGTGTGTGTGTGTGTGTGTGTGTGTGTTGTCCTTAGCGTAAGTTAGTTTAAGTTAGATTAAGTAGTGTGTAAGCCTAGGGACCGATGACCTCAGCAGTTTGGTCCCATAGAACTTACCACAAATTTCCTAATATGCACGTGGATCGCGTCACGTCTCTCTTTTCAGTTCTGAGCGTACAGTGAGCACGCAAAGACGACTAGGACAATAGTGTCTACCGCCAAGTTTCAGGGCCTGGTGAAAGATTTCGCCTGATGTTATGCAGCCCACATTCTTCATGACAATTGTCGGCCGCATTCTGCAGGTGCAATGACGACGCTCATGCAGTGTTTTCGAAACGAAGTGTTTAATCACCCACAATACAGCCTGTAATTGGCTCCACTTGACAGTCATCTCTGCCCACACGAACCACTGGTTAGGAAAACAAAATTTTGGCACAGACAACGAGGTGTAGACTAGCATAGAGAATTGGCGGAAAGTACAGTGCGGCTGCCTTCTATAAAGAGGGTACTGGAGAGCTGGTGTAACGGTACAACGAACTTCTTAAGCCGGAGCAGCGACTGTGTAGAGAAGTAGCTTAAAGGCATAGCTAACTGTTTCAAATAAAATATTTTTGATTTTCATAGTTTCCATTTCACGACCCATCAGACCTTACTCTTCGAACAGCCCTCGTATATTCTGGGATGTCATGTTTGTAGCTAGTGGGAGCTAAACTGTATCTTTTGCGTCTCTCACTGGCTTTTGGAAGACATGGAGCGTACAGCTGCAAAGTTAACCAAATAAATAGGTCAGGGAATTTTATTTCCATTTCTGGAACTATGGATGAAGCTAAATCGTAATTATGTGTCTTACATGTAGTGCAGACTGAAAAGCTCATTTGCTGTGCCCAATTTAACACCAGATGTCTGTGCGTCACTATAACTTATCCTTAATGTTTGACAGGGTAAAAAGCTGCTAAACTGTATTTTAATTGCGTCGACACCCCGTGACCCCATGCACTACATAGGCAATAAATAAATTATTTACACCATCGTTTTTACGTTATTTATAAATTATTTACACTGCCTGTTAATCGTATATCTGAATGCTCCTGTTGGAACTAAATCCCTTTCGTTAAGAATTACTGCTGCAAGGCTTAATACTGACAGTAGCTTTATGATGTATGAACAACAGATGAGGTAATAAATTGAATTAACGGAGCATTGAATCACGCAAATCGAAACAAGGCATTTGGAGTAGACAACGTTTCCTCAAAATTATTGAGATCCTGTGGTGAAAATACAATGACAAAACTATTCCATCGTATATGAAAGGTACGTGCTATAGGAAAAAATACCCTCAGACGTTAAGAGGAACGTAACAGTGCCAATGCCATAGGTGGCAGTTGCTGACAGGCCAGACTATTACTGAACTATCGGCCTAACATGTCATAATTCCAAAATAGTGACACAAATTACTTACTGGCGTATCAAAGAAAATAACTAGAAAAAGCCGGGCTCGGGGAAGATCAGTTTGGAATCCGGAGAAGGTAGGAACTCGTGAGGCAATACGGACTCTATCTTAGAAAGTAGGTTGAAAAAAGGTAAACTTACGTTTCTAACATTCTTCGATTTTAAGAAAACGATTGACAGTGTTGACTGGATGAACATTGATATTCTGACGTTGGCAGATATAAAATACAGAAAACCTAAGGTTATTTACAAATTGTATTAAAAATTAGACTGGTTGAAGCACATGAAGGGTAACAATTGTTGACAGAGAACGCTGAAGATTAGATGGGAAAATCAGAGAATCAGATGCGGAATCGATTTGGGAAGGAAAGATGTTTATTTCACATCGTTTTATAGGACATGTCCTGAGGCATCAAGGGATCGTGCTTTGGTAATGGATGGATGTGTGTATAGGGAACAGGGGGAAGAGCAGTTGAACGGGACCATGCTTTGAATATGCTAAGAAAGTCCAAGTGTCAGCAGGTTGGAGCAGTTATATGGACATAATGGACTTGTTGGATTATCTTAGAGAGCTACATCAAACAGTCACAACAGATACATAATCCTCTAATAAGGTGTTTTTTTCCCCTAGTCTTCTGAATGATATGACGCAGTTCGTTACGACTCCCTTTGCTGTGCCAACTCCTCCATTTGCACTAAGCGTTTTCAGATATATGATGAATGTGTTCCAATATCTGTCTTCCCGAACAGCTTTTGCCCTCTGCCGTTCTCTCTAGTGCCATGGATGGTTTCTGCTACTGTCTTAACCCTTGTTCTGTCACCGTTCCACGTATTGCTTTCGTTGTCGTTTTTGCGTCTAAGCTCCTCATTTATTATCTTACCAGACAGTTTTTATCTCTCTTGTGTATCGAACTTCCAGCATGGATCCAGCAGTTATCCGTATGTGCTGTAATTGTTCGTTTGCGCATTTTGGACACAGTTTATGCATTTTCGGGAATACTATATTTGATTATTTTACTATGATTTGAAAATGGGTCTCGGCCGGAAACTAGTCGTCGAGTAAATAAAAAAAGTGAAATTTGCAACTATGGACTTGTTTTTCGTTGTACTGATTCTTGCGTTAAAAAAAAAAAAAAAAAAAAATGTTCTAATGGTTGTGAAATCTTGTGGGACATAACTGCTAAGCTTACACACTACTTAACCTAAATTATCCTAAGGACAAACACACATACCCATGCCCGAGGGAGGACTCGAACCTCCTCCGGGACCAGCCGCACAGTGCATGACTGCAGCGCCCCAGACCGCTCGGCTAATCCCGCGCGGCGATTCTTGTGTAAAACTACGCTTCAAACGAATAGGCTGTGTCCTTCTCTCTCTGCGTCACAAAAATTGTCAAAGGTGAAAATTCTTTGGTAAACGTTTTAGACTGGGCCATTTTAATAGTTTCAATACATTAGGCGTGATAAAACACTGAGGAGCAGCCAGCATCTAGGCTTTCGGCAGTTGTTTTGAACTTTTGTATAGGGGCACTGTCTTGTGAAGTCGTGGTAGTGCATCGAAAGTGAGATGTAGACGGAAATGTGTAAAAAAAAAAATGTATTACACTATTGGGAAAGTTCATGCAGGACGTACCAACCTTCAGTAAAATTCTGAACATTGAAATACCGATGGCAGTGAACCGATTATCAAATTGTAGCACACAGACATGTGCAGTGACCATCTTTTTTCTTGTGCGCCAGACGAGATTTGTCATGCGAATTATCTACGGAATTAACAAGGGCGGTTTCAGGCTCAGTGTGCCAACTGAGAGGGCTACCAATGGCGCCACAATAGTGAGATTTGTGTACAGGACTATCACAATCAGTAGCGGCCGCTTGCGCGGCCCATAGCTCCCAAATGCAGGATTTGTAGCCTATATTGTGCATATCGCAGTTGGTAGCGAAAATTGACACGGATGAGAGTGCTCGAGTGAAAAGGGGGGGGATGCGCGCATTATAATAAGTCGCTAGTGTGGGAAAGTTTTCTCGAACTGGTCCTGGGAATTAACACGATAATTCGAGCAAGCAACGAATTACTGCAGTAAGCAACAAGTTTGCTAAGAAGAGATGATCCCGTACAACATTTAAGTGCAACATCACAAAACCCCCGCATGCGTAAACTCGACCAGAAGTAGGAAACAGTGTGGAACAAGACTCATTAGACCAAATGAATTTTTTCCATAGCTCCATAGTCCAGGTTTTATGGCTTAGACACCACCTTTTCCTGTTACGGGCATTTGCGTCACTGATAAGAGGCTTTGTACGAGGGTGAGTCAAATGAAAACCGTAAATTTGTAATAAGACGTCGAAATTTCGCGCCGTTATCCTGTAAGTTGGTAATCATGTTACAAACAGCGTGCAGAATGTCCTGTAGGTGGCAGCATAGTACAGATGCACACATACCGTCGCGGTATCAGTATGAAGATGGCCGTCCCACTTGCGACTTGCACCACGGAAGAGCAGCGCTCTGTTATTCGGTTTTTGCGTAGTGAAGGCGTGAAACCTATTGAAATTCATCGACGAATGAAGATTCAGTACGGTGATGCATGTTTGTCACAGCAGGAAGTCTGCTAATGGAGTAGGAAGTTCGCAAATGGTGTGACTTCAGTGGAAGATGCTCCTCGTCCAAGTCAGGCACAAGAAGTTGTGATTCCACAGAACATTGCAGTAGTTGAAACCATAGTGAAGGAAAACCGCCGAGTGACACTGAATGACACTGCAGCATGTTTACAGATTAGTCATGGGTCAGCACACCACATTGTACATGATGTGCTCCATTTTCACAAAGTGTCTGCAAGATGGGTACCACGGCAGCTGACTCCTGAAATGTGAGAACGACGTGTTGATGCTTGCGAAGAACTTCTTCAGCGCTTTGAACGAGAAAGTGATGGCTTCCTTGCAAGAATCGTTACTGGGGACGAAACCTGGGTTCGCTTCCACCAACCGGAAACGAAGAGAGCCAGCAAGGAATGGCGCCATTTCTCATCACCAAAACCGAAGAAGTTTCGAACAGAACCATCAGCAGGGAAGGTTATGCTGACTCTCTTTTGCGACGAAAAAGGCGTCATTTTGGAGCATTGCGTACCTAGAGGGACCACTGCCACCAGTGCATCATGCACAGATCTCCTAAAAAATCATCTGCGGCCTGCAATCAAATTAAAGCGACGTGGATTGCTGTCAGCAGGTGTCCTTTTGCAACATGACAATGCAAGGCCCCACACTGCCCGTACAACAGTTGCAACAATCACAGACGTGCATTTTGAGTGTCTTCCTCATCCAGCATACTCACCAGACCTTGCCCCAAGTGATTTCCATATGTTTGGACCGCTCAAAGACGCAATGGGAGGAAAGAAGTTCCGTTCTGATGAAGAGGTACCCCAGGCGGTGCGTGAGTGGTTGCGGGGACTACCAAAAGAATTTTTTTCTAAAGGAATTTATGCACTTTGTAAGCGCTGGAGGACTTGCATTAAGCGTGGGGGAGATTATGTTGAAAAGTGATACAGCTTTGTACCACTTCTGCGCAATAAATAATATTTAAAAAAAGACTCACCCTCGTATTTCCAGCTCACCCTAAATCATACTGCTTACCGAGCTCCTTCCGTGTTTCTGCAGAGACTTTTGCAGCCGTCGTTCTCTTATTTCTCGTCAAAATCCTCTTCATTTCGTCAGGATGACACAACACAAAGTTTCATCCACGTGGTGACTAAGCGGATGATGTTTTTCTACTTTCCCTGTTTTCGATATAAACGTTAGATACGGTGCTTCTTGAAACACCAAACACTTTGGCTCGCTAATTTACAGAAGCTCCAACCATACGAGCACGAACAGTTTCCCCACGATTGAATTAACTAAGCTCCGACATAATGCACTGACCACGACTGAGACGTACAACGCATTGAGGACATTACACAGGCACCGTTCGTGATCAAATACAACAGCACAACCTGCAGGCACCACAGGCATCCGCGTTTACGTTCAAGCATTCATTTCGCGCGCTGTTTCTATATTTCAAACCAGCCGTACAATTTTTTAGTTACAGTTGATCGGAGTGTTAGAGCACCAAACAAGGATTCAGGAAAGTTCCGGGCAGAGAGAGGCCGGCTACGCAGTAGGGTATCATGTTACCCGTCGTCCGCTATTCGCCATCAGAGAAGCAGCAGCCACATATCCCGTATGTGCCGTAGGTTCCCTCCGGCCACAAAATTCGCTGTGCTGCTGCATGACAGTTGGCAGCCCTGCGAATCGCGTATCTCGGCGACGACGGGCAGGGTCGGTATTATGGACTCGATTTCCGGTCGGCACGGATGATCGCACGAGGAATAACTCATCGACGGCGGTATCTACACGGGAGCGAAGTGCGTATTGAATTGAATGATGTATGAGAGCTGACATGTCCACACTCTGCATATGATTATGGAATCCAGAATTATGAGCAGGGCTTTGTAATAGCTTTTGAAAGCCGAATGGCTTCATGTTATGTCATCGGCTGTTTACAGGCTCCCACTTAAAGAGTTAACAAACTCTAAATTTTATACTTACTGTAGATATTACTATTATTATATTTCACAACAATTATTAGCGTGATTACTGTCAGGTATTCTTATGATTATGATGATACAGTAGTTTGCTTAGAAGCTTCATGCTACCCACGCTTGTTTCCGTCACATATGGGTGAAGTGCGGCACGAAGTGTCATCACACCCATCTCCCTACAGCGACATTATGCAGTCCACTTAGTTTCGTGGCTTAAACAAGTGCTATGCAGCGATTAATTTTTTCGTTTCGTATCTTTTGCAGTCGATTAACAGATCGCTTGAGCAAGCTATTTTTATTAATTGCTTATTTAGTCTTACCAGATTGGCCCTCCTTGCATCTGACGACGTACAGCCCCTACCAAAAATACTACAGAACATTCTCGATAGTAATAATAATAGTACATTATTGTTATTGTTATTTTGCGCATTTAGAGTGATACACACTTATCAGCAGAACATTATGACTGCCGAATTACTGTCGATATAAATCCGTCCAGGCTATAGCAGCGTCACCTGGCGAGGAATTATTGCAAGCCAGACACACGCACGGTGCATGTAATATCAGTTAGCATGGTGTCCGTTTGTAGAATGGGGAAGGCGTGCGATCAATCTGGATTTGACCGAAGGCTGATTGCGATAGCCCGGAGGCTCGGCACAAGCATTATCGGATGTTCAAGGAGTGTTGTGGTGAGTGACTTCAACACGTGGCGAAACCGAGGTGATACCACGTCCTGACGTCGTGGCGTTAGCGGCCACCCCTCATTGCAGATGTCGGATGTCATAGGCTGGGCATACTGGTAAAACAGGACAGGCGGAGAATTGTGGCGGAACTAACACCAGACTTTAATCCTGGGCGGAGTACAAGTGTGTCTGAACACACAG
This sequence comes from Schistocerca piceifrons, assembly GCF_021461385.2. NCBI lineage: Eukaryota > Metazoa > Arthropoda > Insecta > Orthoptera > Acrididae > Schistocerca > Schistocerca piceifrons. The sequence continues at coordinate 400,444,773 of NC_060143.1, read as the reverse complement.
TGCACCAAACACTCCTAACGACGATCTCTGCAGCCGAGAACCGATGCATATGCCAACCATGACATCGGCAACTACGATTAAAGTAGGCACGTGACCATCGGCACTGGAAAAAAAAAAAATGGTTCAAATGGCTCTGAGCGCTATGGGACTTAACATCTGTGGTCATCAGTCCCCTAGAACTTAGAACTACTTAAACCTAACTAACCTAAGGACATCACACACGTCCATGCCCGAGGCAGGATTCGAATCTGCGACCGTAGCGGTCACGCGGTTCCAGACTGAAGCGCCTAGAACCGCACGGCCACACCGGCCGGCTCGGCACTGGACTTTGGCGCAGTGGCAGAACTTTGCATGGTCTAATGAATTCCGATTCATCAGGGTGATGGGAAGTCGCGAATCCCTCATTTACCAGGGGAACAACTCCTTCACACCTGTACCAATTGAAGCACTGAAAAACATAAGAACACAAAGCACAGACACAAAGTTTTAGAACAACAGATGTCTGTGAAAATGTAAATTCTAGGCAAACCACCAGTTTCGCTTGTTTTTTGAGCAGTTCTCAATATCCCATATTCCTTATAAAAACAAAGTACCCGTATTATGTTATAAAATTCTATTTAATAATTAGCATATCTATTGTTAATGTTAATCCACAAAATTTTCATATGTATCCTAGTGGAAACAGTGTCTTTTGGACTGCTGCGTAGTTTGGAATTAATTTGAAATTGGACTCAGGATATAAAGAGCACACACGATGATGACCTGTACCAACGCTTCATTGTCCTCGTTATCATAATTTTCATTAACCACTCTCTCTGGCTTGAGGTTCACATAAAACTGTCTGTTCACTTTAGGCAGGAAGTCTAGTAGTTTGGTTAAGTGCATGTGTTGGGGGTTTGATCTAATAGTCTCGTTAAGTCTTGGTGTTTCTGAGTTGATATTTGCCTTCCACCTATGTATTTGGGTATCAGATGTTACAAGGCATTTACAGACGGTGGGGAAATAAACTGTGGTCCCCCTCAATGTCACTGAAGAAAATGGTGGGGTCCCAGTACCCCAGTGAAGAATATGTTACTTTAAACAAAAGATTGTGGCAGTCTGTTAAAAACATCATCAATATAACATTTCTTTAATGCACATTGTTACCACGAACATCAACTTTTGATTTTCTAGTGAGGCCGGTAACACTCTTAAAAGTTCTGAAATATTCAGCATCCATTTTACAAACTGGAATGCTTAAACCATGGAGTGTGAGATTATGGAGAGATTTTCCTTCTAGAGCCTCCAGGTTTTATAAAGAAATGGACGTCTGTGTAGCCAGTGAGCGTTCCTACACCAATGAAAATGTGTGGTTTGGATCCATTTGAAAGTGAGTGCCAGAGAAATCGCCGAGACAGCTTTTTGCAAATATTGATGTATCTAGTGTAGGAGTGCAGCACTGATAAAGCTGGTTAACCCTAAGATTGACAGATATCAGAAGCGTGCATACACGCTAAAATCTCAAAATCGGCCAAAGTGTACTTTAGGCCCATGTGATTCTCATCGCCTCAATTATTCATTTTTAAATTAGAGATGTTTATCAAATAGATGTATCATAAATTTGCAGTATCTTTTGCTAACGTTCATTAAAAACGAAAGTGTAAAATACTTTTAAGATTTTAATCTAATTGTGTAAAACCTTAAGTCTGGCGCGTAATTAGGGCGCAAGGGGACGATAGGATGAACATGAAAAGTGAGAGGATTCGAAGGTGGACAGAATCCTGTGGTTCTATCTCTTTCGAGTCGTTTCTGAATTTGGAGCTGCTCCCGGGCGTATTCATTTCCTGGCGAAGGCTATCTGACATTAAATAATGATGGTCGGTGCTACGTTTCCCCGGATATTTGCAGAGAGACACCGGAAATGCAGTTTATGCATCGCAATTATGTAAGAAATAATTAATAACTACAGTAAGCTGCATGTACTGTCGTAGACCCCAAGCAATTCACGCCTCATACAGTATTGTGACATCTGGAAACCCATATCCTCTCAAGTCTCTCTCTCTCTCTCTCTCTGTCTCCCCCTCCCCCCCATCTCTCTCTTTCTCCGTCTTCCCCTTCCCATCCCCCCCCCCTCTCTCTCTCTGTCTAATACACTTGCCACCACACACACACACACACACACACACACACACACACACACACAATGTATGCGCCTGCTAGTTCTCGCTGTTACCAGTACCCAGCACCCATCATTAGCGGTGCAAGAAAAAAACAGTTTCCGTGTGTTCCTCCCCTCCGAGGCATAGTCAGCTTCAGTCGCATCTCTTACTTGTGGGGTAGAAGTATTGATTATTCAGCACACCTACTTTAAAAATTTTTTTAGTGTTATTTCATTCTTCCTGAAGTAGTAATTCTGTGTGTTTACCTTCAAAAATTGCTTTCATTTGTGTGTCTTACCAATAAATTTAGAGATTACTTCCGGGACTGTACAAATGGGCTTTAAAATATGATACGGGATATGGAATGACACATTACTGCGCGACCTTTCCTTGGATTAGAACAAGTTATTATGTAGAGTTCATGTAAATTGCCCTGGACATGATGTAATTCCATTAACTCTGTTAACTAACTTCTTTAACAAAGTTGCGTATCAACACGCTCCAGAGAGTTCATAGTATGGAACTGGGGACCTAGAAACGACCGTGAGGCCTCGTCCCCACCACAGCCCTCAGTGGTTCACAGCCCCACGACCAGTCCACTCACCCCACCGCCGCCCCACACCGAACCCAGGGTTTTTGTGCGGTTCGGCCCCCAGTGACCCCCCCCCCCCCCCTGGGAATGTCTCACACCAGACGAGTGTAACCCTAATGTTTGCGTGGTAGAGTAATTATGGCGTAGCGTACGTGGAGAAAGTGTTTACGCAGCAATCGCCGACATATCGTAACTGAGGCGGAATAAGGGGAACCAGCCCGCATTCGCCCAGGCAGATGGAAAACCGCCTTAAAAACCATCCACAGACCGACTGGCACATAGGCACTCGACAGTAATCCGCCGGCCGGATTCGTGCAGGGGACCGGTACCCCTTCCCGCCCGGAAAGCATTGCATTAGACCGCACGGCCAAGCGGGCGGGCTCCAGGAAGGGTAGTGAAATATACAAACAGCGATAGTGGAAGAGAAAGAAGTACTGGATGAATACAGAGCAGTGTGGAATGGAACCCTGTTCCCAGTTCTAAAAGAACAATCAGAAGATCGAAGCACACACACACACATACACACACACACACACACACAATACCGTCCCGGGAGCTGCGCCCTTTCTGCCTTGAGACGTGCGACTTGGGCCCATGAGCGCGAGGCGGTGTCGGCTGGCCGCTTTGTTTACTGGCATCGACCCAGGCGGCGGCTCTGCGCTTGGCGGAATCCGTGGCCCAACCCCTGCCCGTATTCCCGGAATGCCCCTACCGCCGCCGCCGCCCCTGGGGGCCATGACTTACCTGCTGCGCCGCTGCAATATCTTTCTCCTCTTCTGCTTACTTCCTTATTATTGGCCTATGGCGAATACTAGGAACAGTCCAAGATTCGACAGCAAAATCATACGGATACATGCAACAAATTTTAATACATAGGTTGGACCTACCTCTATTCGTTATTTATCTGTTTTATAACGAATTCATGCCAACGGCCTTACGGCAGTGGTAACACCGGTTCCCGTCAGATCACCGAAGTTAAGCGCTGTCGGGCTGGGCTACAATTTGGATGGGTGGTCATACGATCTGCCAAGCGCTGTTGGCAAGCGGGGTGCACTTAGGACTTTTGAAGCAAACTGAGGAGCTACTTGACTGAGAAGTAGCGGCTCCTGTCTCGGAAACTGACATACGGCCGGGAGAGCGGTGTGCTGACCACATGCCCCTCCATATCCGCATCCAATGTCACCTGTCGGCTTAGGATGATACGGCGGCCGGCCGGTACTGTTGGGCTTTCATGCCCTGTTCGGGAGGAGTTTTAGTTTTTATAACAAATTCATACGAGTCCTTTAAGGTTAGCTAATAACATAGCTATCTTCAGATGTGGTGGTGTAGAGGAATGTTGAAAATTAAGTGGACATCTTAAAGACTGGTAGCTGAGAAAGAGCTTTAACATAAGAAATGCAGTTAAATTAATTGTCGTCTCTCTTTTAAAATTCTTTGGAAATCACAGTATACCTCCATTTCTCTCTACTTGAAAACAGGGACAACTGAAAACTGTATGATCAGCGGAAACTTGTTACCCACATACACCGATTAGTGTGTTAACATGTCCTACTCCAGGCAGATGTTTGGGATATGAACCATTACCAGTTAATAGATGCACCACCCCTCCTATAGCTTCAGCCGAGCGTGGTGGTGGTAAGTTCCTATGGGAGGCTTCAAATGGCTCTGAACACTATGGGACTTAACATCTGTGTTCATCAGTCCCCTAGAACTTAGAACTACTTAAACCTAACTAACCTAAGGACATCACACACATCCATGCCCGAGGCAGGGTTCGAACCTGCGACCGTAGCAGTCTCCTATGGGAGGAAACTCCAACCGGCTTCTTTGAGCCCAACTACACGTCCTCTCTCAGATGCTGACATTTGGGTTTCTGCGAGGCATAATGACTGTCCAACTCAGATCACGGAATGAAATTCGGAAAGACTTTATGTCGTGGTATCGACCTATCCCGTGTTTACTATCCTTGGCAGATATACAGGGTGAGTCACCTAACGTTACCGCTGGATATATTTCGTAAACCACATCAAATACTGATTAACCGATTCCACAGACCGAACGTGAGGAGAGGGGCTAGTGTAATTGTTTGATACAAACCATACAAAAATGCACGGAAGTATGTTTTTTAACACAAACCTACGTTTTTTTTTTAAATAGAACCACGTTAGTTTTGCTAGCACATCTGAACATATAAACAAATACGTAATCAGTGCCGTTTGTTGCATTGTAAAATGTTAATTACATCCGGAGATATTGTAACCTAAAGTTGACGCTTGAAACCTCCGACGTTCAGCTGCGTGTTGTAACAAACACGGGCCACGGTCGGCGAGCAGCATCTGCAGGGACATGTTTACGATGACGACCGTGTTTACGAGTGTGGCTGTAGTGCACTGTTGTGGTTTGGTCTAGCTGTCGCAGTGTCCGCATGTATTGCTTGCTGCTATTGTTATTCTGCATTCGTCTCCGCACGCAGACCAACTTTAGTACACCGTGTTAACAGACTTCTGTGATAGTGTAGTGTTGTAGGAACTGTGACCATGGTGTATTCGAACTCTGAAAAGGCGGAGATGATACTCATCTATGGCGAGTGTCGACGAAATGCAGCTGAAGCCTGCAGGGTGTATGCAGAACGGCACCCGGACAGAGAGCATCCAACGTGCCGCACATTGCAAAACATCTACCGCCAACTGTATGCAAAGGTATGGTCGTAGCACGCAAACGGGTCTGTAACAGGCCCGTCACAGGAGAAGCGGGTGCAGTTGGTGTGTTAGCTGCTGTTGCCATGAACCCACACATGAGTACACGGGACATTGCGAGAGCCGGTGGACTGAGTCAAAGTAGTCTCATGGGCATACTGCATCGTCACCACTTTCACCCGTTTCTTGTGTCGCTACATCAGTAATTACATGGTGATGACTTTAATCATCGAGTGCAATTCTGTCAATGGGCATTAACAGAGAATGCGTTGCAGTTCTACCTGTATACCGATGAAGCGGGTTTCACAAACAAGGTGCAGTGAATCTACGGAACATGCATTACTGGTCCGTGGACAATCCTCGCTGGCTCAGACAGGTGGAGCGACAGCGACCGTGGACTGTAAATGTATGGTGCGGAATCATTGGCGACCACCTCATTGGTCCTCACTTCATTGCAGGGGCCCAAACAGCTGCAACATACATCGCGTTTCTACAGAATGATCTGCCAACGTTGCTCGAAAATGTCCCACTGGAAACGCGTCGACGTATGTGGTATCATCATGATGGTGCACCTGCACATTCCGCAATTAACACTAGGCTGACCCTTGACAGGATGTTCGACGGGCGTTTCATAGGACGTGGAGAACGCATAAATTGGCCAGCCCGTTCTCTTGATCTTACACCTCTGGACTTCTTTCTGTGGGGTACGTTAAAGGAGAATGTGTACCATGATGTGCCTACAACCCCAGAGGATATGAAACAACGTATTGTGGCAGCCTGCGGCGACATTACACCGGATGTACTGCGGCATGTACGACATTCATTACGCCAGAGATTGCAATTGTGTGCAGCAAATGATGGCCACCACATTGAACATCTATTGGCCTGACATGTCGGGCCACACTCTATTCCACTCCGTAATTGAAAACGGAAACCACATGTGTACGTGTACCTCACCCCTCATAGTAATGTACATGTGCGTCAGTGAGAAAGACCAATAAAAAGGTGTTAGCATGTGGACGTAATGTGCTGTTCCAGTCTCTTCTGTACCTAAGGTCCATCACCATTCCCTTTGGATCCCTACGTAATTCGGTGCTCTCCAATACACACGATCGAACAGCGGAGGAGTGGCACTGAACCGTCAACTTTAGGTTACAATATCTCCGGATGTAATTAACATTTTACAATGCAACAAACGGCACTGATTACGTATTTGTTCATATGTTCAGATGTGCCAACAAAACTAAGGGGGTTCCATTTGAAAAAAACGTAGGTTTGTGTTAAAAAACATACTTCCGTGCATTTTTTTATGGTTTGTATTAACCAATTACACTAGCCCCTCTCCTCACGTTCGGTCTGTGGAATCGATTCGTCAGTATTTGATGTGGTTTACGAAATGTATCCGGCGGTAATGTTAGGTGACTCACCCTGTATATGTATGCAGAGTTCTGCTCAAGGTTCGTACATCCTTTTGTCGTGCGTATTGATAAACTGCATACTAATTTTTGATTTTTGTTTGTTTCAGGTGAGTACACTGGACTCTTCTATTGAAGAAAGTAAAAAAGCCACGGCTGTAAGTAAATGGATTGCGTTTTGATATTCATGACCGGATAGCCTGTGTGAATAAATAATTTACAGATTACAATTTATTTTCGCGACATGATTTATTGCTGTTTTTTCCTTTTTTTCCAAAGAAAGTTAGTAACACTAAAGCACGATAAAAACGTTGAGCAGTTGCAGTCGCACATGCAAGTATGTCTTTAGGAATGCACAGATCTCACCAAATAATAGCTGTGGTTCGTCCAACGAAGACGAAACTGAAGATCATCAGCATTGCAACAGTATTCCACTACTACGAATTCTGGTAACTCATATCCTAAGTGCCTAAGTAGATCAAATTTTTGCAGCAAGTTTCCTTACAAGAATGACTAAAGTTAGTTACAGTTCTGCTTTTGCCGTCCTTACCTGCATGAGTATCAATTTGTGACCAATCTGCATCTTCGGGTTCTGTTCCTTCTTTCTTTCTTCCTTCCATCCTTCTTCTTTTTCTTCGAGTGTATTAACCTAGGTAGTGCAAATATATTTGAAATAAAATTTTCGGTTAAGTCCCAGTATAACTAGACTCAAATTTCACCCGTAGTTCATGGGAGGGGAAGTGGTCAGTGCATAATAGGCTCCAGCATTTTGCTACTGATGTAAGAAATCTAAGGCGCCAATATAATTTAAGAACGTTAATTCTCTACCTCAGACGTCAAGTGTATAGCACTCCCATTGAAAGTGGCTGAAAATGTGCAGAAGCGAATCGCGCAGCCTTGTTAATCTTTATGACTAGATCGGGGGGGGGGGGGGGGGGGGAAGAATTCGTAACTCACCGAAGAGGCGAGTGCACTATTGCATCCAAATGCGAAGACGTCACGTGGTACACCTCTTTGAACAGGTAGGAGTGTACATAGAGTAAATTGTAATGGGTCACTTGCTGAACTAGAATAGTATTTCATTTTAAAGTAGGTCGTGGCAGAAATTTGTGTCTAATTAAATGGTGACTTAATTGAAAGTTTACGTTGCAAACACATTTGTACTAACTAGGACGACAACTGAACTCGTGACAATATATGTATATGGAGTTCTCTCGCGTGCGGACTTACGTTTACTGGAATGCTGTTGATTCTACTGTCGTATAGTTTCACTCTTGTCACTTTCCGCTGACATCGATTTGTTTGTAGAATCATGGAACATATTTTGTGTTTAGACATAATGACCTGTCTACACTCTGAGAAGCTCATCTGCAGAAACCAGCACAGTTTTAGGAAACACTGGCCATGAGAGACACAGATGGCCCTCTTTGTGCATGATTTACAACAGGCTCTAGATACCGGCTCCCAGGTTGATGCTGTGTTTCTCGATTTTCGAAAGGCGTTCGACTCAGTTCCGCACTGTCGCTTGCTAAAAAAAGTGCGCGCTTACGGTCTATCCGATGACATATGCGGTTGGATAGAAAGTTTTCTAACAGACAGGCGGCAGTATGTCGTCCTGAACGGGGTGACTTCAACAGATACAAGCGTAACTTCAGATGTGCCCCAGGGCAGCGTAATAGATCCTCTGCTTTTTACGATTTACGTAAATGATCTGGTTGATGGTATTGACAGCGGCTTGAGACTGTTTGCCGATGATGCTGTAGTCTACAGGAAAGTAGTATCACACGAAAGTTGTGAATAAATCATAGAGGATTTGCAGAAAATAAATGCGTGGTGTAATGACTGGCAATTATCTCTCAATATTAGCAAGTGAAACCTACTGCGAATAACAAGGCGAAAATCCCCATTAATGTACTAGTACAAAATAAAAGCCCAGTCTTTGGAAGCTGTACCGACCGTCAAGTATCTGGATGTGACTATTCGAAATGATCTCAAATGGAATGATCAGATTACACAAGTAACGGGTAAGAAGAACTCTAGATTGCGGTTTATTGGTAGAATCTTGAAGCGAAGCAGTCCTTCAACAAAGGAAATAGCTTACAGTAGGCTACTTTAGTTCGTTCAGTATTGGAGTATTGTTCGTCTGTATGGGACCCTTACCAGTTGGGTCTGACTCAAGAGACTGAGAAGGTCCAAAGAAGAGCGGCAAGATTCGTGACTGGTACATTTAGCCATTGCGAGAGCGTTACAAATGTGATAGAAAGTGGGACACACTTGCAGATAGACGGCGGGCCAAACAGAAGGGGCTGCTCACTAAATTCCAAAATCCGATCTTCACCGAGGATGTAGAGCATATATTATTACCCCAACTTTCAAATCGCGCAATGATCACCATTCAAAGATGAGGGAAATAAGAGCTCGTGCTGAGGCGTTCAGTCAGTCATTTTTCCCTCGCGAGATCCGCGAGTGGAACAGAAAGGGGGGGGAATATGACTTTGGCGCGAATTTTGCCCTCCGCCACACACCGCTTGGTGGCTAGCGGAGTATAGATGTAGATACTTAAGGTACACGCTGAATTGATTTGAGAGGAAGGCACCCCTGATTGTTTTATTAACAGACCCGGCTGCTGAGATAAAATTGGTGTCACGGGATGATAGAGTCTGACTCGACAAACTCCGTGAAACCAGAGCTCCTGCGTGTGCAGGAGTTGCGACTCGCCGCCGCAAGTACATCGGCGCCTTCGCCTTAACGGAAATAGCGACGCGCGATCGCAAGTCGGCAGTTGGCGCGTGCCTTCTCCAACTCTGCATTACGGAGGAAGCCGCGGCATTCGGAGGGCTTGTTAGCTAGTTTCGGGAACGCAATGAACTGCCGGCCGTTGGAATTCCAGGCAACTAGCTAACACAATAGGCGCCTTGTTGCTTGTTCGTTAATTATTGAGCGGCACCCCAGAATCTCGGCCCTAGACGTACGCTTGAATTGAATGTAATGGGTTTTCCGTGGATAGCGGAATGCGCTTTACGTATATCCTGTATTACCAAAGTCTGGTACTGTGCCAGAGTAGTGAACTAATTCCATAGGAACTATATGGTTGTTTGTGCGTAATTCCGCTTCGGGTCCAGCATATATCTTAAATCAGATAGCGGTACCAGTGCCGTCATTTCCTTATCTGAGCAGGATCATAATTAGGTGCCGCTGGAAGATACTTGGAGACACGAATAAAAGATTCACATACGTGCACTTAGTACCCACATCTACTTCCTAACTGTATAATTTAGATCTAAGTGTGTGGCTGAGGATTCAGGGAACCACTTTCTGAGCAGACTACTTCTCGACCGTTCCACATGGGTAAAATGAACATCTAGATCTCTTCGTCCGAGCCCTGATTTCTCTTATTTTATAACGATAGTTATTTCTCCCGCTGTAGGTGATAGTGAACAACATATTCTGGCACCAGGAGGGGAATATTGGTGGTCGAAATTTTGTAGAAAGATCGCACCGCCTTTGTTTTAATGATTACCATCCAACTGGTTTATAATAGCCACGAATCTCTCCGATATTACGCGATTGGTAAAAACGAGCCGCACGTCTTTGAACTTTTTCAAAGTCCTCCAGAAAATGAAAAAGCACAGTGTAGGTAGTCTCTTTAGTAGATTTGTTATTTGTTGGATGTTCTACGTATCCAGTCAGTAAAAGGCAGTTTGTGGTTCGGTTTCCCCACAACATTATCTAAGTGATGGTAACATATTAAGTTGTTTGTAATTGTCATCCCTAGTCGTTTATTTCAGCTGAAAACCTTTAGTTTGTGTGACTTGTCGAGTAACTAAAATTTAAGGCAATTTTTAAGCACTCATTTTTCGCACCTTGTGGATTGTGTTATTCGTTTTGACCTACCGGGTAGTTTACTAGACGGTAAACGAGAGCATCATCTGCAGACGATCTCTTGTGTACATTTACAATCCTGCAATAAATTTCAGTTCGTAATAACTATTAGACAAGAGAAGGAGGTTTACTTGGGAAAGACATGGAGATATGGGACGATTCCACTTGTATTACATCAATGTCAGACAGAGATTGCGAAATGAAATTTTGGGATGTAAGCTTTACCTAGGAGCAGGTACACACTCAGATGACAATTTAGTAATGACGAAGAGAAGGCTGAAGTTTAAGAAACTAGTCGGAAAGAATCAATGTGCCAAGATGCGCAAAGAAGTGGGATACAGAAGTGCTAAGGAATGAAAAGTTACGCTTGAAACTCTCTGAGACTATAAATACTGCGATAATAAGTACCTCAGTAGGCAGTTTAGTTGAAAAGTAATAGATATCTCTAAAAAGAATTTGGAATGAAAATCATAGGAGCGTGGAAGGTAAATTCGAAGAGATGTTGGGTAACAGAAGAAATGCTGCAACTGACCAAACAAAAAAAGAAAATACGGGTAAAAAACGCTCAGGAAATTCAGGAATACAGAAATACAATTCACTTAGGAATCATATAGTTAGGAAGTGCGTGAAGACTAAAGTGAAATGAGTGCAGGATAAATGTAAGAAGATCGAAAATGAAGTAGTCGTCGGAAAGATTCATTCGGCGTACAAAAGAATGACAAAACAGCCTTCGGTGAAACTCAAAGAAAGCGTGGCTGTTAAGAGTGCAAAGGGAATTCAAGTGTTAAACGTAGAGGAGATAGCGGATATGAGGAAAGAGCGCAATGAAGGGCTATAGTGTGGGAGTACTTGTCTATTAACGTAATTGCGAAAAAAATGGGAGCCGATATCGAAAACATGGGGGATACAGTTTTAGAATCAGAATTTAATAGAGTTTCGAAAGACACTTGCGATGAAATAAGGCAAAAAGGAAAAATAACATTTCTTCGAAATTTAGAAATCATTCGGGGAATTGGCAACCAAGCAACTACTGAACATGATGTGTAGAATCTGACGTTTCGGAAAAATATCATCCACACAATTCTGAAGGTAGCAAGGACAGGTCAGTGCGAGATCGCCCCATCACCTTAGCGGCTCATACCTCCAAACTGCGACAAGAATGATACACAGAAGAGTAGAGAAATAAATTGAGAATCTCTTAGATGACGATCATTTTGACTTCTGGAAAGGTAAGGGCACTAGAGAGGCAGTTCTGACGTTGCATTTCATAATAGTAGCAAGACTGAAGGTAAATCGAGGCACGGTCATAGTATTTCTCGACGTGGAGCAAGCTTTCAGCAACGTGAAATGGTGCAAGATGTTACAAATTCTGAGAAAAATAGGAGTAAGCTGCAGGGAAAGACGGATAATACACAACCAGAAGGGAACGATAAGAATGGAAGATCAAGAACGAAGTACTCAGTAAAGAAAGGTGTAAGACAAGGATGTAGTCTTTCGCCCCTGCTCTTCGATTCATATATCGAAGAAGCAATCACGGAAAGCAAATAAATGTCCAAGAGTGGGACCGAAATTCAGGTTGAAAGATTCGCTGATCATATTGGTATCGTCAGTGGAAATAAAGAAGAACTGCAAGGACCTGCTGAATAGGAAAAAGTGTCTTATTAGCTCGATCCAGTCGAGAGTAATCCGAAAAAAGAAGACGGTAATGAGAAGCAGCAGGGATGCGATTAGTGGCAAACTTAACTTCAGAATTGGAGACCACCAAGCAGATGGAGTGAAGGAATTCTCTTGCGTTGGAAGCAAAATAAACCATGACACACGTAGCAAAGAGGACATAAAAAGGAGAATAGCACAGACAACGAGGGCGTTCCTGGCCACGAGTAGTCTGCTAGCACAACCATAGGCCTTAATTTGAGGAAAAAATTCTGAGAATGTACGTTTGTAACACAGCATTGTTTATAGTGAATCAGGGACAGTGGGAAAACCAGAATGGAAGAGAATCGTTTCAGATGTGGTGATGCATAAGGATGTTGAAAATTAGGTGGACTGGTAGGATAAGGAACGAGGACGTTCTCAGCTGGGTCGACTAAGGAAGAAACACACGGAAAACAGTAACAAGAAGAAGGGAGAGGATTATAGGACATGTTTTAACAAATCAGGGAGTAGCTTCTATGGTACTAGAGGTCAATGTAGAGTGTAAAAACTGTAGAGGAAGACAGAGATTGGAATACATTCAGCAAATAATTCATTATCGTTTTACCCGCCGTTTAGGCTCCCATATTTCGACTATCTTCATTAACCACGGAGAGCTTTCGCTGTAAAACGTTCCATTTTGTCATGATATTGGTTCATATGACCTTCGCTGCTTTGAGCTCTAAAGCCCTACTAAAAAAACAAAAAATAAATAAATTAATTAAATGCTATGTAGAAAAGTTATTGGTGCCTCATCATCATAAACCATAACCATTGTGGCAGACTGCAATGCTAGCGATCTTCTATGGAACAGAACTTGTTAATGTGACTGGGGAAGTGTATGACTCTACTAGTATACTACCACAGTTCCAACACAAACATTGCTGCTAAGGTAGATGGGTAGGTATACTTGAAGTTCAGCTTCCAAGATCACTCAAGGATTCGCATGCGCCCTCATGTGGTTATTGGCATGATTTATACTACTGGCCATTAAAATTGCTACACCAAGAAGAAATGCAGATGATAAACGGGTATTCAGTGGACAAATATATTATACTAGAAGCGACATGTGATTACATTTTCACGCAATTTGGGTGCATAGATCCTGAGAAATCAGTATCCAGAACAACCACCTCTGGCCGTAATAACGGCCTTGATACGCCTGGGCATTGAGTCAAACAGAGCTTGGATGGCGTGTACAGGTACAGACAGCTGCCCATGCAGCTTCAACACGATACCACAGTTCATCAAGGGTAGTGACTGGCGTATTGTGACGAGCCAGTTGCTCGGCCACCATTGACCAGACGTTTTCAGTTGGTGAGAGATCTGGAGAATCTGCCGGTCGAAGCAGCAGTCGAAGATTTTCTGTATCCAGAAAGGCCCGTACAGGACCTGCAAGATGCGGTCGTGCATTATCCTGCTGAAATGTAGGGTTTCGCAGGGATCGAATGAAGGGTAGAGCCATGGGTCGTAACACATCTGAAATGTAACGTCCACTGTTCAAAGTGCCGTCAATACGAACAAGAGGTGACCGAGACGTGTAACCAATGGCACCCCATACCATTACGCCGGGTAATACGCCAGTATGGCGATGACGAATACACGCTTCCAATGTGCGATCACCGCGATGTCGCCAAAACACGGATGCGACCATCATGATGCTGTAAGCAGAACCTGGATTCATCCAAAAAATGACGTTTTGCCATTCGTGCATCCAGGTTCGTCGTTGAGTACCCCATCGCAGGCGCTCCTGTCTGTGATGCAGCGTCAAGGGTAACCGCAGCCATGGTCTCCGAGCTGGTAGTCCATGCTGCTGCAAACGTCGTCGAACTGTTCGTGCTGATGGTTGTTGTCTTGCAAACGTCTCCATCTGTTGACTCATGGATCGAGACGTGGCTGCACGATCAAATACAGCCACGCGGATAAGAGGCCTGTCATCTCGACTGCTAGTGATGCGAGGCCTTTGGGATCCAGTACGGCGTTCCGTATTACCCTCCTGTACCCACCGATTCCATATTCTGCTAGTCATTGGATCTCGAGCAACGCGAGCGGCAATGTCGCGATACGATAAACCGCAATCGCGATAGGCTACAATCCGACCTTTATCAAAGTCGGAAACGTGATGGTACGCATTTCTCCTCCTTACACGAGGCTTCACAACATTTCACCAGGCAACGCCGGTCAACTGCTGTTTGTGTATGAGAAATCGGTTGGAAACTTTCCTCATGTTAGCACGCTGTAGGTGTCGCCAACCTTGTGTGAATGCTCTGAGAAGCTAATCATTTGCATGTCACAGCATCTTCTTCCTGTCGGTTAAATTTCGCGTCTGTAGCACTTCATCTTCGTGGTGTAGCAATTTTAATGGCCAGTAGTGTATTATTCAACTGTGAACCAATATTGCTTCCTGTGTAAGAAAAATACAGTTTGGGAAGTCTGGATATTCACTGTCTTGGCAGAGTACTTTTGTGCTCTAGTATCCGAGGCGGTCGTTTATAATGTGCTGTTGTGCTACAGCACACTGTAAATATCGCACTAAAATTATGCCATTTCTCTTCGAATGCAATTCGGAAATCACACCAAAATTACGTCATTTCTCTCCGAACGCGTGCTGGTGTGTAAATAAAACTGACGAGAACATGTTCTGTAGCTCGAGTGCTGGAAGTGATGGTCAGCCGCGCTACGATCAACCCACAGAAGAGACTCAGCTGTCTGTTTTTGGCTGCGCATGCTGTGTGTGATGTGGCGTCATCCCTTCTGGCTATATGAGTGCTCCATTGCTCAGAGCACCACATCAGTATTGTTCTTTGAAACTGTACGCCACTTGTTGTGCTAGCATAGAGTTTGAGAGAGTTTCGAGGAACAGTTAGCGTGAAGACACCGTGGCTCAGTGGTCTAGCACACAGACTGACAATTTGTTGGCTTGGGTTCGATTCGCTACCAACATTTTTTTTCGGTTTATTTTATTCCTCGCAATGTTAAGCGTTTAATTATAAAATTTAAATATATTTAAACAGTTCAATTTGTATACTTAAAGTTAATATATTCAGTTCAGTTATGATCACTGCCATTGTTAAGTCAAAAGACTACAGGCCACCTCACTGTAACACAGTGGAAAATTTTGCACGTGCTGCCACTGCCTGGTTGTGTTTCAGCTGCAGAGCTTGCGTGCATAGTGTTCTCGATTAAGTAAGTGCATATTCAGAACGGGCCAAGCAGTGTCACCGCTGCTTTTAGCAGTCTCTTCGTCATAGTCTAGATATAGCAGCGCTCACTCTTCCATATTCAGCGTTCCCTGATCATCCTTGACACGAATTGTCCTGTATTCGTACTGGAAAGTCATGTTGAGAATGCACTACGTAAGGAGTGGCAGTTGCAGGTCTATGACTGAATTCAACACCATAGCGTAAAGAGTAATTTCAGAGGCAATGCAACTAATAAGGAATTATCAAAGAGTTTCAACAGAAAGAAGGCCTACACCAACGGGCCATCAACATTCGAAATATAAATAAAATCCGTATGTAGATCTTATTTGGGAGTGGTTTCCAGACATTCCTTTACAGGAATTTTGTCTGTTGTGGTGACCACTGTGAGCAGTTGATCAAATTTGACCATTTTGATACCTCTGAAACAGGGCACATTTTTTAAAAGTACACTGTGGGCAATAACTTCGAAGCTTTCACAGTCGAAAATTGATGGCGCCTTAGATCGCGTAAGTGTCTGCTCTTTCGTCGAAGAACTACGGGAGATATCTTTGTGGCACTTTATTGATTAGCGCTGTGATTCATAGATTTTGGACATGATACTGAATGAAGAGTTTCACAACCCACACTACATTTAATTAGCTCTAAAATCGATATGACGTTTCAGATTGTCCTGCCATGCTGTTGATGGACTTTTTGAATCAGGATGTCTACTTGGTTAAAGTTTCAGTTTTCTTGTACAGATTATATTTCGACGGATTGTGGGAGCGATGGTCATGCGTGTGCTTCCTGGACTCTAACCGGAAGTTTCTTTATTGTTTTTGATAAACCCTAGAAATAAGACGCGGTCACTATTTGAGTGTAGAGTATGCTTATAGTGTCATAGTTTAATTTATTTTCAATCGTGGGAGTTTTATTGTATAGTTGTGCTCATTTACGATTTTCTTACTGAGTCATTGTTGATAAGTTTTCCACGTGTGGCTTGGTGAAATGTCGCAATATGGTGCTCACTTTTCCAGTTAAAAACGGGGCGTACAGAGGCGTTGGAAAGGTGGGGCGGGGGGCGCACGTAACAGGGAAATTTTGATCTTTTTTCCATTTGTGGTAGTTTCTCCTTATTTTGATTTTTTGTAATTTTGCATAAAGTTCTTGTGTGGCTTCTGTTGCGTTGGTTATGACTTATTTTGGATGGTGATATTCAAATTTAATGTGATGTCTTTCAAATATTTGTTTTATTTAATTTTGTTTTCTTGATTTTTCCGTAGGCAGCTGCTAGTTTCATTGCACAGATCTTCCCAATGCTGGCTCTTTGTGATTTCGTATATTTGCTAATTTGGTGCCTCTGGTTTCAGTTTTCATCAACTGTGAAGTTATTGTTTTGCTTCTGTTACCTTCGCTACTCTTGTTTTATTCCCTAACTGTGTAAGAGCCCCATATTCTAGTACTAGTCTTATATATGCCTTACAGGGTACGTAAGTTGCTTGCCTACTGGCGCCTTGTTATTGCTTCTTTCTCATTTGGACAAGATTTACTCGTTTCTTCATTATTTCTATGATATCGTCGTTTATTGTTTCCTCGGCAGCACATAGCCTAACTGCTTGGAATGTGACACTTGGCACTTGGCTCTGTATTGTTTTTAGTCCGTCAGGCCTTTGTCGTGGTTCAGATATCATTCCACAGTGTCCGCATAGTAGGAGCTATCTCTTGTTGAATGGGGTTTTATTGGGCAGGGTGTCATACATTCCTCTCGAAGTTTCAAGCAGTTCTCGGTAGTTTACATCGCTGCTTCTATTGAGAGCTCAGCGCGACAGTCACCAGCATGAAATGCGAGGCCATCGCTTCATTTAGAGGGCTATTACAAATGACTGAAGCGATTTCACAGATTTGCTATGGCTATATTACACTCTAAGATAAAAAAGGTCCCGTCACGAAGAAGTTGCACGAATGGGACGTAAATCGGTAGAAGTGACGTACAGTCGTGGACAAAACGAGCGAGACCCCTCGCCTTTTCGTTATGCTGATCCGCACAGCTTTAAAGTCTGCTACACAACATAACAGGCAAGGCGACGAAGTGATGCCAACATACTATGCACAGGCGTGAAATTGAAAAAATATCCTAAATTTGTCAGACTGTTTTCAATCATCTGTTGAAACGTCCCCTTAGAACAATTATACACGTGACTGGGCTTAAACTGCCACACAATATTTTTAGCGCAACGCAATCTGACTTTCAAAAATCCCTACAAAAAAATGGCCCTGATTAACATTAACCTATGCGTTTCACAAATCGCTTATCTCACAAAAATCTTGGTTACTCGAACTACTGCAATACAGCGAGCGCCACTACTGCCAGCTAAATAAAAAATTCAAACTATGGAAGGCACTAACTACTGATAGGCATAGTTAGCAAATGAAAGATTTTGATAGAGAACAAATGATGTATTTACCTTAATAGTCATAATATAGATAGCAGTTCATGACATCCAGTCTTACAAATTTCAAAACTCCACCACCTCTCTCCCCACATCCACCACTGCTGGCGACTCACCTCCAACTGCGCAACGCTACGTGCTGTTCACATCCAGCTGCCCAACACTACAATGGCAGACAACAATGCAAACTAGCCACAGACTGCACAGCTAGTGATTTTCATACAGAGCGTTACGTAACGTTGCCAATAAGAAAACATAAACAGACTACTTACATAGCCCTCATGCTCCCCACAAAAAATTTTACAAATTGTTTTGGGCAGTGGCCAATAATGATTTCATAAAATTTTTCATAATTACAATAAAAAAGAAATCAAATGCACACACTTATTGATACAATGTTGGTCAAAAGCTAAAATTTTCTCACAGTCCATAAAGACAGTCCTGATCGTTCATCACGGTAAAATAGCAGTGTTTTTCTCAAAGTCTGAGCAGTAGAAGAAAATGCACACAGAAGTAGTGGATTGTCATGCAGTCTTGAAGAAGTAGTGTTGTCCTTCCAACGAAAAGACGGTGCTGACTCTCGACGTGCAGACAGGTAATGGGCCACAACAGAGCAAATCCACAGCAGAGTCATTCGACGTTTTGAAGAATATTGGTAGGTAGGTCATGACAGAGTAGACCCACTGTAGTCCTGGTAGAGAGTATGGCGTTGGTGGGCCACCGGAGGTGCAGGCCCACTGTAGTCCTGGTAGAGATTGTGGTATTGGTGGGTCACCAGAGGTGCAGACCCACTGCAGTCCTTGTAGAAATAATGGTACTGGTGAGTCAGCAAAGGTGTAGACCCAATGTAGTCCTTGTAGAAATAATGGTATTGTTGGGTCATCAAAGATGCAGACCCACTTTAGGCCTTATAGAGACGGCCAGCAGCCATCTGTTGCGACTGTGCAGGTGCACAGTCACCATCGAAGAGTCTTGTTGACAATATAGCAAGTCCATGAAGCACCACTTGTGCACTCACAAAAATTTTTTTGAAATACCCTTAGAACCAGCAATGCTGTTATCCAGTCCCTTGCTGAATTTTTAACACACGTCCAAACACTAACAGTCCTCTTTTTTTCACATATTGTGCATATTCTATGACCAACAGAAATATGTGCATTGAAATGAATGCTTACAAGTTACTTAATTTGATGAACTGGTGCCAATTACAATTTTATAACATAAGAATACAATTACAAAGGTACAAAATACATCATTAAAGAACATAACAATACTGATAACATTTGTAGTAATAGGGGCTTTACAAAAGAATAGAAATAAACGTATACATCAGTGTTACAGGAATTATGACATAAGTAAATACATAAAGATCAGAATAACTTTTGAAACATCAACTTCACACAAGAGCATTAAAACAAAACAGAATAAATAATGTCTAAACATCTTAACAAAGAAAATAACATATTATTAGAAAAATTCCACAACATAACTCATATCAGCTAAACACATAAAGACAGGAAAAACACAAGTGTAATAACACAAAAATACAGGACAGGGTTTGTTTTCAGTGCGACATTTGGTACTGCAGTCCACCCCAAAACTTCATTCCATATATCTTTCCTCTTATTTCAACATTTGTTTCCACCAAAAAAATTCTATCCAAGCATGCTTTCTGTATTTATATGTTCACACATTTCTTACCTCATTATTTATTTACCATTATCTTACCTCATCATTTATTTCCAAAAAAATCCTACGTAAACCTGTTGTCCCTAAACACTACTTTTTTGGTCATATCCTCTTTCAAAATACTTTTTTGGCCAAACCGTTTTCTTATAGCTTCTCAATGCATTTCTTCCAATTCATCACAACTCGTTCTCTCATATAGCCTACCCCATCTTAAGCTAACTTAAATCTACTGAGCTCAGATGCTAAACTAAGGGACGAGGCAATGCAGCAGCACATAACAAATTAACACAAACAGCAAGGACAAAAAAAATACAAATTGGCAAAGTAAGCAACAATATTACAACTAATATAAGGCAATGAGCAGCAAACAAGGAAACTAAATCAGTAGTAAACTGGCTTAGCAGAGTAACACAAAGTCAAATTCAGTAACACTATGCCTGGAAAACAGCAGCAGCAAATGAAATAACTTATATCTAAACATGACATAGCTCAAGCAGAAAAAATATTACACTAAAGACAACAATGCAGACAAGGGAAATGTATATTCACATCGTAATGTTTATGTAATTAAAGTGATGCACCACAAGAAGTTATTCTACCAGAAAAATTACCAAGTAGTTGAAAATAAAATTCCGTATGCAATTCCTGTGAAGGGAAATGTCTTTTTATGCTCCTTCGTTTTTTTGAATAGATCATAAAATTATTTACTGGATCTGTAGGCATAAAATATTTATATCAGTACATCTATTAAATTTTATTTTAACCAATGCTGCGTGCAGCTAGAAACTAGATATTAAACAAAATGAGTAAATAAATACATAAAGCAAGCCATATGGAATTTCTCTCAACTAGCAAGACAATAGCCGTGAAATGTTTCTCATTGTTTCATTAGGCATTTTAGTAAATATCATAAATTAAGAGCTCCACAGTATAATCATATGTTTTCAAGTTTGAGCGTGTCGTATTTGTGATGCTTTCTACAAAGAAATGTCAATAGCGAGGATAATGGCCTCTTTTTTTTCCACCTGTGCCTCTGAAAGGCACACGCTAATGGCTTTTTTCCAGGCGACTGTCGCGCAGCTGCCCACGACACATTACGTGCAGCTGGTCACTTAACTTTCTTACGGAAATATTTACGACAGCAGTTTCCACTACAGTGACAGTCTCATATAAAAATATTTCACAGGTCAAGAATTTGCGTTACAAATCTGTAGAAACAAAATCCTATTGATATAACAGAGTCCAAAAAATTTTCGTCGGCATTGTAATACATTCACGCATTTACATACATTTCATAACTCTTAACGTATGATTCTTGGTTCCCAACAACCTTTTTCACAAACCAGAGTCCCTAACCACTACTCATTATTCCTTACCTTATTCGTCGATACTTCTTCAATATTTCATCATAATAGATATGTAGCATACTCAAATAACTCATATACGGTATCATCATCTTATTGATCATAAACATACCTCAACAGCATAATACATATCGTCGTCGTAATAATATCATAACATCTCAGTCAATTCTCAAAATCGTCGTAGCGTTCTGCAATAATATCAAAACCTAAAAAAAATTCTCTGCTCATTTCAATAGTGTCATCTACCTCAAACGTACTTTAAAATCATGCTCCCTTACCAAATACATCATTCAAAGCTCTCATAGTATCACAGTGGTTCCGAAAAAATATGAACAGTTCACAAAGTACAGACAAAATACAATTTCATAAGTGTGAAGTTACCCAACTGTGTAATTGCGTAAACATGTGTCACTGATGTAGTAAAAGAAATGTTTATCTCTCAGTTAAATGATCAGATAGCTGTGTAATTTGTGTGTTAGAGAAATATGGTACCGATGTGTAAAGTTGTATAAGCAAATACCATATTAGCTAAGGCTCCTTGTGCTTGCCAAACACATGGTACACAAAGTAAGCGTGTACCCCCCAGAGGATAAATGAATAATACCCTCAGGTGTTACAGATTACAGCAATGGAATGAAATGTATCACAGAAAACCTTTGTATCATTGTACTTCAAACATCTTTAAAAATAAATGTTTTAAGTACAAAATTAATCACTCAAATACGTGTACTGTAGCGCTAAACTGTGCGTCTTGTTGTAAGATAATCTCTGTGGAAGTGTCGTAGTTATCGTCCTCCGAAAGTTAATTTCTGCAGAAGTCAATGTACATACCTCATGATAAACAAAAGTGAAATGCTTTGCGTATAGATATCTTAGTTATTACGGTTTTTGCCATGATGAAGAAAGTACTGTGCTGTAACGTATTGTTGTGCTACGGAAAAGGCTGTCTCATTGTAGCTATACCACAAAAGTTACTTCTAAAACATGTTTTACTTTCCAGAATAATACAGAAAAACTGTGCAGATATAAAACAGAAACACTGCAAGAGGAACATTGTAAATTGTCACTCATTATTAGTGTCGTGATAAAATCGTGTAGCTGTCACATAAACTAACCACTGTGTCATCTGGTATCTCACTGAAAGTACTTTAAATCCAGAATGTGTTTTCAAGTAAACCTAAATGTTGCATTAAAATTTCATTAGCAGTACCAGTATGTGTCCTAAGTATGTAAGCCTGATAGTCGTTACGTAATCGTGGAACTAACAAGCAATAATGTACAAATACAACACTGTGTCGTCTGTTCACTATAACAATGCATTCGTAATTTCTGTTTAAAAATGTTCCCTAGGTTCTAGACCGGATATTTAACTTCAAACATTGTTGCATGTTAACAGTTTCTTAAGTCTGACAAAGGATACCAGAAATGTGAAGTGAAAAGTTCTATGGCAAAGACAAAGTTAAAAAGCAGATTATCTTTCAATAAACGGTTTTACATGTGAAATGTGGTGTAAACCTTTACTCTTCCTAGTACACAGAGTTTCAACTTGAACGCAATTATCATACGGTATACGTCGGTAAAGAATACTGGAATTTTTCTCAATGTTAGCGTCTATGTTATTTTTCTCTGAGCCAGCCGGCGCACGTGGCTACCTGCGGTGCGAGTCATTGTCTGTCTCTTTGTTGGCGTGCGTCGTTATTGGGATTAGAAGACCTAACTTCTACAAATTCACCTTGTCGAGAGTGCCCTGCTCTGTTTGAATCCCGCCAGTTCTGATGGAATTTGAGGCTGACTGCAGTACAATTTTACTGCTGCCAACTTATATTTCGCGGAAAGACCACAAAGATAAGATAAGAGAGATTAGGGCTCGTACAGAGGCATATAGGCAGTCATTTTTCCCTCGTTCTGTTTGGGAGTGGAACAGGGAGAGAAGATGCTAGTTGTGGTACGAGGGACCCTCCGCCACGCTCCGCGTGGTGGATTGCGGAGTATGTATGTAAATGTAGGTGTGATGGTATGAGTTGTTATTTCTTTTCACAGCAGGACCTCTTTGGTTGTCATTCGCATTACAGCGGTCCGTCGACGATATTCGTCCCGTTTTGTTGTCGTCCATGGCAAGTAACGCTGGGCTTACATCTCAGGAAGAGAATGCGCGCCCGCACACTACGAAAGTTTCTACTGCTTGTCTTCGTGCTTGCCAAACCCTACTAATAATTAGACTGCGGAGGAGTCCGTCATTTAAAGTACTGTTGGTATCGCGCAGCTATTTATACCGTTGTCGGGCGCCAGGCGCCCACTACGGTCTTGGATGCGCATTTGTTTTCCGGCGTCCGGGCAGTTATTCGAAGAAACGTACGTCCGGGCCCCGTTCTTAATCTGACAGACGAGATGGCAGGCGAGATCTAAATAAACTGAGAGCGAGATCCCAAACTTTGCTTAAACTTAAGATTCCTTTCCTGTTTGTTATTTTTTTCCGGCCGCCGTTATTTTGGTAGTAGCACTGCTGCAAGAATTTGGAGCGTGCAGCGCGACTCACTTCGCGGCTACACTGACACGACGGTCGTTTGCTGCAGATTTGTGTGCCTGCTTACGGCATATGTTTTATTGACGTCGCTCCTCATTCTGCTCACCTGATCCATTCGCCTGTCCCACAGGCGATGAACCACATTCTCTGATACTGCGCCTGGTTTACACTAGTGTCTAATCTGCTATTCCTGTGCATCTCTGGGAATATTACCATGAAATTTCAATTTAAGAATCACCTTAGTGCGGTGTATTCTGCTGTCTAATCCGTCATATTAAAACACTGTAAGGGAAATTACGATTGCAAAAACACGGGAGCACTCGCTTTATTTGTTCATGAGACCCAGAAAATATTAGATACAGGCTCCCAGGTAGAACCCATTTTCCTTGACTTGCGGAAGGTGTTCGATACAGTTCCGCACTGTCGCCTGATAAACAAAGTAACAGCCTACGGAATATCACACTAGCTGTGCAGATGGATTGAAGAGTTTTTAGCAGACAGAACACAGGATGTTGTTCTCATTGGAGAGATGTCTACAGACGTTAAAGTAACCTCTGGCGTGCCACAGGGGAGTGTTATGGGACCATTGCTTTTCACAATATATATAAGTGACCTAGTAGATAGTGTCAAAAGTTCCATGCCGCTTTTCGCGGATGTTGCTGTAGTATACATAGAAGTTGCAGCATTAGAAAATTGCAGCGAAATGCAGGAAGATTTGCAGCGGATAGGCACTTGGTGCAGGGAGTGGCAACTGACCCTTAACCTGGACAAATGTAATGTATTGCGAATACATAGAAAGAAGGATCCTTTATTGTATGATTATATGATAGCGGAACAAACACTGGTAGCAGTTACTTCTGTAAAATATCTGGGAGTATGCGTACGGAACGATTTGAAGTGGAATGATCATATAAAATTAATTGTTGGTAAGGCGGCTGCCAGGTTGAGATTCATTGGGAGAGTCTTTAGAAAATGTAGTCCGTCAACAAAGGAGGTGGCTTACAAAACACCCGTTCGACCTATACTTGAGTATTGCTCATCAGCGTGGGGTCCGTACCAGGTCGGGTTGACAGAGGAGACAGAGGAGATCCAAAGAAGAACGGCGCGTTTCGTCACAGGATTATTTGGTAAGCGTGATAGCGTTTCGGAGATGTTAAGCAAACTCAAGTGGCAGACTCTGCAAGAGAGGCGTTCTGCATCGCGGTGTAGCTTGCTGTCCAGGTTTCGAGAGGGTGCGTTTCTGGATGAGGTATCGAATATATTGCTTCCCCCTACTTATACCTCCCGAGGACATCACGAATGTAAAATTAGAGAGATTCGAGCGCGCACGGAGGCTTTCCGGCAGTCGTTCTTCCAGCGAACCATACGCGACTGGAACAGGAAAGGGAGGTAATGACTGTGGCACGGAAAGTGACCTCCGCCACACACCGTTGGATGTCTTGCGCAGTATAAATGTAGATGTAGATGTAGAATGGTACACTGATGAGCCAAAATGTCGCGACTAGATGCATAATAGAGTTTTGGCCATCTTTGGAACGTAATAACAGCAGCGATTCCGCGTGACATGGGTTCAAATCCGTGGTTTCCGGCGGTATGCGGTCTCCTTGTGACTACAAACAGGTCATACTCGTGACACGGGCAGTTGCCTTGCTGGAAGATGCACTCACCGTTTGGGAAGACATTAGACATGAAGGGATGCAGATAGTCCTCGATAATGTTCACTTGTTCCACAGCTGTCAAGGTGTTTTAGATTGCTTTCAGTGTCACATGGAAACTCTGGTCACTGTCCACCGAAGCATAACACTTTCTCACCAGCTTGCGTCCGTAGCGTGTGGTTGGAACAGCATTGGTGTAAGAGGAAACGTGATTCATCCGACAAGCCAACACATTTCCTTTGATCCAAGATTGAGTCTCGATGATCCCTTGTCCCCTGGAGTTATAACTGACGATATCGCTCGGTCAGCATTGGAGCACGTAGGGCTGGTTTGCTGCAGAGCCCCATGTTCAGAAATGTGAGCTGAACCGTGTGCTTCGAAACACCTGTGCCTGCACTAACATTGTACTCTGCCGTCAGATCTGTCACAGATCGCCGCCTATCGTGATTCACAGAGATGGCAAGCTTCATCCCTTCACGTTTGCGTCCACTCCAACACCTTGTCACCTGACCGTTGTTTCAGCTTCCTTCAACTGCTTTCAGCAGGTGCTCACGAAGGTAGGACGTGAACAACCGCCCAGCTTCGCCGTTACAGTGGTGCTCGTTCCCAGATGTCGGACTATAACAACCTGCACTTTTTCGAAGTCGCTTATATCAGTGAATTTTCATATCTGCGCCCGTCTTGTCGGTGTAATGATTCCCTCTCCGTCTCTGCACTGCTTACATACTTCCCTAACCGAGTCATGCGCCCGCAACGCCACGTAGTGACATTCGCCCTCGCCGTGGAAAATGTTCATAAAATTTCGGCCCCTCATTGTACGTGACCAAAGAGGGCAGCGGTCACCAGTAGCCGGCATGGATATAAATAGCAGCCCACCACCAATAATACTCCAGAAGCAGGTTGGAATCCCGGCAGCTTGCACATGCAAAAACATCGGTAACAGCACCCAACGGCGTCGCGCTTCCAAATATTGCTGAAAGCCGCACGAAAACACTCTTTGTAGATGTAATTTGACGTATTTGTTTGAGGCGAGAAACTCAAACTAAAAAGCACCACGTCTCTTTCCTCCTCAACTACAACTTCTTCTCTTAGTAGACTGCCAGCTTTTGGTTATTTCGTTCTTATGCTTTTGTCGCGGATGCATCATGGAGACGCTTATCAAACTCCGGTGACAGACGCTGCTAGAAAGCCGTTCTGCATTAAGGTGTGGTTTGCCGTTAAAATTCCGAGAGCGTTTGTTCCCTAAAGAGTCAGTGTACTGGGTTGTTATAATTAAAGTGTAAATACTCACGGCGATCGAGCAATTACTGTATGGCAGTAATATGCTAATGTGTTAATGTTGAACCGATTTACGATGAGAAAAAATAGTTCCAATTTTGGCCACAGTTGCAAATCTAGCACTGTACACTGTTCGTATGACGGTATGACTTCCACGCTGTCATTTGACAAGGGATATCGTTAGTGGGCAGGATGGGAGTCGAGGAGAGACCGTGCCCAATTAGTGAAACTGTTTTTATGTGAGCGGCAGCAGTTAAAGAGCTGCATTGAGAGAGTGTCGCCAAATGGTTGAAATGCCTCTGAGCACTATAGGACTTAACATCTGAGGTCATCAGTCCCCTAGAACTTAGAACTACTTAAATCTAACTAACCTAAGGGCATCACACACATCCATGCCCGAGGCAGGATTCGAACCGACGACCGTAGCGGCAGCGCGGTTCCAGATTGAAGCGCCTAGAACCGCTCGGCCACACCGGCCGGCGAGTGTCGCCGACTGATAGGTATGAGGAAAGCCCTTATGTCATTAATTGGTTTAAAGCAGATGATAATGAAATTCGAAATTACTATTGGGCTTGTTGTGACTCCTGGAAGAGGAAGGCGTCCTACCACAGTGTAAGTTATTGACAAGGTTGCTGTTGGTGTAACTGACGGTTCAGAACGTGGTCCGGATGGAGATAGTGTTGGTATAGTGTCACGAGAAATGTCTGCCAAATGGTCAACAGTACGGAAAGTTTTGCAGTGTATTTTAAACTGGCACCCGTACAAGATCCAGACCGTGCAGTAACTGAAACTTCATGATCTGCAGCAACGTGCTGTATTTGCTCCTCGGCTTCTGGCACAGATCGAAGTTGATGACATGTGGCCGGGCAAAAATTCTATGGAGTGACGAGCAGATTTTACACTATGGGGTGCACTGAATACAAAGAACTGCTGAATTTAGGGTACTGTTAAACCGCTTGTTGTGTACGAATAGCCGAGGCACTCGCCATATGTGACTACGTGGTGTGGATTCGCAAGCATCTTAATTCTCACCCAGAGGGCATGTCAGGTGTACCGTGACTTCTGCACGTTATCGAGAGCTCCTTTTACAGCATGTGATTCTTGTTTTGGAAGGGCGCAACTGGGAGGAAATCGCTATTTTTATGCAAGATCTGGCTACACTTCATATCGCTCTCTTAGTGAAACACCTGCTTAATGTAGCCTTCCACCAACGTGTTATCTCCACGGGTTTTCCACATGCGTGGCCTGCAAGATCACATGATCTGAATCCATGTGACTTGGTTCTGAGGATATCTGAAAGAACGCGTTTACCAGGGATACTTTCTGTCTCTACCTGATTTGAAGGCCAGTGTACAGGAACATGTTTCTCAAACTTTACCGGAATTGCTGCAAGAAACTGCTAATCACGTCGTCTTAGGATGCAGCACCTCATCGACGTGTCCGGTGCTCATATAACAAACTGTTTAAGCTACGGTTAATGATAAAATCAACAATATGCCTTTCTGACTTGTTTGAACTTTTCTGCCCGTGTCCCGTTCCTAATCCGTTGCATATGGAAAGATTTCTAAACGTCTTTCTTGCGCTCACAGCACCACATTGGCCCCTGGTGGCCAAAATTGGAACTATTTTTTTTTTCGAACCTAAATCGGTTCCGCATTACCGCATTAGAATATCTACGACGTTTCGTTGCCATACAATAATTACAACCCACACTGGACATCTGTGAGTAGCTACACTTAAATTGTAACCGCCCAATATTTCTCCCTTTTAGAAATGTATTGCAGAAAGACCAGAGCACAGTTTCCTAGGAGAATGACTCAATATACTGCTCTTTCCCACATGTATCTCGCGAAGAGCCGTTGAAGATAGAATCACATTGAGGCTTACCAACAACGATTATTTATCCCTCGGACTATTCGTGACTTGAACAGGAAATGGGATACATACGCAGAAGTGCTGTCAGTCACACGCCGTAAGATGCCTTGCCGAGTATAGATTTAGATATAAATAGAAATACAAAGAAGAGCGGCGCAGTAGTGTGACGGAGGTGTTCACCAAACTCCAGTGGCCGACGCTATAGGGCAGGCGCTCCATATCACTTGAGAGATTCACGAAGAAGAATCGTACAAACATCCTGTCGCTTGACCATCTCACAGACTCCTGTATGTAGGACATAGTAATAGACAACTATGCAACAGAGAAGCAACTCGGGGAATTGAAAACAAACAGGTTCCCAAGTCCAAATGGAATCATAATTCAATTTTATACAGAGTACTCTAAGGCGGTGGCCCTTTACTTAGTTTGCATTTATCACGAATCTTGCTTCAAACGCAATGTCCCAAGCGAGTGGAAAGAAGTGCAGGTGACTCATCTGTATAAATCGAACGTACATCAGTTCCGCATTATCGCATTAGAATATCTACGATGAGGATAAAAGAACGGACCCACAAAATTACAGACCAATATCCTTAACACCGGTTTTTCTGCAGGATTCTTGAATATATTCTCATTTCGAGAACAATAAATTTCCTTGAGACGGTAAAACTTCTGTCCACAAATCAGAACGGTTTCAGAAAGCATTGCTCGTGCGAAGCTCACCTTGCCTTTATCTCACACGATATACTGCTAGCCATAGGTGAAGGACAACATGTAGATTCCATGCTCCTAGATTTCCGAAAAGCGTCTGCATGATGCTCCACTGCAACTGTAAATGAAGATTCACTACTGGCCATTAAAATTGCTACACCACTAAGATGACGTGCTACAGACGCGAAATTTAACCGGCAGGAAGAAGATGCGGTGATACGCAAATGATTAGCTTTTCAGAGCATTCACACAAGGTTGGCGCCGGTGGTGACACCTACAACGTGCTGTCATGAAGAACGTTTCCAACCGATATCTCCTACACAAACAGCAGTTGACCGGCGTTGCCTGGTGAAACGTTGTGATGCCTCGTGTAAGGAGGAGAAATGCTTACCATCACGTTTTCGACTTTGATAAAGGTAGGAAGTAGCCTATCGCGATTGCGGTTTATCGTATCGCGACATTGCTGCTCGCGTAGGTCGAGATCCAATGACTGTTAGCAGAATATGGAATCGCAGGGTTCAGGAAGGTAATACGGAACGCTGTGCTGGATCCCAACGGCCTCGTATGACTAGCAGTCGAGATGACAGGCATCTTATCCGCATGGCTGTAACGAATCTTGCAGCCACATCTCGATCCCTGAGTCAACAGATGGGGACGTTTGCAAGACAACAACTATCCGCACGAACAGTTCGACGACGTTTGCAGCAGCATGGACTACCAGCTCGGAGACCATGGCTGCGGTTACCCTTGACGCTGCATCACAGACAGGAGCGCCTGCGATGGTGTACTCAACGACGAACCTGGGTGCACGAATGGCAAAACGTCATTTTTTTCGGATGAATCCAGGTTCTGTTTACAGCATCATGATGGTCGCATCTGTGTCTGGCGACATCGCGGTCAACGCACATTGGAAGCATGTATTCATCATCGCCATACTGGCTTATCACCCGGCGTGATGGTATGGGGTGCCATTGGTTACACGTCTGGGTCACCTCTTGTTCGCATTGACGGCACTTTGAACAGTGGGCGTTACATTTCAGATGTGTTACGACCCGTGGCTCTACCCTTCATTCGATCCATGCGAAACCCTACATTTCAGCAGGATAATGCACGACCGCATGATGCAGGTCCTGTACGGGCCTTTCTGGATACAGAAATTTTTCGACTGCTGCCCTGGCTAGCACATTCTCCAGATCTCTCACCAATTGAAAACGTCTGGTCAGTGGTGGCCGAGCAACTGGCTCGTCACAATACGCCAGTCACTACTCTTGATGAACTGTGGTATCGTGTTGAAGCTGCATGGGCAGCTGTATCTGTACACGCCATCCAAGCTCTGTTTGACTCAATTCCCAGGCGTCTCAAGGCCGTTATTACGGCCAGAGGTGGTTGCTCTGGGTACTGTTTCTCAGGATCTATGCACCCCAACTGCGTGAAAACGTAATCACATGTCAGTTCTAGTATTAATACATTTGTCCAATGAAAACCCGTTTATCATCTGCATTTCTACTTGGTGTAGCAATTTTAATGGCCAGTAGTGTGCGATCATACGAAATAGGTGTGATGTGATGTCCCTTAAGATGACTTCCTAAGTTATAGAACCCAGTACATTGTCCTCGACAGCGAGTGTTCGTTAGAGAGAAAAGAGTATCGTCAGGAAAGTCCCAGGGAAGTGTGATGAGACCGCTATTATTATTTATGCAAGGTGATTGAGCTGCACCTACCGATGTAGTTTTATGCAAACCCACACGACGGAACATTGTTGTTGCCCATTGTCAAAATGTCGCAGAGTAAATGGTAAAGTATACAAAAACGTTTTAGAACTACTGCAGATTTTGTCTGTGAAACTGCTGTAGCAAATCAAAGCTGTGAGTCATATATTAATGTTTTCCTTGGGTTATATACTAGAAAGGTTTTACCTCAACGCTTCCATTTTGATATCTCCCGTTAATTTCGTTGTTTCCGATGATGAAACACATTTTTAAGGCAACCGTTTACGAATGATTTAGCACAGAATTAAGTTAAAGAGACATTCAAAACCTGTTTGATTACATTGCTAATTAAAGAAATAAAGATTGGCGACACTTCGATAAGTATGGCCGAAGTAAGGTTTCTTGGTCCAAGAATACTATGTAACTTATGGTCAATCCTTACTTGCAGTTTTTGTGGTAGGATTCCGTTTGTTAACAGTCGCCCAAGGCTCTTAGAGGGAACATAACACCGATTATGTGTCTGATGCCTGCTTGTATGCCATACCTAATACAGACGTAGTGCAGGTTGCGTAAAACGGCATAGACAGGGGCAGCTCTAGCACCCTGTATACAAAAATGATCTGACGGACGGGATGAGCATCAATCTGCGACTGTTTGCTGATGATGCTTTAGTCTACGGAAAGGTGGTGGTGTTGTTGAGTGACTGTATGAGGATACAAGAAGACTTAGACAAAATTTCTAGTTGGTGTGATGAATGGCAGCTAGCTCTAAATGTAGAATAATGTAAGTTAAAACGCATGAGTTTGAAAAAGAATCCCGTGATATTAGAATACGGCATTAGTAGTGTGTTACTTGACACACTCACATCGATTAAATATCTGGGCGTAACGTTGCAAAGCGATATGAAATGGAACGAGCTTGTAGGGAAGGCGAATGGTCGACTTCGGTTTATTGGGAGAATATTAGGATAGGGTTGTTATCTGTAAAGGAGGCAGCATATAGGGCCGGCCAGAGTGCACAAGCGCTTCTAGGCGCTACAGTCTAGAACCGCGCGACCGCTACGGTCGCAGGTTCGAATCCTGTCTCGGGCATGGATGTGTGTGATGTCCTTAGGTTGGTTAGGTTTAAGTAGTTCTAAGTTCTAGGGGACTGATGACCTCAGCATTTAAGTCCCATAGTGCTCCGAGCCATTTGAGCCTGCATATGGGACGCTGGAACTACCTATTGTTGCGTGCTGTTCGTGTGTTTGGGATCCGCACCGGGTCGGATTAAAGGACGACATCGGCGCAATTCAGAGACGGGCTGCAAGATTCATTAAATGTATGTTCAAGCAGCATGCAAATATTACGGAGGTGCTTCGCATTTCAAATGGGAATCCATGGGGGGATGACGACGTCCTTTTCGAGGAATGCTATTGAGAAAAGTTTGGAGATCTGGCATTTGAAGCAGACTGACTAACGATTCTAATGCCACCGACGTACGTTTCACATGAGTACCGTGAAGATAACATACGAGAAATTAAAACTCGTACAGAGGCAAATAGACAATCGTTTTTCCCTCGCTTTCTTTGCGAGTGGTACAGGAAAGGAAATTAATAGTAGTGGCACAAGGTACCCTTCGCCACGCTCGGCACGGGTGGCTTGTGGGCTGTGTAAGTAGATGTAGATGCAGAGGTTCATAACAAACATTCGGCAAGAGCCAGGCGGCGTACTACTTCCTTCCTCAAACGTGTCGCTAAAGGACCACTCCAGTATCCTAATTTGTATGGTCGATTTCGGAGAGAATCATCAATATAATCGCATGAGGCATGTGCTTTCTGAATGGCTGTCGTAGGGAAATGGAGGCAACTACAGCCAGTAACGACAACGGCAGTAATTGGCGTTCGCAAGGGGAGCTCCGGTAGCCTTGCGCCAGAGAGAGACGCGCAATGAGCCGCGCAGGCAGGACCCCTGGTGACTGCACGAACGGAGCACGGGCGCGCGCGGCGGGTTGCCTGATTGCCGGCGGATTGCTTTCGTTATCTGGGCGCCGCATTAGCAGGCCCGCTCTGCCAATTACCCAGAGCGGCTGCTGACTGACGGTCCGGTCAATAATTCGCCGCAGCGCCGTGTCCCGCACCCCCGCACTTCAGCCTTGCTGGTCCACCCTCTAGCGTCAGCATCTGTTACGATATGGCCCCGGAGGATGCTCCGTTTTCGACTGTTACACGTTACGAACACGGCCGTTTCCATTTTCAGAGACAATACTTGTTCCCTTGCAGCCATTAATCCGTTTTATCCGTGCGCTACTTCTCAAGTCCAGATAGAATAACAAAGTTTGGGGAGAAGAAGTAAAACTGTTTCGAGGCGATGGCATTGTAATTCTGTCAGAGATGGCAAAGGACGTAAAAGATCAGTTGAACAGAATGGATAATCTCTTACGATAAAGATCACAAAATTAAAACAAGGGTAATGGGATGTAGCGGAATTGTATCTGACAATGGTGAGACACTAAAAGTAGTAGGTGAGTTTTGTTATCTGGGCACCAAATAACTGACGCTGACCAGGTACAGCAAGGAAAAAATTTCTGAAAAAAAATAATTTTTTTTAAACTTGTAATATAAATGTAGGTTAACAGACCTCCAGCGTGCTGTATGTGAAATACACTCACGGAAAAAAAAACCGTAGCTCCACAAGGAGTTCTGCGACATAAACGAAAGTTGGTAGGCGTGTTTGTGCATCTGAAAGATGATATCTGTTCAGATTTTGCACCAGTCGGATGTTCCTTCTGCAATATTGCAGAAAGACTTTGCAGGAATGTAACCACGATACATGACTGTTGGCACCGGTGGGCACGAGAATGTACCGTCGCAAGAAGACCGGGCTCCTCCACTCCGGACAGCCACTACCAAGAGGGGGGACCATCGTGTTCGGTGTTATGGGTCTGGCGAATCGTATTGCATCTGCAGCAGCAGTTTGAGCAGTAGTTGGCAGCACAGTCACACAGCGAAATGTTAGAAATCGGTTACTTCAAGGACAGCTCCGAGCCAGATTCAGTTGTGTCAAGCGAGAGCCATTGGAGGGCAGGGGGGGTAGGTCTTTTGTGTTTCTCATGAAAGCTGGTTCTACCTCGGTGCCAGTGTGGCCATGTGTTGGTTAGTACGCGGCCTGGTGAGGGCCTACAGCTAACCTGTCTGCATGTTAGATACACCAGACCTACATCTGGAGTTATGGTTATCCAACGCACCCTGACTCCAAAAGAGAATGTCAATATTTTGATTCGAACTGTTGTGCTGCCATTTACGAACAGCGTTCCAGGCGGTGTCTTCCAACAGGATAACAGTCGCCCAAATACCACTGTTTTAACACAACATGCTTTACAGTGTGTCCACTTGTTGTCTTGGCCAGCTTGATTACCAGATCTGTCTCCAGTGGAACACACATGGGACTTCATCGGAAGACGACTCCAGCGTCATCCATAACCACCATTAACTGTCCTTATATTGAACGAACAAGTGCAACAAACGTGGAACTCCATCCCACAAATTACATCCGGCAGCTGTACAACACAATGCGTGCACATTTGCATCCTAGCATTCACAGTTATGGCAGTTTCACCTGTTGTGAATGTACTACGAATTCACATTTGCAATGGCTTATTTTTACCTGTGATGTTCCAGTGTAACTCACTTAAATGCGTTACGTAGACAAATGTATTCCCGAAATTTCATTTACCTACACTACTTATTTTTTGGTGTTGCGCTTTTTTCCGTCACGTATGTCAGCAGTTTTTCCTTTCTCCACTTAAATGGTTAGAATCCTTTATTTATTCATGGAGACTTGTTTCCGGCATTACGCAAGTTTTCAAACCATCCTGTAAAAATAAAGTTACAGTACATGTTACAGTGATTATACAAACGAGGCATGAATTTAGGCATTAGTTCAAAGCATGCCTATTTACTGTATTTTGATTACTTACAAAGACGGTATATAATTTTCGTGTAACCTTACATATAACAGGCACTCATGCCTATACTGATACCTCTTTTGTATATTTATTGTAACGTCTTGTTTTTATAGGACGTTTGAACAAGGACATAATGTCTGAAGCTAGTCCACACCAACAAATATAGCCTTTAACCGCTTGGCCACCAAGGCCGGCTTCTCAAGTTGTGATAGTGAGTTTAAACTTCCCTTAAAGTTAGCGGTTAAAGCTGGAACATCCATGAGGCTGTTCACTGTTGATGCGGTTGTCTGTTAGAAGGTATGACGGTCATTCAGTAAACAACGCCCTTCTATAGTTTTCAAAGAAAACATTTATTCTTAAGAGTTAGAATTTGCTGACAATATCAGTCAACTTTTTTTTGGATGTACTATTTTTTTACGTAGTGTCCCTCACGTTCTATGGCGTTACGCCAGCATCATTTAAGGCCTTATATTCTGGTGGTTTCTGGTGATTAAGGGTGGCAGTGTGGTACTGGTGTGCAAGACTCACACTCCCCCTTGGCTGTCGAACTTACTTGGAGCTACTTCGCCGATCTTTTTTCAGGATAGTCGGCTGCGATATTCTGCCCAGCTCCTTCTCCGAAGAATAGATGCTACTCTGGGGGAATTTTCTATACTTTTAAATAACTCGGTACACTCGAGAATACTTTGAATTCAATCTCACTTTATTTCGTAACACTTTTCATACACTAAACATTTCCCGTAACCTCGACACCTTCTGGTCCGATAGAAGCTATCACAATCATCTTTCTATAAATACAGTTTTAAGTTTAATAAGACAACTGTCCAAAGTTTACCACAGTAAGTGAGAGAATGAATGAATAAAAGTCTTTTTTTCTTTCAACAACCTTCAAATCTTCACACCAATAATGTTTTATATCTCGTAGAGCACGATGCGTTTACTCCATGGGCGGGACGTGTAACTTCTTAGGCGGGCTCGGTGACTACCTGCTCGCGCCGATCGTCCGTCCGATACACGTTCGTCCTGTACACACACAATTGTGGGGCAGTAGAGATAGTTCTACTTTACCACACTTACCTCTAAAATAATGTTTGTTCGAGACGGCGGAAATACGAGTGTCTCTAGAATTTACCCCGAAATTCTCGAGGTACTACAATATTCCGCCATATTTCTTTGCTCCTCATCAACTACTTCTTTCTCTGTTAGTAAACTGCTAGCATTGGATTCTTGTGTCCCAGTGCTTCTGCCGCGGAAGCATCGTGGATACACTTATGAGACTCGGGTGGCAGACACTGCAAGAAAGGCGTTCTGCATTGAGGTGTGTTTACTGTTAAAATTCCGAGAGCGTTCATTCCTTGAAGAGTCAATCAAGATATTCCTTTTTCCTACGTATATCTCGCTCTTGTCTTGTGCTCGTAGCCATGTTCCCATCGCATGACTTACGTCGTCATCATCATCATCATCGTAGGCATCTAACTTTATCCCACGTAGAGAATCCTTAAGTGGCCCAAAAAGCTGGAAGTCCGAGAGCGCCAGGTCTGGACTATAGAGTGGAT
Organism: Schistocerca piceifrons; assembly: GCF_021461385.2. Taxonomy (NCBI): domain Eukaryota; kingdom Metazoa; phylum Arthropoda; class Insecta; order Orthoptera; family Acrididae; genus Schistocerca; species Schistocerca piceifrons. The sequence goes on along the minus strand of NC_060143.1, from coordinate 400,408,420 downwards.
GGGGCAATGACGTCCAACACAACTTGACAATGTGTTCCTGTGTTCTGAGGCCTGTTTGAAGTGTGCGGTGTTGTGTTGGAGTGAGAATCATTTTGGATTATTGTGAGACCGAACACAACGGAAACGGTTTAGAGCAGGCGCTCGATCCATCATGTCGGGCAGTGTGGCTGTGACAGGACGACCGAAACGTGGCTGATTATGGAGGTCAGTTCGTGAACTCCATGATCCTTTAACCCCATTTACCCGTCATCCAAAAGCGCTCCTATTGACTGCATAATTACCATACACTGCATACAAACGTTTATGGATGTTCACCATGATTTCTTTTTCCACAACCAGGAATCCAGTAACAGGTCGTTACTATAACATGTGTCTCACGTACACGCAATTTTGATTGTTCACTACAACTCTGTCATCTGTCGAAATTTTTGGAAACTTCGCACACGTGCAGCTGAAAACATCAAATTAGAAGCACGTAAAAGGAACTTTTCCTACATGTATTAACAGCCGGAAAACATAATCTGGGACACTACTTACAACGCCAGAAGGGTGTAGCGAAATGCTGGAAGACCTGCAGAGGACAGTTAATTGTTGCAGGGAATGGCAGTTGACGCTGAACGCAAATAAATGTACGTATGAGTTTAAGTAGGCGAAGAAATCCACAACTGTACAACATTGGTGACAAATCACTGCGAACAGGATGGATGGATATGTTGGTATGGGCGCTCAACAGTGTAGTCTTTAGCGCCCGAACGGAAACAATAACGGACGAGTGTCACTAAAATGCAGCAAGTCAAAAATAAGACTAAAATTAAAGGTGACAGTCTACAGTAGCAGTAGCAAAGTGGAAAACAGCATGTAAAGAGGAGAACTGCAAGAGAACGTAGGGGAAGGGGTTAAAATGAAACACACAGCACATGTTTGGAACTGACCTATTACAAGAATAAAAAGGAGTGGTCAGCCACTCGGCAACACACTAAAAATTCCAACCTAAAATTTTAGGCTGAAGCCCAGAAACATCACAGTACCTTAGAACTTTCTTGACACTCGCCTCTTCATCGGCTAAAATCGAGGGCAGATCCCCACTAATATTAACTTCCGCCCTGACAGAACGATATAAATCACACTCAACTAAAATTTGGCGTACAGTGATTCGTACGCCACAGGCAACACACAGCGGGGTTCCTCTCGCCGTAGTAAGAAGGCATGCGTAAGAGGACAGTGCCCTATGCGAAGACGTGTAAGGGTCACTTTGTCCCGCCTAGGTGACCGGCAGGAGGAACACCACGGCTGGATGGTGGGTTTCATCAACCGCAGCTTATTTTCCGTCACCGCCAGCCATTACTCCTCCCACAATTGCATAGACTTCCGTCGCAGCACAGAAACGACACCTTGCAAAGGAATAGAACATTGTGTCACCTCCGGTAATCTGCAGGCGTCCTTGGCAGCTCGATCAGCTTGTTCATTTCCCCGTATGCCCTCATGCCCTGGCACCCAGCAAAAGGACACTTGCTTGCCCTGTCGTTGGAGAATGTACAGTTGGTCGTAAATCAGCTGTTCCAACTTCTCCGCTGGCTACAGGTTCTGCAGTGACTGTAATGCGCTCAGTGAGTCAGAGCAAATTAGAAAGTGTTTGCCCTGAGTACACCGTATCTGCTCCAATGCCTTCAGGATCGCGTGAAGTTCTGCGGAAAAAAAGAGTGTATTCCTGGGGAAGGCGAATCCTGATGACACGTTCGGGAAACACTACTGAGCAGCCAAGAAAACCCCCTGTTGGGATCCATCAGTGTAGACTACTGTAAAATCATGATGCCTCTCTAAAATATTAAAAAACAAAGATTTGAAAGTAAAATCTGATGTACTGTCTTTCTTAAAATTTGCCAAATCTAAAATCAGTCTGGGCCTCTGGAGGAGCCAAGGTGGATATCTGCTCCAACCTCGACGTGAAACATTAAAACCGGCCACACCCATCTCTAAAATGCAATCCTTTCACGAATCCCATAGGGCCTTGTTGCTCGTTGCCGGTTACGAAAAAGCCTTTCCAGTGGAGGCCGAGCAACAGTGTGGTATGCAGGTGTGTATGGTGTGGATAATGTTTTGTAGGCCTGGCGCCGCCGGAGGTGAAGTGGCGGTTCACCTGCCTCTGCACAGAGGCTCGGTATGGGGCTCGTTCTGAACGCCCCAGTGGCCAACCGAATCCCCTCATGGTGCACCACATCCAAGAGCTTTAAATAAGTGGGTCTTGCAGACCCATACACCGTGCATCCATAATCAAGCCAGGACCGCACGAAGGCTCTTTAAAACCGGAGCAGACAAGGCCTGTCTCCTCCCCATGTGTGGTGACTAAGACATTTTAAAATAGACAGCGCCTTAAGAGACCGTTTTTTCAGTTTCTTAATGTGTGGCAGCCACGTAAGCTTAAAATCAAAAGTAAGGCCCAGAAACTTCACCGTGTCTTTAAAATTCAGAACGGTGTCCCCCATCCTCAACTCAGGCAAGTCAAAAATGGCACGAGAACGGTTAAAAAGAACACACACTGACTTATCAGTTGAAACTTTAAAACCACTCTTCTGTGCCCATTCATCCAAACGTCGCAGAGTGAGTTGCAACTGACGGGTCGTCGTTGCAAGGCTTGAAGAAGAGCAAAATACAGAGAAATCGTCCACAAACAAGGAACACTGCACAGGACTTTTCACGACAGACGTCATACAATGGCAAAGACCGTCACACTTAAAACACTACCTTGACGGACACCGTTCTCTTCTTCAAAGCGACCAGACAGTACGTCTCCGACTCGGTACTGAAAATAACGTGGCGACAGGAAGGACCGAATAAAATTGAGAAGACATCCATGAAAACCCCATTCGTGGAGCTGCCTGATGATAAGATGCCTCCAAGTAGTGTCGTATGCCTTTTCAATGTCAAAAAATATTCCCGACAGGTGATGCTGGCGCAGGAAAGCCTGTTGTATAGCCGCCTCCAGGAGGGCGAACAGCAACAGTCGTAAAATACCTGGAAATCGTAAGGCATTGATGGCCGTGAGTCCCCACATGGGGAAGTTCGGCTGCCGAGTTGCAGGTCTTTTCAGCTGACACCACATTGGGCCCCTTGCGTGTCGATGACGATGAAGTGTTGATGTTGATGACGGGAAAGATGACGACACAACACCCAGTCCACTAGCGGAGAAAATCTCCGACCCGGCCGGGAATCAAACTCCGTCCGCTGCATCGCATTCAGACGCTCTGACCATCCAGCTAAGGAGGCGCACCGCCTGGAAGTAACCACCCTGAACGTTATGAAGTGGAATTACCACATAACGAATTGTGGCAAATGCATATGTACGGCTGAGATTCGTGTAGATAATCTTAAGGAAACGTATTTCATCCACGGAAAAATTGGCTTACAAAACACTTCTTCGAGCGATTTCCGACTAGTACTTAACAGTGTGTGATCCTTAACAGTTCGGGTTAACAGAGGAGATACACAAGATCGACGCGAAGAAACAAGCGTTTCCTTACTGAATCGTCGGTCCGCGCGAGAGCATTACTCAAATGCTCAACGAACTTCAGTGGAAGAGGTGACAAAAGAGGAGTTGTATATCACGGAGAAGTTACTGCTGAAATTCTGAAGTAGTACGTACCGGGAAGAGCGGACAAAGTATTACTTTCTCTTACACATGATTTGCGAAATGATCGCCACGAGAAAATCCGAAAAATTAGAGCTGACTCGGTGGGTTACCAACAGTCATTCTTCCCATGCACCAATCGCGAATGGATATGTTACCACAAGTACCATCCGCACAAATGGTAAGGTGGCTTGCCGCGGATAGATGCAGAATTAGATAAGTGGCAAAGAAAAGATGGACAAAATTTTGCACTCAATTAAAACGGTCTTCGTTAGCGACAGAACACTAGCTCATTTGTACGAGGAGTTCGGTACACCTTTCGTAGTATTTGTAACGAATATAGTAAATATTTTGTCTGATTTTTTTTTTATTCCTTAGATTTCATATAAATTGTTCGATGTACAGGGTGGTCCATTGATCGTGGCCGGGCCAAGTATCTCACGAAATAAGCGTCAAACGAAAAAACTACAAAGAACGAAACTCGTCTAGCTTGAAGGGGGAAACCACATGGCGCTATGGTTGGCCCGCTAGATGGCGCTGCCATAGGTCAAACGGATATCAACTGCGTTTTTTAAAATAGGAACCCCCATTTTTATTACATATTCGTGTAGTACATAAATAAATATGAATGTTTTAGTTGGACCACTTTTTTCGCTTTGTGATAGATGGCGCTGTAATAGTCACAAACGTATAAGTACGTGGTATCACGTAACATTCCGCCTGTGCGGACGGTATTTGCTTCCTGATACATTACCCGTGTTAAAATGGACTGTTTACCAATTGCGGAAAAGGTACATATCGTGTTGATGTATGGCTATTGTGAACAAAATGCCCAACGGGCGTGTGCTATGTATGCTGCTCGTTATCCTGGACGACATCATCCAAGTGTCCGGACCGTTCGCCGGATATTTACGTTATTTAAGAAAACAGGAAGTGTTCAGCCACATATGGAACGTCAACCACGACCTGCAACAAATGGTGATGCCCAAGTAGGTGTTTTAGCTGCTGTCGCGGCTAATCCGCACATCAGTAGCAGACAAACTGCGCGAGAATCGGGAATCTCAAAAACGTCGGTGTTGAGAATGCTACAACAACATCGATTGCACCCGTACCATACGTCTATGCCCCAGGAATTGTATGGCGACGACTTTGGACGTCGTGTACAGTTCTGCCACTGGGCACAAGAGAAATTACGGGACAATGACAGATTTTTTGCACACGTTCTATTTAGCGACGAAGCGTCATTCATCAAGAACGGTAACGTAAACCGGCATAATATGCACTATTGGGCAACGAAAAATCCACGATGGCTGCGACAAGTGGAACATCAGCGACCTTGGCGGGTTAATGTGTGGTGCGGCATTATGGGAGGAACGATAATTGGCCCCCATTTTATCGATGGCAATCTAAATTCTGCAATGTATGCTGAGTGTTCTACCGATGTTACTACAAGATGTTTCACTGCATGACAGAGTGGCGATGTACCTCCAATATGATGGATGTCCGGCACGTAGCTCGCGTGCGGTTGAAGCGGTATTGAATAGCATATTTCATGACAGGTGGATTGTCGTCGAAGCACCATACCATGGCCCGCACGTTCACTGGATCTGACGTCCCCGGATTTCTTTCTGTGGGGAAAGTTGAAGGATATTTGCTATCGTGATCCACTGACAACGCCTGACAACATGCGTCAGCGCGTTGTCAATGCATGTGCGAACATTACGGAAGGCGAACTACTCGCTGTTGAGAGGAATGTCGTTACATGTATTGCCAAATGCATTGGGGTTGACGGACATCGTTTTGAGCATTTATTGCATTAATGTGGTGTTTACAGGTAATCACGCTGTAACAGCATGCGTTCTCAGAAATGAGAGGTTCACTAAGGTATCGGATTGGAACAACCGAAATAAAATGTTCAAACGTACCTACTTTCTGTATTTTAATTTAAAAAACCTACCTGTTACCAACTGTTCGTCTAAAATTGTGAGCCATATTTTTATGACTATTACAGCGCCATCTATCACAAAGTGAAAAAAGTGTTCCAACTAAAACACTCATATTTCTTTACGTACTACACGAATATGTAATAAAAAATGGGGGTTCCTATTTTAAAAAACGCAGTTGATATCCGTTTGACCTATGGCAGCGCCACCTAGCGGGCCAACCATAGCGCCATCTGGTTTCCGCTTTCAAGCTAGACAAGTTTCGTTCTTTGTATTTTTTTCGTTTGACGTTTTATTTCGTGAGGTATTTGGCCCGGTCACGATCAATGGACCACCCTGTAGTTTATGTACTGTAAAGGCACCTGAGCAATCCCTGCGGTGGGTAGTCATAAAATTTTTATAATTGCCTCTCTCACCTTGTTGTATAACTAACGCACCATACGTCAGTCACTTAAGAGTGTATGTTTCGTATTTTTTTACATTTTTCAAATAAATGGGTGCATCTTTTCCGTTCTGCTCCGTCGACGGGCTAGGATGGGGTGGGGTAATTTTTTTGTTAAATTGCTGCATACACTTTAAAATTATTAGCAATATCATCTTAAAACTAAGAGCTTGAGTTGTTTAATGAACAATTTAGACTAAAGAATACGGAATATTGATAAAACTGTTAAGAATAAGAACATGAATTTAATGTCATTTTGAGAAATGTACTATTATTTTTAATGCTTAATACTAAGTTAATGTTACTGTATTGAGTCCCATCGCTCGTACACTAGATGTATTTTTTTTGCTAAATGACAGGCTAATAATATGACTGACAGATGTTTCATCAATAAACTAGGAACTCTGCTCTCCATTGACTTCAGGTATGGCGGTAGTGGTGGTTAGTGTTTAACGTCCCGTCGACAACGAGGTCATTAGAGACGGAGCGCAAGCTCGGGTTAGGGAAGGAAATCGGCCGTGCCCTTTCAAAGGAACCATCCCGACATTTGCCTGAAACGATTTAGGGAAATCACGGAAAACCTAAATCAGGATGGCCGGAGACGGGATTGAACCGTCGTTCTCCCGAATGCGAGTCCAGTGTGCTAACCATTGCGCCACCTCGCTCTGTACTTCAGGTATGCTTCCAGCTCGTCTTTTTGCTGTGCGGTGAGCAGATTTTTAAAATGTCTTACCTGATCTCTGCAGTTGGGATTATTCTTAACTCTTCGAACGTATCTGTCCAACGTTAACTTTTTGAGGTACTTTTAAAACTCCCATTTCAGAATCTAAAACGACTGATTATGCCATTCGTATTGATTTAATGTGCAGTTGCTTTCTATCAGTCTTTCTAAGTCATCTGTGAAAGCAAGGGAAAAAAATATATAGTTTGAAAACTATTTGAATCGAAACATGAAGGGGCAGAACGGGACGCTATCCTATATCGTCCCGTCCCTTTCCGCCCCAAACAACATATTTCATATTAGCAAATTTTATAGGCCATAATAACTGACGTATGTAACTACCGTATAGCGATAGGCATGCACGTAAAGATTAATTAAGAATTAAAGGCTTGTCTTGTGTTTAAATATACCAGAAGTTACAAAACACAACTGGACACGTGAAGGACAATGGTTCACTTAAAGAGTCGCACTCCAAACCAAGTCAAAATGGCTATCGCTCTTTACTTCTGTGCAGAGACATACAAGGGTTATTTCGTAAGTCCGATAAATTTCCATAAAAGAATGGGACATTTTTGTCGCGCCTTCGTTGTTGGTAAGCGTGATTATTCCAAGCGTCGTATGAAGAATTTCAACAATGTAGAGCGTACATTTCATTGTTGACAGCCGTCTGAATTGGACAGTGTGTCGACTGCGATTGCAAATGGAGAAAACCGGACTTTGTGTTGTTATTAAACATTTTCTTTCGAAAGATTGGACTGCCACCCAAATCAAAACAGAATTGGATGAAGTTACATGTCTCTCCAGTAAACTGCAGCACACTCCAATTTAGAAAACAGCACAATCAAGTTGCGCCCCGCGGTCTCCTTCTGCCTGGCGGATTGTATTCTAAGGCCGGCACGCGAATCTGAGACCTCTGCTTTTCGCAGGCAAGAGCTCTACTGACTGAGTTATCGAATCACGACTCACAACTCACCCTCACAGCTTCACTTTCGTCAATAACATCTCATATAGCTTTCATATTTCATAAAAATTCGCCTACTTACTTCCGGAAGACAGACGCACTCTGCCACAGAAGGGAATTTAGTTTGGTTTTTATTTTTTTCCTCTACATGTTGCAGTGCTGTCAGACAATGAAATTCTCGAGCCATAGAACCGTAACAGGTCGGTAGAGGAGAACAGGCAAAATGTCGCAATCCATCGATAAACTGGAGTACGTACGAAGGGTATTCATAAATTGTAGATTGGAAATCAATAAAGGGCTATCAACCAAAAAACTGTTCCCCAGTAAGAGTCACACAACTATCGCAAAATTTTTGGAAGTTCTTTTTATCATTTGAAAGAAATATTTTATTCTGAAAAACGCAGAACGTGCAGAAAGCCATACAGGTATTGGCAGAAGCGAGGTAACTGCTAATGAAAGAAATCTCAAGTATTTACAAGTTTTTTAATAATAAATAATTTACGGATACACTATCCAGTGTTTAAGTTATTTTAATCCTTTTTTTAAATTTTACAGTGTACAAAGCAATTTTAATTCATTAACTTTTCGAATAAGTGTTCATATACGGCAGCATATATCTCTTCTTTTCAGCTGACAAGTTGTTTTTACATTGTGACTGTAAAACAAAGTTCTTTGTTAGATCAGTAGGCACCCCTTTCTTCAAAATCTTATAGGTGCTTCAGTCTTCAATTTCGTTGAACATCGTTCTCGTCTTGACGACACATATTCCAGTTTTTTTTCACTTCGATTCAACTACATCTGGAAATATTTATTTTCGTTGTATTAATATGTGTACCGGCTTCTTTTTAAAAATCAAAAAAGTCCTGAGGCAGGAGCATAGTAACCACAAATGGATTGCGTTCTCCATACGTTTTGCTTGGTCATTAGGTACTTGACATTCTTCCAGACTTTTATGTTTTCCAAACTGGGCAAAAACTTTCAGAGACATAAATCGTCAGATAAATCCAAAGAAAGAGCATAATTTTATTCTTATTGTGGCCAGTGCAGTTATGCCACTGTGTACATCCATTCTTTTTACAATGTATTTTCGTGAACTTGAACAGCCGGCCGCGGTGGGCGAGCGGTTCTAGGCGCTTCAGTCCGGAACCGCGCGACCGCTACGGTCGCAGGTTCGAATCCTGCCTCTGGCATGGATGTGTGTGATGTCCTTAGGTTAGTTAGGTTTAAGTAGTTCTAAGTTCTAGGATACTGATGACCTCAGATATTAAGTCCCATAGTGCTCAGAGCCATTCGAACCATTTTTTGAACTTGAACAAAGGAGTGTGGCTGCATAGTATTGTTGTAGACAATGCTCGCAAACAATTACAAACCTATGTGGCACTTAACCCGCTGTAGCCTTACCAGTCTGCCGGCGTATACCGCTCATCCAATCTTTCTTGCCTTATATGTACTACTAGAAATGATCGTAGAGCTTAGCCTGCTGTTCAAGTTGTTGGTAACGGCCCTTAGCCTTTTTTTGGGTCTAAATAAAAAAAAGGTACTTTGCCCGTTATTGATTTCCACTCTAAAATTTTAATTATAGTCTCCAAATAATTTTATTTCCAGTTACGTCTCTGCAGTCATTGTACAATAGGCTGTGCCATTTTGTTGTGGCTGGTCCTGCAGCGTGCTATGGTCCTTTGGGGCTGGAATTATAATGTGTACTATGAATGCAAACGTATACTAGAAAATAAACAAAAATTTTTATTACATAACGTTATTTTTCGAAGTGATAAACCAGATTTTATGAATTCAAGGGAAATCTTCGTGTATGACTGTAAAATAATTTAATTGAGAAAGAAACCTATCACTATAAGCAAAGCATTAATTCCACTGATCTTGTGGAAGGCCACATAGTATCCATTTATCTGTTACTGGTCGTGGCATATTTTTAGTGTCATTATCTGATAGAGCCACAAAGTTTGCACTAATGTTGGAATAAAAAAAGCGTTATATCCATTAGAAAATGGTACGCCAGTAGAAACTAATCGCATAATGTGCAACATTAGAGCGACACTACGAGAACAATTAAAGTAAAAGTTGATTCGTCTCACGTATTTTAGCAAACCACATGGGCGTCAGTAAACCTGTGCGCGAGTTGTCCATTTTTACTAACTATGTAACAAGTGTTTTCTTAGGCAGTTTGGACAATGACTTCTAGTTCTACTACTAATAAAGGCAGCATGGAAAACATGAACAACTACATGGGAATATTCCTGTTACCAGTAACCACAAAGTTCTATCATTTCCCATCCTGGTGCTTTTGCCATCCCAAATCGAACATCAGAAATGACAGTGGTTTCCAGCCCTTCTCAGAACATTGCCCCTGAGTGCAACCAGATATTAGCTAGTACATTTCCTCCCCCCCCCCCCCTCCACACCCCCACCCCAATTATCATGTAAACCTTAGAATGAGATAGAATTTTCTCTGAATACTTTTAGTTTTAAAATGATGAAAGATAAATGGTATTTAGTTTTTGGAGGTGAACTAATGAGTTAGGGAGACAATTGGTACTACTTATATCCAACAAACTTTTTTTTTATAGAATCGCCAGTGCTACTTACAACTCCTGACAAAAGAAAGCTAACTATCCACATTAAGGGTAAACACTATCTACAAATGTGCTCTCTTCACACTGTTTTGATCCTTAGCTAATTTGCTTCATCCACACTCTGCATCTCTATTTACAAAAACAAACAAGTTAAAATGTGTGCCCTATACACGCTGTTTGTAAATCACTTGATTGTTGGAATCCTTACTTCTGAAGTGGCATAAACTGGAAAACTTCAGGATGCCAATGCTTGTGTCTCTTCGCTGGAACTAATAATCATAATACAGTGTAGGTCCTGCAGTTATTAGCCTTTACATATTTACTGTTGTGTTGTGCTGTCAATTAGTTCAGTGATCGGTTGTGAACTGAATAATAAACAAGTTTTGGCGCATTTGTGGAACTACCCACAACCCTGAGAAAGAATTTTCGTGAGTTATTTTTACTGTCAATAGATGCATGATACAAAATACAAAGTAGGGGTACCCTATGTGAGGAAGGTGATGTTCATACATTCATTTCACAAGCTGTATTCTACACCACACTGTGTCATTTATTAATGCTAGCATTTGGCAAAAAATGCACTTCATGATTTATTATGTAATGATTATTACAGTCTCACAAAATAATGCTAATAGAAATTACTGTAGATTTTAAAAATGAGTCCGTTTCGTGAGCAAAACACATTGTAACCATTTTACCTCAGAAGATTTCATTTCACACCTAAGGGGATAATTACGCCCAGATTGTCAACCACTGATATATGGGAATGCCAAGAGGGCTTCAGGAAATGTTTAACAGTCAAACAGATCCATAACCGCAAAACATCATAAGATATTATATACTAATGTCTAACCAGTACCTGTCAGTCTTTGTGGATTTCAAGAAAGCCTCTGATTCAGTAGACTGTAAACTCATGTTAAACATCCTTAATGAATTCAGAGTTGACCCTAAACTTCTGGCAATAATTAGAGCCGCTCTGAGGGAAAAAAGTGCCTCTCTGATTCCTTTGACATAAAAACGGAGTCAAACAAGGCGTTGGGCTGTGTTCTTGAAAAAATTAGGATTTGGCTAACGAGACCGAGGTAAACCGATTGTAGCGCGACGAGAAAGGGAACAAAATCCAAGGGATTCATCGTAGACTGTCTGGCTTTCGCTGATGATGTAGCCATTCTGTCAAACGACGTAGAAACTGACAGAATTCAAATAAACTGGAAAAGGAAGTCGACGGACAAACTTGCGTGCAGGTATCATTCGAAACAACTACGTTAACTTGAAATAGCTCAATTAACGTCACGGACGATCTACAGTGTAACTAAAAATGCCTTTCACAAAACACTAACATCATTATGAAACCGTTCTGAAGCCGGTAGTAATGAATGAAGCCGATACACTATTTAAAAATTCAAATAAAGGTCTCTTTGAAAACATGGGAAAAAACAGCGCAGATGCATTAAGTTAGGCTTGGGATTGAGTCACAAAAAGTTCCAAGAAAGCCTACTGAGAAAACGCCGCAACCACAATGGCCTGGTTTAGAAAGACCAAATAACCCCTCCAGTTCCTGCAAATCAAATCGGAAGTTACTTCTTCCCCAAAAAAATATAGTGACGAACGGGCTACATCGAGACGCTCATCCAAAGAGGAAACATGGTGTTCGTTGGACGAAGGAGCGCGCAAGCAAGTCCCTTTCACAAAGAGTGAAGGAAATCTGGGCTTCAAAGAAAGCAAAGTTCACTGCCAAATATAACAAGATTTAACGTGATCTTAGATGACAGCGGCGAAATAAATAAAGTAATTAATAGATAATAATATAATAATAATAATAATAATAATAATAATAATAATAATAATAATAATAATAATAATAATATTGATGTTACCTCTGGTACATTTTCATTTTTCAACTACACATTTATGAACATTGTGAAGAATTCCAAATTATGGACCCTATACCATAAAGAACCAAAGGCATTTAATTGCGGGACTACTGCTACATGAAGCAACCGAGATAACCTCTATCTTTCTTGAACTGCAGGTACACGAATAACTTTCATGCAGCAAAATTCATATTGAACTGAATATATAAGACTCTTGCACTAACAAGACACTAATATCTTTCATTTGTTTCAATAAAGTTTTACTGGCGCTTCAGACTGAATATCAATCTGTTCGAATGGAAAAACACTATGTTCGAACGTCATCTTAGTGTGTGTATGGCACTGCGTAATTTGTGCACCAGTTCCATACCGTTAAAAATTTCCAGTTGGATAAGATTGAAACAAATAAAAATAAAGTTCCACGCAGCTACGTACACTTATTAATATAGTTAGATGTCAGCTAGTCTTCTCAGTTCCGCTTTAAGAAAGTTTTTTTCTAGCAAGTAGTACACTCCTGGAAATGGAAAAAAGAACACATTGACACCGGTGTGTCAGACCCACCATACTTGCCCCGGACACTGCGAGAGGGCTGTACAAGCAATGATCACACGCACAGCACAGCGGACAGACCAGGAACCGCGGTGTTGGCCGTCGAATGGCGCTAGCTGCGCAGCATTTGTGCACCGCCGCCGTCAGTGTCAGCCAGTTTGCCGTGGCATACGGAGCTCCATCGCAGTCTTTAACACTGGTAGCATGCCGCGACAGCGTGGACGTGAACCGTATGTGCAGTTGACGGACTTTGAGCGAGGGCGTATAGTGGGCATGCGGGAGGCCGGGTGGACGTACCGCCGAATTGCTCAACACGTGGGGCGTGAGGTCTCCACAGCACATCGATGTTGTCGCCAGTGGTCGGCTGAAGGTGCACGTGCCCGTCGACCTGGGACCGGACCGCAGCGACGCACGGATGCACGCCAAGACCGTAGGATCCGACGCAGTGCCGTAGGGGACCGCACCGCCACTTCCCAGCAAATTAGGGACACTGTTGCTCCTGGGGTATCGGCGAGGACCATTCGCAACCGTCTCCATGAAGCTGGGCTACGGTCCCGCACACCGTTAGGCCGTCTTCCGCTCACGCCCCAACATCGTGCAGCCCGCCTCCAGTGGTGTCGCGACAGGCGTGAATGGAGGGACGAATGGAGACGTGTCGTCTTCAGCGATGAGAGTCGCTTCTGCCTTGGTGCCAATGATGGTCGTATGCGTGTTTGGCGCCGTGCAGGTGAGCGCCACAATCAGGACTGCATACGACCGAGGCACACAGGGCCAACACCCGGCATCATGGTGTGGGGAGCGATCTCCTACACTGGCCGTACACCACTGGTGATCGTCGAGGGGACACTGAATAGTGCACGGTACATCCAAACCGTCATCGAACCCATCGTTCTACCATTCCTAGACCGGCAAGGGAACTTGCTGTTCCAACAGGACAATGCACGTCCGCATGTATCCCGTGCCACCCAACGTGCTCTAGAAGGTGTAAGTCAACTACCCTGGCCAGCAAGATCTCCGGATCTGTCCCCCATTGAGCATGTTTGGGACTGGATGAAGCGTCGTCTCACGCGGTCCAGCACGAACGCTGGTCCAACTGAGGCGCCAGGTGGAAATGGCATGGCAAGCCGTTCCACAGGACTACATCCAGCATCTCTACGATCGTCTCCATGGGAGAATAGCAGCCTGCATTGCTGCGAAAGGTGGATATACACTGTACTAGTGCCGACATTGTGCATGTTCTGTTGCCTGTGTCTATGTGCCTGTGGTTCTGTCAGTGTGATCATGTGATGTATCTGACCCCAGGAATGTGTCAATAAAGTTTCCCCTTCCTGGGACAATGAATTCACGGTGTTCTTATTTCAATTTCCAGGAGTGTATATTGTATGAACGGGAATACGCAGTGTGACCACCCAGTGCTCCTAGTCATCCTCAGAGTTCACCGAGCGAAATGGCACAGTGGAATGAGAATGAAGTCGCATTTGCGAGTACAACGGTTCAAATTTTCGCCTCCTGTCCAGAGTTAAGTTTTCCGTGGTTTTCCCCTCATCGCTTAAGGAAAATGAAGAGCGTATTTTAAAGTGACTTTTCTCTAAGAACTGAGGGTTTTTAGAATACACAAATATTAAATCTATTTAATTTCCATTCTTGAAACCTAGTTTTTGGCACATGGCTCCACTTTTATATTCTAATAAGGACATAATGAAGAGAAAAATTTCACCGAATGTTTGAGTATATGGTCATTAAGAAGCAAGTATGATTTTTATCTGTTTAATGAAAAAAAATCCAATACTATTTACAAGTTCTCAAGCACAATTGAAGTAATGGGTTTAGGAAATGGTAAACATTAGACAAAGTGTTAATAAATCGTAATATCCCGTGAATAGTGTTTACTTTGAAAGAAAAAAGTTTGTTATTAAATGGCTAAGCATAACGTCCATCATTTATCCCTAATTTACTTACAAGCCTATGTAATTAGTCTTCTTCTACTTAAAGTTTCCGTCTAGTTGCTCCAATTCAGCTGTAAGATACGACAATTTTTTGCCTCATTTTAACATTTGCGGCTTACACATTCCAAGTAACTGAAAAAGTCTTTTCAAGAGACTGACTTTGAGGTCACATGGATCATTCTCAGGTGTGGCCATTGGTTGCTTAGAGATATGACGGTTTTGAAAAACACGCAAAGGAGATACGTCACTTTCGAAACACTTTGCGACACCATTTTCAACCGGACAAACAACGCATTGCAAAGAAAAAAAGTAAGTTGCATGATGGGAAAACGTGCACCCATTGTTTTGGGACGACAAACTGATTACTGAATGTAACTCTATATTGGATTCAGGAGCGTGGGACACTGCTAATAATACTGTGTTATTTTGAGATTGTTTTTCTATGCAACAAGTTGCGACGTTCCAGTGACGTTATCTTCAGGCCTTTCCCATTATTGACACCAGGAATCACTCGAGCATCTACGAATTCATGACAATGAATGACACATGCTCTTGAAGTTCGGATATATACGAAACCAGATACGATTATTGGCGTCTTGCCTTAGTCATGCTCGAGTGGCACTTGGTGTCATTCATGCGATAGGCGTGAAGATGACGTGATTAGAACGTCGAAAATTGTTGCCTATCAAAACAATTTCAAAATAACATCTGTTGGTATAGTAGTATTACATCTTAAAAACTAATTATTTGTCTGATACACAGGTACGTCAGCCTGGAAATAAGCTCTTAATGATGGGATGCTTTTTGTGAAACGAACACGGTCGCTTTCCTCTGATATCCCTTCCCATTAGGAGATTGTGCTTCATATCTAATTGCCTCTCCGTCAAAGAGGCGTTAAACTATAATCTCTCGTCCCTCGGTATCCGTTTTATGAATTAAAACCCTTTTTTCTTGCTGCAATTTGTATATGTTCCACACACGTTTTGTCTTTCACATTAAGGGGACTTGTATGTCCTATGCCGTCAATGTTAAATTATCGAATTTTGTGACACATTATCTTGGAGACTTTTTAAGACACCAACTTACAATTTTCCGTAATTATTGAATGCATCTTGACAGATACATTGAACGAGAATTATTACGAAAATTCTATTGTGGGGAACGTTATCATTATTTTCAAACACTCAATTTTTTGACAGAATTTTGTAAATAAGTGAACATTAAAGCAAAACAACTCAGGATATTTTAATTATTCTAGTTCCATATGTGTTGAATCTCACACTTGGCATCATGTGAATCTTCATGTCTCTACCATCAGTACTTTTTTATAAAATGGGTCATGTATTGCAAAAAATTTAGTTCAGAGATATTTTTTATTACAAATTCTTGTACAGACGTACGTTTCTGCGTCTTTTATGCACTAGTATTGCCCTGGCCCGTAGTCTGTGTCTTCTTCAGTGTCACAACAGCCCAGTGCTTCCCTTCTCCCTTTCTTTGGCTCAAATGGCTCTGAGCACTATGGGACTTAACATCTGAGGTCATCAGTCCCCTAGAACTTGGAACAACTTAAACCTAACTAACCTAAAGACATCACACACATCCAAGCCCGAGGCAGGATTCGAACCTGCGACCGTAGCGGTCGCGCGGTTCCAAACTGAAGCGCCTAGAACCGCTCGGTCACTCCGGCCGGCTCCCTTTCTTTCTTGCTTCTTGTCATTTGCTGAGCAGCTAACTCTGCTTCACGTACACGAAGCTCATCCAGTTCCCACAGTCCTTTAGCTGTGTTCTGTCCAAATCTTACCCCTAACTTCTCCAGAACGTTAAGTGCTTCATAGTTCCCACCATTAAAAGTTATTACAGCATGAGACACTGCCAACTTTAGAGTCATAAGGCCAACAAATACATTTTTAGGCACACAGCACCACACAACATTATTGAAGGACTCATTCACATTCTGGATCTTCCCATGGAAACACTTCCTCAGTACCTCAGGATTTGCCAAATCTCTATAAATAGGTTTGTTGCCTCCATTACTGCCAAAGGAAGAGAATGTTTATGTGTGAATTCATTCAGGAAGCCAGAAAATTCCGTTTGCCTATATTTACACCAAGTCTTTGAAGGTGGACTCAAAGCATGACATGGCTTTTCATCGGTTGATATTCGGTGAAAGAAAGTGCTCCACACAGCCCTTTTCATCTTCTCGAAATCGTCACAGTTGTCTGTAATGGCCTTCCCGTAATATTCCTAATGGCCTTCCCATAATATTTCTGTAATTCATCAATTATTTGTCCGTTAGTCTTCCAGCACATTTTATTGTCTTGCGATCAGACAGTTTTGCGTTACCCATCTTGGTGTTTTTATGCAGACGTGTTCCCATCCTTTTCTTCACATGTCCTACACACTCTAGTTTTTGTATTGGAACATCATGTGGCTTACTGTTTTGTACTGCAATGGAATCCTTGCTGCCTCCATCACGTAAGTAATTCACATATCTGACACCTCTCTCCTTCTGCGAAAACTGGAAAATGTTAACTGCTCCTTTTACCTCCATTCATCCATTTGTGCCGTCATAATTTTTATACACTGCTGATTATGATCACTGCCACGATGTCCATCGACTTATACATAGCCCCTGCAATTCACAGTTCTTTCTTTTCCTACATTCATTTCCATCCTTCACTGGCCCAAAAATCTGTCTGACGATGGCATTCTGAAATGTCAGGAGTTTTCTTTCCATATTTTGGGTTATGGTCCAGGTCTCTGCTCCATATAAGACTACAGGTTGTGTTGTTGTCTTTTAGATCTTGGTCTTTGAAGATCTCGGCAGAAGCCGTGACTTTAACAGCTTTCCCAGGGCAAACCTTGACCTGTTTCCTGCTTGTGCGGTAATTTCCTGGTCTACCTCGTTCATTTAACTAGTATGGTCCCAAGATATTTAAAGTCTTTTACCCTCTCCAAGACTTTGTCCTCCACCTTCAGGGGTCTGTCGTCATTTTCTCTGCTAAGTACGAGGTATTTTGTCTTGCCCATATTCCACTTCAGGCCTGCTCTCATTGCCTCTTCCATTAATGTTCTTATCATCTGAACCAGGTCTTGCCCTTTCTCTGCTACTCGTATTAAAACTACATCATCCGCATAGGCCAGGGTGTTGATCCGTCTTCCCAACTGTATTCCTGTCTCTAGGCTTGCTACCTTTCTCTGGGCTCTCTCCAATACCAGATTAAACGGAAGAGGGGAGAGGCAGTCGCACTCCAGTCCTCACCTTGTACTTCTTTGATATTTTTCCATTTACTTTCACCATGCGTGTTGTCTCCTGGATGCATATCTGTGTCAGTTTTATGAGTTTTCTGGGAACTTGAGCCCCTTCGAGTTCTTGCCGTATTGCTTGCCTATTCACACTATCATGTGATTTTTTGGAAGTCCACAAAAAGGCAGTGAACATTTTTGCGGAATTTCGAGCTCTTTGCTAGCACTTGCCGTATTGTATGTAAATGGTCTACGGTTGTCTTTCCCTTTCTGAAACCTGCTTGTTGGAATCCCGGTACTATTTGTACATGTGGTGTTAGTCGCTTCAGTAACAACATGCTCAAGATCTTATAAGCTGTGCATAGTAATGTGATTCCTCTATAGTTGCTACATCTCATTGGGTCTCCTCTCTCTTTACAATAGGGCATATGACAGACTCCTTTCATTTTCTGGGATCGTTCCCTTCTTCCAAATTAAGCAGATTAAGTGGTATAGTCTGGCTTGTAGAGTAGCTCTTCCTTTCTTCAGCATATCTGCAAGTATGCCAGCTATTCCTGGCGCCTTCCCCCTCTTCAGCGTTTTTATGATCGTTCTTAACTCTTCCATGCTTGGTAGTTCATACTCCCCCAATGGTACAGTATCTTTGTTTCTCTATATGATTCTTCTTCTTCATGTTCTGTTATAGCAGCCATGGTGTTTATATCGACATTCAGGAGGTTTTCGAAGTAGTTTTTCCATTTGTCCATAGCTTTCATTTTATCTGTCCTTCTTGACCTCTGATCACGCCAATCCTTGGATTATTTCCTTTCTTGAAGAACCTGACTGTCCTGTAAAAGTCTCTTGTATTTCCTGCCGTCCGGTCTTCTTCTGCCAGTTTTATTTTACTGTTTATGAACTCTCGCTTTTCTGTTCGAAGGACTTCTCTAGCTGCTTCCATGCATCCCAACCTTGTTTGTTCATTCAGTTCGTTTGTCAGCCATAACAGTTTCGCTGCTTTTCTCTTGGTGACTGCATCTCTACATCTATCATTAAACCATCCTCTGCTCTTCCTCCTTTTCTCCAGTGGTTTCAGCACCTCACTTGCAGCATCTTTTAAACCTGCCTTGATTTTCGGCCAAAACTTTTCAATATCATCTTCGTCTTCTTATTCTGTGGAAGCAAACCTGTTTCCAATCTCAAGTCCATATCTTTCCTTAACGTGGTCCTCTTTCAGTAGGTCTGCATTTATTTTCTGGTCTGCTTCTCTTCTCTTGCTGTTACGGCTTTCTATCCTCTCCTGTTTGGTAGTCACCACAATGTAATGGTCTGATCCTATTTCTGCACCTCTTTGAGATTTTACGTTCTGGATAGCACTTCTGTGTCCGGCATCTACAAGTATGTGGTCAATTTGGTTCTGAGTCTCTTGGTCATGTGGCTTCCATGTTATCTTATGTATGTCTTTGCGGGGAAAGTAGGCACTCATAATTCTTTAGTTTTTTGAAGCTGCCAGATTAACAAATCTCATTCCCTTGTTGTTAGAGGAATAATGCAGACTGTGAAGGTCAGCGTAAGGTCTCAAAATATCTTCTCTTCCTACTTTAGCATGGCATCACCAAGGAAAACCTTAACATCTTATGATGGTGCATCGTCAGGTCTTCATAGAAACCATCTTTTTCACTGTCATCTTTAACTTCTGTAGGTGCATGGAATGAAACCGAAGTTGTAGAATTTTCCTTTTATTCGTATCCAGCATATTTTTTCATTGACAAAGTCCATCATATTTCCCCTCACTCTGTTGGCTACTGCAAAGCCCAATGCAAACTGATGTTTGCCTTCTTTATTTCCACTGTAGAAGTACCTATACCACTTTTCTTTGTGCATTACTTCTCCAGCCACCTAATTTCGTGCAGTCCCACTATGTCTAGCCTGTACCTATTCAATTCTTCATCAAGGACCTTCACCTTTCCAGGTGAGAATAATGTTTTTACGTTCAAAGTGCCACACTTCACTCAGTGTTTCTTCCGTAATCTCCTGGCCTTAACCTTGGTCTTGCTGGGGTCGTTTCCATTGTTCAGTACCGAATTCGTGGTTATTTCTTGGTGTTTCGTAACAGTAATCTTTTTTACGGTGTGAGGGTGTTGACCCCACGCCCACCCCTAACTTGGAGGACCAGGGTGCCCCATTTAGTCTGGGTCATCACCTTTGACCTATCTGGTATGGGAGACCCTACTAGTAGCAGAGCTACCCCCAGCCCAGCTCTCAGGATCATTTGACCACGCAAGCCCCACCACCACGATAAGGTAAGGACACCATGAGGGCGTTTGAATTTATAAAAGGATTATATTTCTACACTTGCTGCGGATAATGTCCGCGCAAACAAACTTGTACCGAGCGAGATGGCGCAGTGGTTAGCACAGTGGACACTCATCCGGGAGGACGACGTTTCAGATCCGCCTCCAGCCATCCTGATTTAGGTTTTCCGTGATTTCCTTAAATCGCTTGAAACAAATGCCGCAACGGTTCCCCATCCATCCATACGACTTCATGGAATGTGAGTCAGCTGGCTCTAATAAAGCACAATACAAATTTAATTTTCGTACACCTTCCACATATCCTGATAATCCAGGCAATGCTTTCTTTGTCATAGCAGGACGAATGATTTTACTGCCAAATGAGAGCACTCTTGTGTTGAGCAGCGCACGAGATCCTGAAACATAGAGAGAGAGAGAGAGAGAGAGGGAGAGAGAGAGACGATAGCAGGACTTATTTAGTGAGGCGCATCCCTTAAAGCGGGATTAATACTTAGGCGGTTTATCTGGTCCTCGTAGTTTCTTTCACTGCAGTTTTTTTGTCGTAATTTCATTTCGGAACGCTGCAGCGCCGTCCTCTCTGTGTGGGCTCCCTTCCGCTGTTCTCGCAGACAAAGCAACAGCTTTGTTAGGCGAAAGCAGAACGCGTCACCAGCGGCGTCCCACTGTGTGTGTGTGTGTGTGTGTGTGTGTGTGGATGCGCGCGTGCGTCGCTACGCTTCGAGCTACTGCGAGAGGGAAATGTAACATTAAACCAAGCGTCTGTATAAAGCGAATGTATTTTAATTTCAGTTACTCTTTTATAGTTGTGAATTAAAACAGCACTGGAGTTTTATACGAAACCTGTTAAAAATTATAAATGAAAATGAACTGTATAATTCGAATTCTGCACTGCTGAGAGCTCATTTTCCGATTCGTCATGCGATACGTTAAATGTTTCAGTATCGCTTTAAAATGTCAAATAAAACTTTTGCCCGTGTGGAGGGAAGCTATTTCGATTGCTTGCTGTTATATCTGGCAGTAATTCTACAGTTACGCGTTGCAAGTAATGTGCTTCCGTGTAGTTTGTTCCATTCTCAGTAATATTTTTCTTTTCGCAAGGCGAGAGTCCCAAAAATATACACTACTGGCCATTAAAATTGCTACACCAAGAAGAAATGCAGATGATAAACGGGTATTCATTGGACAAATATATTATACTAGAACTGACTGACATGTGATTACAGTTTCACGCAATTTGGATGCATAGATCCTGAGAAATCAGTACCCAGAACAACCACCTCTGGCCGTAATAACGTCCTTAATACGCCTGGGCATTGAGTCAAACAGAGCTTGGATGGCGCGTACAGGTAGAGCTGCCCATGCAGCTTCAACACGATATCACTGTTCATCAAGAGTAGTGACTGGCGTATTGTGACGAGCCAGTTGCTCGGCCAGCATTGACCAGACGTTTTCAGTTGGTGAGAGACCTGGAGAATGTTGTGGCCAGGGCAGCAGTCGAACATTTTCTGTATCCAGGAAGGCCCGTACAGGACCTGCAGCATGCGGCCGTGCATTACCCTGCTGAAATACAGGGTTTCGCAGGGATCGAATGAAGGGTAGAGCCACGGGTCGTAACACATCTGAAATGTAACGTCTACTGTTCAAACTGCCGTCAATACGAACAAGAGGTGACCGAGACGTGTAACCAATGCACCGCATACCATCACGCCGGGTGATACGCCAGTATAGCGATGACGAATACACGCTTCCAATGTGTGTTCACCGCGATGTCGCCTAACACGGATGCAACGTTCATGATGCTGTAAACAGATCCTGGATTCATCCGAAAAAATGACGTTTTGCCATTCGTGCACTCAGGTTCATCGTTGAGTACACCATCGTAGGCGCTCCTGTCTGTGATGCAGCGTCAAGGGTAACCGCAGCCATAATCACCGAGCTGATAGTCCATGATGCTGCAAACGTCGTCGAACTGTTCGTGCAGATGGTTATTGTCTCGCAAACATCCCCATCTGTTGACTCAGGGATCGAGACGTGGCTGCACGATCCGTTACAGCCAAGCGGATAATGCCTGTCATCTCGACTGCTAGTGATACGAGGCCGTTGGGATCCAGCATGGCGTTCCGTATTACCCTCCTGAGCCCACCGATTGCATATTCTGCTAACAGTCATTGGATCTCGACCAACGCGAGGAGCAGTGTCGCGATACGATAAACCGCAATCGCGATAGGCTACAATCCGACCTTTATCAAAGTCGTAAACGTGATGGTACGCATTTCTCCTCCTTACACGAGGCATCACTATAACGTTTCACCAGGCAACGCCGGCCAGCTGCTGTTTTTGTATGAGAAATCGGTTAGAAACTTTCCTCATGTGAGCACGTTGTAGGTGTCGCCACCGGCGCCAACCTTGTGTGAATGCTCTGAAAAGCTAATCATTTGCATATCACAGCATCTTCTTCCTGTTGGTTAAATTTCGCGTCTGTAGCATGTCATCTTCGTGGCGTAGCAATTTTAATGGCCAGTAGTGTAGACCGAATTGGCGCAGTTGCAGAAGTTCTTGCTGTGTGAGAACATCCAGACGCGGGTCCAGGGTTCTGCCTACAATAAAATATATACATTGTTTTAATATAATGATAATACGAATGTCTGCTCATACTGTACTTGAAAACCATGTATCCACTACGAAGAACAGTAGGTTATTTTTCGATTCGTCGTAGCTTTATGGACTTGTATTTACAAAGTGCCTGTTTGTAATTTACCAATGTGATCTCACCAGGACCAAAATTAATCTACATTTGAAGAAAAACAAACTGATATAGACTGTCAAAGGATTTGAAGAAGATCCCCCAGGGCCTGAAGTGCATCGTACATTGAAATAAAGGCATGATTGTGACTGAAGGCAGTGGATAAAACTAAGCTAATAAAATTGTAATAACCTTCTTAAAAGATTTATTAACGATTTGCCAGTTTGCTGCACTTATCCCTGTGGTTCGATAAATGACCAAGAGTTGATGCCTGTTGCTGTATCACAGAAAAAGGTGGGCCGGTGCAAAGGTGGCCGCCCCATTGTCGGCTTTGTTTATTTTGTTTTGTTTTATTTATCCTCCAGAGTTAGGTCAATTTAGCCATCGAAAATGATAAACTCATGTTTACATAGAGTAAATAATTCTACAGAGAAAATGCATATTCAAGAATCGAAAGCTCAAGCTGCCAATTTTTTTACACAACAAATATTTGACAAATAATGTGACAAATAAACTAGACATTTTTGTGTTATCAATTTACGCTGTTGCTTAAATTTAATGAGCGATACGGATAAATGAAAATATGAATAGCCTAAGATTAAGATCTATAGATTTTTCAATATACTCTTAAGGACATTCACAATCACTTGATCAAAACGGATGTCTTTTGAAGACGAAATAGAAGATGCTGGTTGAGGGAGGAGGTAACCCATTCTCATCAAAGTCACCGATAATTCCAGTCGCTCATTGTCAAATTTCAAACATTGAAATTAGATGTGGTTTACGTCAGCTTCTGAGTCGGAATCACACTCACATGCAGTGGAATTGTAAAAGTTGATTCTATACAGATGTACGGGAGTCGAACGATGGTGGAAATAGTAGAAAGGTCCAAATGTCTCTTCGTGAACAACGATATTGTAGGAATTTGTAATGCCGTGTAATATCCACGTTTCGTTTATTGGGACACAGTCCACGTCTCTTCCCTTTGCTGTTTTCCGCGGCTCGTACATTCACGTAGGAAGTCTGTATACCGTAATTTCAAATCGAAAATAGTTCCTGAGGGTGCAGCTTGTTCCGCTAAGACATCAACTTCCTCATCATGGCGGATGCCAGTGTGGGAATGCACCCACAGCAAACTGATCGGCTGTCCCCTTTATGTACGATGAACATTTTCCAGTACCATATTCGAAATAGAACAGTTTTTTGTTTTATTCCGTCTTGGGTGTTGAATATTTTTGAGAATACTCTGGAAGTGAGACATGATTAAAATTTTTAATAAGGAAGTGGAAGATACAAACTTGATTGCTTCCAAAATTGGTACAGCCTTCGCCACTTTTAAGCCCTTTGTAGTCTGTACTGACTCCGTTCTGAGGGCATAAAAAAGCACATCCAGTACACTCCTCTTGTTGAATTTTGGGTCTATCGGTATATACACAGATATGACAAGGCCACATGTAGGAAACACGAAAAACCACTTCGCGTTTGGGTAGCCGCGCGGTCTGGGGCGCCTTGTCACGGTTCTCGTGGCTCGCCCCCCCCCCCCCCCGACCCTCCGCCCCCCCTCCCTAGAAGTTAGAGTCGAGTCCCCCCCTCGAGCATGGGTGTGTGTGTTATCCTTAGCGTAAGTTAGATTAAGTAGCTTGTAAGCTTAGGGACGGATGACCTCAGCAGTTTGGTCCCATATAACTTAACACAAATTTCCAATTTCCACTCCACGTTTCTGTACTGTAAATAATTGTAATAAACAGCTGTTGACACTTGACACAATTATCGAAAAACGTCACACATTTACAAACACTGACGTACACCGTTGATTAAGAAACATCAGCAAAAAGCCTTTTTCCAGTTACGAAAATAAAAAATAAAATAAATAGAGAATTTAAAGCAGTCATACAAATGGTCGTACGTTGGGATTATGTCTCCCACATCTACTTTATGAAACAAAAGTTTATAATATTGTGGTTAAATAATTAGATTGTTAAAGTTTCTACACTCACAAATATCGTAATGTGAAATGAAATCACGGTATAATTACGGAATTTACTAAGGACTTTCAAAGTTAACATCAATAATGCGTTCGTAAAGAACCTAGGGTGGACGCTAAAAATTTGACATTTAGGTAAGATAAACAAATCTTACATATGATGTCACATGAGGAGATTGTATTATAGCTCTAAACTGCAAATTACCCAAACTTAACGTAGCAATCGATATGTGTACTGCTAAACATTTGATAATTTCGTAACAGTCAGATATTTTTGTTTCCCATTTTGTCAAACATAAATGGACGGACTAGTACCCAGGTATAAACACACTCTGCTTACGAAAGGGAGAACGTGTGACAAAGACGGCACTCACCAGAGATTGTTTAGAAAACTTACTTGTATAGGCAGACGTGAGCAAATTATTCAGACGTACATTACTAGACTGACAATGACGCATTTTTTACTGAAGCCTGACGTTTGGTGTCAGGAAGTTTCTGTATCGTAGTACTACGATTTTCTGAAACGAAATGACGTTGCAAGCTTTACAAGGTAGTCCAAACAAGTTCTGCAGTTGAACAAATATTTCGGTACTAGTTGAGTTTGACGCGTGCAGTGTAGAATCGTATTGTGAGGACATCATCTTACTTACACACACGTTTAAAGCAGATTGCAAACTGATAATCTTGCAGTTTAATCGCTTTAATCTACAAACAAAAGCAGATTGTAGTTTTCTTCAGGACAATCAAACGAATAAAGACACTTGTTAGCAACGACAAATAGCAAGTTCTGCTTGTAGAAGCACTTTCATAATGAGCATACTACTCGAAGAAAAACCGAAGTTGATCAAAACTGGTTAAAAACATCATTGGCCTACATCTGTTAATACTAAATTTATTAAACTCTTAAAATATGAGTGAACTATTTAAACACTGCCGGTATTTCAGGTAACACAAACTAATGTAATTATGGAGACTTACATACAATACCAAAGCAAAATTACGCAAGAGGTTTCTGGTTATGCTTGCCCTGATACATGTTCTTGACCTTGTATCTTCAGTCCGCTGTACGAAAAATTACAGCAATACAGGACCATTATGTCAAAACTCAAAAGAAAAAATACCAGCCTGTCCCCATTTCTTACGACTGTTTTATCAGCAAATAAACAGCAGTTTAGCACGGCCTTTGCGCTTGCCGCCATATTGCGATTCTAAAATTCTTGCTTCACTGACACCAACGATACTGTACGCAGTATTGCCAGTCTAGTAAAATATCTTCGCCTCTCCAGGGCGCTTTTCATTGTAATACACGGAGTTGCCGCGGTCAGATGCACGATTGGCTGACTACGGCCTACTGACCGTCGATTAACAATGGTGCACCGCAGACACATTTTGAACGCGGTATACTTTTAACCGTGATCTCGGGGCTTTGGTTAATTTTTGACCATGACTGGTGCACTCGGCCACGAGCTGTAAATTTTTGTCGTTGTCTTCCGTCTACCTCGGTTTGACAGATAATTTACGCTGATAACCTCCTGTCAGTGGAACTCTGCAGTTTTAGAACACGGTGGATTGCGGCCGTAATTCAATCTCGCTGTACAGGGTATGTGTTGACAAATTGGCGGGAAACAGCGTACCGCTGAATTTCATTAACAAGGGAGATTCGTTGGAACGTGTGGGGTCAACTTAGAACCAATTACCCCCGTCAACTGAAGCCTAAAGTACGGTAACCCTAATAGCTTTTGAGTCGACATTTCGAACGTAATGATACAGTATTACTCGTACCCAGAATCGTTCAAAGTTTTTGTTATTTACGCGTATTTTGTCAACGTTTTGAGAACAGCCTGTATGATAATTTTCGCAGATTGGTCATTGTCGATAAGACTTCATAAAGTAGGCGAAGATTTGTTGCTCTTGGGAAAAGGTAGTAGACACTTCTTCTTGGCAGTGTGTAATCCTCACACAATCCACTGGAGGCAGAGTGTTGTTGAGTTGAATAAAGTGATTCTGTAAATTTCTCTGTCCGCAGTGAACAATGCAAATAATTAAATAATTTGAGTGGCGTGGTTCGGGAGCTTTGTGGTTAATTGTCAGGCTACTGAAAGTAATCTGCATTAGTAAGTGTTTGAGCTCCGTCCCCACAATAAACAGCTTTTCATGTTGTTCAACATTCCATTAATAATTTGGCCACTGTGCATAACGGAAACACCATCACATTGAAACAACATCTTACTGTATTCCTGAACGTATTTGTGAAATAACAGTCACCGATCTTGGGAGAAATTATTTGAAATAAGGTTCATAAATGGGAGTAGATTTCACAAGTACTAAACTTTTTTCAGATTAAAAAGAAACACATGGAATATTTTGGGTAATATGACTCTTGACAAACAAGAAACACGTAAACTAACTTGGAATAGTGAAGTTAATGATATGGGAATTTGATTGACTTCGTTGGTTAGACTGCAAGAAGAACAAAATGAGAGATCCTCATCTGCACAACTCGTATTTAAGTCAGCCAGAGAAATATCCCAATGGATTACCGTCCAATATGCACAAACAACCAGGTAAATGCGAACAGCTCGGAGTACAATCTCTGAAATATGAAACTAACGCCACATGCTGTGGCAAAAAGCGACACTTTCGTCTTCAAACTGCACCATCAACATAGGACGAAGGCCAGGAAACGATTCACAAAATACTGGGTATCGAATGCTAGTCACCACGAGACGACTCTCAGGAAACGAATGTTAAGAATACTTAAAGTTCTCACTGTACTCAGCCAAAATTCTCTTTGGAGAGGCGGCAGCAAGCTTGTAGCGAATGTGAAGAAAGTAAATGTTCCTCTAAGCATAAATATAAAGATGAACGCTGCAGAAATTTCCAAAAATGGTTGAAATGTCTCTGAGCACTATGGGACTTAACATCTGAGGTCATCAGTCCCCTAGAACTTAGAACTACTTAAACCTAACTAACCTAAGGACATCACACACATCCACGCCCCAGGCAGGATTCGAACCTGCGACCGTAGCGGTCGCGCGGTTCCAGACTGAAGCGCCTAGAACCGCTCGGCCACACAGGCCGGCTCAGAAGTTTCCCTGACGTATGGTGTACAAAGACACATAAACAATTTACTAGGTTAGTACCGAGTTGCCCCGTCTTTGACTGTTGATTGCCGAAGCATACACCATGTCTACAAGGAGAGGCTCTCACGTTACATGGAAACATGTATGCTGAATAGATCTTTGGGTCCATCCAGTGGGCGTATGGGGGCTAAGGCACTTTCGCAGCCGCACATAAGGGATCAACTAACGGAAGTAGCAACTTCAGAATATGCCGAAGAGGCCCTGGAAACTACTCTAGAACGCAACCCATATTGACCGAATCCCTTCTGCCGCTACTCAGCAGAAATCACAGTTTGCTCTGGAATCCGGTTCCTTGCATGAGAACCTTATAGCCACCACCCAAAATATTACGGTGCCCGCATGACATAAAAATGAAATCTAACTGAACTGATAAAGAATCGTGAAGCGATCTGTACCGGTCATGTTACGCTGAAAAGTAATGCCTCCGAAATTTTTATGTCAAAACTCTTCAAAGCTTTTTTAAATGAAACAAACGTTATTAATCTTCTCCATCTGTATTCTTTATATTTGCATATTTACAGCGCTATGCCGCTAGAGAGCTCCGAATTGTAGCGTGTAGCATAGCGGTGTGTAACGTAACTATGTCGGCTCACGGGAAACAGCGTACTGTAATCGAGTTTCGATTTCGAAGAGTTCTTCTACACATGGAGCACGCTCTCCTTCAACACGAAAATGCGAGACTAATCACCAGCGCTGCGACACCTGCAACAATCCGACGCCTTGGGTTCACTGTCACCGATCAGCCACCATGCTGTCCTCCAAAACTTAAAGAACACGTTCGAGGACTTCGCTTTGTTAGTGATGAAGCGGTGTAAGCAGAACTGAGGTAATAGCTCAGTCAACGAAGTCAAACATTCTACAGTGACGGTATCAACAAACTGGTCTCTCGTTTGGAGAAATGTGTTCATCACAAGGCTGACTGTGTTGATAAATAAAGTTGTAGACATGAAAGCATTAGGGGAGTATTGGCTTGTTTGGCAATGAATATTAAAAACTGTGAATAACACCGTAAATTGGGCTACAATTTATTAGAAGCGTATCTATGCTCTTAATCGACAATGTAAGCTATGCAAGTAGAATCATGTTTTCACTTACTACTTAAGTTTTAATTGAGTAGTACCGTATTGCATACAAGGAACTGTCAGGCGTACGGTGCATTTACTTTATTAAAAACAGGACTTCACTTGATTGTAAGTTGACCCTTTCCCTTTTTTTGTTAATACGATCGATGCCCGTCGTAAAGAATTAGCCACCGTGTTAGATACAGTGAGGGAAGGTTACGGATTGTAACAGACAATTCAGTTAATTGGATACAGACTGAAACATTCTTTAGACCACTCTGCATGATATCAGATAACCGAAAAGAAATTTGAGTTCTTACTACCTATTTTGTGCTGGTTTCAAAACTGTTCTTAGTTTTCTTCTATCACGTTCTGTTTTTTCATAATGGAATAACGTATTTTACCTTCAGTTATAGGAATTTTACTGCGACTGAAAGCTGGGTGCAAGAAAATGCACTGTGTTTATATGTGAGTAGGGAAGCTGGGCAAAGCAAAATGAGTGGAGTGGAATAGTTCAGTCAGTTTTGAGATATTTCTTACCTGATACTAAAAAATGTTTCGTGAACTGCCTGTAGGCTGGAACAAATTTAAGTACACATCTGACTGGTTTTCATGAAGCAGTTTCCAATGGCACTTCCGCTAAATTGGTCCTCTTTTAAGTGCCTTTCTGTAAAATTTCGATTCATCAGTCAAGAAAAACTGAAGATTTGAATTTTTTGTTAGTTCTCAAATTCACAAATTGATGGACGATCACGAATTTGAATATACGTGATCATTAAAGATACTTGGTCTGCTTTCACAGCCGCGCGGTCTCAGGCGTCTTGCCACGGTTCCTGCGGCTGCCCTCGTCGGAGGTTCGAGTCCTCCCTCGGGCATGGCTGTGTGTGTTGTCCTTAGCATAAGTTAGTCTAAGTTAGTTTAAGTAGTCTGTAAGACTGGGGACCCATGACCTTAGCAGTTTGGTCCCTTAGCAATTCACACACATTTGAATATTTTTTCTACCTTCACGTCTGTACATGAATACTTCCTACAGAAAAAAATTAACAAAAACGATAAATATTTTGTGAAGTGATGTGTCGAAAAGCACTAAATAAATAGAGAAACATTCAACATGGCTTTGATTGAGGTTCAAAATCAAGTACGGCTAATGGGGTGCATCAAATGTTTCTCTGATTATTTCTTACTTTTACACAAACCATTTCACAAAATATTTGACCGGTTGGAATTTTTTTAATTTCAAGTTTTGTTCAGAAAGCGTGAAATACAGTACATTTAAATGTCGATTGGTATTCTATTGTTAACATGTGTACATACTTAAGGAGAAGGCAGAGAAATTTCAATTTACGCTATGATTTATTTGAACTTGAAAGAAAGAACTCCACGATTTCTACACCATTATGACTTTCCATGCACAAAATAGCTAGGCCTTGGAGAGATGAACTTCTTGACACCTCATTTACATACCTAGGAGCAGCGGTTTTAGTGTCTTGTTTGCTTATCTAATGCCCTCAGCAACGCCTTGTTTAATAAGACCACTTTCTGTTACCTTTATTAGATTCAGTTGATTTTACCGTATATCCTCCTTTCAAGGCATTGTCCACTCCATTCAGCTGCTCTTCCATATAATTTACTGTCTCTGTCAGAATTATAATGTCATCAACAAATCTCAAAGTTTTTATTTCTTCTCCGTGAACTATAATACCTTCTCCAAATATTCATTTGAGCTCCTTTACTGCTTACTCAATGTACAGATTGAATAACATCGGAGGTGGGCTGCAATCTTGTCTCATTCCCTTCCCAACCAAAACCTCCCTTTCATACCTCTCGACTCTTTTACCTGCCTCTGTATGTCCATCCTTGTGATCGATGGTCCGTGTAACTTCACTTACTTAATAAAATGGAACGCATGCAGCCGTCGTTTCTCTGTAACTTTATTATATGGCAGCCATTTTCTATGACTCAGTACGCGATCTTCAGGCCTTTGCTGATGGTGTGGGGATGAACTCCGATCGTATACAAAATCCTATCCGGGATCAACATTTGTGAACTGGCTTCCTTAGAATAATGTAACAGCGATATTTTTCTGCAACCATAAACTGATGGTTGCAGACACAACATCGCTGTTACAGTATTCTACGGAAGCTAGTTCACAAAGGTTAACCACTGATAGCAACGTGTATATGATTGGAGTTCATCCTCTCATCATCAGCTAAGGCCTAAAATGGTGCACTGAGTTACCGAAACTGGCTGCCATATAATAAAGTTACAGAGAAATGACGGCTGCATGCGTTCCATTTTATTAAGTTTGTAACTGCCGTCTGATTAGTGTAAAAGCTAGAAATAACATTTCGATCTCTGTATTTTACCCCTGCTGCCTTCAGAATTTTAAAGAGTATATTCCAGTCAGCATTGTCAAGAAGTTTCTACAAATGCTTCAAAAGTATTTTTGTCTTTCTTTAACCTGTCTTCTAAGAGAAATCATATGGTCGTTATTTGCTCGTGTGTTTCTATATTTCTCCGGAATCCAAACTGATATTCCCGAGGTCGGCTTCTACCGTTTTTCCTATTCTTATGTAAATAATTCATGTTAGTATTTTGCTGACATATTTAACTGATAGTTCGGTAATATTCACACCTGTCAGCCCATGCTTCTTTGGAATTGGAATTATTATATCCTTCGTGAAGTCCGAGGGTATTTTGCCTGTCACATTCGTCTTGGTCACTAGGTGGAAACGTTGTGTCATGACTGGCTCTCCCAAGGCTGTCAGTGTTACTGGCCTAGCATCGTCTACTCTTGGGCGTCCCTCTAGGCGCTCAGTACGGAACCGCGTGACTGCTACCGTCGCAGGTTCGAATCCTGTCTCGGGCATGGATGTGTGTGATGTCCTTAGGTTAGTTAGGTTTAAGTAGTTCTACGTTCTAGGGGACTGATGACCTCAGAAGTTAAGTTCCATAGTACTCAGAGCCATTTGAACCATTTTCCCCTGTTGTAGTCAAATGGTTCAAATGGCTCTAAGCACTACTGGACTTAACATATGAGGTCATCAGTTGCTTAGAGGTTAGAACTACTTAAACCTAACTAATCTAAGAACATCACACACATCCATGCCCGAGGCAGGATTCGAACCTCCGACCGTAGCAACAGCACGGTTCCGGATTGAAGCGCCTAGAACCGCTCGACCACAACGGCCGGCTCCTGCTGTAGTCAATTGTTGCCTAATGCTCCCTCTGCAACTATCGACAGCCTCTGGTCCTTTCAGTTTGCGCAGGTCACGACTGTTTTTTTGATGTTCTCCGGTTTTAATGAACAGTTCATAACCAGTCAATTGTGTTCAGAATGCACGCCTGCCCCTGGGAATGTAATCTGCTTCCGAAATCTCTGTCTTATCAATATACAATCAATCTGTGACTATCTGGTGTCGCTTACATGTTTACAGCTTCCTTTTGTGATTGTTAAACTAGGTGATTAACGATAATTAATTTGTTCCCTGTGCAAAATTCTACCAGGCGGCAGCACTCTCGTTTATTTCCTCGCCCCGAGTCCATAGTCATCTACTATTCATCCTTCTCTTCCTTTTCCTACTATCGATTTCATTGTTACATATCTAAAAGAAATATTCTCTCTAACTGTAAAAGTCAGCCAAAAGTGAATACATAATAGCCATATTACATTTAAGTATGTGCATTGACTGTTTTCGTCATGTTTCACACGATGAGTAATCATCTTACTTTTGTACCATCACTGGAAATAATGTATATTATTTGAGCGGTTAACATTTTCGAGATCATTTGTGAAATAATATCATCTGCATCTTCATTGGAAGAAGCATTTCACAGCATATATTGGACATAGCTAGGAACTGAATTCATGATGATCTGTTTGGTCACATGTTAGCCGCGGAAGAGAAATAGCTGTAAATATGCTTAGGAACGACTCCCGTATTGATTTCACACTTTGTAATACAGGAAATGTTAATGGATAGCTTTGAAGTTACCGTCTTTTACATCGGAAGATACGAGAAGTGTAATGCTACAGATGTTAAATCCTAGCTGAATACACAACCAACTCTAAAGTTGAGTGCCTCTAAAAGCATCGGCAAGTCTTCATACCATCACTCACTTGGTCGCCGATATCTCAAACCTACCAACTTACAAACACGAAAATGGCATTCATACTTATCAGAGAAACTATTTTCAACATATTAATACTAAAATAATCGATTGTTTATAGTAAATAAAGTAATAAACAGCTTTAAAACTAGTGGTACCTATATTTAGCATTGTCGCTTAAAGGGTTAAAGAGTGGCTCCCTGCGCGGCCACTGTAATCGCATTGGCCGCTCGCTTTCTCCGCCTGCGGGGACCCTTTTTCCCCCACGGCCCCTCGTTACGTGTCTGCTGTTTGTTAGCGGGCTCGGTAACAACGTTGCGGTTTGCGGCGCTGGGAACTCGCCGGAGACAGCCGATCGCAACTGCGCGCCGCCCGCCCGCTGCGACAAGCGCCACTTGTTAACGAGCTCCCGGCAACTTCAGCCGCCGTTCTCAGAGCCTATTAAATTCATCGTTCGCAGTTCTGTTGCCGCCGTCCTTTCTAAATTCACATTACGCGCGAGTTCGCCAAGAAAACGCGATTTACAAATCAGACTTCGTCCATGACAGAGATGTTCTATACAGCTTGAGTGCAAATCATTCGAAGATGCCGACGACTATGAGAGCAAATCGCAAACCATCTGCACAACAATTTATCTAATTAATCACAACAGCAGCGCAAAGTTTGCAGTTATATATATATATATATATATATATATATATATATATATATATATATATATATATAGCAATCCACGTATGCACCACTACTTCCACCTCTTCCAGAGGGGATCCAACGGTCTTTTAAACGATTCAAGTGTACTTGATAATCATATTAGCTTAGTCAAAGGAGGCGTTTGTGCTAGTATCAAACATGAGTCTCAATTAGAGGAAGAAATTTCTCACAATGTGTCTCGAGAACAGCATTCTGTGGAAGTGAATCATGGACATTAGGAAAACCTGAGAAAGAACAGAATCCAACCGTTTGAGATATGGTTCTACAGGGTGATCTGAAAAGCTATTAAACGTGTCTCAGCGTAGGTTGTGCTGAGAAATAATTGTTAAGCAAAAATTTGATACGTTGCGTTGTTTCAGAGGTAATTACCATTAACTTAGCAAGTCAGCCAGTTGGGCTCGGAAATTCAAATTGCCTGTCAGAAACGGTGTCGTCAGACGTGTTCTTCGTTTGTTTTCCTACAACCGAACAGGGGAGTGATACAAAAATAGAAGATGGAACGGTAGTAAGAATCAGGCCCAAGACAAAGTCTGAGTAGTCTCGTCCGCTACAATCTACACTATGAGAGCAACTAACTATATCTGGCGGGCCGGTTGAACTCCCTTGCGAAACGACCTGATAGGGTAACTTCAATGCTAAGCCAGAGAAGACCAAGATGAAGCAAAGAAGGTGGCATATCTGCCCTATGCTGGCTCTATTTCTGCCAGAATCAGTAGGATCCTCCGTAAACACAATATCAAGTGCGTTTTCTGTCCATCCAACAAGATCGGGGGACTGCTGGGGAGTGTCAAAGACGACGTGGGGTTACGAAAACCAGGGATTTACAATATACCTTGTCAATGTGGCATGTCCTACATTGGCCAGACGACAAGAACTGTGGAGATCAGGTGCAAAGAACATCAGAGATACACTAGATTAAGACAGGTGACTAAGTCAGCCATTGCTGAACACTGTCTAGAACTAGATCATGCCATGAAGTATGAGGATACCAAGATTGTAGCACAAACACCCAGATTTTGGGACAGTGTTTTAAGAGAATCGATAGAAATTAAAATGGCTGACCATCTTATGAACCGTGACACAGGGTACCAGCTAAGCAGGGCCTGGGATCCGGCTCCTGAATTGTTAAAGGAGCAACGAGGCCAGCTGCAGCACTACACAAACAGAAGAAGCAGAGACATGGAGATGGAAAACGAGCCCCTGACGGACTGCCAGGCGCACCAGACCGAAGATGGAACACCCAGAAGTGGGACTGGTGGGCGCGGACCGCAGCGGGAACATCCAGAGCCGCAGCGGACGAAAAACGGAGCGGCTCGCTCGCTTCTACCTTACGGGTCTTCCCTGACCCGTGCAGGGGCAGGCTAAGCAGTTTTCTGCTATTCCTGCGTAAACCTTACGAATTGGAACTGCGGCCTCTCTTCATGGATTGGCCTCTAGGTTTTCCTGGATGCGGTTGTCCTGTCTCTGTTGTGGGAGTTTTCACTCCCGCAGCAGGTCCGGCCAACGGGTTGTTGGCCTGTGGTGTGTAGGGTGGCCCAGATCCCTGATGAGCCGGTTTTCGGACCGTTCGGTCCGCTCGTAGAACGTCCGCGCCGATTGCTTGAAGCGGTCGCGGAGGAGGGGGATTCCTGTCTGCTCGTGTAGCCGAGCGGTCGAATATAGCCTCGGCAGGCGCAGGGCGAGCTTGAGCGCCCTGCTCTGCACCCTCTGCAGCTTTTTGATGTGTGTTTCGGCCGCGTTGCCCCACACCACAGCCGCGTATTCCAGCACTGGACGTACCAGCGCCAGGTACAGCGTGATGCCGTGGTGAGGTGGCAGCGCAGACGAGGGGTTGAGCAGAGGGTACAGGACGCGTAGGCGCCCTATTGCTCTGCCCCTAACGTCCTCAATGTGCGGCTTCCACGTCAGCTTCTGGTCCAATGTGACCCCCAGGTAGCGGCCAGTCTTGCTCCATGGGACGGGGCTGCCCATGATGGTGACTGGCGGAAGATCAGGCGGCAGTGGTCTTCTCGTGAAGACCACCGCCTGGCTCTTCGCTGCGTTTTGCTTGAGGCGCCACTTGGTTGACCAGGCGCCAAGGGCCTCGCAACCTCTTTGGAGAAGACGGCGCATCTCGACCGCCTTCATGCTCCGCACGAACAGCGCAGTGTCGTCGGCATATAGTGCCAACTTCACCGGCGTCACGCGCGGAGCATCGGCGGTGTATAGGGAGTACAATAGGGGCCCAAGGACGGACCCCTGCGGCACTCCAGCACGGAT
Organism: Schistocerca piceifrons; assembly: GCF_021461385.2. NCBI lineage: Eukaryota > Metazoa > Arthropoda > Insecta > Orthoptera > Acrididae > Schistocerca > Schistocerca piceifrons. Next base: position 400,372,217 of record NC_060143.1, on the reverse strand, counting down.
GTGTCGATGGGTGGATGTCCCATCGTCCAGTCTGACGTGGAAGGACCGCTCGGCTAGGTATGAGCGGAGGAGGACCCCGTGCGACGTCGGGACCCCGTGTACAAAAAGTTTGTACACGAGGCCGTCGTGCCACACGGAGTCGAATGCCCTGGATACGTCCAGGAACACCGCCCCAAGGTATTCCCGGGTCTCCAGGGCGCGCATCGCTTCTTCTACCAGCCGCATCAGCTGGTGGACGGTGGAATGGCCCCTCCTAAATCCGAACTGCTCATCGGGTATGATGCCTTCCGCTGACACGTGGCGAAGCAGTCGTCTGGCGTACAGGCGCTCAAACACCTTCGAGAGCGCCGGCAGCAGGCTGATGGGCCTGTAGTTGGCGGCGTCCCGTGGGTCCTTGTTCGCCTTGGGGATTGCCACCACCTCTGCGTGTTTCCACACAGTGGGGTAGACCCCAGAGCGAAGGACCTCATTGAAGATGCCCGCCAGGAATGGGTATGCGCCCGCCGGCAGGCTCCTCAGCAGATGGTTGGTGACGCCGTCAGCACCGCCAGCCTTCTTGGTGTTGAGCGCTGTAATCTGCGCGGCCACCTCCTCGTCGGAGATGGGGTCGATCTCGTCCGCGTCGTCCCTGGCTTCCAGGAACACAGGGAGCTGCTCTTCCACCCGGTGGAGGTGTTCTTCGTCTATATTGTCATCCACCGGGGTGAATGACAGCTCGAAGTGGTCCGCCAGGACGCCTGCTTTGCCGTCCGGGCTGCAGACGACGTCCTGTCCGACGAGCAGGGGCGGCACGCGCTGCCTTCTGCGTAGAAAGGACTTCACAGTCCGCCACGCGCTGCCGTCCTCAGGGTTGAGGGAGGCGACGAGGTCCGCCCAGACGTTGTTCCTGTGCGCCTCAGCCGCCGCTTTGATTTCTCTCCGCATGCGGTTGAGGCGCCGTTTCGTCGCGGGTTGGCGGGTGAGCTGCCACTCCCGGAAGAGGCGGTTCTTCTCCCGTATTGCGTCCCGGATGGGAGGCGGTAGGTTACGGGAGAAGTCCCTGGTACCCTGTGGAGGGGGAGGGGAGGCCGCGTCAGCTGCTTGCAGCAGCTGGCGGGTGAGGAACTGGAGGGCGGCATCCGCACCCACTGCCGCGGGGTCAGGTGAGTTCTCCAGTGATGCCAGGACATTGTCCTGGAATCGGTCGCAGTCCAGGCGCCGGTACGTCCGCCGACGTGGCGGGAGCGTAGCTCCAGCGATGTCGATTTGGTAGACCACCGGCAGGTGGTCGGACGACATCGCGCACCGCGTGGTGGCGGTCGTGTGATGCCCGATTCCTTTGATGACGGCCACGTCGAGCACGTCTGACCGCCCCCTGGCCGGGAAGATGGTGTGTTCCCGTGGGCCCAGGACCAGGGCGCCATTCCTCTGGGCAGCGCGAAGAAGTCGGCGGCCACTGATGTTCGTGAGGCGGGAGTTCCATTCCGGGTGCTTCGCGTTGAAGTCACCCGCAATGAATGCCCTTCCCCCAAACGTCAGCAGCTCGTCGATGTCCGCCTCCTGGAGGTGTCCACGCGGCGGCCTGTATGCGGCCACGAAGGTTATTTGCCCCGCAGCCGTGGTGACGTTCACCCCGGTGGCTTCCAGGGTGGCCATGGCTGGGAGCTGCACCTGGTGGTGCCGGAGTGAGGCGCGTACGTAGATGGCGGTACCCCCGCCTGCCGTCGGCCTGTCGTTCCGGTAGCAAACATAGTTTGCCACCTTCACGCGAACTCCTGGCTTGAGGTGAGTTTCGCAGATCAGACACAGGTCGATTGCCTCGTCCTGCATGAACTGACGAAACTCACCTTGTTGTGGGAACAGGCTGTTGGCGTTGAAGCCACAGATGGTCAGGCCATGGATAAGGACATTATCCATGATGTGGCTTCGCGGCGACGGTAGCGGCCTGGAGGGCCCCCGTTACGGCGGTGACGAGCACCGGCAGTTGCTGTAGCAAGGCAGAGAGGGAGCTCAGCATTGCTCCCAGGTCTGCTGCTTCCAGTCCTGGTGTTGCAGCTGCAGGTGCCGCAGTTGCGGCTTGCGGCGTGGCTGTGGTGGGGGGACGGGTTTGGCGTCCGCCCTGGTGTTGGACCTCCCGGGTGCCGGCTGCCTGGTTAGGCGGCGTGGTGGCCGGGAATTCCGCCTGCCGCCCCCTGGGGGCGTCCAAAGACTCCCCCTTGGTGGCAGAGGCGAAACTGGTGCCTGGTTGCACCTTTCGTGCGGGTGCCGCACGTCCTTGCTGTCGTGGGCGGCGCTTGAAGGCGGCGCAGCCTCTGTAGCTCGCCACATGTGGCTCGCTGCAGTTACAGCACTTGGGCGCCTCCTCCCTCTTCTTCGTGCAGTCCCGACTCTGGTGAGAGTCGGCGCACTTGACGCAGCGGGCCGGCATCGTGCAGTAGCGCGCCACGTGGTCAAGGCCTTGGCAGGAGAAGCACTGGGCGCGCCTCCCCTTGGCCTTGAGCGGCTCCACTTCCACACCAATCCTGGCCACCATCTGCAACTGGAAAATCTTGCGGTTTTCGAAGTTGTCCGGAAGGACAACTAAGAACAGCGGCATGGGCCTCTTCGTCCTGGGAGACTTCATGAGAGTGACCGAGCTGGCCATGTAGCCCAGCGCAGCTAGTTCCCTCTTGAGATGTTCGGTCTCCATTTTTAGCGGAAGGCGGCGGAAAACCACCTTCAGCTGCTTCACTGGCTCAGCATTGTGGGTGAAGCAGTGAAGCTTCTCCACCTCTATGAGCCGCATGGCAGCTCGGTATTCCTCCATCGTGCTGACCCAGACTCTGTACAAGTCCCGACCAGCACATTTGATCTTGGCGGAGGACGTCACCGCCTGGAACTTCTCGAGGAAGGACTGGTACGTGTCCGTCCACGATACAGTGATCGGTGGCGGAGCGGGTGCCCGCCTCTTGGGTGCCTCAGCAGCATCCATGGCCTCCTGTTCGTCGGGTACGTCGACGAATGCGTTCGCCGTCGGCAGCGGCTGCACAGTCTCGAGCCGCTTGGCCCGAGCAGTGTGCCGCCGCTTCGGGACAACGAAGCCGTCGTCAGTCCCCTTTTCTGCCTCGGGGGGGGCAGGAGCCTCCGGCATCTTCTTCCTCTGACTCCGCCTGAAATCAGAATCAGAGACTGCGGAGGACTCGTCCTCCTCCGACGCTGCAGGCCTCTTTCTAGAGGGCTGCGATGTGTCCATGTCTGTCCCCTCGATCAGGTCGCCCAGGTTTGCCTCTGGGATCACGCTGTCACGTGGCAGGACGGTGACGTCTTCTGTCGTCACGCCTGGCGGTGCAGCAATCGGTGTATATGTGGTCTCTTCACTGGAAGAGACCGGAGTGGCAGTCAGCAGGACTCCAGTTTCTTCTGTAACTGGGCCTGGTGGTGCAACACTCATCGGGGCCGCCACTGGCAGAACAATGCCGTCTTCATTCGACACGCCTGGCAGGGCTCCCGACGGTACTCTCGCCTCTTCGTATACCACGCAACCGAGTGACCTCAGGTGCTGCTGGAACAAGCGGAGTGCTCGTTCGTCAGCAGCGTATTCAGGGTAAACATTGCCCCGTGATAATCGGTGTACAACGAGGTACACCTGCTCTGGCGTGAGCGGGCTAATGCTCCTTGGTTGTACCGTTGCGTAGTCCATCGTCGGTAGCTGCGTCGTCGTACGTGGGGGGCCGGACGGGGCCGCCGACGGGGCTGGCTCGGTCGCCCGGGCCAGTCCCGCCGGGCAGCGGTCCGCCACACCCTGCGCCTGAGTAGCGTGGTCCTGCTCGCACGGCATGCTAACTCGGAATGAAACGGAGCGGCAACGCTCCAACAGGTCGTGGTGAGCGGGCGCGGACCGCAGGGGGAACGCTTGGTACCCCAGACCGTATATGAAACCCCCAGGAGCGGGTTTGGTGGGCGCGGACCGCAGAGGGAACACCTAGAACTGCAGCGGACGGAAAACGGAGCAGCGACGCTCCAGCACCCCCCTTCCTTATACCCCAGAAAAAAAATAATGAACAGAGCCAAAACAGAACAACTTTAACCCCATGGCTGAAAAGAGCCCAACGCATGCTCTATAACAGCCCGCCCTTCTCCATCTGAGAAGGGAATGAAAAGTGCAAAAAAAAAAAAAAAAAAAAAAAACAAAAACAAAAAACTCCAGCAGGTCGCAGGGAACGGGCGCGGACCACAGAGGAAGCGCCTGCAGCCGTTGGTGGAGGTGGAAGGCCATAGGCATAAATACTGGACCAGGTCCACCCTAGGAGTAGTCTTAGGTCGCACCTGATGAAGGTTACGAGCTACGTGACCGAAATATCGTGCAAGTACGACGCTGATATCCAGCAGAACACCCGACAACCCAAGATGTCAGTATTATCCTGACTGTTTACTGTTGACCTCTTCTCCGGGTCATTTTCCAGAATTAGCCCTTGTGCACCCCAGAAAACTGCGGTCTGTGTATTACTGAGATCAAATGATTTTGGGGGCCACATAAGACCCCTGGCACTCGTGGAATATTCCTACAGCCATTATAACACGGTTCCAAAGTGAATAATGGTGGATTGTCTTGTCGACTGCAGGCGAACCGTCAGCTAAACTGAATTGGATGGTTCCCGCATCGTTCGCTGCTAATGGACGGTGGCAGGGACGGATACTTCACGGGAATGAGAGGAAAAAAGGTCCTACGAACATGTGTCCTGATATCATTGCTACGGTAAATGCCGCTGACGAATGAAAGTTCCTCTGATCCCGTGTTTTCCTTGTGCGTTGCAGGCTGCGTGGTTGACGCAGCGTACTTTAAGTGGCAGATTGGTGCTGTATTGATGTCGGGAACAAGATGAAATGGTGTTTGTGTGCGGCCAAGCAGACGGAAACGGTCTAGAGGTAGCACGGCTATACCAAAGCAAGTACCGTCACATAAACCAAACACATTACACAACATTTCAAGCCCTTTTTGGACGTTTGTGTGATTATGGGTCCTTTCAGTCAGACTAACGTGCGTACTCCAGATTTGGAGAACCGTGTTCTACAGGATATTGAGACGACCTTGGTATAAACTTCATATCTGTTGTACGCACAGTTCGCCGCCTCCCTGCTCGTTCGTCTGTCTGAGAGGGCCCATGATCACGAAAACGCCCAAAATGGGTTAGAAAAGATGCTTGATGTAGTAGTCGTCTGTGACGAACTTGTTTTGGTGTAGTCGTGCTGCCTGTTAATCGTTTCCGTCTTTTTGGCCGTACACAAAACGCCATCTCGGGTTGCTACCGACATGAATACCGGACCATTCTGCTGCGTCAATCACACAGTCTACAACACATGAGGAACACATGACACGCGGTCAAAGGAACTTTCATTCATTAGCGGCGTCCTCCGTGGCAACGATGCATTTCCGGACACACGTTCGTAGATCCTTTTTTTTCCCCTCCATTTTCAATCAGGAATTCGTCCGTGCAGTTTGTCGGTTTTATTAATGTTCACCTTGTATATAAATCTACAGACCTTCGTACCCGTTGTCACTTACGAAAAAATTTCTAGCCGGCCTCTGTGGCTGAGCGGTTCTAGGCGCTTCAGTCCGGAACCGCGCTTCTGCTGCGGTCGCAGGTTCGAATCCTGCCTCGGGCATGGGTGTGTGTGATGTCCTTAGGTTAGTTAGGTTTAAGTAGTTCTAAGTTCTAGGGCACTGATGACCTCAGATGTTGAGTCCCATAATGCTCAGAGCCATTTGGACCGTTTTTGATAAAATCTCTTGGGTTTTGAGGCCGCATCATGTTGCTCTTCAACCTTCGTCAATGCCCGCATTTTGAATCTCTCTACTGGGATCTTCTTCAGCATTCCAGTTGTGTATCTCGATGAGTGAACACTGTCGAAATACAGTGTCGCGTTCACTCACAAAACGCTGGTCTCTCGTACTCTTTAGGAGAACTGGAGTTACTGGATAGAAATATTCTCCGCTGCTATTGATGGAACGTCTCATTGGGTAAATACTGAAAGTAAAAGTAGTTACAGCAGAGGGGGGGAATTCAAAATATTATTGTCGTTGTACCGCTTCTGTTCTTTCCTGATTGTTGTTTATGTTCCTCACTCTCCGCAGCTAGTTGTTCACTTCTTTGATAGCGGAGCCTGTGGCTGTCATCTCTGTTGAAATTATAATTTTTTCCTCGATATTTCGACTGCTTCACGGGCTTTCCTACTACAAATATTATTTTCTCTGGCCAGCAAGCATATATTCTTAAAATACATAACATGGTCAAACTCGTTTAGGTGCTTTGCCACCACTGTTTTTACCTTTTGTGTTAAATGTTTATGCCGTTCATGCTCTTTAACTGGATCTTCCACTGTCCTTCCAGTTCCGCCGATATATATACTTGGCACAGCCAAATGCCACTTCATACACGGTGTAGAATACCCGTTGGCATTCAAAACATCTTGCAGTCGTTTCGGAATGGACAAATACAGGTTCTGTGTGGTTTCCAAGCAAATCTTATAGCATTCTTCCTGCAAAATTGTGCCAAGTTCAGGTAACGATGATAGCGCTCACGTATCCTTCTGTCCAAAGTAAATCGGATAGTCCCAGTAATACTGGTGACTAGTGGGCATATCAGATGTGACAATCTGTCCTTGTCCTAACAGAACCAATCCTGGACGACGCCAGCTATGTTAATAGGAGCTCTGTCGTCTTGGAAGTCAGCATAGCCAGTGGGGAACAAACATTGTGCTATGGGATGGACCTGATTAGCCAAAATGGTCACATAATTCTTGATCGTAAAGCGGTCTTGCCGAGTACCCACGGAGCCCATGGAATACCACCGGATGGCAGCGCAAATCATCACTGAAACCCCGGCATGTTTTACTCTTTGGACGCTAACTCCTCCAGAAGTTAGAAGCTGCGTGGAGCAAGACTCATTCGACCAAACGACTTTCTTCCATTGCTCCATACTCTTCGCCAACACGTTTTTTTGTTATGCACATTTGCGTAACTAATGTATGGTTTTGGAATTACAGCTCAGCCTGCAGTTCCTTGCTTATGGAACTTCCTCCGTTTGGTCTTAGTGCTGACAGGATTTTCGAATGCAACATTCAATTCTGAAGTGACTTCTATAGCTGTCGTTCTCTTATTTTTCGCCGCAATCCTCCTCAGTGATCGTCTGTCACGATCGCTTATCACTCACGTTTCTCCTTGTTGTTCTCATGTTTTTCCGGTTTCCCTGTATGAGGTACAACTCTTCGATAAGGTGCCTCTTGAAACACCAAACACTTCGCTCCCTTGGCTATAGAAGCACCCACCATGCACACACCAACAATTTGCCCATGTTCAAACCCGCTCTGATTACGACGAACTCTTGCAGCGTGTTTGCGGACGTAGCATTGTTGCCGTTCGCCGTCAAATACAACAGCACAACTTAGTCCCGGCTAGCATCCACATTTTTGTTCAAACATGCATTTCTCGCCGTGTGTCCATATTTTTGTCTAGGCCGTGTGCTCCCGCTGTGTTCAGGCTGTCATTCACATCTGTTGCAGGTCGGTGAAAGTCTTTTATCGTGTGTTGACTGAAAAACGTAGTCCCTAAGCCAGTGGTTCCCAGGCTGGGGGTAACTATCCCTTTAGGGATAAAATGTAATTTTCTGAGGGCTAGAAATTAAGGGGGCAGCTGTGTTTCTGTTTAAGAGATCATTACTATAATCGTTATTTCGTGAGATTGTGATACTGTTTACTTAAATTTCCAGTAATTACTTTCTTTCAGTTACTAGCATTAACACGTGACACAATGTGGTAGAGGTTACAGATTGTAAAACAAATGTACGAATATCTTCCTTACACTGTCCTGTGAATACGGCCATACTTTGTACTATGACAGTAAATTTCGACATATATGTCACCTATGTTGAAATATCTCATGAAAATACCTTCATGTAGTTAGTTCCCACAATAGACCAGACGTTGCTTCACTATGGCTACTACACAGCCATAGGTCCTACACTGTATTATTATTATTATTATTATTATCTTTACTTTCTCAGACGTTATGTCTGGTTAAAAATGGAAAGTGACGCGGACCTTGATCAAGCGTGACCTCCTTTTAACTGTACGGTATATGTTACATTGCATTTAGGAACTTTCGGGTAATTGAACATGCATCAATAATTACAGATATCTGTAGTTGTATATATACGTTTGGATGTAGCTGTGTTGCATTGATGTACTGGTGGATATTGTGTGGTATGACTCCTGTAGTTGATAGTACAATTGGTATAATGTCAACTTTATCCTGATGCCACATGTTCTTGACATCCTCAGCCAGTTGGATGTATTTTTCATTTTTTCTCCTGTTTTCTTCTGTATATTTGTTGTATTGGGTATGGATATTTCGATTAGTTGTGTTAATTTATTCTTTTTATTGGTGAGTATGATGTCAGGTTTGTTATGTGGTGTTGTTTTATCTGTTATAGTGGTTCTGTTTCAGTATAATCTGTATTCATCATTCTCCAGTACATTTTGTGGTGCATACTTGTATGTGGGAACGTGTTGTTTTATTAATTTATGTTGTATGGCAAGTTGTTGATGTATTATTTTTGCTACATTGAAATGTCTTCTGGGGTATTTTGTATTTGCTACTATTGTACATCCGCTTGTGATGTGATCTACTGTTTCTATTTGTTGTTTGCAAAGTCTGCATTTATCTGTTGTGGTACTGGGATTCATTATTATTATTATTATTATTATTAAATTTATTAGTGACGCTGGTCCGACAGAAGGTATTATCAGCTTGAATTCTTCGAATTTCTGCCGGTTCAAAAGTAAGGAGTCCAGCAGTCAAGAGTTTTACAGACACTAGGCCTAAGATTAGAGCAAACATTTTAGTTTGGTTTAGAATGTGAGTGAAGCAAGTGGCAGTACGGAGAGAAGTGGTGCAGAGGAATCATGTTTTATAACAACCGTCTACCCTCGTTGAGGAATGTTAGCTTTCTTTTCTGAGGAGGAGCTGTTGGTGGCACTCACGATGCACTGAGAATAGCTTCATGATTTTTAGAGATAAATAGTTGAGCTGTGTCACTGACTGCAAAAAATAAGTACTGTATCATTTATCTTCCATCATTTTAAAAATGATTGTTCAAAGGAAGTTTAATTGTTTGGTGGTGATGGTGGTGGTGGTGGTGGTGGTGGTGATGGTGATGGTGTGTGTGTGCGTGCATGGGAGTGGGTGACTAAGTAATACATGACTTCACTCAGGGGTAATGGGCTCAGAAAGCTTGGGAATCACTGCACATAAACCATTCTTCCAAAGGATTCTGTCTCTGCAGTCGGTTACTGTATTCACAAATGATGATCTTATGTAGTGTGCAGGAGGATCCGAAAAATGTGAGGCCGCCTAAGGACTCAGATGATGCCATCGAGTAAATACTGATTACATGAGAATGCATCTAGAAGTTGCCTGAGTGGAATCATGTTGGCATATGGGATGTATCACCGCATGGGGTTTTTGATGTACTTTGCCAGCTGCTTCTATCAATGCTCACTTCTGCATTTTTCCACATCTAGCTGTCCCTTGCCTGTATTTCTGCACCCATACTTACCTCTGTGTTGTGTGAGCATAAGCAGACCATGTGCAAAATGACCTGTCAGTGGCACAGACACGCGTTTTCTTCTTCAGCACTGAGCGATTCCACAGGGGCAGCCATGTCAGGTGATGACTTTATTATATCTTATCAATATGATAGTAAGTGACATTGACTGAAAAGCTACTTTTTTACGTCCTTTCTGTGAGATTTTCTTTTACCAGCTTATGGTTGACCTTTTTCTTTTTTTTTGTTTGATCCTTTGTTTACACAACTATTTCTTTTTCGGAACTGCTATGCTACAGGGTAGGGAAGGGAAAGAGATTAAAATTGTTTGTAAGTTAACGGCAGCAGAGCTACAGGTGACACCAGGCAGAGGTGGTGACATAACTATGTGGCACAAAGAAACAGTCAACACTGTAAGTCAGTCGCACACATGAGCATATGTTGCTACATCAGCATCTACCGCTAGGCAAAAGTTACACATTCAGCAAACTTTCAGCAAGATAGATAGATAGGTAGATAGAGAGAGAGAGAGAGAGAGAGAGAGAGAGATAGATTTATTAGCTCGTGCCACATGAAGCAACAAGGACTACATTAGATGCAATAACACATTTCAGAGACTTGATAGTTTTGTTAAAAACTTGTAACAAATAATCAAGCAAACACAGCAGAATGAGGACCGCTGACCACTATGTTCAGTCATAATGATCAGAGCCTCTCATCATTACCTTCTGCTCATCTCCATAAATATCGCAGTTCTCCAGCTCTGAACTGAGTTGGCCATTGGATTCGATAGCATTTGTACCAAAGCACTCGATTCAATGAATTGTTTATTTATTCATGTCAGAAGCACCAGCAAGTTACACATTATGATGTATGGAACATTCACACACAAAATTTATACATAAAAACATAATACAGAATTGTAGAAATAAAACTGTTTCAATATTACAGTACATCAAATATAAAAAAATATGAACTACACATCGTGATTTTAAGCTAGATCTAAACATTTCTTGCTCAGAAATGGGTGATATCAGTTGCATTTGACTCTGCTGCCATAAGATCCGCTACAGTGCGTTTGGCAGGGCACAGTGGACAGGTGCACATTGAAGCATGGTTTGTAGCAGTCTATATTTGCAGAGATTAGAGTCCACAGGGTAGTCCCATCTATTAAGAGCATCTCTTGAACTTATGGTGCCAGAATGTCCAGGCTCCCCAGTTTTCATCACAGCCTGGTGCTTGTTCGTCTTTCGGCTCCATCCTGTGTTGAGTAGAGTCTTCCTCCAAAGGGGTGCTTTGGTTTTAGATTCTTCATAATCTTCCATTAATCTCAGGAAACTTCATCTTCATTTTAATCGCTGGTGAGCTGGTGGCAGACCATAGAGGAGGTGGCTTTCAGATTCTGCTGATTTAAATAATTTTTTGAATGTGCTGCCTCTCTACAACTGGCTGGAGAGGCATTGTCGGCTTGGTGGAGGATTTTGTCCAGAGGTGTGGGCTTCTGACACCCGACAATGATTTAGCTTGTCTGTCATTGCATATGCTGATGTGTTATGGTGTAGTGGCATCCATGTGTTAGATGTTTCAGCATTTCTTGTGAGTAGTCTGTTTGCAGTTCCAAGATAAAACATTCAAATAACCATGACCAATCACTCATGGAATTTCACAATGGTCACTGCCAACAACATCGCAGTGGGGAGACTGAGGGTCTTCCAACACCAATAGAACTCCTGGTGTTTGTCACATTAACATCACCGTCACTGCTGGATGAGAGGGCCATTTGTTGCCTCTGTTCCTGATCATCCCTGTAGGCACTTCTGGGTGGCAGGGCTACCTGTAAGGTGTGGCCTAGATCAGCTGACTATACTACTTCCAACAGTGTGGTACATCCCAATGGGTGATCGCAGGTCACTGTCACCTTCTGGGATGGGATTGAGGACGCTATAACAGTGCTGGAGAATATTCACACTTGACGGATTTGCCTGCAGACTGCCAGGGAACAGCCCCTTGACTTCTGCCGAATTGCTGGTGTAGCAGCCTTGGCGACCAGCCAGCCGAGTTGACAACAGGAGTCAGCAGGATCTGACTGTATCGCTGGCGTGAGGTGTCAGCCGAGCCTATAGAGAAGACGCAGAACTCTAAATCTGAACGAATAAATGTTAACTTGGTAATCACGTTTTATTAGTTCCGGGAGATGCTCTAAAGGTTTCGCAACACCGTCCTGACGTAAAGGTGTGTGTGCTTGGCACCTCTACAGTACACCAGTGAGAAAATACTGACTATATTTGTCGAATTATAGGTCATATTGACATATCCTGTTAATATTATCGTTTTCAGACTCGCTAGCAGTTGCTTAGAAGTTATGCAATATGTGTGTTTGCTCATAGGTTTCAGCTGCCGAACTGCACGTCCCCTACAGCAAGGTGATCATTCACAATAAAGCCCCCACTTCTGCCAATGCCATGTACTCTATCGCACCTTTTGTACAGGTGCGTGCGAATTAATTTGTTCGCACTCAACGTGTGAGGCACAGTGGCTCCTGTACCCCATAGTGATCAAGTGATTCTGATATACCTGTTCATCAGTTTTAATGAAAAACTGAACTGGTGAATTTGATTTACTCTCTGACCTGTCTATCCTTTGTTACTCTCTACAATGGCGAGCCCCCGCATTCAACACCTGTGGTGGTGGTAAGTTCCTACGGGACCAACTGCTGAGGTCATCGTTCCCTAGGCTTAGCCACTACTTAATCTAACGTAAACTAACTTATGTGCCAAGGACAACATACATCATACATACCCTTGGCCGAGGGAAGACTCGAACCTCCGACGGTGAAAAGTGGGGGGGGGGGGGGGGGGGGGGAGTTGCGCGACAGATGTTCTGGTGGCAGAATGATGATATGCATCCTCTTCTGAACAGGCCAGTTTCCTTCCCTGTCCTTGTCCTATCGCCTTGTTCTCCATGCGTAATGCCCTGAATGACCATGGCGCATTAGAAGATTGTCTTCCATTTCCTCCTTCCACCTTAAGAAGAACGATTGTATTAATTTTTTGCTCGGTGATCACAAAGTGGACAACACTTTTCATATCTGGAAATACGAGAAAAGAAAGGTATTCGCAAAGGAAGGAAATAAGAAACACAAGAAAATGCCATCAAATTTCAAAGTCTACTGAGTAGCCAACACTGATTAAAACGTGGTAAGAGAGAGAGTAGCTTTCAGAGGCAACATTAAGAAATGAAAATAACGGACCGACTGGTTCTATTTCACTTCGCAGTTTTGTGTTTCATACTGCGGTCTGGAACGTAGCGTACTTCCAATACAAAGCTGGAATTCAGCTCTTTCGTTAAGCAGTCACAAAGCAGAGGATACATAATGAAAGCCGAGTGGACTGAGCCAGAAGCACGATCAATAGCGTTTTGTGACACATTATGAATTTGGTCCCGGTTTGACTGTCGCAGACAGTACTAGTGTACAATTGTCGCAGATAATAAACGGTGAGAAATCAGTCGCGTGTGCTACAAATGTGTCAGTGCGTCTTGTAGCGCTGAAAGCGTAACGACCTCGATTTTTAAACGTTAAAAAGTTAGAGGGCTTTTGAGCACTTTATCATAGAAATAATGACGTGACTACCGCTGCGTTAAATGAAGTGTATTCACCTCAGTTTGTGGTGCCCATATTCTTAAAAAAGCATTATGATAGTTATTTTTTAATGTTTTTGTTCAATTTAATACTATTCTTTTTTAGGATATGTGAGATCCCGTTGTAATAAGTTTATCAGGAATAGTTAGTTTCATTCAGCCACTTTCATAGTGTTTCATACAATTCAACTGCGATGTTTCAAAATATAGTGCATTCATCATCAGGTTGTTGACAGTATGCGGTGTTTCTTAAATAAAATAAAAGAAAAAAGCTTACATAAAGTTCGTCTATTAGATGTCAAGAGACTGCTTTTCGAAGCTTAGTTCGCAGGGCGATCAGTCTGCTAATGAGTAAGCAGGCTAAAAAGACAGAATTGCACGTTATTACATAGAAGGAATTAACTGGAGAAAAAATAAAGGTGCTCACTGTGCCATATTAGGTAACAATTTTACAAAAAATAACGAATATTTTTAAGTTTCACGGCCTCATGGAAGCCATTCAGACAAATAATTTAGTCTGGGATAGAGGTCACATTCAAGGAACACAAAGACGCTTCCAGACTGATAAATTACGACAGATGAGTAGTAGCCAATATGTACGAAAGTACCTGCCCTTAATCATTACCTGCCGAAATTGTGAGACAACGAGCCAAACGATTTAATATTTAACGAGAATATTTCCAAAATAACCAAAAACAAAGTAGTGCATTATAATACATATATCGGTTTTAAACTGTGTACGAAATCCAAGTGGATGGATATTCCGCCAGGATACATTCATTGTATTTGACAGTTATTTGCTTCTTGCTTTAGTAATATCAGTTTACATTAACTAAAACAATGCGATACGAGGTTATAATCATCAAAACTCTCAGAATAGTGTCCTTCACGTCAGCAGGGCCCGAAAACTACCGACGAAATGCACTATCAAAACAAAAGAATGTCAGTGCATATATCCAACTCCCACGTTGTTTTGCTAGAAAGAGGAAGGGACTTAAAGTCCTGTCGGGCAGAAAAGAAACGTTATGGAGGATGACTAGAAAATCTTGCACCTGGAAAAGGAAGACAGAAAGCTGGACTTTCTGGAACGATCAGAAATAGCCGTTCATTAGAAATTCGGAAATGAGCTTAATGTGTAAGCTTAGGGACTAATGACCTTATCAATTAAGTCCCATAAGATTTGACACACACTACAGTAGTACCATGCGGGCATACAGGCCCTGTCAGTAAGGTTGCTTAAGGCCCTCGCAATGAATATATGTTATGTTGAAAAATATTGTTTTGTATCCAGAAGAGTAGTGCATAATATAGTGTATCGGAATCCTGAACAAAACTAACCTGCTTTCAGGAAAAATGTGTTGGTGTAAGCACTGTATGATGTAGCCACTACTGTCCGGTTCTACGGGTGTGTAATTTTTGCCGCTAAGCTGTTGTGGATGACGTACTACATTTTTTTACTGTAAACCTGTAACCTCAATATTTTTCTTTTTATAAATCTGAGGATGGCAGTACATATTGCCGAAATTAATAATCATGTAACTGCGTTTACACAGCGATCTTAGCAAATAAATTTGTTTTCAAAATTATACACTACTGGCCATTAAAATTGCTACACCAAGAAGAAATGCAGATGATAAACGGGTATTCATTGGACAAATATATTATACTAGAACTGACATGTGATTACATTTTCATGCAATTTGGGTGCATAGATCCTGAGACATCAGTACCCAGAACAATCACCTCTGGCCGGAATAACGGCCTTGATACGCCTGGGCATTGAGTCAAACAGAGCTGGGATGGCGTGTATAGCTACAGCTGCTCATGCAGCTTCAACACGATACCACAGTTCATCAAGAGTAGTAACTGGCGTATTGTGACGAGCCAGTTGCTCGGCCACCATTGACCAGACGTTTTCAATTGGTAAGAGATCTGGAGAATGTGCTAGCCAGGGCAGCAGTCAAACATTTTCTGTACCCAGAAAGGCCCGTTCTGGTCCTGCAACATGCGGTCTTGCATTATCCTGCTGAGATGTAAGCTTTCGCAGGGATCGAATGAAGGGTAGAACCACGGGTCGTAGCACATCTGAAATGTAACGTCCACTGTTCAAAGTGCCGTCAATGCGAACAAGAGGTAACCGAGACGTGTAACCAATGGCACCTCATACCATCACGCCGGCTGATACCCCAGTGTGGCGATGACGAATACACGCTTCCAATGTGCGTTCACCGCGATGTCGCCAAACACGGATGCGACCATCATGATGCCGTAAACAGAACCTTGATTCATCCGAAAAAATGACGTTTTGCCATTCGTGCACTCAGGTTCGTCATTGAGTACACCATCGCAGGCGCTCCTGTCTGTGATGCAGCGTCAAGGGTAACCGCAGCCACGGTCTGCGAGCTGATAGTCCATGCTGCTGCGAACGTCGTCGAACTGTTCGTGCAGATGGTTTTTGTCTTGCAAACGTTCCCATCTGTTGACTCAGGGATCGAGACGTGGCTGCACGATCCGTTACAGCCATGCGGATAAGATGCCTGTCATCTCGACTGCTAGTGATACGAGGGCTTTGGGATCCAGCACGGCGTTCCGTATTACCCTTCTGAACCCACCGATTCCACATTCTGCTAACAGTCATTGGATCTCGACCTACGCGAGCAGCAATGTCGCGATACGATAAACCGCAATCGCGATAGGCTACAATCCGACCTTTATCAAAGTCCGAAACGTGATGGTACACATTTCTCCTCCTTACATGAGGGATCACAACAACGTTTCACCAGGCAACGCCGGTCAACTGCTGTTTGTGTATGAGAAATCGGTTGGAAACGCCCCTCATATCAGCATGTTGTAGGTGTCGCCACCGGCGCCAACCTTGTGTGAATGCTCTGAAAAGCTAATTATTTGCATATCACAGCATCATCTTCCTGTCGGTTAAATTTCGCGTCTGTAGCACGTCATCTTCGTTGTGTAACATTTTTAATGGCCAGTAGTGTAGATTGCCTGCTGCGCTGACTGGTTGTGTCGGACAACCATAGGCTAGATTTTAGCAACGCCGATGGAATTTCATTGACTCCTGCTGACTTTTTTCATCTAGTGCTCTGTCAGCCTGCCGCCATATTTGTGTATTTCGCACTTCGTTACTGACATGAGTATCAGAACACTGGCATTCCTTCTCTGTGAAAGAGTTGACCACAGCCTAGCCGGAGGGCACAATTCCCAGTGGAAAGTCAAGGTTCGCGTAACAGCGTGAAAGCCTCGATGCGGACCGGGACGCTACGCCTGAGTGAGCCCCTAATCAGGCAGAAAGTATTCCCGTGTCGGGCCGGGCAACGGCGGCCTGCCCTGAAGATGCGCCGCCAGTGTCTGGCGGAAAGCTGGGACACTCGCCGGCAAAGGTCACCAGGCCGGAACAGCCGCGAGCGCTGCCTGCAGCAATCACTGCGAGCAGCCGATGCGCCGAAGGGAAATTCACCGCAAAATGTTATCCTACTGGCCTATTTTATGAGGCTACTTGTTGCCACCACGCCCTGTTTTTTAAAGGCGACCCAACCGAAACGGAAATGATATTTTTTGTCGTTTAACTACCATTGGGATGCATGTGTGACAAGGAAGATTATCCGCAAAGAACCAGCGGGAATTTGCTCATATCGCTATATATTAGTTTCCCACTGCGAAGGGAAGCCTGTTTACAGTGCTGTTTTTAAGTTTCGTGGGTAACCATCTGATCCGCTCCGCTCCATAGTGTCACGTGGAAATACAATGAAGTGCCAGCGAAACTGGTTTAGGAATGCGTATTCAAGTACGGAGATACGTGAACAGGGAGAATAGGGCGCTGCGGTCGGCAACGCCTTTATAAGACAACAAGTGTCTGGCGCAGTTTTTAGATCGGTTACTGCTGCTACAATGGCAGGTTATCAATATTTAAGCTAGTTTGAACGTGGTGTTACATTCGCGCACGAGCGATGGGACACCGCATCTCCGAGGTGGCGGTGAAGTGGGGATTTTCCCGTACCACCATTTCACGAGTGTACCGTGAATATCAGGAATCCGGAAAGAAATAGAATCTCAGACATCGCTGCGGCCGGAGAAAGATCCTGGGAGAACAGGACCAACGACGACTGAAGAGAATCGTTCAACGTAACAGAAGTGCAACCCTTCCGCAAATTCCTGCAGATTTCAATGCTGGGCTATCACCGTCAGCGTGCAAACCATTCAACGAAACATTATCGATATGGGCTATCGAAGCCGCAGGCCCACTCGTGTACCCTTGATGACTGCACGACACAAAGCTTTACGCCTCGCCTGGGGCCGTCATCACGGACATTGGACTGTTGACGACTGGAACCATGTTCCTTGGTCGGACGAGTCTCGTTTCAAATTGTATCGAGCGGAAGGGCGTGTACGGGTATGGAGACAACCTCATGAATCCATGGATCGTGCATGTCAGCAGGGGACTGTTCAAGCTGGTGGAGGCTCTGTAATGGTGAGAGTCGCCGTGTGCAGTTGGAAGGGATCCCTGATATGTCTAGATACGACTCTGACAGGCGGCACTTAACGTAAGCATCCTGTCTGATCAGTTGCATCCATTCATGTCCATTGTGAATTCGGATGGACGTGGACAATTCCAGCAGGACATTGCGACACCCCACATGTCCAGAATTCCTACATAGTGGCTCCAGGAACTCTCCTCTGAGTTTAAACACTTTCGCTTGACCTTATCTGGGATGTCTTGCAACGTTCTGTTCAGGAGAGATCCCCACGCCCACGTACTCTTACGGATTTATGCACAACCCTGCAGGATTCGTGATGTCATTTCCCTCCAGCAGTACTTCAGACATTGCATGTCACGTCGTGTTGCGGCACCTCTGCGTGCTCGCGGGAACTCTACACGACATTAGGCAGTTGTACCGGTTTCTTTAGCTCTTCAGTGTAGTTCCCGCCTGCAAGTCGGCAACCAAACTAACACGTCTGCAAAGCGTGCTCGTGTAGCGCCTTCGTGGACAATTAGTGTCATTGTATTGCACGTACGTATTGAAGTTTTCTGCAGTGCTGAATCGTGTAAACCTTTACGTTTGCGCTACAATGTGGTGGCCTATAACCTTGTGACCTACAAGAGTGGTAATCACAACTAAATTCAATAAATTAATTATGCATATAAAAAAATGAACTCTTCAAATGTATTTCTATTTTATAATTTATAGTTTAACATTCCGAGGAACAAGGAAAAAACAGAAAAAAGTTACGGTAGCAGTGGAAATCGAACGCGAGCCACCGAAGTGGCACTGCGCTACCATGCCAATATGTGAAGTGCTGCTCGAAAATTCCTCAGACTCCACACGTTATTCTTTAGAGAGCGCTTTACATTCTACTACGATTCACTCAGGCTAAATTAAAAACTTGAAAGGAAGTCTACATGTTTCTGCTCACAAAGTTCGAGTCAAATCATTAAGCCTCAACTCACGCCCTCCGCTTTTTAGTTTTAAATTTGGAATAGCCATAGAATAACCATGTTTGGTACTTTTCTTACACAAAAATCATTTTTATTTTTTTAAGGAATCGTCCTTGAGTAAATGGTGCTTTTATAAGTCGCCTAAGACAGTACACCACACCCAGTGGGAAAGAACGAACCGATTTTCTCAGTTTACATGGGCTAGAGATAGGGATGGGAAAAAACCACCGGTTAAAATCTATGCTGGTGTTTTTGTTCAGAATAACTGCTATTTTTCGCTATTGATTTGGTCTCAGTTGTAACATGTTTTTATTTTTTATAATAACTGGATAAAAAACCAAAATGCCAGTTAGCCAGTGCAGCAGTGCTAAAAGTGTTCGTATACATCATTTTTAAGGAACGAGTATGTATTATTTGTAAAATTTGCATTTTTTTCGAATATTGCGTTATTGTAGAAAATGGGAAAATCAATCAGTGCTGCTTTAAATGGTTCAAATGGCTCTAAGCACTATGGGACTTAACATCTGCCGGCCGAAGTGGCCGTGCGGTTAAAGGCGCTGCAGTCTGGAACCGCAAGACCGCTACGGTCGCAGGTTCGAATCCTGCCTCGGGCATGGATGTTTGTGATGTCCTTAGGTTAGTTAGGTTTAACTAGTTCTGAGTTCTAGGGGACTAATGACCTCAGCGGTTGAGTCCCATAGTGCTCAGAGCCATTTGAACCATTTGAACTTAACATCTGAGGTCATCAGGCCGCTAGACTTAGAACTACTTAAACCTAACTAACCTAAGGACATCACACACATCCATGCCCGAGGCAGGATTCGAACCTGCGACCGCAGCAGCAGCGCGGTTCTGGACTGAAGCGCCTAGAACCGCTCGTCCACAGCGGCCGGCAGTGCTGTTTTAATTAGATTGCCGACAGAAACGAGCAACAAATACGTTGCGCAAGAATTGGTACAGCATTGCCTGGACAATAGAGTATCTGTTACCAATTTGGCCGCGCGGAGTGACCGCGCTTTTAAAGGCGCCATGTCACGTGATGCGCCACCCATCCCGCCGGAGGTTGGAGTCCTCCCTCGGGCATGGGTCTGTGCGTGTTATTCTTAGTGTAAGTTAGTTTAAGTAGTGTGGAAATCTAGGGACCGATGACCTCAGCAGTGTGGTCCCTTATGAATACACACACTTGAACATTTTGAACCATTTGGCGTGGCCTATTAGGTAGGACGCGTGTACAAGCAGTGTGCAAGATTTGCCCCGTCTGGTGTGTATGGTAGTTTCTCACTGCTGCCATCGGTCGTAAATTGTGTTACAGATTGACACCATTCCTAGTCTGGAAGTATTTTACAAAGTACGGTATCAGTGAAGTACTATGCTCCGTTTGCTTTAAAAGATTAAAAAAAGGCAGGAGCCACAACGAACTTTTGATATAAAATAAGGAGAAAACAGTCAGTAAAAATAGAAAGTAGCTGATCTGCTGGCTGTGTCTACATAACATGCCTCCATCTGCTTATAGCTCATGGATACAGACAAATTAATCCGAAAAAAAAAAAATCCTCAGCCTCGGTTTTCACAGTATCACTGACCATTCGTAACGTCTAAATAGTGTTATGATCCCCGAATATAACATTATTTTTGACCAGAGTTTCAAAAGATTAGAATAAATGGGAGAGTAGTGGTGATTTTTTCCAGAAAAGCAGCGAACAGTGGACGGCCCAAGTTTTTTTTATTTGCCTATTTAATTTAATATTTTGATTCTCTGTTTTTTGAAACTGAGGGAGGCAAAATTTTTTAATTTTCGTCGAGTTCTACGTTTATTGCCGGAAATAATAGGGGTAATAGCTGAAAAAGCATTATTTCAGAAACTGTTTGTTTTGAGCGGTTTTAACATTCCGGTTAAATGGCGTTGAAAGAAAAAACGATATACCGTTATAACCAAGAACCGCTTGTTTCAGCAATAACCACCCTGTACTGTATGACAGCTGGAGTATACTCTTTCTCCTGATAAGTATACAAATGTTCGCTGGGCCAAGGGCTATCCAAAACTTTTGACTTCTTATCTCTGTGATCAATTAAACACGATTTGCGGCCCCCTGAAAAATCGCATTTTCGCACGCTGCTTTTTAGAACATATTTTTACAGTGCACTGTCCTATGCGAACCGATTGAATTTTGTTTCCTGGTAATGGCATGGAATTACGAGAAATATTATGTTCTGTCAGGTAACATTTATGAAAAAAAAATCGGACATTGATCTGTCGAAGCTGGGCAAGGTCGCCGTCCGTGCGTGGACCGCCTGCCATTCAGTCTGTTGTGGCGACCGTTCACGGTGTGATTGGTGGTCGGATCAGCGCCGTAGCTACGAAACTCGTCTTGGCACAGAGCCTAACTGTGCGAGGTCGCCTTTGATAACCCGTGGCGTGTTTGGGAAGCGATTGACCAAGCTGCACATGTCAGAAATTCCGTTTGTCACCACCGAGCGAGGTGGCGCAGTGGTTAGCACACTGGACTCGCATTCGGAAGGACGACGGTTCAATCCCGCGTCCGGCCATTCTGATTTAGGTTTTCCGTGATTTCCCTAAATCTCTTCAGGCAAATGCCGGGATGGTTCCTTTGAAAAGGGCACGGCCGACTTCCTTCCCTAATCCGATGAGACCGATGACCTCGCAGTCTGGTCTCCTCCCCCAACACAACCCAACACAACCCCCTTTGTCACTGTGACAGTAATTTTTAGCACGCCAGAATCAGGAACGGGAAGTGAAACGCTAAAGGTGTGCATTTTACTGTTCTAAATTAATAGTCCACGGGCGATGGACAAACTGTGGATCTAAAACAGTGAAGAACATATCACACTTCTGAAGATTTTTTTTGGCGCATGCTGATGTTTCAGGTATGTCGTTTAGTCACTTCACAAAATACGCATTTAAGCTGTCATCTAGCAGTGATAGTAATGGGACGCTGTGTGTCAGAACTTTGCAATCTGGTGTAGCCTTATGTGAATGGTATCTCTCTCTCGCACGGATAATACGAAGGCAACGATCCAAGCAATACAGTCCAAAGGAATGTAATGCATGGGGGCTCTTGTGTGCTGTTCCATTAGCGCAATTAATTGGTACTTAATCACGTCGTTATTGTAGCCATTACATACGGGACATAGTCGTATTACTGTACTAAATTAAACCATGTCCGCTAACTTATCGTGCTCATGTAAGACACATTCACGGTTGGCATACTGGTGCAGATTCGCGTATTGTCCGCAGCAGTTGTAGAAGCCGTGTAGCAGGCTGTAGGTGAATTGTTAGATGGTTTATATCTCGATTGGTATCTTGTCCCATAAATAAAGAGTTACAAAACAGAGATTAGAAACTATCTAGATAAAATAAGCTAAAGCTATTAATAGTGAGTAGCAGCATTGGGGACAAATTTACAAAGAAGCACAATCGGGTTCTGAAACGTTCTGCACCATTATGTTCTTCCTCATATTTAGTGCTAACACACACACACACACACACACACACACACACACACACACACACACACACACACACAGAGAGAGAGAGAGAGAGAGAGAGAGAGATAGAGATAGAGAGAGGGGTGGGGGGGAGTCCGATTAATTAAAAATTTTGAGAGTCAAACATCGTGGCGATATATGTACATCTTGCTCCAGAAGCCACTGCATAGTGTATGGCGGAGGATATTTTGTACACTACTAGCCACTTCTTTTCTTGTTCTACTCACAGCTGGAGCAAGGGAAAAGCGACTTTGTATATGCATCAGTACAATTCCTAAATATCTATTACCCTGTCTTCATAGTTCTTCCGAAAAATTTTCGTCGACGGCAGTAGAATCGTTCTACAGTCAGCCACAGATGTCGGTTTCCTATTTTCCTTTGTATTTCGTGTGTTTCAAGTGAAACCAACCACCAGTGCTGATCGAAACAGTGTGAGGACCTCTGGAAATTTCACGCTCGAACTGTAGCACAGACGTTGTAGGTAATGCATTTACCATGCTTCGCGACCATGCACCCACATACCGGCAGACAAGCGACAAGTCCACGTGACCGCACCCGCTGGGAACACGCATAATGTGACACGACTGTACGGTTCGGTACAGACAGACGGCACGAAGCCCTCAGAGGACGCGTCATCAATTAAAGCGGAACCCACCATTAGCGGAACGTACCGGCAGATAAACCGCTCCGTGGGTGGTGGGAGAGGGAGGGGGGGCGGGAGTGCGAATGGCTAGTGACCGACAGCGGCTTCCACTGCCCTGAATGATGCTCGGCTTCCCTCTGCATCGCCTCCCTTCATCCTGCTGCCCTGTAGGAGGTATCTCAGTTGTTAAGCTGGCTTCTCGAGCCAACTAATTTCAGACTTAATTATTAAGTGCTGATGTTTAATGGTAAAGAAAATATTCCAGTATTCGATACAAGAACAACTGTCAACCATAGTAGGCCTAATATGGAACTAGTTAACGTCGGTGTATCTTCCTATCTTAATCACTTCATAACCTACTGTCTGGCTCTTCAGCATACATTACTGAATTACCATTTGCGCGAAAAAGTGCAAGGCAGCTCAAAATGAATATCGTGATTACTTACGGCTGTGGCTATTCGATGCGTAGCGGTACCTCGCTAAAGAATCACAGTGAATGTAAAAGTAAGTTCAGAATTTCGAACGTTGCGGAAGCGCAGAGAATGGGAATACACATAAAGTGGCAAGGTTAACCGGAGAAACATTCTAATGTGAGGAACGGAAAAGTGTGCGTGTGTAATTGATCACTGGCCTAACTCTTCGGAAGTTACTGGATACAAAGTTCTCGATAAACTTACCGCGTCAATTTTGTATAAAATACCGAGTTTTCGATGACTACCTACATCGTCGTCGTCTGGTGCTATGTCTGACTATGTCAGCAAGTGTACCGAGAACTTTTTATCCAATAACTTGCGGTGAGTTAAGCTGATGTTCAAATAGCCCCTAACGACGATGATGACGATAGTCATCGAAAGCTAGGGATGTTATCGAAATTTGAAGCGGTGAGTTACGTTGATGGCCAGTTACACACGAAGTCAGATGTAGCCCCTGAAGACGAAGCAGTCGTCGAAAACTCTGGAATTTATCGTAATTTGATACAGCAGGTTTACCGAGAACATTTTATCCTAGGATTCCATCGCGTCACACTTCGTAGCCATAATAAAATTTACGTTTTTTGTTCGATCAATTTTTCCTCATTGAGCGAAGTGTTTTTTTAAAAACATTTACCAGGACATGGTAGAGAAATGATTGATGCCACAGCTTGATACCGATTTCACGGATTACGTCTTTCAGTAAGATGGAGCTCCCCTCATTGGGGTGCGGATAGTCATTCATTTTAAAGTTGACGTCTTTGAAATCGTTGGAGCCGTCTTACTGGACATACGCCGCTATCTTCCACTCTTGGCCGCCTTGGTTTCCGAACGTGACATCCATGGGTTGCTTTTATAGGGTTGTGTGGAAGATCTTGTGTATGCATCTCCTTTAGCGAGAACAATTCCATTACTAATGCTCTCGCGTTGGGGCCTGCTATATGCGGTTCAGAATGCACGGCGCGTTATGGATTATCGCTTTAGCACAATCAACTAAAAATTCTTGACATATTAAATCAAGGATTCAATCTTTATCAGTCTGCCAACTAGCATTTCACCGTTTAAGATATTAACTCGTACAGGCTACCATGTAGGAGTTTAAACAGTTTCAGTACTATGCAAGTTGTGCTATGATCATCCCCCCCCTCCCCCTCCCCTCTCCATCCCCGGCTAAATATTACTAATCCTTTCAAATCGTAGATCGTCAAGCACTCCACTTTCTGTATCACGTTAACCTTCACTACCTGCGTCTTGCACCAGCTGTTGAAGATCCGTCTCCTCAGATACCAGGAATACCTTCGCCAGTGCTAATTTTTCCATGCTAGTTTTTCCACAGAATCTAATATCGGCACTCCACTGTATCCTCCATACTTGAGTATTCTGCCTGGCACTGGACTTGCATTTGCGGGGCGCAGCAGTTTCAGTCCTCGTCCGTCCATTCAAATTAGGTTGTTCGTTGTTTCCATAAATCGCCTAGGGCAACCTATGGGATTTTTTCCCTGAAAAAGGAAAGGGCGTTTTTCTGACCAAACCTGCTCCAATCCGACCTTGTGCACCATCTGTATTGACCTCTTTGTGGACGGGACATTAAGCCAAAGTGTCCTTCTTCCTGCCTGCTCCGAAAGTATGAAAACGTTCCTGCGATCTGCCCGTCCCATTAACTTTAACCTACCCTTTCCCTTCCATTCCAGCTTAACGCTCCAACTCACCGCTTCCCTGCATAAATGGACTCCCCACCTTCTTCCTACTGTCCAAATTCCGTCTCATGGCGGTTCCGAAAACTCATCAAAGAGCCTTTCTCGTACCACTTTGTGAGAATGCCGTAGTCACCAACTCGCATAAAATAATAGAATGACTGTTGTAAAGCAAATTTGAAATTTTTCTATCCGTTAGGACGCGTTTTGCATACCGTATTGCAACTGAATGTATTGAATCATCCCTTTACTAAGAAGGAACCATCAGCGGATGTCCTGGGATGTTACGTTATTTTGGTCTAGAGATATTGATTTTAGATTTAAAACAGTTCGCACGTAAATTTTAATGTAAAATCCAAGGTTATTTACAGTTAAAAGTTTGTCTCATTTCGTGACCATTGTAATGCTTGCACACACGCCGTAACAGTTTTAAAGTTTCAGTTTGCATACAGCACATAAAGTGTGGTGAAAATTTGAAATCAAATCTCCGTCACTAACATAGGCCTGACACAGGAATTCCTGCTGCTCTCTTCTATTGGAACCACAAGCATATGCCTCCATCTACACTCCTGGAAATGGAAAAAAGAACACATTGACACCGGTGTGTCAGACCCACCATACTTGCTCCTGACACTGCGAGAGGGCTGTACAAGCAATGATCACACGCACGGCACAGCGGACACACCAGGAACCGCGGTGTTGGCCGTCGAATGGCGCTAGCTGCGCAGCATTTGTGCACCGCCGCCGTCAGTGTCAGCCAGTTTGCCGTGGCATACGGAGCTCCATCGCAGTCTTTAACACTGGTAGCATGCCGCGACAGCGCGGACGTGAACCGTATGTGCAGTTGACGGACTTTGAGCGAGGGCGTATAGTGGGCATGCGGGAGGCCGGGTGGACGTACCGCCGAATTGCTCAACACGTGGGGCGTGAGGTCTCCACAGTACATCGATGTTGTCGCCAGTGGTCGGCGGAAGGTGCACGTGCCCGTCGACCTGGGACCGGACCGCAGCGACGCACGGATGCACGCCAAGACCGTAGGATCCTACGCAGTGACGTAGGGGACCGCACCGCCACTTCCCAGCAAAGTAGGGACACTGTTGCTCCTGGGGTATTGGCGAGGACCATTCGCAACCGTCTCCATGAAGCTGGGCTACGGTCCCGCACACCGTTAGGCCGTCTTCCGCTCACGCCCCAACATCGTGCAGCCCGCCTCCAGTGGTGTCGCGACAGGCGTGAATGGAGGGACGAATGGAGACGTGTCGTCTTCAGCGATGAGAGTCGCTTCTGCCTTGGTGCCAATGATGGTCGTATGCGTGTTTGGCGCCGTGCAGGTGAGCGCCACAATCAGGACTGCATACGACCGAGGCACACAGGGCCAACACCCGGCATCATGGTGTGGGGAGCGATCTCCTACACTGGCCGTACACCACTGGTGATCGTCGAGGGGACACTGAATAGTGCACGGTACATCCAAACCGTCATCGAACCCATCGTTCTACCATTCCTAGACCGGCAAGGGAACTTGCTGTTCCAACAGGACAATGCACATCCGCATGTATCCCGTGCCACCCAACGTGATCTAGAAGGTGTAAGTCAACTACCCTGGCCAGCAAGATCTCCGGATCTGTCCCCCATTGAGCATGTTTGGGACTGGATGAAGCGTCGTCTCACGCGGTCTGCACGTCCAGCACGAACGCTGGTCCAACTGAGGCGCCAGGTGGAAATGGCATGGCAAGCCGTTCCACAGGACTACATCCAGCATCTCTACGATCGTCTCCATGGGAGAATAGCAGCCTGCATTGCTGCGAAAGGTGGATATACACTGTAGTAGTGCCGACATTGTGCATGCTCTGTTGCCTATGTCTATGTGCCTGTGGTTCTGTCAGTGTGATCATGTGATGTATCTGACCCCAGGAATGTGTCAATAAAGTTTCCCCTTCCTGGGACAATGAATTCACGGTGTTCTTATTTCAATTTCCAGGAGTGTAGTTTCACATAGTTGAAGTTTTACGCTGCGGGGTTGTGCATGGCTGTCGATTTTCGCTGTAAAATTTATCAGCTTTTCTTTATATTGTTTTAAAGTCTCGCGCAGTTTGGATTCCTACCTCATAATCGTTAGAGATTTGTACCACGGATTCGCCTTTTCTAAATTACCTTAATTCAAATTTATTTTCGATCGTTAGAACAACAGGTTTGCGTTTATCTGTCATCTTCCTAGCACATGTAGACCGTTCGTAACTTCAACAACAACAAGAAGAGTGAAATAGGTTACCACTCATTTCCAGCGTTCTATGTTAGAAACTGCAGCGTTGCCGAGATCTGTCAGCGAGTAGGAAGTTACAACAATGCATTTCGCCTCACCATGTTTAACAATATCTATTCAATTGTATTAATACAAAACAGAATTTCTGTTAGGAGCCGTCCGAGAAGAAAATCTTAATATTTTTCTTTTGCTATAGGCTGTAACTAAATTGCATATGATCGGCCTTTAGCTTCTAGAAAAATGGGTAGGCAAACATGTGCACAGGAAAGTTGCTCCTAACAAGTTACAAGTATTTTTCTGAAGATGGAATGAGAAACAACAACAAAATATTTCAGAGATATTCGACTGTTGGATTGAGGCCTGCATAGTCCTACAGCGGCTAAACATGAATGAGATCCGTTCTAGTGTATTGTAATGTATTCTAGACGAAACTGTATTTTCAGGAGGTGGTGCCCCTCAGCCCGTAGATATTTGAAAAAATGCCATATTACCGCCCTTAACTGCTGATAAAATTCTTTATTTACACAACCAGTTTCGGTCGACTGACCATCATCAGCTACATAAAAATATTCACACCTTCATGTTAGGCAAAATATAAAATCATTAACGTCACATGATAAAACCATGAATTTAACGCTGCTATCATATCGTAAAATACACTGATGAGCCAAAGCATTATGACCACTGTCGACAGCGACGTTGGATGCCGCCTGGTGGCATTCAGAGCACGTGACGCGTTAACAAAAGTTGGTAAGCGGAGCAGACACGGACGTGGGATCATCCTAGCGAAGATAGGGGCTGCAAATGGGGAAATCCGTTGATACAATCGACTTTGACAAAGGAAAGATTATTATTACGCAGAAATTGTGAACGGGTATCTCTAAAATGGGGGAGCTGGTCGAATGGTCACGTGCTACTGTCGTGAGCATCTATAGAAAGAGGTAGAAGAATAGTGAAACTACAACTAGGCGCTAAATGGCTGGACATCCAGAGAACGTGGGGTTCGGAGGATTATCTGCTCTGTAGAGTAGTATAGATGGTGATCTGTGGCATCTCTGCAGAAAGAACACAATGCTGGAGCATGCTTAAGAGTTTAGGAGCACATCGTTCATCGTACATTGTTGGACATGGAGCTCTGCAGCAGACCATCCATACGTGTTCACGTGTTGACCCAATGACATCTTCAATTCAATTGTAGTGGGTACGGGACAATCGAGATTCGACCGTCGACCAGTGGAAACGTGTCGGATCTTTGGGTGAATCACATTTTTGCTACACTAGGTCGATGGCCGTCTCCACAAACGCCGCCATCGAGGTGAACGGCGGCTCGAAATGTGTGGCACCCCGAGGACGCAGGCTGTTGGGAGCACTATTATGCTAAGGGAGACATTCTCCTGCGCTTGCATGGGACCCGTGGTAGTAGTCGAAGGCACACTGACAGCTGCGAACCACCTTAATCTCTTCATGCCTGATGTCTTCCCCGACGGCGATGTCATCTATCAGCAGTATAACTGTCCGTGTCGCGAAGGCAGAACCGTGCTACAGTTGTTTAAGGAGCATTATAGTGAACTCACGTTGATGTCTCGGTGACCAAATTCTCCTGATGTAAACCCTAAGGAACTCATTTTGGTCGCTATCGGGCGCCACCACCGCATACATAAATCAGCGGTCCGTTAGTTACACGAATTACATGAACTGTGTGTAGACATCTAATGTCACATACCTCCGCAAAGCTACCAACAAACTGTTGGATCCCTGATACGCAGAATCAGTTATGTATTTCGTTCCAAAGACGGACGAACAAGCTATTAAGCAGTTGGTCATAATGCTTTGGCTCATCCGCGTACAGTATAACTTCAAAGAGTAAATTACTTTGCGCGGTTTTTATAGACTGACTATGAAATTTATTTTACGTTGTGGTAACAGTGTCTAATCCATGGTTGTATCATCTGGCGATAATGATCTTACTTTTAGTATAGCACGAAGTTGTGAATACTCCTTCATTTATGAACCTGGTGCTGGTCAGTCGACCAGAAATGTTGTGTGAAAAAGAATTTTACCAGCTCAAGGCTGACTTTATTCTGAATATTCCTTGCTTCGCTTTTTGTATTTTTCGTTCTGTGCCATGTCAAATGTTTTTACAAAGATTTAGGGAGAGGCAAGCTCGCCCATATTTTATGTAAGTGGCCAGTCAATGACAATTTACTATGGCATTCTTGTTGCTACGTTTTCCCTTTCCTTACGTTTTACTTTCTTATTTGGCGTTTTCCTTCATTTCTTGCTTTCTTTGCGTGTGTGCTTCAATTTTATTAGGTCTGCCCACATTCGTTCCCTTTGTGTGTCAGGGCGCTGATGACCTCGACGTTGAGCGCCCGTAAGCCCCAACACACACACACACACACACACACACACATACACACACACAAAATTCGATGAACCACGTACGGATAACCCGCAAACTAGATAATTCGCACCCGGATAATCGGGAGCTTGCAATGCCTCACTCAGATTTTAACTCTCATTGGCTCCTCTCCTATTATTAATAGTTCTGTTCGATAGCTGAACAACTTGGTCATTATCTTCCCTCTCTGCTACAGTGTACAGCCAATGTAAATAACAGATAGGAAAGAGTGCGACATTCTTGAACCCATTTCTCCAGAATGATGCAGCTCTGTCTCCTACTGGGAAATTCTCGCTGAGAGAAGGCCCGAACGGCAGTCCCTAAGTCGCTTTTCAATTTGAGCCTGGTGATGCCAGCCAGCCAGGTATGCCGGTAACTCTTGCCTGCCTGCCCGTCGCTGTTTACACCTGTCGCCAGCCAACATCCCGTTTGATATTGCGAAATCGACAGCTCTGTTTGTTAGAAAGTTGATTGGAAATTTTAATTCGCTACTGCAGCGTTATCTGCCCCACAGCCGCGTAGCCTCCTTCTGCAAATATTAACAGAACAAACACGGAATGCATTTATACCGAGAGCGGCTGCTCGCGCTGCGTGCAGTTGCGAGTGTTTTTTTTTTATTTTTTATTTCCTCGCTTTTCTATCAGTACTCTTTTCTTTCGTTTTCCCGTCGCTACCAGCTGAAGCCGCGGTGGTCTCATTTTATTTCTATTCGAACTTCGCTTTTCGCTCTCGCTGTGCAAACAGCGTGCCGCTCCCATCTTGGACGTCACAGTGGGCGGGCCCATCCGCCCACCCTTGCCTTCCCCCGCTCCGACGAAGTATGCGCGACCCGCAAAGCAAATTTGTTTGCCCGAAACACTCTCTTTGTTCTCCACGAGGTTATCTTTCTAAGAATTGCTACTTACCCTCCGTCAGACTGCCGCTCATCCATTTGGTCATCAACCCACGACACACACACAAACACACACACACACACACACACACACACACACACACAAGAACTCTGCTAAAATTCCAAACGCACATGGACAGTAACAATAATTCTGAAAATTGGGAATATCACAGAATATCCAGAATAAATATTCACTCGCTGATTTGAAACTTCCTGGCAGATTAAAACTTGTGACATCCGAAGAGCGAAGGTGCTAGAGCAAGGTTGGTGCCACGCAACGCAATCACAAGAAAACATAATCGCTGCAAGCCGCATCGACTAATCAACGACAAAGCCACAGCCAGAAACGTTTCGCAACGTCGCTGCCTTGGATCTTCTTCTAACAATGACAACGCGGCAAGTGCCATACTTCGAAGTCCCAGGAACTTCGCTCAGCAGAAGAGCGGTCAAAATAAGGGAAAACGTGCCTCTGCTTATCCGTAGGTAACTAGACCAATTTTGAAGAAGAAAGGCGATAAAACTTTTCCAGGTGCATTTTACTCCGCGACATTCTCAGACGAAATGGTGACACACTTGTTAGCGCCGCGACTTTTTAATTTTGCGCCCCGTGTTCGAAACCCGATTTTAATTTTTTATGTTTTTCATTTGTATACCCACGTCTGCAGAAGATTACTACATGAGTGTTTTACAGTGTGCGTTGATATAACGTTCGTCTACTAATTTATGACAGATGCATGAATTAAAAAGAATGGGGAAATTATTTGTAATTGTTTTCGGTTAAATTCTTGTAGAGTATCTTGATTCATAATCTATTGCAAGTTCCAGTTTTCGGAAAGTGATCCATTATGCGTGGTTTGCCGCGAAATTATTTCCAAGGCACGAAATATTTAGCAATGGTTGTAACCTTTCATCATACCGCACACACATACATGATCAGCTAGAACATTGTGGCCTTTGACCTATCCTATCCGTCCGAGCGATAGCAGTGTCACCTGGCGGGGAATGATTGCTAGTCAGACACACGCACGATGCATGTAGTATCGGTAAGTGCGCTGTCCATGTGTAGAATGGGGAAGACGCGCCATCTATCTGTGTTTGACCGAAGGCAGATTGTGATGGCCCAGAGGCTCGCCACGAACATTTCGGAAACTGCTCCACTTGTCGGGTGTTCAAGGAGCGCTGTACTGTGTGTTTTCAACACGTGGCGAAACCAAGGTGCATTCTAGAGATGGGCAAACTCGTTCATCCTTGGCAACTAGTTCACTGGTGACCGCTCTTTTTTGGGAACCGTTCATTTTTACTCGTTCACCGTTCACATGTGCATGGTATATGGTTCTTATGAAAAATTAGTAGCATAGGTGACTCAAGATGGAAGGCGCCAAGAGGGATTTGCCTCACCTCTGGAGTACAGAGGTTTTATTCATTACAGGATTATCGTAGAAGTAATTTTCGTGATTCTGCAAAAGCTCTCCTATAGTCAAGTGTAGCGTTATGTGACTGATCGCAGTGAAATAATATATGGTGCAGATTGCTCGCCAGTTACGCACGATTTGTTGACCGCTACGAGTGGAATAGATAAACAAGTAGTAATTAGGCAGTGAAGAAATAACAAATAAGCTAATGCAGACAACAACTTTGAAACAATAGATGACGCTTCGTGGGTGACAATGAGCAGCCTAGTACCAGGGGCCGATTTTTCAAAATGGTTCAAATGGCTCTGAGCACTAATGGGACTTAACAGCCATGGTCATCAGTCCCCTAGAACTTAGAACTACTGAAACCTAACTAATCTAAGGACACCACACAACACCCAGTCATCACGAGGCAGAGAAAATCCCTGACCCCGCCGGGAATCGAACCCGGGAACCCGGGCGCGGGAAGCGAGAACGCTACCGCACGACCACGAGCTGCGGACGCCGATTTTTCGTCCGCCACCCTGTACCACTGAAATAATATAGTAGGAGTTATCATATTCCCTTTACAAAATGTGACACTAGACACTCGATTATGGAGAGCAGGCTTCATTCGGTTGTAAGTCGGCTTACCTTCCATGACAATGAACATACTGTTTTACTTTGGATAAAAAAGACGGAAAATGGCCACTCGTGTGTACTGTGCCGTCTTCCTTTGCATGTTTAATAACAAAAAAAGCTTTGCCTTTTTATAAGTATGTCTTCTGCTCTTTGCCGGCCGGGGTGGCCGAACGGTTCTAGGCGCTACAGTCAATTCCCATAGTGCTCAGAGCCATTTGAACCATTTTTGTAATGCAGTCTAATGGGACATCTACACCTTCCATAATAGCCACTTTGTTTACTGCAGCGGATAGAGTAGCGAGTTCCAAGAGAAGTATCTTTAACACTGTGAAGACAATATTAAGCTGCCCGTTACTGACCCATCAAAGAGCGATATAGAGGTGGTTCGAGAGTACAGGTTCAGCCACTCTGTTGGTTCTTCTTCGTTGCAAACAGCGGAACGTGAAAATCACATGGAGTTTAGTACGACTCCCTTTGGCGTGGCTGCTTGAGCGTTGTAGAAGCTTTTAAGACATGCGCTCAGTAGAAGACACGCCTCTTTAAGCTCTGTTACTTGGAGAAAATCGGCTTTTTGAGGCACAGCCTTGAAACCTCACTCGATATCGACAGTTGACTATCACTATTTAAATCTGTGTAGAATATATTTCAAATGCTTCCTGATAAATTAAATTCTTTAATACTTTATTGAAAACGTTTATTACATCGATTGGAGCGGCTCCGCCTCAGAATCTTTAACCACGAACCGCCACTGAATCTAAGTAATAAGAGGGGAACTTTCGTAATTAATGTATTTTCTTGTAAATACATTTTAATCTTTGTGCAAAATTCTGACATGCACCTGGGGTAAACAAAACAAAGCCGCGGAGGAAACCAATTAAGCCGTATGGCACAAAAGGGGCGACTACCTTTTGTGTAGCTCCGCGCTTTTTAGCAGGCGCTCTAATATAGGTCTTTTCATTTCGTGGTTCTGCATCCACTGGCTAAAATATCTTCAGACCGTCTTCTCAGTTAAATTTGTGGTAAGAAGCTTAGTTTAAGGCAGAACTTAGCGTTGTTGGATAAGAAGACGAATGTTGACGAACGATGAAAGGGGAAAGTCTGGCGCCAGCACCTGTCGTGTCGCACAAGTTTCGCGCTGCACTCATTTTGCTGCGGCTAATTAAGGAGCGGTAGTTGGTGTCGGTACCGTGTAACGTTGCGGTGCGTGCCTTGCGTCTTGCCTTTTGCGCCTCGGAAGAAGTAATTCCCAGTTAGCGGTTGCAAGAGCAGCTACGGCAGCTGTAATTAATCGAAATAGCAATTATTTGACATCCTACTAACAAATTGCTGAGGGCATCCATTTCATATGGGAAATTATCTCCTTGCTTCAGAGTATGATGTAATGACCTAAAATTAAATCTACATCTACGTCTATACTCAGCAGACTACAGTGAAGTACATGGCCGAGGGTACTACCGGTCATAGGGCCTTTTCCTGTCTACTCGCGTATTGATCGTGGTAATAACGATTGTTTAAATGAATATTCGACATTCCTAAGGGAACGATACGTAATATAGTATTAGATTACGCTCTTAAAGTTGCTTCTTGAAACTTTGACACTTTCGCGGTATAGTTGGCGTGTATCTCTCAGTCTGCCAATTCAGCTTTTTGGCATCTCAATATAGCTCTCAGACGGATCAGACAATCCTGTGACCATTCATGCTGCCCTACTTTGAATAGTTTAATATAGCTTGTTAATCTTACACTGCGTGACAAAAATAATGGAACACCTTGAAGATAATCGGATATCTATGTGACTTCGAACGCGCATGCACCATCAGGTACATAAATGACTTGCCAGCCCAGCCATGCAGTTACTAAATATGTGTTGGAATTGGATGCATATGTTCATATCATACCTCCCTCTCGCTCTGTCCGTCACTTCCTCCCCCTCTTTCTGTCCAGCAACTCCTCCCCCCCCCCACCCCCCACTCTATTTCTGTCCATTATGTAACACATTGCGCATGCATAGGAAAAGAAATTCACTACTGTACAGCTACACTGTTGATGACAAACAGCTGGAGACAGCGTCTGCCTTTAAGTATCTAGGCGTAAAATATCCAGAGCTACATTAAGTGGAATGGCCATATAAAACAGATAGTGGGAAAAGCAGACGCCAGACTCAGATTCGTCAGAAGAATCTTAATGAAATGTAACTCATCCACGAAAGAAGTGGCTTATAAGGTGCTTGTTCGCTAGATTCTTGAGTATTGTTCATCTATCTAGGATCCCTATGAGGTAGGACTGATAGAGAAGATATAGAAGATCCAACGAACAGCGGCGCGTTTCGTCACGGGATCTTTTAGTTAGCAAGAGAGCGTTACAGACATGCTAAACAAACTCCACTGGCAGACGTTACAAGAGGGGCGTTGTGCACCACGGAGAGATGTTCTATAAAATTTTCGGGACAGCACTTTTCAGGAGATGTCGGACAACATATTGCTTCCCCCCACATACATCTCACATATTGACCACGAGGAGAAAACTCGAGAAATTGGAGCCAACACAGAGGCTTACCGACAATCATTCTTCCCACGCACTATTCGCAAGTGGAACAGGGTTGGAGGGATCAGATAGTGGTACCGAAAGTACCCTCCGCCACACACCATTAGGTGGCTTGCGGAGTATGACGTAGCTGTAGATTATCTCCTCTCCCGTTGTCCGCCCCAATAGCTGAACGGTCAGAGCGCTGGAATGCCACGCACGGGGGCCCGGGTTCGACTCCCGGCTGGGGTGAGGTGATTTTCTCCCCGCGGGGACTGGGTGTTGTGCTGTCCTCCTCATCATTTCATCCCCATTGTCGACGCGCAAGTCGCCCAATGGGGCGTCGCACTCAATAAGACTTGCACTTGGCGGCCGAACTTCCCGCCTGGGAACTCCCGGCTACTGACGCCATACGCTCGTTTCCATTTCCTCCCGCTTTCTCTGTCTATTTCTTCCTCCTCCCTCTGTATGTCCATCCCTCTCCCCCTCGACCTCTGTCCCTCTCATCTTCCCCCTTCCCCTCATCTTGAGGCTTGTTTATTGATATTGCAAACAAAACCTTGATTGGGGACTGAAGTCGCTTAAAATGAATGAGTAAATCGCGTAGGATTTTTGGTATACTGGGAATGAGAGAGACCTCTCTAGCTGCTGAATCTACGAGGATAGTAGCTTCAGTGACAGTATTTCGCACAGTTTAAAGCGGCGAACGGGTAGCGCGACAAAATTTCGAACGATTCAGATTCCGTAGTAGTATCCTGACCATAAGCCAGTAAGTCATAGAAACAACTTTCCTGCTTTCAGTTAAAACTCAATGCGAGGAGGAAATCAAAACAACACATTCTTATGTTTCTGTTTACCATTATTTGTAAGTTGAAGGAGTATATATGAGGCAAACAATTTGTCTAATGGTTTAAATGGCCTACTGTCGTAGTTTGATTGCGAGAAAGGAAATTAAACCACACATTTAAGCAACACAGCACCATTTTTTCTTTCTCTTAGTTTAAACAGAAAACCTCCCCAGTCCGCATTGTTATTTATAAAATGTATAGCCTATGTCCGTTTGGATATTTATTGGAGTATCGTCTAAACAATCGAAGTAAATCGGTCTAGAACATTTCGAGATTCTTGGTTACAATCTTTCCCATTATAAACTATTAGCTGAATATCCAGCATTGCCCACATATGTGTATTTATTCCAGTCTCCTAGTAGTCGACATCCTCTTTCCCCCTCTTTCTGTGTATCTTCTCCTCCCCTCCCCTCTCTCACCATCTCCTCGTTCCCCGCCACCTTCCCCCCTCCCTTCCCTGTACACAACTTCCATCCCCATACTCTGTCCACATATTCCATCCAAACCCCTCCCTCTCACACCATCTCCTCCTCCCCCTGTCTCTGTGCACCTCCTCCACCACCACCACTCTCCGTCCACATCTTCCACCTAACTCCACTCTCTTTCCATCTCCTCCTAAACCTCTCTCTGTCCATTTTCTCCTCCCCTGTCTCTCTGTCCATTTGAACCTACCCACCTGTTCCTCTCCACCTTCCGCTCTAATACCGATTCCTCATCCGTCCTCTCTCTTATTCCACCTCCCCCCCCCCCTCGCCATGTTACCACTTCCACCACAATAGGAGGCTTTTGGTTCTTACCCCACAATATTTCGTTGCAGATCGTGACTAATATATGTAGCAACTTTGATTGAAATCGTTCCAGGAGTTAAGGATGAGCTTTTTACCCGTAGCTTTGCTTGTCTATATAGATTTCACATGTATTTAATATAATTCACACATGTTTTTACACATACAGGGGGTTACAAAAAGGTACGGCCAAACTTTCAGGAAACATTCCTCACAAACAAATAAAGAAAATGTGTTATGGGGACATGTGCCCGCAAACGCTTACTTTCCATGTTATAGGTCATTTTATTACTTCTCTTCAAATCACATTAATCACGGAATGGAAACACACAGCAACAGAACGTACCAGCGTGACTTCAAACACTTTGCTACAGGAAATGTTCAAAAGTCCTCCGTTAGCGAGGATACATGCATCCACCCTCCGTCGCATGGAATCCCTGAAGCGCTGATGCAGCCCTGGAGAATGGCGTATTGTATCACAGCCGTCCACAATACGAGCACGAAGAGTCTCTACATTTGGTACCGGGGTTGCGTAGACAAGAGCTTTCAAATGCCCCCATAAATGAAAATCAAGACGGTTGAGGTCAGGAGAGCGTGGAGGCCATGGAATTGGTGCGCCTGTACCGATCCATCGGTCACCGAATCTGTTGTTGAGAAGCGTACGAACACTTCGACTGAAATGTGCAGGAGCTCCATCGTGCATGAACCACATGTTGTGTCGTACTTGTAAAGGCACATGTTCTAGCAGCACAGGTAGAGTATCCCGTATGAAATCATGATAACGTGCTCCATTGAGCGTAGGTGGAAGAACATGGGGTCCAATCAAGACACCACTAACAATGCCTGCCCAAACGTTCACAGAAAATCTGTGTTGATGATGTGATTGCGCAATTGCGTGCGGATTCTCGTCAGCCCACACATGATGATTGTGAAAATTTGCAATTTGATCACGTTGGAATGAAGCCTCATTCGTAACGACAACATTTGCACTGAAATGAGGATTGACACATTGTTGGATGAACCATTCGCAGAAGTGTACCCGTGGAGGTCAATCAGCTGCTGATAGTGCCTGCACACGCTGTACATGGTACGGAAACAACTGGTTCTTCCGTAGCACTCTCCATACAGTGACGTGGTCAACGGTACCTTGTACAGCAGCAACTTCTCTGACGCTGACATTAGGGTTATCGTCAACTGCACGAAGAATTGCCTCGTCTATTGCAGGTGTCCTCGTCGTTTTAGGTCTTCCCCAGTCGCGAGTCAGAGGCTGGAATGTTCCGTGTTCGCTAAGACGCCGATTAGTTGCTTCGAACGTCTTCCTGTCGGGAGACCTTCGTTCTGGAAATGTGTCTCGATACAAACGTACCGCGCCGCAGCTATTGCCCCGTGCTAATCCATACATCAAATGGGCATCTGACAACTCCGCATTTGTAAACATTGCACTGACTGCAAAACCACGTTCGTGATGAACACTAACCTGTTGATGCTACGTACTGATGTACACTCCTGGAAATGGAAAAAAAGAACACATTGACACCGGTGTGTCAGACCCACCATACTCGCTCCGGACACTGCGAGAGGGCTGTACAAGCAATGATCACACGCACGGCACAGCGGACACACCAGGAACCGCGGTGTTGGCCGTCGAATGGCGCTTGCTGCGCAGCATTTGTGCACCGCCGCCGTCAGTGTCAGCCAGTTTGCCGTGGCATACGGAGCTCCATCGCAGTCTTTAACACTGGTAGCATGCCGCGACAGCGTGGACGTGAACCGTATGTGCAGTTGACGGACTTTGAGCGAGGGCGTATAGTGGGCATGCGGGAGGCCGGGTGGACGTACCGCCGAATTGCTCAACACGTGGGGCGTGAGGTCTCCACAGTACATCGATGTTGTCGCCAGTGGTCGGCGGAAGGTGCACGTGCCCGTCGACCTGGGACCGGACCGCAGCAACGCACGGATGCACGCCAAGACCGTAGGATCCTACGCAGTGCCGTAGGGGACCGCACCGCCACTTCCCAGCAAATTAGGGACACTGTTGCTCCTGGGGTATCGGCGAGGACCATTCGCAACCGTCTCCATGAAGCTGGGCTACGGTCCCGCACACCGTTAGGCCGTCTTCCGCTCACGCCCCAACATCGTGCAGCCCGCCTCCAGTGGTGTCGCGACAGGCGTGAATGGAGGGACGAATGGAGACGTGTCGTCTTCAGCGATGAGAGTCGCTTCTGCCTTGGTGCCAATGATGGTCGTATGCGTGTTTGGCGCCGTGCAGGTGAGCGCCACAATCAGGACTGCATACGACCGAGGCACACAGGGCCAACACCCGGCATCATGGTGTGGGGAGCGATCTCCTACACTGGCCGTACACCACTGGTGATCGTCGAGGGGACACTGAATAGTGCACGGTACATCCAAACCGTCATCGAACCCATCGTTCTACCATTCCTAGACCGGCAAGGGAACTTGCTGTTCCAACAGGACAATGCACGTCCGCATGTATCCCATGCCACCCAACGTGCTCTAGAAGGTGTAAGTCAACTACCCTTGCCAGCAAGATCTCCGGATCTGTCCCCCATTGAGCATGTTTGGGACTGGATGAAGCGTCGTCTCACGCGGTCTGCACGTCCAGCACGAACGCTGGTCCAACTGAGGCGCCAGGTGGAAATGGCATGGCAAGCCGTTCCATAGGACTACATCCAGCATCTCTACGATCGTCTCCATGGGAGAATAGCAGCCTGCATTGCTGCGAAAGGTGGATATACACTGTACTAGTGCCGACATTGTGCATGCTCTGTTGCCTGTGTCTATGTGCCTGTGGTTCTGTCAGTGTGATCATGTGATGTATCTGACCCCAGGAATGTGTCAATAAAGTTTCCCCTTCCTGGGACAATGAATTCACGATGTTCTTATTTCAATTTCCAGGAGTGTACTTGATGCTGTAGAGCAATGAGTCGCATGTCAACACAAGCACCGAAGTCAACATTACCTTCCTTCAATTGGGCCAACTGGCGGTGAATCGAGGAAGTACAGTACATACTGACGAAACTATAATGAGCTCTAACATGGAAATTAAGCGTTTCCGGACACATGTCCACATAACATCTTTTCTTTATTTGTGTGTGAGGAATGTTTTCTGAAAGTTTGGCCGTACCTTTTTGTAACACCCTGTATATCACCTGCATCTCTAATGAGTTTCGCCCTGCAGTTTCATTCTCACGCAGCTCTATGTTCATGGCGTCGTATCTCCTGAATTGTGTTTTCTAGAATGATATAATTTTGCAGTCAGATTCAGTGGTATATGTGGCTACTGTCTGCGAAATGTGTTGTAAATAGAGTCGGTAGTAATTAAAATACCACGCATGATGTGGCACTTTTTCACGCGTCTCAACTTTCATGACGTCACATCTACTGAACTATGAGTCTTGCCATGATACAATTTTGTAGACGCAGTCACTGGCATATGTGGCTCTGCGAAATGTGTTGCAGACAGAGTTAATTGTAAAAAAGTAGTAAATTAAAACGTCATACATTATGCGGCAGTTTTTCATGGGTCTCAGTGTTTGACGTCATAGGTCCTGAAGCATGTGTCGTACAATGATATGATTTTGTTGGTACATTCAGTAATAAATTTGAATACTGTCTGCGAAATGTGTCGTGAATTGGAAATTTGTGCGGTTCTGGGCGCTACAGTCTGGAACACGCGACCGGTACGGTCGCAGGTTCGAATCCTGCCTCGGGCATGGATGTGTGTGATGTCCTTATGTTAGTTAGGTTTAAGTAGTTCTAAGTTCTAGGGGACTGATGACCTCAGAAGTTAAGTCCCATACTGCTCAGAGCCATTTGAGCCATTTGAACCGTTTTGGAAATTTGTGGTAAGTTCCTGTAGGACCAAACTGCTGAGGTCATCGGTCCCTAGGCTTACACACTATGTAATCTAACTGAAAGTAACTTACGCTAAGGACAACACACACACACACACACACACACACACACACACACACACACACACACACACACATGCCCGAGAGAGAGCGCGGCTACCCCGCGCGGCCATGTGTCGTAAATGCAGTTAGTAGTAAAGAAGTACTAAACTGAAACGCAATGATTTATGCGGCAGTAAGCGATAAGCGGTTTTCCTTTCAGCGTTTTGTGGAGGTTGTCACCGAGAGAAAGTTTCGTAAAGGTTTGAAATTATGACTGAAGTTTGTTACAAATCACTAGTCGCTCTCATTCTCAAATACTGGATGAATAAAGTATGGGTATTCACGCTTCGTGGGATACTCTGCTTTTTCAGAGTTACTCCATCCGTTTCATGGGTAGTGGTTCTTATCTCCACAGCAATTCCTTTCAGGCAGTAAGTGATATGTGTGCCAAGTTTGACTGAGATCGGTCCACTGGCTGAGGAGGAGATGTGGAACTTACAAAAGGTCAAGAAGTTTTCGTTATTTTTGGTAACAACGGTAAACAACGACTTATCTCTCGTAGTAGAATAGTTCAGAGTTCCAGTTATCAGTGACTGGTACAGCGGGCACAGAATGCATGTTTAGTATTGTTACCAGGCCTGGTAGCGTATAGAAGGGTAGTGAACAGCGCCAGGTTTTGAGTAATGACTGTGAAGAACACGGAGGTGCTTCGTACTCGCCTAACACTACGTTATGAGCATCTCACACAGTTTGAAAGGGCCTCATTGTGGGTCTACATTTCGCCAGATGGTCGAATCGTGCAATATACAAATTTATGGGGCATTCGGATGTAACAGTGGTCCAGTGTCGGACCACATGGGAGAACGAGGGCAGGTG
Organism: Schistocerca piceifrons; assembly: GCF_021461385.2. Classification (NCBI taxonomy): domain Eukaryota; kingdom Metazoa; phylum Arthropoda; class Insecta; order Orthoptera; family Acrididae; genus Schistocerca; species Schistocerca piceifrons. The sequence goes on along the minus strand of NC_060143.1, from coordinate 400,330,711 downwards.
TGGTCTTCGTTAAGGTTACGGTCGACCTCGTCTAACCACCAGAAGCCAGGATCGCCGTATTCTGCTCCAAGCACGTCTGTCTCTGCCGTCCAAGAACAAGTAATGGTGTCCCTGAAACGTTCTATGTCATTCCGCACCTGCTGGTCGGAGACCAGCAGCTGGATTGGGAACTACCATACCGTGAGTAGGTTGCCGTTAACACAACAATACGAACGGCTGCGTTTTTGAGTGCCGCCGTTACGGGAAGCGTGGACTGCTAATGAATGGCGTCGCATTGTATTGAGCGATGAATCGCGGTTCTTCACTACCCGAATGACCATCTTCGATGCGTACGGCGGCGACCTGAGAAGAGGTTCTGTTCTTCGAAAGTCGTAGAGGGTTACTTCGGTGTGACTCGTGGCGTCTGGTGCGTAGTTGCCATCGGCTGTGGTTTCAGGTTATTCTTAGTAGTGATTCAGCGAACTCTGACGCCAAGATGACACAGCGGTAAATCACGGACATCCTGCGCCATGTGTTACTTCTCATCATATACACTGCTGGCCACCGTAAATGCAACACCAAGAAACACAAGAGGTGGCATAACAAAATTTATTTTGTAGATAACATGTTGACCAAGTATCAAATGATTACGTTTACAGACGTCTGTGACATGTGGTTCCTGCCAGAATCAGTAGCCAGAGTAGCCGCCATTGTTGGAGATCACCGCTGCCACACGTCTCGGCATTGAGTCAAAGAGACGTTGGATGTGTTCCTGGGGTACAGCAGCCCAAGCAGCTTCCACACGTTGCCAAAGATCATCTGGTGTGGCAGCTGGGGATGTAATCTGGGTCACTCGTTGAGCAACCATGGACCACATGTTTTCTATCGGCGAAAGATCCGGAGAGCGAGCCGGCCAGGGAAGCACTTCAATCTGGTTATTGACGAAGAACCTTTGGACAATGCGTGCCACGTGTGATCGCGCATTATCCTGTTGAAATATGGCTGTGGCCGAGCCCTGAAGGTAAGGAAGGACAACTGGCTCCAGCACCTCGGATATGTAGCGCCGGCTATTTAAAGTACCGGCAATGCGTACTAGAGGCGTGCGAGAGTAATATCCAATACCGCCCCATACCATAATACCCGGTGCAAGACCAGTGTGGCGGTGCATAATGCCGCTGTCCAGCATCCTCTCTCCACGGTGTCTCCACACTCGAATCCGACCATCGTGGTGCTGCAGACAGAAGCGTGCCTCGTCAGTAAAGACAACGTCATTCCATTCTGCCGTCCACATCCGTCTGTCATCACACCATTGGCGACGGAGACGTCTGTGGTTCTGCGTCAATGGTAGACGAAGCAATGGACGTCTTGCGGACAGACCACTCTGCTGTAAACGGCGTCGAATGGTACGCGCAGACACTGGATGATGCGTTACAGACGCAATGTGCTGTGCTATGGTTCGGGATGTCACTGAGCGATTCGTCACTGCCATGCGCACAATTTGCCTATCAGCACGTGCAGTGGTGCACCGAGGTGAATGCGATCGACCACGTCGGTCCGTCGTACCCTCCTGCATCCAACGGTCACATATCCGCATTACAGTTGTTTGGTTTCGTCCAACACGACTAGCGATTTCTCTGTATGATAATCCACAATCTCGGTAAGCCACTATCCTTCCTCTGTCGAACTCGGATACTTGATCAAACGATGTTCGCTGTTGTCTACGAGACACAACTGATCGTCTTGTGAAACAACCATAAGGTAAACACACGTTCCGAACGTACACTCGTCGAAATTGCCAAGCCTTAAATGGCGCTATGAGGTGGCGCCACAGGCGCGCGTGATGTGCGTCTGCGCTGAAATTCTAATCAGTTGCATATCTCATCGCTGCAAACCCATGGTGTAAATTTCACTTGATTCGGATGCTTCCGTCAGGGTGTTGCATTTACGGTGGCCAGCAGTGTATGTCCAGATAGAACGTATGTTGGACCAGCTCGTATTTGATACAGGATATCTACATCTACATCTACATCTACATCTACATTGACACTCCGCAAGCCACCCAACGGTGTGTGGCGGAGGGCACTTTACGTGCCACTGTCATTACCTCCCTTTCCTGTTCCAGTCGCGTATGGTTCGCGGGAAGAACGACTGTCTGAAAGCCTCCGTGCGCGCTCTAATCTCTCTAATTTTACATTCGTGATCTCCTCGGGAAGTATAAGTAGGGGAAAGCAATATATTCGATACCTCATCCAGAAACGCACCCTCTCGAAACCTGGCGAGCAAGCTACACCGCGATGCAGAGCGCCTCTCTTGCAGAGTCTGCCACTTGAGTTTATTAAACATCTCCGTAACGCTATCACGGTTACCAAATAACCCAGTGACGAAACGCGCCGCTCTTCTTTGGATCTTCTCTATCTCCTCCGTCAACCCGACCTGGTACGGATCCCACACTGATGAGCAATACTCAAGTATAGGTCGAACGAGTGTTTTGTAAGCCACCTCCTTTGTTGATGGACTACATTTTCTAAGCACTCTCCCAATGAATCTCAACCTGGTACCCGCCTTACCAACAATTAGTTTTATATGATCATTCCACTTCAAATCGTTCCGTACGCATACTCCCAGATATTTTACAGAAGTAACTGCTACCAGTGTTTGTTCCGCTATCATATAATCATACAATAAAGGATCCTTCTTTCTATGTATTCGCAATACATTACATTTGTCTATGTTAAGGGTCAGTTGCCACTCCCTGCACCAAGTGCCTATCCGCTGCAGATCTTCCTGTATTTCGCGACAATTTTCTAATGCAGCAACTTCTCTGTATACTACAGCATCATCCGCGAAAAGCCGCATGGAACTTCCGACACTATCTACTAAGTCATTTATATATATTGTGAAAAGCAGTGGTCCCATAACACTCCCCTGTGGCACGCCAGAGGTTACTCTAACGTCTGTAGACGTCTCTCCATTGACAACAACATGCTGCGTTCTGTTACAACAGTTGTGGGTCAGTTCGCCTCAGGAGGTGGTACAACGGCTTATGACATCCTTCAGAATCGAATCAGTGCATGCATCCAGACCAGAAATGGTGCAACATTACAATGACGAGTGGAATCATCCTGCTAAGTTCTTGGTAAATTTGAATCGATTTATTAGTCACTGAAACACTATCATTTCTCTGTGAAGTTTCATTTCGTTTTGTCCTGTCCTTCTGGGTTCTTCACCTTTTTTGTCAATCAGTATAATGTCAAGGGTCTCACATATTTGAGCATAAACTGGATTAGCTTACACGATAGTTTGTATGCAGTTTTTTTTGTTGTCTGATTGCATTTTTCGTCGGCTGATTACATTTTTCCAGCATCCTTCCAATGAACTGAAGTTTTCACCTACGTGACATAGAACTGCATCTGTTGATCACCCTATTTCATTGCCTTAGAAATTGCTGCACCCAGGTATTTGACTGATTCACATTGATGTTCTCGCATGATGCTGCATAATTATCGTTTTTAGAAGTTTTGTATTTGTGAGCATTTAAAGGAAGTTAATTTTGCAGCTTATTCACATCGCACTTCATCATAGACTACTGAATGAGTCGCAAAAGTCTCAGTTTATTACTAATGGTTTATGCCATGTCATTAATATACCCCTTAAACAGTATTAAGTGTCGTAAGTTCCTTTGGCACACAGGGTTTTACTTCTACACCACCTTCAGTACCAAGAAATCCTAAATCCACATGCAAATTTCGTTTCTTACTTCATTCTTGTTTTATTAGCGGTGGTGTGGTATTGAGTAATATGTATTTCGGGAGTGAAGAAGTACTGAACCAATGTAATACCTTCATCCATATCTTTCTGGATGTTAGTTAGGGTAAGCGTGCGATGGGATATAAAGATAATCAAATTCATTATTGTAACAAAAAGTATACGAACTATTCCGCAAGAAAAATTAACGTTAACGAGTTAGGCTCGAAATTAAAATTACACAATGTTAGAGAAGAGACTTTATGAAACTACGTACTTACAAATGATAAGAGGAAATGTTCTTAGTTTTAGTATTTTTATCAGTTGGTAGTTTTTGGTGTTGTTTGTAACATAGAACGATAAACTGTGAAATTTCAGTGCAGTTAATTAAAAATTGTAAGTTATATGAAAATGTACGTCCATGACTTCGGAAATGATCAAAATATCATCATACAAAAACATATAAGTGGGTTTCTAATTTCAGTGCGAAAACAGTAATGAAATAGAAAGTAGTTGGTTATGACGTGAAAGTGATATTAAGGAAAATTGATCAAGTAGACGAAAGCACATAGACGACAAGTATTAACAGAACTTTATACAGAATCTCTGACCTTCGGAATTCCGCGTTAATGTGAAGTCCCCATGTTCTGCTTTTGAGAGCCCCTGAACGTTCTCGCTTGCAGTGAAAGAGAAGATCGACGTGTTCCCGGGTAATCTCACTCCATTTGTGTAAGTGTCAACAATGGTTGACGGCGGACTACGATTGTTAAGTTGCTGACCAACTATATCTCTGACATGTTGAAAAAGCGTGCTGTCGTTACTTTGCGTAGACAATTACCAGCTCATTGCCGCCTGCTATCCTCTTCTAACAGCTAGTTCCACACATGTTTGCAACGTGGTAACGTGCATTGTACGAGGTGAAATGTCACGATATGAAAAGCTCTTTTTCCAAAGGTTGATCAGTCTGCTCCGTTCGAGTTCACTTGCTGGTATTGCGATCTTTTACGTCAGTGAAGCCCAATGAAAATTATTGTCACGTTTCTGATTCTTTTTACCATCCTCCCCTGACTGAACTTGTTGTAAAACTGTCCATTCTGGTTAGAAAAGGTAGAGCAATGTTAAGCCTCTGTGTACCACATCTGTCTGCAATCTTCATTACGAGTACAAGACAAAAGTAAAAAAAAAAATTAATAAGTTTCAATTGTGAAAACAACATTGCAAGTGAGATCATTTCTCTCCATAACCGCCGTCTACTTCAGTCCATTTGAGACTTTTGTTGAGAAGCTTCCTAATCCCGTGCAGGTCCATTCTTGCATTGCCTCCACAACCTTGTCATCCAGTGCAGACTTGGTTCTGTGCAGGACCAAAAAGGTGAAATGGTTCAAATGGCTCTGTGCACTATGGAACCTAACATCTGAGGTAGTCAGTCCCCTAGAACTTAGAACTACGTAAACCTAACTTAGCTAAGGACATCACGCACATCCATGCCCGTGACAGGATTCGAACTTGCGACCGTTGCAGTCGCACGGTTCCAGACTGAAGCGCATAGAACCGCTCGGCTACATCGGTCGACCCAAAAAGGTAAAAATCACTTGATGTTACGTCAGGAATAGACACCGGTTCTTGGCAGCAGCTCAAACCAAGAGTCTGAATGAGGGCGGGTATGATCTGGAAGCAAAATGACACGTTTCGAAAGCTTCCCACTCCGTTTTGATTTCGAGTTTCGAATCTCGCTGAAGCTGACATTAGCTGTCACTACTCACTGCTTGATCTGTAGAAGTATAATGAATCAGTGGTGGACGTTTCATATTCCAAAACATTGTCATCATCAAGCACCTGCAAAAGCTTGGCTTTTGTGTCAGTTGAGGTGGCTCTGAACAAATACAAATTCTGCAATAGTTTCGAAATGCATGGACGATCGCAAATTTTTGAATTGTAGCTATTGCTCAACTCATGCGCAATACCAATAATTCTGGATCGACTATCATCACGAATCATTCGCTGAACCGTCTGAATTTTCCCGTTCGTTTTTTAAAGGAATGTCCTACATATCGCAGACAGAATAGAAGCTCACTTTTAAGGGAATCTGTCCGCTCGTTCATTTTTCGTTTCCTAAGAGAGCTATCACCATATTGCAGCTGCATTCTGCGAATAATCTCCGACAGAAAACCCCTCGTTTCCTCCTTGGTGCATATGGACAACAAGGCACTCTTAATAAAGTTCTGTGAAATCACGACGAATAGAATGGTTCAAATGGCTCTGAGCACTGTGGGACTTAACTTCTGATGTCATCAGTCCCCTAGAACTTAGAACTACTTAAACCTAACTAACCTAAGGACATCACACACATCCATGCTCGAGGCAGGATTCGACCCTGCGACGGTAGCGGTCGCGCTGTTCCAGACTGTAGCGCCTAGAACCGCTCGGGCACCCCGGCCGGCACGACGAATAGTGATATTGACCAAGATCAACAGTGAAGTTATGGAGCTGAAAATTATTTTATTTTTAATTGATCGACTCTCGATTTTATATTTATACTCTGTTTTACACTTCCTCCGACGTTGTATCTTTTCAGGTTATTCTTGTACTTTTTACGAACGTTACTACAGATAAAAAAAATGTTCTGTGTATCTTTATTTAAAGGGCAATAGGTTGATCTCGTTTAGGCAGTTATACAGTGAGTATTACAGCACGGCAGATTTCGTGCTTATCGGACATCTAGTGCCAGGATGAAATGCGTGTTATCATCCATGAAAGGCGTTATGTCCACTGCACGCACATGAAATTTTAAAGTGTGTACGCTTGCTTAATTTTGTTGTCCCGTAATGCAGTACAGCGACATTTATGTCGGAGCAGCGATAAGCGCCTACAGCGACAAATATCTTACCGCCGAAAAGTGTAAAGGTGTAACATAGTTTGTATTGAAACATCTCTGTTATCCACGTTTAGAGGCCGAGAGCGTAAGGGCACTGATAGTCTATACGTGAGTTGTATTCGCTAATATTGACGATGGGTGTTGGAAGTTTTGTTATATTACCAGACCAGAAAGAAAAAAATCGTCCACTTTAGGATTGTTTAGAACACATTTTCAATGAAATGACAGTTAAATTGAAAGAAATATGTTACTACCGTATGTGCGGCGTCTGTTCTTTCGGAAATGTCCCAAATATCAGACACCACACGTCTAATAGTAATATCTGTACGCCTTGGGGGCACTTCATGGTATCTTCAGTGTGGGGGCACCCTAGGTCCGACCCCTTGTGTGAGTCATAGTAAATGCTGAGAGCAATGAGGATGGTGAACAGGGGGTGCTACGGAAGTAGTGTGCGACAAGTTGGGAATTTGGGCTGTACGGGAAGCGTGCTCGGATAGTCCAAGCGCTGACGGTGACCGCTCACGTTAAGCGGGAAATTCGGGATCGAGTCCCGGTCCGGCACAAATTTCCAGTTGTCGCCACTGAATTATTTTAATGGTGTCGTGTGGCTGACGTCGGTATTTTTCTCACTTGTTGAAAGTAACTTGTGAAAAATTTTATTTTCACAGTAATAATTGTAGAAGTAGGTAGAACTAGATGTTGACAAAGATAGCCTAGTCTTTGAAGAGATCATAAACATTTGCAGCCGTTTGGTTTGTTTTCTCGGTGAAAGTTGTTTAGGCGACACGATTATTCTTTGTGAAGCTGCTTTCCCTGTAATTTAATGTTCAATAGCATCTGTGGCAATTGTTAAATTAGTCAGCAAGCAAAGGCATTTAGCAGTATCATCTATCACATCTATAGATTTTTTTGGACCTACGTGACTAATATTCTCCAATTAGAGTAATTTAAACGAAAGGCACGTTCAACTGTTTTCGTCTTCACGCGAACCTGATGTTGACGTATTCTTTGTCAGCATCTAACTGATGTCCGCCGCTAGGTTTTAACAAACTGAAAAAATATTGGGTGTTGGTCGCTCTTCAGCCTGTATGACTTCCATTATGGTCACACTGTTGTACACAATGGGATGCCCTTCAAAAGTATTTAGTGCATACAGAATGTTCTTATGTTTTCGCCATCGATATGCATACATTTGCTTGTTTCTCCTCTACGTCAGATGCCTCTGTTAGTGGGCAGTATGCCCCAATTCCGGTCTGACAAATAAGTGATTTTGAAGTTCAGCTCATGTTGTTCAACAAGATGTTCTTTATCAAACAGGAAAAGTTAGATAAGCTTCACAGTCTCCAATAACAAAACGTATGCCTTTACGGCTGTGGCAACAGCAATTTTGAGTCTTCCGTTTGACAAACGCAGAAACAAAACTGAAGACGTAAATCTTCCACCATCGCTTTGTTTTTCGTAATTACCAACATTATTGGTTATGAACTTTATAATTATCTTGAAAGAGTCCTTGTAACACAATAGAGCATCTTGTTTATAGTTTTTGAACACAGAACCAGAATGAGAAGGGCAACATAAACGCGTTTTCCTCTGCACTTGCTAAACAGTTAGGAAGATTCCAAATATTGTAGCACTCATCGGCTATTTTTTCTTAGATCATCGGCGTCTTCAATTTCAATTTTGACAATTTGACAACCTGTGCATCGAACATTAGGTACGATTTTCACAACAGTTGTGACTCCAACATGAAACGAAAACATTAGGCTTGTAAATGACTGAACAGTAGACAGAAATCTGAAGAAAAAACGGAATTCGGCATCGAACGGGCATTTTTTCAATTTATCTTGTGTTTATCATTTTAATTATCAGCAACTACAGTACGAAATGAATGGAAAAATTCGCATGATAAATTTAGTACTACCTTGGATTCCATTTCAAAGCCAGAACAAATACGGTACTCAGAACTTAGTTGTTGCCGGCCGAAGTGGCCGTGCGGTTAAAGGCGCTGCAGTCTGGAACCGCAAGACCGCTACGGTCGCAGGTTCGAATCCTGCCTCGGGCATGGATGTTTGTGATGTGCTTAGGTTAGTTAAGTTTAACTAGTTTTAAGTTCTAGGGGACTAATGACCTCAGCAGTTGAGTCCCATAGTGCTCAGAGCCATTTGAACCAAGAACTTAGTTGCACTGTGCTATCAAAGCTCCGTAATCATGACCCGATATAAGCTAAGGTTCATGCTTTGATTCAGTAACTGCTCTCTTCGACTCTGTGTGACACAGCTCCATTATAAACGACTCCTTCGGCATCATCGCATGTCACCGGTTGGACCTGGTTGCTTCCTGACAAGGCTTGAGCTCTGGGAGCCGTTATCTGAGAATTAGAGTGAAACTGGGTAGCGTCGGAACGAATGCTAAATTGTGCGTGATTGAACGTTGAAGTGTACTTAGCTATGCATTAAAGTTATCGTGCATGTGCAGAATGCCACAGAAATGTTGCGACAAACTTCGAGGGGTTGTAGAGGGTGTCTTGGGGAACAAATAGAGGATAGGAACCCATGTGGGAAACTCATCCAACAAAGCTACAGAGCTTCGAAGTTACAGGCACCAATGCCTGTCACCAGGCCATCCCTTCGGCAGCTAACGTAATTTTGTACGCTCGAAACGTTTCGCACTCTTGTTTGTTATTCATTCGGTGATCACGACTGATTGTCATGATCGCCGGTGGAGAAGATGTAGCTAGCTGCTGCGTAGACGGGCCTTGTCTCCTGCGAACTGGATACTCTTTTTTTTGCCTTGGTGGATAACGGTTTCAGACACGGATTTCCATTTGCAGTTTATTTTTACCCTATATACCGAAAAAATATCGCAGATCTTAGAGGTTTCTCGGAGAAAATAAATTACAGAAGGAAACCTATGTCCGAAACCACTATCCAACAAGGTTCAAATGGTTCAAATGGCTCTGAGCACTATGGGACTTAACATCTGAGGTCATTAGTCCCCTAGAACTTAGAACTACTTAAACCTAACTAACCTAAGGGCATCACACACATCCATGCCCGAGGCAGGATTCGAACCTGCGACCGTAGCGGTGGCGCGGTTCCACACTGACGCGCCTAGAACCGCTCGGCCACACCGGCCGGCTATCCAACAAGGCAAAAGAACATCGCATTCATTGAAGACACTGCCATTCCACGCAGCAGCTACGAGTAGCTCCATCTCTTACAGTAGCGTTAGCGGCAATCAGTCGCGATCACTGAATGACGAAAAAAATTGCGAGACGTTCCACCTACTGTTCGTCATCGTACCAAGTTACGTTTGCTGCCGAAGGGATGACCTAGTGGCAGACACAGGTGCCTGTAACATCGACGTTCGGTACGTCGTTGGATGATGTATCCGGGCAGGGTTCCTACTGTCGATTTGTTCCTCGAGACATCCTCTACAATCCCTCGAAGTTTATCGTAACGTTTCTGGGACACCCTGTATTTGCAAATAAAAGTTACATAATAAAGGAGCAATAAAGTTTTGACTGATCGTCATGGATGAAGCGAGGACACACATCACTTTAACGTGTCTCATCTATCGTGAGTACGGACACGGGCAAAGTTAGGGATGTCGAGACAATGACCAAGTGTTGTCATGAGTTTGCTGTAAGGAAGAAGAAGAAGCCCATCAAGGAAAACATGTAACCAAAGTTACAGTGGTCCAAGTGTGTGTGTGGGGGGGGGGGGGGGGGTGTAGGACCCAGCTACTGTTGTGGAAATGTTCCAGCACTGACACAGCATAATACACTCCTGGAAATGGAACACATTGACACCGGTGTGTCAGACCCACCATACTTGCTCCGGACACTGCGAGAGGGCTGTACAAGCAATGATCACACGCACGGCACAGCGGACACACCAGGAACCGCGGTGTTGGCCGTCGAATGGCGCTAGCTGCGCAGCATTTGTGCACCGCCGCCGTCAGTGTCAGCCAGTTTGCCGTGGCATACGGAGCTCCATCGCAGTCTTTCACACTGGTAGCATGCCGCGACAGCGTGGACGTGAACCGTATGTGCAGTTGACGGACTTTGAGCGAGGGCGTATAGTGGGCATGCGGGAGGCCGGGTGGACGTACCGCCGAATTGCTCAACACGTGGGGCGTGAGGTCTCCACAGTACATCGATGTTGTCGCCAGTGGTCGGCGGAAGGTGCACGTGCCCGTCGACCTGGGACCGGACCGCAGCGACGCACGGATGCACGCCAAGACCGTAGGATCCTACGCAGTGCCGTAGGGGACCGCACCGCCACTTCCCAGCAAATTAGGGACACTGTTGCTCCTGGGGTATCGGCGAGGACCATTCGCAACCGTCTCCATGAAGCTGGGCTACGGTCCCGCACACCGTTAGGCCGTCTTCCGCTCACGCCCCAACATCGTGCAGCCCGCCTCCAGTGGTGTCCCGACAGGCGTGAATGGAGGGACGAATGGAGACGTGTCGTCTTCAGCGATGAGAGTCGCTTCTGCCTTGGTGCCAATGATGGTCGTATGCGTGTTTGGCGCCGTGCAGGTGAGCGCCACAATCAGGACTGCATACGACCGAGGCACACAGGGCCAACACCCGGCATCATGGTGTGGGGAGCGATCTCCTACACTGGCCGTACACCACTGGTGATCGTCGAGGGGACACTGAATAGTGCACGGTACATCCAAACCGTCATCGAACCCATCGTTCTACCATTCCTAGACCGGCAAGGGAACTTGCTGTTCCAACAGGACAATGCACGTCCGCATGTATCCCGTGCCACCCAACGTGCTCTAGAAGGTGTAAGTCAACTACCCTTGCCAGCAAGATCTCCGGATCTGTCCCCCATTGAGCATGTTTGGGACTGGATGAAGCGTCGTCTCACGCGGTCTGCACGTCCAGCACGAACGCTGGTCCAACTGAGGCGCCAGGTGGAAATGGCATGGCAAGCCGTTCCACAGGACTACATCCAGCATCTCTACGATCGTCTCCATGGGAGAATAGCAGCCTGCATTGCTGCGAAAGGTGGATATACACTGTACTAGTGCCGACATTGTGCATGCTCTGTTGCCTGTGTCTATTTGCCTGTGGTTCTGTCGGTGTGATCATGTGATGTATCTGACCCCGGGAATGTGTCAATAAAGTTTCCCCTTCCTGGGACAATGAATTCACGGTGTTCTTATTTCAATTTCCAGGAGTGTATATGGTGTCACACACACTCAATATCTTGGTGATGGAGGCTATCAGTCTTTTAAATCTGTAACCGAGACTATTTTGTGACAAAATTAGGTGGTGTGGGCCGTGTAGAGAAATACGTTGGAACTGGAATGAGTTATTTGCTGCAGACAAAGACAAGAAACTAGAAGATAGTAAACTATTAGCTGAAGAAGGTCGTCTCTCTCATTAAGAAATTCATCATGGAAAATAAAAAACAACGCTAGCGCTGATGCTATGAAAATTTCTGCGTGGGCTGTGTTCTTCACATGCGTTCTACCAACAAACATACCATCCACTATTTGTGTCCTAAAGATGGGTGGTGCAAGGACAAAAGGAGAATAGAGACAGTGTTACATCCAGGAGCATTCCCTACCAGAAGCCACGGAATCCATTAAGCCTATATTCAGGTCCTCAGCTTAGTTCAGATTCTTGAAGCGCAGCCTGGTCTGGCTAAGATACCCAAAAACATCATTCTATGATATAAGTGTTATCAATACAGCTTCGCCTCATGCTATTCTATATTTGAATGGACAGTAGCGGTAGGATTGAAGTATTTAAGAACACTGACTCAACCCTGCAGTTTTTGCAATTCATACCCGCCATCATATCGACTCGTGCGGGATTGAAAATGAAGAAGCTTCAATTGCTCAGCTGGAGAAAATTGCCAGACAGGAAAAGAGGACGAAAAGAAGACAAGAAGACTGATTATTTGGAGGCAGCGCAACCTAACTGTGAGTGAAGTACAGAGAAAGCTTCCAAGTGCCATTTTTCCACCTACGATTTTTTCAGTGCTTAGGTACATTTTTCTCAGGAACTGAAAGGTATAAGGTGCTGGAATTTTCTGGGATGTTTTGTGAAGTCATGGTACGACTTTGTATGGGCATGTACAGCCTTTATTTGTAAATATTAGTGGTATTTAGAAAGACAATTTTACTCTACTTTTCGCCATTCAATATTGAAAATGTCACAAAAATTTTGCTTTCCATTATATTTTAAGAGTTATATCTTTCGGGATATTTGTGGGCTGTGTCACTACCCTCAAGAAACAAAGCAATATCGTCAGTGCTTGACCTGTAATGTGTGCTAATTCAAGGAAGGAATATTTATTTGAAGTGGTTGTACCGGCACCATTTCCTCCATGTAAGTCTGTTCTGTACTTCGCCTACCGCCTCATTAGACAAAAAATTATGACCACCTGTTATTACGTACAGCTCTGGAAAGCAATACAACAGCTTTTCTGAATGGCACGGACCCCGTAAGTCTTCTGTAGGTCTCCGGAGGTATGTGGCGCCAGATGTACACGCAGAGGCCTCCGAATATCCGCAAATTACGGACCGGTGTTTTGTGGACGCGCAGTTGGCGCCGTATAGCACCCCATTTGTGTCCTATCGGATTCAGATAAAATGACTTTCGTGTCCAAGAGATCAACGTGAGTTCACTGTCGTGCCTCTCATGCTACTTTAGCACGGATCTGACCTTGTAATATGGACAATTATCCTGCTCAAATAGGCCATCGCCATCGGGGAAGACATCAAGAACGAAAGGATGCATGTGGTGCGTAATAATGTTCACGTTGACCACAGGGGTCATTGGGATTTAGATTACTAGCACAGATGCCGTGGAAGACAAGGTGAATGCCCCCTACAGCCTAGCACTGTCCCCAGCGGCCTGCGTTCGTGGCGCGCTGCCTGTTCCAAGCAGCCACTCACCTGGATGACGGCGTATCTGGACACGACCATCGACCACGGGTAACAAGAAACGTGACCATACCGCCAGGCAATACGTTTCCATTGATCCACTGACCGATCTCGATGAACTCGTGCCCACTGCAGTTGTAATTGACGATCTCGTTGTGCCAGCACTGGAACAAGTAGCAGTCGTCCCCTGTTGGGTGTAATTTATATAAATATATGTAGGGTGAGTCTTGTAAGACGTAACACTCCCATTATTCCGGGGGCGATTGCACGTATCGACAAGCGGTGTTCGGCGAATCATAGCCGACTATGGGGCACATACTTTGGTACATACACAATAATCACAACGTTTATATTGTCCGAGATAATGAGGCAAGTACATGTTTTTTAAATGGGACGCTGTACTTTTTTTTGCCATCATTCGAACACTTGGAAAAGACACGTATAGTGATGTAACACATGTTGCTATTGTGATTCAAACTTCGCTTAAAAGACGCTGGGAAATATTGTACGATTGAAGGTCGAGGCGGTCGGGAGCGGCTGCAGACTATAAACACGCCTCGCGCGACCCGCAAACCGAGTTGCCGTGCTCTATGCAGCATGCACGGCCTACGCTACTAAGGTAAATCCTCATCCGCCCTTATTTAAGCAAAGTTTGAATCACAGTAGCAACATGCGTTAAATCACTATACGCGTCTTTTCCTGAGCGTTCGAATGATCGTAAAAAAAAGTATAGCCTCCTATTTAAAAAAACATGTACTTGCCTCATTACTCGGTCAACATAAACGTTGTGATTATTGTGCATGTACCAACGTATGTGCCCCATAGTCCGCTATGATTCGCCGAAAACCGCATGCCGATACGTGCGGTGTTACGTCTTACGCGACTCATATAGAACTGAAATTTCTGGAAGTCCAGGTCACAAATAATTTTTATTTTATTTTGATTACTATTTTCACCTACACACGAGCCATCTTCAGATCTAAAATATAAAATTGCACATAAAAATACAGCTTATAGAATTGAAAATTCAGGTCCAAAATAGAAAATTACACATAACAATACAGAAAAATTCAAAATTATAAGAAGAAGTAATTACAGGATACATACCATAAAACGCTCTTGATTAGTGTAATTACCATAATGTCTCAACACATCATTAAAATGTTTTTAAAAAAATTACAAAAATCCATACAGAATGTATAGGTAAAATAACTTTACATTGTTCATTACCAGTCACGTAAAACGCAGTTCCTAAAACTGGAAAATGTAAAATAAGGAAGCAACAGTAAAAATGAGAGAACATGTTTACATAAGCCAAAAAAAAAACTAGTTAAACCTAACTAACCTAAGGACATCACACACATACATGCCCGGGGCAGGATTCGAACCTGCGACCGTAGCAACAGCGCGGTTCCGGACTGAAGCGCTTAGAACATTCCACTGGGAAAAATATGTATGTAGAAGGTATTATCTTATATAAGGCGTTATTATGGCGTCGAAACTTAGTAACGGACACATTTTGATCGGTGTTTGTGTTATGTCATAACAGAGATTATCATAAGAACATTTGTACGACGTGGTGTATGAGAATACCATGAGAGTTGGTGACAACAACATTGGAAACACACAACGTGTAAACATCTGTGGACAGTACTGCAGTAGAGGGAGTACTGACGGCCACTAAGTTCGATCAGCTGCTTGAGGCGGTGATTGCTAGATGGCGTTAGCAGTCCGCTTTCTAACTTACGTAAAATATTAAAATTCTAAAAAAATTAACTCAAGAACAGCTGTTAGCTTAAAAGTAGATATCCTCAGATTAGTGAAGTAACTTAAATCACTTAATAAACTCAAATCTTGCGGTCCAGACTATATACCAGTTCCGTTCCTTTCAGAGTATACTGATGCAATAAGTCCATACTTGACTATCATATACAACCGCTCGCTCGACGCAAGATCCGTACCCAAAGACTGGAAAGTTGCACAGGTCACAGCAGTATTCAAGAAAGGTAGTAGTGGTAAACCACTAAATTACAGGCCCTTATCATTGACGTCGACATGCAGCAGGATTTTGGAACATATATTGTGTTCGAACATTACGAACTATCTCGAAGAGAACAGTCTACAGACACACACTCTACATGGGTTTAGAAAACATTGTTCTTGTGAAACATAAGTAGCTCTTTACACACACGAAGTGTTGGGTGCTATTGATAAGGAATTTCAAAAGCGATTCCGTATTTCTGGATTTCCAAAAGGCTTTTGGCACCGTACCACACAAGCAGCTTGTAGTGAAATTGCGTGATTATGGAGCTCGTACGGAAAGATATAGTTGTTCGTTTCTTCTGCGCGCTTTTCGAGACTGGAATAATAGTGCATTTTTACGGAAGCAGTTCGATGAACTCTCTGCCAGGCAATTTAGTGTGATTTGCAGAGTATCCATGTAGTTGTAGATGTAGCTGTGGATATAAATTTATTTATAACTGAATTATTAACGTTAACTTATTTCATCTTATAACTGAATGAACAGGACTGTAATTGATAATAACTAGAAATGATAAAAGAGCCTGCTAAAGTTACATAAACCAAGCCATCCAATTTTATGTAATATTCTAAAAAACTGATTTTTAAACAGTGTACTACACGTCTTCATGTAGATGACTCATGTGTAGCTGAAACTAGTAATCAAAATAAAGGAAATAAAAAAAAAAATACTTGCATCTTGTCTTGGACGGTTATCACAAACATGATCGACAATGTACTTTGAACGATGTTCTCCGAATCACTTACGCCTGCACGAGCAATGTAGTCTGTCGTCAGATCTGCCACAGATCGCCGTCTTCCTGCTACACAGAGCGAGCAAGTCCCCGACTTCCACATTCTGTGGTGAGGCCTGGACTTGCAGCACGTTGCTATCTATTTCACTGCTTTCCATAGATGCGTACGACAGTAGTACACGAATATGCATCCGGCTTCGCCGTTTCAGAGTTGGTCGTTTGCAGGCGCCGAGCCGTATCACTCTGTCCTTTGTCAAAGTCGCTTATGTCAGTGTATTCCTCTGCTGTCCGTATCGTCGCTAGGAAAATTCCACATTGTTCTCCGACCCATCCGAATACTTTCCTTACCGCGTCATGTGCCCGCAGCGCGACCAGGTGGCTTCATTCTCGCCGTGGGCTGTGGTGGTTGTGTCGGATGAAAAAACACTCGTCGACACTGTGATGGGTTCTTACATGTACTACTGGAGGGGGCCGATTGGATACTACAACAGACACAGGATGTTAGATCACTTTATTATAACTTGAACAAGATGAAATACTTAACTTTGAAACAGTCTATGACCGGAGAGCAGCCTGTGTATACAGGGTGTTAAAAAATGTACGGACACCAGAATGAGATTTTCACTCTGCAGCGGAGTGTACGCTGATATGAAACTTCCTGGCAGATTAAAACTGTGTGCCGGACCGAGACTCGAACTCAGGACCTTTGCCTTTCGCGGGCAAGTGCTCTACCGTCTTTTTGTTGATCGTTGTGTTTGGTCGTTGCGGACGTCACATGACATCCGTTCAAGATCGTTTTGTTGATCCTTCCACTCAGTTTTTTTATTACAGAGGCCAACCAGCTCTCTGACCAAACACGCTGAGCTACCGTGCCGGCGTCCATCTGAGCTACCCAAGCACGACTCACACTCCGTCCACACAGCTTTACTTCTGCCAGTACCTCGTCTCCTACCTTCCAAACTTTACAGAAACTCTCCTGCGAACCTTGCAGAACTAGCACTCCTGAAAGAAAGGATATTGCGGAGACATGGCTTAGCCTTTCGCGGGCAAGTGCTCTACCATCTGAGCTACCCAAGCACGACGCACGCCCCGTCCTCACAACTGTACTTCTGCCAGTATCTCGTCTCCTACCTTCCAAACGTACAAAAGGCTAGAATCATGGAGAACGTGCACTCTTGGTGACGCCCGGTTACTTTGTGCACAGCCAGTGTTTTGTTTTACATGTTCCTGTTGCCACGCGACGTACGTCATTGCTTGTTTACAGGCAACATCAACTGTTCTAGCGATCAGGACGACTGTTGCAAGCACACAGAGTTAGTCACAGACTTGCCTCGTGCGATGGCAGTGTACTCAAAGGCACTGATGGCAGATGCCCATTTCATATATGGATTAGCTGACGATAGTGGCTCTCGCGCTCAGCGTATGTATCCGGAGAGATTTCCAGGACGAGGGTGCTACGACAGGAAAACGTGTGAACCGTTGATCATCGGTTTCGGGAACAAGGGGCATTTAAGACTGATACTCGTGATCGGGGGAGGCGTAGAAGGAAGAGGACACCGTAACGGGAGGCTTCAATTCTTCATCCAGTTGACGACCCTAGTGTCAGTAAAAGACATGTAGCTGCAACACTGAACGTTGACCACATGATTGTCTGGCGAGAGTTACACGAGGACCGACTGTATCCATACCATTTACAGCGTGTGCAGGCATTACCAGCAGCTAATTTTCCTCTGCGCGTACTCTTCTGCGAATGATTTATTCAACAGTGGATTTTCACAATCTACCTATAAGGACAGACGTCAGCCCTCAGGCAACTGTTGAAGCAAGTCATCAATAAAGATTTTCTGTCAATGTTTGGGCCGGCATTGTTGGTGATTGCTTAGTAGGATCTCACTTTCATCCGTCCAGGCTCAAGACACAAAGCTGTCATAATTTCTTAGAGAATGTTCTACATGATCTTTTAGCAGATGTGCCTTTGGCTGTGCGACAGAACATGTACTTCATGCACGATGGAGAACCTTCTCATTTTAATGTTCGTGTTCTTCGGCTCCCAAATAACAGATTCGATGACAGATGGACAAGTAGAATTGGACCTAACACTACTGGACCTTTATTTTTATGGGCATTTGATTGCTCTTGTGTATGGTACGGAACCACGCTGCTGCTAAGGTCGCAGGTTCGCATCCTGCCTCGGGCATGTATGTGTGTGATGTCCTTAGGTTAGTTAGGTTTACGTCTAGGGGACTGATGACCTCAGATGTTAAGTCCCATATAGTGCTTAGAGCCATTTGAACCATTTTGAGTGAAAATGGTTGTGTAAATAAACAATTTTACCAGCAGCTGAATGTGGTAATAGGACATGTGAAGAAATTTAATAATTTTTTTCTTGCTGATAAATGCATAGATAATTATTCGACTCTCATAGCAAAGATTCATTTGAAGAGTATTTAACACTGTTGGACAAAAGAAGCTTTACGCTCTTCATTTATTAGTTTTAGTAATGGTTATCTTTCGTTGTTCTCATGTCCTGGCGATAAGATGTATAAACGAGGTGCTCGGTAGTTTCAAATGAACCATCTTGTGTACGGAACCACAGTACAGCGTGTTCAGAGTCACCGTGCCCATATTATGGAAGACTGCGAAACCATATGCAATACTCTAGGGACACATCTGCGCATCCGAGATACAGTACGGCGGCGGGCTGATACATGTGTCAGAGCCCATGGAAGGCATATTGAACATCGCCTGTGAAAAAGAGTTGCCTATGATATGCTGGTACCTTCTGTTCGTGTGTGTGTCCCGTGATAACTGAGTTGGAGAAAGTGAGTTGTAACATGTAAGTAAATTGTTTCCAGACCCATTTTGATACAGAATAATTCTTGGTGTACGTATGTAGAATGTGTCCAGTAATTTGTGCCGTACATTTTATTTACCGTCGGCGAACCTCAAAGTTTTTATTTCTTCTCCATGGATTTTAATACCTACCCCGAACTTTTCTCTTGTTTCCTTTATTGCTTGCTCAATGTACAGATTGAACAACATCGGGGATAGGCTACAACCCTGACTCACTCCCTTCCCAACCACTGCTTCCCATTCATACCCCTCGACTCTTGTAACTGCCATCTACTTTCTGTACAAATTGCAAATAGCCCTTCGCTCCCTGTATTTTACCCCTGCCACCTTCAGAGTTTGAAAGAGAGTATTCCAATCAACATTGTCAAAAGCTTTCTCTAAGTCTACAAATGCTAGAAACGTAGGTTTGCCTTTCCTTAATCTTTCTTCTAAGATAATTCGTAGGGTCAGTATTGCCTCACGTGTTCCAACATTTCTACGGAATCCAAACTGATCTTCCCCGAGGTCGGCTTCTATCAGTTTTTCCATTCGTCTGTAAAGAATTCGCGTTAGTATTTTGCAGCTGTGACTTATTAAACTGATAGTTCAGTAATTTTGTCAGAGACAGCAAAGGACTTGGAAGAGCAGTTGAACGGAATGGACAGTGTCTTGAAAGGAGGGTATAAGATGAACATCAACAAAAGTAAAACGAGGATAATGGAATGTAGTCGAATTAAGTCGGGTGATGCTGAGGGAATTAGATTAGGAAATGAGACACTTAAAGTAGTAAAGGAGTTTTGCTATTTGGGGAGCAAAATAACTGATGATGGTCGAGGTAGAGAGGATATAAAATGTAGACTGGCAATGACAAGGAAAGCGTTTCTGAAGAAGAAAAATTTGTTAACATCGAGTATAGATTTAAATGTCAAGAAGTCGTTTCTGAAAGTATTTGTGTGGAGTGTAGCCATGTACGGAAGTGAAACGTGGACGATAAATAGTTTGGACAAGAAGAAAATAAAAGCTTTCGAAATGTGGTGCTACAGAAGAATGCTGAAGATTAGATGGGTAGATCACATAACTAATGAGGGGGTATTGAATAGAATTGGGGAGAAGAGGAGCTTGTGGCACAACTTGACTAGAAGAAGGGATCGGTTGGTAGGACATGTTCTGAGACATCTAGGGATCACCAATTTAGTATTGGAGGGCAGCGTGGAGAGTAAAAATCGTAGAGGGAGACCAAGAGATTAATACACTAAGCAGATTCAGAAGGATGTAGGCTGGAGTAGGTGGTACTGGGAGATGAAGAAGCTTGCACAGGATAGAGTAGCATGGAGAGCTGTATCAAACCATTATCAGGACTGAAGACCACAACAACAACAATTCTTGTTACTGAACACTAACGTAGCACTTGATACAGTACAACATAATAGTCTCTTCTCTCAATGTACAATTGACAAACTTCGCTACATAGTTCTGTCTAGAAACAACTCCCGCACTGCTGGCTCTGAAGTGAGACGATGCTGTCGCTTTCCACGATGATTGCATCGTGGGGCTGAGCGGCACTCCGCTATAACGTTGAGTCAGACTGCAGCAGCGGCGGCGTGTGGAAAGTCTTGACGACGTATTTACGCCGAGCCTTTCATTCGTCGCGGCGTAGGGCAAGACAGCGCTTACTTGGGGTTCCGTCGCGAGTTACCAGTTTCGTCATGGTACTGTGGAGATTGTTTGCCTACGTAATTCACTTAAACTAGGTGCAGTGTAGTAGTGTGTGTCAAGCTAGCTGCTGTATAAGGAACTGTTTTACACATGGTTAGAAGCGACTCTTTTATTGAAAACCGAGTTGTTACACTAAGAGAGGAGTTAGTCTCACAGTCCGTGGAGGAGGTCACTTGGTAAATTCTACGGCGCTGAGTAAAGGCGCGCATGGCAACCGCCTCTCGCGATTAGCATCGGCGGCCAAGATCAAGTACAGTAGAGTCCCGTTAATCCGAACTAATTGGGACCGGACCTTGTTCGGATTACCGATTTGTTCGGATTAGCCGGAAAAAGGTGATGAGTTTCTAGAATGAAGTATACCAAGCAGATAAGTAGGTACATCATGGTAACAAATGGAAAGAAGTGTGAGAACAATGGCTCATTCTCACTCCCTGCCCTTCTTGTTGTGCATTGTTCAGACCTTTGTAGTGTCTGTGGTCAGTGCACTGCCAGTTGGCTCGCAGAGCGCTTGGTTATGCTAGTCATCGATCGCTGGCACGCGTAACAGTTGTGTTGTATTCGTTCAGGTTTAGTGGTGTACGTATTTTCGTCATGAGTAAACGGGAACATACAACGTTAACTCTCAAAGAAAAACTGAATGCTTTGGAGCGGATAGACAATGGTGAGAATGTATCTAAACTGGCAACGGAATTGCGTGTTGGTGAAGCAACCATTTGTGATTGGAAGAACCTAGTGAAGCTTGAACAGTCCTGTGCAACGTCTTCGGGAAAAACACTCGAAATTCGGCATACTTTGCAACAGTCCCAGTACGATAAAGAGGATGAAGCTCTTTTCCTTTGGTTTACGTAGGAAAGAGAAAGGGGAACTCCTTTGAGTGGAACACTGGTTCAGGAGAGGGCTGTTTACATGAACAAGTTAATGAATGGTGATGAGTCTTTTAGTGCGAGTACGGGTTGGTTGGACAGATTCAAAAAACGTCATGAAATCTGTGGTGTCACCGCCAGACACCACACTTGCTAGGTGGTAGCCTTTAAATCGGCCGCGGTCCGTTAGTATACGTCGGACCCGCGTGTCGCCACTATCAGTGATTGCAGACCGAGCGCCGCCACACGGCAGGTCTAGAGACACTTCCTAGCACTCGCCCCAGTTGTACAGCCGACTTTGCTAGCGATGGTTCACTGACAAATTACGCTCTCATTTACCGAGACGATAGTTAGCATAGCATTCAGCTACGTCATTTGCTACGACCTAGCAAGGCGCCATTACGTTACTATTGATGCTGTAAAACATGTACCGTCAAGAGCGATGTTCACCAATTATGGATTAAAGTTAAGTATTCCAGCAGCTCCGTACTTTTTTTACTAGTCTCAATTCCTTTTAACTGTTCCAGACCTCACGCCAGCCTGTGTGAGCTTAAACGCGTGCCTTTCGGCTTCCTCCTAGTGGATTGGCTGTCTTGCCAGTCCACAACAGAATCCATCAGCTAACAATTACTGGAGAGAAGCTTTCTTCTGACCGCGATCCAGCGAAGAAATACTTGGGCGAGTTTGAAAAGATGATAATAGAGGGAAGGTATTCTGCCGAACAAATTTATAGCGCTGACGAGATTGACCTTAACTTTGGGTCATTGCCAACAAAAAGCCTGGCATCAATAGCAAAAGACCATGCACCTGGTTTTAAAATTTGCAAAGATCGTGTGACTTTATTAGCGTGCAGCAACGCTGCTGGTAGTCACAAGCTGCCTTCAATGTTGATCGTTAAATCTGCTAGGCCCAGAACTTTTAAAAAATGGTTCAAATGGCTCTGAGCACTATGGGACTTAACATCTATGGTCATCAGTTCCCTAGAACTTAGAACTACTTAAACCTAACTAACCTAAGGACAGCACACAACACCCAGTCATCACGAGGCAGAGAAAATCCCCGACCCCGCCGGGAATCGAACCCGGGAACCCGGACGTGGGAAGCGAGAACGCTACCGCAGGACCACGAGCTGCGGACCCAGAACTTTAAAACTGCAACAAGAAGTCCCTGCCCGTATATTATTGCAACCAGAAAAAAGCATGGATGGATGGTAAGCTGTTCAAAGAATGGTTTCACGGGCAGTTTGTTCCCTCTGTTTCACAGTTTTCTAAAGAAAACTCCCCGTGCAGTCCTTTTGATTGATAACGTGCCATCTCACGCCACCACTGAGGAATTATGTGATGGAGAAATTGTGGCGAAGTTTTTGCCGCCGAATGTTACACCACTTCTACAGCCGATGGACAAGGCCGTACTGCAAACATTAAAACTGATTTACAGAAAACAGTTTTTAAGAATACTAATCCAAGATGATAGCATTCCTTTAGTGGACAAAATAAAAAAAAAACAGTGTGAAGGATGTTGTTTATTGGGCCGCTGAGGCATGGCAGAATATTTCAGAAAATACTCTGAGAAACTCGTGGAGACAACCTAGTTGAAAATGAAGAGGAAAATCAACTACAAATGATACAGACAATCCCTGGTGAAGAAGCTAGTGAAGGAGACATAGATGAGTGGATGCAAGCGGATGGGGCGCGTGTGGAAAACCTTACTGACGCTGTGAGTCAAGACCAGGAAGAAGTGGACTGCTGTGACGGAAGTGACAATGAGCGTGAAAGCGACAAAGGAGAGCTGGTGCCACACAGTAACGCAGCAGAAGCCCTTGACCTCGCGCTACATTATTTGGAGCAACAGCCCACTGCTACACATGCTGATTTTATGTTTATGAGACGATGGCGCAACGATGCGTCATATAACAGACTGTCTTCATTACGCCAAAAACCAATGAGTTTTCGTCATCTGAAAAGTAGGGATAAAATGTCCGCCGTATTTTAGTAAGTTTGACAGCTTTTCTTTCATTGTTATGCCTAACCTTTTTTCATGTTCAGATTAACCGAACATTCGGATTACAGGGGTTCGGATTAGCGGGACTCTGCTGTACGAAGTTCGCTCGGTGGTACCAACGTGGACACAAAACACACCGAGTCGGAATGTTTGTGGCACGGGTTTGTCACTCACCGGGCTGCGTAGCAGGTGTGGAGACAGCGCGGCGCGGGTCAACCTTCAAACTAGTCGGCGCGTGTCTCGTGTGTCGCCACGTGGCGTGCCCGTCGAGACGCGGGCGCGGGACCGGAACGTGCTGACACGACGAGGAGAAGATCCAGAGTGCGCGAAGACAGGCTGGCGTAAGCCTCGCCACACCCCGAGCCTACCTTCTTTGCTCCGATATCCAGCGACAGTAGTGTCCCCGTATCCGGTCGCGTGGCAGGGTCGATAGCCTGTGGCAGAAGTCGGCGCGCGAGGAAAACTCGCTGCGCTGCCTTAGCAGACTGGCCGACACACTACCATGTTCTTCGAAAGACACTACAGTGATCATAACGTTTTGGCTCATACGTGTATGAGCGAGTGTTAGTACACTCACGTTCAGAAAAAACAGAACGCTTTGAACGACTAGAGACGGGACGTCCATATTCACAGGACATGTACATTAGTACACTACTGGCCATTAAAATCGCTACACCACGAAAATGACGTCCTACAGACGCACAGACGCGGAATTTAACCGACAGGAAGAAGATGCTGTGATATGCGAATGATTAGCTTTTCAGAGCATTCACACAAGGTTGGCGCCGGTGGCGACACCTACAACGTGCTGACATGAGGAAAGTTTACATCCGATTTCTCATACCAAACAGCAGTTGACCGGCGTTTCCTGGAGAAACGTTGTTGTGATGCCTCGTGTAAGGAGGAGAAATGCGTACCATCACGTTTCCGACTTTGATAAAGGTCGGATTGTAGCCTACTGCGATTGCGGTTTATCGTATCGCGACATTGCTGCTCGCGTTGGTCGAGATCCAATGACTGTTAGCAGAATATGGAATCGGTGGGTTCAGGAGGGTAATGCGGAACGCCGTGCTGGATCCCAACGGCCTCGTATCACTAGCAGTCAACATGACAGGCATCTTATCCGCATGGCTGTAACGGATCGTGCAGCCACGTCTCGATCCCTGAGTCAACAGATGGGAACGTTTGCAAGACAACAACCATCTGCCCGAACAGTTCGACGACGTTTGCAGCAGCATGGACTGTCAGCTCGGAGACCATGGATGCGGTTATCCTTGACGCTGCATCACACACAGGAGCGCCTGCGATGGTGAACTCAACGACGAACTTGGGTGCACGAATGACAAAACGTCATTTCTTCGGATGAATCCAGATGCTGTTTACTGCATCATGATGGTCGCATCCGTGTTTGGCGACATCGCGGTGAACGCACATTGGAAGCGTGTATTCGTCATCGTCATCGCCATCGCCATACTGGCGTATCACCTGGCGTGATGGTATGGGGTGCTATTGGTTACACGTCTCGGTCACCTCTTGTCGGCATTGACGGCACTTTGAACAGTGGACGTTACATTTATGATGTGTTGCGACCCGTGGCTCTACCCTTCATTCGATCCCTGTGAAACCCTACATTTTAGCAGGATAATGCACGACCGCATGTTGCAGGCCCTAAACGGGCCTTTCTGGATACAGAAAACGTTCGACTGCTGCCCTGGCCAGCACATTCTGCAGATCTCTCACAAATTGAAAACTTCTGGTCAATGGTGGCCGAGCAACTGGCTCGTCACAATACGGCAGTCACTACTCTTGATGAAATGTGATATCGTGTTGAAGCTGCATGGGCACCTGTGCCTGTACAAGCCATCCAAGCTCTGTTTGACACAATGCCCAGGCGTATCAAGGCCGTTATTACGGTCAGAGGTGGTTGTTCTGGGTGTTGATTTATCAGGATCTGTGCACCCAAATTGCGTGAAAATGTAATCACATGTCAGTTCTAGTATAATATATTTGTCCAATGAATACCCGTTTATCATCTGTATTTTTTCTTAGTGTAGAAATTTTAAAGGCCAGTAGTGCATGTCCTGCAGAAGTGATTAGCATTTGAACGATGTCGGCGTGCGGGTTCAAGGTCAACATCGATATCGCGGCACAACACCATCTACTGGTAATCTGTACCTGAGGCTCTCGTTGTTGTTATAAATCGAAGGTAATGAATCGGTGTGGCTTGAGCAGACGTGCAGGATGCCTTGGAGACGGATGTTCGAACCGTACCGCCAAGTCAGTGAGTTTGAAAGAGGGCGCATTATTGGCGTGATTGAACGTGATGTGTCGATCCAGGAAATTGCAGCACGTGTGGGGTGAAGTATTTCGGCAGTGAAACGCGTGTGTGCCGAATGATTCATGGAAAGCTGTAGAAGACGACGCGATGGGTCAGGTTGTATCACACCCTGGAGAAGATCGACATCTCATCCGAATGGAATTGCAAGAGAGATCTGCGTCCTACTCGGCACTACCCCAGTAGTGGAACAGTGTAAAACATCACACACTATCAGGGGTGACAGTCCATCGCAGTTTATTACGGCATGGCTTACATTCACGCCGTCCCCTTCTCCTCTCACTTTTGACCAATGTGCAGAAACATGCTATACGACAATGGTGTATTAATGGGCGTCACTGGAGTCAGGAATGGCATCGGAAAATGTTTCCGGAGGAATCCAGGCTCTGTTTATTTGGAAATGATGGCTGGATTTAGGTTCGCCGCAGACTGGGGGAGCGCCATCTCAGCGCAAACTCAAAGCCCTATGGTGTGGGTTGCTATTACGTTTAGGCCGGTGTGGCCGTGCGGTTCTAAGCGCGTCAGTTTGGAACCGCGTGACCGCTACGGTCGCAGGTTCGAATCCTGCCTCGGGCATGGATGTGTGTGATAAGTTAGTTAGGTTTAAGTAGTTCTAAGTTCTAGGGGACTGATGACCTCAGTAGTTAAGTCCCATAGTGCTCAGAGCCATTTGAACCATTTTGCTATTAGGTTCAACCAGAGATCACAGGTGGTGCGTGTCCAGGGCACTGTGACTAGTGTGGCCTACGTGAATGACATCCTGCTACCCGTAGCCAAACCCTTTCTGCACAACACCCCAGACACCATTTTTGAGCAACACAATGCACAACGACATGTTGCTGCATAAACACATGCCTTCTTGCAGGATGTCAGCCTTGTGCCCTGGCCTGCCTAATCATCTGCCGTGTCGCCAATGGAAAACGCGTGTGATATGGCGAGATAACAGGTGTAGTGCTGTGACCTAATGCCAGCCACCACAGTTGAACTTTGAAACCAGGTGAATGCTGCATGGACGGCAGTATCACAGGACACCATTCGCGCCTTATTGTACTATGATGTCATCACGCATGAAACAAGTTATCAAGGTCCATGGCGGACCCTGCGCCTTCTAGGCAACAGGACACATGCTGAACCGAGATTACTCAAATGCTAATCATTTCTGCAGAACATATTAATGTACATGTCCTGTGTATATGAACGTCCTATCTGTAGTCGTTCAGGGTGTTCTGTTCTTTTTGAAAAGGAGTGTACATAAACCAAGCTCCGGAATATGCGAAGGAAATTTGAAAAGTACTTTGTATTCAGATGATTAAACTGACTTTGACATTTGACACTTTTGAGGCACCATACAGACAAGAAAATAAATCTCAGACCTATGACGTGAAAGCCAAAGGCACTGAATAGCAACATAGAGCGAGTTTCACGGTGCATGTTCGCACAAAACAACGTGGGTAATCAGTAGAGCACGTATTCCATTAACACAGAGCCGGCCTGCCTTGCGCAGCACGCTTCCGTCAGTGTACCGCGGAGTAGCGCCCATATCCACAAGGTCTATTCAGCGCTTCCAATAGGACAACGGCAGCCGTGCGGGCAACGGGTATAATGCGGTATTTGCAAATCAGTCTAGGTGCAACCGTTACCCTTTGTGCGGCAAAGAGCTGACGATCCGCCGGCCGCGGTGGTCTAGCGGTTCTAGGCGCGCAGTCCGGAACCGCGCGACCGCTACGGTCGCAGGTTCGAATCCTGCCTCGGGCATGGATTGTGATGTCCTTAGGTTAGTTAGGTTTAAGTAGTTCTAAGTTCTAGGGGAGTGGTGACCTCAGAAGTTAAGTCCCATAGTGCTCAGAGCCATTTTTTTTGCTGACGATCCTGTAGGGAAACGCCATTGGCGACACTGAAATGCGTCGGTAAAGCTGTGTCAGAGGTTCTCAAACTGAAAGAAGGGGAAGGAAGGGCAAGGGGAGGGGGGGGGGGAGCGTTGAAGGCGTCACCATAATTTAGAATTACAGTTCGTCTTTTTTTCCGATAAAATGGTTGTGATATAAGAAAAATTTATTCTGAATTATTTCGCTACATTTAACAGTTCGTATCTCGATGCAACTCGGCATTTCACACATTAATGAACGTTGCCAAAGGTGAAAGAAGTGATATAAAACTCGTAGAGTTGACCGGTAGTCGAACAAGATGCTTTTGGCTCCGTCGTCTGCCACTTTGCCACCGAGCCACAATGATTCGGAAATTGGCTACAATCGTTTGCTTCCTGTCTGCGGTTCTAGGCGATCTGTGTAGCTCCGTAGCGACCTCAACGACGTACTGAGTAATATGTTGCTCTGAAAACACTCACATACAGATATTAAGTTACGTCGGACAGGAAATATCAAGAATTCGTCCATCGATTTAGAATTTCCTAGTAACGTGCCCCAGCTTTGCGCGGGTAGCACCAAACTGTCTACGGCCGGACAACTTGGATGCCGTAGCGATAATAAATTACACATAATGTTCCAGAAGAAATAATCAGTATGCAGGGATATCAGACGGACTATCATTCGACGCAAAAAAATGCAGTAATCATGGGCTCTAAAATGCATACCTTAAGAGCTATGAGCACCTCTTCATCTTCGATAGTAGCAACATATCTGTTCTACTGCAAGCTCTGTGCTTTCCGTGTTTTCGGAGGAAGTACTATAAAAGTTATGGGCACTGGATCATTTAGTGCTCATAGCTCTTAAGGTATGCCTTTTAGAATCTTTGTTTACAAGGCCTTTTTGCTTCGATTGATCATTCCAGTCATATCCCTGAATACTGACTATTCCTCGTGGAACACCCGGTATACGTACACAAACAATCCCCGTGAATCAGACTGTGTGTTAGTAAAAACCGTATCAGAATCTCTACATTAATCCCTGAGATAAGCTTTCACGCAGCGACCAAAGAACACAGCTGGTACTGTCGTTTAACTGTATACATTCTGTTAGATGTATAGATGAATATGTAATATTGTATTCTGATTACCTGCGTGCACACAGGGTTTCACTTTAATCGTAAAACAAAAGATGAAATAAATATTAATTTCAAGCCGGCCGAAGTGGCCGTGCGGTTCTAGGCGCTACAGTCTGGAACCGCCTGAGCGCTACGGTCGCAGGTTCGAATCCTGCCTCGGGCATGGATGTGTGTGATGTCCTTGGGTTAGATAGGTTTAAGTAGTTCTAAGTTCTAGGGGACTGATGACCTCAGATGTTAAGTCCCATAGTGCTCAGAGCCATTTGAACCATTAGTTTCAATCTGTGGACCACTAAATGACACCTTGAAACTTGTGAAGTTAATAAAAGTTTGTAAAAACATAGGTAGGTCGCAAATTTAAAAGCACTGAGAACTTCTGGTGCTACTCTTTCGGGCAGAGAGCCATATCACAGAAACCAATTTGTGAAATGGACTCTTGCAAGAGCCATTAACGCGTTAAAGAGGAATAACAGCTTCGTAATTTGACTTAATTACGCTTTGTAATAGATATAGAAAGGACTGACTCGAATTTTGTCAATCTAGAAATCATACCTCTACGATCCATTATACGTGTAAATGACCTAAAATAAGTTGAGCTGTATGATGCGTGTGCAAGACACACAGGCCCCCCACCATCACAGACGAACGATCCATTATACGTGTAAATGACCTAAAATAAGTTGAGCTGTATGATGCGTGTGCAAGACACACAGGCCCCCCACCATCACAGACGACAAGCAGCCTTCGAAATAAAGGCGAAACGATCTAGATCTGGATACATTATTTTCCTTTGCACATTTCTCTTTAGTGTAATAATGCAAATTTTTCAGTTATTACGCTTCTTGATTACAGATTTCTGTTTCGTTACTCATACGGTTTTTTATCTATTCTTTTTATTGTTTATTTTAAAGCCTTACATGTTTCTACGTGCTATATAATAACAGTTCAGTACAGCACAATTCACTATAGTGCAGTTGTTATTACGTGCACCAGTTTAAATCCCCATTCGCAAACCCAAATTTAGCTTTTCAGTGGATTCTGCAGTTCTGTTAAGGCGAATACTAGGATGGAATCCTTTAAAAAACAAGGGCCGATTTCGTTCTCCATCCTCTTCCAATCTGAACCATTTCTCTGTCTCAAGTGACCTCGCTGTCGACGGGTCGTTAAACTCATCGTTCCTTCCTTTTATTAACCGCTACAAATGTAACCAGAAGATGAGTTTGCAAATTATAGAAAAATAAATTAATGATTTTCTCAGTCTGCTGAATGACGACTCTGTTGTGCCAAAACTCAGATTAAATTTTACAAAAACTGTGTGTAGCCTGCAGAGAAGTCGGAGAGAAAAAGCGGACCAAGGATGTGATAAATCCCACGACTGCTCATAAATTCGTTATTGATACCACCGACTAAGATATTCACGAAAAGAGGAGCGCTTATGAGTATTCAGTCACGATATAGAAACTTCTAAGGAAACAAAGACTGCTGTGTTGTAGGCGTAAAAGAAAGCATGCGGTGACAGGTGGAGAGAGGCTGATTGAAACGCATTTGGCTGTTAAGAGGGTGTGAAGTCTTCAGCGAATACCGTAGCAGAAGATAATTGAAAGATCTCGCACAAAACTCAAAGAAATTCTGGTCATGTGTAAGGGCAGTTAGAGGCATCAGAGTTCGTGTCCACACACACGTTGATGAAAGAGGAACTGAAATTGAGGGTAGCAGAGCAAAAGTAGGAACGCTGAACTACGTTGCCAAGCATTTCCTTACAAAAGAAAACGCAGGAGTAATGCCAGAATGTAATTGTCGCCCCATTGCAAAGTTGAGTGTAACATATATTAGTGTCAGTGACAACGAGAAACAGTTGAAATCGCTTAAATTGTATTAAGCTCTAGGGAATCCCTGTCAGGTTCTATACCTAATTTCGCGCTGTCTTAGCATCTCTTTTAACGATAATATACCATAGATCGCTTAAATAAAACCTGTACTCAGTGATGAGAAAAAAGCACAAGCCACACCTGTCTACCAGAAGGGTAACAGAAGTGACCCACTTACTTACCGTCCAATGTCCTTGACATCTATTTGTTCTACAATGCTACAACACATTTCAAGCTCAAAAATAATGGCGTATTTCAAACAGAATGGTATTTTCCATGCCAGGCAGCATGGATTCTGTTTACATTGATCATGCGAAATCCAGTGCGCACGTATCTCATATGACAACCTGCACACCAGAGATCAAGGCTGTCAGATAGATGCGCTAGTTCTTGACTTCCGAAAAACAAGACTCAGTACCCCATCCACGGTTGTTATTGAAAGTACGTCCATGTTGCATATAAAGCGAAATTTTGTGAATGGATCGAGGATTTATTGATAGGAAGGATGCAGCATGTTATCGTGGATGGTGATGTTGGGATTGTGTTAACTGAATCCATCTATTAATTTAGCCGAAACATCCATGGTAGCAGAAAAGTGGTTTTACCGCTATAGTTCCTTAAGGCTGGCAGCTTTCACACTGTAAGTACCAACTTATGCTTTCGCTTGACAGGGCAGCTATATCAGAAATGTGATAACACAATAAGAAATAATCAATAACTTTTATTAAGAGTACGTTACAAAATGGTACTTAACTTTGGTACCATTTGATGTGTGGTACTTGATGTCCTAAACCCAACACAATGATATCTAAATAATTTCGCTGTTTGTTAGCAGTCAGTGCTATTTTCGCCACGTCAGGGTAATACTGCAGACACTCAGTTAATATTCCCAGTTCTCCGTAAATAGTGACTACTAAGTCGGAATGTTATCTTCTCTATGGAGGGCACTAAACTGTCGTTTAACTTCAGGATTGGAACGGCGTTGAGAGTACGCGATAGGTTGTTATTTGTGCCTGTCGGAGGGAGGATTTCTCTCTCTCCTAGTACAAGGTGGGAGCAGTGTAGTCCACAGATGAATGCTCTTTCTTTGGTAGCAGGAAACACTATCGGCAGACGAGTACGCCGCAGAGGTGGACTGGCGCGGAGGCATAAATCAGTCTGAATTTGTCAGCACTATCTGGCGGATGCTGCTCGGGTCTGGGAGGCGCCAGGAAGTGGTTGTACCCGTGCGGTGACGGCCTTTCATGATATTGCTATGCCCCCTTCAGCCTGGCACACAACAGGAGAGATTGACAAACGTAGTAGCAGCTTCACGTGTTCCTAGAGTTGTAAAAAACGGCCATAAGCTAGTGTGTACTGCGGTAATTTGCATAGTAGCTTGGTCCGTTAAGGCTGTACCGCTATACCTGTATGCTAGGCGCGTTGCATACCTATTGGCTCAGAACGATTGCTTTCTTTACTTATGCGGCCAGTGTCTTACTAGATTCACCAAAAAACCAGGAGCTGTGAACCGTCTAGAAATTGAGTTAGGGTGTACAAAGGGTCTGGTAGCCTAGGAAACATTGTTGTTCTACACAGTTATCTTCCTGTCTGTTACTTAAAAGTAAACAGTGTTTATAGCAAAACTGAAGTTGTCAGTATTTTAGATTTTATTTGAAAAGTATTGATTTATAATGTGAAACAGAGGGCTATTCTGTTAAAAATAAAGAAAAGCTCGCAGACTTATCAAATAGCGCTAGAAAATGCAGTTTCCTAAACAAAACAGGTAAAATAAAAAACTGCAAAACAAAAATATATCAAGCAGCATTCCAGTACTTCGTCGAACTTAGAGAAAATATGTTTCTGTTATTCATAAACCGCTTTTGCATTTATTATTAATAACAGAAAACTCTTGCGTTTGATCATGATGAAGAATGTTTTATTCATTACAAAATAATAACAGTGTTTGTGTATGTAAATTGTGCTTGGATAAAAATTAATTACTTTTCGTACACAAAAGCACAGAAGTTATTTAATCAACTAATGTTTATTACTTACAAAATGCAATTTATATTCTGTAATGATAAGATATACACCATGGAGTAACACTGAATGATGTCTGTTCTAATTATGTGCAAAGCAAAGAGAAGTCGGTGGCCCCCAGGTTCTCCCTTACACATTCATTTATGTTTCTTTCACAACCGATGTTATCAGTACCACCGATACTCCCACTATTTAGTACGTCATTTAGGTAGCATACCAAAACTACCGAACCGTAGTTTTGGTAGAGTGCAGCTCTACGTGTGCCCCTGGGAAGTGTGTTGCGACTTTTTCTGTTCATGTTGTACTTAATGTCCGTACACTCAATGTTAATAGTTATCTCAGACGGTTCACGGACAATGTGGTTGTCTTTAATGAAGCACTGTACAAAACCTCGTATCATTTGGGCGTTGATATCATTTTAAAATGATAAAAAAATGGCAGCTTGCTTTAAGTATCCGGAAATGTAAAGTTGTGCATATCACAAAACGAAAAAAAGATCATGGTGCCCTAAGACTAAAAAGTCAGTGACACCTAGTTATAATCGGTCAAGTCATACAAAATGGGGATATGAAATGGAACTATCACATAGGCTCAGTCGTAGGAAATGCAAGTGGCAAATTTTGGTTCATAGGTAGGATATTAGGGAAATGCAATTAGTCTGCAAAAGAGCTGACAAAACACTCGAGGAACCCATCCTAAATTGTGTGAGTCCGATACGAAATCGTACTAGTTTCGACGAATTGCAGCTTAGACAGAGGCTTTCGAGCAATCATTATTCACGCGCTCCATACGTGACTGGACGGGAAGAAGCCCAAATAGCTGGTACAATGGGAAGAACCTTCTGCCATTCTCTTCACTGTGGTTTGTAGAGTATAGATGTAGATGTAGAGGGCGTGCAACTACTCGTATTGCGTCAAACCATTTTAAAATCGAATAGAAAATTCATTTCAATTTAAATAATTTTCAAGCAGTACGGAAGTAAAAACCCAGAGAAATTTGATTTATTAGAATGAAGAATGTTGGTCTCTGCAAAGCCTGATTCATAAGTCGAGAGAAATCCATAAACTGTGCTTTTTACTTAGTTGCGTCCTAGTGTCCACCCAATGTTATTATTACCACCTAAATGCATCACGCATGAAAAGCCTGGAAGAGGGGCAACTGTTAGCTGTGGGTATTAAGAGAGTTTCTGCCACATAATATACATACGCGAAGTCCATATACGGTGTTTTTGCGCATATACAGGGTGTTACAAAAAGGTACGGCCAAACTTTCAGGAAACATTCTTCACACACAAATAAAGAAAAGATGTTATGTGGACATGTGTCCGGAAACGCTTAATTTCCGTGTTACAGCTCATTATAGTTTCGTCAGTATGTACTGTACTTCCCCAATTCACCGCCAGTTGGCCCAGTTGGAGGAAGGTAATGTTGACTTCGGTGCTTGTGTTGACACGCGACTCATTGCTCTACAGTACTAGCATCAAGCACATCAGTACGTAGCATCAACAGGTTAGTGTTCATCACGAACGTGGTTTTGCAGTCAGTGCAATGTTTACAAATGCGGAGTTGGCAGATGCCCATTTGATGTATGGATTAGCACGGGGCAATAGCCGTGGCGCGGTACGTTTGTATCGAGGCAGATTTCCAGAACGAAGGTGTCCCGACAAGAACACGTTCGAAGCAATTGATCGGCGTCTTAGGGTGCACGGAACATTCCAGCCTATGACTCGCGACTGGGAGGACCTAGAACGACGACACCTGCAATGGACGAGCCAATTCTTCGTGCAGTTGACGATAACCCTAACGCCAGCGTCAGAGAAGTTGCTGCTGTACAAGGTAACGTTGACCACGTCACTGTATGGAGAGTGCTACGGGAGAACCAGTTGTTTCCGTACCATGTACAGCGTGTGCGGGCACTATCAGCAGCTGATTGGCCTCCACGGGTACACGTCTGCGAATGGTTCATCCAACAATGTGTCAATCTTCATTTCAGTGCAAATGTTCTCTTTACGGATGACGCTTCATTCCGACGTGATCAAATTGTAAATTTTCACAATCAACATGTGTGGGCTGACGAGAATCCTCACGCAATTGTGCAATAACGTCATCATCACAGATTTTCTGAGAACGTTTGGGCAGGCATTGTTGGTGATGTCTTGATTGGGCCCCATGTTCTTCCACCTACGCTCAATGGAGCACGTTATCATGATTTCATACGGGATATTCTACCTGCGCTGCTAGAACATTTGCCCTTACAAGTACGACACAACATGTGGTTCATGCACGATGGAGCTCCTGCACATTTCAGTCGAAGTGTTCGTACGCTTCTCAACAACAGATTCGGTGACCGATGGACTGGTAGAGGCGGACCAATTCCATGGCCTCCACGCTCTCCTGACCTCAACTGTCTTGACTTTCATTTATGGGGGCATTTGAAAGCTCTTATCTACGCAACCCCGGTACCAAATGTAGAGACTCTTCGTGCTCGTATTGTGGACGGCTGTGATACAATACGCCATTCTCCAGGGCTGCATCAGCGCATCTGGGATTCAAAAAATGGTTCAAATGGCTCTGAGCACTATGGGTCATCAGTCCCCTAGAACTTAGAACTACTTAAACCTA
This sequence comes from Schistocerca piceifrons, assembly GCF_021461385.2. Lineage (NCBI taxonomy): Eukaryota > Metazoa > Arthropoda > Insecta > Orthoptera > Acrididae > Schistocerca > Schistocerca piceifrons. The sequence goes on along the minus strand of NC_060143.1, from coordinate 400,295,169 downwards.
ACTAACCTAAGGACATCACACACATCCATGCCGGAAGCAGGATTCGAACCTGCGACCGTAGCGGTCACGCGGTTCCAGACTGAAGCGCCTTTAACCGCACGGCCACACCGGCCGGCATCAGGGATTCCATGCGACGGAGGGTGGATCCATGTATCCTCGCTAACGGAGGACATTTTGAACATTTCCTGTAACAAAGTATTTGAAGTCACGCTGGTACGTTCTGTTGCTATGTGTTTCCATTCCATGATTAATGTGATTTGAAGAGAAGTAATAAAATGAGCTCTAACATGGAAAGTAAGCGTTTCCGGACACATGTCCACATAACATATGTTCTTTCTTTGTGTGTGAGGAATGTTTCCTGAAAGTTTGGCCGTACCTTTTTTTAACACCCTGTATAAACGTTAGCTGTAAGGATTAGACGAGTAGAGAGTTTTTGCTTAGTGTGTAGTTCATATTCGAACCAGGCATAGTAGTTCATAACATTGTATTGATTTACTACGTGTATTGCACATATCTGATGTCCGCTATCAGTTAAGTTGCTGATTAATTTATGGTTTTCTTGTTTCAGGTGAGTACACTCTTCTCGTCGCGTGAAGAAGTTAAACGAACTGCTGTTGTAAGTAACAGTATTTACATTTGCAAACCCATAACGAAGCAGCATGTAATTTCTGGTAAGATATTCTAATGGTCGGACCCGTTTTCTTGAAATAGAGAAATGATAACAGTTCTCTTTATATCTCTACATAACTTCCTACACTGTACACTGAAGTAATATAACAGTTGTTATAAGGAAGGAGTATGTTTTATTTCAACATAACACTTCAGTTATTTTCTTTTATATTTTCTTCAAGACAACGAACGTTGCCTCATTTCTGCCTGTGTATGTCCAGTTCAAACATTAGATACAATTTAGCTTTGTGAATCTGTCACAGACACCATTAAGAGCCATCATTCGATTTTTATCACACACAAAATGTACAATATTTTTCTGTTCAGTTGCTATAGATAATTATACTGCAAATGTGTTACCCATACGTTCTTTGTAATATTATGTCATAAGAAGTCCAACTTCTACAAAATCATACTATATATAATCTTTCATTTTCTTTAACTGCACAGATTGATGCCCATTAAACACATTATTCTTTGCGTCTCAGTCTATTCTTTTCAGTTGAAGCCTAATATTTATTTTGTTAATTTACATTGAGCTTACATGCTCTCATCTGACAGTCTCTGACACGGCACTGTCCTCTCTTGTTCCATTAAAATTCCCATTTTGGCCAATACAAGGCGCCACAAGAGTGTCCTTTTCTGTACTGCTTGGCGTGTGCGAATCACACAGTATTCACAGAAATAAATTATCCACATATCGAAACATAGTCTCACTGAGTTCTTACAAATGACAAAAGTAAATGAAACAAAATTACAACTAAATTGTTTGAAACATTTTATGTTGTGAAGGATAGCTTGTTACCATAAGGAACTGTAAAGAAAAAAATAAATAAATAAATGCGATACATGTGAGCGAACTATATTGGCCCGTCGCAGCGCGAAACAAAGACGTCAGCGCTCTCCATATCTCCACGACACCCACATAGCAAGTGAAAAGAAACGAAAGACGTTGTAGTTTGCATCAAACTAAAATAGTATTGTAATAAATTCATTAGAATAATTATAGACGCTTCGCACGGCTTGCACTAAGTGTATATGGCCAGACGGCTTGTTTGGCCTATCAGTAATAAATTACTTACACAAACCTACATCATGAATCAGTATATCTATTAATGAGAACTGTATCAAACTAGCTACAGTAGTTCCTGCGATTAGTCTTTACATGAAAACAGAAAAACGCGGCTGGGAACTTCAAATTATGACATGTTTAGATTGTGCTCAAGATTCAGTGTCCTCAGGAACTGCGGCGCAACTTTCTTGTTTTCCCGCCAGATACCATCTCCTCTGTAGCTGATTAGCTCGTAGCTTTGCCCCGAAATGTCGCACCAAACGCCAGTTAATTTTGAAACAGATAACAATACATATATCACACATTCATAATTACTATAACAATGAATTACATACAGAAAACGTCCACGTAAATTAGTCTATTTATTATTGGAAACCGGATCAGAATCCCTATGGTAGGTCAAGTCTGGAGATTGACCATACATTCAGACAGAAAAACACAGTAGGGGTTCAAAAATGGCTCTGAGCACTATGGGACTTAACTTCTGCGGTCATCAATCCCCTAGAACTTAGAACTACTTAAACCTAACTAACCTAAGGACATCTCACACGTTCTTGCCCGAGGCAGGATTCGAACCTGCGACCGTAGCGGTCGCGCGGTTCCAGACTGTAGCGCCTAGAACACAGTAGGGGACTTCAGTTTGTATGTAGGGTGCTAATAATTAAACTTTCGATACTTGAGAGGGCTCCGATTACAGACGTACGATCGTAAGACAATGATTCTCTGTGCAAACGTTTGTAAGGTTATGCGGAATAGAAATAATGTATAAACCATTGAAAGGAACACATTTTAATTTCCTCATGAAAGAGTAACATTTGTTAATTGCGTACCAGATTACTATTCAGGTTACAAACGTTGCTCAATGCCACGATCGTATGCATCCAAGACAGTTTGGAACAGCACTACAGATTGCGCCACTGCTGGAACATAGAATGGTCAGCTCTCGTGACACAGCTAACGCGCACTGCTTGAAGATCACATTTTGCGTCCAGCATCTACATCTACATCCATACTCCGCAAGCCACCTGACGGTGTGTGGCGGAGGGTACAGGGGAGGCAGGGCTAATGTCCATTTTATTGTATTATAGGTTAACCGGGGGCCTAGAAACGACGGAGAGGCTCCGTCCCCGCCGCAGCCGCAGTGGTCCACAACCCCACGACGACTACCGCAGTCCACTTCACCCCTCCGCCGCCCCACACCGAACCCAGGGTTATTGTGCGGTTCGGCCCCCGGTGGACCCCCCCCCAGGGAACGTCTCACACCAGACGAGTATAACCCCTATGTTTGTGTGGTAGAGTAAAGGTGGTGTATGCGTACGTGGAGAACTTGTTTGCGCAGCAATCGCCGACATAGTGTAACTGAGGCGGAATAAGGGGAACCAGCCCGCATTCGCCGAGGCCGATGGAAAACCGCCTAAAAACCATCCACAGACTGACCGGCTCACATGACAAATCCGCCGGGCGGATTCGTGCCGGGGACCAGGCGCTCCTTCTCGCCCGGAAAGCCGTGCATTAGACCGCACGGCCAACCGGGCGGACCTAATGTCCCTTACTGTTTTATTGCTAAAAGGCATAGGATGTGGTTAGGGAGCAGGTGGTAGGATGGGGGGGGGGGGAGGGGGGAGACTTCAGTCTCTTACGTTAGCTAGGCCAGACTGGTACTAATCATTATATTCGGGTAAGTGAGTATTGTAATCAAGTGGTTTCCAGCAATTTCGAAATTATCCGTATCTTCCCATCCCGTGATCATCCTTGGCAACGCTTCGGTCGGTTTGGAATCGCGGTCTAAGTTACTTTTAGGGGGTAAATTTATCTGTCAGGTTTACCAGCTCATTGGTTATGCACGCAATCGACCCATTGTTGCATCCCCGCCCAGACGGCAGTAACTTCTTAATTTGTGGCGCAGTTGGCCGTGGGCCTCTCCCGGGAGAAATTCTCAATTAGCCAGTTAATTCTAACTTCCGAATCATGTTCTTCAACCCCGGTGCATAAAGGAATACCTCTCCATATCCCTTTAATGCGTCGATCTTCATGAAGAGCAGCGGCACTATTGCTGTTGTTTTGATAAAACAGTTTTACGGGTAAAGACCTGCTCATTTTGTCCAGACCTATGTTGACTGCCTGCAACTGTAATGCACACTGAAGGTTGTGCCTCAGCCCTCCCAACGGCAAGCCATACAGTAACACAACTAACAACGCAAATCCAGCAGCGCACAGTCTGAACATCATTCCTGTTAAGTTGGACATGACTCTGCAAGGACGCGAAAGAATCTGCGCTCCAAGAAGAGAGTTCTCCGTCCGAACAGCACAGAGATCAGAGGTGTACCGTCACATCTCGACGGTAAAGTTCCGACATTTAAGCTGCGCGTGCTGCGTCAGCGGTACGACTCGCTGGCGGTCGGAAACCGTAACAGCGCCATTTGCTTTTCCGCGCACCACAAATTTTGATCGTTTTATATTACGCGCTCTGCGGGCGCTTCGCATCAAACTGTAGCGCCGCTGAGGAGAGACATAAACCAGGGGGCTGCCAACGGTCGCCGGCGAAACTTTGCCGCGGCGCTGTCAACGCAGCGCCGGAAGCGAAGCGCCGTATATTCTGCAATCCACTTCTACAGATTGGCTCCGCGTTCGGCCGCCGCCGCTGTTTGCTCTCGGGCGCTGCGCCTTGCGCTTTCAGCAGTCCCGCTGCCGTAAAACCCTGTTGGTTCTCCAAGAAGTCTCCAGAGTACACTTAAACGGAGATAAAGCGGTGAAGCAAATATGAGTCGTCTCATTTCTTAGCGATCGAGTAGAATCAAACTAGGGCAGGCAGCAGTACCAGTTTAAATATAAATGAATTTTTAATAGACCACTTTTTAAATCGGACTAAAATTCTCCTATCCCGATACAAATTCCTAACACCATACAGATAGCCCTGAAAATTTGTGATTGCTTATGTTTAATACACTACTCAAAAGAATTAGGGGAAAACGACTCTGAGCGTCTGCCATACTCAATTCAGCAATATCTGAGGACTGGCTATGTTACTAAACCCTCAAGTGACTCGTTACTTTGTTACTCCGCTTTTGTAAATATATTGCACCGAAACTACCTGCACACTGTATTAATTACTGTGATACTGTGTTACTACTGCAAGTGCTGTTTCTGCAGTTGGTTGTGGACTTTCATTATGTCAACTTTGATGTTGTGTGAGCCTAAAAGGAACATGAAGTACGCTTTCAGGTGATCTGTTTTCACGTTACATCTTGTGATGATGGTCTATGACCGAAACCGGTAGTCAAGTAGTTTTATTATAAACATCTGATGCTTTGTAATGCACTTTTTCAAGTACCTGCAGACCATTGTCAGAGGCCGCGCGGGATTAGCCGAGCGTTCTAAGGAGCTGCAGTCATAGACTGTGCGGCTGGTCCCGGCGGAGGTTCGAGTCCTCCCTCGGGCATGGGTGTGTGTGTTTGTCTTTAGAATAATTTAGGTTAAGTAGTGTGTAAGCTTAGGGACTGATGACCTTATCAATTAAGTCCCCTCAGATTTCACACACGTTTGAACATTTGAGCCAATTTCAGATGCGTATATTTGAGGCACTGTCGGTCTCCGCCTCACAAGGGAAGGCCTAAAGCACGGCCAACCGATTTGGCTCATATTTGGCTCGTCCTTTGTATACAACCTAAAATGAAAGAGCCTAAGATGTTCTGGGTCAACAGTCTCCGGTTTTCAGAAAACCACCACTAAACTGCATGGCGCAGAATCAGCTTAAAACTGATAGGTTCGATAGATACTTGAAAACTGAGCAATTTTCGTCATCGTATATGGAGTCTGCAAATACATTTTCCTAGAAATTGAGGAAATAAATTTTTGTGTCTGCCATTTCTGTACCCACAGTGTAAACGCTGCGAATGAAAAAACCGCTGCTGTAGCGACCAAGATATCTAGCTGGAGAGCAGAGAACCTGTGTCTCGATTCTGAAATTCATTCTACAGTTTTTTTGTTTGTATTTTTCTGCTATAGAATTTGGTAACAATAGGAAGATTAATAAGGCAGTCAGTAAGGAATAATAATAATAAGATAGGCAAATAAATTTCTCAAATGATTCACAGAATTTCTCATAATGTATTGCAGATTGTCAGTATGTCCTTACTGGATAAAATCCCATATAACGTCTTTCTTTTTTATGTATTGACATCTATTCATATAAGCAAAATTCAGTTTTATGTTATATGTCACTAACACACTCTTGGTAATTGGACACATTTGTACTCCCACTGGAAAGGCGGTGTACACGTTGAACCAGAAATCTAGCGACAAAATATCGACGGTTGTACAGTACTGTGGCAGCCGCCCTATGTTTCAGGAGTGCGGTTCCTTGGCGCGAAGAGCCCGATCGACGTGATTCCACAGATTCTCAATTGAGCTTAAATTGTGGTGTGGGGGGGGGGGGGGGGTATAGTGGTCAGGGGAGCTCGCTAAACTAATGCTGGTGTTCTTTGAACCATGCACGTACAGTGTGAGCTATGTAACACGTTGTACTATCCTGCTGGTAGATGCAATCGTATCGAGGAAAAAGAAACTACACTTATGGGTGGACATGGTCCTCAAGGATAAACGCATACCTGCGTTCATCCATTGCGCCTTCCACAATGACGAGATTACTCAGGGAATGCCACGAAAACATTCCCCACACCATAAAACTTCTTCGTCCCACCGGGACCCTTCACACGATCGTTCCAAGGTGTTTGCTTTCAGACATTTCACGCTGTATCCGCAAACAGCCACCTGTCCGATGGAGCATAAAACGTGATTCATCAGAAAAGGCCATCTGTCGCCATTCAGTGACTGTCCAGTTGAGGTACTGGCGTTATTCACTGAAGAGCCAAGGACACTAGTACACCTACCTAATATCGTGTAGGGCCCCCGTCAGCACGCGGAAGTCCAGCAACACGATGTGGCATGGACTCTACTAATGTCTGATGTGCTCCTGGAGGGAATTGACACCATAAATCCTGCAGGGCTGTGCATAAATCCATAAGGGTACGAGGGGGTGGAGATCTGTTCCTAACAGCACGTTGCAACACGTCTCAGGTATGCTCAATAATGTTCATGTCTGGAGTGTATGGTGGCCAGCGGATGTGTTTAAACTCAGAAGAGTGTTCCTGGAGGCACTCTGTAGCAATTCTGCACGTGTGGGGCGTCTCGTTGTCCTTCTGGAATTGCCCAAGTCCGTCGAATGCACAATGGACATGAACGGATGCAGTTGATCAGACAGGATGCTTATGTACGTGTCACCTGTCAGAGTTACATCTAGACGTATCAGGGGTCCCCTATCACTCCAACTGCACACGCCCCAGACCATTGCAGAGCCTCCACCAGCTTGAACAGTCCCCTGGCGACATGCAAGATCCATGGATTCATGAGGTTGTGTCTGTACCCGCACACGTCCATCCGCTCGGTACAGTTTGAAACGAGACTCGTCCGGCGAGGCAACATATTTCCAGTCATCAACTGTCCAATGTCGGTGTTGACGGGCCCAGGCAGGCGTAAAGCTCTGTGTCGTGCGTCGTCAAGGATACACGAGTGGGCCTTGTGCTCCGAAAGCCCACATAGATGATGTTTCGCTGAGTAGTTCAAACGCTGACACTTGTCGATGGCCCAGGAGAGAAATCTGCAGCAATTTGCGGAAGAGTTGCACTTCTGTCACGTTGAACGATTCTCTTCAGTCGCCCTTGGCCCCATTCTTGCAGGATCTTTCTCTGGCCGCAGCGATGTCGGAGGTTCGATGTTTTTCCTGATAATCACGGTACACTCGTGAAATGGTCGTACTGGAAAATCCCCAGTTCATCGGTACCTCGGAGATTCTGTCTCACATCGCTCATGCGCCGACTATAACACCACATGAAAACTCACTTAAACCTTGAGAAGCTGCAATTGTAGCAGCAGTAACCAATCTAACAACTGCGCCAGACACTTGTTGCCTTATATAGGCGTTGCCGACAGCAGCGCCGTATTTTGCCTGTTTACGTATCTCTGTATTTGAATATGCATGCCTATACCAGTTTCTGTGGCGCTTCAGTTTAATTTCAGCCGTCGTCGCCGATGAACAGCAGTCAGCATGAGTGTATGAACCAGGCACCTTTTGCCGATGCTCACACGCAGCAACTTTCGATCAACGGTCGTTGTATGCGACACTGTTTGTAGCCCCGTGGTTCATCTGGGCTGTCAGTTGGTCAAAAGTCCCACATATATTCGGCCGTACACATCTCCCCATCTGCCGTTCACTCCTGTGGTCTATACCCTGTGGTACACCACCCCTCTGCGTCGGTTTTGGTTAGCGCCATTTTGCCATGCACGGTATGCCTTAACCACAACGGCATGCGAACGGTTTACAAGCCGTATAAGAATCCTTCCACTGTTGTCCCGAAAGCTAATGATCATGTCCTCTTAGGCGTCAGGTGAACCGTTCCGTTTCCGCATAACAACTGGGCTGTTTTCCGTGTCCTCACTACACGCTTTATGCAGGGTGTATCATAATTAATGACGTAAGCGCATGCAGTTGAAAGTACACGATACTAGAAGCAAAAAAGACACATTAAACGTAGGGTCGAAAACGCATACCGTAAGAGCTACGAGCAATTTTTCATCTTTGATACTGTGAAGCAAATCTCTTCTACTGCAAGCTCTTTGCTTTCCACATTTTGGGAAGTAGTAGTATGGACCAAAACAAGATAAAAATGTCCAGTAAACATGTGCTCTAAAGTGCACATCTTAAAAGCTATGAGCACGTGCTCATCTTCGTAATTGGAAACACAACTCTTATAATGAACAGTTGTTCATAACTTTCAAGATGTGCATTTAAGAGCAAAGGTTTATGTGACCTTTTTTTTCTTGTTTTGGTCCATACTACTACTTTCCAGAATGTGGAAAGCAAAGAGCTTGCAGTAGAAGAGATTTGCTTCACAGTACCGAAAGCGAAAAATTGCTCTTATCTGTTAAGGTATGCATTTTCGACCATATGTTTACTTTTTTGCTTGTAGTATCGTGTACTTTCAACTGAATGCGTTTACGCCATTAAGTATGAAACAATTTGACTGTGTAGTTACTTGATTTGTCCACTTCTTTCTTCACGTCTTTTTACCGAATACAGGACGAAGTAATTGGAGCAAGTCATTAAAAATTTGTTTTTGCATTCAAAGAAAATTAATGTCTTAATTTTCTTCATTCCTTGGTCCTGGTCCAACTATTCTTGTCTTACTCATCATAAACAGACCGAGGGAAGTGGATCAGTGGTTAGCACATTGGACTCGTATTCGGAAGGACGACGGTTCGGCCATCCTGATTTAGATTTTCCATGAATTCCCTAAATCGCTTCAGGCACATGACGGAGTGGTTCCTTTGAAAGGGCACGGCCGACTTCCATCCCCATCCTCCCCTACTCCGATGGGACAGATGACCACGCAATTTAGTCTCCTCCCCGAAACCAACCAACCAAGCAACCATAATAAACAATGCTCAAGTTAATGCAGGTAATGAACTGTCTGCATTAACAGACATTTTCACTTGTAAAAATTAAACATTTCGGGACGGGATAAACAATAGCACAGAGCGAAGAGATCTGTATACTAGCTTTGATCAGGTTTGAGAAACTAAGATTGTAAACTTGGGCGTTGTTTGTCGTACCCTTGAACAGATAACAATGGTACTGACAAACGAGATTCACAGTTTACAGGCTACTTACCGCTGGCTATTCCGCAGTTCTCCATGCGGTTTGAGCGCTGTTGAATACGTAGGGCTCTTGCCCGCAGGAGTATTGAAGGGGTTATTCGTCACGCTCCTCGACCGAGGCAGAGCAACCGAGAAACACTTCTTTTTATATTGCTGAGTGATGAATTAACAACTAGCAGGAGCTCGTTGCCCTTGGGGGTGATTTTTTCTCTTTCCGGTGAGCGCAAGTGTCTACTGAGCCTTCTACGTGACAAAATTCACCACAGAATTAGTTCGTAGACGCATACAGAAGACTTAAAAGTTTGAGACGGGAAAGAAAAGTGAGAAACAAGACTACTACACTGTTGTGTCGGCTATGCAATCGGAAAAGAAAGGAGGGGACCCCCAGAGCTGGCTAGAGCACATGATTCAGTGTCTGTAAACAATTTATTCATCATCAATGATTGTGAGCATTGGCGAAGCGCTGGGTATTTGGCTGTAAAGAGCAGTTGCAATTTAATAGTCTAAATGCCCCCAGGTTTAATATGTCCATTCAGAAGCGTTTTACTCATATACCAAATATAATAACCCATTCTGTAGCTGATTGGCGCCGTTTACGCTTTTCACGCGGCAGCGGACGTGACAACACCAATTTCAACTGAAATGCGCGTCAGTGAGTGGCGTCAGATGAATGTAATTGTAGCAAGCTGTTAGCCACACGAGATTTATTATTGATTTATCTACAGACATTACAACAAAAAGTTTGTTATTATACATACACGGTGGATCACAATTAATAGAGAAGACTGACGTGCAGAAGTGTACAATAACAGATACAAAAACCATACTAATAAACGTGGGTTCGAAACGATTCGTTTGCGCGCGCACCCGTGTGTGTGTGTGTGTGTGTGTGTGTGTGTGTGTGTGTGTGTGGCTACGAGCCGGTACGAACTTAGTGGTAATTAACACAAATAGATAATTTTTTCGTCTGAGTCTCCATTTAAGTGGGCTCTAATTTATGACACACCGTGTGTACAAATTTTGCTCTTGGTTCCCTTTGACTCCCCTCTCAGCTTCGTGTCCCAAGCTGCTGCTCGTGTCGCATGGGCATTAAACCCGCCCGGTGCTTGGAGGCGTGTAATATACAATATGTGTAAGAAATGAAACCAAAAAAATAAAAATTGCTCGAATTAAAAAGTTTGTAAGGCAGAGTTACTGTTCAATCTATACAAAGAAACAAGCTTTTTCTTTTTTTGCGTGTGTCCCGCATCTGCGGGTGATCAGCACGACTACTACTGGATTTGGCCTGGTTAATTTTAAGCCTCCGAAGATGTCGACAACAGTCTCGCCGAGTAACCACTCCAGAAGTCCCGTGCCCGACCCAGGGCGAATCCGCCATTTAGATCTGAACAATCGTACGCGGACACCTGTGTAAAAGCGGCGGGACTTCACTTAATTGGATGTGGAAAACCATCTAAAAACCACTTCCAGACTGGCCTTCAGACCGCCCCCCTCTTCGTTAATCCGCCCGGTGGATTCGATCAGGGTCCGGCGCATCTCCTGCCGGCCCGGAGGTAGCGCTTTAACACACACGGCTATTCGAGCGTTTATACATCCAAGAAGCAATGACGGAAATAAAAGAAAGGTTCGAGACAGGAATTTAAACTCAGAGTGAAAAGATATCAACGATAAGATTGACTGATCATATTGTCACCCTCAGTGAGAGTGAGGAAGAATTGCAGCACTTGTTGAAAAGAAAGAACTGTCTAATGAGCTTGCACAATGTATTGAGAGTAATCCGAAGAAACACGAAGGTAATATCATGTAGCGGAAACGGGTTTGGCGATAAACGTAACATTCAAATTGAAGACCACGAAGTAGACTGGGTGATCCCAAATAACTGATTGCGGACCAAGTATGGAGGACATACAAAGCAGACTTGCACAAAGAGGGCATTCCTAGCCAAAAGAAATGTACTGGTGTGTAACATTGGTCTTAATTTGAAGAAGACGTTTCTTAGAATGTACTTTGGAACACAGCTCTGTATGTAATCCACGACTGTAGGGAAAAACGGAAAAGATTAGAATCGAAGCGTTTGAGAAGTGATGTTATAGAAGGATGTTGAATACCGGTTGAATTGGATGATAGGCCATGTTTAAAGACATCAGCCGACGTCCTCCATTGTACTAGAGGGTTAAAATTGTAGGGGACTTTTTTTCTTCACCAGGAAGCGCTTACTCCAGAGAAGATTAAAATAATTATCTCTTAAGAAAAGTCCTCTTGGCGTCGAAGTCATTAAAGAAGAAACGTGGGGGGAAGGAAGTCAGTCGTACACGTCGTGCTTCAAGAGCATATCGACATCCGCCTCAGGTAATTTAGGAATAATAAAAAGGAGAAAAATATGTCTTAATCTGGATGGCCACCAAGGATTTGAGCTCTTGTCCTCTCGAATTGACGATGTCAAATCGTGAATTATACACTACTGGCCATTAAAATTGCTACACCAAGAAGAAATGCAGATGACAAAAGGGTATTCATTGGACAAATATATTATACTAGAACTGACATGTGATTACATTTCCACGCAATTTGGGTGCATAGATCCTGAGAAAACAGTAGCCAGAACAACCACCTTTGGCCGTAATAACGGCCTTGATACGCCTGGGCATTGAGTCAAACAGAGCTTGGATGGCGTGTACAGGTACAGCTGCCCATGCAGCTTCAACACGATACCACAGTTCATCAAGAGTAGTGACTGGCGTATTGTGACGAGCCAGTTGCTCGGCCACCATTGACCAGACGTTTTCAATTGGTGAGAGATCTGCAGAATGTGCTGGCCAGGGCAGCAGTCGAACATTTTCTGTATCCAGAAAGGCCCGTACAGGACCTGCAACATGCGGTCGTGCATTATCCTTCTGAAATGTAGGGTTTCGCAGGGGTCGAATGAAGGGTAGAGTCGGGTCGTAACACATCTGAAATGTTGCGTCCACTGTCCAAAGTGCCGTCAGTGCGAACAAGAGGTGATCGAGACGTGTAACCAATGGCACCCCATACCATCACGCTGGGTGGTACGCCAGTATGGCGATGATGAATACACGCTTCCAATGTGCGTTCACCGCGATGTCACCAAAAACGGATGCGACCATCATGATGCTGCAAACAGAACCTGGATTCATCCGAAAACAAATGACGTTTTGCCATTCGTGCACCCAGGTTCGTCGTTGAGTACACCATCGCAGGCGCTCCTGTCTGTGATGCAGCGTCCAGGGTAACCGCAGCCGTGGTCTCCGAGCTGATAGTCCATGCTGCTGCAAACGTTGTGGAACTGTTCGTGCACATGGTTGTTGTCTGTTCACTCAAGGATCGAGACGTAGCTGCACAGCCATGCGGATAAGATGCCTGTCATCTCGACTGCTAGTGATACGAGGCCGTTGGGCTGCAGCACGGCGTTCCGTATTACACTGCTGAACCCACCGATTCCATATTCTGCTAACAGTCATTGGATCTCGACCAACGCATGCAGCAATATCGCGATATGATAATTCGCAATCACGATAGGCTACAATCCGACCTTTATCAAAGTCGGAAACTTGATGGTACGCGTTTCTCCTCCTTAGCCCCCTGCGGGTTCGGGGGTTAGAATAGGCACGCGGTATTCCTGCCTATCGTAAGAGGCGACTAAAAGGAGTCTCAAATGTTTCGGCCTTCTGTGATGGTCCCCTCTCGGGTTTGACCTCCATCTTTCTAAATTGTTCCGAAGAGCGAGCCAATTGGGGAAGGGCGCCTTACATGGTGCACTGTATCTGTCGTGCATTGAGACCTTTAGCCGGCTTTCTCGTCGTTGCAATGGTGTCCAGCTCATTTTCCATCTCTTGGGCGAGGATACGTCCATGGGTGCGATTTCCACGCTGCAGTGTGTAGTGTTGTTTTTCGCTGCGACGACGACCTCATACATTTTTGCACCTAAGATCCAGCACGGTAGCCAATCCGTTGTGGTGGGGCCGCCATGGACCCTGTTGGTTTTAGCCCCCTGACAACACAGGGATCGGTCTACTGATGGTTCAAATGGTTCTGAGCACTATGGGACTCAACTGCTGTGGTTATCAGTCCCCTAGAACTTAGAACTACTTAAACCTAACTAACCTAAGGACATCACACACATCCATGCCCGAGGCAGGATTCGAACCTGCGACCGTAGCAGTCGCACAGTTCCGGACTGCGCGCCTAGAACCGCGAGACCACCGCGGCCGGCTCTACTGATGCCTGCGCCGTTTACTCCCCATGCATGCCAAGGAGTAGATGCCAATCTCCTTGGGGCATCAGGACTCCCGGCAATGGCCATCCTGCCAGGTGGCCCTTGCTGTGGCTGGGTGGCGCCCATGGGGAGGGCCCTTGGTCGGAGTAGGTGGCATCAGGGTGGATAACACGCAATGAAGCGTGGCACATCATCTCTTGCTGGTGGCCAGCCACCAGCAGTCTCTAAGCGTTCGAGGGCTCATTTTAAAGGTAACGTTTATGACCCCAAATCGTTCCCATCCCTGGCCACACCATGGGAGGGACAAAAGGCATTGAATGACAGTGACACGTATTCGCCCCGGTATCTCGTCTGTACCAGAGCTGATGGGGAATCCTTTGTCTCCGTGAAGCCTCAGTTCTTTGTAGAGCATTTAGAGGACAAGTTTGGGGAGGTGGAAGGCTTGTCAGTTTTGATAAAAACGGCATCGTCCGCCCAGTCACGCAAGTTAATTGCTTGTGACAAGTTGGGGGATGTTAACGTTACCATCACACCACATAAGAGTTTAAATATGGTCCAGGGTGTTATTTTCCGTAGGGACCTACTTTTGCAGTCTGATGACGAGCTGCGCGCCAACTTAGAGCGTAGAGGTGTTCATTTTGTCCGGCGCGTTCATCGGGGTCCGAGGGACAATCAGGTTGCTACCGGTGCCTTCATCTTGGCCTTCGAGGGTGATACATTACCGGAGAAGATCAAGGTGATGGTCTACCGTTGTGACGTCAAGCCCTATATCAGTCCCCCGATGCGGTGCTTTAAGTGCTGGAAGTTCGGCCATATGTCTTCCCGCTGCACTTCCAGCCTCACATGTCGAGATTGCGGACGCCCTTCTCATCCCGATACTCCATGTGCTCCGCCTCCCATCTGTGTCAACTGTGGAGAGCCTCATTCACCTTGCTTGCCAGACTGCAGGATCTTACAGAAAGAACGCAAAATCATGGAATATAAGACCCTGGACTGACTGACTTACACTGAGGCTAAGCGGAAATTTGAACGGCTACATCCCGTGCGCATGATGGCATCTTATGCCTCAACTGTCACTCCTGCTCCAGCTCCTTTAGCTGCACCACAAACAGTCAGCTCTCAGAGTCAAAGGACCTCACCTGCCCCCTTGACGATGGGGGCCCCTTCCCTCGCTGTTGCTCCCACACCATCTACCTCGGGTGCAGCACCCACTAAACCACCGGGGACACCAGTCCCCACTTCTAAGCCGGAGAAGCGTAAATCTTCTTCGGCTTCTCTCGCTCGGAAGGGATCCCTTGGGTCACTCCCTTCCCAGGTTCCTACCAGCGGCACAGCAGACACCAACCAGTGGCTGAAGAAGCCACAGGTCGCTGGTCGTCGAGCTTCGCGATCATCTTCGGTCCCGGAGACTGACTCCAATAAGCCCTCTCAACAACGACAACCAAAGGAACAGCGAGAGAAAACGACATTGAAGACCCGTAAGACCAAGACACCTGCGGTGGCACCTACTCCATCGCTACCTACAAGCTCTGCGTCTGAGGATGCGGTGGAGATTCTTGCGTCCACTGAGGACCTCGATCTCGCCGGTCCCTCAGACGCAATGGATAGCACTTGCACGGGTGCTCCATCGGAGGCAGCAGGTGACCCAGAGGCGTAATCTGCCTTCCCAGTCCCGTCACGCCTTTCTCTGCCATGGACAATTCCATCCTCCAGTGGAACTGCAGCAGTTTCTTCCACCATCTAGCTGAGCTCCGACAACTTATCAGCCTTCACCCTTTCTTCAGCATTGCTGTTCAGGAAACTTGGTTTCCAGTAATGCGAACCCCTGCCCTCCGTGGCTATCGGGGTTATTATAAGAACCGGGCAGCTTATGAAAGGGTGTCTGGTGGCGTCTGCATATATGTCCTTAACTCTCTTCACAGCGAGTCTATCCCTCTACAAACAGCTTTAGAGGCTGTCGCTGTTCGGGTGTGGACGCCACAGGCTGTTACCGTCTGCAGTCTTTACCTTCCACCGGATGATGATGTCGCGCAGCATGTCCTGGCTGCACTGATAGCCCAATTGCCGCCACCTTTCTTATTACTGGGCGACTTCAACGCCCATAACCCTCTGTGGGGTGGGTCAGTGGCGACAGGTCGAGGCGCCACCATTGAGCATTTATTGGCACAGCTCGATCTTTCGCTGTTAAATGATGCTTCCTTCACACACTTCAGTGTGGCGCATGGCACGTACTCCGCCATTGACCTTTCGATCTGCAGCCCTAGCCTCTTACCATCTGTCCAATGGAGAGTGCATGACGACCTGTGTGGTAGTGACCACTTTCCGATCTTTCTGTCACTGCCACAGCGTCAGTCTTCTGGGGCCCTTGCAGGTGGGCAATGAATAAGGCTGACTGAGACCTGTTTTCCTCCATTGCTGCTATTGAGCCTCTCTCTAATGATGGCATTGATGCGGTGGTTCAATCGGTCACCACTGGCATCGTTACTGCCGCCGAATCTTCCATTCCCAGTTCTTCTGGGTCCCCTCGGCGGCGGACTGTGCCTTGGTGGTCGCCTGAGATCGCCGAAGCGATTAAAGATCGCCGGCGGGCGTTCCAGCGTCACAAGCGACATCCCTGCATTGAACACCTCATTATCTTCAAACGTCTGCGTGCGCGGGCCCGCCGCCTTATCCGCCAAAGCAAGCAGGAGTGCTGGGAGCGGTATGTGTCCACCATTGGCCTCCATGTCTCTCCATCGCAGGTCTGGGCCAAGATCCGACGCCTCTATGGCTATAGGACCCCTGTCAGCGTCCCTGCGCTCTCACTGAATGGAGCAGTTTGTACAGACTCCGACGAAATTGCCAACCGCTTGGCAGAGCATTTTGCTCTGAGTTCCGCTTCTTCCAATTACCCCCTGGCCTCCCGCTCCATTAAAGAGCGGATGGAACGTCGGAGCCTTTCTTTTCGCACCCACCATTCTGAATCCTACAATGCTCTATTCAGTGCGTGGGAATTTCACAGTGCCCTTGCCGCTTGCCCTGATACCGCTCCTGGGCCAGATCGCATCCACTGTCAGATGCTGAAACACCTTTCAGTGGACTGCAAGCGACGACTCCTCGACGTTTACAACCGTCTCTGGGTCGAGGGTGAGTTTCCGTCGCAGTGGCGGGAAAGCATTGTCTTCCTGTTTTGAAACCGGGCAAGAGCCCTTTGGAGGTGGACAGCTACCGCCCCATTAGCCTCACCAACGTTCTTTGCAAGCTTCTCGAACGGATGGTGAGCCGGCGCTTGAATTGGGTACTGGAGTCTCGGGGCCTTCGGGCTCCGTCTCAGGGTGGGTTCCGTAAAGGCCGCTCCGCCACCGACAATCTGGTGAGTCTGGAGTCGGCCATCCGTACTGCCTTTGCCCGCCGTCAGCACCTGGTCGCTGTCTTTTTCGACATGCGGAAGGCGTACGATACGACATGGCGTCATCACATACTTTCTACGCTTCATGGATGGGGTCTTCGGGGCCCTCTGCCGATCTTTATCCGAAATTTTCTGTCGTATCGTACCTTCCGCATGCAAGTCGCGGCCTCCCATAGTTCCTCCCGAGTCCAGGAGAACGGGGTACCACGGGGATCTGTCCTCAGTGTCTGCCTGTTTTTAATCGCAATAAACGGGCTCGCTGCGGCGGTGGGAAATTCTGTCTCCGCTTCCCTGTATGCTGACGACTTCTGCCTTTACTACCGCTCTACTGGCATTGCAGCTGTTGAACGTCAGCTACAGGGCGCTATCCGCAAGGCGCAGTCTTGGGCTGTAGCGCATGGTTTTCAGTTTTCGGTTGCCAAGACCCGCGTTATGCATTTCTGCCGGCGCCGAACAGTCCATCCTGAGCCACGGCTTTATCTTGCCGACGAACTCCTTGCTGTGGTGGAGACTCACAGGTTTTTGGGTGTAGTTTTTGATGCCCGGCTGACTTGGCTGCCTCATATTCGGCAACTTAAACAGGCGTGTTGGCGACATCTAAATGCTCTGAGATGCTTGAGCCACACCCGCTGGGGCGCCGACCGATCTACCCTGTTACGGCTCTACCAGGCGTTAATCCAGTCTCGTCTGGATTATGGGAGCCTGGCTTATGGCTCAGCATCCCCATCTGCGCTGTGGGTACTGGACCCAATCCTACACAGCGGAATACACCTTGCCACTAGTGCTTTCCGGACCAGCCCAGTGGACAGCATACTTGCGGAGGCAGGTGTCCCTCCATTGCGGTTCAGGCGCCAAAATTTACTGGCCGCTTATGCTGCCCATTTTTGTAGCTTGCCCGGGGATCCAAACTATCGTCTCCTGTTCCCGCGATCGGTGGTCGTCCATCTGCCAGAACGTCGGCCCCGGTCAGGTTGTACGATCGCGGTCCGCGTCAAAGAGCTTCTCTCCGGGCTTAGGGTTTTCACTGTTCCACCTCCTTTTCGGGCCACTTTGCGTACACCCCCATGGTGTGTTCCTCGCCCTTGCCTTCGGCTCGACTTGGCACAGGGCTCGAAGGACTCAGTCCCTCCAGAGGCCTTCCGCCGCCGCTTTTATTCCATCCTGGCCACGTATCAGGGCTCTGACGTTGTTTACACTGACGGTTCGATGGTTGCTGGTTGTGTCGGTTATGCGCTAACTCTAGGGGACCATTCCGAACAACGTTCCTTGCCGGCTGGCTGCAGCGTTTACATTGCTGAGCTGGTCGCCGTCTTTCGAGCCCTAAAGTATATCCGCTCCTGCTCAGGTGAGTCCTTCGTGATCTGTAGCGATTCCCTGAGCGGTTTACGAGCCCTCGACCAGTATTTCCCTCGTTCTCGTCTGGTGATGGCTATCCAGGAGTCCCTGCATGCTCTTGCCCGTTGCGGCCGCTCTGTGGTCTTTGTGTGGACCCCCGGTCATGTCGGTATCCCGGGCAATGAACATGTTGACCGCCTGGCGAAAGAGGCCACCAGGCAACCATCTCTGGATGTTGGCCTCCCAGAGACTGATTTGCGAGTGGTCCTCCGCCGAAAAGTTTTTGCGCTTTGGGACGCGGGATGGCGCGATCGGATCACGCCCAATAAACTCCGTGCCATTAAGGAGACGACGACTGTGTGGCGGTCATCCATGTGAGCCAACCGCAGGGACTCAGTCGTCCTTTGTCGGCTCCGCATTGGCCACTCCCGGCTGACACACAGTTACTTACTGCGTCGGGAGGACCCTCCTCTGTGTCGCTGCGGGGCGGCTTTGACAGTGACCCACATTTTGTTGGCCTGCCCCCTTTTAGCTGTGGTCAGGCGGACATTTGCGCTGCCTGATACGCTCCCTGCCCTTTTAACTGATGACCCTGATATGGCTGGCTTAGTTCTACGTTTTATTCGGGCAGGGTTTTTTTCATTTAATTTGAGTGTTTATGTTTTATTTTATTGTTTTGTGTTGATTCTGGCCTTTGGCCTACGGTTTTAAACTGAGTTTTTAATGTGTTCTCGGTGGTTGGCTTTTCCCTTTTTATTCGATGGTCGGCCAACCACTGCCACACTCCGTGTGATTTTAATTTGTTACGTCTGTTCTTTGTCTGAGTTTTTCTTGTTCTGTGTTGTCTGTTGTCTCTATTATCCGTTTTTTACTCTGTGTGGTAGTTTTTAAGTTTTGGAACAAGGGACCGATGACCGTTGCAGTCTGGTCCCTTTAATCCCACAAACCAACCAATCTCCTCCTTACACGAGGCATCACAACAACGTTTCACCAGGCAACGCCGGCCAATTGCTGTTTGTGTATGAGAAATCGGTTGGAAACTTTCCTCATGTCAGCACGTTGTAGGTGTCGCCAACGGCGCCAACCTTGTGTGAATTCTCTGAAAAGCTAATCATTTGCATATCACAGCATCTTCTTCATGTTGGTTAAATTTCGCGTCTGTAGCACGTCATCTTCGTGGTGTAGCAATTTTAATGGTCAGTAGTGTATTTCGGAATACCACATATTTCCATAGCTGAGAGTTTTCGCTCGTGAATAAATTCGTTGCGGATTCGATACGCACGCGGCGTCTTCGCAGTGGCTGCCCCTGCGGTATCGGGTCGTAATAAGCTGAACTGGCGGGCCGGCGGCTTAATTTTTCAGCCACCGGCCGTGCCAGGCCGGGGATGATGCAGATTGCAGGACCACCGTTGCACCCACAGGATACCCCCCCCTCTTCCACCCACAGGATACCCCCCCCCCCCCTTCCTCGCTCTCCCCCCTGCCGCTATGCTGCGCCTCCTCCTCCCTGCCAGGAGGATCCGTGTTTGCTCCTTTTCCCTCCACCCGATTCTCCTTCTTCACCTCTTCTCCCTCGCCGCGTAAACCAACCTGTTCGCGTCAGCGTTCTCTCCCCCTCTCTTTCTCTTTCTCTCTCTCTTGCGGCCAGGACCGGACCGGAAGGCTGGATCGGCAAAGTGGTTCTGCGCGATTCCTTTTATGAGCGTTTTCTCGCAGACTTCATCTGCACTGGCATCTGTAATTAAGAGCCACCGGTGTCTGTCCACAGGTTGGAACTGAAGCACAAATGCGATAAAGGAGCGCAGTTATTGTTGCTACCTACTGGAACATACCTGCTACCTGATGACTTTAATTTCACGCTCAATCATAATTCTGTTCTTCCAAAACACAGATGGTTAGATGTTAATAAACTTGAAATTGTAATTCCTAATTTAGATCGATTACGTGTGTAACTGGCTAATTTTCTTCGTCAGGCTTCTGAATGGGCTGAAGAGGCCTATCACGATTTTAACTTCACCCCTGTGTCAAACTCTTTACCTCAGAGTAGCACGTGCTCCCAGCCTCCTTAATTATTTGCGCTGTATACTCCATTCTGTATCCTTTCCTGCAGTTTTTTCCTCTCCTACTGCGCAGTCACCACGTGTCCTGTTATCCTGTCCTTTCCTCTAGTCAGTGTTTCCCATCTATCCTTTTCCTCGCCATTTCTCCATAGAACGTCCTAATTTCTTATATTATAAATTTTCAGCTTTCTTCTTTAACACCGCATATAGGATTGCCTCAATTCTCTCTCTCTCTGTCTTTTTTCCCCTAAGTTCACAATTCAGTTCTGTGCTCGAGACAGTTTCAGGACTTTCTGTGTTAAATTAAGTCCTGTGTTACGTAATAGTAGAATTCTTTTATCGAGGAATAATCTCTTTGGCTGTGCTAGTGTACATGTAATGTCCTCCTTGCTTCGTCCACCACGCATTATTTTGATTCTAAAGTGAACAGCGCCAAATTAGTACACGGTGTGCTTTACTAAGACTTTTCTTAAGTTCGAATTACACATTAATTTATTGCGTCATCTGGCTGAGCTAATTTCGGTGTTATTCTTTAACTAGTTGGATCAAGTTTTCACTTTTTTTTTTTGAAGGGTCAGTGTCACTTCTTCTAGATGTAATTCGACAGACATCCATCTGAATGTGTTTTTCACCGAACACGCGGCAGCTATAAACTTAACATAATAAATAGTTAAAGTGTGGCGTAGACGCCTGTTGCAGGCAGCGATATTTAGAGGAGTCGCAGATAGAAAATAAGAAATTGTTATATGTGACTAGATAATAAAAAAGTGAAAAGATGTAACTGTCTTCGATATCAAATAATGGCAATGTCTGTACATTTCTAAGGCAGTGAAGTCTAGAAACTAATAAACGTGGATACTAGAAAAGAGATAAAAATGAACCAATAAAACATGCAATAGATGAATATGGAGTTAAATTGAAGGGGCATGTGGAAAGAAGGTTACAGCGGCGATTACCACTAAGATTCATGAAACATGTACGACATGGTAAGAAATTCGAAGACCCTGGAAGAGTTGGCATGGCTGAAGCTGAGCCACGATCACTAAAGAGGTGTTACTTCTAATTCCTTAAAGTGAAAATTACCACTATTTGCAGTCTTGCTGTTTTACGATGAATCAGTATGCGCGCGGCGGCTATTACGTTCGTGGCGTCGTAAATATTTAGGACCAAAAGTGCTGACAGCAGACAATCGTATATATTTCGTGATCAGGAACCAATCATAGGAAATTAGTACTTCAGCTGCTGCGAATCTGGAACACTGTACGAAGAAGTAAATAGCACGTTGCGAGCTGCAGCAGTTGCTGGAGACTAGCTTTTGTTGACCTCGAGAGGACGTGGCTTCAAGGGGATGTTGTACCGTCCCACTTCGCTATTAATGTCCATGAGCACCTTAACAGTTGGGACCCTCATCATTTTATTGAAAGGGGAAGTTCTATCCCGTGACCAGTATGATCGTCGGATCTCACTTCTAAGGAATTGAACCTTGTGCTCTAGTAGTAAAGCGCGTGCATCGAAACCGAGAGGTCGTGGGATCGAACCCTAGCTGGTCCAGGGAGATGTTGAGTATCCCATTAAACTGTCGTCAAGGCTCAACGATACGAGCAGTTGCCAGGAACGACACGTAGTTCTGATGCCACGTCAGGTTGTAGGTCCCCTTTCCCCGGTTGGATAACTGGGGTAGGTTAGGGATAAGCAATTCGCCAAAGTGACATGTAGCAGGAACAGTGATACCAGCCTACTGAGCCACACGAAACTTACTAGAAATATTTTGCTTCGTGGATAGTTGAAGTCGTTGGCGTACAGGACTCTAGAAGAAACTGAAGAGAAGCGGTTTGGTGGGATCCTATGGCGGGTCTCTTTTTATGACAGACAAGATGAACATTTTAGAGAGGGCAACAACATTTTGTGTGCTGTTATAGTTATACTGATGGTCCTCACTTTATAGTCGCTACGATCTTCAGTTATTGTCATACATGTGTATATACATTCCGCAGGCGAATTTACGGTGAGTAGCGGAGGGTTGCTCATGTACCACTGTCCATTCCTCCCTTTCCCGTTCCACTCGCGAATAGTTCGAGGAGAACGATTGTTAGTAAGCCTCCATGGGCGCTCGAATCTCATTTTACCCTCATGGTCCTTTCGTGAGGTATCCTTAGAAGGAGGCAGTATATTTGTTGACTCTTGTAGGAACGTACGCTCGCGGAATTTTAACAGTATACCACCCAGTGATGCAGCATCTGCAACTGGAGTTGGCTGCGCATATCCGTGAAGATGTCGCATTTACAAAGGGATAAGGCGAAGGTTGTTGACGGCAATAAAAACCAAAATATTCATTTCCTCTTATCTCTCAGTATTCAGTTTAGGACTTTTTGCCACCAGTATAATTCCGACCAAAAGTTTTGGGACGCAGTGTAAAAGCATTTGCATTTATATCTATTAATTTCATACGTGCCTTGGTTCGGTTACTCAGTGACTGAAGAGCCAGACTACTTATCCAAAGGTCTGGGGTTCCACTCCCGGTATCTGTCACTTATCACTTATGTCAGTGCTGCTTAATGTGAAAAATGCTGAGGTGCACCGTGGTTCGGAGCCCATGCTCAACTGTAGATGCCCCTACAACTGCCAGGATAAATCGGTTCGAAGGTCCGAAGAAGGCTAAGCTGTACCACCTCAGTAGCACCATGCCTACGAAACTAGCCTTTGGGGCTAGTGGGAGCTATACCTCTTTCCAGTGTTTCATTTCTGCTCCCTCACTCTTCATCCGTTCTCCACACTTTCTAACTCCCTTTGGCCTCTTCATACTTGCAGCTCACGTTTCTGTTCCTATCCGGCCTTTCGATTCCTTTTTTGCTCCTCCTCCCACATTCTCTCTCTGTCTCTCTGTGGTAATTATATTTCTCTCATTCTTCTTCTGTTTCTTTCTCTCTGTGCTCTTGTCATCTTTGGTTTTACATGTGACTCTCTTACTTATAAATTTAGATGCTAGCCAAGCATGCATGTTGCGCTGTTGTAGTTGACCACGAACAACACCTGTGCAATATCCTCATCGTTGTGAGTGCATTATGTCGGAACTCGGATAATTAGAACGTGGACAAATTGTTGCAGCTCGTGTGGTGGGTGCTTCTGTGACTAAGTTAGCCGAAGCGGTTGGTGTTACCGTAATAAAAAAAATATACCGCATTCAGGGAAATCGAAAAAAAAAAACCATCATCCGAAACTCACAACGCAGACGAAAGTGTGATCTGAGTGACCGTGACAAACGGTTACTGAAGAAGATTCTGATGACAAATGAGGAAATGACAGCTGCCAAAGTCACTGTGGGACTGAGTGTTGCACTCGCGAATCCTGTCAGTATCAAAACAATAAGAAGGGACCTCCATAACTAAGGAACTGCTGGGCGAGCTGGAATTCAAAACCACTCATCAATGTTGGAAATGTCCGTAAATGGAAAACGTTATGTCGCAGCCATAAAGCCTGGGCTGAGGAGCAGTGGAAGATGTCATTTGGTAGGATGAGTCTTGTTTCACTCTGTTTCGAGTTTCTGGAGGAGCTTACGCCCCGATAGTGAAACATTTCGGGGTTCGGACATGATTTGGTCGGCCATATAGCGATATTCCATGGCCCCTGCGGTTATTCTGCAAGATCACGTTACTGCCGTGGATTATGTGACCATTTTAGCTGAATATGTTCATCCCATGGTACAGTGTTTGTTTTCCAATGGTGATGCTTTGTTCTAAGACGACGAGGCCCCTGTCACACATCTTTCACCGTCTCCAGGACTGGTTTTGAGGGTGCGAGGATGAATTGTCCCATGTCGCTGGCCTCCGCAGTCACCAGATTTCAGTGCTATTGAGCCTTCGTGGTGTTTTTGGATAGTACGGCGCGTTATCGTTATCCGCCTCCATTGCCACTATTTTTCAGGAAACATGGTGTAAAATGCATTGAAAACCATACAGGACATTCATACATCCATTTTGAGACGACTGCAAGCTGTTTTTAATGTCAACGTTTTTTCTACATGGCTACATGGTAATCTCATTTTTGTGGTATATGAAGATGGTATCTGTTCTTTCGGACATGTCCGAAAGAACAGATACCATCGCTGACCATTCAGCTCTCTAGAGTTAAGTGATAATTAAATCACGACCTTAAGTTGCCGACAGGCTTTGATATACGTCAACGGGGCCTGTTGAAAATGTGTGACCCGACCGGGACTCGAACCGAGATCTCCTGCTTACATGGCAGACGCTCTATCCATCTGAGCCACCGAAGGCACAGAGGATAGCGCGACTGCAGGGAATTATCTCTTGCGCACTCCCCTTAGACCCACGTTTCCAACTTTGTGTCCACGCACTACATTCATAGTGCCCCTGTCCATTACACTCATTACTCACGGCAGACAATCTTACCGAGTCCCGGGAATTCAGGCAATGCGTTTGCATCCGCACAGAAGAAGAAGGTCAATGGCCGGTTAGTCTTAACTATATGAAGATGTCCGAAAGAACAGATACCATCTGTGGCCACGCTGCTCTCTAGAATGAAATGATAATTAAATCAAGACCTTATGCTGCCGACAGGCGTTGATATACTGTACATCAACGGGGACGGTTGAAAATGTGTGCATCGACCGGGACTCGAATCCGGGATCTCCTGCTGCCCTCGGTGGCTCAGATGGATAGAGCGTCTGCCATGTAAGCAGGAGATCCCGGGTTCGAGTCCCGGTCGGGGCACACATTTTCAACCGTTCCCGTTGATGTGTATCAACGCCTGCCAGCAGCTTAAGGTCTTGATTTAATTATCACTTGTTTTTGTAGTGTTTTCATATTTTTGTCCACCCAGTACATCTAATTTCAAGGTCTTTGCGTCAAACGTCTAGGAGTGATAGATGACGGCATGGGGACTTTTGTTATAGTCAGAATGTTCACAGAGCTTGCAGGCGACGTTATGCGTCTTTTTGTATTGGTTACAGCTCTGAAAGATGGCACGGTTTGCATATGCACTTTGTGTTGCCTCTAATCCAGTCATCTGCCACGTGTGAAATTACATAAGTCCAGAAAAAATATAGTTTCTAAAATATTTTTCGACGCTTCTCGTTGGAGACACTCATCCTTAACGTTGTCTTGTTGAAGATCAATCGGTTTACTGGGGTGGGTTGTATGCGTGATCAGTAGACACTGCCACTGAGGGGACATCTTGTCGTCCCTGTGTGAGAGCCTAGCGTCGTCGGAAAGCGTAAACGAACATTTTGTCTCCCCGTGACGTGACCTGTCACCCCAGACGGTTGATGTAAAGACAGTGAAACACCCTATATATTTATGTGACCATTTGTCAAAAACTTGAACAAACACCTTTTGCAACGTGGACTGCTGCCAGACACCGACAGCGATGTGGAGCAATGTCGACTCAAGTGCTGTGGCCAGCTGCGCTAGGTTTCTCGGTTGAGGATACATGGTGCGAACAGGCCAGACGAAGTGGTCCTACAGATTGTCGCCTGGGTTTATATCCGGGGAGTTTGGTGGCCAATGATTATACGCTTTTGGACGTCGGATAAATTGCTCCGTTTCCGCTTTAAGACAACGACTGCACGTTTTACGCGTCCGCCAGACACATTATACGAGGTGCGACAATAAAGTAATGAGACTGATTTTCTTTTCGAGATGTGGCAACCCTGCAGGCTTGCGTAGGCATAATATCTTTGACCTTGGTCTATAAGCTCAGAGCACTATGGGACTTAGCATCTGAGGTCATCAGTCCCCTAGAACTTAGAACTACTTAAACCTAACTAACCTAAGGACATCTGACACATGCATGACCGAGGCAGTATTCGAACCTGCGACCCTAGCGCTCGCGCGGTTCCAGACTGAAGCGCCCAGAACCACTCGTCCACACCGGCCGGCTGAGAGTATGGTAAAGTCATCTTGATGCTGTTCGAAGCACGTACGCTACGAGCTGTGACACGTTTCATTATGGTCGTCGTCGATGACATCGTGCTGAAGAAAAACAATCTACTAGTAGGACTGTACATGCTTCCCAAGGACTGGAGCATACTTGAGTTGATGCATTGTGCCTTCCAGAATGACGAATGCCACGGAAACATTCCCCAGGCCATAACGCTCGTCCGGCGTGCATCCGTCCGACAAATTTTGCAGAGCCTCCTGAATGCCAACAGCCATCTGTCCTATGGAGCATAGAACATGATTCATCTGAATATGCCACGTGTCAACACTCAGTGAATGTCCAGTTGCTGTATTTGCGTGCAAATTCTAGCCTTCATTGCCGATGAGTAGCAGTCAGCATGGATGCATGAACCAGTGGCCCACAAGGAACGACGTTCGCTGAGGAGATTCTGTTGGTAGCTCACTGGTTCATCTGGGCGGTCAGTTGCACGTCTGTTCGCATGTACACATCCCCGCAGCCATCGTCCACCCCTGTCATCTATGGCACGTGGTGGGCGACAGTTGCCTCGGCACCGGGTTTTGATAGGCCCATTTTCCATGCATGGCCGCATGCGAACATTTTACAGACATAGTCTTTTCGGAAATGGTTCCAGCTTTGGCCTGAAAGGCAATGATTATACCCTTTTGGACGTCTGATAAATTGCTCCGTTTCCGCCTTAAGACAACGACTGCACGTTTTACGTGTCCGCCCGACACGTTATACGAGGTGCGACAATAAAGTAATGAGACTGATTTTCTTTTCAAGATGTGGCAACCCTGCAGGCTTGCGTAGGCATAATATCTTTGACCTTGGTCTATAAGCTGCTTCTAAGTCCAAGTGGCACATCGATGCAACTGCTTAGTCGTGAGTTGTGCTCTAATAAGTTAACACGTCCTTAACATTTGCTGGTTCTGGACTGCATGCCAACAACTACTCGGTATGTGTAGAATATTGTTCTATCCGTTTTTTTTTTCGTCCTTCCGACAGAAAGGTGACCTGTTTTTCCAATAGGATAATGCTCTCCCACACATTGCACGTGAAACTCAACGTGCTCTTCAAGACGCGCAGCAACTTCCCTGGCCAGCACGATCTCTGAACTTAGTGAAAAATTATGAATTACTGTCCTGGTAAACCTCTTACGTTATTTGATTTTCAAACAGCTGAACAAAACTGAACGTACTCAGACATTTCTCTCTTTCCTTATTTAGATCAACACTAAACTGACACAATTTTTTTTTAGCGCAACGCAATCTGACTTTCAATAATCCCTACAAAAGAATGGCCGTGACTAACAATAACCTATACCTTTCACAAATCACTTACCTCACAAAAATCTTCGTTACTCGAACCACTGCAAGACAGCGAGCGCCACTACTGCCAGCTAAATGAAAGATTCAAACTACGGAAGGCACTAACTACTGACAGGCATAGTTAGCAAATGAAAGATTTTGATAGAGAACAAACAATGTATTTACCTTAATAGTGTTCAAAAGTCATAATATATATAGCAGTTCATGACTTCCATTCTTACAAATGTGCTGTTTCTGATGGACACACGTCCAGATCATCCGCTCTCAAAAATCCGCCATCTCACTTCCCCACATCCACCACTGCTGGCGGCTCACCTCCAACTGCGCAACGCTATGCGCTGTTAACATCCAGCTGCCCAACACTACAATGGCAGACAACAATGCAAACTAGCCACAGACTGCACACAGCACAGCCAGTGATTTTCATACAGAGCGCTACGTGGCGTTACCAATAAGAAAACCTAAACAGCCTACTTACAGTGTTTTTGTGTCTCTAGTCACGGAAATGGAACCGCATAATACTGCGCAACGGTATGCCATTTCGTTTTGCGTTAAATTGGGTGAAACCGCGACGGCAACTTACAGTAAGCGTCAGAAGGCTTTTGGAGAGGAGGTTATGGTTCAAATGGCTCTGAGCACTACTGCACTTAACAGCGGAGGCCAACAGTCCCCTTGAACTTAGAACTACTTAAACCTAACTAACCTAAGGACATCGCACACATTCGAACCTGCGACCGTAGCGGTCGCGCGGTTCCAGACTGAAGCGCCTAGAACCTAGAGGAGGTTATGTCAAGAGCTCAAGTTTTTGGTTGGCATAACATGTTTAGTGAAGGCGGAACGAATGTTGAAGATGAGGACCGCAGTGGACAACCATCAACCTCACGGACGGATGTCAACTTGGCCAGGGTGCGTGAACTCGTACGATCTGATCGAAGATTATCCGTGAAAATGATTGCAGAAGAACTAAACATTAATCGAGAAACGGTTCGTGTAATAATAACTGAAGATCTTGGTATGAGTAAGATTTGTGCAAAAATGGTCCCCAAATGCGCCATCCCATACTGCTCTGTCAGTACAGCATCTTTTAACCTCAAAACAAATTTCAGTACTACCACAGCCACCTTATTCACCAGATATCGCTCTGTGCGACTTTTTTCTATTTCCAAGAGTCAAAACGGCGATCAAGGGACACCATTTTCAAACAACACAAGGTGTCCAAGAAAATGTGACGAGGATATTACAGAAGATGATTTCCAAAATTCACCTGCCTCGAGATGACTGGGTGTTTGTGTTGTCCTCATCATTTCATCATCATTCATGCAACTGGCAAGATTGGACTGAGAAAAGGTTGGGACCTTGTACGGGCGTTGATAACCGCGCAGTTGAACGCCTCACAATCCAAACATCATCACGAGTTACAGAAATGTACCATCAATGGCAGAAGCGCTGGGAAAAGTGTGTGCAATCAGAAGGGAATTACTTTGCTGAAGGAGATAACACTAAACTTGACTAAAACGGTAAGCAACTTTTTTTTCACATCAGTCTCACTACTGTATTGTCGCATCTCGTATATACCCGCCACTGCTAGTGCTGCCACCAACCGTGTGTGTGTGGTTATTGCATGTTGCCATAGGCGGTGGTGACATTAATGTGATTGGACCGTACATATAATGTGCCCTCGTTATGTATGGAATCCCTCGTCGTCCTGTCTGCGTATTTATCTCCCTCTCATTTCGTCCTCTCTCTGTTTTCCTTTTTCTTTTTTCCTTCGTTTTTACAGCTTAAATAATATATAACCCCACATGTCGAGGTTTTACGTGTGCCTTCTCAAAGGGGAATGCCATTTCGACTGCAATTACAGTTTGACTTTTACTTCGCCTCTCGTCGTGCTCCAGAGCCATACAGCCCTCCCCGGAAGGCTAAACTCGTGGAGATTGGGGGCGGTTGCCGACTGCCGACGTGACGTAGGTCCCGTGTTGGTGCGGCAGCGTTCCCTCGGGCGCTAGAAATTGCCGGTACGTCGGCTCAGCGACTCGCGGGAACTTTAATGTCTCGCGGGGCGAGTGCTATTGATTCAGGGCGGAATGCATCAGGGTTGCCACTCCACTTGGAATGAAAAAGGGAAACCTCTGCCTGGCTGCGCTCGGTTCCCGCGCGAGCCGTCGTTTTGAAATATGGAGCTCAGCGGTGCGTCTCCGTGGAGCCGCTTCCCCCCCTCTTGAGACACAAAGCTTTTGAGCGAGCCAATTTCATCCGATGAAAAGCGAGCTTGCTCGTGCGGTATCACAGAGGGACTTGTAGCCTCTTCTCGTTTGTTGAGTGTTTTTAAATTTAATTGGATTCAGCTATGAGTATAGATTATGAGGCTAGACTCGTTTATTTATTTAGTTATTTATTCCCATTTCTTTACGGCCAACTAGGGCCCAGGTGACAATTTATGTTCCTTTTCCTTCCTCTTCTCTTTTCCTCCGAGTCTTTCATCATTTCCTATTCCTCTTCTTCTTTCTTCAAACCACTTCACGCGTGTGTTCTCTCACGGCTTCTGTCTTCTAATACACTCCTGGAAATTGAAATAAGAACACTGTGAATTCATTGTCCCAGGAAGGGGAAACTTTATTGACACATTCCTGGGGTCAGATACATCACATGATCACACTGACAGAACCACAGGCACATAGACACAGGCAACAGAGCATGCACAATGTCGGCACTAGTACAGTGTATATCCACCTTTCGCAGCAATGCAGGCTGCTATTCTCCCATGGAGACGATCGTAGAGATGCTGGATGTAGTCCTGTGGAACGGCTTGCCATGCCATTTCCACCTGGCGCCTCAGTTGGACCAGCGTTCGTGCTGGACGTGCAGACCGCGTGAGACGACGCTTCATCCAGTCCCAAACATGCTCAATGGGGGACAGATCCGGAGATCTTGCTGGCCAGGGTAGTTGACTTACACCTTCTAGAGCACGTTGGGTGGCACGGGATACATGCGGACGTGCATTGTCCTGTTGGAACAGCAAGTTCCCTTGCCGGTCTAGGAATGGTAGAACGATGGGTTCGATGACGGTTTGGATGTACCGTGCACTATTCAGTGTCCCCTCGACGATCACCAGTGGTGTACGGCCAGTGTAGGAGATCGCTCCCCACACCATGATGCCGGGTGTTGGCCCTGTGTGCCTCGGTCGTATGCAGTCCTGATTGTGGCGCTCACCTGCACGGCGCCAAACACGCATACGACCCTCATTGGCACCAAGGCAGAAGCGACTCTCATCGCTGAAGACGACACGTCTCCATTCGTCCCTCCATTCACGCCTGTCGCGACACCACTGGAGGCGGGCTGCACGATGTTGGGGCGTGAGCGGAAGACGGCCTAACGGTGTGCGGGACCGTAGCCCAGCTTCATAGAGACGGTTGCGAATGGTCCTCGCCGATACCCCAGGAGCAACAGTGTCCCTAATTTGCTGGGAAGTGGCGGTGCGGTCCCCTACGGCACTGCGTAGGATCCTACGGTCTTGGCGTGCATCCGTGCGTCGCTGCGGTCCGGTCCCAGGTCGACGGGCACGTGCACCTTCCGCCGACCACTGGCGACAACATCGATGTACTGTGGAGACCTCACGCCCCACGTGTTGAGCAATTCGGCGGTACGTCCACCCGGCCTCCCGCATGCCCACTATATGCCCTCGCTCAAAGTCCGTCAACTGCACATACGGTTCACGTCCACGCTGTCGCGGCATGCTACCAGTGTTAAAGACTGCGATGGAGCTCCGTATGCCACGGCAAACTGGCTGACACTGACGGCGGCGGTGCACAAATGCTGCGCAGCTAGCGCCATTCGACGGCCAACACCGCGGTTCCTGGTGTGTCCGCTGTGCCGTGCGTGTGATCACTGCTTGTACAGCCCTCTCGCAGTGTCCGGAGCAAGTATGGTGGGTCTGACACACCGGTGTCAATGTGTTCTTTTTTCCATTTCCAGGAGTGTACATCTGAATTTCCTTCTGAAAATATTTCTTTCTGCTGCTGATTAGGATTTTATCTCGTGAATTGTTAAATATTTTCAACATTTTCGATCAAGCTTGTTGTTAAATTCTTCTCCCAGAGAGACCTGAAGTTCTGTCAGCCTATTCTCATGCATCATGAAGAAATGTCGAATAAATATCAGTCGTCTTTTCCTGATTGTTTCTGTTTTTTTCTTTATTGTGGTATATTTCACCATTGCTTCGAAATTTTCAAGCTTCTGACATTGTTATCAGACCATGGTTCTCAAAAACGTTCAAATGTGTGTGAATTTTATGTGACTTAACTGCTAAGGTCATCAGTCCCTAAGCTTACACATTACTTAACCTAAATTATCCTAAGGACAAACGCACACACCCATGTCGAGGGAGGACTCGAACCTCCGCCGGGATCAGCCGCACAGTTCATGACTGCAGCGCCTGAGACCTCTCGGCTAATCCCACGCGGCATGATTCTCTCACTAATATTTCTACACTACTGGCCATTAAAATTGCTACACCAAGAAGAAATGCAGATGATAAACGGGTATTCATTGGACAAATATATTATACTAGAACTGACATGTGATTACATTTTCACTCAATTTGGGTGCATAGACCCTGAGAAATCAGTACCCAGAACAACCACCTCTGGCCGTAATAACGGCCTTGATACACCTGGGCATTGAGTCAAACAGAGCTTGGATGGCGTGTACATGCACAGCTGCCCATACCGCTTCAACACGATACCACAATTCATCAAGAGTAGTGACTGGCGTATTGTGACGAGCCAGTTGCTCGGCCACCATTGGCCAGACGTTTTCAGTTGGTGAGAGATCTGCAGAATGTGCTGGCCAGGGCAGCAGTCGAACATTTTCTGTATCCAGAAAGGCCCGTACAGGACCTGCAACATGCGGTCGTGCATTATCCTGCTGAAATGTAGGGTTTCGCAGGGATCGAATGAAGGGTAGAGCCACGGGTCGTAACACATCTGAAATGTAACGTCCACTGTCCAAAGTGCCGTCAATGCGAACAAGAGGTGACCGAGACGTGTAACCAATGGCACCCCATACCATCACGCCGGGTGATACGCCAGTATGGCGATCACGAATACACGATTCCAATGTGCGTTCTAGAGATGGACAAACTCGTTCATCCTTGGGCACTAGTTCACTGCTGATAGTTCTTTTTTGGGAAGCGTTCATTTTTACTCGTTCACCGTTCATTTGTGCTTGGTATATGGTTCTTGTGAAAAACTGAAAACTAGTAGTGTAGGTGACTGAAGGATGGAGGGCACCTCCCCCCTGGAGTATAGAGTTTTTATTCATTACAGAATGCTTATACACTTTTAGAAGTAATTTCTGTGATTCTGCAGAACCTCTCGTTTAGCCAACTGTAGCGTTGTGTGGCTGATCGCAGGAAATAATATAGGGTGGCGCACGGAAAACCGGCCCCGAGTACAGACTGCTCGCCAATTACGGACGATGTGTTGTCCGTTACGAACAGATACAACAAACAGACAAACATGTAATAATTAGACAGTGAAGAAATAACAAGCTAATGCAAGCAACAATGGCGAAACAATCGATGACGATGTGTAGAGAGCTGGAGAAGAGAACATGAAAATCTCACGCGACGCGCATGGGCTATAGCACATGTAGTCTTGTAAACCTGTTGGTGGCTGTTTTCCAACTTAACAGACCACAAGTGTCTTCTATAAAATTCTTCGATTCGACTTCCACTACATAGCTATGATACGGTGTAAACAATAATCCTTTACACCCTATATATACTTCACGTTGTCTCTGAGTTCGTAGGCGAAGTAGACTTTATGGAAGCATAAAATAAAATTTAGTTTTCTCATCATACTTGCGTCACACGCTTAGTAAAAATTAGGTTTTTATGTTGCATTATTAAAGTTAATGAAGCAATAATAATAATAATTAAGTTCGCAGTTGTAAAGTTTTTGGTTTGAAAGCTCCTTCTAAACAAATGTTTTTGAGATAATAAGTAAATACGATTTTATGGCAATATATGTCTTTTAAAATGGAAAAGCACCGTTTTTCCTACTGAGACAAAATGACCCACAACCCATTTCTTTTTTTCAAAGAAACCAAACTAGCAGGTAATGCAAATTAGAAACAACCAAACTTAAAAGTAATTAGAGCCTTCCTAAATGTAATGTTTTGTATATGAAAGATACACGAAAATCGTTTTATATGAATTTTCTTACACTAAAAATTTAGGAAATTATTGAAAGTTAGTTGCTAAATCAAGTCGATGAAACCAAAGAATGTATGAATAACAAAAAAAACTTGCCTCGTTATAAGTATGTCTTTTGCTGTTCATCGATATAATGAAGTGAGCTGATATGCCCTTTTGTTACCTGAAAAGACGTACCTATTACATACAACGTGATTTTTATGTAATTTACGTAACTATAAAATACAATT
Source organism: Schistocerca piceifrons (assembly GCF_021461385.2). NCBI lineage: Eukaryota > Metazoa > Arthropoda > Insecta > Orthoptera > Acrididae > Schistocerca > Schistocerca piceifrons. The sequence goes on along the minus strand of NC_060143.1, from coordinate 400,261,007 downwards.
TGATTACCGGTCGTGGACGCTGAAGAGCCAGACCCAAGTGGAGGAACAGTTTGGAACACATGTGAAATGGGCGAGTGCAGTGAACGAAACGAACTAGATACTGAACTAACTAGGAGCAGTCGGTAGTGGAACTGAGACAGGTGGTCATGCGAAGAACGACGAGTGCGGCCGAGGGAGACCGAGACTGAGACGAGCACGCCACCGAGGCTGGAACGAGAACTGCCGAAGTGACCGCCGCGACCGAAGTGAACTAGTGAACTATGAAGCGATCGTTCCTCGTTCCCGGGAACTATAAGTAGACCGCCGCGTTCCTTGAAATTCGTTCCTCGGTCCTTTCGTTCATCTTGGTGAACCGTTCATTGCACCCGTTCGTTCGCGAACTACTCATCTCTAATGCGTTCACCGCGATGTCACCAAACACGGATGCGACCATCATGATGCTGTAAACAGAATCTGGATTCATCGGAGAAAATGACGTTTTGCCATTCGCGCACACAGGTTCGTCGTTGAGTACACCATCGCAGGCGCACCTGTCTGTGATGCAGCGTCAAGGATAACCGCAGCCATGGTCTCCGAGCTGATAGTCCATGCTGCTGCAAACGTCGTCGAACTGTTCGTGCAGATGGTTGTTGTCTTGCATACGTCCCCGTCTGTTGACTCAGGGATCGAGACGTGGCTGCACGATCCGTTACAGCCACGCGGATAAGAGGCCGCTGGGATCCAGCACGGGGTTCCGTATTACCCTCCTGAACCCACCGATTCCGTATTCTGCTAACAGTCATTGGATCTCGACCAACGCGAGCAGCAATGTCGCGATACGATAAACCGCAATCGCGATAGGCTACAATCCGACCTGTATCAAAGTCGGAAACGTGATGGTACGCATTTCTCCTCCTTACACGAGGCATCACAACAACGTTTCACCAGGCAACGCCGGTAAACTGCTGTTTTTGTATGAGAAATCGGTTGGAAACTTTCCTCATGTGAGCACGTTGTAGGTGTCGCCACCGGCGCCAACCTTGTGTGAATGCTCTGAAAAGCTAATCATTTGCATATCACAGCATCTTCTTCCTGTCGGTTAAATTTCGCGTGTGTAGCACGTCATCTTCGTGGTATAGCAATTTTAATGGCCAGTAGTGTAGTTTGCCTAACTTATAATTCAATGCTAGCACACTCACTAGTGTAGAGGCACTCTGGTTTCGTTGCCATACTGTAATGCATTATTTATGCATGTCTTGATTTTTACTCTATTTAATCCACACGCTCTTTCTACTTTTTGAATCCATTCGTTTATAGTGCATTTTTCTAACATATTTTTATCAGTTTTCTATCGCATATAGTCCAACTTTTTGATCTTATGTGTTTCAGCCACGTCCGTCTGTAAAAAATTTTCATGTATTTCTTATGTTAATATCTGCAGAGATTCGGAATCTAGCTCACTGACGATCTGTTACAAGCGACTGATTTGTCTTCTGCGTTTCCTAAATTTTCAGGTGAAACAGAAAAATCGTCTGGAAAAGCCACTCTTCGTCAGTACACAGTTTCTTTCTTTTCAGATTTATTGTTGGTACTTGATATTCTTTTAATATTGAATTGTTACTATTTTTTATAACGCACACTCAGAGTAAGGCGCCGTAGCAGTTACCACACTGGACTCGCATTCGGGAGGACGACAGTTCAAATCCTCAACTCGCCATATAGATTTAGGTTTCCCGTGATTTTCCTGAATCGCTTAAGGTAAACGCCGGATTGGTTTCTTTGTAAGGACACGGCCGGTTTCCTTCCCCGTCCTTCCCTATTCCGATCTTGTGCTCCGTCTCTAATGACCTCGTTGTCGTTCCTTCTTCCTATGCACACTTAAAGAGGCTGGAGATTTTTTTTAAAAATTGGCTTTATTATATCAGATGCTAGTGTACTTACGTTGCTGCACCATGGAACATTACCTCTCTGCAGGGTATCCCACGCCAAGTGAATGCTGTTAATGTAAATAAAATATGTGCAGTTACTGTTCCATTTGTAATATACAGATAACAACTTCACGTTTTATAATATTATTTTGTTATTTTGTTTATGGCTGTAATTTTCTGCAACCTTTGTGTATATATTTTTCAGAATTATCTTTTGCGAATATATTTTTATTACGCTTTACCGGTTTGTCATTTTCAGAAGCTTAGTATCGATTTAGCAGATGCAAGTATCTTCTTCATAAGAGCTTAATCGCAAGGTTCGTCCAGAAATGTACGTAATGTATGTTATTATTGTAAACACAGATTGACAGTTTACAGTAACTGACTCACATCTATGTATTTTCAGGCTTGTGGTTCAAATGGTTCAAATGGCTCTGAGCACTATGGGACTCAACTGCTGAGGTCATTAGTCCCCTAGAACTTAGAACTAGTTAAACCTAACTAACCTAAGGACATCACAAATATCCATGCCCGAGACACGATTCGAACCTGCGACCGTAGGGGTCTTGCGGTTCCCGACTGCAGCGCCTTTAACCGCACGGCCACTCCGGCCGGCTTTCAGGCTTGTGTGTGTATGTCGTCGTATGTTAATGAATATGCGCATTGTGTGTACATGTGGTGTGAGTTGTGTTACGTAGGTGGTATTTTTTCCATTCTCCTCCCCTAAAGGTAGAGAAGGCCATACGAGTAGACTTCGGGACTCCGCAGCTAAATACCACGCAAGTAGGTAATAGGGTCAAGAGCGTCCCAGACACAAATACACTGGTGTCCAAAATTAAAGCAGCAAATCACTATTTCCTCGTCCTGAGTCTCCAAGGAATATTGAAACTAAAAGTCAATCGCTTGTCACCAAAGTTATCAAGCACTCGCTAACAGCTAATACACCCCCCACCCCGCTCGCAAAAAAAAAGTTGTCGGCTCTATCCCCCTCTCTCTCACTCATACACAAACACGGTATAAACATCATAACTAGAAGTTAGTCTCGAACATATGCTTCGTTAGGTTGGCAACAGGCAGGTAAACATAAAAAAGAAGATGAAACACATAATGGAGTCGCAATATTTACGTTGTGAAAAACAGTGTACGACGGAATAGTTGTATCGAGTGACGAAAGAACAATAGTCCACCACCAAAAAGAGTGAGAAACATGGTGAACAGTGTGTGGAAGGCGCGAACACAAAGATGTGATTGTATGGCAGTGATGAAAGTGGTAGTGCGACCTCCAGACCAGATGTGAGTCAACGCAGATCAGCAAATCGTAAGTAATTACTTTTTTACAAAAACATCGTGAAGTGAACTGTTTAATGATCTAAAACTAGCTCTGCTGTATCGTTATAGATCCCACTGATGATGCCTTAGAACAGGAGAAGACGAAACGCGTATGGGATAAATAAAGTAACTAGCAGCAGGAAAAGGCAGTTTTATTTACAAAACAAGAATAATCCTCTATACATTGGGGATATGCTTTTCTCTCCTTAACGCCAGACATTTTGCGACTAAACTCACTAAAGACGCCGGGGAACACTTGCACGAAGTTAACGGACAGGTTACACTGAACTTTACACGTGATCTGACAACAGATAAGTAGTTTTTCCACCAAGTTATGGCACCTGCTGCCGTTATTCAAATCCTCACATTTCGTGAACAGGCGGTAATTTTCGGGCTATTGTCACCTACTCCAAATGTTTGCCATGTATCAGTGCGCAGTAAGCAGTAAATAACGTGTGTGTGTGTGTGTGTGTGTGTGTGTGTGTGTGTGTGTGTGTTTTGTCATCACTGATCCAGGATTAGCAACTGATCTTCAAGGCAGTGAGCTGTTTCCCCTCCTCGGGACACGCACATGAGCATAAGGGCGATAACTTCGCGCTCAGACTGAAAGCGTTAAAATTTAGAAGGTGGAGAAATGGGGTTTCGCATGTATGGAGTAAACAATCCTTTCACTGGTCAGCTGCAAATCCAAAGAGAGCCGAGCTTCAGCGGGAAAAAACTAAAAAATGCGTACCGGGTGGAGTACGATGCGAGCTCCTCGCCCTGTGTGTCAGATGCCGACCGAAATGGCCGTGCGGTTAAAGGCGCTGCAGTCTGGAACGGCAAGACCGCTACGGTCGCAGGTTCGAATTCTGCCTCGGGCATGGATGTTTGTGATGTCCTTAGGTTAGTTAGGTTTAACTAGTTCTAAGTTCTAGGGGACTAATGACCTCAGCAGTTGAGTCCCATAGTGCTCAGAGCGATTTGAACCGTTCTGTGCCAGATGGTTCAAATAGCTCTGAGCACTATGGGACTTAACTTCAGAGGTCATCAGTCCCCTAGAACTTAGAACTACTTAAACCTAACTAACCTAAGGACATCACAAACATCCATACCCGAAGCAGGATTCGAACCTGCGACCGTAGCGGTCGCACGGTTCCAGACTGTAGCGCCTAGAACCGCTCGGCCACCTCGGCCGGCGCTCTCTGTGTCCCAGGGGTCCCTTCCACAGGCCGGACTGAAAGCAGTCGCAGGCCGAGTCCACCAATGGCGTAGAATATGCGGAAGTGTTCAGTGTGGGTGAGGAGGGGTGAGAATTTGATGCTATGTTAGATGAACCACGTTGGGGACAGCGCTTTAATGTGAGACGTTCTTCACTTTAAAAGTCAGACCAGCTTCTGCGTGATAGCGAGACGGGTGGCACTGAACACCGTGTAGTAGTGAAACAAAGCAGGATCACCCTCTCTTCGAGTAGTTGCTTGCCACTCTGTTCTGTGCTTAAATCCGTCTCGACGCTTGGGTGTTGGTCCTCTGTCGATGTAGCAGGGGCTCGGGATCTCTTTCCGCTCACCTTTCGCGAGACAGGGTGGGAAGTAACGGCGGACAGATAGCATCTGCCTCGCGGCAGGGGCAATCAGAAACGCATTACGCGCCGTCATTCCGCCCATAGCTCTGCCACTGCGTCTCTCCGTCCGATTAAAAACCACTCAGGCGCGGCGTCTGCAGGTCCCCGGCGACAGGGAATGCCGATGTTAGAGCCCCGTCGCCTGCCACATCCTCGGCAGACACGACGTCGGCGATGCCGTTTCTCTTAAATCTTCCTGCGAAGCGACACAGCTGCCGAATTGCTGATAAAAATACAGGGTTATTACAAATGATTGAAGCGATTTCACAGCTCTACAATAACTTTATTATTTGAGATATTTTCACAATGCTTTGCACACACATGCAAAAACTCAAAAAGTTTTTTTAGGCATTCACAAATGTTCGATATGTGCCCCTTTAGTGATTCGGCAGACATCAAGCCGATAATCAAGTTCCTCCCACACTCGGCGCAGCATGTCCCCATCAATGAGTTCGAAAGCATCGTTGATGCGAGCTCGCATTTCTGGCACGTTTCTTGGTAGAGGAGGTTTAAACACTGAATCTTTCACATAACCCCACAGAAAGAAATCGCATGGGGTTAAGTCGGGAGAGCGTGGAGGCCATGACATGAATTGCTGATCATGACCTCCACCACGACCTATCCATCGGTTTTCCAATCTCCTGTTTAAGAAATGCCGAACATCATGATAGAAGTGCGGTGGAGCACCATCCTGTTGAAAGATGAAGTCGGCGCTGTCGGTCTCCAGTTGTGGCAGGAGCCAATTTTCCAGCATGTCCAGATACACGTGTCCTGTAATGTTTTTTTCGCAGGAGAAAAAGGAGCCGTAAACTTTAAACCGCGAGATTGCACAAAACACGTTAACTTTTGGTGAATTGCGAATTTGCTGCACGAATGCGTGAGGATTTTCTACCGCCCAGATTTGCACATCGTGTGTTCACTTCACCATTAAGAAAAAATGTTGCTTCATCACTGAAAACAAGTTTCGCACTGAATGCATCCTCTTCCATGAGCTGTTGCAACCGCGCCGAAAATTCAAAGCGTTTGACTTTGTCATCGGGTGTCAGGGCTTGTAGCAATTGTAAACGGTAAGGCTTCTGCTTTAGCCTTTTCCGTAAGATTTTCCAAACCGTCGGCTGTGGTACGTTTAGCTCCCTGCTTGCTTTATTCGTCGACTTCCGCGGGCTACGCGTGAAACTTGCCCGCACGCGTTCAACCGTTTCTTCGCTCACTGCAGGCCGACCCGTTGATTTCCCCTTACAGAGGCATCCAGAAGCTTTAAACTGCGCATACCATCGCCGAATGGAGTTAGCAGTTGGTGGATCTTTGTTGAACTTCGTCCTGAAGTGTCGTTGCACTGTTATGACTGATGTGAGTACATTTCAAGCACACCATACGCTTTCTCGGCTCCTGTCGCCATTTTGTCTCACTGCGCTCTCGAGCGCTCTGTCGGCAGAAACCTGAAGTGCGGCTTCAGCCGAACAAAACGTTATGAGTTTTACTACGTATCTGTAGTGTGTCGTGACCATATGTCAATGAATGGAGTTACAGTGAATTTATGAAATCGCTTCAATCATTTGTAATAGCCCTGTAATGTATGTTCTGCAAGACGTTTTGAGCCCCTCTTTATTGTTTTAGTCATATTCGCCAGAATTATTCAAACGTTTACGTCCCTCTCAAGGTCAGTGCTTGGTATAGGCTTCCACACTTGTCCCGCGTTCGTTCCTCCCGTTTGCAAATTTAAGACTTAATGTATTCCAGGCCGGAAAGGAACCTTGCCGTTATGTTCGAATATTGTGAATTACCTCAAAGAAAAAAAAACCGATTTATTGATAATTAGCCAACACAGAGTCACAGAATATCTTTCTTGCGAAATACACCTAGCTCTTTATTCTCACGAAGTAGTAGGTGCTATCGACGGGGAGGATCTCAGATTGATTACATATTTGTAGATTTCCTGAAGGCGTTTCACAGCGCTCCTCACAAGCGACTTCTAATCAAATTGCGTGCCTGTGGAATGTCGCCTCAGTTGTGCGACTGGATTCGTGAGTTCCTGTCAGAAAGGTCACAGATTGTAGTCGAGGGGCGTTCAATAAGTAATGCCACACTTTTTTTTTTTCTTGGCCAGTTTGAAAAAATGCGAATCTCGTTCTGGGATAAGGTGGAATATTCTCGCATGAGTCGGTATAATTTCATGAAGTTCGCATAGTTGCCTTCAAGATGACGTTTGTAACGGAAGTGCGTTGCAGGCAGAGAGCTGTCATTAAGTTTCTTTTGGCTGAAAACCAGAGCATCACAGATATTCATAGGCACTTGCGGAGTGGTTGCCCATATCTGGCATTGAACAAAACTAAGGTGAGTAGTTGGGTGTGTCACCTGTCTTCATAGCAACAATGTCGCGCAAAGCTGGCCGATCTCCCGCTGTCCGCACACAGCTGTGGCGCCTGCAATATGGGAACATGCGGGCACTCTCATTACAGGAGATCCATGGATCACAATCAAATACCTCATCTGGACGTTTCAGTTGGCAGTACCGCTTGGGGTACTCAAAAGGTGTATGTCCCCTGGATTCCTCGCCGCCTAACAGAACACCGTAAAGGACAACGACGGATCTCTGCGGAGTTGCTTGTGCGTTACGAGGCTGATAGAGAAAATTATTTGTCGAATATCGTCAAAAGCGATTGAACATAGAGAAAATTATTTGTCGAATATCGTCAAAAGCGATTGAACAAGGGTTCATCACTGCGAACCGGAAACAAAACGGCACTCCGTGAGGTGGCCACACCACCTCTCCTCCGAAGAAAAGATTCAGAGCCGCACACTCAACCGAAAAAATAACGGCGTGGTTCTGATGGGTCTCTGAAGGGGTTATTCTGTTTCATCTCTCCCTCGTGGTGTATTTATCAACTCTCAAACGTATTCTGGTACCCTCAGGAAATTGAAGAAACGATTTCAGCATGTTAGTCGCCACAAAAATGCTAGCGAACTTCTCCTTTTCCATGACAAAGCAGGGCCTCACCCAAGTCTGCGCACCCGAGAGGGGCTAACAGTACTTCATTTGATTGTTCATCCTCATCCACCCTACCACCTCGGCTCTTGCACCTTCCATCTGTTTGGCCCCATGAAGTACATGGGCCGGCTGGCATGGCCGAGCGGTTCTAGGCGCTACAGTCTGGAACCGCGCGACCGCTACGCTCGCAGGTTCGCATCCTGCCTCGGGCATGGATGTGTGTGATGTCCTTAGGTTAGTTAGGTTTAAGTAGTTCTAAGTTCTAGGGGACTGATGACCTCAGAAGTTAAGTCCCATATTGCTCAGAGCCATTTGAACCATTTTTTGAAGTACATGGACGATGAGGAGATTACTGATGCAACAAGACGTTGGCTCCGACGTCGCCCAGTACTGTGGTAACATGCGGGCATACAGACCCTCCCAGTAATGCGTCGTAATGCCGTCATATTGAACGGAGATTATTTTGAAAAATAGGGTTTGGTAGCCAGAAGAATGGGGAATAATATGGCGTATTGGAATCCTAAATAAAACCGACATGCTTTCAGGATAAAAAAAGTGTTGCAATATGTATTGAACACGCCCCCCCCCCCTCCGTAATTGACGGAAAGGCATCAAGTAAAATGGAAGTGATATTTGGTGTTACCAAAGGACGTGTGATAGACCTTCTGCTGCTCCTGATCTACATAAACGACGTAGGAGAAAATCTGAGCGGCGCTATTAGGTTGTTTGCAGATGGTGCTGTCATTTCCCTACTTGTAAAGTCTCATATTAAATAGCGTGTAAGACAGGGGATTATTCTTTCGCCCCTAGTGTTCACTCTGCACATCGAAGGAGCAATTATAGAAATAAAAAAAGGTTCCAGAGTGGAATCAAAATTAGAGATGAAAGGATATCAGTGACAAGATACCCTGACAACATCGCTATCCTCAGTGAAAGTGAAGAAGAATTACAGGATCTGCTGAATGGAATGAACAGTTTAATGAGACCAATATGTGGATTGAGAATAAATCGAAGAAAGACGAAAGTAATAAGGTGTAGCAGGAATGAGATTAGCTATAAACTTAACAGCAGAATTAGGGACCAAGAAGTAAATTAAATTAAGGAATACTGCTACCTTGTGGTAGCAACATAAAGCACGACGGACGGAGCAAGGAGGACATTAAAAGCAAACTAGCACTGACCAAGAGAAGTCTACTAGTATCATATATGGGCCTTAATTTGAGGAAGAAATTTCTGATAATGTACATTTGGAGCACAGCATTCTATGGTAATGAAACAGGGACTGTAGGAAAACCGAAAAAGAAGAGAACCGAAGCATCTGAGATTCAATGCAACAGAAGAATGGTTGAAAATTGGGTAGACTGATAAGGTAAGGAAGAGGGGATTCTCCGCAGAATCGACGAGGAAAGAAATGTATGGAAAACATGAGAAGAAGAAGAAGAAGAAGAAGAAGAAGAAGAAGAGTCAGGATGGTAGGACATCTGTTAAGACGTGAAGGAATGACTTCCAAGGTACTAGAGGAAGCTGTATATGTTAAAAACTGTAGACGAAGCCAGAGATTGAAAACATCCAATAAATAATTGAAGACGTAGGTTGCATGTGCTGCTCCGAGATAAAGATGTTGGCACAGGAGAGAAATTCTTGGCGGGCCACGTCGAAGCAGTCATAAGACAAGTAATAAAAATGATCAAAACCAATTGCAAAATGATTTATTCAAGATATCTCTATGGCTCAAAAAGTTACAATTGATTCGAAATGATGAAAAGTGTGGAGTTATGATTGTTAAAGGAAACCTGGTAAATTTCGATTATACGATAAATCACACAAATGTAATGCCCACATGCATAGGGAGAAATGATCATCGTAGTAAACTAAGAGGCAGCAGACCTCGTACAGGAAGATTTAAGTGTTCCTTTTTCTTCCGCGGTATTCGAGAACGGAACGGTACAGAACGAGCTTGAAGTTCGTTCGATGAATCCTCTGCTGGGCACTTAATTGTGAACTGCAGGGTAATCATGTAGATGTAAATTAGAGGATGGGCACTGGTCACAATCGGGGTTTCACACACACGCACACACACACACACACACACACACACACACACACACACACACACACACACACATATGAGCGATTAATGCAAATGCTCCATACGTCCTCTGAGATTTAATTTTTTTTTTCTCCACTGATACATTAGACGGGCGAACAGGTACACATACGTCAAACCGTTGCGGAAGCGAGCTAGATAGTCTCTACTCTGCGCAGTTTAAACATTGCATGCTCCAAATTGTTACGTAACAAATCTCGCACTAGCCCGAGCTGCCTGTATTGAACTCCTCACTTTTGCCGCCATCTACGAGGAGAAACCATTAAGTAATAGGTCTTGCGTTAAAAATTTTGTCGAAGGTTGTTGCCTGTTATGACCTTGAGTCCGAAAAATTTCCACAATAGTCATTAGTTATCTAATATACCAGCGTAATGTTTAGCGTTTTTCTGTGGCACCACATTTCAAAAGCGTCTTCTCTCTTCTTGTCTGAACTGCTGTGTCATCCACGTTTTATTTCTGTACAAGACCAGACCCCAGGCACATACCTTCATAAAAAATTCCTAAAATTTAAATTTCTATTCTGTGTTAACAAATTTCTCTTTCCCACAAATGATGTTCTTGTTACTGCCAGTTTGGATTTTGTAGCTTTACTACTTCGGCCATCGTAATGTAAATCACTTACAAGGAACCCTTGAGAGCGAGATTGCAAGTTCAGTCTTTAGTAAGGCCTATTTGAATGTGTTGTGTGAACAATTATGACAGGAAAAATATTAGTTGCTAATGACTCACCGTGTGCACGAGGAGTGCGACGGAAAATGAGTGTTCGGGAGGTGCAGACATCCTTTCAGGCGTAGCTGCGATAATGTGATAATATGCTCTATAGACACGTACAAAACAAACATCGAGAGGCTGAATTTGCCCAGTGGTTCTATGTAGTATGAATTACAGTGCCACGCACTTTTCAGGACGGATAGTTTGCTCCACTGGAGTGTGATTTTTATTTGCAGACCAGGGCTCAAGCAAAAGGAGGTCATTTTGACCAGCTATTAGCCAAAAGCAATGCTCATACAATAGTTGTAGTTCTCTTGGTCCCGTTTTACCACTCTCACTTGCTGTGAACGAAAATATTCCATAGTGCCCTTGCAAGATCACGCACACGAGAAGGAATCTTAGGGGGGGGGGGGGGGGGGGAGGGGGGGGCAGAGCACCTGCTGCTTCTCGCAGCACAATAAGTAACTTTCCAGCCATTTTACCATCCAGATTAACAGTCTGCATACTTGTACACGTTAGCTGATCTTGGCACAACTCTCTTGGTACCTCTAATTTCCAGGGGTCCTTTCATATGCATTTCCTCTTCAAACCCCGATTGGTCGGAGCTGAAAACAAATGTCTTACTGAACGATGGGATAAGTTTGTATATCTCATTTACAAATATCCTGGCCGATTTCGCAGTTTGCTGTGTTTGTTTGATATTTCATTATCTTACGTCTTCTAGTTCCGTAGCACTGTTTGAAGTTAAGGAACCACCCACCGATTCCCTTGAAATCTCTGTAATCTATATCGCACGCAGTTTGATGTGTATGACGTAGTAGGCAACTGTCACACACGTCCTGCAAATTGTATCGAGAATCCCTGAAACGCGTTAACACCAGTTTTTCTAACAAGTACGCCTTCACTTACTTTGAATGTCCGTAGTTTTTTTAAACACTACACGGTCATATTGCTGTCGACTTATTCAAAATGTATTCATATATATATATTTACTGTGCGCGGGTGATCTTCCATGTCTGTAATTATGTTTAGTACCCGCTACTTGGACAACGTCTGTCCTTTACTACATTTCATCGGAGAAGGGATTTGTAGTTCCCTAACCGACAAGGATGATGAACTACGAGGTGCATTCAAGTTCTAAGGCCTCCGATTTTTTTTCTCCGGACTGGAAAGAGATAGAAACATGCGCATTGTTTTAAAATGAGGCCGCGTTCATTGTCAATACGTCCCAGAGATGGCAGCACCGTACGGCAGATGGAATTTTACCACCAGCGGCGAGAATGAGAACTGTTTTAAATACTTAAAATGGCGACGTTTTCCTTACTTGAACAGCGTGCAATCATTCGTTTTCTGAATTTGCGTGGTGTGAAACCAATTGAAATTCATCGACAGTTGAAGGAGACATGTGGTGATGGAGTTATGGATGTGTCGAAAGTGTGTTCGTGGGTGCGACAGTTTAATGAAGGCAGAACATTGTGTGCCAACAAACCGAAACAACCTCGGGCTCGCACAAGCCGGTCTGACGACATGATCGAGAAAGTGGAGAGAATTGTTTTGGGGGATCGCCGAATGACTGTTGAACAGATTGCCTCCAGAGTTAGCATTTCTGTGGGTTCTGTGCACACAATCCTGCATGACGACCTGAAAATGCGAAAAGTGTCATCCAGGTGGGTGCCACGAATGCTGACGGACGACCACATGGCTGCCCATGTGGCATGTTGCCAAGCAATGTTGACGCGCAACGACAGCATGAATGGGACTTTCTTTTCGTCGCTTGTGACAATGGATGAGACGTGGATGCCATTTTCCAATCCAGAAACAAAGCGCCAGTCAGCTCAATGGAAGCACACAGATTCACCGCCACCAAAAAAATTTCGGGTAACCGCCAGTGCTGAAAAAATGATGGTGTCCATGTTCTGGGACAGCGAGGGCGTAATCCTTACCCATTGCGTTCCAAAGGGCACTACGATAACAGATGCATCCTACGAAAATGTTTTGAAGAACAAATTCCTTCCTGCACTGCAACAAAAACGTTCGGGAAGGGCTGCGCGTGTGCTGTTTCACCAAGACAACGCACCCGCACATCGAGCTAACGTTACGCAACAGTTTCTTCGTGATAACAACTTTGAAGTGATTCCTCATGCTCCCTACTCACCTGACCTGGCTCATAGTGACTTTTGGCTTTTTCCAACAATGAAAGACACTCTCCGTGGCCGCACATTCACCAGCCGTGCTGCTATTGCCTCAGTGATTTTCCGGTGGTCAAAGCAGACTCCTAAAGAAGCCTTCGCCGCTGCCATGGAATCATGGCGTCATCGTTGTGAAAAATGTGTACGTCTGCAGGGCGATTACGTCGAGAAGTAACGCCAGTTTCATCGATTTCGGGTGAGTAGTTAATTAGAAAAAAAATCGGAAGCCTTAGAACTTGAATGCACCTCGTACATGCCTCGACACCTGTTTCAGTATCACTTTCACATGTTAAGCACGTATCGTTATCATTGTATACTCGTCTACATCGTCCGCACAGACGAGCGTATACGAACGACACATTCCCCTGACTCATATTGCAGAAACGCCAATATTTCATCTGCCACTTGTTTCTCACTCTGCGAAATTCCTTGTGTTCCTTCCTGATAAAATGTCAACTTTGGCAACTGTTGTTGTAGATATAATACAGTGTTTGCTTTATTTATCGTTGCCATTGCTGTGCTTTGTATCAGCAGCATTAGTACTGCAACACTGCTGTAAATTAATCATCAACTAAGCAGTTCAGCGACGCTGCGTAGCCTCATCCTCTGCTCACCACTGGATACCTCCAGTCCCTCCGCCTGTTGCCATTAGCAACCAATATGTGGTTGCTTGGTAGACAGTATGTGGGCCGTCGAATGCCGTAAACATTATTGACGTTTTGCGACCTCGCACTCAAGGCGTTCCTAGTAAGCTGTTCAAATGTGTGTGAAATCTTATGGGACTTAACAGCTAAGGTCATCAGTCCCTAAGCTTACACACTACTTAACCTAAATTATCCTAAGGACAAAGACACACACCCATGCCCGAGTGTGGATTCGAACCTCCGCCGGGACCAGCCCCACAGTCCATGACTGCAGCGCCTGAGACCACTCGGCTAATCCCGCGCGGCTCCTAGTAAGCAGCGCCTATTATATTTTCATTCCATTACTCTTGTTTTACTTTTTGTGATGCTCACTTTGTAACCTCTTTTCAGTAGACTTCCTGATGACATTTGGTATATGTACCTTTTCCAAAATTATGCCGGAACCTCGATCAAACTGGAACAGAAGTATCGATACTAAAAGTCTTTCTTTACTAGAGTTTATCCCATTGTACTGTGTTTATGATTTGGAAAATTCGTTTTGTTTTTATTTTTGGTCGCTTAAGGATAGGAAGTCGTCTATGCCGCCTGTCTGTGAGCCGTATAAACGGCATTGTGTGTGTTGTAGTGTTGTTCGCAGCTCGTGGTCGTGCGGTAGCGTTCTCGCTTCCCACGCCCGGGTTCCCGGGTTCGATTTCCGGCGGGGTTAGGGATTTTCTCTGCCTCGTGATGACTGGGTGTTGTGTGCTGTCCTTAGGTTAGTTAGGTTTAAGTAGTTCTAAGTTCTAGGGGACTGATGACCATCGATGTTAAGTCCCATAGTGCTCAGAGCCATTTGAATCATTTTTTTGTTGTTGTAGTGTTCTGTTTTTACGTCGTATTTTCTGAGGTATGTGTCTGGTACCATCCAAGCATTTGTACACACGAGCGTGGAAACCCCTCTAAAAACCACATTCAGAATCAGGAAGACTAGTGTACCAGGCCAACCGTCGGTAAACGCATCACGGAACGATTCGCCCACGTCCCTGTGTCGTAAGTTAGCGCGTTGCGCTTTAAACCATATGAGCAGCTCTGCCGATTGAAAATGACTGGTATTTTTATGTATGTTTAAACTTTCTTTTAACACAAAGAACGCAAGGCTATATTTTCATGAACAAAATTGAGTATAAAACCAAATACGCAACTAAGCAGTAAATGAGAAGTTAAAGGAAAAGATAATCATACGAATGTCAACATGATTCCCCCTTTTCTACTGCAAAACTGTGCTACAGTTTTAAACAAGCGGAAACGTTCCATGTCTTAGTGAGTAGTATAAATTACGCTGACAGATGTGAAAAGTGTTACACTATGGCCGCGCAGGATTAGCCGAGCGGTCTAGGCGCTGCAGTCATGGAATGTACGGCTGATCCCGGCGGAGGTTCGAGTCCTCCCTCGGGCATAGGTGTGTGTGTTTGTCCTTAGGATAATTTAGATTAAGTAGTGTGTAAGCTTAGGGACTGATGACCTTAGTAGTTAAGTCCCATAAGATTTCACACACATTTGAACATTTGAAAATTTGTTACACTATGTACACCTCGACAGAACTTTACCAAACAGGTACTCCAGTATTTCAACGCCTATAGTGTCTGTTGATTAAAATGTCGTCCTTATGCTGGTTTATTTTCAATACAGAAAATGCTATTCTAGCAGATGAAGAATGGTGTGAGTGCATGATGGCTGTTGGATGTGACTAATGTTGCTGGAACCCTTCAGGCGGAGATCACTCCACATCATACCTGTAGGACAAGCATGTGAATCTCATCATTATCTTTCTGACTCTGAGAAAGTTCGAATCATTGGTATGTGGGACATGAGAATATCATACCGACTGATCGCACAGATAACTGACAGCAGAAGGAGTGACGATGAAATAGTCTCAGGACAAATATGGCAAGAAGAACTACACCACATAAGAAGATTGTAGAATTGTTCGAACTCGCCCTGACAAACAGACGGCTGGCAACAGCTGATATCCGGGCAGAGGTTACAGAGTGTCACTGGCAACCATTGGGAACAGATTACTGAAAGCAAGGTTGAAACCTCGAGTTGTCATACGTCGTTTACCTCTGACACTGTAACACAGAAAACACACTTGCATGGTGTACAGAAAGAGCTGACTGGGACATTTAGTGGAATTCTGTGGTGTTCAGCCATTATTTCCGCTTCTTTTTGTGACAATGAAAATGAGCGTTTAGCGTCACTGGCCGGAAGGACCCTTACGAGGCAGGTCCGGCCTCCTTGGTGCAGGTCTTATTACATTCGACGCCACATTGGGCTACCTGCGCGCCAGATGGGGATGAAATGATGATGAAGACAACACGACACCCAGTCTCTGAGCGGAGAAAATCCCCGACCCAGCCGGGTATCGAACCCGGGCCCCTTAGGACGGCAGTCCGTCACGCTGACCATTCAGCTATCGGGGCGGACTGTTTGTGACAATAAGGACGATGCAATGTGGTCCATGGACGACCTGGTGAAAGGTCATAGTAAGCGGTTATTCTCGATATCCATAGCTCTAAAATTCTGGAATCATGGTATGGGCAGGTACTGGATATGAGAACACGGCTGATTTGGTAAATGTTGAAAGGAGACTGAACGCTCGCCAGTAACTGACAAGAATGATAGGCCTTGTTGTAACGTCCGTCATGACCAGGGTACGAAGTGGCGCATTCCACTAGGATACTGCAAGACACCCCACTGCTCTGCACATCGCAGACGCTTTGAGCACGTTTGGGATGGGATGGAAAATATACTCCCATGCCAGCCTCAAGCAAGCAACGTGAACTGACACTGGATGCGTTTCAGGGATGGTAAGAAAATCCACAAAATGCATTCGGTGTATATTCACAATGCTAAATTGATATTATGATAGACATCGATTGCGCTGCCCCTCCCGCCGGAGGTTCGAGTTCTCCTTCGGGCATGGGTGTGTGTGTTGTTCTTAGCATGAGTTAGTTTAAGTAGTGTGTAAGTCTAAGGACCGATGATCTCAGCAGTTTAGTCCCATAGGAATTCACACACATTTGAACATTTGATAGACATCAGTTCCGAACGGAACGATAGTTTAATCGTTTAATGGTCGTAATACACTGTCTAATCAAATTAATGTGTCCATAGAACAAAAACCTGCGTAACTACCTATTGTCAGCCAGATTTGGCTAGCTCTCCGTGCTATGGTCTAGCGCCAGTGTCCTAACACGCATCCCTACTACGTTAGCTAACATCATATTGGCTCTAGGCGCGGTTTGCTAACAGTTACCTCTGCAAACGTAGCTCACTGTAATATTATGTACATAGACCATCTTTGCTAATCCAGTGTAGACGTTTACTATGCAAATCGAATAGGGGTTTGTCTCTGCAGTCATATCCAGTGATTTACGGGATGTTTCTTAATATGCGCATCTCACATTACTAGCGTTCACACACCACAAAAGGAACGTTAAAAGAACGGCGTCATAGAACCCCCAAGAGCTGTTGTAATTATATTTATTCATTTATTCGCAGATAACCATTTTTGGTCAATCGACCGCCCTCAAGTCACAGATTAGCACCACATCAAGAATAATGAAGGTTCCTTGGCTTCAAATACATAGATGTTTTTAGCTGCAGCGTCTGTCTTATATACATGCATTTATTATGTTATTATCTATTATCTTCGCCAGCCACAAGTGCAAAAATCGACAGTCAGTGCCAGTGGCAGTTTATGAGTAGACTTTGGCCAGACAGTACGCGGATCACTGCGATGTACTGCCAGTTTTTGCGCTTTTCGACTGAACGAAAAATAAATAAGGTAATACGTGCACGTTTGTACATCTCTGTATACGTCCAAAAACAGCCTCATGGAATATCCGACGTTATCCTAGATAGGAACTGGACAAATATATTGAAACACCGCAAGATTTGCAAGCTTCAACGTAAATTCAGATGATATCCAAGCCTACAGGCTGCGCTGTTGTTCTTGAGCTCGAACGACAACTGTGCAATGTCCTCAGTGCGTTTGTCGGTCGTGATCAGAACAGTGCTCTTTGTAGTTATGTCGGAGCCAAGTGAATTCGAACTTGGGTAAATTGTTGGTACACTTACGGTGGATGCTACAGTAACCAGGGTAGCCGAAGTGTTTGGTGTTGTAAGAGGCAACGTATCGAAGATTTATACCGCATACAGGGAAAGCGGAGAATCATCATTCTAAACATATCAAAAAAGTTTCGCATAACCCCAGTTCCCAGAATTTCTGAAGATAGACGTTGACTGTGGATATTATATCACAGACACAGTCCAAAGGGACTGTTCAGAGATGTCACTAAACCCACCCAAAGATGTAAACAACCATGCATGAGCAGCGCCTATTAGACGGAGAGAGTCCGACAGCCGATCAGTTTGTCATTCCTCCAGGAAGGAGGTGTTGTCTGTAGTTCGACCTTGCCTAGACGGCCAATACCGCGGTTCGATCGCGTCCGCATTGTTACTTTGTGCCAGGAAGGGCTCTCAACAACGGAAGTGTCCAGGTGTCTCGGAGTGAACCAAAACGATGTTGTTCGGACATGGAAGAGATGCCGAGAGACAGGAACTGTCGATGTCATGCCTCGCTCAGGGTGCCCAAGGACTACTACTGCAGTGTGGATGACCGCTACGCACGGATTATGGCTCGAAGGAACCCTGAAGCAACGCCACCATGTTGAATAATGCTTTTCGTGCAGCCACAGGACGTCGTGTTACGACTCAAACTGTGCGCAGTAGGCTGCATGATGCGGAACTTCACTCCCGACGTTCATGGCGGGGTCCATCTCCGCAACCACGACACCATGCAGCGCGGTACAGATGGGCCCAACAACATGCCGAATGGACCGCTCAGGATTGGCATCACGCTCTCTTCACCGATGCGTGTCGCATATGTCTTCAATCAGACAATCGTCGGAGACGTGTTTGGAGGCAACACGGTCAGGCTGAACGCTTTAGACACAGCGTGTGCAGCAAGATGGAGGTTCCCTGCTGTTTTGGGATGGCATTGTGTGGGGCCGACGTACGCCGCTGGTGGTCTTGGAAGGTACTGTAATGGCTGTACGATACGTGAATGCCATTCTCCGACCTCATCGGCAGCGTAATGGCGAGGCATTCGTCTTCATGGACGACATTTCGCGCCTCCATCGTGCACATCTTGTGAATGACTTCCTTCAGGATAACGACGTCGTTCGACCAGAGTGGCCAGCAAGTTCTCCAGACATGAACCCTATCGAACAAGCCTGGGATAGATTGAAAAGGGCTGTTTATGGACGACGTAACCCACCAACCACGCTGAGGGATCTACGCCGCATTGCCGTTGAGGAGTGGGAAAATCTGGACCAATAGTGCCTTGATGAACTTGTGGATAGTATGCCACGAGGAATACAGGCATGCATCAGTGCAAGAGAACGTGCTATTGGATATTAGAGGTTCCTGCGTGTGCAGCAATCTGGACCACCACTTCTGAAGGTCTCGCTGTATGGTGGTACAACATGCAATGTGTGGTTTTCATGAGCAATAAAAAGGGCGGAAATGATGTTTATATTGATCTCTATTCCAATTTTCCTTACAGGATTCGGAACTCTCGGAACCGAGGTGATGCAACACTTTTCATTGACGTGTGTATAAGTCACAACGTGGACGAAAGTGTATGTTGAGTGATGGTGATAATAGTTGAAGGGGATTATGACGAAAAATTAGAGGACGCTAGCTATATAAGTCACTGCAGAACTGAACTTCACACTCGCGAACGCTGGCGGCACCAAAACATCAAGAATGGAGCTCCAGAGGCAGGGTACTGCAGAGCGAGCTGGAATTTCAAAACCAGTCATCAATGATGCAAATGCTCTTACCAATAAAACGTGGTGTCGAAGCCATAAGACCTAGATTATGGAGCAATGGCCACCATTTAGTTGGACAAGCTTACTACCCCTTGGTTTGGAATTTTTGGCCGAGTTTACATCCCAGGAGTGAAACGTGCTGGGGTTCTGTGATGATTTGGACGGCCATATCGTGGTATGAAATGGGCCTCATGCAAGATCGTACTACTGCCAAGACGTATGTGACCATCTTGGCTGATTAGGTTCATCGCATGGTACAGTGCTGGTTCCCCAATAGTGATGCTGTATTCCAAGACGACAAGGCCCCTGTTTACACAGCTCACATCGAGCCGGGCTGTTTTTCTGAGCCGTGGATGAGCTGCCGCATCTGCTCTGGCGACCACAGCCACCAGATCTCAGTATTATTGAACCTTTGTTGTCTACTTTGGAGAGAAGGGTGCGTGACCTCCATCCACCTCAGTCATCGTTAACTTACCACTATTTAGCAGGAAAAACGGTGTAAGAATCCCTTGAAAACCATACAGAACTTATATTTCTTTATTCCGAGACGACTGGATGCCGTTTTCAATGGCAATAATTTTCGTACACCGTATTAGGCATGGTAATGTGTTCGTTGTTGTTATATATTTTTGTCCATGTTCTGTAGATCATTTATGCAAAATGTAAGAAAAGGTATTCCACGTCTTGAGACATCGTATGGATGAAAACAAGAAAAATATGTCAAGTAAATGTGGGTTTTAAAACGCGTAGGCTGTGAACACTTCTTCAGGAGAAGACATGTATTTCATAGGAACGAAGATGAACAAGAGCTCATAGCACTTAAGGTTTGCATTTTAGAATTCATATACCATTATATTGGCCTGTTTTTGTTTTGGTCAGTACTGCCTCCTCCAAGTATATGGAAGCGTGAAGTAGAGTCGATATGTTTCACAGACGAAGGTGAAGTGCTCATAGATCATAACGTATGTATTTTAGATCCCGTATTTACTGGACATTTTTTTCATGACTTGGTTCTTACTACAGCCTCTGAAAGTTGCGTACCTTACAGTCTTAGCAACAACAGTATTTCGCTGTCAGAGTACCAAAAGATTTTCGTTTATAACTTCCGACTGCATAGTTTGCGGGCCATGGCCTCTTAACCTTCTCCTTCATCCCTGAAAGTTTGTGACATCATAAAGGAATCATTCTTATAACGTTATCTTGTGGTACGTCTCAAGTGACTTTTATGTGTGAAGATTTCTTTCTGTTAAAAATGACATACTGTGTTCTATTTGCTAGCATTACCTCAGTCAAATCATGAAGCTGGTCAAATCATTAAGCGACATTGCGGATATGTGTGGAATGTATTCCAGAAGTCAGAGAACACGGCATGGACTTCGGCGCCAGTATCTACTGCCTTCTGCGTCTCGTGGACGAACACAGTGAGCTGGGCTTCACTCGAATGTTGCATACACACCTACCACAGAAGCGGCGGACATGCCCGCGTATAGATCCCTCGCGTGACATTTACAACCAGGACTGCGCCACCCTCCAATTTTATTTCCACCGCTGTGTCGCTGACTCGCGAGCTGCCTACGTCCGCGAGCTAAAAAGACTCGAAATGGATGCTTTGTTAACACAGCCTCTGCCCCTGTTCCAACTTGTCGGTCGGTGGCTGTTGATTAGTCACAATGAACGACCTGTTCTAGGTAGCAGGTTTGTCTCTCTTCCTCTCTGCTGCATTATGTTATCCTCATTAATTGGGGCCGATTTGGGCGAGCCCCTGTCCGAAATATTCAAATCCGAATTACGGATACATTTTCTAAAATAGCTGCCTGGTTATAATTAGAAGTATAACATACAGTGATACAGCAATTTATTAAAACCTGGATGAATTTAAATAGTAATTGAAATAATGTAATATAATGGTAGTGCAGAATGGCAGAACATGGCTGGAGGTCAAATGCGGGACCGTAGGAGCACGTGAAAAATAAGTACCGCATGTGGGAAAATTAAAGGGACTTTTGGAGTAAAGAGAAGCAGGTATATATCAAGAGCTCAGATGGCAAGCCGGTATCAAGCAAAGACGGGTAAAGCTGAAAGGTGGAAGGACTATATAAGGGAAGTAAACTTGGAGACCGTATTATAGAGAGAGAAGAGGAAGTAGCGGAAGAATAGACGGGAAACACTGTACTGCCAGGATAATTTCACAGAATACAGAAAGACCTAAGTGGAAAAAATGGAATAGACGACATTCCCTCGGAATTCTTGAAAACTCTTGGAGAGCCACCTGTGACAAAAGTTTTCCACTTCGTGTGCGAGATATATGAGACAGGTGAAGTATCCTCAGATTTTTTTTTTTTAAAATGTGATTATTCCAGTTTCAAAAAATAACTGCTTCTGACAGGCGTGAATATTACCGAACTTTCGGTTTACCATATCATGGTTTAGAATATTCATGCTAATTAGTTTCAGAAGAATAGAAAAAAAGAGGTCAGGCGTGAGTAGGATTCGCTCTCTGAGGGTTCCGCACAAACTTAATTATGTATAAAGACAATTCATTCATCCCCGGAATCGAGAATTTATACGATTTTTGCCTGTTATCGACGGCAAAATACCGATACCGGGAATTCCATGACCTCGAAATTGTTTTAATTTTAAGTTCGAAGTTGGATGATAAATGACAAAAAAAAAATATTTTTCCTTGTTATATAATCACAAATTAACACTTCCCGCACTTTTTTTTTCTTCTTGTACTTTTAAGTATTGCTTTTGGCCGAATTTTATGATTCTAGGTTAGCAGGAAGTATCCTACAGATTCTGAGATTGAGTTTGCGAGTGTCAAAATATGTGACGTAAAAGGCCGTATCTTTTAGTTGCATTGACTTAGAAGCTTACGTTTTTGACGCCGCCAAGGAACGATAGACCTCCCTTAATGTGTGACATAAATTTTAACTTGATACGTCCACACGTTCCTGAGGACAGACAGACACACAGACGGACAACAGATTGATTATACAAGTGCTCAGTATTTACCGAATGAGGTACGGAACCCTTAAACTAGTAAGGCCCAACATGAGGACCGTTAGTCTTCGTTCCTACGGCTTATCTTAGAAGATAGGTTAACGAAAGGCATACCTAAGTTTATAATATTTTTTGAGTTTGAGGAAAGTTTTCGAAATGTCAGGACTACACTCTTTGAACTTTTGAAGGTAACAAGGGTATAACACACAACGTCAAAGGATATCTGTAACTTGTACAGAATACAGACTGCAGTTTTAAGAGTCGGAGAACATGAAAAGGAAGCAGTAGTTGAGAAGGGAGAGAGACAGGACTGCAGCTTACCAGCGATGTTATTCAATCTCTACATTTAGAAATCAGTGAAGGAAACGAAGGATAAATTTGGAAAGGGAATTTATGTTCGGGAAGAAGAAATAGAAACATTGAGGTTTGCCGATGACGTTATAATTCTGTGAGAGACGGTGAAGGATACGAAAGAGCAGTTAACAGAATTTGGGGGGCGCCTTGAAAAGAGGTTATAACATGAACTCCAAGAAAAACAAAACAATGGTAATGGAATGTATTCTAATTTAAAGCGGGCGATGCTGAAGGAAACAGATTAGGAAAGGAGATGCTAAAAGCAGTAGATGATTTTTGCTATGTGAGCAGCATAATAACTGATAATAGTCTGAAATGGGGAGGAGGTAAAATACAGACTGGCAACACCAAAAAAAAGAAGCATTTCAGAAAAAGAGAAATTTTTTATCATCAAGGACACATGTGTAAGTATTAAGAACCTTTTTCTGAAGGCATTTGTGTCGATTGTTGCCTTGCACGATAAGCATTTCAGACAAGAAGGGAACAGAAGATTTTGAAAGGTATTGTTACAGAAGAATACGGAAGATTAGGTGGGTAGATCGAGTGCCTACCGTGGAGGCACTGAGTCGAATTGCAGAAAAACGAAGAGAATTTGGCTATTGGGGGGGGGGGGGGGGGCAGGCACCGAAAATTGTAGAGGGAGACCAAGGAATGGATACACGAAGCACATTGAAGTGGTTGTAGGTTGCAGTAGCTAGGCAGAGACGTCGAACCATATAAAGCATGGGGAGCTATATGAAAATAAGTCTTCTGTCCGACGTCCACCACAGCAACAGTGATATCACAGTAAAGAATAACAGGGTTAAACAAATGACAGTTTAAGCCATCAAAGAGATGCAGTTTTAAACATCTCGTCACATTGAAAAGAAGTTGTTTCACAATAACTACTGTACCCTTTAGCGCGTTATACGTTAAAATTTAGTGTGCGCTCGTAGCTGTTAAAGGAGAAGTGTTCCACTTGTGGTCTTCGCATTTTAGTGCAGTATTGCACTCATCTCTATACTGAGTTACGAATTCTTTCGCAGATCTCCATGTCATCTTGTAATGTTTGAGATGACTGTACAATACTCTGCTTCAGTCCTTCAACTTGAATGCTGTGCTCTTAATTTTTGAGATGACACTAGGGAGAAAAATTCAGAGGACTGAGGTAAGGGGATCTTTGACACCAAGGTTCAAGCGCTGTTCTGCTTGCCCATCTTACCCTGTCCGCCGGATCATTTATGTACATTGGAAGTAAGAGCGCTCCTGTCACACTTCCCTGAGGCACCCTCACCATCAAGGACAACTTACTGGGTTCTGTTACTGAAGAAGTCTTCAAGCCACTCCCGTAACTGGCAATCTCTTGCATATGTCGTACGTTTGTTAACAGTCTGCAATGGGGCACGGCTTCAAATACTTTTCTGAAATCTAGTAATATGGACTCTGCCTTGTCACCCTCCTCCCATCACTCAACAACATCTCATTATCTTCATTCATGAAGAGGGGAATAATAAAATGTATGTAACTGGACCGTTAAGGGTTCGAGTCAGATTCCCGAGGATACAACGAGAACAATGCTACATCATCGCAAGATCAGAAGAAAAGCAGGTAAGTTCGGAAGACAGACGTAGGAAAGCTTGCAGGACACAAGAATTAAATGAACGGATCAAGTGAAGGAGAAGAAGCAACACAGGAAGGAAGGAAGGAAAGAGAGAAGATTAGAGTTAAACGTCCAGTCGATGGGATGGCATTACTGTCGGTAACAGTTGAGCATATGTGTTCTGAAGAGTAGTTCGCCACGCGTGTAAGGCAACGTTCCGGACGGCGATGCAGGCGGCTTAAGAGGGATGTCGTCTTAACATCAGAAATAAATTGTGGCGGTGTCCAGTCATGCATGTACCACATTCCCAAACCATGGGTCGTGGGTTAAATTGCGTCCGAGTTCGATGAGACTTACTCAAGGAGTTCATATTTCAGATACATTTGTACTAACTGAAGTTAGTGGCAGAACGAAAATACGTTCACAGTCATCTCTAAAACAGCTCATTGGTGGATCCATGTTTAGTGGAAGGTGTTTGAACCTATTCTGTATTCTTTGACTCGTGTCAGTTTTCGTTATTTTTTGTGCTACACCCTGTTACACGCATTTACTTACAGGTGTAGTTTGTCAAGGAATGGATATGCCATTATACGGGAACTACTTTATTTTTCGATCTCCGATCTGTCGTGAAATGGAAATCACAGCCAAAATCAGAAACGATTTATTTGCAACAATTAGCTAAATTTTCCAGCTACTTCTCTACATATTCGATATTTGTCGTAGAGTGGTTCCAAATTTCCAATATTCTTGTCATTAACTTCGTCGGTCTGCACCTTGTCGTTCGTATCACATTGCTGTCCTCATAGCCAGCGGATCATGTTAGCGAAGAGATGAAATTCAAAGACAGCGAAGTCCGGGCCGTAGGGTGGCTGATCAAACACTTATCACCGAAAACGATGTAGGGACATCTTCGTTGCACCTGTAGTGTGCGGCCGAGAATTGCCATGAAAAAGGAAATGCATGACGATTACGTTATGTGAGTTGTATGAAATCAGGTGGGACCTCTGAACAGGACTTCGTTCTTGGCGGGTTTCACTTAAAAAGCCCTCGTAGTAGGAACCAGTCTATTAGTTGCCTGAAGTAAAGTACGGTAACCATGTAAAATCTGTTTAAAACAGCGCAACCTAAGGCGTTTTATACCTAATGTACGATACTGCTCTACTTACAAATTCTTGCAAAGAAATTTTTTTCATAATGCAAATAATAGCTAGTGCTACACTGTTCAGGTTAGCAGTTATCTCTCAAACGGTCGTTTGCGGCCCCATGTTTACTGTGACGTTTTTGCTTCTGCTGGTATTATCGTGTGCTTTCATCCGCATTCCATTTTCGTTATTAATTATGATGCGTTCTGTATAACTGGTAGATGTGATGTCCTTACATTAAATTAGATTGACACGACATTTACCTCTCGCACGCGCACACGCACACATACCCGAGGCCAGCCGGATCGATGAGGAGGGGTGGGTCAAACTGCGTAGCCGGCGACCTCCTGCGCGACGCTTCGCTCTACCATGTTTTATACATCAGCGATAATGCCGCTGCCGGTAACTAATTCGGCTAGCGCATCTGGCGAGCTGCGCGGTGCTAGCCCGCATATTCCGGGACGCCGTAACACGGCGCCGACGTCGGAGTGAGAATACGTAATTCCGCAAAGTGCAGCAGCGCCTCTCCGCGGACTAACGCGCCCATTGAGCGCCCCTGCAGCGTTAGGCAACCCGCCGCCCACGTGAGACGCCACTGTGCGGATATCGGGACTGGCTGGGACGGGGCAACGTAGCGTGGCCGTTGTCTGCGACGCGCTCTTTGCAAGTCGCTGCTCCGCTCCGGTTTCATTTGTACTTGTTCTTTAATGGTGCATCTGAGAATGAGATTTCCCTCTTTAGCTACCTGCGTCGCCGTCTGGAGCGTTGCACTGCACGCGTGGCGAACAACTCCTCGGAACATATCTGTTCATCCGTTTAGCCGTCGCCGTTGACTTGATGTTAACCTTTAATCTTCCTTCTTTCCTTCCTTTCTTTTTTCCTTCCTTCTAATCTTGCTTCCAGTCCTTCAGGTCAATCGTTCGGTGATTCCTGTGTTGTACAAGCTTTCGTACGTCTGTCTTCCGAACATTCCTGCTTTGCTTCTACTTTTGCAATGCTGTAACTTTCTTTACGTTATAAACCCTGTTACAGTGTTAAATTACAGTATTAAATGGGTATCCACGCAACATCATACCTACCTAATACGTTTCATCTACATCTACATCCATACTCCGCAAGCCACCTGACGGTGTGTGGCGGAGGGTACCCTGAGTACCTGTATCGGTTCTCCCTTCTATTTCAGCCTCGTATTGTTCGTGGAAAGAAGGATTGTCGGTATGCTTCTGTGTGGGCTCTAATCTCTCTGATTTTATCCTCATGGTCTCTTCGCAAGATATACGTAGGAGGGAGCAATATACTGCTTGACTCCTCGGTGAAGGTATGTTCTCGAAACTTTAACAAAAGCCCGTACCGAGCTAATGAGCGTCTCTCCTGCAGAGTCTTCCACTGGAGTTTATCTATCATCTCCGTAACACTTTCGCGATTACTAAATGATCCTGTAACGAAGCGCGCTGCTCTCCGTTGGATCTTCTCTATCTCCTCCATCAACCCCACCTGGTACGGATCCCAAACTGCTGAGCAGTATTCAAGCAGTGGGCGAACAAGCGCACTGTAACCTACTTCCTTTGTTTTCGGATTGCATTTCCTTGGGATTCTTCCAATGAATCTCAGTCTGGCATCTGCTTTACAGACGATCAACTTTATATCATCATTCCATTTTAAATCACTCCTAATGCGTGCTCCCAGATAATTTATGGAATTAACTGCTTCCAGTTGCTGACATACTATTTTGTAGCTAAATGATAAGGGATTTATCTTTGTATGTATTCGCAGCACATTACACTTGTCTACATTGAGATTCAATTGCCATTCCCTGCACCATGCGTCAATTCGTTGCAGATCCTCCTGCATTTCAGTACAATTTTCCATTGTTACAACCTCTCGATACACCACAGCATCATCTGCAAAAAGCCTCAGTGAACTTGCGATGTCATCCACAAGGTCATTTACGTATTTTGTGAATAGCAACGGTCCTATGACACTCCCCTGCGGCACACCTGAAATCACTCTTACTTCGGAAGACTTCTCTCCGTTAAGAATGACATGCTGCGTTCTGTTATCTAGGAACTCCTCAATCCAATCACACAATCGGTCCGATAGTCCATATGCTCTTACTTTGTTCATCAAACCACCGCGCTCGTACCTCGGGTTCTGTTGACGGTAAAATGGTGGAGTCAGATGCCTTAGATAGCCCCTGGGTTAGGGACCATTTATATACCAAACAGAAGGATCGTCTTAATGTCAGTATCCTACAGTACAGCGTCAAAGTATGAGTATTACACACTTCCTCCTGCTTAGGCAAATGGAATGAATAGGTTGGTTCTTTTTGCACTTGATGTGGTTCAAATGGCTCTGAGCATTATGGGGCTTAACATCTGAGACTATCAGTCCCTTAGAACTTAGAACTACTTAAACCTAACTAACCTAAGGACATCACACACATCCATGCCCGAGGCAGGATTCGAACCTGCGACCTTAGCGGTCGCGCGGATCCAGACTGAAGCGTCTATAATCGCTCGGCCACATCGGCCGGCCACTTGATATGGTTTGCGATGGGCTTGATGGGACTTACGAAGGAACCATTAGTTCATGGGCGGTTTCTCTGGAAACCCCACAAAGACGGTTCTTCTTTTTTTTAGTACATCTTTGCCGTCACCGGCGGACCAAAACCCAACCGAGGATTTCTAGACAACTATGCATACCAGATGACTGAAACTTGTACGATATATTCCTAAGATCCTGATCTCCTAAGAAATTCTGAAGATTTTTAGATATCTTTCCAAAATACAAAGTTTTATAGTTGCCCTACTTATACACGCAGAATATGCACGTAAAAAGCTGTGTGAGGCGAAAACGTGACTTGTAAAGTAACTAAACTATCTTAATTTTACCGAACAATACGTTTCGTTTCATATGAGTTAAATGCCCTGCTGTAGCACGGAAAGGAGTGAACTAGCAGAGAAATGCTCCTATAGGAGCACAAAAAATGCAAATGCGTTCCTGTTTATTTAAAAGACTCTAACCGGAAAATGGGGCTTTAGCTGCCTCATTCTACCTTCCTCAGCACCAAAAATTTTCCAAAAAAATTGGTACGCGAACATATTCGCGTTTTTTTATGCTTAGAGAGAAGAGCGCAATGGCAGTGACAAAGAGACGGAAAAGAAATAAATACCGGAAGATAGTAGATAGTGATTGTGGTATAGAAAGAATGAAGTACTGTAATGACAGTGTGAGAGATAAGAGAGGGACACAGTGCCAGTGGACCATAGTTGACAGTGACTGAACAGTGCTAAGGGGGAGGAGGGGGAATAGGAAGTGGAATTGGGTGGGAGCCAGTGATAATGAGGGAGAGACAATGATGACGAGACACTGTAAAGGGAGAGCAGCAGTAGGAAGGAAGGCCTCATTCCTTCCTTCTTTCCTACTGCTGCTGTCTCTTCTCACTGCAGCAAGGGAGCAAGAGGGAGACAGTGACAGTGAGAGGAAAGGAAACTGTAGGCGCAGGAAAGGAGTGGGAGGACTGTTGCTGGGACACAGGAGGCAGTGACAGTGAGGCACAAGGAGATAATGAGTTGGGCTGTATGAGTGAGTGAGGGAGGGGAACTTGGAGTGGAAGGGTATGAGTGACTTAAGCGATGGACTAGCGGGTGTGAGTGAGTTACAGTTAGGGGAAGTTGTGGAAAAGCGCGAATACATTCGCCGCCAAAATTTTTGAAGGTATTGAGGAAAGTAGAATGAGGCAGCTGGTACTATCAGTCAGTCTCTTTTAAGTAAACATGAAAATATTTGCGTGTTTTATGCTACGACAGCAGCGTTTTCCCGCCTGTTAATCTTCATGAATGAAGATAATGAAATTTAAACTGTTGCTGAGTGATGAGAGAAGGGCGGCAAGGCAGATTCCATATTCCTAGATTTACGAAAAGCATTTAACACCGTGCCCCGCTGTAGACATTTAACGAAGGTAGGGCGTGCGGAATAAGTTCACAGGTATGTGAGTAGATCGAAGACTTCTTGAGTAACAGAACCGAGTACGTTGTCCTTGACAGCGAGTGTTCATCAAAGACAAGGGTGCCGTGAGGCAGTGTGATAGAACCGCTGTTATTTTCTATATACATTAATGGTCTGGCGGACAGGGAGAGAAGCAGTCTGCGGCTGTTTACTTATTATGCTGCGGGTACGGGAATGCGTTGTCGTTGAATAACCGTAAGAGTATAGAAGATGACTTAGACAAAACCGGTGGCAGCTAGCTGTAAATTTAGGAACATTTAAATTAATCCATATGAATAGGAACAACAAACCCGTAATGTTGAAATATGGCATTAGTAGTGTTCTGCTCGACAGAGTCATTTCGATTAATATGGGTGTAACGTTGGAAAGCGATTTGGAATGGAACGAGCGAGTAAGGATTGTATTAAGGAAGGCAAATGGTCGACTCCAGTTTATTAGGAGAATTTTAAGGAAGTGTAGTTCAGTTGTAAAGGAGACCGAATGTTCGAGGCTAGTACAACCTATTCTTGAGTACTGCTCGAGTTTTTGGGATGCACACCATTTCGGGTTAAAGGAAGACATCGAAGCAGTTTGGAGACGGGCTGCTAGATTCTTTACCGTTAGGTTCGAACAACACGCGAGATTACGTAGATGTTTGTGAATTCAGATGGGAATCCGTGGAGGGAAAGCTACGTTCTTTCCGAGGAACACTATCGAGAAAATTTATCGAACCGGCATTTGAAGCTGATTGCAGAACGATTCTACTGCCGCCAAAGTACATTTCTAAGGAGCACGGAGATATACAGATAGTCGTTTTCTCCTCGTTCTATTTTCGAGTGGAACAGGATTCAGAAACGGCTAGCAGTGGGTACAAGGTATCCTCCGCCAAGCATCGTACGGTGACTTGTGGAGTATGAACGTAGCTGTAGATGTAGAAGTGGGAAAAGATCTTTTTATTAATAGTTTAGTTAAAACCTATTGCATGTCTACCACAGAGAACTACCGAGCCGCCGGGCAGTTTCGGGAAATGGAGTTCCCCGGAAACTAATGTGGATGCTCGGAACACTCGCCACGGAGCAAGAGGCAGTACATAAAGCACCAGCGGATGTTTTCTGAATCAGAAACAAATTAAAATTTGATTACAAAACAGTCTGTCGTTCCATTATATTTATTCTGGACTGAAGTGTTTATATGAGGATTTGAGCGTTAAAAGTGGCCTCTGTTTATCTACAACTTATACAAAATAGGTAAATGTTTCAAATTTTTAGTAGCCGGCCAGAGTGACCGAGCGGTTCTAGGCGCTACAGTCTGGAACCGTGCGACCGCTACGGTCGCAGGTTAGAATCCTGCCTCGGGAATGGATGTGTGTGATGTCCTTAGGTTAGTTAGGTTTAAGTAGTTCTAAGTTCTGGGGGACTGATGACCTCATAGTGCTCAGAGCCATTTGAACCATTTGAACCAAATTTTTACTGTAATTCAGCGTAGTCACCAGCACTGTATACACCACATTTCCAGCGTTAGGGAAGTCGTAGTATAACCTTAGCAGCATTAGTTGTGTTGATAGAGTGCAGCGGCCTATTGCCCAACTAATCTCTGTAATAATTCTGAAGCGAATGTCACGAAGTGCTTCCTTCGGCTTAGGAATGAAACTGATGTTTCAAGAGCTTAAGTCTGGGGTAGTACAGCATTTCTCAGCTCCGTCGATCGAACAATTCAACCACAACTTGCGCCCTATGCGCCCGAGCATTGTCCTGAAAAATGATGGGCGTGTCCTGGAGAAAGTGTCGGCGCTTCTTTCTGTAAGCTGTTCATTTTTGGAACACAACCTGCGGCCAGCGTAGGGAAAAAGCGACAACACTGTCTGCAAGGCCCGCTCATCATTTTCCCGGACAATGCTCGGGCATTAATGACTTCCCAAATTGAAGGAAGAACTTCACGGCATTCGCTTCAGTGCTGTTATAGAGATTTGTCGGAACATTGGCCGCTCTACTCGAACTGTCAATACAACTGGCGCTGCTAAGGGTATCCTACGACATCCAGCAACGGGTTATACACAGTGCTGATGACTACTTTGAAGGAGAGTAAAATTTATTTAAATAAATAGTTGTCACTGTTAAAGTTCCAGTCCTCCTAGTTGCGCCCGGCCAGGGCTATGTCACCTAGCATTGATATTTTAAAAAGCATTTATGAAGTTTAATACTACGAGACGCAGTGCCCGTAATTCCGTTGGGGAATGCAAAACGTTTTTAAACCAGTGGCCAGTCTTTCCTTTAGAAAATGAACTGGTCCGAAAGAGTACTCTATTTATTTCCAAATAAGTTTGCTTAATTTTCAGTTTTAAATCCTGCGCCGAGCTAAAGTTGTTTCTTCCATGGATTAACATTTTGTGTTCAATTGTTTTGTTAATGACGTTTGTAGCATGTATGACCCTATTTATGATTTTTGTACTGCTAACTTAATTTTTACAAGTGATTTTTATTTAGGTTGCTTATTGCGGTGGTTCACCTGAAACAGACTCTAAAACGACCATACATCCAGGCTGAACTGCAGCCCTCCGGATTGGAGTCTGTCTAATAACTTTTAAATACACTAGTGTTTCTTTTAAGAAACGAAACCTCCACAACCTAAAGGAAGACTTATCGCGAATCTTGGCGAGCGAAATGAATGAATGCAATGTGATTGTCACAGTTTGACGTAAGAATTACTTGTATGGATGATGAAAACGGAATGTCGTGAAGAGTAGCGAAAAAAGTCCTCTTAATGTACTTTTAGCACTTTACTGGTCACGTGAACGAATATTTCGTCGAGTATTTTGTGACAGAACCCTGTTTAAGCACTAGCTCTTTCGCCAGTTGGTTCCACTATTTTTAACGCGGAATTCCACAGAGACAACACTAGGCGTCAGGTTGCCACAAGTCGCATGCTACATATTATCTAGTGTTGTCATGTTTTGGTGTGCGACATGAAACTCTGTTTCGAAATTGTCCAGAAAAATGTGTCGCAGAATGCAAGTT
This sequence comes from Schistocerca piceifrons, assembly GCF_021461385.2. Lineage (NCBI taxonomy): Eukaryota > Metazoa > Arthropoda > Insecta > Orthoptera > Acrididae > Schistocerca > Schistocerca piceifrons. The sequence continues at coordinate 400,228,573 of NC_060143.1, read as the reverse complement.
GTCTTTGTTTGTACAATGCTCCTCACTCAAGTGGTTCAGATGGCTCTGAGCACTATGGGACTTAATATCTGAGGTCATCAGTTCCTAGACTTAGAACTACTTAAACCTAACTAACCTAAGGACAGCACACACATCCATGCTCGAGGCAGGATTCCAACCTGCAACCGTAGCGGTCGCGCGGCTCCGGACTGAAGCGCCTAGAACCACTCGGCCACAGCGGCCGGCTGCGTCTCACTCAGTTCCATTGAAGCAACATCAGAGATTTGCACCATGTCCTTGCAAACGGGAGCAGCAGCTATGTTCTTGGTCGTAGCGTTTAAGAACGAAAGACAACGAAAAAGAAGAAAGCCAAGATGGCGGAGAAAAGAATTTATTGTTAAGGGTCAAGAAGCTCGTAATGAACTTTTTAGGAAATGGCCATGAAGCTTTGTTACAAAATTACACCAATAAGTTTAGACAATTTTAGGTATCTGCTAGATAACCACATGCCTATGATAAGATGATCAGTCACTAAATAGCAGTACCGGCTTTGTCAGGTTGGTAGCGACTTTGGAGATACTTAGCTACAGTCACCTCTCATTGATGTACATGATACGGATCTGTGAACCAAGTACCTCAACGATTAGCCCACAAATATGCAGGACTATAATGTGTGTCATTCAAAACGATTGCACAAGTGATACATACGCATCGCAATGCTGTCTTTAAATTCTTGATTTTCTTCTTGATTGCAAACACTGTAATCATATTTTAAGGTAAGCTTATCGTTCTGTAACCTGTGATCTTTGTAGTCACTTCTTTTAAAGTCTCAAATACACGTGAATTTTACAATCTTTAATAAGTGAAATCTTTTTCTCAATCGCTCACCGCATATTGCAAGTCAGAAGGCGTACGGATACACCGACTGACGGATGGCTGCTAACAAGGTGCAACACGTTCGTTCTTGTCGACAGGCCGGACATGTTGCTGCCATGCGGAGAATTGCTTCTGTCACCCTGCTCGAAGTGCTCCTTTGGAAATGCGCCTTTACTGCATCGAGAGTTGGTGGTTAACAAAGCTATAGTAGTAATTAACGGTATAGTGTTGAAAGAATAGTAGCAGCCTCTTTTCATCAGATAGCACAAAGCATCATGGTTATTTCAAATTGACACTGAGTTTCAAGGGTACTTTCAGTGTGAGGTCGATATGCCGTGATAGCATAAAACCTCTTCATCGACCTTAATTTTGTATTTCGGAAGTTCGCCGGCCAACGTTAGCGGTACCGAAAAGTTCTTCTGCACCGTCCACCATACTGGCGTGGGATCTCGTAAAGCCAGACGGGCGTCGGTGGGAGGAATCTCGTGGCGGCACAAATTATGTGAGGGACTGCAGCAGTGGTTAGTTAATCAGACAGTTAACGGGTGACAATGTCAGCTATCAGTACTAATACATTTGTGAAACATCGCGCGCCTCGTCTAGACTGGCGAGACAGTGATAAATATTCTGTAATGATAAAATGATTCTCAATATTTTCTCTGAAATTAATATCTTTCAGGACTACCTTTCACAGTTATAAAAATCCTTTGGAAAGACATAATCGTCGTTTTTTACTTTGTACGCTATTCATTCATTAACTCCACTGTTGCTAATTTGTTCGTTTTCAAGTGAACTGTTGCCTTATATAGGAAGTACTTCACAGGAATGAAACATTCCATACAACATACGTGCAAATTTTACTGGCTACAGAAAAATAAGTGTTAGAATGTAAACCCAGCAAATATAGAAGACGACAAGCAAACGTAATTGATTAGCTTCAGAGTTGCCTTCTGTAGATTCCACTTCCGGCTGCAGTGTGATCTCGAATTCTCTTGACGATACCACGTGCAGCTCTTCTGAGATCGTCTTGGCGTTCTTTTTTGTGAGCCGCGCTATTGATAATCCGAAGGATCAGTTCGTCTATTGTGCTTAATTTTTCTTTTTAGGTTTTGCCTTTCAACCATCACTGTATGCGAAATTTCAAAACAGTAATGGTCGGGGGGCTTGGTGGCCAAGAAATATGACCATTTCTGCGGAGCCATGTTGCGAGGAATGTTAAGTTTTCACCTTTGTTAGATGATGTGGCACGCGACGACTAGAATCTGCAAGCGCGCATTCATGTTGGAAGAATATACCCATTGTTGTAGCCGAGGAAATTTGTTCCAGTAACGCTGGAAGCCTGTTTTCAAGAACGTTTATATAACAGGACGTTGTAAGATCGTGCAGTAACATAGCAGAACTAATCAACTGATTGTCGGCCGGGGTGGCCGAGCGGTTCTAGGCGCTACAGTCTGGAACCGCGCGACCGCTATGGTCGCAGGTTCGAATCCTGCTTCGGGCATGGATGTTTGTGATGTCCTTAGGTTAGTTAGGTTTAAGTAGTTCTAAGTTCTAGGGGACTGATTGTCTGTTACGCTACAGTACAAGTACATATTTACAGGGAAGCGTTCGGTAAAATGTGTCTGCACAGAGGCATGTAGAATTCGTCGGACCTCCGAGGTGACTTACGAATGCTACTGATGCCGTCGCGAGGGGAAGTACCACAATCAATAAATAGTGTTAATGGAATTAGTCGGCGGTTTGCAACTAGGCAACGACAAATTCCAATCGTCCACCTTTATCTCTTTTTCGAAGGTGTGGAATCTGCTGTCAGTTACAAGGATAGAGGCTGTACACACGTAAAATCCAACATGTTGTTGCATATGGACCACCGATACGGGTAGACTTCTGAGTGTGCTTGTCGAAGCATTACGTTCTACAAACTAAATAAGGTCTTCTATTTCACCTGTATTCTGTTCATTCGCACGTTCAGATGAGAAGTGACGGCTGAACACTTCACCAGTCATTCACAGTTTAGTGAAAACCCGAGTAAACACGCTTGAATATGGTACTCCGCGGTTAGGAGATCGTCTACCGTATTCTTTACAAGCAGCAACAGCAGCGCTTCCATTACAAAACTCGTACAAAAAACCATAACGTCAGATTCAGCATTTGTAAATATGTGTGCCATGTTTAAACAGTGCAGTGGGATTAGCCCGCAACCCACAGTATCAGTAAAAATTTGGTTATGTAAGTTCAAGTACAACTTCTCAACTTTAACTTTCAAACCAAAAGAGATCGATAAATGGCAGCTGGAGTGCCAAAACGCGAAATGAAGATCTGTCTTAGTAACTGGCTTTATCTCCATTACCAATAAAAACTGGGCGCATGTTATTTGTAACGTTTTATTTTAAATGGTTTTTGGATCACTTCCTAAAATATCAACTGCTTTTCCTGAAACGCCCGTATATACTTAAGCACTCCGTCGTCAGGCCACGAGTGGCCTACCGGGACCATCCGACCGCCGTGTCATCCTCAGATGAGAATGCGGGTAGGAGGGGCGTGGGGTCAGCACACCGCTCTCCCTGTCGTTATGATGGTATTCTTGACCGAAGCCGCTACTATTCGGTTGAGTAGCTCCTCAGTCGGTATCACGAGGCTGAGTGCACCCCGAAATATGGCAACAGCGCATGGCGGCTGGATGGTCACCCATCCAAGAGCCGGCCACGCCCAAAACCGCTTAACTTCGGTGATCACACGGGAACCTGTGTATCCACTGCGGCACGTATGTACTTACGAGATATTTAAAATTTTGACATGTGCTGAAAAAAATTACTGTACTACACTTGAAAATAACTGCATGTCTGAAATAACAGTAATGAATTCTCCGAATAAATAGTTGTAACAGTCAAAAGGAACAATGATGTCTTTCAGAAAGGTGTATAGGGAGCCAATACACCAGGAAGAACATATGGTGGCATGAACTGCCGCGAGTCTGTTGAATTGTAACGAAAAGGCACTGAAGATGGCTATTTATAGGCGAAATCTAGATTTTCAAGAATAATAAATACTAATGGGATTGCGACTGACTGCTGTGTGCCTCTCCTCCCTTCTTACTATTTGTTCGCATGCTTTTGCAACGCACCCATTCGTGTCCACTGGTGTTATTCACACCCGTGTGAACGCTGTCAGTTTGCGTACTCGCAACGCGCTACACTTTCAGATCGATGTCCCGTAAATCTCCGTAGGCCGACATGCATCCAGCAGATAGTGGGCCAACTTCCGTAACCCAGCTCCTTGCCCTGTGAAACATGGAGCACGCCAACGACAGGCCACACAGCTCGTGACCTCCATACAGTTCTTTTCTCCACGTTCACAAACTTTCGTTATGCTCTTTCTTTTGCGCCCATTCCGTAATTTCCTTTTTTGTTGACTACAAATGCAATTCATTTAATTAAGTTTATAATATTCATCATTTTTATTTGCAGCTCCTTGTATTGGCCGCGTTTGCAGTTAAAATTGTTGGATGTGAGCCCCACCAGAGCAACAACACACACACAAATCAAAATGGCACATACTCACCTACAGTAACAAGATTGTTCACAGAATAGGCAACATATTAAAGAAACAGGGACTCCAAATTGGATACAGGACGGAGAACACAACACAGAAAAATATCAGAACACAAGAAACACCCATTGCTGAGCATTATGGAACTTAACATCTGTGGTCATCAGTCCCCTAGAACTCAGATCTACTTAAACCTAACTAACCTAAGGACATCACACACATCCATGCCCGAGGCAAGATTCTAACCTGCGACCGTAGCGGTCGCGCGGTTCCAGACTGTAGCGCCTAGAACCGCTCGGCCACTCCGGCCGGCGATAAATTTAACAGATCAGGAATATATGAACTCACATGCAATACTTGCCAGTGAGTGTACATAGGACAAACATGCAGAAACTTCAAAACAAGATATTCAGGACATCTCAGAGCTGTAAAAAGCAACAGCTCCCATAGCACATTTGCTGACCACCTTGTAGCCAACGATCACCAGAAAAACAAAATAGAAACAGACTTAAGAATACTAAAACCCAGCCACAGCCTATACAGCAAACTGACTATTGAGGAAAACTTCCATATGCAGAAGGCAATAGCCGTAGGAAAAACAGGTCTTAAACGAATACACTACACTCTGCAAGGGCACACTATTTAACACATAAAAGGAACTTTACAGATAAAAACAGCATAAACAGATAGTCTACATACACACACACACACACACACACACACACACACACACACACACACGAAAAATAGATACACTAAAATCTGCAAAGACGCACCATTTACACACAAAAGGAATACCATATAAAAGACAACACACACAGCTAAGAAGCACACAGAAAACGCACACACACACACACACACACACACACACACACACACACACAAGATAAAATGCAAACAAAATTCAAATTTGGCGCCGAACTCTCTGGTGAACAATTTAACACTGACTGGGCTGGGACACACAACAAACCACAACCACACTGTGTTTTGCTGAAGTGAAAAGTGTTTTACTACGTTATTTGTGGAAAATACTTATTATAGTTACGTGTGCATCACAACACCTCAGCATGGTGCGGAGAATGGAAGTGCTTGCCACGCGAAAACGTAAGTAAAAACGAAAATAGGCGCGAAAACATCGCGAAAAGCTAAATTACATTCTAGAAGATAGGTTAACTCCCAGCATAAAACTTTCTCATCAACACCGTTTGGTTGCAAATGACGAGCTACCTGTAGTAATTAACACAAAAGTGATCCAGAAAATTCATGCACACCAAATGTAAAGGTATTTACAAAAAGAAACGATCGGTTGTTTAAACTAAAAATGCACATAATTTTATAATTATACAACAAAAATGTTCACATTGGAGAATAAATATAAACGAAAACCCACTGGTAATGGCACAGTGGTGCCGAAACATGTTTGGGTACTGTGAAAAACGGTGTTTTGCATAACTGGCGGACCTCACATCCAATAAGTTTATAATGTTTATTTATTTTCCAGTCCAACAGGTTTCACATATTCGTATGAGGCATCTTCAGCATTTCTTATACCTCCTAGGTTCCACGCAAGAGCCAATGAGTACATGAATAGGTGTACCCATTGGCTCTTGTGTAGAACGTAGATGAATACAACTTAAGTTCCACTAAACTATATGCCTCAATTAGTCATTGTCACTATTAGACATAAGCGTGCTTGCTAATTGTGACACGCTGTTAAGTGGAAACATGTTTGGTTGAAAACGAAGGTAAACATTCAAATATAAACGACTGATAATATTAACTATTATCTACAGATTAAACATCATATACATCACAGATGTTTGAGTCTTGAAAAACATCTCTGGAATCATACAGTTTCGTTTGATTAAAGTGGCTGTGCTTGCATTTCAGGCAGAACCCCCGTTTCATATGCAGCCGAGGTGCTACTCCAGTACAGTTGGAGAGCCTCTACAATGCTGTTTGAGTTTAAGGGTAGTAACAAGTGGGCTGAGAGGAATGGGAATTTGGATTGAGGAGGGAAGCGTGTAATGGTAGTCGGTACAGTTGTGCGAAACAGCTGTACCACGGTTGCGTAGTGGTTAGTGCATCTGCCTATTGAGCAGGAGATCCAGGTTTGAATCCTGGTCTTGATACAAATTTTCATTCGACGCTTCAGTCTGGATATACGCATAAATCAGAAACTAGAAAGTTGCTTCATGAAGTTCTTCCCCCTCTAGTTCAATGTTGTACGTCTTTTTAATTACTCTATCTACTTCATCTAATCGTCAGTACACTACTGTAACTCTAAATTAACAAAAGGCTTATATTTTCTTTTACTTTGAACTGGTTATCGTCCACGTTTCATTTCCGTATAAGGTTACTCTACAGATAAATACTTTAAGAAAAGACTTTCAGAAACGTAATTTTGTATTCGACGTTAGCAAATTTCTCTCTTTCAGAAACGCTTTTCTTGCTGTTGCCAGTCTGCACATCGTATTCTCTCCGTCTCACCCATCGTCACTCATTTTACTGCCCTAGTAACAAATCTCCTCCAGTACTGGTAGCTCTCATTATCTTATCTAATTCTCTCTGCATCGCCTGAATTAATTTGACTGCATTTCATTACCCTTTTTCTTTCGTCTCATAATTTCTTCCGAAGACGCTATCCCTCACGTTCAACTGCTCTTGGAAGTTGCTTTTGCCGTTTCTGATAGGATTACAATGTCATCCGCCAACCTTACTGTTTTTATTTGTTCTCCTTAAACTCTAATTCGGTCTGGTCCCTTTAATCCCACAAACCAACCAACCTAAACTCTAATTAATTTTCTAATTTTTTCTTGGTTTTCTTTACTGCGTGCTACAGTTTGAATAACATCGGGGATATGCAACAATGCGGTCTCACTCCCTTTTCAGTTGCTACCTCCGCCGCGCGGGGTAGCCGTGCGTTCTAAGGCGCCTTGCCACGGTTCGCGCGGCTTCCCCCGTCGGAGGTTCGAGTCCTCCCTGGGGCATGGGTGTGTGGTTGGGTTGTTTGGGGGAAGAGACCAAACAGCGAGGTCATCGGTCTCATCGGATTAGGGAAGGACGGGGATGGAGGTCGGCCGTGCCCTTTCAGAGGAACCATCCCGGCATTTGCCTGGAGCTATTCAGGGAAATCATGGAAAACCTAAATCAGGATGGGCGGACCCGGGATTGAACCGTCGTCCTCCCGAATGCGAGTCCAGTGTGCTAACCACCGCCACCTCGCTCGGTCCATGGGTGTGTGTGTTGTCGTTAGTGTAAGTTAGTTTAAGTTAGATTAAGTTGTGCGTAAGCCTAGGGACCGATGACCTTAGCAGTTTGGTCCCATAGGAACTTACCACAAATTTCCAAATTGCTGCCTTCATTTCATGCCCTTTGACTCTTATAACTCCAATGTGGTTTCTGTACAAGTTTCAAATAGCTTTCTCTCTCAGAATTTAATATGTAATAAGTTTTTTCGCATCGGATGCCGCAGTCACAAAGTTATTAAAAACAATTCCACTGTCCGTCTTGCCTGTATTACGATCCTCAACATTTACTTCACACGACCAGCTCATTTCTGCGATTTGCCATTTCGGAGTACTTACGCTTATCGTCGTTTTTCATCGATGAGCAGACTGGAACTGATGTCATTTGAGGAGGTACCTGAATGAGAATTGGCGGTTCCCAAGGTCTGCAAAGTCAAGGTCGGGAGATCAGTTTGCTGACCCCGGGTCCCTTCATATCGCATACAAATGGCACCATTGACATAGAATGGCTCGACGGTCAGTCCTTCACGATTAGGACGTCTGTGACCATAACGGTGGAGCATTACTCTTATTCCAGTAAATTTTTGCAGTCATTTAAATGCTGTAGTAGATTCGAACGAGAACAACGTTACATACTCGCCAACGATTAAAATGACATTACTGCCATAATGGCATACATATAGTGGTCAGCCAGAACATTATGACCACCTCCCTAATAGCCGGTAAGTCACCCTTTGACACGGACAACAGCGGCGATGCGCCGTGGCATAGTAGCAATGAAGCCTTGGTAGGTCGCCGAAGGGAGTTGTCACCCCATTTACACACGCAAGTCACTTAATTCCCGTAAACTTCGGGGAAGGGCCGATGGGCTGTGACGCCACGTTCAATCACATCCAAGATGTATTCAATTGGGTTCAGATACAGCGAGTTGGGGGGTCAGCACATAAATTGTAACTCGCCACTGTGTTTCTCGAACCATTCCATCACACTCCTGGTCTTGTGACATGGCGCATTATCTTGTTGAAAAACGCCACTGCCGTCAGGAAACACGATCGTCATGCAGGGGTATGTGCTCTGCAACCAGTGTACGGTACGCCTTCGCCGTCATGTTGCCTTGCACGAGCTCCACTGGACCCATGGCTGCCCACGTGAATCTTCCCCAGAGCCAGCTTGTCTCCATCCCGTAGTACAGGTGTCAAGGAAATGTTCTCCTGGAAGACCAGTGTGCCCAGCCTATGACGTCCGACATCTGGAATAAGGGATGACTGTCCAACTCTACGACATCTGGACGTGGTTTCACCTTGGTTTCGCCACGTGTTGAAGACGCTCACTAGAGCACTCCTCGAACACCAGGCAAGCTGTGCAGTTTCCGAACTGCTCGTGTCGATCCTCTGGGCATCACAGTGTGCCCTTGGTCACACTCAGATAGGTTCCTCGTCTTCCCCATTCACGTATTATGCAGCAACACCAACAGGTTTATGTTAGTTTTGTGTGAGTGACCCACATAAGCTCTATAGGGAATTCTAATGTACTATTACCGCCCTTGGTAATTATTTCTAATTGTAACATGTTGGCTTTGTGAAGCATATAACGCACTTGGCGAAGCCACAGCGTCTGTCCAGACTAGTCCCAACCACAAAGGAAGAGATAATAATAAAATTAATCCTTTTATTGTGATCACAGATTCGAACTTCCAATAAAATTCCCAGTAAATTGATACCAAACAGAGAACGCTCGGCCAATAAACCAACAAGTCGCAATCTTAATAACTCAATTAATACTAGTAATTTTCGCAGGACCGCAGGTATTGTCTTCAAAGAGAATCATTGGTTGGAGTGGGGGAGGGGGGGATAACTTTGGCATTCCCTATTTATTTAATGCAGAAAACGTTCAAGATGGCGAAATCTAGCTTGGTTCCCTACCCGTTATTTCGGATGTCGGTGAAGATACGTGGTGGAGGATACAAAGTCATCCCCGTTCTGGAAATCTGCCCCAGTTCAGGCCACCCACCGTGAAGACAAGAATTCGGTCTCTCCAGTCGGCCACAACAGCCGGGACAATTCCACCTCTATCTTCTGTTAGGTTGGGTACAAAGACCTTTTTATACACCACTGAGGTGCATTATAGTTCGCCGACCGATTCTTTGAATAGTACGGGGAGCAGTTCTCGTCCCCTTTCCGTTGCAGTTACGGAAGGTGTCGACATCGCAAGGTTCGTCGTGCGGCATTTACCACCATTTTGTGACAAGTATCGCCCTCCATTATATTGGGAGCATCCTCGGGTTAACTAGCCGCTGATTGCTGGAGATGTTTACAATTACGAAGCACGCTGCAACTACGACGGTAGTTACATCTGCACCGCGTGATACCGCGCTGAATATCGACAAGTAACGTGGTAAGTTGTGTAGCCCGGCCCCTGTTATTGTGACGGCTGGCTTCTTTGTTGTAGTGATTCATATTAATTCATTTTGCTCTCTCTCTCTAGGGATTGGTACGAAGAACTTAATTATCTGTCAGATCGTTTCTTCTTTTGGCGTGTCGTACAGCTACTCCATCATTGCTTGTCTGACGGCTGCTTTATTGTGAGTGATACTTTAGGAACATGGGACAAATCTGCCTCTCATTTATGTGTCCATTTCTGAATAGATGCTTTGTTAGACGATACTGACTCTGATTGGTCCGTAATTTCCCTGCAGTCTCTTTAATTAATTACAAGGCGACTAAACACCGTCTGTAGGAAACGAAGACCGACGTCTGGGACGGAAGATATGCAGGTGAATGATTTGCTTGGGAACAACGATAGTTTTACAATTAATTCAGACTCTTAAGAGATGACAGAGACCCCAGCCATAGCTACAGCTATTCTCCCAAACACCTCACACGCTACACACTCAGTAACTAACTGTAGTTTGAAATTCTCCCGGCGTTCCATAGTTACGTTGTAACACACACACACACACACACACACACACAACAGAGAGAGAGAGAGAGAGAGAGAGAGAGAGAGAGAGAGAGAGAGAGAGAGATTGACTTACTGTTCATATCTACTTTGGTCACAGACGTTTACCGGATTGGCTACCAATGTCTTCCGACTATTTCCTGTGGGGTTATGTGATGCGTCAAGTGTTTACACGAACAAAGCGAGAACTATTCCTGAGTCAAAAGACAAAATTGAGCGTGTCTTTTCGGAAATATATCCAAAAATGTGCGAGAATGTCATTAAAATTTTCGTTGAAAAATGTTTGTAAACAGAATTTTGGCAAACAATTATCCAACATTGTTTTCCATAAGTCACCGCATTTTAAGTCGGGTAGTAACTAACACGTAAGCTTTTTTTAAAATTATAATATTTTCTGAAGTTGGTACTGGAACGTTATTCGCACTGAATAATACTATGTATGATATGTTACTTGGCAGAGTTATAAAGCTCAATTTCACAAGAAAAAAAATTCGTTGGTTTTTACGTATTTTGTCCACCTTTTACACTTTGGTTGTTTAAATTTTTGGAAAACTACGTCGGTCATGAGATTATTATGTGTAAATCAGTCATTTCTGCCGCAAAAATGTTTTGATTGGATCGTACATGATTACAAATAGAATATGTCCAACAGCTCACCTAGATTGTCAAAAAATCTGTCAACTTGTTCCTTGCTGAAACTTGCTACTCGGTGAAAGCTCGTGAATTCATCTGTCCTCAGCCCGAAGTCCTCATGTCTGTTCATAAAATCTTAGTAAAAACATTTTACTTGCTGTAACTTTTTTTCTTATTGAACCAATGCTTTATTTTCAGATACTGTACATGTTTATATACTAGATTTAAGAAGTCGTATATACTCAAAGACGTAAGCTGGCTATATAAAGTTTTGCACTGATCGTACATTACTGTTTCCTGTTCGTCATTGAAAGTTCTTGGAGAGGATGTATAATTTCCCAATGTATTGATTGTAGCTGAATAGTATTTCATAATTGTTGTTCTGATTGTAATTTTAGCAAGTCTTAGTGTTTCTGCCGTTTTCGTCATGTTATTTTCGTCCCATTTATGTCCTGACTTCCCCATCTTGCCCGTTAAAAATGTAAACTGTAAAAATTCAACATATTACGCTTTCAATTTTGTGCGAACCTGAAAATGTTCTGTGCGATACAACCCTAACGTGGAGATGTAGTTTTACATCCCCATTGCTATTACTTGGGTTAGATATTGTCACAGCCTAAATACATAGAATAATATCAGATGTATCTAGAGTTGTAAAGCTACAGGACGCTAGTGTAGACTATCTTAAGTAAGCGTAGCACTCTGTCTTCAGGCCATAAGTGGCTCATCGGGACCATCCGACCGCTGTGTCATCCTCAGCGGAGGATGCGGATAGGAGGGGCATGTGGTCAGCACACCGCTCTCCCGGTCGTTATGATGGTTTTCTTTGACCGGAGCCGCTACTATTCGATCGAGTAGTTCCTCAGTTGGCATCACGAAGCTGAGTGCACCCCGAAAAACGGCAACAGCTCATGGTGGCCCGGATGGTCACCCATCCAGGTGCCGGCCACGCCCGACAGCGCTAAACTTCAGTGATCTGGCGGGAACCGGTGTACCCACTGCGGCAAGGCAGTTGCCAACTAAGCGTAGACTATGGTAATTTTCGTAGTAGCTTTAGTTAGTCAAGGTCGCAACCACATTACCTATATGTTAAATGAGTTGCATAAATATCGACCGTCATCTCTTTTCGATCGGTTTGTTTGCGTGTGCGATCAGTGTCTTAGTAGATTCCTCTAGAAATCGGAAGTGGTGAACTGTCTAGAAACTCAAAGATACACTATAAAGGCCCACGTAACCAAAATAACATTTTTGTTCTACACAGTTATTCCCCTGTCTGTTACTTAAAAATAAACAGTATTTATAACAAACTTGAACTTGTCTATGTTTCATTCAGATTTCATTAGAAAATTGTTGATTTGTAACATGAAACAGAGGGTAGTTGTAAAAATGAAAAAAAAATAACAATACATATGTGTAATTCAGCGCTAGAAAACGCAATTTTCTCAACAAAAAAAAAGGTAAAATTAAAAAGAAAAGTAAGACAAAAACATTTCAAAAATGGCTTCAGTACTTCGTCGAGCGTGTATAAAACATGTTTCTGTTATTGCTAAATAACTTATCAGTTGTTTGCTAAACGCTTATGAGTAATAACAGGAAACTCTTGCCTTTGATCTTGATGATGAACTTTCTGATGAGTACAAAATAACAACAATAGTTCTGGATTTTTTGTGTTTGTGCACGTAAACTGCACTTGCATGACAAGAAACTGTTTTGGTTAACTAAAAGCGCAAAACTTACGGGAGCAGCTAATTCTTGTTTCTTATAAAATGCAATTTATATTTCCTAACGATATAAAATGTACAGTGGACTAGCGCTGTATGATGTGCGGTTCTAATTGTGTGCAAAATAAAATAAAAAAGAGCAGCTGTCTACTCCTAGTTTCTCTCCCACGCATTGGTTCAAATGGCTCTGAGCACTATGGGACTTAACATCTGTGGTCATAAGTCCCCTAGAACTTAGAACTACTTAAACCTAACTAACCTAAGGATATCACACACACCCATGCCCGAGGCAGGATTCGAACCTGCGACCGTAGCAGCAGCGCGGTTCCAGACTGAAGCGCCTAGAACCGCTCGGCTACAGCGGCCGGCTGGATGGTTGTAAAAATAAAAGAAATAACAATACAAATTTGTCATATAGCGCTAGAAAACGCAGTTTTCTCAAAAAAATGTAAAATTAAAAAGAAAAGTAAGACAAAAACATGTCAAACATAGCTTCAGTAATTAATCGAGCGTATATAAAACATGTTTCTGTTATTGCTAAGTAACTTCCGCGCTTATCAGTAATGACAGTAAACTCTTGCCTTTGATCATGATGAATGTTCTGCTGAGTACAAAACAACAACAATAATTGAGGATTTTTCGTGCTTGTGCACGTAAACTGCACTTGCATGAAAAGAAATTGTTTTGGTTAAGTAAAAGCGCAAAACTTACGGGAGCAGCTAATTTTTGTTTCTTATAAAATGCAATTTATATTCCCTAACGATATAAAACGTACAGTGGTCTGACGCCGTATGATATGCGGTTCTAATTATGTGCAAAATAAACAAAAAAAAAAGAGTAAGTGTCGGCTCTTAGTTTCTTTCCCGCGCAGTCATTTATGTTTCTTTCCTTACCAATGCTACCAATATTACCGGTAATCCTACCATTTACTACGTCATTTACGTACTGTATCAAAACTATCGAATCGTAGTTTTGGTAGGGCGCAACTCTGGTTGTATCTAAAGACACAATAAAATGTTATACTACTTACTTATGGACAAAGCAGGGCATTGCAAAGTTGAGTTGGTGCACCGGAAAACTCACTAGCAACAGAGACCATGTTATAATTCCGAAACGCGCTGTTAGTTTGATTCAAAATCTCAGGATTGGTCTTGTGTCTTCATAATTCAGACTGCAGTGGCGCGCCACAGACGCTGTCACTAGCGCTAGAGGTTTCGATCTTAGAGTTTAAAATAAAAATATTTCAACATCTAGAGTAAGTAATGTGTTTGTTTGAAAAAACTGCGCATTCTCATTCGAACACCCTTTATAAATGAGTACAGTCGTTTCTAATGGTATCGGAGCTTGCGTCTTGTCACGTCGGACGCTGGAAGCCGGCCTGCTCACAAATGAGGAGATCCTGTGAGGCTGCAGTGGCAGGGAGGAGGAATGAGTGGACGTAATTGTGGGCCGACTTGGCGCGGCGGGGTCCGCGAGGGATCAATGTGATAATAGGGATAAGCGGCACGAGAAATAACATCCCATCCTTCCGCCCGCAACTGGGTCACCGCCCTAAAGGGGATAGATGGCTGGGTCGGTAGGTAGGGGGCGGGCGGCCGCGCACAAAGGGCGCACCCCCAGCTCCTGAAGGGCTGGAGGGGCAGCGCGTGTCGCGGAAGCCTCGGTCTCGCCGCGTTAAAGCTCTGTGTACGTTACGTACTAGCCCCAAAAAAATTGTTCAAATGGCTCTGAGCACTATGGGACTTAACATCTGAGGTCATCAGTCCCCTGGTACTTAGAACTACTTAAACCTAACCTAAGGACATCACACACATCCGTGCCCGAGGCAGGATTCGAAATTGCGACCGTAGCGGTCGCGCGGTTCCAAACTGAAGCGCCTAGAACCGATCGGCCACAGCGGCCGGCCAACTGTCTCCACTCTGTGCTTTATTCTATTTCACAGTTGCTGTCATCTTGACGCGGAAGACCGGTTTCATGGCGTCTATCGATGCAAGTCTCCTCATCTTCTTTACCTACATCCATTTGAACCTGCTTTCTTGGCCGTAGCCTCCTCCATTATTAAACTTACGATTCTTTGACGGTGTAGGGTGACTCCTACCAAACGATCTCTTCTTGTACTCTAGTCTCTCTATAACCGCAGTTTGTCATCCTCCTGTATACCGGAAAACACTGGAGAGTTTAGAGCAGTGGTCGCCAAACTTTTTTTTCCCCAAGAGCGAGAACGGACATTGTGTTTTATCACCTCGTGCCGCTTGTGTACCAATCTTATTATTAACTGGTAACCTACATAAATTGGTATGCTATGAGTCTAGCTGTTGTAAGGGCACGATACGTTGGCTGCCGCTCCGCCCACAGCTCGTGGTCGTGCGGTAGCGTTCTCGCTTCCCGCGCCCGTGTTCTCGGATTCGATTCCCGGCGGGGTCAGGGATTTTCTCTGCCTCGTGATGACTGGGTGTTGTGCGATGTCCTTAGGTTAGTTAGGTTTAAGTAGTTGTAAGTTCTAGGGGACTGATGACCATAGATGTTAAGTCCCACAGTGCCCAGAGGCATTTATTTTGGCTACCTACCGCCCCCCCCCCCCCCCCCAAGCACTGTTCGTTGAAAGTCGGCACCATTCGGAGCACTTCGTGTGTATTGTTCTGTTTCAGATTCAAGCCTCCTTGAGCTTCCCCAAAGCATTGTAATTGCCTGGCTAAGTTTTATTGTGTTGTCAGTGTAAGCGAATAATTAATTTTTTTGCAACAGTAACTCTAAATGCACTGCTGATTCTGAGACACGATCACAAATAATGTTTACTAAGTGTTTTGAATGTCATTTTTGTCCTGCCCATTGTTTTATATTACAGCATTCTTAATTTAATTTCATATTCCTTGCTACAAATGTGTACCGCGTTTTAATATCACCGTCTCTATAATGCACATTGACGAATCCATGTCACTTCTGTGTCAAAATTTGTACCGTAGCAATGCATTTGTACGAGTCGCGCGTGCTTGTCGGTTGTCAGTACTGCAAGAAAAAACAGTAAAACATTCCCCGTGTCACATCTCTGACTCCCCTGCCCGTGAGGTCAACGACCAACTTTACTTAGCTCACAGCCGAATTCATCAGCGTCAATTAAAATTAGGCAGATCTTAGAATGTTACTGTTAATACAGGGTGAGTCAGGAAGAAAGGTACATGCTTTGAGGGGTGATAGTATTAGTGATTCTGAACAAGAAAACTTCATTTGGTCGAATGCCATATTCCGAATGGTTTCCGAGATAGAACATATTTAATACCAATTTTGTACGTTTTTCTTGAATAGCTCGAAAACCGCACCCTCCAGAGAAAACGTGTCGCAGTACAAAATTAAACTATATTAAATTTCCTGCAAAAAAGATCCTGTTCATTGTTTCCTGGAACTGATGGTTTGTGCGAAGAGAGCGCGAGAATGTTGAAAAACTCGCTCGATGCGCTATAGCTTACGTAGCTTTTGTAGGCCAATGTGAGGTAGTTTCCTGACTTGAGAGACCACAACTTCCTCTATCAAACTGTTGGTGTCAACCTGCTGCCTCAATATGCTACCTCAAATTGGCCTACAAAAGCTACGTAAGCTACAGCGCATCCGCGTCGAGCGAGTTTTTCAACATTCTCGCGCTCTCTTCGCACAAACCATTAGCTCTAGAGAAAAAAATGAATAGGATCTTTTTAGTAGGAAGTTTAATATAGTTTAATTTTGTACTGCGACACGTTTTCGCTGGAGGGTGCGGTTTTCGAGCTCTTCATGAAAAACGTACAAAAGTGGTAGTAAATGTGTTCTATCTCGGAAACCATTCGGAATAGGGTATACGTCCGTATGAAGTTTATTGTTCAGAATCACTAATACTATTACCCCTCTAAGAATGTACCTTTCCTCCTGGCTCACTCTGTGTAAGTGCCTTTGTCTGTTACTGACCTACTCTCTTGAAAAACACTAAACGTCAATTTACGTTTTTGGATTCGGCTGTTATTTACAAGATGCACGTTATTACAACACACGGCTGAGAACCGCAGGCTGCACTAATAACTGGTTCGGGCCGAATGCGGCTTCTCCACAGCCAATCGTGGCAATCAGTCGGCTACGGTCCGTCAGTGTACAAGTCATGTTTGTTGCAGAAAGCGTAGTGGCAGTCGCCGGCGCCTATAACTTGACGTTCTGTAGCCTCGTTGGATGACGTTTCCGGATACGGGGTCCTATCCTCAATTTATTCCTCAAGACATCCTCTAGAACTCTTCGAAGGCCGTCGGTATCGTATCATCATTATCACATGCACACCCACACCCACACGGTTGATAATGGAAACGAGACTAAAAAAAGATCAAGACACGTTCATTGGATTTGTTGACCTGGAAAAAGCGTTCGACAATGTGAAAACTGTACTAGATGTTCGAAATTCTGAGAAAAATAGGGGTAAACTGTAGGGGCAGACGGATAATATAAAATATGTACAAGAGCCAAATGGGATTAAAAAGGGTGTACGACAGGGATGTAGTCTTTCACTACTGCTGTTCAATATATACACTGAAGAAGCAACGGCGCAAATAGAAGAAAGATCCAACAAAGAAATTAAAATTCTGGGTTAAAAGATATCAATGATAAGATTTGCTGACTATATTGCTACCCTCAGTGAAAGTAAAGAAACATTACAGGCTCTGTTGAATGGAATGGTCTAATGAGAAAAGAATATGGACAGGTATCAGAGTTGATGACCATGAAGTAGATGAAGTCCAGGAATTCCGCTATCTAGGCAGCAGAACAAACCATGATGGACGGAGCAAGGAGGAAATAAAAAGTAGAGGAACATTGGCACAAAGCGCATTCCTGGCCAAGAGAAGTCTACAAGTATCAAACATAGATCTTAATTTGAGGAGGAAATTTCTGAGAATGTACATTTGGAACACAGCATTGTATGGTAGTGAAACATGGACTGTGAAAAAACCGGAACAGAAGAGAATCGATTTGAGATGTGGTGTTTCAGAAGAATGTTGCAAATTAGGTGCACTGAATGAAGACCTTCTTCGCAGAATCGACGAGGAGAGGAATATGTGGAAAACACTCACAAGAAGATGAGACGCCGGCCGGGGTGGCCGTGTGGTTCTAGACGCTACAGTCTGGAGCCGATGGACCGCTACGGTCGCAGGTTCGAATTATGCTTCGGGTATGGACGTGTGTGATGTCCTTAGGTTAGTTAGGTTTAAGTAGTTCTAAGTTCCAGGGGACTGATGACCTGAGAAGTTAAGTCTCATAGTGCTCAGAGCCATTTGAACCAAGATGAGACGGGATGGTAGGACATGCGTAACACATCAGGGAATAACTTCCATGGTACTAAAGGGAGCTGTAGAGGGTAGAAACTGTAGAGAAAGACAGAGACTAGAATACATCCAGCGAATAATTGAGGCATAGGTTGCAAGTGCCACCATTAATGTTTACTTTTCTATGTGTAGCAGGTCAGATAGTGGGGAGGACAGTGGAGTTAAAGCGGGTAATCTATAATTATGTGATGAGTTTGCGGAAAGACTGTTAGACACAGGAAAAAAAAAAAAACATCCAATACACTCCCCTCCCATCGGGTCGCCAAGTACAAGTCTTTTTAACTGACGCCACTTCGACGATTTGCGTATCGATGAGGATGAATGACGATGAAGACAGTACGCCTCCAGTTCCCGAACAGAGAAAATCCCCGAATTAGCCGGGAATTAACCTAGGCCACTCGCGTGGCATTTTGCTGCACTGGCCACCCAGCCTTTTTTTTTTTTCCTCGGAAATCTTTTATTGTACTTGAACACAATGTTATACGAAAGTTGATACAAACAACCACTCTCAAAAAATTCTTCAAATTGTTACATTGATGAAAGAAGTGAGCTTTAAAAGAAAATAAGCAAACAATAAATTAAGGGGTAATATCGGTCAGTATTACCATCTACAGCAAGAACTGATTTTAACTTCTTCTTGCGGAAGATGTTCTATGGTATGTTGCTGTGTTGCTTGAGCTGCTTATAGATAGAAATTAAGTAACAGAATTTTTTTTTAAATGTCAGAGAATTTGTCAAAAAATATTTTTTTATTTTTTATGTTTTTTATGCTTGCTGCTGTTATTTTGCGCCCATCCTTTCAAAACAATTTTATGAATTTTGGTAAACATTTTTGGAACACAGTGATCAATAGATTATTATATTTTGACTAAAGTTCAGTCTTGATCACACCATTTAAGTTTCAATGACATAGGTAACCGGTATCGGTTATTTTTACATAACAATTGTCAGACCTGTGGATTAATTTTAGGAAATACTAGAAACCAATGTTTAAATAAAATGAAAGTGTCTAATGACGTCAAAATTTAACAAGGTAAGATAAAATTAATTATACCCATGGCTCCCTTAGGATGGTAGGCGGAGCTCTCCTCAGCTGCTACGAAGTCAACTGATGGTTATGAGTGCTGAGCACGAGATTGGCAGTTGTGAAGTAATGTGACAGGAAGTAGGCGGAGCCTCTGCATATTTAAGCTTGTGCTCAGCACTCATAACCATCAGTTGACTTCGTAGCAGCTGAGGAGAGCTCCACCTACCATCCTAAGCGAGCCATGGGTATAATTAATTTTATCTTACCCTGTTAAATTTTGACGTCATTAGACACTTTCATTTTATTTAAAGATTGGTTTCTAGTATTTCCTAAAATTAATCCACAGGTCTGATGATGGTTATGTAAAAATAACCGAAACCGGTTACCTATGTCATTGAAACATAAATGGTGTGATCAAGACTAAACTTTAGTCAAAATATGATTTTATGAATGTTTCCGTACTTCTTTTTGTGTTGTGAGTACTTAATAATTTTATGTTATTCACACTTAATATAAATGTGCAATTCAATACTCAAGTTGGTGTATATTAAGGTAGCAATTATTAAATGTGCGCCTACCCCCCTAGCAGCCTTTATATAAATCATATCCCGTATTAGGGATACAACCGCGTGGCGGATATACAGTGCGACAGCGATATGCACGTATACAGATGGTGATAGTATCGCATACACAAGGTTTAAAAGGGCAGTGCATTGGTAGAGCTGTCATTTGTACCCAGGCAATAGGTGTGAAAAAGGTTGCGACATGATTGTGGCCGCACAATGGGATTTAACAGACTCTGAACGCGGGGTGGTAGTTGCACCTACACGCACGGGACATTCCGTTTTGGAAATCATCAGGGATTTCAATAATCCGACATTCATAATGTCAAGACTGTGCCAAGAATACAAAATTTCAGGCGTTACCTTCCGCCACGAACAACGCTGCGGTGACGGCCTTCACTTGACGACCGAGAACAGCGGCGTTTGCGTAGAGCTGTCAGTGCTAACAAAGCAACACTGTGGGAAATAACCGCAGAAATCAATCTAGGATGTACGACGAACGTACCCGTTAGCACAATGCTGCGAAATTTGATGTTAATGAGCTGTGTCAGCTGATGATGGACGCAAGTGCCTTTACTAACAGCACGTCATCGCCTGCAACGCCTGCCGTGGGATCTGGACCATACCGGTTGGACCCTTTGGTGGCTGCAAAACCATGACCTGGTCAGATGAGAGCAAACGCCACGCTGTCCTAATGGATACGTTCATCGTACGTCCCACATTGCTTTCTGCGCTTATTTCCCGCATTGTTACACTACTGGCCATTACAATTACTACACCAAGAAGAAAAGCAGATGATAAACGGGTATTCATTGGACAAGTATATTATACTGGAACTGACATGTGATTACATTTTCAATTTGGGTGCGTAGATCCTAAGAAATCAGTACTGAGAACAACCACCTCTGGCCGTAATAACGGCCTTGATACGCCTGAGTCAGACACAGCTTGGATGGCGTGTACAGGTACAGCTGCCCATGCAGCTTCAACACGATACCACAGATCATCAAGAGTAGTGACTGGCGTATTGTCACGAGCCAGTTGCTCGGCCACCATCGACCAGACGTTTTCAATTGGTGAGAGATCTGGAGAATGTGCTGGCCACGGCAGCAGTCAAACATTTTCAGTATCCAGAAAGGCCCGTACAGGACTTGCAACATGCGGTCGTGCATTATCCTGCTGAAATGTAGGGTTTCGCAGGGATCGAATGAGGGGTAGAGCCACGGGTCGTAACACATTTGAAATGTAACGTCCACTGTTCAAAGTGCCAACAATGCGAGCAAGAGGTGACCGAGACGTGTAACTATTGGCACCCCATACGATCACGCCGGGTGATACGCCAGTATGGCGATGACGAATACACGCTCCGAATGTGCGTTCACCGCGATGTCGCCAAACACGGATGCGACCATCATGATGCTGTAAACAGAAACTGGATTGATCCGAAAAAAATGACGTTTTGCCATTCGTGCACCCAGGTTCGCCGTTGAGTACACCATCGCAGACGCTCCTGTCTGTGATGCAGCGTCAAGGGTAACCGCAGCCATGGTCTCCGAGCTGATAGTCCGTGCTGCTGCAAACGTCGTCGAACTGTTCGTGCAGATGATTGTTGTCTTGCAAACGTCCCCATCTGTTGACGCAGGGATCGAGACGTGGCTGCACGATCCGTTACAGCCATGCGGATAAGATGCCTGTCATCTCGACTGCTAGTGATACGAGGCCGTAGGGATCCAGCTCGGCGTTCCGTATTATCCTCCTGAACCCACCGATTCCATATTCTGCTAACAGTCATTGGATCTCGACCAACGCGAGCAGCAATGTCGCGATACGATAAACCGCAATCGCGATAGGCTACAATCCGACCTTTATCAAAGTCGGAAACGTGATGGTACGCATTTCTCCTCCTTACACGAGGCATCACTACAACGTTTCACCAGGAAACGCCGGTCAACTGCTATTTGTGTATGAGAAATCGGTTGGGAACTTTCCTCATGTCAGCACGTGGTAGGTGTCGCCACCGGCGCCATCCTTGTGTGAATGCTCTGAAAAGCTAATCATTTGCATATCACAGCATCTTCTTCTTGTCTGTTAAATGTCGCGTCAGTAGCATGTCATCTTCGTGGTGTAGCAATTTTAATGACCAGTAGTGTACCTTTCTGTTAGCTGACAACTCTACGCAAATGTTGCTGTTCTCTGTCGTTAAGTGAAGGCTGTCAGCCACTGCGTTGTCCGTGGTGAGAGGTAATACCTGAATTTTGGTATTCTCGGCACGCTCTTGACACTGTGGATCGCGGAATATTGAATTCGCTAACGATTTCCGAAGTGGACTGTCGCATACTTCTAGCTCCATCTGCCAGTCCGCGTTCAGTCTGTTAATTCCGGTCGTGCGGCCACAGTCGCTTCGGAAACATTTTCTCGTTAATCACTTGAGTACAAATGACAGCCGCGCTAATGCACTTCCCTTTTATATCTCGTGCGCGCGATACTACAACCATCTGCGTATCGATATCCTATGACTTTCGTGACCTCAGAGTATAGTTAAAAATGATTCAAATGGCTCTGAGCACTATGGGATTTAACATCTGAGGTCATCAGTCCCCTAGGACTTAGAACTACTTGAACCTAACTAACCTAATGACATCACAAACATCCATGCCCGAGGCAGGATTCGAACGTGCGACCGTAGCAGTCGTGCGGTTCCTGACTGCAGCGCCTAGAACCGTCGGCCATCGCGACCGGCTCAGTGTATAGTTCCAGCGAACGATAGCTCACATTACTTACTGCTAGCAGATCACAGTCGTCGTCTTAAAAGTGCACCCCACTTCAATGAGGTCGGTGATGGGTTTGAAATATGCTAGTCCCTGCTGTGGACACGCAGCCCGCTACTGCTGTGTTCCCTTCGCGTGCCTTCTCTTCCCACTAAAACCGTATCTGCGCGCCAGTGCGTGGCGTGCCGCGGTGTTCGCTGTTGACGCTGGTGCGGTGGTGGCCAGCACAAAGCCGCGCTCACAAAGTGCTAATCTGTTCCTGCGTGTCCGGCCGCTCTTTACACAGCCTCTGTCGGAGAGCTGCCGCTCCTAATTGAAATCGATCGCAATGTGATATTCAAGCCGGTGGTCGGCAGCGTGATGTATGAACCCCGGGGACGTACAGCCCGTGTCCCGGTGCACCCGGCAAGGGTGCGCGGCGTTACGTCTGGAAAACGCAATATGCAGCGAGCCGGGACTTGCGGGATGGCCTGCTTTGCAATTCATGATCCGCGTGATCGCGTCGTTTGCAACCGGAGGCTGCCTTTGGCGCTGGTCCCATTCGCGCACATTCCCGAATGTCTGTCGGAGGGCGTTCCGGCCGACGTCGAACCATTTCATTATGTAATTGTCAAGCCCGTTCGTCCAGGACGCACAGGCAGAAGTAGAGAGCGCGTTCCTTGTTTTTCGGAAAGCGCAGTTACGGTTTCGCACTGTCGCTTGATGCTAATGAACAAAACACGAGCGTACCGTATATCAAAACAGGGGTAACTTCGGGCGTGGCCCAAGAGTGTGCTTTTGCGCCATTACTTTTCACAATATACAGGTTGACGCAAATAAGACATGCCATCCCAGATATATACGGAATCAAGTTAGAGGGTGATTATAATGGGCCGGCCGGTGAGGCCGAGCGGTTCTAGGCGCTTCAGTCTGGAACCGCGAGACCACTGCGGACGCAGGTTCGAATCCTGCCTCGGGCATCGATGTGTATGATGCCCTTAGGTTAGTTAGGTTTAAGTAGTTCTAAGTTCTAGGGGACTGATGACCACAGATGTTAAGTCCCATAGTGTTCAGAGCCATTTGAACCATTTTTTTCTTATTATAATGAAATACATTTTCGGGATATGGTGCCCCACAGCCCTCGTATATTTGAAAAATGTCTGTAACCGCCCTGTTACATTGTTAGAAACTTAGTCAGCTGGTGTCGTAATTTTGAAATGAGAGTTAGTATGCCGGCCGCGGTGGCTGAGCGGTTCTAGTCGCATCAGTCCGGAACTGCGCGACTGCTACGGTCGCAGGTTCGAATCCTACCTCGGACATGGATGTGTGTGATGTCCTTAGGTTGGATAGGTGTAAGTAATTCTAAGTCTAGGAGACTGGTGACCTCAGAAGTTAAGTCCCATAGTGCTCAGAGCCATTTGAACCATTTGAAGTTAGTATGAATGTCGTGTAACAAATATTTCGCGTGCAACGCCGTTGCGACACAGGCAAAGGTCAAGTGTGGAAACTACGCCATTGAATATTAAAAGTAACGTTATTAAGGAATACATCTGACTGGCTACGCAGAATAAGAGCGCACGTACATTCGCGATTGAGTGGTTCAAAATAAGAATTAATACTGGAAGGAAAATTGGTCGTAAGTATAGTTTCGTCGGTACACACTCAGTTGTATGTGAACGTATAGTTAGGATAGAGACACATACGTTCTAAGTACTATCATTCACCGTGGCCCGGGTAAAAAAGAATTGTGGAAAAAATGCATTTATTCATCTAAGAAATAAAACAATCGGACTTCGTAATTAAATGAAAATAATGATTGCAGGTTGTGAATGTCGCGGCAAATATGACCTAAATATTGAAACTGATATTGGCGGCCACGAAGGGAAAGAGATGAACACATTCACGTACCTCTGTTGTTGAGCAGCGCCGTCGTGAAGATCGTCGCATCCATCTAAATTCTCCATACAAAATTAAAATAATAATAATAATAATAATAATCTTCCAGAGTTACAGGGATACATGGTGTCGTAAATGAGAAAATCGTATTGTTTCAGAAGTTGCTTTCATTATTTAGCACAATTTCATCTGAAACTACCGAACACTTCGTTTGTACATCTTATCGCCAGGACATGAGAACAACGAAAGATAACTTTTACTAAAACTAATAAACCAAGAACGTAAAGCTTCTTTTGTCTGTCATTGTTAAATACTCTTCAAATGAACCTTTGTATGAGAGTCGAATAATTATCTATGTATTTATCAGTAAGAAAAAAATAATTAAGTTTCTTCACACGTCCCATTGCCGCTGCTGGTAAAAGTCTTTATTTACACAACCATTTTAACTCGTATGACCGTCATCGGGTTCATGTATTCGAAATAAAATAATACATAAGTAGCATTAAAGGCTTAAACTGTCACGAATCTGCTAACTGGTGTAAATGTTAACAACACCACACACGTAATAACTCACGTACTCAAATAAAATTATTCCCAGCGTCACATTAAGCGAAATATAAAATCATTATCGACAGATAATAAAACCATAAATTACACACCGAAAATAAAAGTATACCATAACACAATAATCTCACTCATTACGAAAACCACATATCAAAAAAACATAAATGGTTCACATTTGCACAGAGTTCAAATGGTTCAAATGGCTCTGAGCACTATGGGACTCAACTGCTGAGGTCATTAGTCCCCTAGAACTTAGAACTAGTTAAACCTAACTAACCTAAGGACATCACAAACATCCATGCCCGAGGCAGGATTCGAACCTGCGACCGTAGCGGTCACACGGTTCGAGACTGAAGCGCCTAGAACTGCTCGGCTACTCCGGCCGGCCATCGATAGTGACTAGTGTCTTGTTATTATCAAGTCGTGTGACAGTCATAACAGAAACGTTGCACTAAATGCGCGGTGACAGAAAACAAAATGTAAAGATGTAACAGCTTGCATGTACTCATAGGAATTAATGTGTAAAGAGCTATAGTCACATTCATATGTGCACCGCTTCCATCGTACTGTAACTTTTATGAGACGTTTTTAAACTTTTGGCGCTTGAGAGGGTCCCCATGAAAAACGAGTTATTGTAGGACAGTGAAACATTGTGGAAGCATTTGCAAGGACGATTGAAAGCGAAATAACAAATAAACCTTTGAAAGAAACACATTTTCATATTTACATGATTGCGTGCCACGTTTCCGTTGCAGGCTACAAATGTTGTTCGGTGTGATGACCAGGACAGCCTCACTAAAGTGATGGAGAAAATTTCGTTGTTAATTTTTCATCGCTACGGCATTTTCCTGTTGTAATTCCTAATAAACTGCCGATGTTTTTGCGCTTGAATGCGATGTATCCTGCCATGTATTTTAACGTATCGCTGAATCACTAAGGTCGCACCCTCCAAGCAAAACCTCATCTGAAATATCGTTATTTGACGTGGCAGTTGCTTTGTTGCACAACTAACTAGAAATGAAATTCTCAAATTCGCCCACTATTTCTTCTGCAGAATTTTCGTCTTTGTCCTCCACAATGGAAGCACCAAGTGACAAAGGTATGTTTGTAACATTACCAATCAGTATTAGTGGAGGTGTTCTATTTTTCACGCCAAAGAGCGTAGGTTTATTATAAAATGCACCAAGACCCCGAATACTAGTAAAGAAATTTTAATCTTGATTCAAAATGGTTCAAATGGCTCTGTGCACTATGCGACTTAACTTCTGAGGTCATCAGTCGCCTAGGACGTAAAATTAATTAAACCTAACTAACCTAAAGACATCACACACATCCATGCCCGAGGCAGGAATCGAAGCTGCAACCGTAGCGGTCGCTCGGTTCTAGACTGTAGCGCCTAGAACCGCACGGCCACTCCGGCCGGCCAATCTTGATTCAGTCAGGATGTAGGTTGCCCCGGCATTTTTCACATCTGAAAGTCCAAAAAAGCGAATTTATTGATGTAACAAATCCTTTTTTAAATGAGAGCAGATTGTTTCTTTTCCCTGCTCGCATATTCGAGCAAATTTCCAAAAATCTACTCAGTGAATTTTTTTGAATTTAGAGGTTGCAGCCATAACCACTTCTAAGAGGTACTTTGTGACATTGGGTGTATCTCGAGTTCAACACATCGAAAACGCTGTTTGCGGGATAGCCGCACGGTCTGAGGCTTCTTGTCACTGTCCGCGCGGCTACCCCGTCGGAGGTTCGAGTCCTCCCTCGGGCATAGGCGTGTGTGTCGTCCTTAGCGTAAGTTCGTTTAAGTTAAATTAAGCAGTGTGTAAGGTTGGGGACCGATGACCTCAGCAGTTTGGTCCCATAACACCTTACCACGAATTTCCAAAATATTTTTCACATTCATATAAACTTCCGATATGTGATAGGTGATCGAAAGATAACTTGTCTGGTGCTACTAAAGATCTTCAATTACAGTCTTTGTAAATACTGTACCTTCAGGAAAGGTGATTCCTCCGTGAACCAAGTGATTTCTTAATAATCTTAGTTAATGCGGTACGTCGTAGAAAGCCCATATTTTCCTTGTATTGCCCACAGGGTTCGAAAACCACGTCGTAGTTGTGGGTTCATCGCGTTGTTTCCATAGTTTTTAATTCTTCGCACCCGTATCGCATGTGACCGCAACGACACGAAACACAACTCGTTCAAGCTCTGTAATGATTGTCTGCAACAAATTACTTACCACTGTCACATCAAAACCGTAATATATTGGCTGCTTACACTTTGAAAATGAGCCGCCTGTCATGGCTACTTGAACGTTCTTGCGTCGTCCAAGTATGACATCGTCAGATGAATTGTAGCTCACACGACTGTTAATGTTCATTTCATCAAAGATTATTGTAGCCGTGGCCTCAGATGGTGTGAACATCGCTGACATAGGCGTAATTAAATCCAGTACTTCCTTTACGATGTTTGCTTGACACTTAAGCTGTTTGGTCCATTTTTGGAGTGTTGATCGATAGGATAAAGGATTGTTCGTAAGTAAGCAAGCTCACAAAGTAAGGGCATTTGTAATGTCCTCCGAACACAACTTTCCACGGTGTTTTTCGTCATAAAGTACCAAATTTATTCTTGGGTGAAACCCTGTATGGTATTAACATCCTAACTTACTTCTCCCATATTCTTCCTAGCAGGAACAGATGTTTTGAAAGGCACACGTCGTTTCTTAGCCTTCTTCGTAGTTGCAATTTTTTGCTCCAGTAATGGGTTTCTGCTCTTTACATCAGAGGAAATTTCTGTGTTAATTGACTTGTCAAGCTTTGTTTTCTGGGAGACCAAACTTCCAGTGTTTTGGGAGTCCTATTCCGCATTGCTCAGACGTTACGACGACGTTCTCTCTGTGTTACGTTGTTTTCTTTGTGGGCAGAACCTGCAGCACCAGGTTTATTTCCATGCCAGTTAGGTATTTTCTGGGCTGGAACTGCATCTGACTTCAGCAACTTTCTTGTAGATAAGCCCAGCAACACATTTTGCGTGTCCCGTTTTTAATCTGGCCCGTTTTTAATCCTGTGGTCGGAAATGTTCAGAACGTATCCCTGTATTTTTAATATTGCTCTTGTAGCCACCTTTACAGTGAGAGAACCATTCAGGTTGGAGTTCTGAGTCTTTCGAAAACCGATAGCGGAGAGCACCTTCAGTTCTATGCCCCAACTTGACAAAAGTGTAGTAGGATTTCTTTTTTCTCATTTTACTCGAGAAATATTGTGAACAAATTCTAATATTAGGAAAGCTCCATCTCGTACCGGAATGCGCCACAGGTCACGAACTACTTCCAGGGAAGCGGGATCACAGCTCTGCAGGCAGCGGTATGTCCGGTGAGCGCTGTGCAGTGGCTGCCCACTGACGTCGCGGATACCTGGAATACACCCTCTGGGGCTGGTGGACATAATTGCGAGATTCCACATAGCTGCCAGTCAGAGAGAAATACCTGCGAATACGCTCGGCAGTAGACTCGAAGCATTGTTCGAATTTATGTTGGGAGAATTTTGTCTGAAGAATGTAAGCTGACTTATATGCAGAAAGGTGCGTGTTGGTGATTATTTGCATCGAAATGTGAAATCCTTATCACGAAGAGCTACGCCATCCTATAGATCGTCCAGTTTAATGCAAACTGGAGTAGTAGTATGAACCTGCAGACACAGTGAGTTTTAGGAGGGTCACTCCAAAAGAAATACACACTATTTTTTTTAAATACATCTTTTATTCTACGTGTTTGAAAGTTTTACAGTGTGTAGATACATGATTTAGGATATTTTCATTTCTCCGGATAATATCCATCCCTCTCAACTGCCTTACGCCATCATGGAACCAGCGCCTGTATACCCGCACGGTAAAATTCTGGACCAACCTGTTGGAGCCACTGTTTGGCATCGTGCACAAGGTAGTCATCATCTTCCACGAAGAGAGTCTTTCAGTTTCCCAAAGAGATGATAGTCACATGGAGTCAGGTCAGAAATGTAAGGCGGGTGTTTCAGTGTTGTCCATCCGAGTACTGTGATCGCTTCCATGGTTTTTTGACTGACATGTGGCCGTGCATTGCCGTGCAACAGCAAAACATCCTGCTTTTCCCGATGTGGTCGAACACGACTCAGTCGGGCTTGAAGTTGCTTCAGTGTCGTCACATATGCGTCAGAATTTATGTTGGTTCCACTTGGCGTGATGTCCACAAACAACAGTCCTTCGGAATCGAAAAACACCGTAGTCATAACTTTCCCAGCAGAAGATGTGGTTTTGAATTATTTTTTTTCTTGGGTGAATTTGCATGATGCCACTCCATTGATTGCCTCTTCGTCTCTAGTGAAAAACGATGGAGCCATGTTTCATCACCTGTCACAATTCTTCCAAGAAATTCATTTCCACCATTCTCGTACTGTTCCAAACGTTCGCTGCATACCGTTTTTCTTGTTTCTTTGTGAGCCACTGTCAACATCCTGGGAACGCACCTGGCACAATCCTTTTTTAATGCCAACACTTTCAAACACTTCCTTCCCGTATCCCAACGTAGCGTGACAATTCGTTTACTGTGATGCGTCTGTCAGCAGTCACCAATTCGTTAACTCTCTGCACATTGTCTGGAGTGTGTGCAGTACGAGGCCTGCCGCTGCGAGGACAATCCTCAATATTGTCGTGCCAGCTTTCATCACGTAACCTGCTTGCACACCGACTAACTGTACTGCGATCGACAGCAGCATCTCCATACACCTTTATTCAACCTCTTGTGATTGTTTCCCACTGTCTCGTTTTCACAGCACAGGAATTCTATGACAGAACGTTGCTTCTGACGAACGTCAAGTGTAGCAGCCATCTTGAAGACATGCTGTGACGGCGCCACTCACGGGAACAGGTTGAACTAAGTTTGAAAACAAGCGGGAAGGATGTATCTACACACTGTAAATCTTTCACACATGCAGAATGAAAACTGTATTTTTACAAAAATAGTGTGCATATCTTTTGGAGTGACTCTCGTATTTGGAAGAAGAACCTTGCTCTTTTCTGAACGAATTAATGAATTCTACTGGAGAATCTGTCATCCAGTTTTCATTTATTACGCTGTAATAGCGCATCGATGGATTCCGGTCGCTCTATAGCGAGAGAGTAATGACTTTACCTGAGGTTTCAGGTTTCGCCGTGAAGTTGCAGCTTTGCCGACTAGCGGCTGACTAGATTCTTCAGCAAGCTGTGTAACCACTGTCTTATTGAAAGTATAGTAGAGAATTTTACGCCGTTCAGTATACTACTCTAATTCAGTATACTACAGTAATTAGAAGCACAGAATTTTCCAGTTGTTTACGCCTCTAAATAGAGGTGAATCTTTGTGCAAAGAACTTGGAGTAAGGTTCTCCGTCTGGAATTTAATACTTTTCATAATGTTTAAATCAACCAATACGAAGTTATTTCAAGTTAGCGTCCTTTCCTTTACTTTCATTCATTTTTAGAGAGAGAGAATAAAGTGGCGACCGTGGGAGGACACAGATTTTCTTTCCAAATAATAAGCTTGGTTGAAATCGATCCAGTGATGGAGGAGGCAGTGTGGAACGTAGATACAGAAATACTATGATTTTTATAAATATGTAGACTTTTATCTCGAATGTTATAAATGTACAGCACAGAGGTAGGAAATGAAATATTTGATGCCGCGCGGGATTAGGCAAGCGGTCTTCGCCGCTGCAGTCATGGACTGTGCGGCTGGTCTCGGCGGAGGTTCGAGTCCTCCCTCGGGCATAGGTGTCCGTGTTTGTCCTTAGGATAATTTACGTTAAGTAGTGTGTAAGCTTAGCGACTGATGACCTTAGCAGTTAAGTCCCATAAGATTTCACACACATTTGAACATTTTTTAAAATATTTGATGAGCTGAAACTGTCGCAGTCTGTTTGGGGCTCACGACCGTAGCAGAACACCTCACGAACTAGTCACTGTGCGCATGTCCCGTTTGCGTGCGCCCCTGGCCGCGTGGCGCGTGCGGCTACGCACGCTTCATTACGCACGTTGTCAGCACAGCCGGCGGGGCTGCCCCGAGTGTGCCGCCTGCCGAGTCTCCCATGTGTCCCAACGCGTCTGAATGGGTGCGCATAATGCATGGGCCGAGAGTCAGTACTGGCGTTCCCTGCAGGTCATGAGGTGTGGGAGGGGATGACGTGAGACTCCTGACCGCCCCTCCCCCAGGCCCTCCCAAAAAATAGCGCATTCTAGTAGAAAAAAATGGCTCGAAGCACTATGGGACTTAACGTCTGAGGTCATCACTCCCCTAGACTTAGAACTACCTAAACCTAACTAACCTAAGGACATCACACACATCCATGCCCGAGGCAGGATTCGAACCTGTGACCGTAGCAGCAGCGCGGTTCCGGACTGAAGTGCCTAGAACCACTCGGCCACAACGGCCGGCTTCTAGTAGAGGCGTTTATATTTTTACATACAGGCTTGTTCCGGAATACATCTGGGGGTTCAGGACAAGAAAGGGCGAACACTACAGCACATACAGAAAAATGACAGTTATCATTTGACAGACCATCTCTCCAGGTTTTGATTCTTAACACACGCCATGGTGTGTACCTCCACCTGGGGACGTACGGGTCAAAACACAGAGACGAACCATCAGTTCAGTATTGTCGCATCGAACTAGTTCATGCTTGCAAATCGGCAACCGAATGAACAGGTTCCTTCTCCTTCCCGGAGAATCCGCGTCAGCGACTTAAATGTATTGCATGCATGTAATAGATTTCGATAACATCCGGTACTTTAGCAACGTATTTTAACCATTACTCCACATCACCGTTCTGCGTATTGCTCCATTTTTAAACCTCTCGAGAATCACGCGAAATTCCGTTTTTTAGAAATTTCTCACAAACGAAAGCTCACTAGCACGAATGGCTGCAGAGTGTGATAGTCGTACCTGGGTCCTTGTTTGAAAAAGTCAATCCCCGGGACCGATCCTCATAAGATGTATCAGGTTGTTTCCATTATTCTTAGTAAAATAATTATATGACTACTTAAATTTTCAGACATACGTTTTTTTAGATACTATATGTTTCTGAACTGTAATTTATTGAATGTAATGGTAATGAGAAGCACCAAGTACTGACAACCACAAATTATTATTACTACTGCTATTATTATTATTATTATTATTGTTATATTAAAGAATTTTGCAGTAATTAAACAATTAATTATTATTATATTGAAAGAGCTGTATATTTTAATCTAATTTTTATTAAAATCGTAGACATCTGTGGCACTTCAAGATGACACCAAGCTATATTTGTGATTTGGGGGTTTGAAGATGGTACCAAACAGCACTGATATATTGCGCGGGCTGGCCGCGCGCTCTAGGGCGTCTTTCCATGTTCGCGCGGCTACCCCCGTCGGAGGTTCGAGTCCTCCCTCTGCCATGGCTGTGTGCGTTGTCCTTAGCGTAAATTAGTTTAAGTTAGATTAAGTAGTGTGTAAGCCTAGGGACCGATGACCTCGGCAGTTTCCATAGGAACTTACCACAAAATTCCAATTTTTTGCACTGGTGTCACGTGCGTATGCGGTCAGTATTTTACTGCGCATCCAAGAATAACAACAAAACGTACACAAGCAGCTGTCGGCCTCTTCAGTCTTCATCAGTAGTGGGGAGAGGTGGCGGGCGCCATAGCGTGTCATATCTGCTCGAACATTAATAAACGAATAACCCAGTGCACGGTGCACGGTCCAAATTGCAGACTGCCCATCTAACGGATTCCAGAACCAAAAAAATTAATTTTAAATGTTTCAAGTAATTATTGAAAAAACTTATGTTAAAGACTTAACGCAGCAACACAAGTATTACAGTTAGAAACTATATATATGTTTTAAAGCAGTGTACCTCACGGCCTGCAAATTGCGTAGACTATATTCATCCAGAATTTGAGAATGAAAGAAACTATATGTATGTTTAAAAGCAGTGTACCTCACGGCCTGCAAATTGCGTAGACTATATTCATCCAGAATTTGAGAATGAAACCACTAAGCTACTTTCAACAAAGTATACACATAATTTCAAACCTTTACGAAACATCAAAGTGTTCGACGTAATTTAGATGTGTTTTAGTGGTCGCTCACATTTTTGGTCCCGTGTTCGAAACCCAATTATTGTATTTTCTTTATTTACACTATTGGCCATTAAAATTGCTACACCACGAAGATGACGTGCTACAGACGCGAAATTTAACCTACCGGAAGAAGATGCTGTGATATGCAAATGATTAGCTTTTCAGAGCATTCACACAAGGTTGGCGCCGGTGGCGACACCTACACCGTGCTAACATGAGGAAAGTTTCCAACCGATTTCTCATACACAAACAGCAGTTGACCGGCGTTGCCTGGTGAAACGTTGCTGTGATGCCTCGTGTAAGGAGGAGAAATGCGTACCATCACGTTTCCGACTTTGATAAAGGTCGGATTGTAGCCTATCACGATTGCAGTTTATCGTATCGAGACATTGATGCTCGCGTTGGTCGAGATCCAATGACTGTTAGCAGAATATGGAATCGGTGGGTTCAGGAGGGTAATATGGAACGCCGTGCTGGATCTCAACGGCCGAGTATCACTAGCAGTCGAGTTGACAGGCATCTTATCCGCATGGCTGTAACGGATCGTACAGCCACGTCTCGATCCCTGAGTCAACAGATGGGGACGTTTGCAAGACAACAACCATCTGCACGAACAGTTCGACGACGGTTGCAGCAGCATGGACTATCAGCTCGGAGACCATGGCTGCGGTTACCCTTGACGCTGCATCACAGACAGGAGCGCCTGCGATGGTGTACTCAACGACGAACCTGGGTGCACGAATGGCAAAACGTCATTTTTTCGGATGAATCCAGGTTTTGTTTACAGCATCATGATGGTCGCATCCGTGTTTGTCGACATCGCGGTGAACGCACATTGGAAGCGTGTATTCATCGTTGCCATACTGGCGTATCACCCGGCGTGATGGTATGGGGTGCCATTGGTTACACGTCTCGGTCACCTCTTGTTCGCATTGACGGCGCTTTGAACAATGGACGTTACATTTCAGATGTGTTACGACCCGTGGCTCTACTCTTCATTCGATCCCTGCGAAAGCCTACATTTCAGCAGGATAATGCACGACTGCATGTTGCTGGTCCTGTACGGACCTTTCTGGATACAGAAAATGTTCGACTGCTGCCCTGGCCAGCACATTCTCCAGATCTCTCACCAATTGAGAACTTCTGGTTAATGGTGGCCGAACAACTGGCTCGTGACAACACGCCGATCACTTCTCTTGATGATCTGTGGTATCGTGTTGAAGCTGCACGGGCAGCTGTACCTGTACACGCCATCCAAGCTCTGTTTGACTCAATGCCCAGGCGTATCAGGGCCGTTATTACGGCCAGAGGTGGTTGTTCTGGGTACTGATTTCTCAGGATCTCTGCACCCAAATTGCGTGAAAATGTAATCACATGTCAGTTCTAGTATAATATATTTGTCCAATGAATACCCGTTTATCATCTGCATTTCTTCTTGGTGTAGCAATTTTAATGGCATGTAGTGTATCTTATTTTATTTCCTTCACTTACCTACTCATGTCCGTAGAACATTACTACACGAGTGTTCCTTACCAAGTTAGAGGATGCAAGAACTTTATATTTACTGTAAAGTTGCAATTGGGTTTCACAATAAGTGTCGTACATTTATTATGTAATAGATGTGCGCATGGTATTTTCAAGGATAACAATCTTTATAAATTCTAATAGTCTTATATTTTTCTTATTTAAATCCCTATATTAATTCTTACATTTTGTTCTTATTTTTATTTGGTGCATTCACTTGTAGAAAATTTAGAATCATAGAAATTCCAAACACCATGAGCATCACGTGAACGCACGTTTGCCGCAGCGGCATTTCTTCAGATGTATTTCACTAGGGGAAGAAAAATCCTCAATACTGCTGAAAATTTCAAGCATTGGAAGTAATTTCACAGCAGACAACGCATAACCGATCATTTTTCCGAAAGCTGGCGCAAGGAATTGGTTATGGATCAAGATACACTCAGGAATTTGGTCGAAAACAGCTTCAAATATTTTTTTCATTCAGTTATCTTTTTTTTTTAAGTTCATTCACTGGTCCTAGTACTATTAGACAAATAAGGACAACGTTATTTCAAAATACATTCCAAAACTTTCGTGTAGTAATCTACAAACATGGGTAGATCAACGAAAAACAAAGATAAAAACAAAAATCGGGTTTCGAACACGGGGCGCAAAAGTGTGAAGGCAGCCACTGTGCCATCGCTTCCGTCGAATCATTTGCTCGCTCAAAGGCACATAAAGTACCTCGAAAACTTTGACCGTCGTTTTCTCAGAAACGGTATAGTATCTAAGCCTCAGCCGATCCACGTGTTCGCTTATTTTGACCCTTCTTCCACTGAGCGGCGTTACTTGGGAATCGGATTATGGCACTTGCCATATTCTCCTCGTTAGTGCAACACGCGCAGGCTGTCGACAGTAACTTTACGGGTTATGATCGGCGCACGAGCGATGGGATACAGCAACTCCGAGGTAGCGATGAAGTGGGAATTTTCCTGTACGACCATTTTCACGAGTGTTCCGTGAATATCAGGACTCCGGTGAAACACCTAATATTCGAGATCGCTGCGGCCGGAAAAATATGCACCAAGAACGGGACGAACGACTATTGAAGACAATCTTTCAGCGTGACGGAAGTGCAACCCTTCCTCAAATTGCTACAGATTTCAATGCTGGGCCATCAACAAGCGTCAGCGTACGAACCAATGAACGAAACATCATCGATATGGGCTTTCGGAGCCGAAGGCCCACTCGTGAAAAATTTTGCCTCGTCGGACGAGTCTCGTTTCAAATTGTACCTTGCGGATGGACGTCTACGGGTATTGAGACAACCTCATGAATCCGTGGACTCTGCATGTCACCAGGTGACTGTTCAGGCTGGTGGAGGCTCTGTAATGGTGTGGGGCGTCTGCAGTTGGAATGATATTCGACCTCTGAACGTCTAGATACGACTCTGACAAGTGATTCTGTCTGATCACCTGCGTCCATGTCGATTGTGCATTCCGACGGAATTGGGCAATTGCAGCAGGACAGTGCGACACCCCATACGTCCAGAATCGCTACAGAATGGCTCCAGGAACACTCTTCTGAGTTCAAACTCTTCCGCTGGCCACCAAACTTCCCAGACATAAACATTATGGACCATATCTGGGACGCCTTGCAACGCGCTGCTCTGAAGGGATCTCCGCCTCTTCGTGTTCTTACGGAATTATTGACAGTCCTGTAGGACTCATGGTGTCAGTTCCTTCCAGACATTAGTCGAGTCCATGCCACGTTGTGTTGCGGCACTTCTGAGTGCTCGCCGGGGCCCTGCACGATATTAGGCAGGTGTACCAGTTTCTTTGGCTATTCAGTGTATTTCTGTCGCTGAGCATTAATTTATCACTTGACATAGAACAAGACAATGATCTCTTTCACTGACGATAAACACATATGCAGCGTTCTTTTTAATAGTATTCTTGTGCTGCCGGCTCGGTAGAGAGCCGACGTTGTCGTCTTCTGTGATGATTGCTGACTGGTCTAGAGGGGCACTGCGCTGACACGTAAGTGAGCGAGCTGATGCGGTGGCGGATGGGAACTCTTCCGGCCGTGTCTGTGTCACCGTCTGTCGTTCAGCGTTGCTCCTAGCAGTGACTCTGGTTCCGTCGCGAGGTACGAACGTAGGCATCTCACTCTATGGACGACACCACACAAACAATGTAAACCCCTTTTTGGGACACCCCGTGTGTATGAATTGCAGATGGTTAACTTTGATTTTTACTTTTAGCTATGTTCGAGTTTTTGAATATTTTAACGCGTGAATTTTCAAAGAATATTCTTCAGAATTTATTTTATTTACTAGCGTTTCATCAAGAACATTAACACATTTAACCACACTATGTAAACATGGAAGTAACTGATGAAATCATAACCAAATTCCTTTTAACAAATGGGAGTTTTATTCACTTTAATAGTGCCTAAAAGCATTTTTTTTAAAAAGAAACAGATTTAAAATTATAATCAGAAACCATCCTCCAAATATCAAAGTTACAATTTATTGAGAGGCAGAAAGAAACAAGTTTTGACTGTACGAGCTTTTGGGCAGAAAACCTTGCCGCTCCCTTTTTACACGGCCGTAGTTACGACCGCTCACAACAGCCTCTGAAAGACTACACTGGTGCAAATCTGCAACACACCAGATAACTTTAAACTAAGAGTTTTAGCAATTTACACAAGCACACAAACTATGCAACCCCCCCCCGTAGGAGGGATGGAAATGGTACAAAACACTAACAGTTAAAATATTAACCTTGCCATCGGAGGTGCAACTTGATTTTAACTTCTAAGAAAAGTCTTACGGTGAAAGGGTAGCAACTTTATATACTAAAATCACCATTTAAATAAAAGCCCATGAAATAATGCAGTCTTATATAAAATTATACAAGATTGGCCAAACAAGTTAACGTGCTCTACAATACACAGATACCGCCTCTCAAGATGATAGGCAAGATCAAAATATGTTTCAGGAATTAGGCCGTTACACTCCAAGCAATAAATTCGTTAACACACCAAATCCGCCAAACTTGACAGAGGCAGCTACTAACGTACGGTAGATTGATAGGGAGATTACCGAACAACCCGCACCGCAGGTTGCTCTAACCCGCCCCTATTCCACAAGGGAAAAACAGACCACCCAATTCATAGCCACCTTCCCGCGGGTGGGCAAACGGAGAAGAATGGTGGGACGGCCCCAAAACAAAGCGGCTGGTGACCTCACCAAGAAAACAAGTAGAATTTAACAAGTAAATGAAACAACATATCTCCAATCACTTAACTTCTAACAAACTGCGATTTCTCGTGAAGACCTGGCGCAGCACCTCCAATGCTCTCCCGAACCGTCCGCTGCCACCCGCTTCAAGGAAGGCGCGCCTATCTCCCGTCTCACGGCGTCGCAGCTCGCACCGACCAGACTGGTGATGGTGTGGGTTGACTGTCGTTGCTGTCGTGTCGACCGCGAAGTCACTACCCCTCGCTATACGCCGCAGCCCACTGGACTCACGTGGCGACCTCACATGAGCCGACGATCAAGACGGACAGGTCATCTTGTGTCTCAGTGCGCGATCGACCAACCGATCGATCCAACCGCGAATGACCATTGCCTGAGCAAACTCGAGCAGACTGGCGGCCTAACGCACAAACTCAGATGCAGGATCTAAGCCCCGACCGGGGGACCACTCGCTGAGTTCTCTTACTGGCGGAGTGGAAAGACTCTCATTTTGCCGGCTTTAAAGGTTGATCCGAACGACAGAGAGACACTAACCGCCTAAAAAATGCGGACGAGAGACAGACTAGCAAGCTGGGGACGAGAGACTGACCCAGACTGACCGACTGGCGAGCCCATAGCACCCCTTAAATGCACATGAACTGGCAACCTTTCCCCTCTCCCACCAGAGGGAGACACCAAAGCTGGGATTGCGTCAGCGGTGCCACCGCCAGAAACGAAGGGCGACTGCTTCACACTATGCGCCGCAGCACGCTCTTCAAAACAGCAATTTTTACCACGGCTCAGCGCGGTTCAGTCAAAAAATTATGAACAATGTTTGCATTAAAATACAACCGGCTATTGTGCAGCCACCGAATCCAGATTTGAACCACTGAATAATACTGAAAATGGAAAAAGCGCCTTCCGTGAAATGAATCAAACGATCAGCCGTACAGTTATTAATGTCACCGTAATTCTGACATACAGCTTGTTTTACGCCGTAAGAATGACATCGCAAGCTATAATAAAAGAAGCCGTGTCAGCTGACAGGATCGTTGTGGGAAGTTCTACAGACTGTTCAGTGATTTAGGCGCGTTACTAGCAAGCGACTGGAGCAACAGTTTAGATGGTTCTATTCTAATAAACAGTTTGGTGGCAACACGGCACTGAAAAGTTCACACTACGGCGGAAACCGTTGCGTGTGAAACAAGGCTCAGAACCCTGTAGCGAAACATTCTGAAAATGCGAGTACTGAGATCGATGCACTAGACTCGTTTTAAACGCCTCCAAAGCAAGGAGCTACATCTAATATAGAAGTTTTATTGCCAGTATAGTTTCGACACGTTTCGCTTGCGGTCCATTCGAAGGCAATTAGGGCCCGCCTAGCGCCTTGCAACGGCCTTTGTTGGTGAGCACAGCGGGCGGGCGAGCCGGCGGGCCGCGGCCCTTGCGGCAGCTTTTAGTCGTCGGCAGCTGTTGCTGGGAGTTGCCGGAAGTTGAGGGCCGTTCACCTGCCAGCGCGCGCCCGCCTGTGAAACCAGCTCCGGCCGGTGCCGGGCACAAACTTTACTGCCGGGCAAACCCTCCACAAGTGGCGGGCTTTCCTGCGGCCGCTACCACATTTATTCGACGCGCTAATGATCGACAGCACACGCGTCCGATGCCTAAATCGTTTTACGAGTGCTATCCAGAGCCGAGAGGCTTGAAAGTGAAGCAGTGGTTGGGAAGGGAGTGAGACAGGGTTGTAGCCTATCCCCGATGTTATTCTATCTGTATATTGAGTAAGCAGGAAACAAAAGAAAAATTCGGAGTAACAATTAAAATCCATGGAGAAGAAATAAAAACTTTGAAGTTCGCCGATGACAAAGTAATACTGTCATAGACAGCAAAAGACCTGGAAGAGCAGCTTAACATAAGGGACAGTGTCTTGAAAGGAGGATATAAGATGGACATCAACAGAAGCAAAACGAGGATAATGGAATGTAGTCGAATTAAATCGGGTGATGCTGCTGGAATTAGATTAGGAAATGAGAGGCTTAAATAGTAAATGAGTTTTGCTATTTGGGGAGCAAAATAACTGATGATGGTCGAAGTAGAGAGGATATAAAATGTAGACTGGCAATGGCAAGGAAAGCGTTTCTGAAGAAAAGAAATTTGTTAACATCGATTATAGATTTAAGTGTCAGGAAGTCGTTTCTGAAAGTATTTGTGTGGAGTGTAGCCATGTATGGAAGTGAAACACGGACGATAAAAAGTTTAGACAA
This sequence comes from Schistocerca piceifrons, assembly GCF_021461385.2. NCBI lineage: Eukaryota > Metazoa > Arthropoda > Insecta > Orthoptera > Acrididae > Schistocerca > Schistocerca piceifrons. Next base: position 400,188,351 of record NC_060143.1, on the reverse strand, counting down.
CAAGAAAATAGAAGCTTTCGAAATGTGGTGCTACAGAAGAATGTTGAAGATTAGATGGGTAGATCACATAACTAGTGAGGAGATATTGAATAGAATTGGAGAGAAGAGAAATTTGTGGCACAACTTGACTAGGAGAAGGGTCGGTTGGTAGGGCATATTCTGAGGCATCAAGGGATCACAATTTAGAATTGGAGGGCAGCGTGGAGGGCAAAACTCGTAGAGGGAGACCAAGAGATGAATACACTAAGCAGATTCAGATGGATGTAGGTTGCACAAGGTACTGGGAGATGAAGAAGTTTGCACAGAATAGAGTAGCATGGAGAGCTGCATCAAACCAGTCTCTGGACTGAAGACCACAACAACAACATCCAGCAAGTAACACACAGTTTGATATAAATATTATCAATATGAACTAAATAAATTTTATTATACAGGACTACATTTTAAAGGTACACTTTTAATCTACTTTCTACATAATCTCCATTCAGTTTACGGCATTTCCACTGAAGCGCCAAAGAAAATGGTACACCTGCATACTATCGTGTAGGGCCCACGCGAGCATGCAGAAGTGCAGCAATGCAACGTGGCATGGACTCGACTAATGTCTGAAGTTGTGCCGGAGGGAACTGACACCATGAATCCTGCAGGCCTGTCCATAAATCCGTAAGAGTCCAAGGGGATGGAGGTCTCTTCTGAACAGCACGTTCCAAGGCGCCCCAGATATGCTCCATAATATTCAAGTCTGGGGAGTTTGAGGACCAGCGGAAGTGTTTAAACTCAGAAGATTGTTCCTGGACGCACTCTGAACCAGTTCTGAACGTGAGGGGTGTTGCATTGTCCTGCTGGAATTGTCCAGTTCCGTCGGTATGCACAATGTACATCGATGGATGCAGACGATCCGACAGGATGCTTACGTACGTGTCAACTGTCAGAGTCGTATGTAGACGTATCAGGGGTCCCATATCACTCCAACTACACACTCCCCACACCATTGCAGAGTCTCCACCAGTTTGAACAGTCCCCTGGTAACACGCAGGATCCGTGGATTCGTGAGGTTGTGTCCATACCCGTACACGTCCATCCGCTCATTACAATTTGAAACGAGAGTCGTCCGACGAGCAACATGTTTCCAATCATCAACAGTCCAATGTCGCTATTAACGCGCCCAGGCGAGGCGTAAATCTTCGTGTCGTGCAGTCATCAAGGGTACACGAGTGGACCCCCTCGGCTCCGAAAGCCTAAATCGATCATGTTTCGTTGAATGATTCGCACGCTAACACTTGTTGATGCCCCAGCATTGAAATCTGCAACAATTTGCGGAAGGATTGCGCCTCTGTCACGTGGAACGGTTCTCTTTAGTCGTCATTGGCCCTGTTCATGCAGGATCTGTTTCTGGCCGCAGCGATGTCGGAGATTTGATGTTTTACCGGATTCCAGATGTTCACGGTACACTTGTGAAATGGTCGTACGGGAAAACCTCCACTTCATCGCTACCTCGGAGATGCTGTGTCCCATTTCTCGTGCGTCCACTGTAACACCATTTTCAAACTCACTTAAATCGTGATGACCTGCCGTTATAGCAGCAGTAACCGATCTAACAGTTGCGCCAGACACTTGTTGTCTTATATACGCGTTCCTGACCGCAGCACCGTATTTTGCCTGTTTACATATATCTGTATTTGAATACGCATGTCTATACCATTTCCTTTGGCGCTTCAGTGTATACTACCTGGCACACAATTTTCAGTATCCTCGCTGCAGGAATCTTCCGCCCACCATAGCAACGGCCGGTTTACACCAGTAAACACTTCGGCTTCGGTATCAGAGTGTTGTGTAGAGCTAAATCCGGGTTGTACGATGGATGATCAAATATTTCACATCCAAAACCCCGCAGTAGCTCTCGGATACGTTTGGCCGTGTATGGACGTGAATTGTCGTGAAGAAACGAAACTTTTGCGTTAAGTTTTCCCTAATGCTTATTTGCGTCGCCCGCCTTGAAATTTGTGGCACAGCTTTCGCAAGAAGAAGGGATCGGATGGTAGGACACGTTCTGAGGCATCAAGCGATCACCAATTTAGTACTAGAGACAATCGTGGAGGGTAAAAATCGCAGAGAGAGACCAAGAGATGAATATACTAAGCAGATTCAGAAGGAGTAGGGTGCAGTAGTTATGACCTCTGCAATTTGGTCCCATAAGACCTGACTACAAATTCCCAAAATTTAAATTCTTAGGTTTTTTTTCCGAGACATCACAGTCGCCATTGACTGAAAAATTATTTATTTTCATCCTTGAAATTTCGGCCTGAAGGCCATTACCGACTAATATGCTGCAGAAAGCTGTCCTTTAGCAGTTGTCAGAAGCAAAAAATCTTCTGACATGTGTAAATGAGACTGTCGTAACTGCACGTTGAGTCTTTACAGTGTAAGAATACTGAAATGCGATAACACGACATGGGGGCTCCGGGCGTGGGCCCTTAGAAGCAAATGCAATATCAAATTTTATTTCTCACAACAATTATTGCGTACACTCTAGCATTAAATACTCTTGATCATGAAAAGCTGAAACCCCATGTATCTCAGAGAAAACAAGAAGTCATCATTTGCTTTAAAACTTTACATCCAGGTATAAACACAGATACGTTATTGAGATTTATTTCCATCATGAACTGCGTGCTCCACGACCGCGTTAATGAGATCGAATACGGGAGGAAAGTCAGCATCGGTAGTAAATTTTTAATCTGTTTAGTGGAGATGGATTTCAGCTACTGTTTAACTACCGTCAGTGTATTTATATCCGAGTCATTATGACCCATCATCAGTAAAATCGCAAATTGTACCACGGCGCCATTACAGATAACAAGCAGTTAACTGATAAATGTACCCCATAAGTATAAATTATTTTATGGGTCCAATACCAAAACTGATTACGTGAAATAAAGACCAGCCGCCTTCAGTCACAATCGTGACTTTATTTCAATGCACGATTCATTTCGAGCCTGGGGGTTCATCTTGACGTTCTTTGACAATTTACATCGATTATTTTACAAGTTTAGGTTTATTCTGGTCCTGGTAAGATTGTTGTTGTGGTCTTCAGTGCAGAGACTGGTTTGATTCAGCTCTGCATGCACTCTTCGTTTCCGAATAACTACTACAACTGACATCCTTCTGAAGCTGCTTAGCGTATCCATCTCTTGGTCTCCCTCTGCGATTTTTACCCTCCACGATTCTCTCTAGTACTAAATTGGTGATCCCTTGATGCCTCAGAACGTGTCCTACCGTCCGATCCCTTCTTCTTGCCAAGCTGTGCCTCAAATTCCTCTTCTCCCCAATTCTATTCAGTACCTCCTCATTAGTTACGTGATCTACCCATCTAATCTTCAGTATTCTTCTGTAGCACCACTTTTCGAAAGCTTCTATTCTCTTCTCGTCTAAACTGTTTATTGTCCATTTTTCACTTCCATACATGGCTACACTCCATACAAATACTTCCAGAAAAGACGTTCAAAAATGGTTCAAATGGCTCTGAGCACTATGGGACTCAACTACTTAGGTCATAAGTCCCCTAGAACTTAGAACTACTTAAACCTAACTAACCTAAGGACATCACACACACCCATGCCCGAGGCAGGATTCGAACCTGCGACCGTAGCAGTCCTGCGGTTCCGGACTGCAGCGCCAGAACCGCTAGACCACCGCGGCCGGCAGAAAAGACGTCCTGACAGTTAAATCTATTCTCGACGTTTACAAAATTTCTCTCCGTCTTAAACGCTTTCCTTGCCATTGCCAGTCTACATTTTATATCCTCTCTACTCCGACCATCACCACTTATTTTGCTTCCCAAATAACAAAACTCATTTTCTGCTTTAAATGTCTCATTTCCTAATCTATTACACTCAGCATCACCTGATTTAATTCGACTACATTCCCTTATACACGCTTTGCTTTTGTTGATGTTCATCGTATATCCTCCTTTCAAGACACTCTCCATTCCGTTCAGCTGCTCTGCCAGGTTCTTTACTGTCTCTGACAGAATTACAATGTCGTCGGCAAACCTCAAAGCTTTTATTTCTTCTCCATGGACTTTAATTCCTACTCCAAATTTTCTTTATTTTCCTTTACTGCTTGCTCAATATACAGTTTGAATAACATAGAGGATAGGCTACAACCCTCTGTCACTCCCTTCTCAACCACTGCTTCCCTTTCTTGCCCCTCGACTCTTATGACTGCCATCTGGTTTCTGTACAAATTGTAAATAACCTTTCGCTCCCTGTATTTTACTCCTGCCACCTTCAGAATCTGGTAAGATTACAGTGGTATAGTACAAAGTGGCACATTGTGAATATAAGTTTACAAACCTGAGACAAATGGAAAAATAACTTACTGTTTCCAGTAGTGGATATATTGTGTATGTTTATGTACTTTTCATCCTACAGCACATTTGTAAACACAAACAGATCAAAGATTTTCAAATTTGAAAAATGTGCTGTAGTGTGAAAAGTGTAGAGAAGTATTAGTCCACCTCGTTATTATTGCACCTGGAAGTGAGGGCATTCGGTCGACTTATCGTGAGTTTCTGTTGTGGGGTTTCACGGTGACAACCTGAATCTTTTGATAGTATATGCGCAACTGTCTTGAAATAATTCACAGTGCGTTGAATTTTCCTTAGTCACCATTGTACTTTGTCACCGAGTTTTTCCGACAACGGCCACTAGAGACCAAGCGAAATAATCTCGTGGTTGGCTAGTACGTAAACATGTTTACTCATACTGTGGTTCAAAGCAGTGTATACACCACTCGAAACAGTAACCTGCTTTTCAATTTGTCTGAGTTGTGTGAACTTCTATTCACAGTGTGATCGTACCAGGACCAGAAATAACTTAAATCTGAAAAATTATCGATGTAGATTATCAAAGCAGCAGAAGTTGAACCTCCAGCACTCCAAATGCATCATGCATTGAAATAAAATCACAATTATGACTGAAGGCGGTTGTTCTTTCTTTTTTTCCAAAGTAATACAGTCACAAGAGAAACACTGATAGCAATGGATAAAATTAAGACAAAATTGTTTAGTTAAATCTGTACACAACTGCTGTATTCAACATCCAAAGCTTAATCTTTAAGCTTAAAATCTATAAATCGCAAACATTGTTAAAAAAAAATTACCCATACATTGACGCACATTGAAGGCGAATCAGTTAAACAATTTCTAAAAAAACATGCAATAACATTAGATATGCGCTGGACCAACCAAAGGCATGCATCACGCGAACCCAAGTGGCCCAGCTTACGCCTCCACAATGTGCCACGGGACAGACAGACCGTCGCTCCTAGAGAACGGACGCGTAAAAAGAGGAAATTACACTTTCTAAAACAGACAATCACCTTGCAGTTTCAAGCTTGATAACACTCTTAAAAGGCACGAGGCTAAAACACATGCCTCGAGCATGGATGTGTGTGATGTCCTTAGGTTAGTTAGGTTTAAGTAGTTCTAAGTCTAGTGGACTGATCACCTCAGATGTTAAGTCCCATAGTGCTCGGAGCCATTTGAACCAGCTAAAGCCGGCCGCGGTGGTCTAGCGGTTCTAGGCGCTCAGTCTGGAACCGCGTGACTGCTACGGTCGCAGGTTCGAATCCTGCCTCGGGCGTGGATGTGTGTGATGTCCTTAGGTTAGTTAGGTTTAAGTAGTTCTAAGTTCTAGGGGACTGATGACCACAGATGTTAAGTCCCATAGTGCTCAGAGCCATTTGAACCAGCTAAAACACATACATATTACCGTCACAACATTGCCTTTTAACCAACGACTATAGTTAACATAGTCCTCTAGTGCACGGTGAAAATTGCTGCACAGTGATTACTTATGGCCGTCGCCTTACTTTTGCCTTGAACCAGGACATAACTTGCAAGAGTTAAAATATTGAGTGCACGAAGAGAAATGGTGCACAGTGAATTTTGCAAGCGGCGAACCTCTTGTCTTTAGAAAATATCACATCACTAAAGGTACCGCGTAATTTAATTGATTACAGGCAAACAGCTTGCCTTACAGCTGCCTTTAACGTTCTTTGAGAAAATCAACAGGGTTTTCAGTGCCCCGATGAGAAGCGTTGCATGTTTAAAAACTTAAGGAACAATGCCAGTGAACGGACGTCGAGAAAGAACCGTCTTTAGGAGTCTTAAGCATTAACAAACCGAAATAGTTCCTAAGGCCGGTATTACACTATCAAATTTTCTTTGACAAAGTTACACTGTCAATAAAATTTAATAGTGTACTACGGAACTTTGTCAAAGTTCGATCTTGGTCATCGAGCGAGGTGGCGCAATTGTTAGCACACCGGACTCGCATTCGGGAGGACGACGGTTCAAACCCGGGTCCGGCCATTCTGATTTAGATTTTCCGTGATTCCCCTAAATCGCTTCAGGCAAATGCCGGGATGGTTCCCTTGAAAGGGCACGGCTGATTTCTTTCCCAATCCTTTCCTAATCCAGTGGGACCGATGACACCCCCCCCCCCCAGAGCAACCAATGATCAAATTTTCTTTGATGACATGTAGTGCCTTACTATTTATTTGGTTAAAGAAAGCGTTCGTCTTCCGTTTATTGCATGGAGAAATGTAACCACGTGGAGCCCTAGCTTTGAAATTCTTATGATGCGTCGCATTTACAACTAAATTGACAGAAATGTTCGAAGCAGATGAAACACAGTATAACTTGCGGCATCCTGAATACAAAAATAGCATAAGGAGAAGTGAGAGCTGTAAAAAAAAAAAATCAGCGGAAGCCATTAGCCGTGAAGTACGGTCAGCATGTACCCCGAGGATATAATGGAGAAAATCTACTACTTATATAAAAATGAAAATATTTCCTCTTGGCTATAGTAGGTACTAAACAGTTATTTACCTTCAGATATTTCTCCGTCAGTGCTTTATAAATAGCTTCACACATTTCTGGTGTTATTTTCGTCAACGTGCACTGCGACGTTCGAATGCTGTACCGTAAATTTGAGTATCTATCATCTATTGCAAGAAATCACAATGATACAGTTAGGCTGGCCGGCCACTGTGGCAGAGCGGTTCTAGGCGCTACAGTCTGGAACTGCGCGACCGACACGGTCGCAGGTTCGAATCCTGCCTCGGGCATGGCTGTGTGTGGTGTCCTTAGGTTCGTTAGGTTTAAGTAGTTCTAGGGGACTGATGACCTCAGAAGTTACGTCCCATAGTGCTCTGAGCCATTTGAACCAGTTAGGCTGTCTTTTGCGGAAATGGCGTTTCTGAGGTTCTACGTCGTAATACGATGTTCCACTCTCTTGAGCACATACTGAAACGTACTGTCGTCCATTGGCAACTAATATTCGTACGACGTTACGTCTTCGACTTGCAGTTTCCTTAACAGATTTTATGGAATACCTTTAGCATCTCGCCGTGATACACATGGCTTCACCCAAATAATTTCCTCCTTCTTTTCTTCTGCTCCTCTTCCAAAGGTAAATACAACGCTGTTGCGGAGCAAAGTAATAACTTTCATCGGTCATTCCGAAGGAACTATGACGTCAGAGATCTTTCTCAAAGAAAATACGATAGTGTAGTACCGGTTTAACCCCTGCTTAGCACAGTTTAACAACGACAAGGATGGAATGACAGCAACGTCGTTTAGCAGAACGGCTCACAACCACACATCATTGATAACCAGTTACCGCCAGGGGGAATTTTAAAGTAGACTATGGCGGCAGCCAGAATTTGTATCGAGGAGGGACACGTGCCAGGGTAATCCGTGCCGTTGTATGAACCACTGTGCCGCTCGGCTTATGGCTAACGCTTGTATCTAGTAAACAAGAGACCAGGTTTCTATTCCCGGCCTTGGTACAAATTTTCACTCGGCGCTTCAGTCTATACACGGTTCACGTTGCCACATTACCACATTGCCAAGAAATTCAGAGCTCATTTTAACAATGATTCTCACCGTTCCCAAAACTGTAGTCTATATGTGCAGGCCCACCCGTAGGTGAGCAGCAAGCACACACACACTTGCTCTATCGCACCCAAACACACCACCATCAGCAACACTCCTCTTGTGTTCGTCTACCACGCCTTCTCTGCTCGTCGAACAGGAAGCCGCTCTTCACACATTGCACCATACCGCCCGCTTACGTCACGTGGACACGTGGCGTCCCTCCATTGTCGTTCTGGTCCGTAACAGCACTCTCCCTGTCCAGCGCATGCTCCAGCCGTTTACTTCTCTCACTCGTACGCCAGGCGCTCTCGCGTCACAAAATCTGGAACTCAGCGCTAGAAAAATGGCTCTGAGCACTATGGGACTTAACATCTATGGTCATCAGTCCCCTAGAACTTAGAACTACTTAAACCTAACTAACCTAAGGACGTCACACAACACCCAGTCATCACGAGGCAGAGTAAATCTCCGACCCCGCCGGGAATCGAACCCGGGAACCCGGCTCAGCGCTAGATTAAGAGACGCTGTGAGCACGTGTGTTAATATAGCGTTGTAAAGTACATCAACATTAAACGAGTCGACGCTACATATCTCGCGGAAATGACACAATTCACATATACTCTTAGCAATTTTAACACTGTGCCGTTCGGCGACACCACAGTGGTGTGTACATAGTAACGCGCAGTGGCCGGTGACAACACTTTAGTATCTTTTTCATTCTGTTGATGTTTTGTTCAGATAACAATAAGTTACACACAACAAGTTTTTTGTTTTGTTTTTATAAGTACTTGTGCCCTTTCATCATGGCAGACGAAAGAGCCGATATGATTATTTACGATAAATGCGCAGACGTGTTGTCTGACGTCCCGGACAACTTGGCCGATTGGGAAGAAGACAACGGATATGAAAAAAAAAATGAAAGTAAAGCAGAATTGTCGGAAGATAGTGAAATACGTCCAAGAAGAATTCGGCGAACTCTACGATTGCCAACTACTTCGGATGAGTCAGCCGAAGAAGACAGAGTATCATTTACTGAGGACCAATAATAAATTCGAAGGATCTCCGGATCCACACGTATTTCCCAAAGATACGCAGAGCGTCTTGGATATCGTAGAATTATATATTGGGAGCAATCTATTTGAATATATTAGCAACGAAACCAACAAGTATTACAGTCAAAATTTCTGTAGAACCAAGAAAGTGGTTTCGGATTGCTAACCTTATGGGCATTGTAAAAAAAGCAAGGATCGATGATTACTAGTCAATGAATCCGTTGATAGACACACCGATATTTCGCAAAACGATGTCCCGCAACCAGTTCAGACAAATATTATCATTTTTATCTTTTTCCTACAGCAACAAGAAACCGGATAATGCCGACCGGCTTTTCAAAGTGCAATTCGTAATTGATTATTTCTCCAGAAGTTTAAAGAAACGTTTAATCCAAGTCAAAACATCTCAATTGATGAAGGAATGACACCGTGGAGCTGACAGTTTAAAATTTAAAGTTTGAAATCCGTCGAAAAGTACGAAATATGGCATACTCATTCGGATGCTGTGTGATTCGAGTACTGGATACATTTCGTCATTCAAGATATTGCGAAGGCATTGCTAATTACGCATATAAATTTTTTTTCGTAATTTTCTTTAGGTTTCTGTTCTTTTTCTTTTGTTAATATGGACGTTTCTAATTGTGATTATGTAACATTCTACTGTGGTTTTTAAATGTAAAGATGTAATTGTGATTATTTCGTTTGCCAATGGATAAATATGTTTCTTGCTTTGTACCTGTGGTAAAGTTTGTAAAGTTCTCTTTTGGAATGTTATTAATTGTGAAAGATGCAGTCAATAACATTTATTAAGATTTATGTAATTTACGATAACGATATAACATCTGTAGACAGAGGACAGCGATAGTTATATCGATAGTCGAAAGGATGTTGTGTAGTACAGGGGATGGTGGATGGTGTGTCTGTGAAGCGTGCGCGGAAAAATAGTACTGTGTTTTATGAAAAGCATACGTAATTGTATGGACAGTGATACCGAACTATCAGATTGTTAATTCTCTTTACCATTGCGGTATGTAATGTCATCGCCAGCAAACTTTAAGAGCAAATAAACCGGACTGTGAAAGTGCCGCTAACAATACTTTGTTGTGGCCGACACGAACAGTGCTTTTATGCGAATGAACTTTGCTGGTATTGGTTTTGGGTGGTGGAACTGTTGTCTATCACATTCGATCAAGCCGTGAAAGTGAAGACTTTAATTAACTGTGCAATGTAAATGACTTTCAGTGACGTTGTCGAAGTTTGAAATGCGAGAACAGAATGGACATTGTTTACGGTGTGCTCCACACACAAGAACAATTCTATGAACTGTGTATTTATGTCTAAGACTAGATGAATGTGACGAACTGTGTACTTATAGACGATAGGGCCACGGACAGTGCATAGAGTGTAAAAACGAGCGATGTCTACGTAATGTACTTTGAAAGAGAGGACATGTCAACAACGGTCGTATACTGGCGTCTTGTGGTTTGTTAATCACCACGGGGTTAATGATACAGCTGTGCCGGAACTTTATTTGCGTTTCGCCGGAGAAGATTAACCAGCGGAACTGCCTCTGTCCTGCTCTCATCATCGTAACCCGCCGACATCGTGCTGCCCAACGCAACGCTTCGCGTGCAACAAAAAGTTAAGAGATTTCCCCGAACGCTATCCCCTGACCTAGAAACTTTCTTTCTCTATTAAAAGTAAAAGAATTACAGACTCTATTCAAATAAATTCTTTGTTTAGTTTATGTTTGCTTTCAGATAACGAAAATAAAATTACAATTAGTGAATTAAAAGTTGCCTGGTAGTCATTGTTGAAACACCAGTAAATATAAACTTCTTCCTCTCATTAGAACTAATTCTCCTCGCATGTCAAAATTATTGTAGTTATTTTATGTAGTTTTATGTATTGTTATGAGACTAGATATATGACAGTGACTAATAAGAGTATTTTGTCGCGAAATATGGCGTTGCGCAAAAATTACGGCGACCGCCATAATTGCTTGCGTTCTGAACAATAACGTAAAAGCTGATATTCCCGTATTGGCGCATTTCGTGACGTGAGCGTGAATTATAAATGTCAGCTGTCAAATCACGTAGGGACTGTTAACCCAGTAATAAAAGTTTTTGATATTGTATTGCTACGAGTCGTAGTATTAAGAGATACTGGTTATACTCAAAAGTGGGTAGATGTATGGTGAACCCCCCAGTGTTCATGCAATTATTAGCAGTATTGTGTGTGATTCACGAAAGTTTGTCACTTTTGCTAATTCCTTTCAGATATTGTCTTAGATGTCTTTGAAGTTTCAGAGAATATATACACAATTTTGTCGGTTCAGGTTAATTTCAGAGCAGTTTCTCGTGAATATTAGAGTTTTCAGTTCATAAACAAAGTGGGATTGTGACTAATTGAGAAGTGTAACAAAGAGTGTGGTTTTCCAACTAGAATTTTGGATGACTTCACAGTTCAGATTTTGATAATTATTTTTCCTGTCCTGGACAACCTTTAGCAAAAACAGTGATGGAACTATTGACACCTTCTTATGGAAAGTGGCATCACCCCTACATGGATAATTATTATAACAGTGTAGAACTTGCAGAGAAGTTACTTGAAAAGAAAATTCGAATTTGTGGAACGATACGGCAAAATAGAGGATTTCCGGAAAAATTAAAGGGCGCAAAAGTCAATGTGTTTGAAGCTTGCCATCAATTGAAAGGTGAAAAGCAGCCGGCGACAAGCCAAGTAATCCGAATTAGCACTGCCGGCGGCAAGCGAATAAATCTGTACGAGACGTGCGGACGGCAAAGTGTTAACATCTCTTATATGAATACCACCAAGTTACTATTCCTTTACTCTGTTTACATGCCGGTAGACTACGAAATTTAATACACATATTTGCACCTCTGGCAGCAACGACGACTCATCCTGGATGGGCACCGAGGCAATCTGAACTTGGAAACAGATGCGGGCACGTCATTCCGTGCTGCTTGAACTCAGTGACACAATTCATCAATTGCAATGACTAGTGAGTGGTGGCATTCCAGCGTCTGGGAAACCCATGACCAGAGAATTTCAACGTGCTGGCCGAGGAAACAGTTGAGCACCCTCTGTGTCGAGGTAGGTCAGAACAGTACGGGCAACTTGCGGTTTTGCTTTATTTTGTTGAAATGTGACGTGGTTGAGAGATAACGCCACGTAGGCGTCGAACATACGGCACAGCCACCAGCCTCAATGCGTCACAAATGTAACGACTGCTGTCCAAATTAGCAGCTATCCGAATCGGAGATGATCGTGCTACATACCCACACTCCCCAAACCTTCACAGCAGTAATCGATACCTAATCAACTTCAAATTATCTCCTCGCAATGAAATATGAAATGGGCGAGGGGAATTTCCCCCTCCCCCCCAATCTGCAGGGAGGTTTAATCCGTCTGAGCTTGTTCCCATGGAGAGAGGACCACTTTTCATGTCACTTTCCTCTCGAAATTGCATTCATAATTATTATTATTAATATTATTGCACACCTAAGATGCTAAACTTCGCTGGCCTCAGTCTACTTTTAGTCTTTATGTTGTTGTTGTGGTCTTCAGTCCAGAGACTGGTTTGATGCAGCTCTCCATGCTACTCTATCCTGTGCAAGCTTCTTCATCTCCCAATACTTACTGCAACCTACATCCTTCTGAATCTGCTTAGTGTATTCATCTCTTGGTCTCCCTCTACGATTTTTACCCTCCACGCTGCCCTCCAATGATAAATTTGTGATCCCTTGATGCCTCAGAACATGCCCTACCAACCGGTCCCTTCTTCTTGTCAAGTTGTGCCACAAACTCCTCTTCTCCCCTATTCTATTCAATACCTCCTCATTAGTTACGTGATCTACCCACCTAATCTTCAGCATTCTTCTGTAGCGCCACATTTCGAAAGCTTCTATTCTCTTCTTGTCTAAATTATTTATCGTCCATGTTTCACTTCCATACATGGCTACACTCCATACAAATACTTTCCGAAACGACTTCCTGACACTTAAATCTATCCTCGATGTTAACAAATTTCTCTTCTTCAGAAACGCTTTCCTTGCCATTGCCAGCCTACATTTTATATCCTCTCTACTTCGGCCATCATCAGTTATTTTGCTCCCCAAATAGCAGAACTCCTTTACTACTTTAAGTGTCTCATTTCCTAATCTAATTCCCTCAGCATCACCCAACTTAATTCGACTACATTCCATTATCCTCGTTTTGCTTTTGTTGATGTTCATCTTATATCCTCCTTTCAAGACACTGTCCATTCCGCGTTCAACTGCTCTTCCAAGTCCTTTGCTGTCTCTGACAGAATTACAATGTCATCGGCGAACCTCAATGTTTTTATTTCTTTTCCATGGATTTTAATACCTACTCCGAATTTTTCTTTTGTTTCCTTTACTGCTTGCTCAATATACAGATTGAATAACATCTGGGAGAGGCTACAACCCTGTCTCATTCCATTTCCAACCACTGCTTCCCTTTCATGCCCCTCGACTCTTATAACTGCCATCTGGTTTCTGTGCGAATTGTAAATAGCCTATCGCTCCCTGTATGTTACCCATGCTACCTTTAGAATTTGAAAGAGAATATTCCTGTCAACATTGTCAAAAGCTTTCTCTAAGTCTACAAATGCTAGAAACGTAGGTTTGCCTTTCCTTAATCTTTCTTCTAAGATACGGCGTAAGATCAGTATTGCCTCACGTGTTCCAATGAAATAATGTTTGCCGTTATTAGCAGTGACGCTGAGAAGTTATCAATATTTAAGCGTAGGTCACTTCAGTGTAGTTGTTCTGCATTGAATCTGAAATACTATAGTAGCTGTGCTTCATTATGAGCACTTTCGAGAAACATATGATCTTTCGTTATCATTAGCGGAGCGCAGTCCACCAGTGCGCTAGAATTCCTCACTGCGTGGAGGCTGAGAGGGTAGCTGTGGTAGACTTGTATTTAGTATGGAAATTAAGGTTGAAGAAATATATACCCATGCGTGTTTTGTATCCCGCCTGGAAGGCGGCGCGTGGGTCTGCTCATGAAAACTGAAAGGTTGGCCGAATGACGAAAGCGAGTAGGAGCAGGATAAAACACTTCGTACTGAGTGTAAAATTATAGATGTTTACTATACGCAGAAACCAAGTTAATAAATGGTTACATAACTTTGCAATGATGAGCACGTAGGTGCGAAGTCTTAGACCCGTCGTAAGTAGCGCAAAATCTCTATATGAAGCGAAGTGTCCCGGCCGTCTGCTCTTGATCAAATGGGGCAGAATCTACAGTGGCGCTCGTAGAGCTGAACAGTGCCTGCTAGAGGGCGCTGTCTTCGGTGTCGGTGTAGTGCCAACATAAGAACTTGCACCTACGCCGTGGCATCGTAGCTATCGATACCACAACGGGCATTGACTGTAATGCAGATTCGTACTACCCAAGCATCCTGCACACATTGCCACGAGTTACAAAAACGTCGAATGCAGTACGGGTAAGATAAAAGATCGAGTAAGTTAAAGAAAATGCGTGAAACGTATCTTATGTAATATGCAGAAACTTTCGTTTTAAAATCACATATATATTGGCTCTGAGCACTATGGGACTTAACATCTATGGTCATCAGTCACCTAGAACTTAGAACTACACTCCTGGAAATGGAAAAAAGAACACATTGACACCGGTGTGTCAGACCCACCATACTTGCTCCGGACACTGCAAGAGGGCTGTACAAGCAATGATCACACGCACGGCACAGCAGACACACCTGGAACCGCGGTGTTGGCCGTCGAATGGCGCTAGCTGCGCAGCATTTGTGCACCGCCGCCGTCAGTGTCAGCCAGTTTGCCGTGGCATACGGAGCTCCATCGCAGTCTTTAACACTGGTAGCATGCCGCGACAGCGTGGACGTGAACCATATGTGCAGTTGACGGACTTTGAGCGAGGGCGTATAGTGGGCATGCGGGAGGCCGGGTGGACGTACCGCCGAATTGCTCAACACGTGGGGCGTGAGGTCTCCACAGTACATCGATGTTGTCGCCAGTGGTCGGCGGAAGGTGCACGTGCCCGTCGACCTGGGACCGGACCGCAGCGACGCACGGATGCACGCCAAGACCGTAGGATCCTACGCAGTGCCGTAGGGGACCGCACCGCCACTTCCCAGCAAATTAGGGACACTGTTGCTCCTGGGGTATCGGCGAGGACCATTCGCAACCGTCTCCATGAAGCTGGGCTACGGTCTCGCACACCGTTAGGCCGTCTTCCGCTCACGCCCCAACATCGTGCAGCCCGCCTCCAGTGGTGTCGCGACAGGCGTGAATGGAGGGACGAATGGAGACGTGTCGTCTTCAGCGATGAGAGTCGCTTCTGCCTTGGTGCCAATGATGGTCGTATGCGTGTTTGGCGCCGTGCAGGTGAGCGCCACAATCAGGACTGCATACGACCGAGGCACACAGGGCCAACACCCGGCATCATGGTGTGGGGAGCGATCTCCTACACTGGCCGTACACCACTGGTGATCGTCGAGGGGACACTGAATAGTGCACGGTACATCCAAACTGTCATCGAACCCATCGTTCTACCATTCCTAGACCGGCAAGGGAACTTGCTGTTCCAACAGGACAATGCACGTCCGCATGTATCCCGTGCCACCCAACGTGCTCTAGAAGGTGTAAGTCAACTACCCTGGCCAGCAAGATCTCCGGATCTGTCCCCCATTGAGCATGTTTGGGACTGGATGAAGCGTCGTCTCACGCGGTCTGCACGTCCAGCACGAACGCTGGTCCAACTGAGGCGCCAGGTGGAAATGGCATGGCAAGCCGTTCCACAGGACTACATCCAGCATCTCTACGATCGTCTGCATGGAGAATATCAGCCTGCATTGCTGCGTAAGGTGGATATACACTGTACTAGTGCCGACATTGTGCATGCTCTGTTGCCTGTGTCTATGTGCCTGTGGTTCTGTCAGTGTGATCATGTGATGTATCTGACCCCAGGAATGTGTCAATAAAGTTTCCCCTTCCTGGGACAATGAATTCACGGTGTTCTTATTTCAATTTCCAGGAGTGTACTTAAACCTAACTAACCTGAGGACATCACACAACACATGTATATTCCCTAACAACTGGTACAATAATAATTATTAGACTTTTTTTTATAAAGTGCGTTTTAATCATCAGCTGCTCGTTCCATTAGTCATCTACCGGTTCCAGTAAGTTATTTCCCATCCTCCAGGATGTGGGATATAACAGATTAGTTAAAAGCATCCCATATTTCTTTGAATATGAACAATATCGAAATTATTCAGAGAAATTGTACAAACACCTGACGTAATTTGCCTTAGAATACTGACAGTCATATCCCTTGTCAAATAGACAGACATCATATTCCAAAGGAATATGGAATGCCTTTAAATAATCTGTTATACCCTACGTCCTGGATAATGGTTAGTAGCCGAAACCGTTAGATGACTAATGGCACAAATAAACAGCTGATAGTTAAAATGCATTTTATAAAATAATTCACAGTTGTTGAACCTCTCCTTATGGAAACATTGGAAATTTTAGACTTGTCCACAGAAGCACGTCTTTCTTCGTTATTCGAGAAAATCATATACCACGGTTGGAACTCTAATAGTGGCAACTATTTATTTACAGCACGTACAAAATAGATACGTATTTCAAAGTTTTACTGACCTTCAAAGTAGTCACCAGCGTTGTGCAGATTCTGTTGCCAGCGATGTGGAAGTCATAGGACACTCTTAGCAGTGCCAGTTGAGTTGACAGTTGGAGCGGCGCGGTCTGTTGCCCGACGAATTTGCAGCATTTCTGAAGCGAATGCCCTGAAGTGTTTCCTTCAGTTCAGAAATCGAGTTGAACTCACGAGGGCTTAAGGGAGTGCAGTAGGTAATATAGCACTTAGCAGCCCCGTCAGTCAAACAAATCAGTAACAGCTTGCACTGTACGTGAGTGAGCATTGTCCTGGAAAATGATGGTCAGGTCCTGCAGAAAGTGTTCCTGCAGAAAGTGTCATCACTTCTTCTCTAAGCTGGTCGTAGGTTGTGTGCCAAAAATGAACAGCAACAGTGCCTTAAAAAATGTCCTATTTTTAGCACCTCTCGTACTTTATCACTATATTGTTACTGTTCTATGATTTGACTGCGTTACCTATACCTGTACATTGTACATTACGAGATGTATGTTGCATTTTTATGTTCATTAAGGTCCAGCCAGAGCACGACACAGCTCATATCAGCCAGTAACCTGCCGACAGTACAAAGTTCTCTGTCCTAACTGAAACAGATTGTACCTGAAAGTGTTAACTACGGAGGTAGCAATGGCGAGTTCCGAATAACGTACAGGGCTATTTTCTTTTTTTGCCTAACCTCAGATCGGTATCGAAATTAAAACTACAGTGAAAATGCTTTGAAGCTTTGTGAAGATGTGTTGCTCAGTGCCTCTAGTGTGCTCATTACTTCCATTTTTCCACTCTTCTGTAAGTATGCTTGCGGAAGCCCGCCCGGTTAGCTGTGCGATGTAACGCTCTGCTTCCCGCACGGCAGATCGGTGTCGAGGTGCAGTGTACCGGCCAGCCTATGGATGGTTTTTAAGTCGGTTTTCCATCTGCCTCGGCGAATGCGGGCTGATTCCCCTTATTCCGCCTCAGTTACACTATGTTGGCGATTGCTGCGCAAACACTGTCTCCACGAACGCGTACACCAAAGGTCCCGAGTTCGAGTCTCGGTCTGGCACACAGTTTTAATCTGATAGGAAGTTTCACATCATCGCACACTCCGCTGCAGAGTGAAAAATCTCATTCTGGAAACATCCCCAAGGCTGTGGCTAAGCCATGTCTTCGCAACATCCTTTCTTTCAGGAGTGCTAGTTCTGCATGGTTCGCAGGAGAGCTTCTGTGAAGTTTGGAAGGTAGGAGACGAGGTACTGGCAGAAGTAAAGCTGTGAGGACGGAGCGTGAGTCGTGTTTGGGTAGCTCAGTTGGTAGAGCACTTGCCCACGAAAGGCAAAGGTCCCGAGTTCGAGTCTCTGTCTGGCACACAGTTTTAATCTGCTGGGAAGTTTCACATCAGCGCACACTCCGCTGCAGAGTGAAAATCTCGTTCTACATTTCCACTGGGGTCCGAACCGCACAATAACACTGGGTTTGGTGTGGGGCGCTGGTGGTGTGAGTGGACTGCTGTTGCATATTTTGGGGTTGTGAAACACTGAGGGCTACGGTGGGGTTAAAGGCTCTCCGTCGTTTCTAGGTCCCCAGTTCCATACAATACAATACTGACGGGAAAAAAACACAGCACCGAGAAGTAATTGTGCGAGATAAATGAAAGTTGGTAAATGTGTTTCTACATCTGAATGATGATGTCAAATCCTGTTTCGGGACACTATACTCTAGTAGCGCCGCTATGTAAGATACAAATCAGGTTTTTGCTTTAAATACACGATGTAACGGTCGTGAGCGTTAGTTACCTTTGAAATTGGACGTGGTGAGTTGACGCCATTATCGACACCTGACTTAGTTTGAACGAGGGCGCTTCTACAGGCTGTTTCACAACGTAGTACCGGCCCTGCCGCGGCGCGCGCTTTAAATCTGTGGCGACGCCGTGTACTGATACGTCCCGGCTGCTGCGTTCATTTTTAGACAAATGCGTTAAAACCATAATGAATACAAAAAACGATAGCTTCTTCGGAACAAAACATTATAGAGTAAATAATATTAACATAAGAACGGAAGTCAGGATTCTACTACAAACATAGAGCCGAATGCCTATTCGTGTTAATGTATGTTCCTCTATTCATAAGACGAACCAGATATAGTGCAATCAATCTGTAGAATTTGAGGCTTATTCTTACTTTGTGTTTCTATTAAAAGGTAGAAGTTTTCTTTGAAAGGCTGCACTGAAACTTGCAGCACGAAGAGTGTTTAAAAAGTAACCAGAAATTTATAATTTCGTGTGTTGTATTGGTTCGATTTGCACTACTTTGTCACTGTCTTCGTAAACATGTCTGAAAAGTATCTGTACAATGTTATGCACATTGGATATTTACTCTACTGTCAGCTGTCAAAAAGGTCACATGTGTTTTGGTACCATCAACTATTATTGGTTTTGTGTAAAAATAGATTAGAGAATCTGTACTAAATTTTGTTATAAGAATGGAATAAAGTGTATCAAATTTTTAGAAATGTTAAATATTGCTTTTGGTGAATCTCTTATGAGTAAAAAAATGGCTCTGAGCACTATGGGACTTAACTTCGATGGTCATCAGTCCCCTAGAACTTAGAACTACTTAAACCTAACTAACCTAAGGACATCACACACATCCATGCCCTAGGCAGGATTCGAACCTGCGACCGCAGCGGTCGCGCGGTTCCAGACTGTAGCGCCTGTAACCGCTTGGCCACCCCGGCCGGCTCTTATGAGTAAACCAAGAGCATACAAGTGGTATAAATATTTTAAAGCAGGCCTTAAAGGACAGCGGTTTTACAAGAATGGATGAGATTAAAAACGCACAGTTAAGAGACCTATGAACTATCCCGAGGAAACAGTTTCTAAAATGTTTCGGGAATTGGAAAAAGCACTGGCATGAGTGTATAGCATGTAATGGGAAATATTTTGAAGAGTATTACTGTGTTGTAGATTAACAAGTAAAGTTCTTACCAAAAAATAAAAATTAATATGTGAACGCACCTCGTATGTCAAGCTTTTTACATAGAAGTCCAGAATCGGTATACATGTTTGGAAAGGAATATCAGCAGTGTTTAGAAAAGCTATTGGACGCATGTTTTAAGCAATATGTCTTAAAATCATGTGAATAGTAACCGAGTTAGAGTTTTAGTGACAGAATACATTCAAATGCTGCTGCTCTATAAGCATCAAAGGTTTTACGTAATTGAATCACGTTCTACTAGCGAAAAGTTAATTGATTTTACTATGAAGATCTCAAGTTATTCCTGATTTTGTACAACTAGTGATAAAGATGTTTATTGCTTTGGATCACATTTGTATTTTTCTTCGAAAACTGTCTAACACTTCTACTATCATGTAGTACATATGTACTAAAAGAAACTTTATAGTGTACGAGCAGTGTCAGGCTAGTTTTCATTCGCGGTGATTCTAGTAAACCATGCGTCCTATTGTGGCGAGGCTGACATTTGCATAAGCTGTAGCCCTTTGATTGGGACTGGAAATATTAGCCAACAGTCCTTTTTGTGTCGCCTCCTTAACACACGCTGTAATAACGTTAGAGACAATCGAACGCTCGTTACTCCGCGCAAGTACCTCCTTCGAATTCCGCACATTTTCTTGCAATGCAGGGCGATTATCCATCACTTCCGGATATCGAAGTATATCAGTGAGTACACAGAGTCAACTGACTGACACTGGCAACTAAGATCCCACGAACAGAAACGACGTATATCACTACACGCCGATCTACACTGCTAGGCAGGTAACGGGCAACAGATTTTGGGTGCCCCTATAGGCCGGTGGCAGGGTTCTTCCGCGAAAGGCCACTTCCCCCACCAAAAGCGCTGCTCGCTCTTCAGTTTACAGACAGACTATAGTGTAGCAGGACTACGAGAATCTGGATTCACCCTCTGCGACGGTGCAGAAAGACTAGGAAAGAATGTTGGCACAGTACATGAGGGGCGCCGACGGTGGTCACGAGAATGTATGGCCGCAAGAAGGCCGGGCTCGGGACGGCCAAGTGGCACTAATGGCTTATTGCTTTGGCGCATCGAACTGCATCTGCAGCAGCAATCTGAGCAGCATTTGGTGTCACAGTGGCACAACGAACGGCTACGAAACGGTTACTTCCAAGAACAGCTCCGAGGCAGACAACCTGTAGCGTGCATTCCGCTGACCCCAAACCGCCGCCCTTTGTGACTCCAGTGGTGTCAAACGAGAGCTAATTGTAGGTCAAGGTGGAGGTCTGTTGTGTTTTCCGGTGAAGGATAGTTCTGCCTCGGCGCCAGTGGTGGCTGTGTGTTGGTTAGAACGGGGCCATTTGAGGGCCTGCACCCAACCTGTCTGCATGCTAGACAAACTGGATCTACACCTAGAGTTATGGTCTGGGGTGCGATTTCGTATGACAGCAGGAGCATTCTTGTGTTTTTCCCACGTACCCCGACTCAATATGGTGATTCGACATGTTTGCTGCCACTTATGAACAGTGTTTTCCAACGTAACACTCGCCCAGATAGCGTTGTTGCAACCCATCATACTCGACTGAGTGTCGACATGTTGCCTTGGTGTGCTAGATGATCAGATCTGTCTCCAATCGAGCACATATGGGATGTCATCGGACGACAACTCAAGCATCATCCACAAACAGCATTAGCCGGCACCTGTACGGGACAATGCGTGCACGTTTGCTTTCTTTCGTTCAACACGATGGCGGTTACACCGGTTATTAATGTAACAGCATTTCCCATTTGCAATGGCTTATCTCACGCTTACATTAACTTGTGATCCTATAATGGTAATAACTTCAATATGTTAGTGGACAAATGTAATCCCGAAATTTCATTACTGTACATAAATTATTTTTTGGTGTTGCGATTTTCTTCCGTCAACGTAATCCGTATCAGTATATTACAACTATAATTTAGCAAACTAATCTTTCGACAATATTCGCATCTAACTATAGAACTTCATTCCTTTGAGAGAAATAACGTCTATAGTTTACATTGCTTTCAGTGATTCGCAGTACAAGCACAGCAGAGTCATGTTGGCTTATGTAAGGCATTTTCATATGATGGATTATTTGCGAACGGCACTGTAATAACTCCAGCAGCGACTGGAAGCGCTTTAATATCTGGAGCCGAATGAATTTTTATGAAACGGGTCGTCATTTGCTGGTAAACGTTATTTACACTTCGCGTCAGGGGCGGAGAGGTCGTTTGTTTCTGCTGGTATTCGTTCCACAATGGGCACCAAACATTAATTGCAGTAGCCTGCTTCTATTCCAGCACTATCGATTTATCGCTAAAAAAGATTATCGCCGTCTCTCGCTTACAGATAAAAATCATATTGGTTCTTTTGTGCGTTCCTGATTGTTTTTGCCTTTTTTTGCATTGTGTTTGGCTTACGCCGTAATGCGGCTTGGACTATTTTATTTTAATCTTTGTGTGAAACAGGTAGCGTTTAGACAGCACCACTGTCGGTTTACGAACTACTTGCTGTGTAAGTGATCCCTGAACGATTTGAAAACGAAAGCATCGAGATAGGACATAGTGTGGTACTGGTCGACCTGCAACTAAAGCTGAAAATAATCTTTGCTGGCTTAGGTGCATCACAACAGAGAACACAGTGAAACTTACGTGAAGCATCAGCTGCAAGAAAGTTCGGTGTAATGTGGATCTCCTATTTCGTGAATGCCGACCGGAAGTAAGAACTAATTTTTTACACTTTCAGGATTTTATTATGTATTTTTTCAGTCTGATTTTATGGATTGATTTGCTGGTGTAAATCTGAGGTATTCCACAGCTGCAAGCAAGAGCATAAACGGAAATCGAAGTAGTGATTGAAAGTACGTGGCCATACGCAAAAAAAAAAATGCATTACAAGAAACACTTGCAAACCGTTCGTTACATGTTGGTGTAGTCTGAGTTTGCCTCTCACATAATTCTTAGCCATCCAGTACAATTCAATAGTAATATTTAACTTTTTATTTTCATCATGTAAATTAATTTCTTCGGTTTAGCAAAGACATATTTTACTGTACTTGTGTATCACACACAGCGTGCATAATCTCGTGGCCATGGCATCTTATTGTTGACGCTCGCAGTTAAAGCGATAGGTATAACCTTCTGAAGAAGCACAGTAAGTGCCAGAAATCGTTAAAGAAATTAAATTTCTTTTATACAACTGGTTGTTTACAATTTTTTAAGATCTTTACCGCTTTTGTATGTTTGAAACTAAAGTTTTGTTAAGTATGTGAAGCTGAGTCCCTTTTTGTAAAAATCAAACTTTCGTGCAGCCATAAAACGTTGAATGGCACGTATTGAACTAATGTTCCGAGAATTTAACGGCTAGCACACACTACGCGTGCCAGGGTGTGTAAAATTTAAAATGTGTAACAGAAATGCGCGAGAAATTTGTCGCACAAAAGTAAAGCTTGGTCACACTAGCACTTTTACAACGAAGAATCTGATTTCACATACACTCCATGTGGTTTACCAAGTTGGCTTCCTTTGCATAGTCTGTTCTCTCGTAAGTGTAACGTTAAGTGAATGTGAATGTAACCCTATTCGACGAGCGTATCACCAATACAAATGTAGATATTGTTAAATCATCGCTGTAGTCTAAATTTCATCATCGATTTGTAAAACATTGATATTTTTAACGTTGGTGTTTAGTTTCCTGTGTCAACGTTCGACGTTCTTAAATGAGGATTTTGTATGATGGCATAAAAAGCAACTTACAAATGCATCGAATATCTTTTTTATTAATCGATAAATACAGCAATAATTATTATGTCACATCCCACAATCAACGTTCTGCCCATAGATTGTAAAAATAATATTTTTGCTACACGTTTCCCTTCCAGCCTTTTGCGTTGTTGACGGAGACCATAACCTGCTTTTGAGAACAGCCTTTCGCTATCTCACGATGTGGCTATGAATCTCAAATATTTAACTGTAGTTTTCTGTGGCTTTGGATAGGTATCACTCATGATGGGATTGAATACTTCTTGCTTAAGATCTAGAAGGCGGTCTTTCAGATAATATCTGCGCTGTGATAGTAGGTCTCTTTCGAAACGAGTTTGGTATATATTTCTTTCCTGTGTTATTTTATAATGTTCACTTCATAAAACAAATCTGGTTTGTGTGCTATTCTAATGTATCAGCGTGTTGTCCACACTACTTGAGACCATGGTTCAAATGGCTCTGAGCACTATGCGACTTAACTTCTGGGGTCATCAGTCGCCTAGAACTTAGAACTACTTAAACCTAACTAACCTAAGGACATCACACACATCCATGCCAGAGGCAGGATTCGAACCTGCGACCGTAGCGGTCGCTCGGTTCCAGACTGCAGCGCCTAGAACCGCACGGCCACTCCGGCTGGCACTTGAGACCATGAAAGCATGAAGTGAATAAGCAATGAAAGGAATTAGCCCACACGTAGCTACAACAAAAGCCAATGATCCTCCGCTAGTTTTTTCATAAATATTGCTTTCACCCCAGATTAGACGTTTGATAACTTGCAACTGTGTTGCTCTTGTGTATCTATGAGAGATGTTGAGAAATTTGTTTATAGTGTTGACAAGTAGCCTGGCTTTTTTGCAAACGTCGAAGGTCGATATTTTGCCTTTAAAGTAGGTGGTATGACGTTACGTCTATATTGAAACTACGTTACCGATTATCCTTAAACAGCTTCAACAGTGTCATATGTCAACACTTGAAGTAACTCTGATATTCAGGATCGTTACGCAATCAGCTACTGAAGGGGTTATGACATCCAAATTTGATTATTTTTCAGACCTCGAATAATCACACTTATGAGGAGTTAACAACAGGAGAGACTCTGGATGAAATATGTTGATATAAAGGAAAAGTTGTCGAAAAATTTTTGACGGAAAAAAAATAAAGCGTCGAGAATTTTCCTCCTCACTCTTAACGCTAGTGACACACCTGTTTTGAGAGACGTCGTTTCTAAGACATGAACAGGCAACCGGGCATCCCGAACGCCGTCATAAGATGCGCCTTTTCAAGAAAATATAAATGTTATTCAGTATATTTTCTTCAGTAGTACGATGAGCGGTGCTATAGCGAACGTGGCAATAAAGCGTAATTTGTGACATTATTGTCTATTTCTTGGTAGGAGGGATGAATAGTCGTCGACATATGTAGAGGTAAGTCCAGGCACGCCCCAGGATAGAGTCATTGAACGCATGTTGTTCATGTATAATTTAATGACCCAACAGACAAAATTAGTAATAAGTTACGACTTACGGAAGTAT
This sequence comes from Schistocerca piceifrons, assembly GCF_021461385.2. Taxonomy (NCBI): domain Eukaryota; kingdom Metazoa; phylum Arthropoda; class Insecta; order Orthoptera; family Acrididae; genus Schistocerca; species Schistocerca piceifrons. The sequence continues at coordinate 400,163,374 of NC_060143.1, read as the reverse complement.
TCAGATATACGAACAATGAAAGGCAACAAAATTGTCCGGCCCGAATAATTTACAGTCCAAGAAGAGAGCACTGCGCGTGCCCAAGTTCAGAAGTGCCAGTGTTCACGACTCTAGCATTGTGTGGAGCCTCAGCTTTGTGTTTACATCGTCAAGTAGAAGCAATATAATAGTTGTGTCAAGATTCATTCAATTTAACTCATCGTGTCTCTTCTTTTGAAAATCATTATTCGAGCACGTAATGGTTGAAATATAAGAACTCCACGTCGGTAGAACAAGTGCAACGACGAGCGTTTCACAGCTCTTTGAACGGCTGAGTGGATTAGCTGATGGTTTACAAACGTAAAGGACGAGAATTCGAATCTACCTGGAGTCAACTGTCATTTTGTTTATTATTTAGACCTTTACAGGTAGTCTTTAAACCTTAATTCGCTACAAATTGTGCAGTTGTTGGCTTTTCTACGTTCTACATTCTTTCAAAAGATTCCATTTTATAATAGTCTAATATTCAAACAAACAAACAAATGGTCATAGTAAAAATATTGAAAATGGATGTATGTACTTGTAATTATTTCGACAGTCGCTGTATCTCTATGATTATCAACCAGGAGAAACGTATCAGCTGATTGGTATACGTCATAGTCATGCCACAAAATGGCTCATGGGAATGTTCGCGAGCGAATAACTGCTTTGAAAACGGTATTTATGCATCTGAGGCGGGACATCCTTATGGCGTTGATGCTTCAACAGCAAGAACATGGATTAGATGGTTTAGAGATAATAGTGATATAGCGAAACGTCCAACACCTGGAAGACCACGCGGAGAGAAGGTGAAGAATTGGTCGGGGCGGCCCTGAACGTTCCTTTGTCACTCATCCGGGAACGAAGGAGAGCTCCACAATTGCCGGACTTCTCCGACGGGTGCGCAGCTGAGTCCACGAGCAGATTCCCTGCTCTGGTTAAGAGCACACAGATGGGCAACGCTGTGATGTGCGCTTCGTGACATCTCACACTAGCATTAGGATTCGTAGCTGGTTTCAAAGGAGGGAGACTATTACTCAATGCCTTCCGTGGCCTCCAAGGTCACCTGATCTCTATCCCATAGAGCAAGTATGGACTCAAGAAGTTGGCCAGACCCTCTTTCGGGAACTGTGCATGACCTATGGGATTTGGTTCATTCTTCAGGGTAGAGAATTGCGACGCACGAGGACTTTTCTTCCACAGGCTTGTAAATTCTATGTCTCGAAGGATCCAAGCTGTTCTTGATGCTAATGGCAGTGTACAAAATACTGATGCTATACGTAGCGTACTCTTTATTTTACGGTCTAATAGGAGAACTATAGTTGAAGAACGAGTATTAAACTGGAAGCAAAATCCTAACTATTAAACTGCTTCTATTTGGTGATGTAAACTCCGAGCTGGAGCTCCACAGACCTCTAGAGTTGTGAACACCAGCATTCATGAACTTGGGCATGCGGAGTGCTGTAAATTAATCGAGTCGGGCAATCTTCTTGCCTATCACTGTACGTGAGATTTCAAAAAGGTACGAAGACTGGCAGCTTCCTTTAAATGTTCAGAAAAGTAAATCAGTGTGCATCACAAAATGCATAAACGTAGTATTGCATGACTACAATAACAGCGAATCACAGTCGGAAACAGTCAACTGATGCAAACACCTCGGTGTAACAATTTATAGAGATATAAAATGGATTGATTACATAGGCTGCTCTTTGATAATTGACAGACTTCGCTTCATTTGTTGGAAGCTGGGAAGATGCAACCAGGCTACAACTGAGACTATGTATTCTCATGTGATCCTAGAATAGTTCTCAATTGTGTTGGACCCACAATACGAATGGTAGGAGATATTGCACAGAAGGGGATATGTGGATTGTAAAGTACTCCTTATTTTCAGATCTTATATTATTTCCTTATTTTTCCAGACTTACATTTTGTATCGCGTCTGCAGATAACAGTACCACTCAACGAGATCAGACAGTACTGCAGAATGCGTAGCAGGGAGTAATATTTCAGTTCCCACGCTGTCTGAAGTAGTCGCTGAACCATCTGGCGTTGCCAGCAGCTGATGTGGTGAAGCGTTATGGCTAAGGCCGGTATTACACTATCAAATTTCTTTGTCCAATATCTTTGTCCAGTATCTTTGTCAAAGATATTTGATAGTGTCAACGAGTTAAAATTTCATAGAGTGGCTGAGATACTAGTTACAGCGCTCCTAGCGGCAACCAACGCTAACTCGGCCGCCATGTTCTCCTTAGTCAAAACATTAGGAAAGCGTTACTGTTGTTTGTGTTGGAAGTGTGTCAGCTGTTGTGATATTACTGCAATATTTAACTTTTCTAGTTGACTTTTTTGTTACAAAATATGAAGTCAACATGCCTGCAGTGTGTTCAGCGTTCAACTGCACAAATCGCAGCGATAAAACAACAAATATTTCATATTATAAGTAAGTATATTAGTACCGAAATACGACACACGTTTTTTAATGTTTATTAAAGAGTCATTTGCATTGGAACTGTAATTATGCTTAAGACAAATGCAGGAAGTAATTTATTTATCGTTGATTACAGATTTCCTTTAAAAGATAAGGAAATTACAAAAAGATGGGTTATAAATATGAAGCGAGAAAACTGGTTTCCTACTACAGCCAGTTACCTCTGTTCAGCTCATTTTGAAGAGAAATATATGTACCACACAAGTGTCCAGAGGCGCCTTTTGTCAAAACCAGTACCTACTGTCTTTAACTTTCCACCACATTTACAAAAGCAAGATAAAGTATTACGACCACAACCCAGAAAGCGATCTTTCGACAATTTGCAAGATAGTGCTATTACAGTGACATCATTAGCACAAAGTAATTCAATAATTTAATTTTACTCCGTGTTCTTATTACTTTGAATTACATACTTTCTATTATAATCTTATGGTGTAACTCTGTTATAAACTTATGATGTAACTACATTCTTTCAGCGCCTGTCGGACCCACATCTGTTTCTGCTGACCACAATTACTGTCTACCAAGCCCTAAGAAGTTGAAAACACAATATAACAGAGTACAAGCAGAGAATGTGCGACTAAAGAAGCGGATAAAGCAAATGAAGCAACTTAGTGTACGACACAAAAGAAGAATAGTGCAGTTACAGACTTTAGTTGCTGGTTTGAGAAGAAGGCTATGTAGTTCAGTTTCTGATATGTTAAACAGTGAACATGTAGTTGGTTTGTTGAAGGAGCTATTGGAACTTCAGTGCAGTGCTAAAGTATGCCATTATTCTCAGCAAATAAGGAAATTTGCCTTGACCCTACACTTTTATTCTGCCAAGGCATACAGCTACTTACGAAAATTTGTGAAATTACCCCACCCAAGAACGCTTCGACTTTGTTATTGAATTACTATGCTTGTGTTAACTACTTGTAAGACATATTTCAAATAAATTCTCGTTCACAGTGTACTGGTTTTTGAGGCTTTGACTGTTTACTTTGAAATAGCGACAAAAATATCGCATTTCTGCGCCCGTTACTGTTTCTAATAGTTACCCACAGCATGTTTAGAAGTTTCACCGTAATATTCTGGTGGTACCTGCTCTAATTGCATTAATTTATGGGCAACAAGTAACGTTATAGTGGATTGACAGACTTATTTGAGTTGTCTTGTAGTGTTATCTACATCTAAAAGTTTAGCCATATTTCGACAAAAACATCCCTTTTTGCTGTCAGTGTACACTGAAATCACTGCTGTCTATTGCTTGCTCTAGAAAAAATAAAGCTAGTATGGGCTATTTCAAGTAAGTCGAACGCAGTTACAAGGGGGCGGGACACAGCAGACGAATGCCTTGACTAAAGAAAACATGGCGGCCAGAACTTCAATTTGCTTCAAACATGGCGGACCTATAGCCACTCTATGAAATTTTAACTCGTTGGATAGTGTAATAAGGATCTTTGACAAATGTCGTCCAATATTTGATCAAATCTAGGCCGAGGCCGTATATTTGATCAAAGAAATCGCTTGTCTTCTGTTCACTGCAATGCGATATGTTACCACGCGGAGCGCTAGCATCGCTGCAGCGTTCTGTCGTCTGTAGTGTTTTTATAACCATTGCCGGTAAGTACAATTGGTGTGTGCCGACAACTACAGAATTAATAGAGATGTCTGAAGCTTATGAGGCGCTTTACAACGTGAGGCACCCTGAATAAAAAATAGATTAAGAAGATTGGAGACCTAACCTGACCTAACCTAACATAACATAACCCTCTCCTGTAGCAAGGAATCGGAGTGTTATAGTGAGCCTGTCTTCTGAAGATGTAGCAGTTCTTAAGTGAATATTGTACTTTGTGATATGAGGATACACTTCATTGAGCACATACAGAAATGTATGCTCATCCATTCTTAAGTAATTGATGTACGACTTGACGTCTTCCACTGTAAGCTCACGTAACAAGTTTTGTTGAATGCTTTTATCGTGTCGTCGTAAAACCCACGGCTTCACCCAGACTAGATTAGTTTTTCGTTCCATAGATCCGTGCTGAGGAGATCCTCGTGGATATGGAACATGTCGATTTTTTTAAAGCTGAAATAACAATACTAATAGTATGAATAAATACATCATTTGCTTCTATTAAAAATTTCGCCAATGGAGTAGAAGGAGTTGGCCAGTAGTAATTCTTTCAGGCTCCTTTTAAACTGATCTTTATTTCTAACTAAATTTTTTATGTTTCCTGGCAAATTATTGAAGATGAGTGTTCCTGAGTAGTGGACCCGTTTTTGAACTAAAGTAAGTGCTTTTAAGTCCTTGTGTAGATCATTTTTGTTCCTGGTATTGTATGTATGAACTGAGTTGTTTGTTGGAAAAAGAGATATATTATTTACGACAAATTTCATTAAGAAGTAAATATACTGAGAGGCAGTAGTTAGTATACCCAGTTCTTTGAAGAGGTTTCTGCAGGAGGTCCGTGAATTTACTCCACAAATAATACGTATTACACGCTTTTGGACCTTGAAAACTTTTGTTTGACTTCAAGATTTACCCCAAAATATTATCCCATATGACATTATGGAATGAAAGTATGCAAGCTTTTTCATTTTTATGTTGCCTATGTCTGCTAACACTCGAATTGCAAATACAGATTTGTTAAGGCCTTTCTGCAGTTCTGTGGTGTGCTCCTCCCAACCGAATTTATTATCAAGTTGTAATCCCAGGACTTTTAAGACTGTCAACCTCGTATGTATGGTTCCATTTTTTCCCTCCACTTCTTTTCCGCATGTGCACACAATGCAATTGGAGTACGTAGAACTGCTGCGGTTAATAACAAGTTGTTGTCAGCCATCTTGAACTTTGACGAAAAATTTGATGACAGTGTAATACCCCTTCTAGCGCTACGTCAAAGATCTTTGTCAAATATATTGGACGGAATATTAGATCACATCTTTGATCAAATCTTTGACAAAGAAATTTGATAGTGTAATACCGGCCTAAGCTGTGAGAAAGACATTTACATCAGAGCAAGATACGTAGGGAAATCACAGCCGTTCCTGCGCGAAGCAAGTGATTTTGTGCAATAAATGTTTACTAATAAAAGCCACTTTTTATGCAGCAGGTATTAGGAGAAGCCTGCTGGTCACAAGCACTTTCTTACAACAGTATTACCAGACAAGAAAGCGGACGTTTCAATAAACAACTGAATAGTGTCTAAGATAACGAAGTTTTACGAACAGCCATGATGTTTCGTGATTATAAGTACGAGATCTAGAATGCGCGTCATAGTCACTAGTAGCCGATAGGATGTCTTCCGGAATTGTTCTATCGTAAGAACACGCTCACAAGAAATTGCCAATTTTGAGTTAATAAATGATATATTGCTTCATTATTATCAGATTATGTTGTTATCGTAAATAGCATGTGATAAGGGCAATCACAGACATCATTTCCAGGAATCTAGCCTCCAGCAACATCACTTAGAATTACAGGACACAACGTTGCACTTTCCAGAGAATCTGATAACGCTGATGCTGCTTCTGCGAAGGCCATCAATTACGAGAGCTTTGCGGCAAAACGGGTGGGAAGAAATCCTACACGGCGACTCACTAAGATAATCCACGGACGGGTTGTCATAATCTCCGTATATCTTGGAAGGAAAAGTACGGCCAGTAATACTGTAATCCTCTTATACCATCTTCTACGGCGCAATAACTAAATTGAGGCACCGCAGGAGGCTTAGTAAAGTGGTAGGACTTTGCAAGAAGCTTATTAAAGAATGTTATATTCATTGTCTTTTACTGTTAACTATCTCATCGAGTCAAATAGGGAAAATAAGTAGTGTGCTACGAACCCCTCATGCGAGAGGGTCCCACGGTAAATGTTTATGTGATGTCTAAAGCATTTCATATTTTGTAGTCCCGGAACGATAGTGGTTCCGATTTGTCCTCTTCGAAAGTATTTCAAACGATTGTCCCAGTCGTCGTTTCCTTTTCAGCGCACATTTTCCCAGCTTCCGGTATCAAGCCGACAGAGCTAGCAACCAGATGGAGCTGAAAGCTCAGCTGTAGTAAGGGAATGGCACTTGATAGGACCCGTTACTGCCTTCATCTACTTTAACGTGCTAATCCTGGAAGTTTGATGTTGCAGTCATTACGGGCGTTCGTGATATCGAGCTGCCCGTAGATAATTCTGTTCAGTTAATTTTAACGACTGAAAGATAATATCTCCAGACCATTAACGAGCAGTGATGGACAAAACGAATGACTCCGACAAGCCGGTTGCATCCCGAATGTTTTCTGAAATAACAGACAGATTCATACGGATGTTTTCATTCGTTTTCGTTGAGCCGATGTTATTCCTATTAGCTTTGATGCTCGTCCTGTTATGAAAAGTACCATACATTTTTGTTATTATGTTTACCGTACGTTCAATCGTTCTCATTTGTGCAGTCTGTTTTTGAACAATTTCCTCGCATTTCTGAATCGAAAAATCTTCTGACATTGCCAGCAAACGTTGTGTCCGGTGAAACTCACTTAGTTGCGGTAAAGTGATTTAGGGCAGCCGCTTGTTTAGACGAAACGATTAAGAGCTTCGAATTTCGAAATTTATAAAGGTCCAGCTACAGACGTTATTTTTATTCACCGATAAAATATTAATTCCAGCACCATTTCAGACTCTTAACGAAGAAGCGAGTTAAGGAGCAGGTTTGCAGATATGGAGTGTCTCGAAGACTTCTTAAATAATAGAACTCCTTACGTTGCCCTCAACGGCGAGCGTTCATCAGAGGCAAGGATATCGTCAGGAGTGCGCAACATAATTACAGGATTAATCCAGAATGAGATTTTCACTCTGCAGTGGAGTGTGCGCTGATATGAAACTTCCTGGCAGATTAAAACTGTGTGCCGGACCGAGACTCGAACTCGGGACGTTTGCCTTTCGCGGGCAAGTGCTCTACCAACTGAGCTACCCAAGCACGACTCACGCCCCGTCCTCACAGCTTTACTTCCGCCAGTACCTCGCCTCCTACCTTCGAAACTTTACAGAAGCTCTCCTGCGAACCTTGCAGCACTAGCACTCCTGAAAGAAAGGATATTAAGGAGACATGGCTTAGACACAGCCTGGGCGATGTTGCCAGAATGAGATTTTCACTCAGCAGCGGAGTGTGCGCTGATATGAAACTTCCTGGCAGATTAAAACGGTGTGCCGGACCGAGACTCGAACTCGGGACCTTTGCCTTTCGCGGGCAAGTGCTCTACTAACTGAGCTACCGAAGCACGACTGACGCCTCGTCCTCACAGCTTTATTTCCGCCAGTACCTCGCCTCCTACCTTCCAAACTTTACAGAATCTTTCCTGCGAACCTTAAAGAACTAGCACTCCTGAAAGAAAGGATATTGGCGGAAGTAAAGCTGTGAGGACGGGGCGTGAGTCGTGCTTGGGTAGCTCAGTTGGTAGAGCACTTGCCCGCGGAAGGCAAGGATCCCGAGTTCGAGTCTCGGTCCGGCACACAGTGCTAATCTCCCAGGAAGTTTCATTTACAGGACCACTGTTTCGAAATCCCACAATTGCCTTCCATTGCGTCGTAATTTTGCTCAAAGGAGCGGACCACCTTCTTCTGTAATGGTACAAAAGCTTGGCACCCTGCGACTGCACCCTCGGGATCGACGACGCTGCTAACAGCAAAGTGTCGACACGTACGAAAAAAAAGAGACCAGAGCTGAGAAGTTCGTGTGAGCTCTAAGAAGGGTTAATGACGTCACCTTGGCACCAAATTTCGCCACAATTCCGCTGAACGCCACCGTGGACATGTCACACGATGCTACCCACAGTTGATCCTTCTTTTGACGTCTCTGCGATAGGTGTTAGAACTGTGACACCCACAGTTTAAATCACGCGATTTTCTTATGCATGGCCGAGGAAAACATTTCGGACACACCGCTGTTCAGAATCGACACGAAAAGGCGTCAGTGGGTGGCATAAACGGCGTCAATGAAACGACCCTTTCCTTGAGGCGTTGATCCCCACACAATTCGCGGTCGATAACGACAGTTCGCAGGTGATGAGCAACAGCAGTATTTCTTGACATCCTTTGATAGTGCTGACACTCTCGTATCTTTCAACCCTTCTCTAAGGATATTGTGAGGCTGAATCCCCATGGAATGTGATCGCCTTCCTTGGAGCGCAGCGCGACCGCAATTTTTGTTCTCCATTACAGGTTCGAATCACTAGTGGCCGTTCAAAACTATTCGACGAAATTTGAACATCATCCGAAACAATAAATTGTATTTAAACTTTTTCAATCCTGCTTTTTCCATCCGTCTGTGGCGTGATCACTCATGAGTGCAACATTAACATGCGCGTGAATAAAACGGCAAAGGGTCCTTCTAAGGCCTCCCTCACTTCTGCGAAGAAAACGAAGTAAATATTCCTGAATTCAAATCAAGGAGAACTACCAAGATGAGAAACGTAGAAGTAGATATCCTCGGAGTAACGAAGCAGCTTAAATCACTTAATAAAGGCAAGGCCTCCGGTCCAGATTGTACACCAGTCAGGTTCCTCTCACAGTATGCTGATAAAATAGCTCCATATTCAGCAATTATATACAACCACTAGCTCACAGAAAGATCCGTACCTAAAGACTGGAAAATTGCTCAAGTCACACCAATACCCATAAAGTAAGAGTAATCCACTGAATTACAGGCCTATATCACTAACGTCGATTTGCAGTAGGGTTTTGGAACATATACTGTATTCGAACATTATGAAGTACCTCGAAGAAAACGATTTATTAATACATAGTCAGCACGGATTCAGAAAATATCGTTCTTGTGAAACTCAACAAGCTCTTCATACTCATGAAGTAGTAAGTGTTATCGACAGGGGACGTCAAATTGATTCCATATTTTTAGAGTTCCGGAAGGCTTTCGACACCGTTCCTCACAAGCGTCTTCAAACCAAACTGCATGCCCATGGAGTATCGCCCCAGTTGTGCGACTGGATTCGTGATTTACAGTCAGAAAGGTCACAGTTCGCAGTAATAGACGGAATGTCATCGAGTAAAACAGAAGTAATATCCTACGTTCCCCAAGGAAGTATCATAGGCCCTCTACTGTTCCTGATCTATATTTACGACGTAGGAGGCAATCTGAGTGGCCGTCTTAGATTGTTTGCAGATGATGCTGTCGTTTACCGTCTTGTAAAGTCATCAGATGAGCAAAACGACTTGGAAAATGATTTAGATAAGATATCTGTATGGTGCGAAAAGTGGCAATTGACCCTGAATAAGGAAAAGTGTGAAGTCATTCATATGAGTACTAAAAGAAATCGACTAAATTTCGGTTACACGATAAGTAACACAAAACTGAAGGCTGTAAATCAGCTAAATACTTAGGGATTACAATTACAAATAACCTAAATTGGAACGATCACATAGATAATATTGTGGGTAGAGCAAACCAAAGACTGCGATTCATTGGCAGAACACTTAGAAGGCGCAACAGGTCTACTAAAGAGACTGCTTACACTACGCTTGCCCGCCCTATTCTGGAGTATTGCGGTACGGTGTGGGATCCGCATCTGGTGGGACTGACGGATGACATCGCAAAAGTGCAAAGAAGGGCAGCTCGTTTTGTATTATCGCGAAATAGGGGAGATATTGTCACAGACATGATACGTGAATTGGAGTGGCAGTCATTAAAACAAAGGCGTTTTTCGTTGTGACGGGATCTTCTCATGAAATTTCAATCACGAGTTTTCTCCTCCGATTGCGAAAACATTCTGTTGGTACCCACCTACATAGGAAGAAACGATCATCACGATAAAATAAGAGAAATCAGGGCTCGCACAGAAAAATTTAAGTGCTCGTTTTTCGCGCGTGCCGTTCGAGAGTGGAACGGTAGAGAGACAGCTTGAAGGTGGTTCATTGAACCCTCTGCCAGGCACTTTATTGTGAGTAGCAGAGTAATCACGTAGACGTAGATTTAGAGAACACCCTCCGTGCCACCCACGCAACTTTACTGAGCACGTTGGAGACGTGCCTGTCAGAAACTTTGACACCGATTCCATCTGGCTACTGCTTTAACGCGTAAAAATTAACCAAACCCTTCGCAATCTTACGTCGGTTTGCCTACCTTCAAGCGCTAGAACAGCCGCCGGGCTGAATTGGTGTCTACGTTTCTCGCAAGTATGTCTCCTCGTACGGCGACATAGGACTGAAACACAAGCATCAATGTGCATTACAGTTGCAGACAGTCAACATTTGTCTGGACAAAGTAAGCTAGGCTTTACTCGTAAAGTCGTTTCATCAAAACAACAGCAATAGTGCTGGTGCTCTTCGCGAGTATCGACGTATTAAACTAATACGGAGAAACCCTCTTTTCTCTTTGGGGTTGAAGAACGTGATTCGGAAGTTCGAATTAACTGGCGATTTGGGAATTGCTCCTGGGAAAGACCAAAAATTATTAGAGAAGTTACTGTTGTCATTACTGTCAATGATGGGCGCAATGTGCGATATTCACGCAGTGCACGAGCTGTGTAACGACAGCTAAATAGTGCATTGTCCACCGTTCGAAAAGTGACGCGAACGACTGTGAAATGGTGTCTGTACAAAGTTCACATTAAACTCTAAAACCTAAACTCCGAACAGGCCTTAGAAGGCCCAACGGCGCCGACCGGCCGCCGTGTCATCCTCAACCACACGCTGTCAGTGGATGCGGATGTGGAGGGGCACGTGCTCAGCACACCACTCTCCCGGCCGTATGTCAGTTTCCGTGACCGGAGCCGCTACTTCTCAATCAAGTAGCTCCTTAGTTTGCCTCACAAGGGCTGAGTGCACCCCGCTTGGAAACAGCGCTCGGCAGACCGGATGGTCACCCATCCAAGTGCTAGCCCAGCCCGACAGTGCTTAACGTCGGTGATCTGACGGTAACAGGTGTTACCATTGCGGTAAGGCCGTTGGCACAAACGTCACAGTACGCACCTACTTTAGCCACATGACACAAGCATTCGAGTAGACTTCGCTCTTACGTTTCTTGCAAGGGTTGAAGTTGACTGCATGTGGCACTGGAACATTTTGTGGAGTGATGAAGCCCACTGGGGCAGCGAACACGCAGAATTTGGGAGCGTCACTGCCGACGAACGTTCCCGTGCGTAATGAACGCGTCACTATGTAATGTGACTTCACAGTACAGTTGATCCATTTTTCCTTGAGGAACTCGGACCCCAAGAATCAAGGACATGCAGCGAGGACGGCACACATTACTGTGATCTGCTTCGCCAACAGGTGATTGCTGCTCAATTGGAGATAGCTGCTTTGGACTCAAGTGTTTTGCTGCACAACGGAGCTCCGTCTCACATTGCTCTTAAGTCGGATACTCGGCAACACTTTAGGAGAAAACCGAATCATTGTGCGATCGTTCCAAACTGCGTGGCCACCAAGATCACCAGATTTGAACCCGTGTGATTTTTGGCTTTGTGGTTACCTGATGGACAGGGTTTATCAACAGGACACTAGGACACGCTGGAGATTGAAGATGAATATAGTGAGGAAGGTACCCAAGATACCACCTGACATGTTTCGGTCAGAAGTAGAGAAATCTCTAGACCGGTTCCAGCTATCGTGGATGCAGTTGGTCGTCACACTGAGTAATGTTTGTAACCTGGAACGTAGATATGGTATGCTATTAAAAGTGTTAACCTCTCACGTGGAAATTAAAATTGGTTCTTTCAATTATTTATCCGTCGTTTCACTTCCGAATTTGTCTTCCACATGTCTTAACAAATGTTTCCAAACTTCCATTGTCCTGCGATCCCTCGTTTGTCTTGGGGGCCCTCTCAGGTACCGAAAGTTTAATTATGACCTCCCTGCAGACGAATTTTCGAGACTTTTGTTGAGTGACGGAATAAGAACAACAGCTGAAATAATTGCACTGATAATTTTGTGAAATATCGGCAAAGAACTTCTAAGCCTTCACCCCGCTTTGCATTCAGGGAGTGTAGTATCGTGGAATGCGGTGAACACTAGGAACAATGGTGTCAGAGGCGCAGCGTCCACAACCTGCCGTTGTTTCTGAAGAAACAATTTGATCAGTCAGTTGTTGGATTGTATTCGTCCTGGACTGACCGCTTTATTGTTACACCAGAGCTAAAGCAGTTATCTTTAATTAGTTTTCACCACTGCGTAAATGTCGATTCTGTAATTAGCATTTTTATACGGTTTACCGAGGCTTAGCCTATGTGATCTCGAAATGCTGACATGAGCAACTTTTCACTAAGATAGTTATATAACTATCCCTAAAGAAAGATTAGTAAAAAGGAGGGATAATATTCCTTTCTTTGCCCAGCAGTAAATCCCCTAGCTGAGTGTAAGTTTCATGGCGGGGTGTGTGTTATTTGATAATATATGAAGCAGTCGGGCTGTGCCATACCATTGAGAATGGCTAGCCACTAGCTGAAATCTGGATTTGCGTAATAAAATCTAAAATTGGACGACTGATTGCTGTACTCTATAATTTATAAGCCACATAAGTCTCCGAGTGCACCCACTTTCCGAATGGAAGGTAACCTGATGTAATTGATCTTTGTTTATCGTCATTCCTCTCTCGTTAATTACATAAATATTTTGACTTAAACATTTTATTGTTAGTTTTATATACGGCGTTCGGAAATTCCCGTTGCAAATTCTAGGACTTGTAGAGGGGACTGAGTACGTAATATTTGGAATAGGAACCCCATATACGTTTTAAGACGGTTTCAGTTCAGATGTGTAACGTGTCCACGTCTGCCGAGGGAAAGAGAAAAGTCGCTTGTCCTGATATACAGGACGACGTGTACTACGTCAAACGGTCACATGATTTCACTTAATGTATGCTAAGTTTGATTTGCGAGACTCCACTCCTGTACAGACAGAGAAAGATCTGCAGGCAAGAGTTCTGGCCGCTGCACTAGAAACTGAAGATACCGTGTTTGATGTTGAGTGTGTAGCAGAACATGCTTCGTAAATACAGTGTCTGTAACAACCTCATGGTCGCAATATCGAACCGCTGTCGTAATGCATCAGCTCTGTTCTGTACGTATAGTATGCTGGGTTGTTTTTTGTTTTGGAATAATGTTTTTGTAACCCGCCTGGGACGCGGCGCGAGGGTAGGAACGGGAAAAGGTAAGACAAGTCGGTACTGCAAGAAAATGGCTTACTGGTGCAAAAACAAGGTGATAAACGATTACATAACTTTGTACGTAGGTGCGATACTGAAGGGAAGTACCCTGGCTGGCTGCACCTGATGAAATGAACTGACTGCTGGCAGCGGTGGTCTAGCGGTTCTAGGCGCTCAGTCCGGAACCGCGAGACTGCTACGGTCGCAGGTCCGAATCTTGCCTCTGGCATGGATGTGTGTGATGTCCTTAGGTTAGTTAGGTTTAAGTAGTTCTAAGTTCTAGGGGACTGATGACCACAGATGTTAAGTTCCGTAGTGCTCAGAGCCATTTGAACCATTTTTTTTTAAATGGACTGACTCTGGAGCGATGCTCGTAGAGCTCACCAGCGCCGGCTAGATGGCGCTCTCGTCGGTGTCGGTGTCATAGTGCCAACTTAACTGGCACCTAAGACGTGGCATTGTTGCTATCGATACCACAAATGTAAATACGTAACGTTTAAGTGTTGATACAAACAAATTTACTTGAGTGATAAATGGATGTTTCCTTTCGAATTGTTGTCTAGTAACTGTACTGCATCACCCCTAATTCAGTTGGGTTGGGTTGTTTAGGGGAACAGACCAAACTGCGAGGTCATCGGTCTCACCGGATTAGGGAAGGACGGGGAAGGAAGTCGGCGGCGCCCTTTTCAAAGGAACCATCCCGGCATTTACCTGGAGCGATTTAGGGAAATCACGGAAAACCTAAATCAACATGGCCGGACGCAGGATTGAACCGTCGTCCTCCCGAATGCGAGTCCAGTGTGCTAACCACTGCGCCACCTCGCTCGGTCCTAATTCAGTTCATCAAGCAGAAGTGTATGAGTTATATATCTCAATTGAAACCGTCGTAGAAGGGAAACGGTACGTTTCCGGATGTGGGCTCTTTCTCAAGATATTCTGTACTCGCTCCCCTCTACAAGTCCTGGAAGTTTGTAACGGCAATTTCCGAACATTCTGTGTGCAACATTATGTAAGTACCAAACATCGGCTATTATATAAAACAAAATAACGAATACAGATGATTGATTCACATCCTTGGCGCTAATTAGCGGCACCTTGCAATGGCTCTGAGCACTATGGGACTTAACTTCTAAGGTCATCAGTCCCCTACTTAAACCTGACTAACCTAAGGACATCACACACAACCATGCCCGAGGCAGGATTCGAACCTGCGACCGTAGCGGTCGAGCGGTTCCAGACTGTAGCGCCTAGAACCGCTCGGCCACCCTGGCCGGCAATTAAGGTGTCATGCCACGCTTCGTTAATCCGCACTACTGCCTCTTGGCGTAGTAGGCTTGCTCAGAACTAATAGCTACGTCAGCTGACGTCAAACTTGCAACAGAATGCCCGTTCTGCCGTATCACTCGTGGTGCTGGGACTACGAATTGGTCGCTTGATTCTGTTTCACAGTCGCGTGTCTCAGAGCCATTACGCTTTTGAAAGAACGCCTTTGACGAGCAGGCCCGGTATTTGTTCCGTCCTTTTGATGGCTCCCAGCCAAACTGCCGACTGCCCTCGGGGCACTGCGGCGAAACAATAGCCTAGGCGCTGGAAGAGCCTCCCTCCTTACTCACTCTTCTCCGGCCTTCGGCGCCTCCGCCTATGAATTCCTAATTTCCTCCTTCCCCCTCAACTTGCCCCGGTGGCGTAGCTTTAATTTCGCAAGCCCCTTCGCCCCGGAGCGGCAGCGGCAGCGGCCAGTTGTGCAAACAAAGAGAGACGCAGCGCCGTTTCTTACTGCAGCTGTTACGCTCCTCTTCCTCTGTGCCTCTCCTGCCCTCCTCCTTATCCAGGACAGCCTTCTTGGCGCGGGCCCCTCTCCCGGCTCCCTTCCTCCCGCCCTCGAAAGCGTTCGCCCGCCTCTTAGCGGGATATTTACTCGCGCGCGCGCATCGTTTATTCATCCGCTTTCACGGCGGACGAACGCCGTCGTTTTGCTACCGCCGGCACCGCGCCGCGCCAGTAAATTGTTTGTTTGTCTGTTGCAGGTAAGCGGATTGGCAGAGCTGGCGGCTGTGGCGGCTGCGCGGCGCAACGCAGAGCGAACCCCGCCTCCCGTGAGTCCGCGCTGCGCCGATAAGCTAAGCCCATCCCGCGCTTGTTCCTGCCCATCTCGCAAACGCACTGTTCGTGTAACGCTTTCCCAACTGATGCGCATTTCGTGCGAACGCACTTAATCGCCTGTCTGTCTGTCAGCGTATGCTCCTTTGCGGAAGGAGCTCTACTTAACAGCTAAACACCGAAAATTGAACGTGTCAAATGTACGCGTTCTACTCACGAAACAAACCTACCATCACTGATGTCACTTTACGGACTTCCACTTTCTAAACCAGTGGCTTCCAACCTGTGGATGATAAACCACTGATATAATTTAATCTTCTGAGAGTTGTTATAATTTTTTTTTTTTTTTTTTTGCGTCATGTATGGAGGTGAAACATGGACGATAACAGTTTGGAATAGAAGCTTTCGAAATGTGGTGCTACAGAAGAATGCTGAAAATTAGATGGGTAGATCACATAACTAATGAGGAGATATTGAATAGAATTGGGGAGAAAAGGAGTTTGTGGCACAACTTGACAACAAGAAAGGACCGGTTGGTAGGGCATGTTCCGAGGCATCAAGGGATCACAAATTTAGCATTGGAGGGTAAAAATCGTAGAGGTAGACCAAGAGATGAATACACTAAGCAGATTTAGAAGGCTGTAGGTTACAGTAAGTACTGGCAGATGAAGAAGCTTGCACAGGGTAGAGTAGCATGGAGAGCTGCATCAAACCAGTCTCTGGACTGAAGACCACAACAACAACAACATTTGGCAAATGGCTCTGAGCACTATGGGACTTAACATCTGAGGTCATCAGTCCCCTAGAACTTAGAACTAATTAAACCTAACTAACCTAAGGACATCACACACATCCATGCCCGAGGCAGGATTCGAACCTGCGACCTTAGCAGCAGCGCGGTTCCAGACTGAAGTGCCTAGAACCACTCGGCCACAAGGGCCGGCTTCTAGTTGAAGCGTTTATATTTTTACGTACAGGCTTGTTCCGGAATACATCTGGGGGTTCAGGACAAGAAAGCGCGAACAGTACAGCATATACAGAAAAATGACAGTTATCATTTGACAGAACATCTCTCCAGGTTTTGATTCTTAATACACGCCATGGTGTGTACCTCCACCGGCGGACGGACAGGTCAAAACACATAGACGAACGATCAGTTCAGCATTGTCGCATCGAACTAGTTCATGCTTGCAAATCGGCAGCCGAATGAACAAATTCCTTCTCCTTCCCGGAGAATTCGTGTCAGCGTCTTAAATGTATTACATGCAAATGGTCCAAATGGCTCTGAGTACTATGGGACTCAACATCTGAGGTCATCAGTCCCCTAGAACTTAGAACTAATTAAACCTAACTAACCTAAGGACATCACACATATCCATGCCCGAGGCAGGATTCGAATCTGCGACCGTAGCGGTCACGCGGTTCCAGACTGTAGCGCCAAGAACCGCTCGGCCACTGCGGCCGGCACAACATTTGTTATCAGGGTAGGACTCAAACGTCCTGTATGGGTACCGTCATCAATGCCCTTATCATCGACCTATCTAGCAGCATGCGCTAGCTGGTAAGCGTTACCAGTATTTTCTGGTGTTCGCGCCTTTTCTGGCGGCAGAGGCACTGTCGTGTCGCGCCGGGAATGCTTTGCAATAACGACTGCACGGATCAGCGACGCCAGATAGCGCTTTTTTCGCAATTTTGGGGAAAAACACTTTTGGCAGAATTTCTGGGGAAACGGATACCTTGGGGAAATTTTAGGGGAAGAAAATTTCTGTACCAGAGAAGTTTCAAAGTATTCCTATTTTATCTGCCTAGCCTTGCTAGTAATGCCATCTCCGACATTTTAGTTCAAACACCACCATACTTACCTAGTTTTTTTAGATATTACTAGATTTCACTCTCTCTTCAAATCAATAGGTACACCTTTCATTTTGTGGGAGACGGTAGGCTCACCATGAAATTACCTCTTCGTGACATCACTGTGACTTTTACATTCCCAGATTCGACCGTTCGGGACGTTTCCCGACTTTCATGGTCATATGGATTTCTGAAGAGACGCCATATTGGATTTCGCTGTTTTAATTAAGGCTTGTATTTGAGGGGTTTTATATTATAAGATTTGTCATATGAATATATGCTATTTCAGCTACTGAGGAATCTCACGAAAGCACATCGGTATCCGTATGATATACTATAATTAAATGCATGATAACCATCAGCAGACGTAAGCAAAAAACAAAGGCACGGCTTTTGTGCGTAGTAGTGTAGCGGACAGATGTGTCGAATTGCGAAGTGAGATGTAGGTGAGGCGCTAAAGGTAAATCAATATAACAGTTGCAATAAGACGCGTGGTCTGAGGCGCCTTGCCCCGATTCGCGCAACTCCCCCCGTCGGAGGTTCGAGTCCTCCCTCGGGCATGTGCGTGTGGGTGTGTTGTCCGTAGCGCAAATTAGTTTCGGTTAGATTAAGTAGTGTGTAAGCCTAGGGACCGATGGCCTCAGCAGTTTGGTCCCATAGGAACTTACCACCACCAAATGACATTAGCATGAGGAAAGGAAATTAAGCGCTGCCAGAGTAGATTTTTCATTTTTATGGGCAGGCTACCTTTTTTGTTTACAAATTAAAATTTTTAGTTCATTTGTTATAATTTTGTGATATATACGATAATTTTACGACCGTGAACACACAATTCCACTTCTTCAAGTTTCCAACGCTATGCATAAGCTTCCCGTACTTAATGATTTAGAGGAGTATTTGGGTTAAGATATCAGGGGAAACGTTGCGAAATTAAGGAATTCTTTTGTCTGTTACGGGAGAATTACGAAAATTTAATATGGAAATGGTGGCACAGATTCAGTAGTGGTTTCAAGTCGGCTCTGTGAACATCTGGGTAAATCGTCGCGGGAAATTAACACAGGATGCCAAAGTAAGAAGTATTTAGCAGTTGCACTGAGGAGTATGTGTAATTGATGTCTACAGTATGTTATTAAGCGAATCTCCCGGAGCACGGAACCGGAACCCAGTTGCAGGCTGCCTATATAACGACGCCCAGGGCATCAAAATTTTGATTTTAAATATTTCATATGAACAGTGATCGAATTTAAGAATTTATAATGCTGATAATCTACTCATTAAGAGGTATAATCTTACGAGAAAGGTTCAACATGCTGAGGCAGTCTTCACAGTTACAGATTGTGTATTTGTCTTGAGACAGCGTAAGACACTGCGAACAAATACCCGGACTATATTCATCCATTACCTGAGAACTTCCAACAAACTTCACGCATAACAAAAAGTTTCTACATTTCCGCTATTCATGCAGTAGAATAGCCGCACCAGGCAAGATGTTTTAAATTATTTCTTCTTTAATACTAAATGTATTCGCAATAATTGTGCAGGCAGTGCCCACATAGCACTGAATTTACTTTCAAAATTGTATCATTGTACGACACATAATTCAGAAAATGTGACGACCTAGTTATGAAGTGGAAAGATGAGATACACATAGGTATTAAATCTGGATCTAGCATACCCTTAAATACTCTGTTATATGCTGATGACCAGACAGTTATATAGGAAACAGAAAATAGTTTAAAAAGAGCAGTATATAGATTGAGGCAAAAGAAAATATGTTACAACTTAACTATATCTGCAGATAAGACAAATATAATGCCTTTCAAAGGAAAGCATCCAATCAGATTAAAAGAAATGTAGAACAAGTATCTCGTTTCAGTTATCCAGGATGTGATATTAGTTATGACAGAGACATTGAGAAGAAGGTTAATAAATATCAGGCAGTCTGCGAACAATTGGAAGAACTTTGGGAAGAAAAGCAAGGAATAAAGCACAAATGAAATTATACAAAGTTATGGTTTTACCTGCTCTTGTATATGGTTCCGAATCATGGACATTAGTTATATGAGAGGCTGTAATAAAATGGATAAAATAAGGAATAAAACAGTAAGACCAGATTTAAAATTTTTTCGGGCAACGGCCTTGCCGCTCTGGATACACCGGTTCCCGTCAGGTCACCGAAGTTAAGCGCTGTCGGGCGTGGCCTGCATTTGTATGGGTGGCCATCCGGGTCACCATGCGCTGTTGCCATTTTTCGGTGTGCGCTCAACCTCGTGATATCAATTGATGAGCTACGCGACCGAATAGTAGCGGCTCCGGTCAAAGAAAACCATCGTAACGACCGGGACAGTGGTGTGCTGACCACACGCCCCTCCTGTCCGCATCCTCAGTGAGGATGACACGATGGTCGGATGGTCCCGATGGGCCACTTGTGGCCTGAAGAAAGAATGCTTTTAAAATCTTTTCAGTTAATAAGATAGAAGAGAATAGAATGAGATGATAGGATCATGTTACTAGAATGACAGAAAGTACACTGCTAAAAAAAGTAATGAATTATCGCCTGACTAGAAAGAGAGAACTAGGTAGACCTTGTAAGAGATCGATGGATTACGATACCTAACCCTTGGATGGAGATGATGATGATGATGATGATTTTGTGTGACAGTTAACAGACACGTCAGGCGTTAGTAGGTACACAGTTTATTTTCTCTGTCGGACATGGTGTGTTGTGAGTTGTGTCCGTTAGAGGCCTGATCGCTAAGCATTAAGTACTCGATACTTCTGGTAGAAATTCTACGGGAGGCCTTACAAGCCATACGTAAAAGATTTAATACACAGTAGAGGTTCAATACACGGTAGACAAAGGTACGTCATCGCAAAATCACAGTAGAATCATACTGAAAGTCATATAAAAGGCGACATATTCTCAGATGTTTCAAGCATAGCAATATGGTAGCGCATGTCGGCTAGTAGCATTCGATGATTGCCAGATGTTGTAGTAGGTGACTCAGAGCGTTGTATCGCTTCGGGCAGCTGAAAAACATGTGGTTGATACCCACTTCTGCTCAGTGGGGATGCAGTCAGACTAGCTCGATGCAGATGCTTCTTGTAACCGTCATGGTTGAAGGTGAGGCATCTTGTACTGTTATTTTCTGAGGTTATGATTTAATGGTGAGTTTGAATTTGAAGGCGGCCGTCGTGGCCGAGCGGTTCTAGGCTCTTCAGTGTGGAACCGCGCGACTGCTACGGTCGCAGGTTCGATTCCTGCCTCGGGCATGGATGTGTGTGATGTCCTTAGGTTAGTTAGGTTTAAGTAGTTCTAAGTTCTAGGGGACTGATGACCTCAGATGTTAAGTCCCATAGTGCTCAGAGCCATTTGAACCAATTTTTTGGATTTGAAAAAATCTCTGTATCACTTTTTTTGTTAGAGTAACATTTATTAAATTATAATCGCTATTATCATCAACCATTTGATACCTGTTGCTGAATATAGTATTTTTCTAGCACCTCCGTCTAATCCGCCTGTCATAGTCACGAGTGTCGCTCGGGAAAGCTGGGTGTCGGTAAAGCTCCATATGACAGCTAACATATCTGATTTTCTCTTCGTCGCCATTTCTCGAGATGTGGAAAGAAGTAATATATTGGGCGAGTCTTCATTCAAAGAATACGCTTGGAATCTCAACAGTAAACATCTTAAGTTTGAAGCTCATCTGTCCGTCTTCAGCAAAAAGCAGTACTTTTTTTCTTCTATTACCCAGACATGGTTCGCTGGAGTTTCAGCATCATCAGTGAGTTTTTATTTTCTTTCTGTTAAACAGGAAAAATATTTTGAATTACTTACACACGTATAAATTTGATTTTTTAAGGGAGTATTTACAGATTTGAAAAACAAAATTTTGTATATATAACTCGTTTATACATGCTGTGGTTTTCCTTTTTTTTTTTTAATGTTTTGAGTTACACTTGTTTTCCTTCCACAATTTGTTATCTGCAACCTTATAGAAATTAATGCAGAAATGTTATTTACTTCGAAATTTTACGACCGAAAATGTTATGGTTGCGCTTAACACTAATTAATTATGTGTGCGTGTGCGTATGCGTGTGTGTGTTTGTGCGTAGGTGTATATTTGCAATGTATTTCACTCCCTTTTTAGGTATAACATGTTGCGCGCGCACACACACACACACACACACACACACACACACACACACACACACACACACACACACACAACAACAACAACAACAACAACCTTAAGCATAAGATTTATTGATATTTATTGTAACCATAACATTCCCAGTCGTAAAATTTCGTTTTAAAGAACTTTTTCTACATTAAGTTGTTGTGATTGCAGACGACAAGCTGTGAAAGGAACACAAGTGTAGAGAAAAACATAGATGTGGTAACAAGGTATACAAACAAAACTCCGTCTGTTATCCTAAATTCTTTCTTAAAAATTTATAGGCACAGAACTAGCTCAGACTAATGAGCAATACTCAAACAGTCGGTTGACCAATTGTTTTTTAAGCCATTTCTTTCATAGATAAATTACATTTCCTTTAATTACTCGCAATGAATCTCATCTTGGCGTCTGTTTTTCCTATGATTGAATTTACGTTGGCATTCCACTTGAAGTCTTTCCGGATAGTTACTCCTAGGTATTCTGCTGTGGTTAGTATTCCAGTGATTTGTTGCCGCTAGTGTAATGGAGCAGCAGTGTATATCTGCGTCTGTTTACGCACAATGCGCTGAATTTCTGTACGTTTAGGCTTAACTGATATTCATTGCACCTATTATCGATCTGCTACAGGCCTTCTTGCATTTCGCAACAGTCTTCTGAAGTTGCAACCTTGCTGTAGACAATGGAATCGTCCACAGCCTCACGGAACGCCAGCGTCATCCACTGTATCATTAATACAAATTGTAAACAGTAACAGGCCTACAATTCTCTCTCTTCGGGTACTCCAGAAATTACCTATTTGCTCCGTTGAAAGGGACTTGTCGCCATTCTTTTTCTTCGTAACGTGTCGATGACAACCATTTAAATAAAGTGTAGCGCCTCAGCAAGGTGTACTGCTTTTGGACTTACTGACTCCAGATCCTCTTGCGGCACGGTGCTTAGGAGATGGTGTGGACAGTGGATCATCGTCTGCCTAACACCACGTGCGCAGGACACATCTCGATTGTCGCATATTCCCATTTTAAGGTGGTAGTTTTGTTTCGGCCAATGCCCAGGTGATGCGATTATGAAGTGATCTCCATGTCGGCTGTTTCCTGCGGGTAGCTTCTCTTTTGGTGGTATCCAGTCACTTTTAGCTCTTTCCTGCCAGCGTTGAAGCCTTCTTCCGCCGTTGACTTCACTAAGGGCGAGATACCTGAGATGAAGCTTTTCCTGCTGCGAAGACATCGAGTGTGATTCGGTCGTCTGTCATCAGTATTGGTTTTGCTCCTTTCGGATTTCTCTCGTACTATCCGCTTGATATCGGGTGGAGCTATTCCAGCCAGGACCTGGAGCTTCTCGACTGGATCCTCTGGACTGGGGTTGGTGCCAGGCATCGTCTCGCCTGGCGGCAAGTTTGATAAGGAGCATTATCAGCCTGTTTCGTGTGGCAGAATTGGTACCGCACAGGGGAAGCATAGTCTCCTGCCGACTAGCACAAGGCTAGAGTCGAAGTACGTGTGGGCTTGCTCCCCAACTTGTGCCGTTAAGTTTTTTAAGGACAAGCGTTCGTCATTGTATAGTGGTACGTGATTATGGGCATTCAAATTGTTCAAATGGCTCTGAGCACCCTTGGACTTAGCATTTGAGGTCATCAGTCCCGATTTTGGACATTCTGAGGAAAATGTGTGGTAAGACACTCCACCTCCGTAGCTGAGTGGTCAATGCGGCTGACTGCCATATGGACGATATGGGTTTGATTCACGAAACTTCCAGGGATTTATGATTGATGGGAAAACTGGTACCACACTGAGCCTCGTGATGCCAATGACGAGCTACTTGACCGATTAGTAACGGCTCCTCGTAACGAAAACTGACAGCGGCAGGGAGAGCGGTGTACTGAGCTCATGCCCCTCCATACCGCACCCAATCACGCCGTTGTCGGAGGATGACACTGCGGGCGGTGGGAAACGATGGGCGCTCCTGCACCTGTGGACGGACATTGTAGGGAAAGATGGGTAACATGCAAAATTTACAAGAACCAGTAGGTGGAAATAAGAGCAGACTACCGAGTGCTCGGACTAGTAAAGGTTTAAGGCACTGATGCAGGACTTCCGCCCTACTGTTCAAGCTGTACAACGAAAAAGCAGTGACGGAAATAAATCTTCGGGAGAGTGTAATGGGACACCCTTTTCTAACATAACCTTTTATTTTATAGAAGTAGCCGATACCAGGATTAATTCTGAATTTGTTATAGGTTAACATTCTCGACTGTTTCACTGAAAGAATTTCATTTGATTTTGTATACGATTTACTAAACTCCAGAATAAAATGTATAAAAGAAATTAATTTGTTACACTCTGTATGTGCGGTTAAAATTATTTTTCTCTTAGAAATATCTGGCGTACTTAAAATTCAAATTATTAATTGCACAATCTAACGCTAATTATTAAATTTATTACTGGATTCACGTATAAAATAATGTTATAACTTGGTGATGATTCTTCTTTTGTCAGCAAAGTGGGTAAACTCTTTCGCTTTGTAAACTCTGTGGAATACTGCGCCGTAGGGTGGTGGGGTTTCGGGTTCCGCTGGATAGGTCAGGAGTCCACTACACGCAACAAGGGGCTACACGGGTAGCAGGGCTTGTGTGGCGTGGGCTGGGCGGTTTTTTAGGTTAGATGGCCTTGGGCAAGTACAGAACGGGCAACAGCCTCAACGGGTGCAGGGCAAAGTCAGGACAAGCGGGGACCAAGCAGCGATCGGTATTGTAATTGTCAACTGTCGAAGCTGCGTTGTTAAAGTGCCGGAACTTCAAGCGCTGATAGAAAGCACCGAAGCCGAAATCGTTATAGGTACAGAAAGCTGGTTGAAGCCAGAGATAAATTCTGCCGAAATTTTTACAAAGGTACAGACGGTGTTTAGAAAGGATAGATTGCATGCAACCGGTGGTGGAGTGTTCGTCGCTGTTAGTAGTAGTTTATCCTGTAGTGAAATAGAAGTGGATAGTTCCTGTGAATTATTATGGGTGGAGGTTACACTCAACAACCGAGCTAGATTAATAATTGGCTCCTTTTACCGACCTCTCGACTCAGCAGCATTAGTGGCAGAACAACTGAGAGAAAATTTGGAATACATTTCACATAAATTTTCTCAGAATGTTACAGTTTTAGGTGGAGATTTCAATTTACCAGATATAGACTGGGACACTCAGATGTTTAGGACGGGTGGTAGGGACAGAGCATCGAGTGACATTATACTGAGTGCACTAACCGAAAATTACCTCGAGCAATTAAACAGAGAACCGACTCGTGGAGATAACATCTTGGACCTACCGATAACAAACAGACCCGAACTTTTCGACTCTGTATGTACAGAACAGGGAACCAGTGATCATAAGGCCGTTGCAGCATCCCTGAATATGGAAGTTAGTAGGAATATAAAAAAGGGAGGAAGGTTTATCTGTTTAGCAAGAGTAATAGAAGGCAGATTTCAGACTACCTAACAGATCAAAACGAAAATTTATGTTCCGACACTGACAATGTTGAGTGTTTATGGAAAAAGTTCAAGGCAATGTAAAATGCGTTTTAGACAGGTACGTGCCGAGTAAAACTGTGAGGGACGGGAAAAACCCACCGTGGTACAACAACAAAGTTAGGAAACTACTGCGAAAGCAAAGAGAGCTTGACTCCAAGTTTAAACGCAGCCAAAACCTCTCAGACAAACAGAAGCTAAACGATGTCAAAGTTAGCGTAAGGAGGGCTATGCGTGAAGCGTTCAGTGAATTCGAAAGTAAAATTATATGTACCGACTTGACAGAAAATCCTAGGAAGTTCTGGTCTTACGTTAAATCAGTAAGTGGCTCGAAACAGCATATCCAGACACTCCGGGATGATGATGGCATTGAAACAGAGGATGACACACGCAAAGCTGAAATACTAAACACCTTTTTCCAAAGCTGTTTCACAGAGGAAGACCGCACTGCAGTTCCTTCTCTAAATCCTCGCACAAACGAAAAAATGGCTGACATCGAAATAAGTGTCCAAGGAATAGAAAAGCAACTGGAATCACTCAACAGAGGAAAGTCCACTGGACCTGACGGGATACCAATTCGATTCTACACAGGGTACGCGAAAGAATTTGCCCCCCTTCTAACAGCCGTGTACCGCAAGTCTCTAGAGGAACGGAAGGTTCCAAATGATTGGAAAAGAGCACAGGTAGTCCTAGTCTTCAAGAAGGGTCGTCGAGGAGATGCGCAAAACTATAGACCTATATCTCTGACGTCTATCTGTTGTAGAATTTTAGAACATGTTTTTTGCTCGAGTATCATGTCGTTTTTGGAAACCCAGAATCTACTATGTAGGAATCAACATGGATTCCGGAAACAGCGATCGTGTGAGACCCAACTCGCTTTATTTGTTCATGAGACCCAGAAAATATTAGATACAGGCTCCCAGGTAGATGCTATTTTTCTTGACTTCCGGAAGGCGTTCGATACAGTTCCGCACTGTCGCCTGATAAACAAAGTAAGAGCCTACGGAATATCAGACCAGCTGTGTGGCTGGATTGAATAGTTTTTAGCAAACAGAACACAGCATGTTGTTATCAATGGAGAGACGTCTACAGACGTTAAAGTAACCTCTGGCGTGCCACAGGGGAGCGTTATGGGACCATTGCTTTTCACAATATATATAAATGACCTAGTAGATAGTGTCGGAAGTCCCATGCGGCTTTTCGCGGATGATGCTGTAGTATACAGAGAAGTTGCAGCATTAGAAAATTGTAGTGAAATGCAGGAAGATCTGCAGCGGATAGGCACTTGGTGCAGGGAGTGGCAACTGACCCTTAACATAGACAAATGTAATGTATTGCGAATACATAGAAAGAAGGATCCTTTATTGTATGATTATATGATAGCGGAACAAACATTGGTAGCAGTTACTTCTGTAAAATATCTGGGAGTATGCGTGCGGAACGATTTGAAGTGGAATGATCATACAAAATTAATTGTTGGTAAGGCGGGTACCAGGTTGAGATTCATTGGGAGAGTCCTTAGAAAATGTAGTCCATCAACAAAGGAGGTGGCTTACAAAACACTCGTTCGACCTATACTTGAGTATTGCTCATCAGTGGGGTATCCGTACCAGATCGGGTTGACGGAGGAGATAGAGAAGATCCAAAGAAGAGCGGCGCGTTTCGTCACAGGGTTATTTGGTAACCGTGATAGCGTTACGGAGATGTTTAACGAACTCAAGTGGCAGACTCTGCAAGAGAGGCGCTCTGCATCGCGGTGTAGCTTGCTCGCCAGGTTTCGAGAGGGTGCGTTTCTGGATGAGGTATCGAATATGTTGCTTCCCCCTACTTATACCTCCCGAGGAGATCACGAATGTAAAATTAGAGAGATTAGAGCGCGCACGGAGGCTTTCAGACACTCGTTCTTCCCGCGAAACATACGCGACTAGAACAGGAAAGGGAGGTAATGACAATGGCACGTAACGTGCCCTCCGCCACACACCGTTGGGTGGCTTGTGTAGTATAAATGTAGATGTAGATGAATATTGTGAGTACCGCAGAATGTAAGTAGTGGGGGGTATGCGTGTGATGGAGTTCGACGTATTTAAAGGATCGACACTAACAACGTAATTTGGAATATTAAGTGGAAAGTATGAAAACGGTGTGATATTTAATAATGTGACAAAGAATAAAATTGAAGAAATATACAGGCAAATGTTCATCAGTTATTGAGTCATCAGGAACCCACAACGTTAAATCAAAATTTCTGCCGCAAGAATGTACCTCTAGACGCAAGACTTGCAGCCAATAACGAGAGAAAATCAAGATAAGCAAAATGTTTTTCTTTTGTATAATATTCGAAAAGTGTGAAAATAATGAAGAGACTAAGAGAAATTTAATGGTGATGTGTGGGCGGGTAAGATTACAAGTGGAATCCTCAATCAGAGTGATGGGATGTCACTGAAATATTCGCTGATGACATTGCTATCCTCAGTAAAAAGTGGATGAGAATTGCACTACATGTTGAACTGAATGAACATTGTAACGTAAACAAACTATGTATTGACAGTAAACCGAAGAGAAACGAAACTAATTAGGAATAGCAGGAATGGGATCGGGGATAAACTTTAACTTCAACATTTTGGACCACGAAGTAGACGAAGTAAATAAGTGCTGCTCTTTGAAAGCAAAATAACACATGATGGAAGAAGTAAGCAGGACATAAAAAGCAGACTAGCACAGGCAAAGAGAGCATTTCTGGACTAAAGAAGTATACAAGTCGCTTCTAATTTCAGGAAGAAATTTCTGAGAATGTACATTTGGAGCACACAATTGCATGGAAGTGAATGATGAGCTCTGAGAAAACCGGACGAGAAAAGAAACGAAGAGTTTAAGATGTGATGTTCTTGAACGTTATGAAAAATGAAGTGGGTTATAGGAAAAATCGGCGAGAAGAGAAGTATTTGGAAAACACTGACAAGAAGAAGGAAATGGAATAACAGGACATGCGTTAAGACGTCAAGGAATAACTACTGTAGTGGGTGCGTAGTGTAGGTTAAAACAGGGATTGGAACCTGTCCAACAAATAAATGAGCCCATTGGGAAAGTTCTGCCCTGAGATGAAGTGGTGTGCACAGGAGAGAAAAAAATAGTAAGGTTCGCTTAAAAGATCCGTAATGCTAATGTTTAGTGTGTATCGGGCAGAGTCTGGTATTATTTGGACCGTCCTGCTTGTCAGTGACTTAAGCTTCTGTAGAATCTATGTTCACAGCCATGCACCACACCCTCGACATCGTGTGGACGATGACTTTCTTTTTTGGGCTGACTTCCGTTATTTCTGGTAACTCTGAACCTTCAAGGAACGAGAGCATGAGATAGGAAGCTATGCTACCTGTACTGCGGGCTCTTTTCGTGTGTTGGCAAAGCTGAAGGCCTAGGAGAGATCGTGCAGTTTCACCACAATGCGGACAAGCGGGAGAGGTCCCGATATGCCAGTAATTATCACCGTTAAAAAGCAGTTACGTAACTAATTATTTTTTTTCCAGGTATATAATTGCAGTCGTGGTAGACATGCTAAATTACACGCCATAGCAGGGTGTCAGACGACCCGGAACCAAATGCCGCATCCGAGGGATAAAGTAGAGGCGGGATGCGCCAGTTTGTTTTGGGTTCTCTGTTACTCTGCTTATTGGCGCAGATCCAGGGTTGTTTCAAATGGCTCTGAGCACTATGGGATTTCTAAGGTCATCAGTCCCCTAGAACTTAGAACTACTTAAACCTAACTAACCTAAGGACATCACACACATCCATGCCCGAGGCAGGATTCGAACTTGTGACCGTAGCGGTCGCGCGGTTCCAGACTGCAGCGCCTAGAACTGCTCGGCCACCCTGGCCGGCGCAGATCCAGGGTTTGGTTCTTGGGAGGGGAGAAGTAGAGGGAGGTCGTGGTTCGTGGTTTCTTAGTGTATCTTTCCTAACCCCCCCCCATACACACACACACGCACAAAGAGGCCTCTCTTGCCGTCACGACCACTTTTAACATCCCTAGGCTGTTATAATAACAACAGTAAAACATATATATTAAGTATTTTAATATTGCTAGGAATAATTTGGTTACATCAGTTAATGCATAATTTTTCCACGCGTTTCAAGAATTCCTGTTCACAAAGATACAGTATTTGAAGACTACCAGCCAGGATAGGCACGCGCGTTAGGACGCTGCTTCCGGGACTGGGGGAGATGCACCGACCCCGGATGCAATCCATCCGGCCAGCTTGAATGTGGTTTTTAGGTGGTTACGCACATTCCACACGGTGATATCGCACTGATACCCATGTGCCACCTTGGTTACACAATTTGCACACATTTCAAAAACTCATTCAAAGGGGGGCGGGGGCATAACGATAGGAAGGGCATCCAGCCACCCTGTACGATTAAAATTGCTGAATGCAGATTAACTTGCCGACCCCGTGCGTATACGGGATAACGCCAGGAAAAATAAGAAAAATATATCAGTAGAATTTGAAAAGTATTATTCGGGAGGACGACGGTTCAAATCCCCGTCCGGCCATTCAGATTTCAGTTCCCTGTGGTTTCCCTAAATCACTTAAGGCCAATGCTGGGATGGTTCCTTGGCGCGGCCAGATTCCTTCCCCATCCTTCTTTCATCTGAGTTTGTGCTCCATCTGTAATGACTTTGATGTCGACGGGATTCAAAAATGGTTCAAATGGCTCTGAGCACTATGGGACTTATCATCTAAGGTCATCAGTCACCTAGAACTTAGAAACTACTTAAACCTAACTAACCTAAGGACATCACACACATCCATACCCAAGGCAGGACTCGAACTTGCGCCCGAAGCAGTCGCGCGGTTCCGGACTGAAGCGCCTAGAACCGCTCGGCCACCGTGACCGGCTGTCGACGGAGTGTTGAACACTAATCTTCCTCTGAAAAGCATTCGCAAAAATTTTACAAGTACATGTGTCACGCAACAGTTACGATAACATCAAAATTTAAACGAATTTCATTATTATCGGTATTTCACTTATCAGTACGATTATGAACACAGATCTGCAGAGCTTGACTGTGAAGGGTAAAGCTGTTTGTTTCAGTTATTTCCGCCTACATTCCGAAAGTTGATATTTCTTTGAATAGATAAAAAAAATTGACATAAGATGACTATGTGGAAAGCGATCATACGATATACATACATTTTTATTCAACTGTCTTGATCCCAAAGTTTTTTTGAACAGAATTACTGGTTTCCACTAATCAGTAACCATCTTCATATTCTACAATAGATTTAAAAGAAAATACACTACTAGCTACCAGTTACTTCTTTCCCAAAGTAAATGCCTTACCATTTTGGAGAAACTTGAAATTTGTGGCAGTAAAATACAGCCTCTTGATTTGGTTCGTAACTAGCAAAGTGATTTCAGTCAGAACTTTTATTTCGAAATCTTTGAAGAACTTATTTTCTGACGCTTGAGTTCTTAGTATGAAGTGTTATCGTGCGCTGTCGAATGTTTACAGACGTCTACAGGGCAGCCGTCTTATGCAGATCTTTGTGTGCACACAGCACAAACACAGCACACGGGTCAGTGCGTTGCTCCCTTCGAGAGCGCCTGCTACCTCGAATAGCGCAAAACGAACTGTAGTCAAGGTCAAATAAGATGGAAGCACGGGCAGCCTGCGTCCTGCGTCATCTAGCGGCGACCGCTGCATTTCACTGCCTTCCCACTGTAAATTATACTGTCTCTCATTTATTTCATTGGAGTGTTCTCGTAATTTACTTCTTTTCTGTTGATTTACGACCTTTTCCTTTTCATTTTCATTTTTATTACTTATTGTTCTAATCACAATATAAAGTGGAATTTGAGTAACAGACTAATATATATGTTCTCGAAGCTTATTCCATCTTCTTCCTGTGTAAGACTATAGTGTCACCAAGACATTTTTCTTTTAGAATGATTTCTGTAATAAATTTTTATTTCTCGAACATTTTGTTAAATTCTCATCAGCTGTAAACTATCAGAAGACGTGCACATTCTTCATTGGTTAAAAAAAATTATTTACTTACGTACAATTGTAATTATTTGAAATCACTATCCTTTCAAATGAACCTTGTTTTAATTATATCGTATAATTATCTGTGCGATACGTTGTACCATGTAAGAGTTAGTTAGCATTGAAGTTAGCCAGTCAGCCTGTTGCGCGTACAAATTCAAGCGGCCCGTCAGGGACGGTGTCGTCAAACGTGTGCTTCGTTTGGTTTTCTCAAACGCAACAAGAGATAATTTTAAAACTGGGGCAACTAAAATCGTTGTACATAACTGCTTGACAATTTGTACAGAGAAGATTAAAAAAACATGTATTAAAACTATTGAAATGAAACTGAATGAAATGCCCAGTGGTCCGCTGTAGCTGTGTTTGTTCCTAAGAGGTCTGTTCAGAAAATTTCGGAACTTTGTCCACAAAATTTTTTCTACCCTTACCTTTTAGTTATTGTGCATGGTCTCCTTCGATATACCGTCCGCCTCGATTGACACACCGCTTCCGATTCCACTTCCGAAAACGGTCTCGTTGCTCTTCTTGCTGGATCACGCGATGCGCCCTCTGCGAATTTTCTTTTGCTCGTCTGTCGTACCAAATCTTCGTCCTCTCAACGCTGTTTTCAACTTTGGAGAGAAGGTTATTGAGAGTATGGAGGTTGAGACAGCACAGTGGTTTCGTTTTTTGTGCAACAATCACGCATTAACAGAGATAAATGTGCGGGTGAGTTATTGTGATGCAAGAGCCATGAATTGTCTAGCCACATTTCAGGCCATCTCCTTCCCACAGTTTCTCGTAGGCGTCGCAACGCGTCGCGACAGTACCATCGAGTAATAATTTATCTCTGTGACACGAATTAACGATGAACTAATCCTTCAAGGTCAAAGAAAACTATCAACATGGCTTTGACATTTGACCTGACCAGACGAGCTTTTGTTGACCTTGGAGAACTTCTCCTGACCCATGAAAATTGAGCCTTGGTCTCAACATCATAACCGTAGACCCACATCTCATCACCGGTTATGATTCTCTTAAGGAACATCTCGTTCTCATTTGCGCGATCCAGAAGCTCTTCACAGATTGTGAGCGAAGGTCTTTCTGGTCTTCACTCATGAGCCGGGGGACGGACTTGGCGGCAACAAGATGAATTCCAACATGGTTTGTCAGGATTTCATAACATGATCCAACTAAAATGTCACGTTCTTCTGCGGCCGCTCGGACAATCTTTCTTCGATTGGCATATACAGTTTCGTTGACGTTCCTGACATGAGAGTCGTCGGCAGACGTCGAAGAGTGTCCTCAACGAGGGTCATCTTTAACTTCTGTCCGGCCGTTTTTAAATCACGTGAGCCATTCGTAACACGGAGTACGGCTTAAGCACTCATCGGTGTAGGCTTCCTGCATCATTTGGTGAGTCTTTGCAAAGGTTTTCTTGAGTTTCACGCATAATTTAACGCAAACGCGTTTAGCCTCAAACTCTGACATCTCATGGAACTACGAGCAGCATGTGCCATCTACAGTACTGAACACTAATAACTAACAGAATACAGCTATGAATCTTCCGGCAGTTACACATTAAGCAGAGGTGTGTGCAGGGATGCTACCCGCATTTCGCTCCAACACACCATTGGCACGAAATTACGAATGTTCCGGAATTTTTTTGAAGAAACTTCGTATAAACCCACACAACCGGTTCCGCTACTTTTAAGTTGCATCTTCAGCTGCAAATATAAATGCTGTCATAGGTTACGGAATACAGCAGAGTAAGAATTGGCGTAGCTAGGTTAAGTTTCAGCCTTCCTCAACCGATAAAAAGCCATCGTCTGTTGCTAAAACGACCGTCGTCAGTGATGAATGTCATGCCTGAGTTAAGTTGCGGACGGTACAATTTCTGATTGAAATATGCTGTTGTTGGCCTATGTAGATGATATTCATGGAAGTACTGGGTCTTTGCCACCAACACAGCAGCTAACAACATAAGCTACGAGCGTGTGCTGTGACTGCCGTCCGGGCACTGAGACGATGGCGGAAATTTCATCATTAACCTCCTTTTCCAGATTTTGTTTTGTACCAGGACTGCTGACTATCTGCAAACAAACAAAGAATTAATTACGCAGCTTTATTCTTTTGATATGATACTACCCCTCTTATGTGAATTATAAAATAAAAGTGAGTGTAATCCTCGCGCTATGGGTATGTGTTGGTTCATCCTTTGCATGTTATCAGTGTCAGCGTGAGGAACTAAACGTAAGGAGGAGTTCTATCGGTGGAGACACGTCATGAATAGAGAACGTAGCGTTTTCCGGGAAGGGTGACAACATCAGCGCGCCTTGACATTTGTCGGCGTTCCTGGAGTAGAGCATTGGAGCCTGCGGCAAGCTGCCCGCGTCCCACCACCGCTGTGCGGGTTGCCTACTGTTGTGGCGCTACATTTCACGACTTGGCTCACGTACAGCATTTTCCATGTAGTTCTGCACCCTGCCGCCGGTTAATTGGGTGTTCTTGTTGTCGACTTGCGTCCGATTTCGTCCAGAGTTCCACGCGCCTACATCTACTCGTACACTGCGCAACAAAATTGACTGATCATTTTCTTGAAATCCGTAATTATCTCCATTGCAATGCATAAGTTCGAAATTTGGCCCAGTGGTGCCTAAAATGTTGTTCTGTAATGGTGCAAGAGCGTAACAGCCTTCACCGTCTGGCTCGGCAAGGCTTCAAACAATGAAGTGTCGACACATATGAAAAATAGGCCACACCTCATATGTTCACGTGATACGTCTAGGATGGTGTTGGACGGAATTGTGGTCAAATTTGATTCCAATGTGACATTATTAACCTACCATACAGCTCGCATGAGATTCTGATCCCTGACCTTTTCTATCGCATGTATCGACACTTTATTTGAAGCTTCGCCGAGCCCTAAGGTGAAGTCAAAGGGCACCACGCTTTTTCACTATTACAAAGCAATAAGACATTGCAACTCCTTTGTTGTTCAGAAGTACGATGCAAAGTTCCTTGCATACATATCCGCAGGAGCAGCCACTGCGGCGACGACAGTCGTTAGGAAATACATGGAATTCGCGTATACAATATTGCAATACCTTTTCCTTCGCACATGCATGCATGTCCGGAGGAACATTATACCGTATATCTGAACAACACAGGCACTGGAATAGCGTATTTATCCGCCGACACCGATGGTTCAGATGACTCTGAGCACTATGGGACTTAACTTCTGAGGTCATCAGTCCCCTAGAACTTAGAACTACTTAAACCTAACTAACCTAAGGACATCACACACATCCATGCCCGAGGAAGGATTCGAACCTGCGACCGTAGCGGTCTCGCGGTTCCGGACTGTAGTGCCTAGAACCGCTCGGCCACTCCGGCCGGCCGCCAACATCGAGCAAGTGACTTTAAAGTAAAAGCCTTCCAGGTACGATACATCATGGATTTACGAATGCAGGTTATAAGCAACAGGTTGACGACATTTGGAAATTTGGGTCTGGCCGTGGAGTGTACCCGGATAGCACTAATGGTAAGGCGACCTCTCGAATCCCGGTCTAGCACAAATTTTCATAGTCGATATTCCATTATACATCTGACGGTTGTCCATATTGGCAACTGTGAGTACGTTTCATGTATTACACAGGAAGGTTGGAGGCAACTTTCACCCAGAATTCAAACGTATGTGCCACAATGGGAGACAATTACAGGGTTTCCAAAAAATACCGCGCAGTGTTTTAGTAAAAACTGTACCAGATTATGGTTCAAATGGCTCTGAGCACTATGGGTTCAAATGGTTCAAATGGCTCTGAGCACTATGGGACTTAACAGCTGTGGTCATCAGTCCCCTAGAACTTAGAACTACTTAAACCTAACTAACCTAAAGACATCACAAACATCCATGCCCGAGGCAGAATTCGAACCTGCGACCGTAGCGATTGCGCAGTTCCAGACTGAAGCGCCTAGAACCGCTCGGCCGCTAGTGGCCGGCTGTACCAGATTACCTACAGTAGTTCCTGAGAATAGCCTTCCCATGTAGACAGAAAAATGTAGTGGGGGCTATAATTTGTAATGTGTATATATATATAGATGGAATTACTATTGTCTGGTTGTGCGGTTGCATTGAAATGCTTATTTGCATATCCTAGCATGTAACTACACTTCATCCCCATTCTACGTTTGTTGCGTGCCGCCTTCATGTTGGTGCAGTTTTAATGGTCAGCAGTGTGTGAAGCCCATCCTCTTATTACGTGTCATGCACGTCAACAGCACGTACGAAAGGCGGCTGTACGCGCACCGGAAGAGCGACGCAATAAAGCGGTGCTCCGGCGCGCCGGACCAGCCAGCGCTGGCGAGACCCGGGGGGAAGCGGTGCGGGCAGCCGCGGGTCCCGCTCGGCCGCACACGTTACACGGCGCGCAGTGCTCTCTGGCGCGCGCTAATGAACTGTGACGCGCCGGCCACCGGCCACTGCCGCAGCGACGCTCGCCGCGCCGCCGACTGTGACGTGGCGTAGCGGGCCGCCGATTTATCCACGCGGAAACCCGCGGTGAGCTATGCGGAGCGTTACGCAGCGCGGCCCAAATACACAACTCTCCGGCCCTCTCACCAGTGTGACTTCCTTGGTATCTGATGAGTTGAGCTAGAAAGTCACGACGTTGTTGCGACAAGTACTATCAGCAGTCAAGCACTCCCCGCGGCGACAGAAAATCATTTTGCGTAGGTATTTAACATTTTGCCAAATAGTACCTCATGTATGACTCTTGTGAATAGAACGATCGATGTGGCGCCGTGGTTAGCACACTGCATTTGCATTTGGGAGACGTTGCTTGATCTATAATACAATCGCACCAAAAAGTGTTGGCACACGTGCGTATTTATAGTTGCTGGTTACAAACGCCACACCTTCCGGTACACAGCGCATGTACGTGCTACCTCACATACCAGACATTATAATTCTGCCAACAGTGCCTACCATTAACAAAGAAATGCAGCGTTAAGGGCAAACAGGTATCTGCTCTGCTCTAAAAAGTATTGGCACAGAGCATGGCTTCTCGGAATGTTGCTGGGTTTTCAGATACCGGAACGCCATCTGCTGACACAATAGACACTGCGTGTTGTTGACGGCCCAGTCGCTAGTAGTTGCTGTGCTGCGCGATAGTGGTCAGCATGGGGCCGAAGAAGAAGGAACATTCAGTGGCGTTGCGTGAGAGAGTGGTATGGCTCCATCCACAAGGGAGAAGCTATCGAGAAATCGGAGTTGAGGTGTCTGTTTGTTGCACCACGGTACGAGCTATCATTCATAAATATAAAGAGACTGGAACAACAGTGAATAAGTGCCGTCCTGAAGTCCAAAAGTGCCTACAACCCGAGAGCGTCGCCGTATCATCGCACATGCTCGGAAGGAACCTGCTACAAGTGCAGCAACTATTGCTGAGGTTGTTCAGACAACGTCCGACAAGACGGTTGGTGCTCAAACTGTACGAAATATGCTGAATGAGGCTGACATGCATGGACGTTCTCCCGGGAAAAAGCCCATACATATCGGAAATTAACCGGCTGAAACGCCTGCAGTTTCTCAAGGACTACATCAACAAGCCGATGGAGTTTTGGAGGAGGAGGAGGAGGAGGAGGAGGAGGAGATTAGTGTTTAACGTCCCGTCGACAACGAGGTCATTAGAGACGGAGCGCAAGCTCGGGTGAGGGAAGGATGGGGAAGGAAATCGGCCGTGCCCTTTCAAAGGAACCATCCCGGCATTTGCCTGAAGCGATTTAGGGAAATCACGGAAAACCTAAATCAGGATGGCCAGAGACGGGAGGAGTTTTGGAACACTGATATTTACCGACGAATCGAAGTTCAATGTTTTCGGATTTGATGCAAGAAAGAAAGTTTGGCGCAAGCCCAATACGCTCCTCGACATCAAACACATGCATCCCACAGTCAAACACGGTGGGGGCGTTATCATGGTCTGGAGCTGTATGGCTGCGTCCGGTGTTGGAAATCTAGCTGTAATCCACGGTACAATGGATCATATGAGATACATCGACGTGTTGCGAGGTAATTTACACGCTAGTGCACAGACATTGGGCCTTACTGGGGTGTTTCATTTCCAGCAAGGCAAAGACCCAAAATATACCGCCATGAAAACCCGGGAGCGGTTACTGTACAATGCCCCCAGAAGGGTTCTAACACCACCTCAGAACCCTGATTTGAACCCAATTGAGAACCTGCGGGCTCATCTTGACACACAAGTCAGAAAAAGGCATCCGTCCGGTAAAAACGACTTGGAGAAAGTTCTCCTGGAGGAATGGTCGAAATTTACCCCTGATATCACCCAGAATTTAATACAAAGCATTCCTAGGCGTTTATGTGCTGTTGCAGATGCTAAAGGGATGCACACTAGCTATTAGAAGGTGAACACCAATGAAGAAAACGAACACACTGTCCGATTCATACGCGTGTTCCAATATTTTTTTGGATGCAGAAGAGCGATGTTTATTTTCTAACACTCAATCCTGGCTGTTAAGGGACCCACACTGATGAACAGTATTCAAGAATCGGTCGAACAAGCGCCTTGTAAGCCACTCCTGTCATGGATGAGTTACATTTCCTTAAGATCCGGCCTACGAATCTCAGCCTGGCATCTGGTTTTCCTGCTATTTGCTTAATGTGATCACAGATCCAGATAAATATTCGGTCAGGATAGATATTTCTAGATACAATTTCATCGGTCTGGATAGATATTCCTAGATACAATTTCTTCCATTCCATTGTTCCACCTAATACAGCAACCAGTGTAAGATCTGAGATAAAAATACAGTCTTGGTTGCGAAGGTTTTTATTTTCAAATTTCAGTGACGCGTTTCGCCAGTGGTAGGCATTTTCAGATTATCTGCAATGGAAAAAGTTGCAAAAGTAGGTATAAGGAAACGTACTGATCCCACCTTGTGGAAGATCGTACTCTGTTGGATAAGATTTTATGCAAACTTAACAGAAACTGGTCACGGAGCACGCCGTCCATAAAAATGATTAGACGATGCGAATAAATCGGAAAAATGCGATTAGGATATGAAAAAGCTGAAAATCCCCAATGACTGTCAAGTGGGTTCGTGATAAACACTAGGACGATGAAAGATCTTAGACCGTTTCGGTTCTTTTCAGGAGCCCACTTGACAGACACTGTGTGTTTTAAACTCTTTGCTATCATAATCGCATTTTGTCGGTTTATTCGCATCGTGTAATCATTTTTATGGACCGCGTGCGCCGTGCCCAGTTTCTGTAAGTTTTCATAAAAACTTTACCGTAGAATACGTCATTGCACAAGGTGGGATCAGGACGTTTTCTTATACGAAGTTTTGTAATTTTTTCTACTGTAAATAATCTGTAGACGCTTACCACGGGCGAAAAGAGTCACTGAAATTTGAAAAAAAAATAATAATAAAAACATTCGCAACCAAGACTGTATTTTTATCTCACATTCCTAGATATTTTACGGTGGTAGCTGTTACCAGCAGTCTGTCATCAGTTGTGTAGTTTTAGAGTAGTGGATTTCTTTTCCTATGTTTGCGCAGTTTCTTACATGTATTCACCTTCAGGGTTAATTTCCAGAGCTTGCACCATTCATCAATCCTTTGCTGGCGATTCCCCAAATCAATAGTGTCTTATGGCGTTGCTACTTTTTTTATAGACAACTGCTTCATCCGCGGACAGTCTTTAAGAGATTCCATCGTTTTCTGCTAGATGCATTGTAAACAGCAACTTTCCTATCACACTTCCTTGGGGTACTCCGGAATCTACCTTTACATCCGCCGATTTTATTCCATTAAGGGAGACGTGTTTAGTTATATTTGCAGTGAAGTCTTGAATCTAGTCGCAAATCTGTTTCGATACTCGCTGAGCTCTGTTTTTTTTTCACTAACCGACAGTAAGGGATGGTATCAAATGCCATCCTGAAGTCAAGGAACACGGCATCAACCTGAGTGCCGTTGTCGATACCGCTATGGATCTCGTGGAGGAATAGAACGAGCTGGGTTTCGCAAGTTCTCTGTTTTCAGAATCCATGTTGATTTTTACAGAGGAGATTTTCGTTCTCCAAAATATGCCCCATAATTCTACAACAGATTGTCGTCAACCACACAGGTCTGTAATTGCGTGTCCTGAGCTTTCTTTCAGTCTGTAGGTACCTTTCGTTTCTCCAGCGATTTACAATAAACTGCTGTTAGTAGGGGAGCGAGTTCTTCCTCATTATCTTTGTAGAATCTTGTAGGCATTTCATCTGGTCATGAAGCCTTTCCACTAATAAGAAATTGTAGCTGCTTTCCTATTCCGTGATCGATTATCTCAATACCTGCTGTTTCGACGTTCGTACGGTTATTGAAAGGAGGGACTGTGTCACGATCTTCCACGTTGAAACAATTTCGGAAGATCGAATTCAGTATTTCAGCCTTCTGTTTTCTTCCGTTTCGGTGTCAGTTTGGTCACAGAGTGAATAAACAGAGCATTTAGACCCGCTTACTTTACATAAGGCCAGAACACCGTGAGGTTTTTACTCAGATCGGTTGACAAAGTTTTACTTTCAGATTCAATGAACGCTTCTTTTATTGCTCTCTTTACCCTTCAAATCCCAGTCCGGCCATTCAACTTTAGGTTTTCCGTGATTTCCCAAAATAGCTCCTGGCAAACGCCACGATGGTTCTTTCGAAAAGGGCACGGCCGATTTCCTTCCTCGTCCTTTCATAATTCGAACGTGTGCTCCGTCTCAAACTCACGCACTGTTGAACATTGTCTGGGCGCTGTTTCATGATAATCATGCGTGTACTCAGGAAAACGTGACATCACTTGTCACCATATTAAATGCGCTTCATGCAAAAACTATATCTATTTAAAATTGTACAGTTTGCTAACACAGTTTTATGGGTAGTGGTGGGTAGATCAACGGAGTGCAACAAAGACATTTTCATACTTTCAGAGACTGATCTTTTAGCCACCCAAGCTTTCTTGGTTAAAATATTGAAGCGCCAAAGAAACTGCTATAGAGATGCGTATTCAAATACAGATATATACAAACAGGCAGAATACGGCGCTGCGGTCAGTGTCTGGCGCAGTTGTTATATCGGTTACTGCTGCTACAATGGCAGGTTATCAAGATTTAAGTGAGTTTGAACGTGGTGTTATAGTCAGCGCACGAGCGATGGGACACAGCATCTCCAAGTTAGCCATGAAGTGGGGATTTTCCAGTACGACCATTTCACGAGTGTACCGTGAATCTCCGGAATCCGGTAAAAAATTAAGCCTCTGGCGTCGTTGCGGCCGGAAAAAGATACTGCAAGAACGGGACCAACGACGGCTGAAGTGAATCGTTCTACGTGACGGAAGTGCAGCTCTTCCGCAAATTGCTGCAGATTTGAATGCTGGGCCATCAACCGTGTCAGCGTGCGAACCATTCACGAAACATCGTGAATCCATGTAAGGTGTACCACTGTCTTTGGCTTTTCAGTGTACATGAACTTATTTTTGTTTGATGGTTGAGAAACTATGGAGTACTAGCATGCTCACATGCATTGCACAGTTCCGTAATTTCAAACATGCTATCACGTATTGCAGCATGCTTTATTTAATAACGATTGCTTAACAGCACTTAAAGCAAACGCCACGTGTTTTATTTCAGTTTAGCCTGCAGTAAAGTGTGTTATTACAGGTCGGGGAACAATAGCTGCGGTGTGTTATCTTGGTGCCGGCCGGAGTGTCCGAGCGGTTCTAGGCGCTACAGTTTGGAACCGCGTGACCGCTACGGTCGCAAGTTCGAATCCTGCCTTGGGCATGGATGTATGTGATGTCCTTAGGTTAGTTGGGTTTAAGTAGTTCTAAGTTAAGGGGACTGATGACCTCAGCAGTTAAGTCCCATAGTGCTCAGAGCCATTTGAACCATTTGCTATCTTGGTTGCGCAAGTAAGAACTTCAGGATCAAGGAAAAACATCTTTAGGAATATTCAGAGAACAGTGAACAATAAATTACACATGTCTATGTCGATTCAAATTATTATCAGTAACTGCATTTGGTTGTTCTGTATGTCAGTCATTGTCAAAATCTTGACTGTTGAAAACTTGTTAGTCACAGATGATTGATCAAACTTCCTTTTCCAATCAGTATACTCCTTTCAGACAACTCCGCTCCACTCTAAATTAGTAGTGTTGCATGGACACAATTTCATGTCCATAAAGTCACACCGCCATATAATATTCATGTCAGACTACACATCAGTCACAATTACAACCTTCCATTCTACATTCCGTATACTATGCTGAAATATTACGTAATTAGAGTGTTGCACTGTAACATAACACAAATAAAAACTCAAAGCATAAAGGTTACACTTACGTTGTGATATACGATCTACACAGCAATAATAATAAGAAATATATACCTAGAAGGTTGCACTTGCATAAACGAAGGTAGTTCAGACTAGAAGGTCGAAAACGAAAATTGCAGAGTATGTGTCGTACGCTGTGGCAAACAATGAACGACGGAGTGGTAGCAACCGATGCTATTTGCGAAGTGTTTAGCTGGCGCCGTGCACGTCTGCTTGCGGCAACCTGCAACGCCTTCATGCCTTGTGGGTTGTCGGTACTGACTGTTAAAGGCAGGAAGTACTTTTTCGGAACAACAGCACGAGCAGGTGCATTTTCGTAATTTTCTTGTGGCGTGTGCACAGTGATCGTGTGCTCACCAGTGAGGGAAGCGGCATATCTGGTTGTGTGTACTGTACTGAGATCATCAACTGTGATACTTTCCTAAAGATTCTAATTACTTAGTAGCGCTGCACAAATGACTACATGCAGACGGCTACAATACGTGATTTATCTGCATATAAATACAATGCGAACACGGTAAAAAGAGAACGATTTTCCTAAAGAAGTAAAAAAATCATGTGTTTCATGTGCATACTGGGAAACCGATTGGTATGTAAAGTAGCAGTTTAATATGTTTTTCTCGTTTACAATTTTCGATTCGTTATGGCAACATGGGCACTCTACTTTGTCATTGGTTCTGCCAGTTTTATTTTCGGACTGATTCGTCGTTGCCAGAATTTGCTCCATGTACGAGGTTGAATCAAATAGAAATCGGATTTTTTTTATAAGTTTATTTAAGATTCAGAAGAATTCATACACACGAACTTATTGTTAGATATAGTCTTCTAACGGGAAACACATTTTTCCCAGCGGATGAACTGTTTCTTGATCCCGTTTTGGTAAAGTGAACGTTGCTGTGACAGCAGCCAGTTGTGCAAGAACACTTCGGCAGCTCCATCGGCGTCAAATCGGTGTCCTTCGACAGCTTCCATTAGCTGTACAGGCTAATGAAAATCGGATGGCAATAAGCTGGTTCAAATGGCTCTGAGCACTATGCGACTTAACTTCTTAGGTCATCAGTCGGCTAGAACTTAGAACTAATTAAACCTAACTAACCTAAGGACATCACACACATCCATGCCCGAGGCAGGATTCGAACCTGCGACCGTAGCGGTCGCTCGGCTCCAGACTGTAGCGCTTAGAACCGCACAGCCACTTCGGCCGGCCGGCGATAAGCCTGGACAGTGGAAGAGATGTTGTATGGACTAGAAAATTCATGAATTTTTTGTTAGATTTGCACGCCTCGAGACGATGAAATTTGTGCTCTGCGTGACACCCACCTTCCGAAAACTTACCGAAATCCAAGTAATGATCGTCTGAGCACTACCGTATCTTCTGCCAATCTCACTATCAGTTTCAGCAACTTCATTCGGCAACAGTCTTTAGTACACTGGATAAAAGCCCGCTTGGCTAGCCGCGCGGTCTAATGCGCTGCTTCCCGAGCGGTTCCCGGCACGAATCCGCCAGGCGTATTTGTGTCGAGGTCCGATGTGACGGCCAGGCTGTGGATGGTTTTTAAGGCAGTTTTCCATCTGCCTCAGCGATTGCGGGCTGGTTGTCCTTATTCAGCCTCAGTTACACTATGTCGGTGATTGCTACGCAAACAAGTTCTCCACTTACGGGTACACCATCATTACTCTACCACCATACAATAACCCTGGGTTCGATGTGGGACGGCGGGAGGTGGATGGATTGCTGTAGCCTGTTGTGGGGTTGTGGACCACTGTGGGCTACGGCGGACGAAGCATCTCCGTCATTTCTATGTCCCCAGTTCAATACAAAATACACACACAAACTGGATAAAAATGCGAATATTCTCCTCATTCCCGCTGGCCCCTGGCCGAACTCGGTGAGCTGCATTCTCAATGTTTCCCGCCCACGTAAAAACTAAGTCTGCCATGCGTTCACTTGAGAGTTTCTCAAGCTATTGTCACGGCATTGTGCCGCCAGTCTTTTCAGAATTTCGAATTGTTTTACGCCCACTGTTGTGAGAAAGTTGATTCTAAGGCGTTACGCAGGAGGTGACGTTACCCGTTGCTCTGACATTGCGTTTCTGATTATAGAAACGGTACGTTCTCGCTGCGGAGAACAATCACTGCAAACGAAGGCAACAAGGAGCAGAGATCGCTCCACTTTCTGTTTGCAAAAAGGAACGTAAAACAAAAATTCCGGTTTGTATTTGATTCACCCTCTTATAATTAGCTTTCATTATGATTAACTAAGATCAATAGTTAGTTCAGAAACATAGTTTTACATGTATATGAATGTGTAGTGACAGTTGAAAAGCTGTACCAAAACTGGAACTCGATTTGGGATTTCCTGTTTATCGCGAGAAGTCTTCTTATCTGAGTAGGCCAGACTCAAACATTCTGAACACTACTTCCAGAGGATCACCGTGAGCTATGTTGCAATAGCAGCGCTGGAGAAATGGAGTCGATGGAAGACTGTAGGTTCCCCTGCCACATATCGTAATTGATTGCGGATGCTGACACGGGTGAATGTGTACGGTAATAGCAACAAAACAGTTTCAGTCTACATGGATCCACAAATGGATCGTTTGCGAGAGAACTGTGAATGTTTGGTTACGATCTGCCACTGACTTCAGTACGGAATGTTGTCCTATTTAGTACCAATGTATTTCAAACGTAAACACCCCTAACGGATTTGTTGTATACGACTTCGTACGCAGTGGTGAGGAGAGGTGGGCTACAGAGCGATGTGGCACCTGTCGTCGTAGGAAAGCTGGACAGGAGCGGAAAAATTAGCGAACAAATTAATCACAGTAAACAGAATATTTTAATCAC
The DNA here is from genome assembly GCF_021461385.2 of Schistocerca piceifrons. Taxonomy (NCBI): domain Eukaryota; kingdom Metazoa; phylum Arthropoda; class Insecta; order Orthoptera; family Acrididae; genus Schistocerca; species Schistocerca piceifrons. The sequence goes on along the minus strand of NC_060143.1, from coordinate 400,118,842 downwards.
AGTAAACAGAATATTTACCTAACGTGTATTTCTCCAGACGAACGAATACTCAATGCAAATACTGCAGCAAGAAACAGAATCCATCTACCTCAGAGTCAACCAAGAAGAGTCTCTCTCACGTACTGTGTTGAGGAGTCCTGACTAGACGGCGTCCGCGTAATGTCACGTGGCGGTATAGCTCCAAGTGCGAGTGCGGCTGAGTCGCTGCCGCCGGCCATCCCATAATGCGGCTGCATAGGGAGCTCGAAGTACAGAGCTGCCGAAGTTATTCCTTAGCTTGCGCACACCATTGAGTCAGCCAGATCCCGTGCGACCTCTGTCGGCATCAGACGGAACCTTGGAATTCCGTTGCTACGACCCCCGAGGGGTAGTATCGATACGTGATCCGCAATATTCGGCTGTTACGAATGGCCGTTGCCTAGAAAGTGGTACGAGGAACGTTCTCTGGGACATGTGATCGGCATGTCGCCAATCCATCCAGCCGTTATTGCCAGTAAATGAATCCTGATGATGCCGCTACTTCTTTGTTCCAGCAGTTCCTCGTCTGGCCTCTTGAGACTGGGTGCACACCGTATCAGAACTACCTGCCTATCTCAGGAAAAAAAGTCTAGTAGTATCGACATGTGATCCGTAATATGCGGTCTGTTACGAGTGGCCGTTGCTTAGAAAGTGGTACGAGGAACGTTTTCTGGGACATGTGATCGGCATGTCGCCAATGAATCCAGCCGTTATTGCCAGTAAATGAATCCTGATGATGCTGCTACTCCTTTATTCAAGCAATTCCTCGTTTGGCCTCGTCACACTGAGTGCACGCCGTATTAGACCTACCTACCTCAGAAAAAAGTCTGTGGAGGTAGCGAAGACAGTCAGTTTCTTCATCGTTTCTTGTCAGCAATTCTGTGTCGATGTCACAAGATACTCGCACTCCTCAAACACCATCGATGCACATTTAGTATTATGAATGCATGCTGAAAAATAATCCCTGCAAATTTTTCACTCTGTTTTTTATTCTGAGGTATTACATGTCGTGCATATCAGTCGATCGACTTCCCTGCTTCGTCGACACAATGGCAAACCTCTACGAATTGTAACGTGTAACAAGGCCATGTGTAACGTTATTATGTCGGTGTGTGAGAGACAGAGTGCTGTAATCGAGTTCTGAATGCGAAGAGTTCGTCGACACATGGAGCACTCTCTCCTTAAGCATGTCAGTACCAGACCAAGTACGACATCTGCAACAATCCGACGCCTTGATTACTCTTCTGTCGATCATCCTCCATACAGTCCTAACTTGGCCTCATCCGATTTTCATCTTTTTTCAAGCCTTAAAGAAGAACTTCGAGAACTTTACTTTGATAGTGATGAAGCATAGGCGAGATTGTCGTTTTGTCAACAAGGTCAAACATTCTACAGGGATGGTATCAACGAACTGTTCTCTCATTGGAGAAGTGTGTCGTCGCCATGGTGAATATGTTGAGAAATAAATATGTAGACATAGGCTGTCAGTAACATTTGTTTTATTTGAAAACCTTTAAGAGTTTTCACATAAAGCATTTCGAGGCATTACATTTCAGCATGCCCTCGTACGTGTTCCGCACGCAATTGTACACTGCCTAGTCACATGAAAGTGGCCCCCTATCAGAAGCCTCAATAACCACATTTAACAGTGCAGACTGTTGCGGGACGAGCAGGAAGAGGGTTATTAAGGCGCTGGAAGGTACCAACGTGTATGTCGAGCCATAACGACTCATGTGCCGTAGGCAACTGCGTTCCGTTTTTCGGTTGAGGATCGATGGCACATACAGCCTGACCAAGTTGGTTCCAGATTTTCCATTGGGTTTAAATCCGGGGAGTTTGGTGGCAATGGGACTACAATAAACTCATCCTGGTGGTTTTCGAACCACGCACGTACGCTACGAGCTGTGTGGCACGTTGCATTGTCCTCCTGGTGGATGCCATCATGCAGAGGAAAAACGCACTGCAAGGAAGAATGAACATAGTTGCATACTTTTCCTGATGCATTATGCCTTCCACAGTGAGGAGATCACCCAAGGAATGCCCTCTGGCCTGAATGCTTCCGACGATTGTTGCAGGGTATTGGATTTCAGACGTGACACGCCGTGCACGTCAACGGCCATCTGTCCGATGGAGCATAAAACATGATTCGTCTGAAAAGGCCACCTTTCGCTTCTCACTGGACGTCCAGCTGAGGTGCAAATTTCAGCGTTCGACCCTAGTGAACAGCAGTCAGCAAGAGGGGATGAACCAGGTGCCAGCTGCTGAGACCCTTACACAGCAACGTTCGCTGAACGGTCGTTTAGAAGACACTGTTGGTACCTTCTTGATTCATCTTGGCGACGAGTTGTCGATGCCGATTTGGATAGCGTCTTTTCGCCATGCGTGATGTACTTAACTAAGGCGGCGTGCAAATAGTTTACAAACGTAGCAATTTCAGAAATGCTTACACCATTGGCCCGAAAGCCACATAGCAGTTTCAGAAATGCTTACACCCTTCTCCCGAAAGCCAATAATCACGCCCTCTTAAGCATCAGATGAATCACTCCGTTTCCGCAATACGACAACGACTGCACCGTTTTTCCGAGAGTATCTCCCCCCCCTACACGCCATCTGTCGTCTGTAAGTTGTTATTGCACGTTGACGGGGAACATTGGCTGTAGTCACATTACTGTGACTGGACCGTGTGTTTCCTGTTAAAGTAGGTGAAGTTACAGCCAAATTTGAAGCGGTGTTGATTGAAAAGTGTACATTTCAAGTACATTTTTACTAACTAGGTCAATATTTCATACAGAAGTAGGTGGCCTATCGTAACCAAACATCCACAATTATGTCGCAAAGCTTTAGCTATTAATTATGCCCCCTTCCCCACACAAACACACCTGGATGGGCAGGGGAATATACCGCAGTATCCTCCCAGTTGCGAGTCCATTGCATATGATGCAACAAAGAAAAGAAAGAGTCGGCGTAGCATTATAACTGTGAGGTCCGCAGGATTTGTTGAGCCGCGTAATTGAAAAGGGTCTTCTTCCTCCGCACGCAATGGCCCCTTCGCACGCGATTTAAGAGAGTTGTGTCGTAAGTGCATCTGTTGAGTGTAGATTGCTGTAATAGTAAGTGGGCGTATTGTGTGGTGTCATTTTTGTGTTGAGGATGCTGCGAGAAGGAGGTAGATGACGTCCGGTGGCGGCATATTGCGTGCGGTTATACCCAGTTAAATTCGCGCCCAGAAAAGGTCGAAGAAGGTGTACTAATCCTTGTGTCCGAACTCCGGAACTTGCTCCTGCAGGTAGAACGAGGACTGGAGATGCTCAAATGAGAACTGAATGCCAAAATTTGTACGTTGCAAGTGATCGTAGGTTATATTTTCGATCGAACTCGGTCACAAACTTTTTCCTTACGATTAGTTCTTCAGAAACTAAAATGGAAAACGCAGAGCCGGCCGAAGTGGCCGTGCGGTTAAAGGCGCTGCAGTCTGGAACCGCAAGACCGCTACGGTCGCAGGTTCGAATCCTGCCTCGGGCATGGATGTTTGTGATGTCCTTAGGTTAGTTAGGTTTAACTAGTTCTAAGTTCTAGGGGACTTATGACCTCAGCAGTTGAGTCCCATAGTGCTCAGAGCCAATTGAGCCAAATTGGAAAACGCAGAGCATAATTTAAAACAAAATATGATCCGTAGCCATGGATTAGCATAATTATGGAATGTACATAAGTATGTTGTCATACCAACTTAAAAGCCAGGATTATGCGCGTATGTAGGTGGCATAAACTGTACATAGCTTCGCCTCCCATTTCTAGCGCTACGTGTACGCGTCCTTTGCATGTGTCTACAAAAGATGAAAAGCATTTTAAAATTGTGTGTTGGGTAAGACATACTTGGAAAGGACAGAGTAGCCATAATAAATTAACAAAAAAATGTTTAAGATGATAATGCATAGCGATTTTTCGTATTAGGAAAAAAGCAATACATCGCAAAAGAGGGAAAAAGTAGGGTTTAAACTTCATAACAGCTAGAACTAGTACAAGATTCATATGTAAGAGGGCATACCTTAGAACACTTTGTAGACCTTTGATGGCGCCCTATTTCCAGCAGTAAGATGATTACATTGCTCCTCATTTGCATGGCTGCGTCGACGCGGTTCCGATGGGTCCGCAGAGCACCTCACTGCAGGCGTGCCGGCGTTTCCGGTATAATTATACGAGGGCTCCCACTGTGCAGGTAGGCCGTAAGGTAGTGAGCAGGTAGTTTTCCAGGAATACTGGACGCAAATTTCAAAGATTTCTGTATGGGCTCAAATTTCACTGGGTGCAGTTTTCATATATCCGTAGCTTACGGCTCTCGAACCGGCTCACATGAACTCTGGAACTTTTGTCTGCTCAACACCCAAAGTCCGCAACTTGTTCGAACTGCAGTTATCGCCAGACCCAAATTCTGCAACTAGCTGGAGACCCGAGTATTTTTGTTTTCGCTCCCCGCAACGCGTCAGTAAGCGATATTGTAGAAGTGTTGCTACGTTAAGCTGTATAGTATTTTAACATATGTATTACAAAATTTGATAAAACTTAATAAATACTCTGATTAAAAGGAGGATGACGATAAAAGTGTTCAAAGAAAAAATAATAATAAGGTTCAGTCGCAAGTATTTTTATTCGGAAGCTGTTTTAAGCTAAAGATAATATTTAAGCTCCGTACAACACTTACAGGTGTTCAATTTGCCCATTTCACCTTTTGGCATTGCACGACTTTATTCTGGGTGAATGCTTATCTTTCTTTGGGCTTGTCAGCTTTTGGTACGGAACTAGAGGCGACATTATTTAGCCGAATGTTGGAGTCTGTTTGTACACTTGTCAAGCTACTCACAAATATGAAAATGTTACGGTGACGTGATTCAAACAAAGTAACGAGAACGAAATCCCTTGGCTGCATTCGTCATTATCCAAAGCGCAGACGACTCGGCTGTCCAGATATAAGTACTCGATCTACTACCTGAAGGGTAAGTTGCAGAATCTGGCTAGGCGTCTTTCTTGAGCTTTTCTGAATTGCAGGATCAGTGTCCGCTTCCTCCAACAGCTCCGAGAAGATTGCAGGCTTAATGTCCCTGTCGGAAGGACGGATCGAAACCAAGTGTCACTTGCCCTAACTTCATGAGGCACTGCAGAGAGGTTTGGAATGTAATCTAGCCACTGGCTCAGTACCTGGTGATGAGAAAGTTTATACGTCGGTGACAAACAGCATAAGTTCACAGGCCTCCACGCTCATTTATTATACCAGGAAGCTGCAATTGTATGAGGGTTCATTCAAGTTTTGTGCAATTAGGCTACGAGAATATTTTGACTGTACTGACATTTTCAAGCGATCCACAGTTATATAGCGCTATTAGTATATACAATTTTTTCCTTACAAATCTGATCGGTTTTTAACTGTGTGTCGAGTATTTTCTGTTAAAAAGCAGTAAAAATCGTGCGTACTAATAGCGCTATATAACTTTAGATCGCTTGAAAATGGAAACGCAGCCGAAATAAGCTTCTCTCCTAATTGTACAACTCTTGAATAAAGCTTTGTAAAGTAGCAGCGTCCTGGTGGAATAATATATATAAAATGTTGTCACAAGATATTTACTAAGCTGCAGGCCCCGAGGAATACAAAATAATTTCAGGTATTCAGTAGTTTAAAGCGCTAGAGCAACTAAACTGCAACTTAATTGTTAGGTCTTCCGTAATGACGCGGCTTAATACGGAAGATTATTTTATTCAAAACAGCATCCATTTGGGCATCGCTTGCAGTGGCGTAGTGTGCCCAATTGTGGAGTATGGAATGATGATGGTTTGGATTGTGGGGCGCCCAACTGCGGGGTCATCAGCGATCGTACGAAGTCCCAATTTTTACACAGCCCAATTTTTGTACACAGTCCAGTCTAATCTCTGTCACGAATGATGATGATGAAATGATATGGACAACACAAACACCCAGTCCCCGGGCAGAGAAAATCCCCAACCCGGCCGGGAATCGAACCCGGGAACTCGTGATCCAGAGGCAGCATGTAGAGTATGGTATCAGCACATTGCACGCTAAAAGACATATGTCGACAGGGCACCATGACCAATTTCAATGAACAGAAATACAAACGCTTTGTAGGTCAGTTCTTTGTATTACTGGACCACGGGTTTCGACCCTTTTTATGTCGTCTTCAGACCCATTAATTATTAAAAAGAATACAAAAGACGGGACGATAGCACAAAGATAATCGTAAAATGGCATAAAAATATAGAGACATCGAGAAGTAAAAATAAAACAGTCGCGGATGACCCCGTGTATGTACAACTTGGGACGTGTGATCGCTGGTTCCGAGAACTGCAGGTAACGATCAAAGAGGGTGTCTCAGGCTACACACAGGCGGGGTCTGTGTATTTTCTAGAACCCGGCGGAAATATCCGTCGCCCAAATAGGCTCGTGTGTGGCCCTCCAGTAAGTGGCGACGGGACGCCTGGGCTGTGCCCCGGCCGCTGCGTCCCATTGTGCGGTCGCGCTGACGCCGGCGGCGCACCAGCAGGCGCGGAAGGTAGGCAGACGCAGGCAGCGGCGCTCGGCCAGTGTAGTCGGCGGTGCGTGGAGCGGCCGGCGCTGGCGTATTGATCTGCAGCCAGCCCTGTCGGCCCTTTGTCGGCTGCCGACTCAACCCGCCGCCGCCGTCATCGGACTTCCGGCGTCCGCAGTGCTGACCCACACCTACAGCTATATGGGCACGTGGCCACTAGCTGGTACCTATGGTACACATCACGCCTGCGCCACTCTCGCCTTCCCACCTCGGTACAGTGACCATTCTGATGTGACAGTCGTGCTTTTTGTTGTTGTGTCGTTTTCAGTACTAACAAGGAGAGGCCACGACGTTTGGAACGCAGATTTACTGAAAACTTCATACACTCGTAGTACTCCCTTAACACAACAAAATGTTTGAGCAGTAGTGCGTACTTCTCAAGCATTATTGAGAACATCGCAAAATAATTTCGGTCGTCAAATATATACCTGTGCCTGGCCATTTTTACTAACAAGCGAACCTCCCCATCGCACCCCCCCCTCAGATTTAGTTATAAGTTGGCACAGTGGATAGGCCTTGAAAAACTGAACACAGATCAATCGAGAAAACAGGAAGAAGTTGTGCGGAACTATGTAAAAAATAAGCAAAATATACAAACTGAGTAGTCCATGCGCAAGATAGGCAACACAAAGGACATGTGAGCTCAGGAGCGCCGTGGTCCCGTTGTTAGCGTGAGCAGCTGCGGAACGAGAGGTCCTTGATTCAAGTCTTCCCTCAAGTGAAAAGTTTTCTTTCTTTATTTTCGCAAAGTTATGATCTGTCCGTTCGTTCATTGACGTCTCTGTTCACTGTAATAAGTTTAGTGTCTGCGTTTTGCGACCGCACCGCAAAACCGTGCGATTAGTAGACGAAAGGACGTGCCTCTCCATTGGGAACCGAAAACATTTGATCGCAAGGTTATAGGTCAACCGATTCCTCCACAGGAAAACACGTCTGATATATTCCATACGACACTGGTGACAGCATGTGCGTCACATGACAGGAATATGTTGTCGACCCACCTGACTTATACACTTGGCGAATGGGTAAAAAGATTCTTCTACCTTGCCCGATTTAGGTTTTCTTGTGAATGTGATAATCACTCACAAAAAAGTGATGAAAACATAAGAGTTTGTCACATAAACTGCAACAAATAACAAATAAATGCAACAGTTTCACAGTCGCACAATTTTCCCTGTGCTCTGTCAAAACATATGTTTTGTTTCGATGTTTGTTTAGGTGTAGCGTCCCCATACTACGGCGGAGTTACCTCGCATCGGACGGATGGACGGACAGATAATAATTGTCTGAAAATAAAAAAATTAAACTTTTCACTCGAGGGAAGACTTGAACCAAGGACCTCACGCTAACCAGGGAACCACGGCGCTCCTGAGCTAACATTAACCTTGATGTTACTTATGTTGCTTATGGACTACTCAGTTTGTATATTTTGCTTATTTTTTTCATAGTTCCACACAACTTCTTCCTGTTTTCTCGACTGATCTGTGTTCAGTTTTTCAAGGCCTATCGACTATGCCAACTTATAACTAAATCTGTGGGGGGTGCGATGGGGAGGTTCCCTTGTAAGAAGCGGCGGCAGCCGAGTGGTTAGCGTTCAAGCCCCGTAATCGGTGGATCGCTAGATCGAGCCCCGTTCATCCGTTTCTTTTTTTTCCAACACAGTCATATTCTTTGCTATTTATATTACAATTGATATAATGGGAAAAATACGTGTAATCGGATGAACTTTTATTAAATTTACAATGTTATTTGGCAGTCTACAAATTTTTATTATCACAAATAATATAATATTCATAACTATAGACTAGTAAAAACGACCAAACGCATAAAGTGATACTGAAAATGTATGCTTGTCCGTGATATGAGAAATCCCTTATACCTGGAAGGAGCACGAAACTACTTGTTACCTGCAAGTTTTGACCGGCACAGACAGCTTTCAAAGAACGAGGGGAAGGCCAGGCTCGAAATGGGATAGAATGAGGATCATTGGGTGGTTAACTCGCATAGTGGTGAGACCTTGCTTATGTAGCAGGAAGAAATAACGTACTTGCGAATTGTTCGTGAAGTGTAAAACCTTACATCGTGACTGGAAAAATGGAAGTGACACACGGTTTGTCGATAACTGCGGACCAGGAATGTCATGCAGTTTCGAAACGTCGGTTGAAAGATGCTTTCGTATATTGTGATAGTCTTCTTCAAGAAGACCTAGTCGATAGTTATGAATGTTATTTGTGATAATAAAAACTTGTAGACTGCCAAATTACATTTGAAATTTAATAAAAGTTCATCCGATTACCCGTATTTTTCCCATTATATCAACTGTAATATAAATAGTAAAGAATATGACTGTGTTGAAAAAAAAATACTGACGAACGGGACTCGATCCTAAGATCCATCGATTATGGGGCTTAAGCGCTAACCACCCGGCTTCCGCCGCTTCGTGATAAGAATGGCCACGCACAGATATATATTTGACTACCGAAATTATCTTGCGATTTTCTCAGTAACGCTTGAGAAGTACGCGCTACTGCTTACACATTTTGTTGTCCTAATGGAGTACTACGAGTGTACGAAGTTTTCAGTAAATCCGCGTTCCAAACGCCGTGGCCTCCCCTTGTAAGACTGCGTTGATAAAGGCTCTGAACGCTAGTCTTTCCTGTGCGTACTGCCACACGCGGATCCAATTTTAGCAAAGGCCTCGACGTTTCTACGAAGGTGAGTCAAATGGAAACGTTAAATATTTGTTTAAATATTATTAATTGTGCAGAAGTGGTACAAAGCTATATCACTTTGCAACATAATCTCTCCCACGCTCAATGCAAGTCCCCCCTCGCTTTCAAAGTGCACAAATTCCTTTAGAAAAAAATTCTTTTGGTAGTCCGCGCAACCGTTCATGCACCGCGTGGCGTACCTCTTCATCAGAACGGAACTGCTTTCCTCCCATTGCGTCTTTGAGTGGTCCAAACATATGGAAATCACTTGGGGCAAGGTCTGGTGAGTATGGTGGATGAGGAAGACACTCAAAATGCAGGTCTGTGAGTGTTGCAACTGTTGTACGGACAGTGTGGGGCCTTGCATTGTCATGTTGCAAAAGGACACCGGCTGACAACAATCCACGTCGCTTTGATTGCAGGCCGAGATGATTTTTTAGATCTGTGTATGATGCACTGGTGACAGTGGTCCCTCTAGACATGTAATGCTCCAAAATGATGCCTTTTTCGTCCCAAAAGAGTGACAGCATGACCTTCCCTGCTGATCTGTTCGAAACTTCTTTGGTTTTGGTAACCATGCTGAAATGTCATTCAGTGTCACTCGGCTGTTTTCCTTCACTATGGCTTCAACTGTTGCAATGTTCTGTGGAGTCACATCTCGTTGTGCCTCACCTGGACGAGAAGCATCTTCCACTGAAGTCACATTTGCGAACTTCCTACTCCATTTGTAGACTTGCCGCTGTGACAAACATGCATCACCGTACTGAATCTTCATTCGTCGATGAATTTGAATATGTTTCACCGCAAAAACCGAATAACAGAACTCAGTCTTTCCCTGGTGCAAGTCGCAAGTGGGGCGGCCATCTTTATACTGATACTGCGACGGTATGTGTGCATCTGCATTATGCTGCCACCTACAGGCCATTCTGCACTCTGTTTGTAGCACGCTTACCAACTTAAAGGATAACGGGGTGAAATTTCGATTTGTTATTACAAATTTATGGTTTTCATTTGACTCACCCTCGTACATAAACTCTAAGAAAAAAAGATAGACAACAGACCACGAAGGAATTATCCGAATAAGACCCAAATCGGTAGTTGTGATGCACTTGTAGAGACTAACAGACGATTACAGTTTCAGGAATATTGTGTGATTTATTAAAGGGAAAGTGCTCCACATAGTGAACAAGTTAATAATGCGGTGGTCCACCTTTGGTCCGTATGCAAGCAGTTATGCAGCTCGGCATTGATTGATAGAGTTATTGGATGTCTTCCTGAGGCATGTCGTGCCACATTCTGTCCAATTGGCGCGTTAGACGGTCATAATCCCGAGCTGGTTGGAGGACTCTGACCATAATGCTCGAAACGTTCTCAGTTGGAAAGAGGTCCAGTCACCTTGCTGACCAAAGTAGAGGATTCGCGAGCACGAAGACAAGCAGTAGAAACTCTCTCTGGGTGGTGGCGGGCATTATGTTGCTTCCCGTGAAGAGAAACAAAATGGGATATAGAACATTGTCTGCGCATCGCTGCGCTGTAAGGGTCCCGCGGGAGGCAACCAATGAGGTCCTGGTATGAAATGAATTGGGACCCCAGACCTTAAGTCTTGGCTGTCGGGTCATATGGCGGGCAATGGTTCAAATGGCTCTGAGCACTAGGGGACTTAACTTCTGAGGTCAACAGTCCCCTAGAACTTAGAACTACTTAAACCTAACTAACCTAAGGACATCACACACATCCATGCCCGAGGCAGGATTCGAACCTACGACCGTAGCGGTCGCGCGGTCCCAGACTGTAGCGCCTAGAACCGCTCGGCCACCCCGGCCGGCGGCGGGCAATAGTCAGGTCGGTATCCCACCTCTGTTTCGGGCGTCCGCAGACACATCATCAGCCTGGAATCTCTTTGACTGGAGTAGAATTGTCTTCAGTGACGATTCCCGCTTCGAATTGTGCCCCAATGATCAGCGAACGTGCCTGCAGACGCCCAGAAAGCTGTAGATAACCACATTCGTAGCCTTCGATTTGCTTTCGACGAAGAGCTGCGTTCCTGGATACAACCATGGTTTAATAGACAACTGCAAACATTTTTCCACCAAGACATTGACCATCGTTTCTCACTGCGGTGTAAGTGTATTAACAGTTATGACGATTGCTTTTGCAATAGAAAACACTTTACGTAATTTTTTTCCTTCTGTCTCCTTTTTATTTGTGTGTTTTATATGTGAGTGGCTGAAGCAGGGGCAGGGGATTCGTACGACGAGAGTAACAAACCGTATTCTATCTCCAGACCTTCAGCTCAGCATAACAACTGCAACCTACATCCATTGGAACTTGCTTATTGTAGTTAAGCCTTGGTCATTTGACGTTGCTTCACCTCATCGTAGTTTTGCAGATTTATTGGAAAAAGCCGGCCGCTGTGGCCGAGCGGTTCTAGGCTTCAGTCCGGATCCGCGTTGCTGCTACGGTCGCGGGTTCGAATCCTGCCTCGGGCACGGATGTGTGTGATGTCCTTAGGTTAGTTAGGTTTAAGTGGTTTAAATCCAGGGGACTGATGACCTCAGATGTTAAGTCCCATAGTGCTTAGTGCCACTTGAACCATTTTATTGGAAAAAGGCCTGAAGGTCGTAACTAATTGCTGGCTTAATATATCAGCAACTGGAGTGGGCTTTCATTAATTCGGAATATATTTGCGAAGCCACAGCACTCTCTAGACGTGGAGAAACTTTGTCCGTGATTCGATTCAGTGACGTTCTTACTCATTAGTCTGAAGATGATCACAGTAGTGGTCGAAACCGGTCATCGTACTAAATAAATTGTGATCAAGACTGTTTTTCATAGTAAATATTTGTAACTTATTGATCACTGTCGCTCCCATAATGTATTCAAACGTAAACGGAGTGATTTATCTGGATACTTATATGGATATGGTGTCTGTCGTTTCGGACATGTCCGAAAGAACAGACACCATATCCATATAAGTATATAGTTCTGGCAATACCGGCCATGACCTTCTTCTTCTGTGCGGATGCACACATATTCCCCGAACTCTTACGAGACTTGGTAAGAATGTCTTGCACGAGTATAGAGTATGTTGGGGTGGGACATTACGAATGTAGTGTGTGGACATACAAGCTGAGAATGTGGGTCTCGCGGGAAGCGTGCGCTGGATAGTCCCTGCAGTCGTACTATCCTCTGTGTTCTCGGTGGCTCAGATTGATAGAGCGTCTGCAATGTAAGCAGGAGATCCCGGGTTTGAGTCCCGGTCGGGGCACACATTTGATATATATCAACGCCCGTCATCAGCTGAAGGTATTAATATAATTCTAATTTCATTCTGATTTATCTGGTGTCCGAAAAGGCATGGTCATTGCTTTCGGTGAAAGGGTGGAAGCATTTTCCAAATGGCTAAGTTCGTGTGTCACCGTAGTTATTGGCGCTATCCTAAACGGGAACTGTGGGAGCTGTGGAGCACCACCGGCCGCAGACGACAGGGGTGAACGACGACTGCGAAGATATGTACGAGGCAATGGCCGTGCAACTGCTGAGCAACTAACCGCCAAGGTGAACCCAGAGGCTACCAAGGGTATGTCCTCAACGACCTTTCAGTGAACGTTGCTGCGTATAGACCTCCGCAGCAGTCGCCTGGTTCATGCAACCATGCTGACTGCTGTTCACTGGTGACAAAGGCTGGAATTTGCACGCCAGTACCGCACCTGGACGTCCACTGATTGGTGACAGGTGGCCTTTTCAGATGACTCACGTATTATGCTCCATCGGACAGGTAGTTGTCGGTGGCTACAGCGTGAAACGTCTGACAGCAAACACTCGGCAACAATCGTCGGAAGGGTCCAGACCGCAGGGAATTCCCCGGAAGCCGGCCGAAGTGGCCGAGCGGTTCTAGGTGCTACAGTCTGGAACCGCACGACCGCTACGGTCGCAGGTTCGAATCCTGCCTCGGGCATGGATGTATGTGAGGTTCTAAGTTCTAGGGGACTGATGACCTCCGAAGTTAAGTCACATAGTGCTCAGAGCCATTTGAACCATTCCCCGGAAGGGACAACAATTCAAGGCAGGTATGTTGAAGACCATGTCCATCGCTATATGCCGTTTTTTCCCTTGGCACGATGGCATCTACCAGCAGGACATGTATGTTCAAATGTGTGTGAAATCTTATGGGACTTAACTGCTAAGGTCATCAGTCCCCAAGCTTACACACTACTTAAGCTAAATTATCCGAAGGACAAACACACACACCCATGCCCGAGGAAGGACTCGAACCTCCGCCGGGACCAGCGGCACAGTCCATGACTGCAGCAGGACATGCAACGTATCGCCGCGCGGGATTAGCCGAGCGGTCTAGGCGCTGCAGTCATGGACTGTGCGGCTGGTCCCGGCGGAGGTTCGAGTCCTCCCTCGGGCATTGGTATGTGTGTTTGTCCTTAGGATAATTAGGTTAATTAGTGTGTAAGCTTAGGGACTGATGACCTTAGCAGTTAAGTGACATTAGATTTCACACACATTTGAACATTTTGCAACGTATCACAGAGCACACAGTGTACATGCATAACCTGAAGAGCATCTGGATGGGTTCACTTTACTCCCCTGGCCACCGTACTGCCTGGTTTTAAACCCAATCGAGAATCCGTGGGACCACCTCCATTGCACTGTTCATGCCATGGATCCTCAGCCGAAAACTTGGCGCAGCTGGCCACGGTATGGCTTCACATCCCTGTCTGTACCTACCAGAACCTCATAACACACTTCGTGCATGTCTCGCAGCGGGGCGCGCTGCAAAAGGTGGTTATGCAGGCTGTCGACAGATGGTCACATTAATGTGGTGGACAGTGTAGCCACACCCAGTATAATTCAGCGTGCCTATTGTGTACTGGTATGTCCTGAGCAACTTTTCAGTCTTCAACTACGGATCTTTCTTCGAGTGTGGTTGTAAATGGTTGCTGTAAGTGCTTCAACAGCCTGTAGCCGACTCCGCTGCTGCCTCCGCCTGTGAGCCATAGAGGACAACAACTCAACTCTGGCTTCGAAAGAGCAAAGACGATAAAATGTAGTCGCGCTTTAAGCTCTCACAACAGGGACCGGGCCGCTGTCCTTCCGTTTTTGAAAGCGCAGAGTCGGCCATTTACCGCTACCCTCAGAAGGTGACAGGCACTTGCCGTTTCTCGGAGAGAGCGACGCGGAGCACGCTCCTGCGAGTGGCCGGCCTCGTTCGCCACCGGTGAAATATTAAAAGGCGCGAGCGGCGGCCGCGGATTCCCTTTGTAGGCGCAGGGCCGGGGGAGGTGTGCAAATAGGGCGGCACGCTGTACTTAGGCCCGGGCTGGCACCTGGCGCAGCGCGACGGGACAGCGCGCGACAGGGGGAGTCGAGTGCAGTGAAAGGCGCGTTATCCCTGGAGGGTTCTCCTCTTTGTGCTCCTCGCAGAAAAGGGTCCTTTCTGCCATTCACCCACGGCCGCGCCCGTGTCCGTAACGCCGGTTTAACACACCACGTGTCGCCGCCCTTTGCCGCTACACAACTGGAATGCGCCGAGCGGACGTTTCAGTCTGTGGCTTGCATTCGAAAATGTACAGAAAAAAAAAACAAAGAAGGGCTGCACATCTGAAGGAAGTGGGAACTGTTTTGAGACGTCTCAGATACGCAGGATGTGTTCTCTACATGACCAGAAACCTACTCCTCACGCCATCCCCACCCACTCCGATTCTTTCAAGAAGCGAACTGGCACGATATAAAACAGTTAGTTTTTCACGTATCTCAATGTCATATCACCTGAACTATTTCTCGTACAGTGATACAGAATGGCTCAGGTACAATGGTACAGAGTGGGCCAGGACGGAAGAAACGTGCTTTGAGGAGTGTTAGTATTAGTGGCTAAAAATGGCTCTGAGCACTATGCGACTTAACTTCTGAGGTCATCAGTCGCCTAGAACTTAGAACTAATTAAACCTAACTAACCTAAGGACATCACACACATCCATGCCCGAGGCAGGATTCGAACCTGCGACCGTAGCGGTCGCTCAGCTCCAGACTGTAGCGCCTAGAATCGCACGGCCACTCCTGCCGGCTTAGTATTAGTGATTCTGAACAAAAAACGTCATATGAATATATGTCCTGCTGTCATAAAAGCTGTCTGAGTTTAGTACCTAATCTTAATACAAATAACTGTACTGGAAAATCCAACGCTTGAGCCATGGTTGCAGTGACCTTGTCCTGGGTGTTGAGACAGACAGAAGAAGGCCACTGTACTATTGCCGAAACGTTCCTTTGTCCAGCGTAGTTTTTTTTTACATTATGAAGCGGTACGATACTGAGAAAACTTTTATGTCAGCTGACTCTAGCCACGGAAGCCAGCCGAATTATACAGGGTGGTCCATTGATCGTGACCGGGCCAAATATCTCACGAAATAAGCGTCAAACGAAAAAACTACAAAGAACGAAACTTGTCTAGTTTGAAGGGGGAAACCAGATGGCGCTATGGTTGGCCCACTAGATGGCGCTGCCATAGGTCAAATGGATATCAACTGCGTTTTTTTAAATAGGAACCCCCATTTTTTATTACATATTCATGTAGTACGTAAAGAAATATGAATGTTTTTGTTGGAGCACTTTTTCGCTTTATGATAGATGGCGCTGTAATAGTCACCAACATATGGCTCACAATTTTAGACGAACAGTTGGTAATAGGTTTTTAAAATTAAAATACAGAACGTAGGTACGTTTGAACGTTTTATTTCGGTTGTTCCAATGTGATACATGTACCTTTGTGAAATTATAATTTCTGAGAACCATGCTGTTACAGCGTGATTACCTGTAAATACCACATTAATGCAATAAATGCTCAAAATGATGTCCGTCAACCTCAACGCATTTGGCAATACGTGTAACGGCTTTCCTCTCAACAGTGAGTAGTTCGCCTTCCGTAATGTTCGCACATGCATTGACAATGCGCTGACGCATGTTCTCAGGCGTTGTCGGTCGATCACGATAGCAAATATCGTTCAACTTTCCCCACAGAAAGAAATCTGGGGACGTCAGATCCGGTGAACGTGCGGGCCATGGTGATTCGACGACCAATCCACCTGTCATGAAATATGCTATTCAATACCGCTTCAACCGCACGCGAGCTATGTGCCGGACATCCATCGTGCTGGAAGTACATCGCCATTCTGTCATGCAGGGAAACATCTTGTAGTAACATCGGTAGAACATTACGTAGGAAATCAGCATACATTGCACCATTTAGATTGCCATCGTTAAAATGGGGGCCAATTATCCTTCCTTCCATAATGCCGCACCATACATTAACCTGCCAAGGTCACTGATGTTCCCCTTTTCCCAGCCCTCGTGGATTTTCCGTTGGCCAATAGTGCAAATTATGCCGATTTGCGTTATCGCTGTTGGTGAATGACGTTTCGTCGCTAAATAGAACGGGTGCAAAAAATCTGCCATCGTCCCGTATTTCTCTTGTGCCCAGTGGCAGAACTGTACCCGACTTTCAAAGTCGTCGCCATGCAGTTCCTGGTGCATATAAATATGGTACGGTTGCAATCGATGTTGATGTAGCATTCTCAACACCCACGTTTTTGAGATTCCCGATTCTCGCGCAATTTGTCTGCTACTGATGTGCGGGTTAGCCGCGACACCAGCTAAAACACCTACTTGGGCATCATCATTTGTTGCAGGGAGTGGTTGACTGTTCACATGTGGCTGAACACTTCCTGTTTCCTTAAATAACGTATCTATCCGGCGAACGGTCCGGACACTTGGGTGATGTCCAGGATACCGAGCAGCATACATAGCACACGCCCGTTGGGCATTTTGATCACAATAGCCATACATCAACACGATATCGACCTTTTCCGCAATTGGTAAACGGCCCATTTTAACACGGGTAATGTTATCACGAAGCAAATAACGCCCGCACTGGCGGAATGTTACGTGATACCACGTACTTATACGTTTGTGACTATCACAGCACCATCTACCACAAAGTGAAAAAAGTGGTCCAACTGAAACATTCATATTTATTTACGTACTACACGAATATGTAATAAAAAGTGGAGGTCCCTGCTTACAAAAACGCAGTTGATATCCGTTTGACCTATGGGAGCGCCATCTAGCGGGCCAACCATAGCGCCATCTGGTTTTCCCCTTCAAGCTAGACGAGTTTTATTCTTTGTAGTTTTTCGTTTGATGCTTATTTCGTGAGATATTTGGCCCGGTTACTATGAATGGACCACACTGTATTTATCCTATTCTTAGCACTTTCGCCGGCCGCGGTGGTCTAGCGGTTCTAGGCGCACAGTCCGGAACGGCGCGACTGCTACGGTCGCAGGTTCGAATCCTGCCTCGGGCATGGGTGTGTGTGATGTCCTTAGGTTTGTTAGGTTTAAGTAGTTCTAAGTTCTAGGGGACTGATGACCACAGTAGTTAAGTCCCATGGTGCTCAGAGCCATTAGCACTTTCCGAGAAAACTAATGAGAACAGTAGAAAGAGGACAAGTGTAGGTATTAGTAAATGAAAAATTGTGCTCTAATGTTTTGATTAATTGTGTGCATTTTCTCAAAAAGATGTTAAAAAAGTCCACTGCCATTGCAATGCATTTTGCAGCTCTTGTAGACAGCTGCTGTGTTGGTGATCTGAGCTCATTCGTATTGTCCTTTATTTGAGCACTTGTATTTAAAATACGAGCGAGAAGTTCCTCCTTTGTGTCTACTCTGTCTTGTTGACTTCGCTCTTAAGCCAACCCCACAAACAGTAATGTAATGGAGTGAGATCCGCGTGACCTTGGTGGCCAAGAAGCTTCTCCACGGTGACCGATTCAACGCCCAGGGTACGTTTCAGTCAGGAACTGTCACTGGCCAAGCGCAAGTGAAGTGCGCATTGAAATAAATGCTCAGTGAAGGCAACATTATGTAGCCCAACACCCTCATAAAATTCAAATGGAGTAGCAAACAAGGAAAGAGAATCCCTATACAAGAGGAACTGGAAGGGGGAAACTTTATAGGCTGTGCCACCAACATGGCGGCCATCTTGAAAGCCGCCATCTTGGATTCAACTCCAAAATTTCAGATTGGGATGTGATCATGTGACATATCAAACAGATAGAGAATTTCACCAGAACAACAATGTTGTTGTTATTTTAAACATTGCCTCATTCATTCTCGGGTTATAGCCAGTTACATGTGGCAGCGGTGGGACGCTGGGCAGCATGTATGTTATGTGCCGAAGAGATATTACGCCGATGTAACACAGTCCCGAGAGACCACCAACAGTCATAGCAGAGGCTCGATATGTTGTCCATTATGTTGTATTGTTAATGCTATCCTCTGAACCCAGTCCTGATGAACTTTGACCAACACATCTGGCCGAATTTGACCACACACATCAATAATGCGCTGCTTTAGATGATGCAAATCCCGTATTTTCACAGAATAAACCAGCGCTTTGACATGACCCCAAAGATAAAAATCCAAAGGAGTCAAATCTGGTGAACGTGGTGGCCACTCCACAGCACCCCTACGACCAATCCACTTTTGAGGGAACTGCACATCCAGATAAGCTCGCACATTGTGCCCATAATGTGGTGGGGCTCCATCATGCTGGAAGAATTCCGCAAATGTCCCGTCCTCCGTTAACAACGAGGGAAATACTTCTTCATCCAATAACCTCAGATAACCGTTGGCTGTTAACGTACCATCAATAAAAAAAGGTCCAACGACTTTGGTACCCCTCACACCACACCAGACCATCACTTTTTGTGAGTCGACCGTTTTGGAACCATCAATCCAGTGCGGCTTTGTGTCGGACCAGTATCTGTGATTCTGCTTGTTCACTTCACCATTGATAAAGAAATTGGCTTCATCACTGAACAGCACCTGACAGGGGAAACGTGGGTTTATCTGCAGCTGCTGTGTCACCCATTCTGCGAACTGTACCCGACGGTCTGGGTCATCCTCGTTCAGGTGTTGGAGGAGCTGAGTTTTGTACAGGTGCCATTTGTGCTGTGATAAAAGTCTTGTCACAGGCGAAGAGTACTCCGTTGCGGACTCTTGCTAAATGATTCCAACACGCTCACTGTTGTTGCTTCATCGGGCCGCCCGCGGTGGTTTCGCGATTAAGGCGCTCAGTCCGGAACCGCGTGACTGCTACGGTCGCAGGTTCGAATCCTGCCTCGGGCATGGATGTGTATGATGTCCTTAGGTTGGTTAGGTTTAAGTAGTTCTAAGTTCTAGGGGACTGACGACCACAGAAGTTAAGTCCCAGAGTGCTCAGAGCCATTTGAACCATTTTTTTTTTTTTTTTTTTTTTTGCTTCATCGGTGGCGGATTTTGGTCTTCCAGCCTTAGGTTTATCTGCGACAGAACCTGTTGCTCCGAATTTGGCCATAAGCTTGGCAACTGCGCTGTGAATGATGGGCTGTCTGGTTGGGTGAAGATTGTTGAAATCCTCAGCAGTCACCCGTGTACTTCTTTCCATGATATCAAGATGATTTCAATGCGTTCTTCATGCGTTAAGGACATTTTGTAACCTGTAAATAAGGAAACAATGATTAAAACGTTAGCATGAGTAAATGATACCTAACAGTTAAACACATGTAACATATCAGGCATGGGATAGTCACTTTGCACCGTTTCACGCTCCATTTTATGACTTCTCAGTACGTAATATTCACGCTGCCAAGCGTCCCACTGCTGCCGCAAGTAATTGGCTATAACCCGAGATTGAATAAAGCTATATTTAAAATAATAACGGCATTGTCTTTCTGGTGAAATTCTCTATCTGTTGGATATGTCACATGACCACATTCCCATTTGAGTTGAATCCAAGATGGCGGCTTTAAGGATGACCGCCATGTTGGTGACATAGCCTATAAAGTTTCCCCATTCCAGTTCCTCGTGTGTAGGGACTCTGTTTCCTTGTTTGCTACTCCATTTGGATTTTATCAGGGTGTTTCCAGACTTTTGGACAACCTTGTACATATATAGGGTGGTCGGAAATTCCAGTTACAGAGGGGAGTGAGTACATCGAATTTTGAATAGGAACCCATGTCCGGAAACCTCATCCAACGAGAGTATAGAGCGTCAGAGCTATAGGCGCGGGTGTCTGTCAATGGACGTATAATGGACGTATACACGGGGTGATTCCGTGATGATGTTACAGACTTTCTAGGTTGATGGAGAACGATAAATGTATTAATTTGAAGTAAGGATCCCTCTATCGGAAACGAACGAGTTGAAAGTTATAAACTAAAACCGTTCTGATATCTCTGGCAGTTGAATACATGTACCGGTTCTTGTGTTGCGAACGTTGTAGGGTTGGTATCTTTCAGTGGTTGTAGTGTGGACAAAAACGAGAAAGATGTCCAGTAAACGTGGGCTCTAAATTGCATACCTAAAGAGCTATGACCATTCGTTCATCTTCGCTAATGTGAAACACACCTCTACTGAGCAAGTGTTCATAGCTGTTAAAGTACGCACTTTACAGCCCACTTTTATTGGACATTTTTTCTCATTTTTGTACACACTACTACCACTGAAAGTTATCAGCCATACACTCTATTCCAATTTTCTGGACCTCTCGAACCGAGGTGTTGCAAAACTTTTTATTGATGTGTGTATATATATAAGACCAGTTCTCTTAATGGCCAGATTTTGACCGCCTTTTAAATTCGACCAGGAATTAGATGAATAACTGAAAATCAAATTTTTTATTGCCATTGACGTTAGATATGCGATTTGCCACTGAGACTGAGTGACCAGCTGATTGGTCTAGCTGTTGATATATGTTGAGTTATTGTACAAATATGATCCCTCTGCTATTCCTTGTAGTGTTTCAGGCTGTGTGGACGTCACATACTTAGGCGAAGTATCTCAGCGTGAAGCCAAAACACTAAAATCGTTCGGCTGTATTATTACCTACAGTGTGAGCAACACTGCAACCCAGTGTATTCTCAATAGAAGAGATAATACTCAGTTATCAGTGAACAACAGAGTATGCAGAAGTGCTTGTCCTGATTGTGATAAGTTGTGTGTTGGTCATCCGGGCAGACACATAGCAGCTAGGCGGGTTGAAATTAAGCGCAGCTGGTGGTTGCCGAATTGGTACTCTACATTTGATGTGCATGTACTGAGGCCACAGTTACCAACCACAATCCCTCGTCTTCTATGTTCCAAACAAAGCCCAAATACACCGAAGAGCCAAAGAAACTGGTACATCTGCCTAATATCGTGTAGGATCCCCGCGAGCACGCAAAAGTGCCTCAACACGACATGGCATGGACTCGACTAGTGTCTGAAGTAGTGCTGGAGGGAACTGACACCATGAATCCTGCAGGGTAGTCCGTAAATCCATAAGAGTACGAGGGGGTGAAGATCTCTACTGAACGACACGTTGCAAGGCGTGGCTGATACGCTGAATAATCTTCGTATCTGCGGAGTTTGGTGGCCAGCGGAAGTGTTTAAACAAGAAGAGTGTTCCTGGAGCCACTCTGTAGCAATTTTGGACGTTTGGGGAGTCGGATTGTCCTGTTGGAATTGCCCAAATCCGTCGGAATGCATAATGGATATGAATGGATGCAAGTGATCATACAGGATACTTACGAACATGTCACCTGTCAGGCTCGTATCTAGACGTATCATGGATCCCATATCGCTCTAACAGCACACGCCCCACACCATTACAGAGCCTCCACCAGCTTGAACATTCCATTGCTGACATGCATGGTCCATGGATTCACGAGATTGTCTCCATACCCATAATCTTCCGTCCTCTCGATACAATTTGAAACCGGACTCTTAAGAACAGGCAACATGTTTCCAGTCATCAACAATCCAATGTCGGTGTTGACGGGCCCGGGTGAAGCGGTAAAGCTTTGTATCGTGCAGTCATCAAGGGTATACGAGTGGCCTTCGGCTCCAGAAGCCCGTACCGATGATGTTTCGTTGAATGTTTCGCACACTGACACTTGTTGATGGCCCAGCGTTGAAATCTGCGGCAATTTGAGGAAGGGTTGCACTTCTGTCACACTGAACGATTCTCTTCAGTCGTCAGTAGTTCCGTTCTTGCAGGATGTTTTTCCGGCCGCAGCGATGTCTGAAATTTGATGTTTTACCGGATTTCTGACATTCACGGTACAGTCGTGAAATGGTCGTATGGGAAAATCCCTAGTTCATTGCTACCTCGGAGGTGCTGTGTCCCACCGCTCGTGCGCCGACTATAACACCACGCATCGTGTCCCTTTGGCGATGTAAAAAATTTAAGCTTCTGCGTCAATGCAAACAAGAGTTACAGCCATTTATGTCACACATTTTGATCCCTCGTAGGTATAGATATTGATAATATGCAAAAATCATCGAGATTCTCGATTCCCTGGATGGATGAACTATCTATACATTGTGAAAATTAGTAAAACCGAAAACTACAGGGACGGATTCCTGATTGGAAACTGAGGAAAAAAGGTCCTAAACATGTGTCCGGAAATGCATTGTTGTCACTGTAGTTGGCGCTGACGAATGAAAGTTCCTCTGACCATGTGCCCAGTGTGCCTTGTGTGTTGCAGGCTATGTGATTTACGCAGCGTACTGTAAGTGGCAGAATGACACGGTATTCATCTTGGGAACAAGCCGAGATGGTGTTTGTGGATGGCCAAGCAAATGGAAACGGTCGAGAGGCAGCACGGCTATACCAAAACAAGTACCCTTACAGACACGAATCACATCACACAACATTCCAAGTCCTTTCCAGACCGACGAACATTCAGGGAGGTGGCGGACTGGGTTGCGCAGTATACTGAGACGAACTGTACTACAAGCCCCGGGCAATTGGCTCACCAACATGGTGAAAGCCAGTACGATTATGTGTATTCAGAAGCAGATTTCCCTACGGAAAGGATTTTGTCGACTGTTTTTGCACCAGACTTTCAAAGCTATGGAATTTCTGTCATCAGCAGTCCACGATACGACCTGTTTACACGTACATTGCCACCCACGGAGGCCATTTTGAATATCTGTTGTCACGTGGATGCGCTGCATCTCTGTACTGTGTTCCGGGACGATTAGTTGTCGTTGCACCATTCATTTCCAGACATATGTACATAGGACTTTTTTCAATTTCCAGTCAGAAAACCATCCCTGAAGTTTTTCTGTTTTATTAATGTTCACCCGATATACGTAATAACTTGTTGCGGAACCCGTGGTGCACGAACTCTACTCGCACTTACCCGGGTTTTACATGTTCTCTTTGGTCTGCCTGCCCTGCGAAGGGTTCCCACATGTTTTTCTTCACGTCATTTTCTGAGACACTATGCTTCACTCTCCCAGACGTTTGTGTGTGTGTGTGTGTGTGTGTGTGTGTGTGTGTGTGTGTGAGAGAGAGAGAGAGAGAGAGAGAGAGAGAGAGAGAGACTGTAACCTCTGGTTGCAGTGAGCACAAATAGTCATAATTAGCTTCCTAACGAAGGAACTGGTGATTATTGTCTAAATCCTAGAACTCCATAGTGAGAAAGTTTGTACAACGATTCGCTGGAGACTTGATGGTGAGGTAGGAACCTAGTGTCAAACAGTGTGTGCAGCGTAGATTAGTTCAAGTTAGATTAAGCAGTGTGTAAGCCTAGGGACCGATGACCTTAGCAGTTTGTTCCCATAGGAACGTACCACAAATTTCCAAAAACGTTTCTGAAACAGTGTGCATCCGTTCGTACACTGAGAGTGCCCACAAGCATGCTGTGCCTGCAGTATTTCCATCGCTCCCGGGCTGCTTCACTATGCCCGAATGAAATTCATTTTTTAGCGGAGGGTGCACTCTTTTGAAATTTGCTTGGAGGGTTAAAACTGTGTGCCGGATCGAAACACGGACCCGGACCCGGAACCTTAATTTCCACGACCAACGCTGTTACAGACTGAGCTAATCAGGCACATGCCATCACAGCTGCCCTGGTGCGGCACACCGTTTCACTCTGCCAGGATGTTTCCACACTTCGCTGCTGAGTGAAAGGTTCATCCTGGAAACAATGGCCTAGGCTGCTGGCTCAGCGATATGTCGGCAATATCCTATCTCCCAGGAGTTTTAATCCTGCAGGTTATGCAGGGGAGTTTCTGTGAAGTTTGAAAAGTAGGAGACAGGTTCTGGCCGCAGTGAATTTTCACAGGTTGGGGGTAAGTTGTGCTTGTATAGCTCAGTAAGAGAATAGAAGCCTTTGATATATGTTGTCACAGAAGAATACTGAAGAGTAGGTGGCTAATTGGCGTAAATGGTAAAGGCAGATAGTCGACTGAACTGAGAAGAAAAGAAATGTCATGACGTAACTTGACTAATGAAAGGATCGGTTAGTATGACTTATCCTAAGGTATAAAGGAATTATTGATTTGGTAAAGGAGGGAAGCGTAGGGCGAAAATTGTAGAAGCAGACCCACGCTCGAATACAGTAAGCAGTTTCAAATGGTGGCTTACAGCAGTTACGCAGAGTGGAAGAAGACTGCACAAGATAGCCTAGCGTGGACAGCTGAATCAAACCAGTCTTCGAACTGGTAGAAGGAAGCAAGACCAGGATTTAACGTCCAGTCGTCATCAAGGGCATTAGAGACGGTTCGGACTAGAGACAACAAGAACAACGTGCCTTCGTTTTCAGTCAGGAATGTGACAGAATGTAGAACAGCATCGAAAGTGTAAAGGATGTTCCAAAATTCACTCTAGTTTTATATCTTGCGCCTTTTCTCCTATAACCTGTGCCAACGGAAAAAAAGAAGCAGCGCTACACGAAAGAACAACGCGTTTTCACTGTTGAGTAGTATTTGAAAAATACTGGTTTGGCTACTACGTTTCGCAATTTTCACAGAAAATATGGCCGTAACAAATGGATGCTGATTTTTCAAACAAACTCATCATTAGCGAAGAGGCTCATTTTCTTATGGATGGCTTGGTTAACAGATAAAATTGTCGCTTGTAGGGTTCACTAAATCTTCCAGTGATAGTTAAGAAAGAAATGTGACCACGACGTGTCACTGTTGGGCGCGGATTTTTGGCAGGAGACATCATCGGACCATTCTCCTACGAAAAGCGGTTGGTCAGGCTATAACAGTTAATGATGCTCGCTATTGCGACATGAGAATTCAGTTTTTTGTACCTAAATTGCGAAACGTAGATGTGGATGACGTGTGGTTTCAACAAGGTGGTGTTACATAGTCGTACAACTGGAGAAACATTTCAATTACTGCAGGAGTCATTTCCTGGTCGTCAAATTTCCCGGTATGGTAATCAGAATTGGCCGCCCATATCACACGATTTAACACCGTTGGACATTTTTCTAATGCATTTCTTGAAGTCTTAGGTTTATGCAAAGAATCCCACGACCACCCACGCCTAGGAGGAAACTGAGTGCGGTATAAACGAATTCCGCCACATTTATACAAAACAGTCGTAAATTTCAACAGAAGAGTATGTACTTACCAGCAAAGCCGTGAAGGCTCTTTACCGTATGTACTATTCAGTACATAACACTATTCTGTATACTTTATGAATCAATTAGCCTTTCCCCCACGGCTTCGCCTGCGTATGTGTTCGACATGTATACTGAACACGCCTCCTCACGTCCCTTTCTGTGTCCACCTCTTCTTGCCTCCGGCTATCCTCTTCATCCTCCCCAACTCTATCTCCTCCTCACCCCACTCTCTCTGTTGCTTCATCTCTCTCTCCTCAACTCCTAACTCCTGCTCCCTTGTCTTTGTCCATTTCTTCCCGCCCCCCCTCTCTGCCTACACCTTCCTCCCCCTCCCTCTGACCATATCCTCCTCCCTATCTCTCTTTTATCTCTGCCTCGCACTCTTCCTTTCCCACCTGCTCACGGCCCCTCTACATCTTCCACTTGCCTCACGCATCTACCGCTTCTCCCCTCTCTCTGTCGATTTTCCCTTCCCCCTCACTCTGTCAACAATCTCAATCTGTCCCAGCCATGCTCATAAGGATGTGTACTCCTGCAATACAGTTCAGTGAAACAGGCCAATACTATTTCCACAACAAGCATGTCATGCAGGACAGGATGCCCATCAGGGGCATGAAAATAATACAGGCCGCCATGCAGGGCAGGTCGATAAAGCAGGCTGTACTAAAAACAGAACGCAACTTTTGTGATGGGCAGCCTTTATGTCGGGGCTTGGAAAACGGTTTTTTTTCTCTCTCTGACAAGTAGTCTGTCTCATGAAGCAGGTTGACCCGGCAGGCCAATATTGTTCTCACACAACATGCTGTCATGCTGGGCAGCTTATTCGCCAGGGGCTAGAAAACCACCATTTTGCCTGTATGCTAAGTATTGGAGTGAGGAGTTAGTAAATCCCACGTGCTGAGCTCATGAGGCATGATGTTTCTGTGCCAAATGAGGTTTAAATCACTCCAGGGATTTGGGAATAGATCCCAGATATACACACATTTACTCTGCTTTATGTGTATAACAGATAAAAAAATTGCAATTTTTAATATGAATCTCTTTTCCATAACAACTACTTCATGTGTTATTTTTACCTGCTAGCCTGCATCTTTTGAGTGTGGATAAAGCCAGGTGCTTCTTACGCGATTAGTGTTTCCTTACCAAATTCTGATTCTTTGAAGAATCTCCCATCTCCCGTGCTCTGGAATCCAGCAACAGACGGACCTTGGTGGTATTTGTCTGCGGCTATGATTTGGCGACGTGACGTGTTTACCTGCACAGCCAGTAAGCGCTCCTGGAGACATCCCTGGAAGGGTCTTTTCGGAGTCGAGGCGGGCGGGATGAAGAGCCGCGGAATCTGTGACGGGGCGGGGTGGCGCCGCAGCGCTGCTGAATTATTCATACGGCCGAGCCGCACCCTTTCTGCCGCCGTTTGTCGCTTTCCTTTCAGTCGTCACCATTAACGCGTTTGCAGCCGACGACTCCGGAAGGCGCAGTTTATTTTCTGGGACCTCGTGCGACGCTTTATGATAGAAGTTGCCTAGTCATAGAGGTGCTGGTGTCTCGCACGTGAATATTCGGGAAGAAAGTAAATGGAAAATGTTTCTGTCACCGGCACGTAACCACCCTGAAAAAACTTTCCTAGCGGAAGCGAGTACTTTCGTGGCGTGGTGTTCTTTTTCCTGTATTTAGGACTTGCAGATACAGGCTGGCCGAGAATTCGACGTATCCCCTTCGACTTTGTAGGCCTACAATTGAGGAAGTGAATAGTTGATTTATTGGTAACACTGCTTTGAAGCCGACGAAAAGCTTTGGTTACTCAAAAAGCCACAACGCTAAACACTTGTTACACTGAAAGTAATATATATATATGAGCGAGGTTTCTACGGCTGCCGCCGCCTCTCGCATCCCAATCTCCATCGTTCACGGTCATTCCAGTCTCCTTCATTAAGACCTCTCGCCGCCATTGCTTCGTGGACGTCGTCTTTCCAGCATCTCGCAGGTGTAGCGCGCTTTCTTCTTTGATGCGGAGTCCATTGCCATACCCGTTTTGGCCATCTTGTGTCTGACATACGTTGTAAGTGACCATACCAGAGTAGGCGCTTCCTTTCTATGTAGTTTAGGATTGTGCTTTTGACATTCATAACCTCTCTGATCCTATCATTTCTACTATGGCCAAGTCTGGAGTATCCACAACTCCGTCTCCAGAAATCCATCTCGACAGCCAGCAGGCGATCTTTCTGCCTCTGAGTTAGTTCCCACAACTCTGCACCATATGTTGTGATACTTTCAATAATTGTGTGGTAGATGGTATGTTTTATTCTGCGAGTTATGTTTTTGTTCCAGAGAATACCATATAGTTGTTTTATGGCTCGCTTGCCCTGGCCTATTTTATTGTTTGCATCATCCATACTTCTACCATTGGACGACAGTGTCACTCCTAAGTACTAAAAATTATGACATCCTTTAACAGTATCAGAACCAAGCTGTAAGTCGTTAGCAGTATTTTCACCCACTTTCAGATATTCTGTTTTAGATACGTTTATGACAAGACCCCATTTTTCATATTATTCTTTTAATTTGCGGAGCATGTAATTTGCATCTTCCTTATCTCCAGCTACTAACACTTGGTCGTCAGCAAAATATAGAGTGAATAAGATCTCGTCATCTATAGGGACACCCATTCCCCCGCATTTCCTTTTCCATGATTTTAATGCCTCCTCTAGGTAGATCTTAAAGGGTGTAGGGGCAAGTGTGCATCCCAGGCGTAGTCCCTTTGTCACCTCAAACTCTTGAGATAGTTGTTTTCTCGCTTTAACCATTGCCGTACAACCTTGATAGAGGAGTCTGACAGCTTTCACAAAGCTCGGTGAAAGTAATTATTTCATTTTTAACACTTTTTTATGCAGTCGTTTTCTTGTCTGTTTCTCCGCTACAAGTTTCGTAGTTAATTTTAAACTAATTTCCTGACGAGCTAGAGACTTGAATCTTTCGACATAGCTCAGAACTGGATGACAGTGCAATATTACCCCTCTTTAGTGGCTAGTGTGTGGTGGAGGGTACTTTCTTTAGCACTATTTCCTGATGATCTGGAAACTTTCGACGTAGCTCAGAGGTGGACGGCAATCCAATATTAACTGCTTTCTTATCTGATACATGGCAGTAGGTTCTTTGTATACCACTACTATTTCCCCCTTTTCCTGTTTATGTCGCGAATATTTCGCGGTGGAAACGGTAGATGGTAAGTCTCCGAGTGAGCTCCAGTCTCTCTGATTTTTGCCTTTACTCTCTTTTCGCGAGATATACGTGGGGTGAAAGCACATGTTAGTTGACTCAGGTAAAGAGAAACTGAAATAATCCTGAAATTTACAAACTTTAGCAAGTTGGAGCGTACTCTAGACCACTGAGTAACTAGAAAGTTATCCTATGTGCAAGGACGTCTATGTGAAAAATACTCGTCAAAAGAAAAATAAAGGAAACTGATATTTCCACTCGCTAATACCGATGTGTTGTAACAGATTCCAAACTATCCCATAATTTACAAAGACATGTTTCTCATGTCTAGACAATCAGCAAAAGTGTCTTTCACCTGCTAGATGCACACATCACAGACCATGTTCCGTCAACTAAATAAAGGCGCGAAACCTGCAGAAGCAATGAACTGAACAAATTACATAGGCGGGAATAATGGTCTAGCGCAAACACACCTCCATTTTCAATCTTCTCAATTTTCCACGCGATCACGAAAGCTATCCAAGACGTACTAACTATCAGTTCACTATTCGATCGTCTAGAGGATAACACAGTTAAGTCATCTACATTCGCACGGCTCCTATCATTAACGGGAAACGTGAATCATTCTCGCACAGGTCACCTATGCTGCATGCATACACAGAATCATCATCCTAAGAAACCACCTTCATATGTATTTTATGCCTGTACTTACAACTCAATGTTAGGATCGCGGTCTCCATTGAATGACATTTGAAAATGAGCGAAGTATCAGAAATACACCCTGCTGACGGCAGTGACTCTGGAAATCGAAATACCATTTTTATGTCTTGACATACTCTTTCCTCTGCTATCACAGTATTCCACTCATCTCCTTTCCACATGTCGGAACGCAAACACATACTTAATAAGCCTGATGCTCAGTGTGAATCTATCACGTATCCCCTACTACTACTAAGTATAATACTGCAAATAAATGATTCCACATGATGCAAAATAATACTGAGAGAAAATCAGCGATGGGTGAAGATGTCTCATATGTTTTTCTTGCAGGTGTTACCACTGTGTCTTACAAAGATAGGTGTAATCCACCAGATGTTAAAAAACCCGATCGCCACAACTACTGTATGTTTCTGTCACAAGCGGTCTTGGTTCTACAGGTGCACACAAGCATCCATGTTAAAAGCTATACTGGTTTATAAATCGAGGTATGGCATTACCTCCAAATAAATTGGTTTTCCGGACAAATGCCGAAACGGTGATCATAGGAGTGTGTATTATCAGACCAGCAGTCCGCTTACACGTAACCCACGATGCAATCTCGTCATAAAATCACACAATTTTGAAAGTGTTCCGGCAAAGGAACGTGATATGAAACAGCTATCTGCAACTCCCTCACGCTGCTAGATATTTCTCCAGTATGTGTAACTTATTCTGTCTCGATACCATGTCATAGGTTCTGCGATATATCCACTGCGTTATAGGCGATGCGGTAGCGTTCTCGCTTCCCACGCCCGGGTTCCCGGGTTCAGTTCCCGGCGGGGTCAGGGATTTTCTCTGCCTCGTGATGACTGGGTGTTGTGTTACGTCCTTAGGTTAGTTAGGTTTAAGTAGTTCTAAGTTCTAGGGGACTGATGACCATAGATGTTAAGTCCCATAGTGCTCAGAGCCATTTGAACCATAAAGGCGATGAGTGATTGATGTTTGAAATCGATTGAAAAACTTGAAACATACAAGGCTAAAAAGCAGAAAATAAATATTTAAATAAAAATCTTTTTAATGTAACACATTTCTTAAATAGGCTAAAAACTATAAAATAATTTCTCCAAAGCCCTTACAGATCCTACGACAGTTTTGAAAATTTGTGTTTGTGAATTTTAATAGCTATGAAAATACTTGTAGAATTGAGAATGAAAAGTGCAGGGCGCATACAATACACAACTGAAGCATAAATGATTCACTTTCTTACTGTTATCTACGTTCATAACAGTAGTATGCGAATAGCAGCCGGCTTCGCCGTTTTTAATATGCTCGTTCCAATCTGCCACATCACAACAGTTTTCCCCTTCACAAAGCCGCTTATGCCGCTGGATTTCCCCACAGGTGGCCTGTATCATCGCAAGTGATTTCTCAACTGTTTCTGTTCCACTTACATACTTTCCGCACCGTGTCACGTACCCGCAATTTAACCGGGCGGCATTCAGTATCGCGGTGATCAATGGTCATAGTACAGTATTTTGACTCATTCGTGTTATTGTATATTCTGTACTTTGACAAACTCGATTATGAAAGTGACGTAACTGGTGCCTTGTTCAAGTTTGAGAGAGATTGACATTTCTGTTGTGTTCCGTAGTAATTTCTGAGAGATGGAACATAGCTCGGGGTAAATACTTACCTCAGGGAAGTTGACAAGACGCGGTAAGCAAGTAGAATGAAAAAGTCAGAGTCGGACGGTGGCGCTTTAACTGAGCGAACGTGTAAAACGTAGCCGTGCGAGTCCAAATACACTACTGGCCATTAAAATTGCTACACCAAGAAGAAATGCTGAAGATAAACGGGTATTAATCGGACAAATGTATTATACTAGAACTGACATGTGATTACATTTTCACGCAATTTGGGTGCATAGATCCTGAGAAATCTGTACGCAGAACAACCACCTCTGGCCGTAATAACGGCATTGATACGCCTCGCCATTGAGTCACACAAAACTTGGATGGCGTGTACAGCTGCCCATGCAGCTTCAAAACGATACCACAGTTCATCAACAGTAGTGACTGGCGTATTGTGAGGAGCCAGTTGCTCGGCCACCATTCACCGGACGTTTTCAATTGGTGAGAGATCCGCAGAATGTGCTGGCCAGGGCAGCAGTCGAACATTTTCTGTATGCAGAAAGGCCCGTACAGGACCTACAATATGCGGTCGTGCATTATCCTGCAGAAATATAGGCTTTCGCAGGGATCGAATAAAGGGTAGAGCCACGGGTCTAAAACATCTCAAATGTAACGTCCACTGTTCAAAGTGCCGTCAATGCGAAAAAGAGGTGGCCCAGACGTGTAACCAGTGGCACCCCGTACCATCACACCGGGTAATACGCCAGTATGGCGATGACGAATACACGCTTCCAATGTGCGTTCACAGCAATATCGCCAAACACGGATGCGACCATCATGATGTTGTAAACTAAACCTGGATTCATCCGAAAAAATGACGTTTTTCCATTCGTACACCCAGGTTCGTCGTTGAGTACACCATCGCAAGAGGTCCTGTCTGTGATGCAGCGTCAAGGATACCCGCAGCCATTGTCTCCGAGCTGATAGTACATGCTGCTGCAAACATCGTCGAACTGATCGTGCAGATGGTTGTTGTCTTGCAAACGTCCCCATCTGTTGACTCAGGGATCGAGACTTGGCTGCACGATCCGTTACAGGCATGCGGATAAGATGCCTGTCATCTAGACTGCTAGTGATACGAGGCCGTTGGGATCCAGCACGGCTTTCCGTATTACCCTCCTGAAGCCACCGATTCCATATTCTGCTAACAGTCATTGGATCTCGACCAACGCGAGCAGCAATGTCGCGATAGGATAACTGCAATCACGATAGGCTACAATCCGACCTTTATCAAAGTCGGAAACGTGATGGTACGCATTTCTCCTCCTTACACGAGGCATCACGACAACGTTTCACCAGGCAACGCCGGTCAACTGCTGTTTGTGTATGAGAAATCGGTTGGAAACTTTCCTCATGTCAGCACGTTGTAGGTGTTGCCACCGGCGCCAACCTCGTGTGAGTGCTCTGAAAAGCTAATCATTTGCGTATCACAGCATCTTCTTCCTGTCGGTTAAATTTGGCGTCTATAGCACGTCATCTTCGTGGTGTAGCAATATTAATGGCGAGTAGTTTATTAATAATGGAATTGAAATAGAATAACCCAATATATTAGCCCATAGATGCGCTGTAGTCTTATCGCCAACTATAACTATGTGTGAGAGAATGTTAAATGCAGCAACCATATAACAGCGGTGGAGAAAACTTACGACTGCCTGGCGCACTTCATTGCAGCCAACAGTACTGTGACGTCCTTTGGTTTTGTAAAAGCACAGCACCAGTGAATTTTATATTACGTCGGTATACTAATGAACTAGACTTCTGCAAATCTGTTCTTAACCTGCGTGATATTGCCTGTGTGAGGTTCCTTGCCTAGTCCTTAATTGAACTGAGAGTCCTTCAGTGTAATACTATTGACAGCCATTAAATACTCCAACAGTTGTGGTAATAATGGTAATTGCATTGCTGTACTTTAGTAAGCTAGCTAAGTGAAATGGCGCGTTATTAGCAAAATGATACGGTTGTAAACGGCAGTTTTTTATGGTCTGGAGTGAAACGGTGCTGTATCTGCGTTGTTTCCTCTTTATCAAAATAATTAGTCACCCCTGTGCGCACGTGCAGCCTTTACAAATGGCGCAAGCAATCGAGTCACATGCTCAACTGCGTGCACTGCCTCATCTTGAACATAAGGCGGCAGCGGTCGGCGAGACATTTATGTTTCAAGCGGACATTGTACGTAAAAGTGGGTAAATGTAAGGACGTGATAGAGTCGTCATATCGAAGACCATATGGGGAATGAAGTTGCTGGATTTGTTGGTGTTTTGCGGCGGGAATTTGAGCGTGTCCACAAGCAGTGGTGTCACACACGTGGCCACGAAACACGACGTCAGAGCTGTGGTCGGAAATAGTTCCTGACGGAGAAGGACCGAAGACACGTCGCGCGTCATGTGAATCAGAATCACTTCCAAACCCGCTTTGAATTGCTGCATGCGTTGGACGAAGAGCCGTTCTATTCCAGTCCGACGGAAACTAAATGCGGTGAACGTCTGTAGTCGTCCACCTCGCAAGAGGCCATTGTTCGCATTAGGCACATAACGCACTTCAGTGAGCTAGAAATTATCTAACGTGGACAGTAGCTGACTGGTGGAGTGTGATGTGGTCTGGCGAATCACATTTTTGCCTGTATTCAGATGACGCACGTCGTCGTCGAATACACCTAAGGCCAAATGAAGCATATCACCCTGAATTTGTGCAAGGTCAGGATCAAGCAGGAAGTGGGTCTGTCGTGTTTTGGGGGTGTTTTTCTTATTACGAAGCGGGCTCGTTCGCTGAAATGAGCACTAACATTAACCACCATGTTTATTCAAACATTCTGAATGATCATGTGATGCCTTTCAGTCAGCATCTGCGCAATGATCCTGCTATTGATACCCCTGTTTTTCTAGACGACAACAGCAAAGTTGAACCGGCTGGAAGAATATGTGACTGGTATTCTGAACACTTCCGCACCCTGTTACATCTCGACTGGCCTGCAGAATCATCTGACTTGAACCCCGCAGCATATCTGTGGGACATGTTGAAATAACAGGTAAAACGTCGACATCAGCAACCTCGCAATTTGGTGGAATCGCGGCATCAGATCCTCAGCGAATGGCGTGACCTAGATGCGATGTACCTGCCCATGGGTGTGGACTTATTTTCTAACCGAATCTGGGCGGTCGTTCAGTCCAAGTGTGAAATTACATGGTATTATATGACGCGTGTAATGATTTCTTTAGAGCTGTTTAACTTTTTTGTGCGTCGAGATTATTATTACTATTGAACGGGTTTAATTATTGCTTTCTCGTATAAATAGACGTAAGGGCTAATTACAAGCAATATGGATACTGTGAGATGTCATTGATCTGATTAGGATGTTCATAATAATAATAATAGTGTTGCAGTAACAAATTTATGCAGTTCTTCCAAACTGGTGAAAGAACATGTTGTTTCTCTGGAGTTTCTTGCAAGGAACTCAGTTCCGTAGTATTTATAAAGTACATTGTATACGTCAAGAGTTAATTTTATATGATCCTTCGTTTACGATAAATTGAAGTGATATTAAATGCTGAAGAACTACGATAAAATTGTACGTGTTACGAACTGAAAACCAGTGATTACATCCTCAAATTTGGTGGAAGTATATGCCAAAGTTTATGTCTTACCTACGCTTAACTGTTGCTATTGATCATTATGCTTCGCTGTTACACTGAATAAGCTTTGTCCTTAGCTACATAATTAAATATTAACACAGTCAGGTCAGCTAGAACGTGCCGTAATACACAATACTGTTAGTATAGTATTGCTTTATTTCAGCATTGCATTGTGTAGCGCAGTGTGTGTCGTGAGAGGACGCAGTTTCACTGTTGAGGAGCGATTGATGGCGTGTGTGTGGTTACGCGAAGGTCCACAGACTGACCAAACAGTGACAGAGGTAATTAGAGTGTTTAGAAATCGTTTAGGCAAGGTCACAACTCATGAAGAGACCCTGATTGATAATGACAAACGAGCTTCTGTTTCACGCAGTGTCGAAGAGAGGCTGCGTAGAAGAAGTAAGAAAACGGTGACGAAGCTTGTGCCGCGGTCGCACAGTGAAATGAGCAGTCTCTAATGTAATCCAGTAGCAAAGGAGTAGCTGAACTTGGAGTACAGCCGTCAAAAAGAGGGACTATGTTAAAAATCGTCCATGTGCGAGTAGGACTCGCGCATTGAGGGCTCCGTACAAACTTAATTATGTGTATATATAGTTCATCCATCCTGAGAATCGAGAATCTCAACGACGTACTGAAATATGACTACAACTTACATTTTATGTTTGCATACAGAAGTATTTTCTGTTACGATTTTGATGGATTATGCGTGCAATGTACGTTCAAATGGCAAAAAGATCTTTTTAAGTGGTATATTTGCAGTTTAAGAAGTTTCAGATTATTTTCTATACTTACACTGTGAAACCTTGCTTCTTGCAGAATTTCATGATTCTAGGTAAACGGGAAGTAACCTATACGTTTTGAAGAGTGAGCTTTCGAGTAACAAAATATGTTACATAAATGACCGGTTCTCTTGATTACACTGACTTACATGCTTACAATTTTTACGCCACCAAGGGAGCATCAACCTTAATATCTGAAATAAATTTGAACTTGAAACGCCTAACCGTTCATGAGAAAAATGGTTCTTAACATATGAGCAGAAAGTCAAACGGAAAACGAGGCGATCTTACATATAAGGTACGAAATCCCAAAAAGATTTGAAAATGAAAAAAATTAGACCGGTATTCATCAGTGTGAGATCTGACAACACATGAAGCATGCTTTGTTTTGTTGACACAATTTCCAAATGCGAGGTCTCTCTCAGAACTGTTATTTCCTGAAGAATGTGAGACATATCGCAGTTCACTCACGGGGAATATGTTTTTGTGGTCTAAGAAAAAATTCTCATAATGTAATGGGTGTTGGAAGGGAACCTCCCTCGTTTTATGATGTGCGCCAGGATATCATCACGATACTTTTGGACTATATTTTTCTAAGCGGTGCGTACATCCAAATTCTTACTTGATCTTGCTGTTAATATTGTCGACACCTCAGGTTGAAAGGAAGAGAATCATGCCTTCTGTGTGGCTACAGTAGTACGGAGCTCCTGCACATTTTACTGTTGAGGTCTGCGAGTAGCTTGTTGAACAATTACGACGGGGCTGGGTTGAGTGAGGTCCAGCAACATCTCAAGCACCATCGAAGCGGCCATGACGAAGCCTGGGCCTTACTACACCAGACAACCTATAATGAGGAGTAACCAAGTCCCATATGGCTCAGAGTCAGTACAGAACAAATGAAGAATTGCGCAAGTGTATTGAGGAAGCCTTTCGAAGCAAACTCCCGACATGCACCGTAACGTGTCATGGAGGACGGGGACGCATTCATCTTCGTGTCAGGCAGGACGATGCACATAGAGATCCGCTGGATACATGTTTTTTATGTCAAAATTCTGCAATATTCGGTTTACTTTTTTGGCCTAGGAGTACAAGCATTTTGGGATCACACTGTTCACGTATGGGAATCTAAATTAGAGACCCTCCCTCGTTTTATGATGTGCGCCAGGATATCATCACGATACTTTTGGACTATATTTTTCTAAGCGGTGCGTACATCCAAATTCTTACTTGATCTTGCTGTAAATATTGTCGACACCTCAGGTTGAAAAGAAGAGAATCATGCCTTCTGTGTGGCTACAGTAGTACGGAGCTCCTGCACATTTTACTGTTGAGGTCTGCGAGTAGCTTGTTGAACAATTACGACGGGGCTGGGTTGAGTGAGGTCCAGCAACATCTCAAGCACCATCGAAGCGGCCATGACGAAGCCTGGGCCTTACTACACCAGAGAACCTCTAATGAGTAGTAACCAAGTCCCATATGGCTCAGAGTCAGTACAGAACAAATGAAGAATTGCGCAAATGTATTGAGGAAGCCTTTCGAAGCAAACTCCCGACATGCACCGTAACGTGTCATGGAGGACGTGGACACGCATTCATCTTCGTGTCAGGCAGGACGATGCACATAGAGATCCGCTGGATACATGTTTTTTATGTCAAAATTCTGCAATATTCGGTTTACTTTTTTGGCCTAGGAGTACAAGCATTTTGGGAATCTAAATTAGAGACCGATCTAGTAACATGGAGCAGGCACTAATACAGCGTTGGGATCGAGGTGTGAGAAGAGGGGTTCATAGTTTGTTTTGGTTCTCCACCCCCCAGCCTCCAAATGGAATTTACTGTCACCACCACTTTTAATGTGTCACATATTCCTAGGGTATATAAACACCAACATATAGGCAAGCGACTAGCGTGGCTTGCGCGTCTTTCTGATGTGCTTGTGGCAAGTGTGGAAACGTGAACTATGCCGATGTTGTTAGCAAATGCGTCCAAAGAGTACCAACGTGCTGTTATTCTTTTTTTCGCTGCCGAAGGACATACCGGTAGACATCCATCGGAGAATGAATAATGTGTATTGGGCAGCATGGTTGCGGAATGGTGCGCCAAGTTCCGTGCTGCTTCATGATAATGTACGTTCACATATCACAAGTGTGTAACGCAGAATTTAGGCCAACTCAGATGGGAGACACTCGATTACCACATGCCCACACGAATATTACGCCTTCAGTCCCTTAAAAAAGGCCTTGAATGGTCGGTGATTCCTGTCGTATAAGGACAGTTAGGGATTTATTCAAGCAGCAGCACACGGTGTTAAATGGGTATCTTCAATTGGTGCGTCGATGGGATGATTGTCGGCCGGTGTGGCCGAGCGGTTCTAGGCGCTTCAGTCTGGAACCGCGCGACCTCTACGGTCGCAGGTTCAAATCCTGCCTCGGGCATGGATGTGTGTGATGTCCTTAGGTTAGTTAGGTTTAAGTAGTTCTACGTTCTAGGGGACTGATGACCTCAGATGTTAAGTCCCATAGTGCTCAGAGCCATTTTGAATTTGATGGGATGATTGCCTCAATGCTCACTCAAAATTTGACTGACTGACATACCGATTATGGACTGCATGGTCTTCGAACGGGAACTTTGATCACCCCTTATGTTTTAAAAGCAAGATAAAATGCACAGCCTCGCCTGTAGCAAACAAGGAATTCCTAAGAACGCTATATGCAGCTATAATACTAACTGCATCATTGTAAATACCAGTTACATTTTATTTTTCAAAATGGTTCAAATGGTTCTAAGCGCTATGGGACTTAACATCTGAGGTCATCAGTCCCCTAGACTTAGAACTACTTAAACCTAACCAACCTAAGGACATCACACACATCCAGGCCCGAGGCAGGATTCGAACCTGCGACCGTAGCAGCAGCGCGGTTCCGGACTTGTAATTTTTCCTCCTATCTATGTAATTATGTAGTTCTCAATTCGTTCGAGCAATCAGTCATTCATAATATGAAACACAGTCATAGCTCAGTCACTCAAAATGATTCAGAAATTTTACTTCTTAGAATGAAATCAGGCGATGATTATTCTTCTCTGGAGGCTCGTGCTTTGCGGCAGTCTGCTATTCTGTACAAATAAAACGCCTCGTAATTTTGGGAGCGTTGTATAATCAGTCGGGAAACCTCAGATCAAGCGGATATTTGGCTTTGATGAAGTTTAACCTTCCGAAGAAGTAATGGAGCTCTTGGATTATGAAATGCAGGTTCGTATCCAGTCTTTCGGAACTTCCCTTCTGATTAACAACTACGCAATATATCTATGAATATCACTAATTCTCAAATGTCAAATACACACCTTTTGTATGAAGGAGCAATATATATATATATATATATATATATATATATATATATATTTCCCTTTTAATCGTACAATTTCGTATAAGTT
Source organism: Schistocerca piceifrons (assembly GCF_021461385.2). NCBI lineage: Eukaryota > Metazoa > Arthropoda > Insecta > Orthoptera > Acrididae > Schistocerca > Schistocerca piceifrons. The sequence continues at coordinate 400,079,625 of NC_060143.1, read as the reverse complement.
ATCTTATGTCATAAATCTCAATAATCAGATTACAGTTCTTCCAACAACGCTCAGGCTAATCGGCACGAAGACAATCTCGGAAGCTTTTTTTTTCTAATAACCACCAGAGAGAGTCCTACAAAGAATAATTATGCGCTCATGGCATAGCTGTTGTATGAAACTAGTTTGCACATGGATTCTGCGAGTATGAAGATAGAAAATTAGTAAACGTCATTCAAAGGTAGAATTGTATCAGAATAATTCATCGAATGTAAAGAGATATTACAGACTGAAGCGCCTAGAACCGCTCGGCCACAGCGGCCGGCCCATTTTATTGTAGTAGGAAAATTAACCTTTATTGGATGCTGCACTACACGTCATAGTGACACAGGTACGTAACACTGTTTATCAGCATAGTCACAAAGTGTCTGTAAATGACTATTGCAACCATCTACCAACTGTTTCCTGAAGACAGATATCCATTCCTAGGTCATGGAGCCATTTGAAAGCCGCATTAAAAATCTGACGATTGCAGGATGTGTCAGGATGTGTTCTATCAACGGATCCCATCTATTAATCAAGTAGAGCAATTCACTTAATTTTTTTTTCTTCACACCGATAAACGGTCTCTTCATTACTTGTTCGATCTGCCCACCTTATCTTCAGCATTCATGCTTCTGCTATTGATCTCTTATACCTTGGTATCTTGTCCGACCTTGTGTTAGCAAGTGTAGTCGGCGTATTTGTCGTCCTCTTTGCTTCAAAATGCTTTGCCCGACTGTAGGACTCTCCAGTCCTGACTGTCTGCGTTGCCGATCGATGCTTCCTCGAAATTCTTCTCGACGTGTGGAAAAGGGACGTCCGGTGACGTCGTTAGCGAAGATGCGCGCGGATATAGTATCGACTTTGGCAAGGCAGAAAGAGATGGCAGGGTATTCCCCCTTCTGTCTACAGGCGTGCCCCCCCCCCTTTTCACCCTTCTCTGCTTCCCACTGAAATGCGCGCTCAGAAATACACAAGTAACGAGGCGGACTCCGTACACAGGCCCTTAGCGTGCATCTTCCGGGCCCCTCCCTGCTTTCGTGTCCTGAGGGTCGCAGCCCACAGTTTGCCAAACCGGACTACTCTTCTACGTGCGTATGCTTTCGCGCAACTAGTAGGCTGCAGTAAAGTTATTGTGGGTGTGCCACCGCTTTATCGTGTACTGTGACAATCTTTAAAATTTTTAACGCCAATGAATGAAAAAAAATGTTATCATAATCATTCAATGTTGTTGTTGTGGTCTTCAGTCCTGAGACTGGTTTGATGGAGCCCTCCATGCTACTCTATCCTGTGCAAGCTTCTTCATCTCCCAGTACCTACTGCAACCTACATCCTTCTGAATCTGCTTAGTGTATTCATCTCTTGGTCTCCCTCTACGATTTTTACCCTCCACACTGCCCCCCAATACTAAATTGGTGATCCTTTGATGCCTCAGAACATGTCCTATCAACCGATCCCTTCTTCTAGTTAAGTTGTGCCACAAACTTCTCTTCTCCCCAATCCTATTCAATACCTCCTCATTAGTTATATGATCTACCCATCTAATCTTCAGCATTCTTCTGTAGCACCACATTTCGAAAGCTTCTATTCTCTTCTTATCCAAAGTAGTTATCGTCCATGTTTCACTTCCACACATGGCTACGCTCCATACAAATACTTTCAGAAACGACTTCCTGACACTTAAATCAATACTCGATGTTAACAAATTTCTCTTCTTCAGAAACGCTTTCCTTGCCATTGCCAGTCTACATTTGATATCCTCTCTACTTCGACCGTCATCAGTTATTTTGCTCCCCAAATAGCAAAATTCCTTTACTACTTTAAGTTTTTCATTTCCTAATCTAACTCCCTCAGCATCACCCGACTTAATTCTACTACATTCCATTATCCTCGTTTTGCTTTTGTTGATGTTCATCTTATACCCTCCTTTCATGACACTGTCCATTTCGTTCAACTGCTCTTCCAAGTCCTTTTTGTCTCTGACAGAGTTACAATGTCATTGGCGAACCTCAAAGTTTTTATTTCTTCTCCATGGATTTTAATACCTACTACGAATTTTTCTTTTGTTTCCTTCACTGCTTGCTCAATATAGAGATTGAATAACATCGGGGAGAGACTACAACCCTGTCTCACTCCCTTCCCAACCACTGCTTCCCTTTCGTGCCCCTCGACTCTTATAACTGCCATCTGGTTTCTGTACAAATTGTAAATAGCCTTTCGCTCCTGTATTTTACCCCTGCCACCTTCAGAATTTGAAAGAGAGTATTCCAGTCAACATTGTCAAAAGCTTTCTCTAAGTCTACAAATGCTAGGAACGTAGGTTTGCCTTTCCTTAATCTAGCTTCATCATTCAATGATTCTAAATATTCGCCTTTAAAATGTATTCACTATTTCTTTAATTTTTTCGTGTTTGAGAAAGTATTGTTTTCATGAATGCATTACTTTGGTAAAAATGCTAACAACACAAACTACTTCAGCCACTAATCGTTGTTTTATTACAGTTCACGTTGCATTTCGAGCCCAGGGAGAGCTTTGGCATCAGTTTGACATCATTGTTGAAAGAGCTTAAAACTCATCCTATTACGTCCTATTACGTCCTATTACGTGTACCTGGGCATGCTACAAGTTGATCCAGTGTGCTGTAATGGAGCTCTAATTTCTTACAAACCTAAGATAAACATGAGAACTGCTTCCTGTTTCCAGTAGCATTTCCATAGTCCTCTGGTACAGAATGTGTAACCGTATTTACATTTATACAAACACTTTTATTTTCACAGCAGATTTACACAAAATGTAAACAAGTCTAACATTGTATGAAAGTAAGCTGTTACGTTTGTACCTGTACACAGACATTATTACGTCTTAGATAATACAAACATGTAATTTTTTTATCAATACATTGATGTTATTCCCAAAACGATTTGTTTCTGTGTATATATCAGATGTAACTGTATGTTGTAAAATGGTTGTAATTGTTTGATTCTGGTTCCTTTAAGAAAAATAAGTTTTTGCATTTTCTGAAGAAAATTGTGACAGTTGATTTTTTTTTTCTTTATTGAGTTTCTATTCCCTTCGAAGGGGGCGGGCTGGCAGCAGCTTAGTATGCCGCTCTTGAGCCTACAGAATTTGTTTGAAAAAGATGAAGATAATAACTCATAAAAACAGAGCGTAAATGGTAACATGGCGGAAAATCGTGGAACTTAAAACATAGAAAAAAGCGTTGATGATGCTAATAAAATACATATGGAGCAGACAGGTAAAATAATAGACAGACAATTAAAAAACACGGCGACAGTCTGGTTTCCGTTCGCAAGAGATATAAAATTCACACCCAGCGACAGCATGATTTCTGTTCGCAACACTTTGGAAAGACGAACAACACTGAACATTCAGTTGAACACTGCACGAAAAAGTTGGCACAAATATGACATACCATAGCCCCATAGCCGAGGGCAGACGGGGGACGGGCCGAAACCTGGACAGATGACGGGAAAGAAGGGGGGAGGGGGGAGGAGAGGAAAAACGAAGGGGGGAGTGACAGTTGAAGTCAGTTTGTTCTTTTAACAGGTATTCACCCCCATCCTCTAAGGACCGTCATGCACCACAGTGTACTCAGCGCCGGTTTTGGATGGCACCATTTTGCCATACATAGTACCCTTTAACCACGGCGGCACGCGAACTGTTTAAAATTTTAGTCTTTTCGGAAATGCTTTCACCCTTGGCCTGAAAGCCAATGATCATGCCCCGTTTTCCGCGTCCGCCAGACATGTGTTATATACCCTGCACTGCTAGTGCTGCCATCTGCCGTCCTGAGTGGTTGTTGCACGTTGACGTTGAACAAAGCGGTGGTCCCATTAATGTGAGTGGTCCGTGGGTTTCGAATTCGTTAGATGCCATAAAATGAGATGTTTAATTTAACATTTGTTTATAATTCAGAAAACAGATGAAAAGGAAAAAACCAAGCGGAGCGGGTCCTTTCCAGCTAGTGGCGTCATACAAATCGCCAGCAATTTCCTTAGTGAACCCAGACCACTTCGACGTTTACAACAACTAGGTGACTTAGCGTCGAAGACACTGGACTCGTATTCGGTAGGAGAGAGGGGTCAGACCTTTGTTAGACAATGCATATTTTTGCTTTACTTTGTTTCCATAATTTACTTCAGATAAATGCCAGATTGATTTTTAGAACCGTCCACTATCTCTCTATATTGAAATGAGCTAACGTGCTGTTCTCAAATTAAGTATGTTACGTACACCAGTGCCCGAAGAGAGAGAGCGACGAGATGGGATACACTGCCAGTTTGGGAGGACGGTATTTTTATGAAGTACCTGAGATGCAGCTATTAGTTTTGTCACAATACTGCTACGATAGAAACAGTACAGCCAGGCGGTGCCGTGCTCTACTGTCTCCTTCCGTTGCATGTAAATGGCTAACTGCTTCACGATTCAGCGATCGATGGAATGCTCTTGACTGTGTCCACAATATCTATATTTCAATTGAAGGGTTGTCAATTGTGCATTAGTTCGTGTTTGGTTTGTGACCTGTTTGTTTACAATCAATTACAGCACTGCCCTTTTGTCCCCCCCCCCCCCACCCCCCACCCCAGCTATGAAGTCCCAAAAATTTAATGACGTGTCCTGGATGAGCATCACATGCCACAAATATTTAAAATTGTACATACAAACACCAGACAAAACATTAGACAGCCTTTAGAAGGGCACACAGGTCGTTTTGGAGCATACCAGTCGTTCATTTGACCCTCCACTTTGACGTAAGTCATCGCAGGACGTGCTGTATATGCGCCTGTCTGTCGTATGGCTTAAATGCATGAAAGGCGTCCTTTCACGTTATGTGAAAACGCACTTGGACGAAGACTTGGTGGTTACATCATAGCGTGGAATGACACATTCCACTACATTGCGGAGCGTGAAATGATGAATTTTGGGAAGTCAGATTTCTGCCTTGCGGGGAGTATCTTGGTCAATGAGATGCGACGTCGTGAACTTGCAAGCAGTTTTCCGAGCCTCCATATTGTATTGAGTTAAATTACGTATGTAGTGGGTTTTCTTTATCACAGAGTACGTGGTATGAATATAAGCTGTTTCAAAGCATCGGAAAATTGAGGATCTCTCGCAATCGCGTCATGTTAGTTATGATTTGTTATAATAAAATGACAGGAAACTACATATCGTATTCTTGTATTCGACGTGTGCTATGTAAGTATACCGTTTCAGTGCTACGGCACAATGATTATCTATCAAAAGAGCGTCGTTTTGATGCAATGTATCATAGTTAAATATGGAATAATGACATTTGTAGGTACAGTCTCCACACAGTATATGTCATATACGCAGGCCCAACTTCAATGTAGAAGTTGTAGCTAAGTTGATAGTATCTGAGCTATGTAGCGAGAGGTAGCAGGTTCGTTCAACTCCATCAAAAAAAATTCTCTTCGCCTTTTGTCTTCTACAAGCTTGCGGCTCTTTTTTTTATTAATTTAACAGAAGTATTAACTGCAGTAGTCGATGTTATTTATTATAAATAATGTATTGCTGCAATTCTTGTTGCAAAGACCAGCGGCTAGAATGTTTCCCCATTAGCCAGAAATGATAGCGCAACTGCCAGTCCATGTCAGACAGCAAACACGAATTAGGCAATGCAGCATCGAGAATACGGATACTAAGCATACGCAGACTGACAGTAGACACTATAACTATATTCAGTTTAAAACCGAAAATGGGATGAAAGTTCAGCTGAGTTAACGAATAACTTGTACTGGTGTGTATGTCAAACAGTCGTACAGCATTATTCGCTGTTCAAGACATCGACGAGTCCTGAACCTTCTTCGTGATTTCCTCCGTTTTTCTTCGACAGTCGCTAACGAGAGTGAACACAGCAGTTTTAAGCGTGTCCATTTTCGTGAAGAAACAGTGTTATTTACTCGCCAGGTGTCGCACATTTCCGCTGGACAGCGCTGAGGTCGCGAATCACGTTGAGGAGCACGTTTCGTGTGATGCAGCAGGTCGGTTCACAGCGTGCGCAACCACGAGGGACACCATGTCTGACATGCTTCGCGATGAGAAACACGTCCCGCGTGAGGACAGCTCTATTAGAAGAATCTAATTGCGTGGAAACGACTTTTAATATCGGCGCCAGGCAGCGGCATTCCAGATATGGCGACAACTGAGATACCAGCGGGCAACAGGGAAATTTCCACTACGAGGACTTGCAGCGGCAGGCATCGTGGACAACAGAGCCAGCAACATTCTGCCGTTGGTGTCGTACTAACCGCGCGTGCTGACGTTCGTGCTCGCCTAAGATGCCGTTTGCTGGCGCAGGATTTTTCGCAGGCGGCTTGCAAATTTAGGATATTTTATTTCGGCAACTTTTGAACAAGCCCAAACGGCCCTTGCAGTAAGTTTCTTCGTGTTGTATTCAAATGTTCCAATTCATATCCATACATAAAAAAGTGTGTACATACAGGATGACAATCATTGAACTATATGAAATAAAACCGTCATAACTTCTTAACGGTTTGCGTTAGGACATTCAAATTGCGCACTGGGCCGCGGGACACGATGGGAATTAGTATGGTTTGGTTTAGCGACGAAGCCCACTTTCATTTGGATGGGTTCGTCAACAAGCAAAATTGGTGCATTTGAAGGACTGAGAATCCGCATTTCGCGATCGCGAGTCTCTTCACCCTCAACGGGTGACTGTGTGGCGTGTAATGTCCAATCACAGAATAATCGGTGCGATATTCTTTCAGGGCACAATGACTACCGAACGGCACGTGAAGATTTTGGAAGATGATTTCATCCCCATTATCCCAAGTGGCCCTGATTTCGACAAAATGTGGTTCAAGCAAGACGGCGCTCGACCCCATCGAAGCAAAAGAGGCATGGGTCTCAATTGGCGGCCATAATCTCCATATCTGAACACATACGACTCATTTTTGTGGGGCTGTATTGAAGAAAAGGTGTATAACAGCCATTGCTGATCTGAAAACACCCTTGCGGAAGGTGATCGACAGCATCGATCAGCGTGTCATACAGAATTTCGCTACTCGTGTGCACCACATCATCGCCAATGATGGCAGGCGTATCGAACTTGTCGTAACCTAAATCTGAATATCTGTTGCGACGTTTACGTGTTGAATAAAGTGTGTGCACGCCGTAGTTTGTAACTAATTTACTGTTTTTCGTATACGGCAATAATTGTCGCACTGTATATGTGTATATATGTACATCCATTTTTATAATATGTATGTTCCACGTCTACTCCTAAACCAGAGGACCTATTTCAGCCGAACTTCGTACATGTGTCGCTTATTGTCTGGCAAGAATCGCTGTGGGGATAATAACCACCCACTTGTGAAAGGGATGATGTGGGGTTAAAAAGCAACGTAGCCCACGACACGTGAATAATCTTAATTTAGCTGTCCATTATTCGAGAATTAAAGCACTTAGTGGCTTGCAACATAAATTATACATAATTTCAAACCCTTACGAAACCTTTTCTCGTCGACAACCCCTACTAAAGGATTGAAGAGAAGAAGTTTATAGTGCACTAAATTCTCGCTGTTAATGCAGAAGAAACTGCTGTGTGAAGCATCAAATTTTAATTTATTACTGCTTTAGGACTAACTATATTCGTGACGTATTGTACAGATAGTATTCAGACATATCACTGAAATTGCTACCAAAATTATTCCAATGTTCGACACGCTGTTCAGAAGATACGACTCCATAAATACTGAGATGCGTGAAATCTACCGCATCATGTATGACGTTTTAATTTATTCCTTCTTTACCACTAACTTTGTTGATAAAACATTTCACAGACAGTGCTCACGTACACCTCTGGACGTACCTGCAAAATTATGTAGTTGGACGAGACGTAGATTTGGAGGTATGTCGTAAACATTGAACTGCATGGTAATGAAATAGCAGGGTGAAATTCGCTACATGTACAGGTGAAAAATGTGTACAAATACATGTAAAATATGTTAAATATTTGTGAAATATGTTTGTCATGTGTGTCTGCAGGCAAAGCCACGGGTAAAAAGTTAATACTACACCTCTCGAACGATTTTAAACAAATTTGATGTACACATAAGTTACAATGTGGGGAGAAGTACTGTGGAGATAAGAATCACCAGCCTATTGGGTTAGGGGAGAGGGAAAGGGAAGGAGGAGGTGGAAAAACAGAGAGGGGGAAGAGGAGATAGGCACAGATAGGGAGGGGGAGGAACAGATGAGCAGAGAGAGCGGAGGGGGAATTAAAAAAAAAGAGGAGGAGACGGACAGAGAAAGGCATGAGGTGGAGATGGATAGATGAAGGACGACGAGGAGAATGACAAAGTGAGTGACAGGAGGAGATGGACAGAGAGTGGGGGGGGGGCAGACAGAGAGAGGGGGTGGAGGAGATGGGCAGAGAGAGAGAGAGAGAGGGAGGGGGGGGGGGGGGAAGGAGGAGGTGGACTAATAGAAGACTGGAATAAATATATACCAGGATAACGCCGGCTATTCTGCTAGTGTGCTGTTAATGACACTACTACAGAAAAAAGGGACACTAAAGGACAGACACCATGCATTCATGCACTACTGACCATTAAAATTGCTACACCACGAAGATGACGTACTACAGACGCGAAATTTTTAACGTCGGATTGTAGCCTATCGCGATTGCGGTTTATCGTATCGCGACATTGCTGCTCACGTTGGTCGAGATACAATGACTGTTAGCAGAATATAGAATCGGTGGGTTAAGGAGGGTAATACGGAACGCCGTGCTGGATCCCAACGGCCTCGTATCACTAGCAGTCGAGATGACAGACATCTTATACGCATGGCTGTAACGGATCGTGCAGCCACGTCTCGATCCCTGAGTCAACAGATGGGGACGTAAGCAAGACAACAACCATCTGCACGGACAGTTCGACGACGTTTGCAGCAGCATGGACTATCAGCTCGGAGACCATGGCTGCGATTGCTCTTGACGCTGCATCACAGACAGGAGCGCCTGCGATGGTGTACTCAACGACGAACCTGGGTGCACGAATGGCGAAACGTCATTTTTTCGGATGAATACAGGTTCTGGCGACATTGCAGTGAACGCACATTGGAAGCCTGTATTCGTCATCGCCATACTGGCGTGTCACCCGGTGTGATGGTATGGGGTGCCATTCACGTCTCGGTCACCTCTTGTTCGCATTGACGGCACTTCGAACAGTGGACGTTACATTTCACATGTGTTACGACCCGTGGCTCTACTCTTCGTTCGATCTTTGCGAAACCCTACATTTCAGCAGGATAATGCACGACCGCATGTTGCAGGTCCTGTACGGGCCTTTCTGGATACAGAAAATGTTCCACTGCTGCTCTGGCCAGCACATTCTCCAGATCTCTCACCAATTGAAAACGTCTGGTCAATGGTGGCCGAGCTACTGGCTCGTCACAATACGCCAGTCACTACTCCTGATGAACTGTGGTATCGTGTTGAAGCTGCATGGGCAGCTGTACCTGTACATGCCATCCAAGCTCTGTTTGACTCGATGCCCAGGCATATCAAGGCCGTTATTGCGGCCAGAGGCGGTTGTTCTGGGACCTGATTTCTCAGTATCTATGCACCCAAATTGCGCGAATAGGTAATCATATGTCAATTCTAGTATAATATATTTATCCAATGAATTCCCCTTTATCATCTGCATTTCTTGTTGGTGTAGCAATTTTAATGGCCGGTAATGTATATCTCTCCTCTTAGTCTGCATACACAGAGAGGCCACTGTGATGCTATACGCCGAACTGGCTCAGCTCTCTTCTTGTATAGGCAAGATGTGCCCCGGCCTATAGTTGTAATAGAGTGACCGCCCACGCGAAGTTGTCGTAGCAGATGTGCAAGTCCGTCACGTTTCGCAGTTTTTCTGAAAGTCACTAACCTTGTGTCTTCAGAGATGTTCCTTCGCTGCATTGTAAACGCTGATCGTGCACTCGACAGAAATGTCCGATATAGTGCTACATAGGTGATACTTGGAGGATATCATTAACTACTTGAATTTCAGTAAAGAGTACGAAGTTTGACTTATTAAGGGATAGCATTTAATGATTCCTGTGGCTTTTCGCATCACGGTTTACGGTACACTTCCAGTTTGCAGTTGTAGCCAGATTACACTTGAAGCGCCTCCGACACTCTTTATGTGACCGTACTACTGATCGCTCCGCGAATGTGCAATTATGAACATTATTTTTAAGGGTTTAACAGTTGGTAAGAGCCACCGTTTACGAAGGTCCCGCTGTCAGTCTGCTACTACCAGCACAACCTTCAGGCTTGCTGAAACAAGGGAGTCTCTGAGTCACTCGTTTCAGCCAATGCCGACCACTAAACTTCCGTTTTACGACATACAGCATGTCCCACAAATGTTGCAACGAACTCGTAGGGGAGGTGGGGCACATAATAAGGATTGAGAATTGCATAGCAACCCGTGGCTGCAAACGCCATGGGTAAGTGGTAACAGAGATCGAAGATCAGAATGGAAACAAGAGTGTGATTCATTGGAAACATTTATTGGACCTATAGGTAATGAGTACACATGGTGCACGACGTGAACACAGCTGTAATGATACAACGGTTCTCGAAGTCTTCAGTATCAGATGCGACACGTGCTCGACACCCTCGGAGCTTTGGCTGCCGGACACGCTCGAACACACTGGTAGTTTCTTTGGCTGTAGCAGCTGTGCAGACGCTTCTTGCTACAAGATCTGTTTCAGACTCCACACCATCGTGATACGTCAGATATTTCATTTCTCCTCACAGAAAGAAATCAAGCCTCGATAAATCCGGTGAATGTGGGGCACAGGAAACCGGTCCTCCATGCCCAGTCCATCGATGCGGGAATGACCCATTCAAATGCATGCGAACAACCAGTCCTAAATGAATAGGCGTTCCATCATAAAGCAACCACATGCTCCGCCTCACATCTGCTGGAAAATCTTCCAGCAAGCCACGGAGAACCTATTACAGAAAGGTCTGATAATTCGCAGTGATCAAGTGGGATCTTAAAAGGTACTGCCCGACAAAGCAGTCACCGACCGAGCCCGCCCAACTAACTGTGAAACACTGTTGTGTCGCGTGATGCCGCACACCGTGGCCTCATTGCGGCCAGTTTATTGCAGAAACCAATGGTCGAAACGCACATGTGCAGGATGGTCATCGAGGTACAGTAACTGCAACCTTTGGAAATGAATGGCGTGTAAGGACTCGCCGGTCTAAACATGCTGGATACTGCTACGAGACATTCTTAAGTCTAGGGCAACGGTACACACGCTGCCTCTTCTTAACGACACATACTCGCACAACTTTCGATGCTAGCGTGAAAACAAACTGTGGTGCGACTGATATCTGTCTGGGAAGCGTTCTCGATAAATAGATCCAACGGCTCGTGCATTGCACTCAGCTATTCCATACATTAATCACCTGTCCGCAATGTTCGTATAGCGTTCTATGCTCCTCGTGTGCTGGCTAGCGCTCGAATAAGGAAGTCTTCACTTTCCCCTCAAGTACTCTCGTGTGCAGCACCACCTAGCGGGTACGACGGCTGTTGCGGCCATTGGTTGCGATGCAATTCTCAATCCTTACGGTGTGCCACATATTTCCTATAAGTCTGTCGCAACATTTCTGGGACACCTTGCATATTAGGGCTTAGGTCAGCTAATCGCAAGTTTCTGACGTGGGTGATGCCAGGCCACGTCACCCAGGTGCCACTTTGGAATCTCCACATCACTGCGAAGCCGTATTGTCCTTGTACTTAGATAGTAGCCTTTGCGTGGTATTGCACAACCTTATGCAGTTACAGATACCTGTTATTACAGTAGGACTCCTCTGTGAGAGGTCATAGTGCTACTGTGTCAGGTGCTGGCATTGATTGCGTCACTGTAGGCGTGCCTCTGTGTACTGAAGCTTTAATGGTCGCCGTAATGACACTCTGCGATGCCCCAGGCGTCGTCGCTCTGTCTCTGTGGATACCTGTCTTGCTGCAGTCAAGCTCATTTCGTGACTTCAGGTGCGTGTCGTGACTGTACTATCATGCACGGCCGAACAAAGTCTTGTCATCACGATGGCTAGACGTGTGAGGCCGTCTCGATACGCCACGACCGTGCTGTGAACTCCGTCATGTGTCGATAGACGTTTCTCCTCCTTTAAAGAGGCATAACACAATCGTATCACAAACAACCAGCATTCGAATGAGATTTCTACATCAAAATTCACTGCGTAAATTTTCTGTTTATGCAAAATGTAGATAGAATTTCCCCTACCTTCTGTTGCCCAAAAATGCTGCTCTTTTCCATACGAAAGTTCATTCAAAAAAGGAAGAAAGAGACACCACGAAGGAATTAGCCGAATGGGACGGCAATCGATAGACTTGAGATGAGGTAGATTTACAGATAAACAAATGATTACGATTTCAGAAAAATTGGATGATTTATTCTAGGGAGATTCAATAATTGAGCAACTCAGTAACGATTTCGTTATATCCCCAAAAACCCATTATGGTTGGAGGGCCCTGCCCAGATGATTCAGAAGTTCTCTGTTGGGGAGAAGTCTGGCGACACGGTTTGATAAGCACGAAGACAAGCACGAGAAACTCTCCCCGTGTGCGTGCGGGAATTATCCTACAGAAATGTAAGCCGACGGTGGCTTGCCGTGAAGGGCAACAAAATGGGGTGTAGAATATTGTCGACGTACCGTTGTGTTCTAAAGATGCCGTGGATGACAGCCAAAGGGGTCCTGCTATGAAAAGAAATGGCACCCAGGCGTTCAGTCCTGGATGTTGGGCCGTCCAACCACTGTCCAGGTCGTCTCCAGATACGTCTTCAGCCTCGAATCTCATTGGCTGGAGTAGAATCGTCTTCATTGGAAATTCCAGTTTCGAAATATGCCGCGATTACCAGCGAAGAGCTGTCTGGTGACGCCCTGGACAGCGGTGGGATACCAACCTGACTGTCGCCTGCCATACGGTTCGACAACCAGGAGTGGTGGTCTGGGACCTCTTTGGTTATCTGTCGCGGCACCCTTATACCGTACGGCGACGGTATTCTATGTCCCGTTTTCTTCCCTTCACGACAAGCCATATTGGGCATACATTGTAGCAAGAAAATGCCCGCCCGCAGAGTTTCTTCTGCTTGTATTCGTGCTTGTCAAAATCTACCTTAGCTACCAAGTTCATTGGATCTCCCTCAGATCGAGAACTTTTGGAGCATTATGGTCAGAGCAGTCCGTCATCAGGCCACAAGTGGCCCATCGGGACCATCCGACCGTCGTGTCATCCTCAATGAGGATGCGGATAGGAGCGGCGTATGGTCAGCACACCGCTCTCCCGGTCGTTACGATGGTTTTCTTTGACCGGAGCCGCTACTATTCGTTCGAGTAGCTCCTCAGTTGCCATCATGAGGCTGAGTGCACCCCGGAAAATGGCAACACCACACGGCGGCCCGGATGGTCATCCATCCAAGTGCCGGCCACGCCCGACAGCGCTGAACTTCGGTGATCTGACGGGAACCAGTGTATCCACTACGGCAAGGCCGTTGCCCATTATGGGCAGAGCCCTCCAGCCAACTCGGGATTTTGACGATCTAACGCGCCAATTGGACATCATTTGGTACAGTATCCCTCAGGAGGAAATCCAACTCTTTATAGGCCAGTGCCAACCGAGTGCTAAGAGCCAGACATGGACCAACTTTAAGTGACTTGCTCGATTTATGAAGCTCTTTATCTTGAATAAATTATCCAATTTGTCTAAAATTGGTATCATTTGTTTGTGTGTACATGTACGTCACATCTACCGATTTCTGTCCCATTCTGATGATTTCTTCATGGCACATCTTTTTTTATTTTTTATTTTTTTTAAAGAGATTATGTGGTACACTTTATGCCGATTTGGGGCTTGTTCCATGCCGCCTTCGATTGTTAGTGCTGCACTTCGTGGCGCATGACCTGAAGATGATTTGCAACGCAGGTTGAAACCGGTGGATAGTATATAATAAGTTATGGTCCAGACGGTGTTTATTTATTCTACGATTTGGCCAAACATTTACACTGCACTACTTCGCTTTATCGCCGCTACCCACTCATACAGAACAGAGTTTTTAGTGTACCGATCTTGCTTTCCTGATAAAATTCCTGTATCCAAAAATAAAGATGGTCTTTATTCCATTACCAAGAAACTATACACAATAAAAAAACTAAAGAACAGTTTTGGAAGCAGCTTACAAAGGCCATTTAGGAACACATATTTATTTTCAGTCATCTTATATCATGTAGACTGTTGTTATTAGAAGATATATACGATATCTTCTGTGTATTTATGTGAAAACCGGTTAGTATTGCATGCAGTACATGTGGACTGATTAATTATCCCGGTTTTTGTAACTCTTTTGGACTGGGCAGGTACGGCAGTTGAGTGAACAAAGTGGACACAAGTGAATAATGACACCGTGTGTCGTGACAGCGGTAGACCGGCCGCTCTGGCTTGGCGCCTCTCTCCGCCCGTGCCACGGTATGCTGGGCTGCGGCCATTAAGCGCGCCACTAATTTGAGGGCCGGCATTTGCGAGATAATTGCCGTGTCAGCCAGGACTGGCGACAGGTACAGAGACAGCCAACTGCATCACTGGACACCTCGGCAGCGATATCGCTTCAGCACGGCCACGCTGCAGCTCGCATGGGCCGCAAGGAGCCACACACACACACACACACACACACACACACACACACACACATTCAAAGCTTAGAGGCGACAAATATCCCCGCAGGAAAAGCTGTTATGGCTTCGGAATGTTTGAAACAATACAAAAACTTTTTGTAGTCTGTTCCCTTTACGTCCAAAAGGTAAGAAAAACTGTTATAAATGGTTAATATTTCGCTGTTCTTGGAGTTCTTACGAGGTATACGCTGCTTCATACCCGACCAGTATAACTCCACATTGTATGAATAGCCACGAAGCAATAGTATTTGCTTTAGCCACATACCATATAGCAAGCTAGAAGTGCTCCTTTGGTTTCACTCCTCAAATCGGTGTCTTGTTATACCTGATTCCACGTTGCGACGCTACCTAACCGTACGTGCAATGCTGCAAAATTTCATCAGAGCTCTGTGACAGTTTTGCCAAACTTAAACAGCTTGAAACTGGAACTACTATTAAACTTCCTGGCAGATTAAAACTCTATGCCGGACCGAGACTAGAACTCGGGACCTTTGACTTTCGAAGGCAAGTGCCCTACCATCTGAGTTACCCAAGCACGACTCACGTCCCGTCTTCACAGCTTTAATTCTACCAGTACGTCGTCACCTACCTTCCCATCACAGGAGCTCTCCTGCGAACCTCGCAGAACTAGCACTCCTGGAACTACTGTTAGTATGAGAGAGATTCAAATGGTTCAAATGACTCTGAACACTATGGTACTTAACAACTGAGGTCATCAGTCCCCTAACTAACCTAAAGACATCATACACATCCATGCCCGAGGCGGGATTCGAACCTGCGACCGTAGCAGCAGCGCGGTCGCCTAGAAACGCTCGGCCACAGCGGCCGGCAATATGGGAGAGCTATTTGTATCTGATGTGTAGTAGTATTTCCAAGATCATTTTTTAACCTTATCAAGGTGGTTTCTACTACGGAAGTTTTTGGCCTTTTTAATGGAGCAAAACCGAAGAAAATAATACCTGAGAGTACTGTAACTAGGAAACTTTTCAGAGACTTACAGAGCACATGGAGAAATCTCGAAAGATGTTCACTCGAATCTCCTTATAAAGAAATACTAATATAAAGACGGAAAACTAGGGAAAAAGTTTGTCCAAAAATCTTGAAACAGTTCATGAAGATACTCGGAGTAGTATATCAAGGTTCTGTCCAAAAATTTAAAAAAAAAATTGTACGTGATCTGTTAAAAAAATTCCGGAACATTCTTAATTTCGTGCCAATTGAGCGAAATGCGGTTGGCATCCCTGCACACATCTGTGTGTAATGTGTAAGTGCCGGAAGTTTCATTTTTGTATGTCTGTTAGTTATTGTTCAGTGCCACATAGAGTAGAACGTTGTGTCGCACAGTTTGCGAATTTCGAATGGCACATTTAGAGGAATAACGCGTATGCATTGAATTTTACGTAAAACTCAAGGAAACCTTTACAGACACACACCAAATGATGCAGGAAGCCTACGGTGATGAGTGCTTAAGCCGCACTCGGTGTTATGAATGGTTCACACGGTTTCAAAATGGCCGGACGGAAGTTAAAGATGACCGTCGTTGAGGACGCCCTTCGACATCCACCGACGACACTCATTTCAGGAACGTCAACGAAATTCTGCGTGCCAATCGAAGACTGACTGTCAGAGATATTGCAGAAGAGTCTAACGTTTCAGTTCCATCATGTCGTGAAATCCTGACGCAGTATCTTGGAACGCATCGTGTTGCCACCCCGTTCGTCCCACGGCTCA
Source organism: Schistocerca piceifrons (assembly GCF_021461385.2). Classification (NCBI taxonomy): domain Eukaryota; kingdom Metazoa; phylum Arthropoda; class Insecta; order Orthoptera; family Acrididae; genus Schistocerca; species Schistocerca piceifrons. The sequence goes on along the minus strand of NC_060143.1, from coordinate 400,063,112 downwards.
TGATGACTCAAGACCAGAAAGACCTACGCCTCGAAATCTGTGAAGAGCTTTTGGATCGCGCAAATGAGAACGAGATATTCCTTAAGAGAATCGTAATTGGTGATGAGACGTGGATCTACGGTTATGATGTTGAGAAGTTGAATGGACGATTTGAAACGGTAGACGAGATAAGGGAAAATTCGGAGTCGGCGCTTGGCGCGATCCAGCAGGCGGCGTAACAAGACTGCTTCCGCGAGTGGAATCGGCGTAGAGAGCAGTGTGTCAATAATGGAGGAGAGTATTTCGAAGGAGACCTTGCGTAATAAGTAAAAGTTAAGCGTAGATCAATTTTGTGGACGAAGTTTTGCAATGGATTGCATTACAAATGTAGTAGTATTCTGATCATGAGCCGATGAGGCTGTTGTGTATACAATTTTTGTTTAAAAGTATATACAGGGTGTTACAAAAAGGTACGGCTAAACTTTCAGGAAACATTCCTCACACACAAATAAAGAAAAGATGTTATGTGGACATGTGTCCGGAAACGCTTAATTTCTATGTTAGAGCTCATTTTAGTTTCGTCAGTATGTACTGTACTTCATCGATTCACCGCCAGTTGGCCCAATTAAAGGAAGGTAATGTTGACTTCGATGCTTGAGTTGACATGCGACTCATTGCTCTACAGTACTAGCATCAAGCACATCAGTACGTAGCATCAACAGGTTAGTGTTCATCACGAACGTGGTTTTGCTGTCAGTGCAATGTTTACGAATGCGGAGTTGGCAGATGCCCATTTGATGTATGGATTAGCACGGGGCAATAGCCGTGGCGCGGTACGTTTGTATCGAGACAGATTTCCAGAACGAAGGTGTCCCGACAGGAAGACGTTCGAAGCAATTGATCGGCGTCTTAGGGAGCACAGAACATTCCAGCCAATGACTCGTGACTGGGGAAGACCTAGAACGACGAGGACACCTGCAATGGACGAGGCAATTCTTCGTGCAGTTGACGATAACCCTAATTTCAGCGTCAGAGAAGTTGCTGCTGTAGTAGGTAACGTTGACCATGTCACTGTATGGAGAGTGCTACGGGAGAACCAGTTGTTTCCGTACCATGTACAGCGTGTGCAGGCACTATCAGCAGCTGATTGGCCTCCACGGGTACACTTCTGCGAATGGTTCATCCAACAATGTGTCAATCCTCATTTCAGTGCAAATGTTCTCTTTACGGATGAGGCTTCATTCCAACGTGATCAAATTGCAAATTTTCACAATCATCATGTGTGGGCTGACGAGAATCCGCACGCAATTGCGCAATCACGTCATCAACACAGATTTTCTGTGAACGTTTGGGCAGGCATTGTTAGTGATGTCTTGATTGGGCCCCGTGTTCTTCCACCTGCGCTCAATGGAGCACGTTATCATGATTTCATACGGGATACTGTACCTGTGCTGCTAGAACATGTGCCTTTACGACACAACATGTGGTTCATGCACGATGGAGCTCCTGCACATTTCAGTCGAAGTGTTCGTACGCTTCTCAACAACAGATTCGGTGACCGACGGATTGGTAGAGGCGGACCAATTCCATGGCCTCCACGCTCTCCTGACCTCAACACTCTGGACTTTCATTTATGGGGCATTTGAAAGCTCTTGTCTACGCAACCCCGGTGCCAAATGTAGAGACTCTTCGTGCTCGTATTGTGGATGGCTGTGATACAATACGCCATTCTCCAGGGCTGCATCAGCGCATCAGGGATTCCATGCGACGGAGGGTGGATGCATGTATCCTCGCTAACGGAGGACATTTTGAACTTTTCCTGTAACAAAGTGTTTGAAGTCACGCTGGTACGTTCTGTTGCTGTGTGTTTCCATTCCATGATTAATGTGATTTGACAACAAAGTATTTGAAGTCACGCTGGTACGTTCTGTTGCTGTGTGTTTCCATTGCATGATTAATGTGATTTGAAAAGAAGTAATAAAATGAGCTCTAACATGGAAAGGAAGCGTTTCCGGACACATGTCCACATAACATATTTTCTTTCTTTGTGTGTGAGGAATGTTTCCTGAAAGTTTGGCCGTAACTTTTTGTAACACCCTGTATATGTGAAACACTTATGTGGGAGTAACAATTTGTCTAATAGTTTAAATGCCCTGCTATCGTAGTTATAACGGAGTGCGAGAAAGAAATCCGAGACCGCCAATTTTCACAGCAGTCGATTTTAAAAGAAAACCTGTACATTGTTGCTTATCCGTGCTGTAACAGATTTGTCTGAAAAGTCCGCGCGCAGGATCGGGGTTTTTTGAGGTATGGTGATAGCGGGGGTGGTGGTGGTGGTGGTGGTGGTGGTAGTGGTGGTGGTGGTGGTGGTGAGGGGGGTGTCCTTTGTACACGGTTCCTATTTCAGCTAGCAGTATGGGGTAAAAAGTTTTTGGTGCAGCCCGAACCATTGGCCATTTGCATAGCCACTTGAACATCTGACTTACCGTAATTATGTTACAGAATATTAGGAAGGTTTGAACGACAAACCGGAGCTGACGCCCAGGCAGATTGTGTGAATCGATTAATTCCTTTTGCTAAAGATGTTAATTGAGCTGAAATCTGCGCTCACCGAATGGTACAATTTGTATGTGCACACTTCGGATTTTACATGCAAAAACAACCACTCTTCAATATGTCCGGACTGGAGTGAGATTGATAGTTTAATATTGATCCACCAGTGTATCAGGTATTAGTCTAAGATAATTTTTAACCGTTTGAAAAAATACTGCGTCGTTTGGGTTTTGCATGCAAAAGACACGTTTTCTATGAGGTTTTTGAAGCGCGCAAGTTTCTTACTTTGATGTTGTACGAATCGTTGGACGAAGGGAGATAAATGGATAAAGTCAAAATGAAATTCTTTTATCCAGTAATATTTACGCCCTGTCGATGTATGATACTTTAAAATCGAGGCAAACGCAGCACGTAAAATTCGTTCTTACATGAACTGAATGTGTGGAAACGGTTTAAAGTGAATCAGATAAAAAAAATGCATTCTGACGGTAAAATTTAAAACTCGCTTTAAAAATGAAGCTTCATTCAAACTTTACGTGCAGAAAACACGTTTTGTGTGAGTTGTTTTACGCACGCCACTTCTATGTTTTAAACTTGTGCGTATAGGTTCAAATTTTGTAAGAAGGTAGACAAATCCATGTAATTAGTGGTGATCATGTCTTCTTGTGAAAACTTTATCCACTGCCACGATATAAGCAACATGTATCAAAAGTTAGTAAAAATGTCTATACCGGATCAGGCGTCGCCCGAGCCATCCAGAATTTACATCGATCGCCAAGCTATAGCGGTCTAATGTCAAAATTATGATAGAATAAAAGCTGGGAACCAAAAAGGGAAAAATGCTCTTCGTAACACAAGGACGAATATGTCGTAGGCAGAGTTAGGGATGCGAAAGAAGCTTTTTGACTTACGTCGCAGCTTCAAAGACATTTAAATCAAAACATTCTGACGTATTTGCGGTTTCTTACGAGTCAGTACTACTCTTCCACCGTAGTGAGCGGCACGTAACCCTCCGATTGTTAGATCTGTGGTGAGGGGTGTAAGAATAAATAGATAGAAATTTATGTGCTTCCGGAGAGTGGGATGCGTCTGCAATAGGAAGTATCGGAGAGGATGGGTGCATTTGTAATCGGAAGTAGTCTAGAGTGGGGATGCTGCATCCTAAACTTTAATTACAGCTCCTGTCATTCTGCACGACGTGGCAACTGCCATGTTGGATGACATGATGTCATGTTCTACATAACATCATGCATCATGTTGCTTTACTCGACACGATGTTTTATATTACATGGCATGAGTGCTAACATTAATAAAGAAAAAACCGCGAATATGTCAAAATGTTTTGATTTTAATGTCTCTGAAGCTGCCAGATAAGTTGAAAAGCTAGCTCTCTGCTTTTATATCCCTGAAACTTCCCAGGGCATATTCGCCTTTTTTGTGCTAGGAGCATTTTTGATTCTGGTATGGCTTATGTCCGTCTAAATCATGTTAAAAACTGAAGTAAACGTCAAGAACTTTTGAGACCTTTCTCATTTGTATTCTATACTACTTATTGTAGTTTCGAGTTCCATGCCTTCAAAGAGGGCAAAGTCTCAACGAGGAGCCACAATTTGCGTCCTGACGTAATTCCCACGTATACCCCAGATTAAGACGCATATCCAGTTGCCATACGTACTTAGCGATTGCGAACTGTTACCAGGTTTTTGAGTATGAAATAAAGTCAAGTCGTAGATCAGTTTTTGGTGCGAGTCTTTATGTATTACTGATGTAGTACTCTATGGCTGGATCAGAATAACAAAGTGATTCACAGTCAGACACGGAAAATGTCGATTCTGTCGGTTAACTATTATACGCACATCCATTATGGCTGCATTAGAAACATCAGTTAGTTCTGTACTGTGTCGTACGTTTTCCATTAATCTGCAGTTCGCGTTGCGAGATCGTAATAGTCTTATCACCCTTCTGCTCGCATTCATTCTTTTGCGTAAACAGCAAAATAGTAAAACAGAACCAGCAATAGAGAGAAAGGACACGATGAAAACGAATGGCAGTAATGACGTTAGAGACGTAAATGTCGTCCGCAGAGCTATAAGGCAAAGGCGAACGACACACAAGGCGCGGCCGAGCTCGTTCCTTGGTTGGTTTTTGCTGTGGTAGCTCTATTGTAAACAACCATCACTCAGTGTAGTTCGTTTCTGATTGGGGTATAAACACGAAGCGTTTTGAAAATTTAATATTAATTAAAATCTTATGGCATTGTGGCTGTGGCACCCTAAGGTGTAAGTTCAGCCGTCTGCTCGTAAAGGATTTTCTCCTGCCGAGCACAACGGCCTTGTTCCTTGCTGATAAGTGAGTTATATGTCCACTGTGTATTTGTAGAGTCTAGGGGAGTGTACTGGTGTGTGTAGAGAGTGCTGATACGCTCGTAGTCCACTGAGCTGACAAAAGTACTGGGATAGCGATATGCACATATACAGATGGTGATAGTATCGCGTACACAAGGTATAAGAAGTCATTGCATTGGTGGAGCTGTCATTTGTATTCAGGTGATCCATGTGAGATGAGACCTTAACTTTTCCCGGCGAATCGAATGTTCAAATGACTTACGGGTTTGCTGCCGGGTGACGTCGTCGGACACCTCGGTGTCCGACAACGTCACGCAGCAGCAAACCCGTAAGTTATTTGTCCATGTGAGATGTTTTCCGACGTTCTTATGATCGCACAATGGGAATTAAAAGACTTCGAACGCGGAATGGTAATTGGAGCTGGACAAATGGGACGTTCCATTTTGGAAATCGTTAAGGAATTCATTATTCCGAAATCCACAGTGTCAAGAGTGTGCCGAGAATACCTCTCACCACGGACTACGCAGTGGCCGACGGCCTTCACTTAACGATCGAGAGCAGCGGCGTTTGCGTACAGTTGTCAGTGCTAACAGAAAAGCAACACTGTTAGAAATAACAACAGAAATCAATGTAGGACGTCCGCTGAATGTATCCGTCAGTACAGTGCGGCGAAATTGGCGTTAATTAGGCTACCGCAGCAGACGACCAATGCGAGCGCCTTTGTTAACAGCACGACATCGCCTGCAGCGCCTCTCCTAAGCTCATGACGATATCGGGCGGGCCCTAGACGACTGGAAATCGTGGCCTGGTCAGAAGAGTCCTTTTTCAGGTGGTTCGAGTGTGGCGCAGACATGGGTTCAAATGGTTCTGAGCACTATGGGACTTAACTACTGTGGTCATCAGTCCCCTAGAACTTAGAACTACTTAAACCTAACTAATCTAAGGACATCACACACGTCCATGCCCGAGGCAGGTTCGAACCTGCGACCGTAGCAGTCGCGCGGTTCCGGACTGCGCGCCTAGAACCGCTAGACCACCGCGGCCGGCCGCAGACATGGGTCCAAGTTGTCAATAAGGCACTGTGCAAGCTGGTGATGACTCCATAATGGTGTGCGCTGTGTTTACATGGAATGGACTGGGTCCTCTGGTCCAACTAAACCGATCATTGATTCGCAATGTTTATGTTCGGCTACTCGGAAACCAGTTTGAGTCATTCATGGACTTAATGTCCCCCAACAACAATGCGGAATATCAAAGGGCCACATTTGTTCGCGATTAATTTGAAGAACATTCTGGACAATTAAAGCGAATAGCTTGGTCACCCAGACCGCCTGACATTAGTCGCATAGAACATTTGTGGGACTTAATCGGGACGTCAGTTCGTGCACAAAATCTTGCACCGGCAAAATTTTTGCAATTGCGAACGGCTGTAGAGGCAGCATGCCTGAGTGTTTCTACGGGGAACTTTCAACGATTCGTTTAGTCTACGGCACGTCGAGTTGTCAGCATGCCGTTCAAAAGGAAATCCGTAGGGTCTAGGAGGTATCCCATGATTTTTGACACCTCAGTGTATGAAGATGAAGACTGAGAAAGGGAAAGGGTGAAATCCGGTGCAGCACATAGCGCACTCATTTCAAGTGACACCAACGGGGCCGCGAAGCTTAATGTCCCCATCCCACAGACGGATCGCCGTCAGCAGCGTCACACGGGCTCACTTCACGTAACACTGAGGAGAGGTTAGGAATTTAATCCACGGCATTGGCGCAAAGACTGATGATTAGAAACTTTATGCCACCACCTCTCCTTCTCTTGTGGGCCAAATGTAGCCAGTCTGGCCAGCTTCATCCAGCATCAGGATTCGAACTGGCTTACCTTCGAGTCGATCGCCAAATCATTGGCGTGCGTCAACGACCTTGACTAGGGTGGCGGCTTAATTTAACATAATTTTCAACTGACCGAGGTTTGAGATTTCAATTGTAGGCGGTCAGTGTGAGATAGATTTTGCTAACAACGAAGAAGAACCTTGTGGATGCGAGAGATCCTGATCGATCTCAAATGAAAATGAAATGAAATGAGCGTATGGCATCGTTGACCGGGAGGCAGTATCCGGGGAAGTTTGGCCACCAAGTGCAAGTCTTATTTCAATCGACGCCACATTGGGTGGCTTGCGCGCCAGTGATGGGGATGAAATGATGAGCCTCCCGCTTGCATGGGAGGTGAGCACGTTACCACCCAGCTAAGCAGGGTGATAGAGTCTATTGAAAATAAGAAGAAATTCTCCAAAACGGACTGTGATTAATGCAGGATATTGCAATTAACAGTTTACTAGAAATATAGTTTACTCTGTATGAGATGTAACTTAATGATTGCTCGTGCTACATGAGTTATAATAGCGAACTTTCTTCCAAAGCGCAATCGTTGAACAACCACTTCGTCTCAGTCTATTCAGTCATTCGCCCTGTTGCAGTTCCAGTAGTTCCGGTCCTACAGCTGCCGAAAGTTTTAACGGTCCGGTCGCATTAATGTGACCAGCGCCTGTGTTGGACGCCGATGTGCAAGAACCACTCACAGACGTCACGTGGCAGCTCTAGCAGTGGAGGTTATATAAAGAATGTCGGGGGGGGGGGGGGGATGTAGAAAATAGGGCATGATCATTCATTGGCTTTTGGGCCAAGGGGGGAAGCATTTCTGAAACAGCTAAGTTTGTAAACTGTTCGCGTGCTATGCAAAACTGGCGCCAAGGGACCTGTGGTGGGATAGATGTTAGGGATGAACGATGGGTGTGGCGATGTGTATGGGAGAATAGACGGGTAACTGACGGCCCTTACGAACCAAGGTACTACCAACAGTGTCTCCTCAGCCACAGTTCAGCGAAAGGTGATGTGAATAAGTATCCACAACAGGCACCTGGTTCACTAACCCACGATGACTGCTGTTCATCAGCGACGAATTCAAATGGACGTACTTTGAGTGGCGGCAGCTGGTCTTCTCAGATGAATCACGTTATATGCTCCATTGGGCAGAAAGCTTTTGCGATTTACGGCGTAAAACGTCTGAATGCTAATACACAGCAACAATTGTGGGAAGGATCCAAGCTGAAGGAGAAAGCCCTATGATCTGGTGATGTTTTCGTGATATTCCTTGGGTGATCTCGTCATTCTGGAAGTAATAATGGATCAACACAATGCGTCTACACTTGGGGACCATGTATACCGCTACATGCAGTTGTTTTTCTCTGGCAAGTTGACATTTCCAGCAGGAAAATGCATGTCGCACAGCACGCAGTGTACGTGCATGCTTTGTAAAGCACCACGATGAGTTTACTGTATTCCCTTGGCCATCAAACTCCCTGGATGCCACCCAATCGAGAATCTGTGCTATCACCTCGATCAGGCATTTAGCGCCCTTTATCCTCAACTGAGAAACCTAGCGCAGCTTTCCACAACATTGGAGTCGGCATGGCTCCACATCCCTGTCAGTAATCGAGCAGAACCGCATTGACTCTCTTGCTACACATCTCACAGTGGTTCACGCTGCAAAAGTTGGTTATTGATGCTTTTGATATGTGGTCACGTTAATGTGGGTGGACATTGTAACAGGCCATGAGTGATTGGGAGGGGCGTGTAAAGTTGTATTCAAAATGAAATCACCTCTCTCTCTGTATGTATGCATGTGTGTGTGTGTGTGTGTGTGTGTGTGTGTGTGTGTGTGTGGTGAGAGAGAGAGAGAGAGGGGGGGGGGATGGTGGAGGGACATGGAACATAGGCTGTAAACCATTACCACTAACACCGAGCATCCTACGAACGCCAGAGCAAGTGTGCTTTCTCCTTTACAGCCAGGGTACAGAGCTGTAAAATAAACTTGAGAGTAAAGTGTCCCGTCTGAGGGGCTCTGGCATTTCCAGGACACTTGCGCACCGGTAACGGCTTTGTTAAGCCTCTGCTTAAGCTGCTTCACTTGAGTTTACCATCAGCCCAAGTTGCGCGACGAACGGGCGACTGAACCGTAGTAGAGACCACATCGGAGCATTAAGGCAGCAGGTGTACAGACGCCATCTAACACTCTCCATGACTTTCGCTCAATTTGAAAGCCATGTGTCTTAATCACATGTGATATACATTATCCTAATTTGTACGTCGTGTAATACGGGTTTCAGATTCTATTCAGGTCCAACACGTGGACGGTAAAGGCGCTGCCGTTTCGTATTTTGCGTAACTGCGGTCAAGATGTCGCGCGGTTAGTTTACGAATTGGAAAGACAACTTAGATGTCATTTTAGTGTTCACACATGGGTAGTTAAGAGCTATATAGAGTTCGTTTAGTGAGGTGTAGAGTGCAGTCATAATAAGATATTGGTATGCGTTTGTCGTAGAGAGACAGCTGGTGGTGAAACCGATGTTGACGTACCTTGAAGCTGCTATATTTAAGCGAAAAATTTAGACAAATGCTAAAGAAAAAGTTTGACTGGTCTACACGGTACGGTGTTCTGTAGAAAAGTGTGTTTCGTGTTACCACCAATTAGCATTATATAATATCTGCTACACTTTCTCTTGATATAGTTTTTAGTCTCTCTTACACCTGGCGACAGACATACGTCTTTTCTTTCAATCATTTTCTGTAGTTTATCAGCATTCACAAAGAAGAACATTTCTATCAACATATCACTCATTGTAAAGTAAAATTACTGACATGACATAGGATGTTTTCTTGATACAGGTATGTGGAGAAATGAGCAATATACCAAAGTGCCTTATTCACACACAACAAATCTTTTCTCTGCATCTGCAGATATTAAAAGTAATGGGTGAGGCTGGTCTGAGCCCATAGTGCATTGTGGCTAAATCTATGATGTCATCGATAGTGTTACCATGCATTGTTGACAGATCTGCCCCCTATCCCACCCCTCTTCTGTTATAGACCAATTACTGTCTATATAAAGTTGTGGGAAAATCGAAAGTTGATGGGAATTTCAAAATCGTCCAATTGTGATAGAGGGTTTTCCCCAACTCCTATGACATCACATTTCATATTCAAGTTGTCCTAAGTGTAAACTGGTAGGAAGTAAAAAAAAAGTCCTAGATGAACTATTGTCATATTGACGGGAAATCCAAGATGACAGAAGTAGGTCGCTTGGCCTGCTTATAGAACCCAAAATGATGGGTACAGGGATGCGGCCTAGGGTGCATGTTTACCAAGTCACTTGTGCTAAGTATGGAATCCAAGATGGCGAACCTGGGGATCAGGCCCAACCTGTATGGTTGTGAGACCTCATATGTGTTCTAAGTTTAGAATCTGTCCTTTTATGACGTGGTGGGACATCTCACACACCTTTCATGTTTGAACAATTTCCCCCACCCCTCTGTTCCCAAAGCGTGCTCATTTGTGCTGGTTAAACATTTGCCATCCTGAGTTTAGACCCCAAACGCTGAATTGCCCTAAATTTAAAAGTGTGTACTGTTTAATCAACCAACATTGCTGCTAAGATAGGATAGGAACAATGGTGTCTTTATTTAAACATAGATGTGGCTTCAGTGGTCTCTGTGCCATGCCACATTAGATGTCTCGCGCTCGTGTACCTTGCCATGCCGGAGAGAGGCACTGATCTGAGCAGACTGAGTCGCCACATATACTGGGCCGCATGCGGTGGTGGTATATATCCGAAAGACGCCACAATCTGACATACTGCCCCGTGCTATTTATGTTACACCAGATGATCACAAACTGTCGTATGAGTTCATGTATTCTTGTAGAGAGATGCATGCAGTATAGGTGTACTTGCCCTTAGCACGCAGTAAAATTGATCACTGTTAATGGAGAATAAGTACATGCCTTCTTGTTGAGAAGAAATGAGCAATGCAGATGTAACTGCGTATTGTATGCTGTAGCACTCTCATGTTGTAAACAATTATTTGACTAGGTTGATGTAGAAAGAAAGAAACGAATGACTAGAGATACGCGAAATAAGTTTATTCGTTCCATCTTGTTTAAAACAAATTTCACATTTTAACAATTCAGCTAATAATACATTTTATTACAAGAGTATATCGCCCGCAAGTTGAATTACTTCAGTTAATATGTTTTGACAGAAAAAGAAGGTGCAGAAGCTGTATACAGTATTTACAGAACAATTTACCTGAGTATAGATAATATATACAAAATAGGTTTCATAGATTGACGCACTTTCTTTTTTTTCTTTTTTTTTTTTTAATCCAAGAGCTGTTATATGTTTTCAACGAGTTTTACAGTTTGGAAAACTTTTGAACTATAGTTTACTATGTTCAACACATGAAAATGAATATTTACAATTCGCCTGCGAGGCATATTGTACAAAAAATAAATAATCCTGATTTTGCAAGGTCAACAATAAGAAATGAACTACGCTAACATACACACATAGTGTGCAATCACTATACACAATATACAGTGTAATTCGTTGTACAGAATATCCACTCATACACTTGGTGTTACAGTATCCCTTTGGCTTCCCAGCAGCAAACTTTCTGAGTTGGTAGTGTAGACCGCCGCTTACATTTGCGTCCCGCGTTCGAAACCTGATTATTGTTCTTATCTATTTTATTTTAATATTTTTTTTTCAATTTTCTACCCATGTCCGTAGAATGTTAGTGCAAGAATATTTCTTATCAAGTTAGGGGATACAGGGGCGTTATATTAATTGTATATTGACAACTGTGTTTCACAATAAGTATCACACATTTATTTAAAATATATGTGTGTCTAGTATTTTTAGGAGTTACATTTTTTAAATTCTCATATTCTTATATTTTATTGTTGGATCAGTTCTTAATTTTTATATTTTATTCTTATGTTTATTCTTCAGGGAGACTTGGTTCATTCCGTTGGATTATACGATCATAGACACATTGGAAACATACAAATTCCTAACAGCATTACACGAAGGCAGTTTTGCCTCAGCGACGTTTCGTCGTATGAATCTCACTCGGGAAATAAACGTCGTTAAAACTGCTGTGGGTTTCACGCGTTGGGAATACTTTTGTTCTGTTGGCAGAAGAGCCAACACCGTGTTACTAGAGAAGGCCGAAATGCACGCGTTTTAGCTCACGCAGGCTGGCATGAGGAGGGAAGGACTATACTGACGTGAGATCTGGAACATGACAAGGAATTAGAATTCAGACATCGGACGTAGCTAGTTTGATACTTAACTTTAATCCATTAATGATGAACGTCGCTCTTGACGGTACATGATTCACTATTTTATCTGTTCAGATTATAGTAACTGAATATGGCGCCTTGCTAGGTCGTAGCAAATGACGTAGCTGAAGGCTATGCTAAACGGTCGTCTCTGCAAATGAGAGCGTCTGTAGTCAGTGAACCATCGCTAGCAAAGTCGGCTGTACAACTGGGGCGAGTGTTAGGAACTCTCTAGACTAGACCTGCCGTGTGGCGGCGCTCGGTCTGCAATCACTGATAGTGGCGACACGCGGGTCCGACGTATACTAACGGAACGCGGCCGATTTAAAGTCTACCACCTAGCAAGTGTGGTGTCTGGCGGTGACACCACAACTTTCACAGCAAATCACGCGTAACGTATCACTTTCCCGAAAACTGGCGCTTCCAGTTGATTATGAATGAAGTTGCACTGTAGAAATTTCACCGTAAACAATTTCAAGTAATTTTTCCGTTCATTTCTGGTCTTTTTTGCTTTTTCTCTTTATTTTTAATTCATTCACGAGGAATGTAATTAGTAAACGAATAAGGAGAGCATTATTTGAATATTCATTAGAAAATATTCGTGTCCTGATCTTCCACGGACACGGTAGACTAATGAGAAAACATAAAAGTAATAATCGGATTTCGAACAGTGGGCACGAGAGTCTGAAACCGCGACGCAAGCCACTGTGCCACCGCCTCGGTTGAATCATTTGCTCGCTAAAAGGCACAGAAATTATCTCCAAAATTTTGACAGTCGTTTTCTCAGAAACGGTCGAGTATCTACGGGTAAGCCGAGACACTGAGCCAAGTTTCTGCAAAATCAAAATATGGCACTTGTCCCTTGTTATCCTTGTCATAGTAGCTCTTGCACACAGCGTTCTGTGGATATGCCGCACACACACAGACCTCTAACTCTTGGCTGATGGGGATGTCAGAGCAATCAGCAAGCGTGAATGGGAGGGGGTCCGGCAGCTTTGTCCAATGTGCAGCGGATTGGTTGTTCGAAAACAGCACAGGAAGCTGCATTATGATTTTCGGATTACTTCACGATATGGCATTTGGCGGCCTGATGTATTTGCGGGAATACTCTTTACAATCGACGGGCAACTTTCGAGGAGAAGCTCCCCCGAGTAAGCGGTGAAGGTTTCAGATATTCTGCGGGGAACGTGTCGCTATTACGAGCCATTCCGCACAGTGAATCACGGGCTAAAGGGGCGGCTGACTGGGTGAGAGGTACTTGGCAGAGCTATTCCAAACACAGCGCCGCTCTCAGTCACCGCTCGCTTTCCAACGAGTCGCGAAGCATAAATATGCAAGTGCGTGCCCGCCTTACCCGGCTACCTCCGCTCCCCTCCACCTCTCGTTTTGCTTTTCTTTTTATGGCTCTTCGCCTTTCTTTTTATCCTCTCTCCCCGTGCAAGAAGTGCGGAAGATGATGTACTTGAAGCAGTTATCCAACGGGTGTCTCATAAATATCCAAAGGATCCCTGGAGCTCGTACGTGCGCGTGGTATCAACATACATTTGCATGTTCGCGTGCCTCCACTCGGCAGCCCTGTACACAGCAGGGGTAGTGTTTCGCTGCTTGTTGATTGTTCTCCGCTGGAGCACTCCACACTACGCAAACTTAAAGTATTTGTGTAGCATCGTAACGGAGGAAAAAAAACTATGTTAATAGTAAACTGCTGTCCATTAGAATTACTGGGTACAGTATAGTAAGAAGAATGACTCATTACATTTGTTGCTAATTTCTGTATATACAGCGCGCAAAATTTAGTACACAGAGCAGCAATCTCTGCCAGCAACGATGACATTAAACAGTCTGGACATAGAGCCGAATTGTGCACAGTTTGTTTAAATACGTCGTCTACGTGATAGAAGAAAATAATATTCAATTTAAAAAGTTATAGCTTCTTGTTTTAACACACTGGAAAATAACTAAATAATTTATGTTCGTAACTCCACAAAAAGAGTAAAGTTTCATTTTTCACTTGTCCAAATATATATTCCCTTTACTCATTATTTTGCAAGGCATAGAGAAAAACAGGTTATGTGAAAAGAAATTAGTTTTCGTGGCCGTCATCCGAAGCAAGTATATAAATATTCGTCCAATAAATTCAGATGCCTTTATCATGATGCAGTCTATTGTGTTTCTTCCAGACGCTTTTCGCCTTTTACATCAAGGCACCTTCAATGAATTTAATGTGGAGTAATACAGTTTTGTCTTTGTATGCGATACTTACAGATTATAAAACAGTTAGCTTCATAATTTTTACAGAAATAAATTGCTATTTACTGTACCCGCCCCCGGTAGCTGAGTGGTCAGCACGACAGAATGTCAGTCCCTAAGGGCCCGGGTTCGATTTCCGGCTGGGTCGGAGATTTTCTCCGCTCAGGGACTGGGCGTTGTGTTGTCCTCATCACCGTCATTTCCACCCCATCGACGCACAGGTCGCCGAAGTGGCGTCAAATAGAAAGACCTGCACCTGGCGAACGGTCTACCCGACGGGAGGCCCTAGCCACACGACATTATTATTACTATTTACTGTTATTTGGCCGTAAAAATAATTGTAAGTAGCAATTTATTTCTAGAATCAATGCGACAGACGACGAACCGTCAGACTTTCGGAAAAATATTACCCAAACAGATTCGAGGGCAGCAAGGGCAGATAGGTTGAACTCTCACACAGTCGGCTTGACATTTCATGCAGCCTAGCTGCTGACAAGAACAATATGCAGAAGAATATAAAAGAAAATTGAGGATCTACTAGATAACGCTCAGTTTGGCTTTAGGAGAGGTAAAGGCACCAGAGGGGCAGTTCTGACCTTGCGCTTGATAATGGAAGCAAGCCTGGAGAAGAATCATGATGCGCTGATAGGATTTGTCGAGTAAGATGTAGGGAAAGACGGGTGATACACAATATGTGTAAAACCAAAAGGCAGCAATAAAATTGGAAGACCAAGAACGAAGTGCTCGGATTAAAAAAGGTTTAAAGTAGGGATGTAGTATTTCGTCCCTTCTGTTCAAAATGTACATCGAAGAAGGAATGACTGAAAATAAAAACTTGAGAAATTCGGGATTTCCTTAAAGGATATCGTAGGTCGTTGTCTCACGTGTATTCTCCGGATAACTGAGACTTTCTCCTAGGTGGAGAGGCCTTCGTGAAAGTTTCGTCCAGTCTATATAAAGAAAGAGAACCGTACAAAAGGGGAAATTACGAATCCAGTGACCGCAATGAACGGTCGATTGTGTGCATATGAAGTGAGTTGGAAAAAGTAATATGCAGATATTTTTTCTATATCTATTTTGCGCGCGATTCAGGACCCACTGATATTTTACTGAGGTATAAAGCCATTCGGTAATAAAGTCACAATAATTTTGTTACTTTCCACGCGCATTATTAAAAAACAGTTGCAAGATGGTGTGGATCGTTAAAGGAAAAAGAGCCAGGTTAATTGAGATTGTGTTCTGGTCACCGCTGGCATGGAGGAAGACCTTTTTCCTGGATGTGTTCGAGTGGTGCCACTTCAGAATGGCCAAACTGACAAGATGACCACGCCTACTCGTCCGCACCGATTTCATTCAAATCTATGGCGTATGCAGGACTCGGCCACAAATGAGTCAGAAGTGTGTGCTCCAGATGGCCAAGCGTTTAGCATTCTGGTGCGGTTTGGGCGAGGCACGAACCATTGATGTTGGCGTAGTTTTCAGGCTCCGTTTGGCACAGCGGAAGGGGTACAGAACGGCCGTGGTGATGTGTCCCTTCTGCGGAAAATATTTTTTAATTTTTCAATTTTTACGTTACTTGTATTTCAAATAGACATATTGTATTTATTAGTATTTTCGTAAAAGGCATGAAATGGAGAGGCAGAGGGAACTTTAGGACTAAAAATAAATTTCCAGGAAGGGATTTTTAAGCTGCACACCAGAACTTCGTATACAAAAATTATTTTATCGTTCTGCAGTTGATAATTTTCACAAACTGGGTTGATATTCATCGTAACGTATTTTTCGTGTGTAGCTGCCGTGGGCTACTAGAGGGTCAACATGAAACTAACGGGATACTAAGTCCTGTACTCTTTATTTTTATCCCTTCTTGGAATGTTACGAGGGTGGTTTGAAAGGTTCTCGGAAACACCACGAGAGGTCAGCACTAGCGCAACGAGTTGTTCACCTGATATTCATTGAATTGTTGCCTGTAAACACGTGCCACGTCAGTGCTCTTGGAAGAGAACTGTGGCGGTGACGTGGCTCTGTTGTTGTTTCCGCGTAGTGATTTGTACAGATGGAAAAAATCGAGATTCGAGCAGTGATTGTGCTTCGTAAAGAAAGGTATGAGAGCAAAGGACATTCATGCCGAATTCCGGAATACACTGGGGGACTCTGCTCCTTCATATTCAAATATTGCCAAGTTAAAAAATGGATTTAAATTTTGTTGGGAGAGCTTAGATGATGATCCGCGCAATGATCGGGCAAAATGTGCCACTACTCAAGAAATCATTGCAAAAGTGCACAAAATGGGCACGGAGGATCGCTGATTGAAAGTGCGTGAAATCGCCCACGCTTGCCAGATGCCATCTGAAAGGGTATATCAAATGTAAATGACGAATTGGAAATGAAAAAATTATCTGTAAGGTGGGTGTCGCGACTCTTGACGCTGTGTCAAAAACATGTGTCGTCGCCATGGAAAAATTACACGAACTAAGGTATGAATTGCTGTCATGCCCACCTTATTCACCTGATATGGCACCATCAGACTTCCATCTCTTCCCAAAACTGAAAATTATTTTTGGTGGACGAAGATTCACTTCAAACGAAGAATTGATAGCCGGAGTTTATAACTGTTTTGCAAGCCTGGAGGAAACTCGTTTTCGAGGCAGTGGAACATCGTTGGACCCAGTGCATTTATCTACTAGGAGACTACACTGAAAAGTAAAAAAACGATTCAGTGATGTAAGTACTTTTTTTGTATTCCGTTCCGAGAACTTTTCAAACCACACTCGAATTTGCGGACACATCGTGGACGCTGTAGGTACAGTTCTTTCTTTGATATCATTTGCATTCCTAAATTTTATTTTACATTTCCTTTTCACCCCTTGTATGAAGGTACCAATCAGTACATTGTATTGAGCATTGTTTCGGTTTATTTGCAGTGTAAGCAGCGTAAAAATTGAAAATGAAAAAACTTTTCACATGGAGAGTCGACCCCACGACCCTTGTGTAGTGGTTCCTCCCGTAAGCGTACTACTTAAATCAGTTGTTCATGGCAGCTTTTAATACCAGCTGTCCAAACACCAATAACTCTGAATTATTTTGGGTTGCCAGTCTTACTGTAAAGCGTTCACCCCATGAGACCGGGTAATTATTCTAAACTGAAATCAGTGGCTCATCTCACAGTCGCGAAGACCCAGCGTCCGTTGATGAGGATCATCGAACCATGGAGAAACTACACGCAAGTCTAGCCTACCATCACACAAATATTATGGCTGACACTGAAAAAGGAATGACGGGGCATAAAGCATTTAATTCAGGTGGGAGACTAACTATTAAACGGATATGACAGTATAAATTCACATCCTTCAATATCTATCCTTTTACTCTCTGACAAGTAAGGTCTCCTCTAGGCCCGCCCGGTTGGCCGTGCGGTCTGACGCACGGCTTTCCGGGCGGGAAGCAGCGCCTGGTCCCCGGCACGAATTGTGTCGAGGTCCGGTGAACCGGCCACTCTGTGGATGGCTTTTAGGCGATTTTCCATCTGCCTCGGCGAATGCGTGCTGGTTCCCCTTATTCCGCCTTAGTTACACTATGTCGGCGTTTGCTGCGCAAATAAGTTCTCCACGTACGCGTACACCACCATTACTGTACCACGCAAACATAGGGGTTACACTCGGCAGGTGTGAGACGTTACCTGGGGAGTCCACCGGGGACCGAACCGCACAATAACCCTGGGTTCGGTGTGGGGCGGCGGAGGGGTGAAGTGGACTGCGGTAGTCGTCGTGGGGTTGTGGGCCACTGCGGCTGCGGCGGGGACGGAGCCTCTCCTGTCGTTTCCAGGTCCCCGGTTCACATACAATACAATACAAGGTCTCCTCTAGTGTCTGCATTTATATAATCTAATAAAAGCTCCTTCTTTACACTATGAGAGACATGGTTTGAACTAGCCACTGATATACCTTTAGACACTTCCAGTCCTTCCTGACAGTTAATGAAACCCCCAAACTACCGATCCTCCAGTTTTATACCGATCAGGATTATTTGCTGTGTCCTATCTTTGACAGTGACCGCTGCGCCTCTGCGTTCTCCACCGTTCCTTGCTAAACTGCCTTCTCGCCCTACGGGGTGCTTGCAAATGCTCGCGCCGCTGTTACCACTTCATCATCCGACTAGAGCCCCGTCTCCGGACTAACGCTCACGGCCTTCATGACTCTTTTCACTCGCGTACTCCGGTACATTACTCTTCGTGTCTCATTCGCCGTCTCATAAACAACCTCAGTGACGAACTGTTATTGGTCACTCCGCTCCTAGCTAGCCCCGTTGCCTTTCTTGCCCCTTCCAGATGAATTTACCGATACAAAGGTGACCTGGGCACCACAGCTGTTAACTGTCCACGGGAAAGCAACATTCGTCAACCGCATGGTTTTCAAAACAGCCTCTGAGTTCCCAAAGTCGCCATGGTGTCACAGCGGCTCCAAGGGTCGCAAGGCGTCTTGACAGACATTACCGATGTATTCCTCATGTAAAGCTAAAATTCATGTATTCCATGTATGAAGTGCTCAATCAGCATTTGATCTATATAATCTGTGTAAACATACATTAGCACAAACCATTTCAGATGACAGTACCTCGAGGTTGTACCGAGACCTTCTCATCTGAAATACGTAGAAATAGACCATTATTAAGCAATATGCTACTTAGACTATATTACTCATCCAAACACACCATATCACTTCCCTCTACATACTACAAATTATTTTCACCACGCTCACTGTATTACATTTTATTTTTTTATTTTTCTTTGACTTGCATTATATAAATTAATTCTCATCAACTAGGTAGTAACAAAGTATATGGAACCATTTTAACAATTGGTAAGCGTTCAATACGCTGTAGCCTCAGAGAAATCTTTGTATATTATGTTCTTTATATTATTGAAAAAACATTAACAACTGTATACCAATAAGATTGTAACAATGAGAAGTCTTTGCTATTAGATTCAGAAGCATCCAAACCACCTTACACTTCCAGGCGGTGGGGGTGACTCTGTACTATTAATGAAATAAATCAATAAGTAAATAAAATAAATTACCGATAACGCGCGCCCGCATCTCGTGGTCGTGCGGTAGCGTTCTCGCTTCCCACGCCCGGGTTCCCGGGTTCGATTCCCGGCGGGGTTAGGGATTTTCTCTGCCTCGTGATGGCTGGGTGTTGTGTGCTGTCCTTAGGTTAGTTAGGTTTAAGTAGTTCTAAGTTCTAGGGGACTGATGACCATAGATGTTAAGTCCCATAGTGCTCAGAGCCATTTGAACCGATAACGCGACAAATTCCCAGTGTCCAGCGTTCTCAGAGCTCTCGTCTCATCGGCCGACAGTCCCGATGTTGCCCTATCGGACTTCCACTTGTTCCCTGCATTGACAATCACACTCTAAGGGATTCACATCCAAATCTCTGAAGTGGAGCGGATTGTGCGGCAGTTGGTTGCATCGCAGATCGCAGGGAATTGAGTTTTATCGCAGTGGTTTCTTCAAACAGGTTGCACGCTCAGATTGCACACTACGACAAATGTCTCAATGTCGGTGGCGACTAGGTCGAAAAATAATGCAAGATGTATATTTCATGAAGCCATAGTGTATTTGATTTTGACAATAAAATTTCCGTGCGTTAAAGGATGACGAAACTTGCTTTCGGAAAGTCCAAGGTAAGAGACTGTCGACTGCTTTTGAAATAATAGACAGTTTACTTACTTTTTAGGATTCCGTACGTCAGCCGGTAAAATCTGAATCATGATAGAATCACTTTGTTGTCCGCCTGTGTGTCTGCCTGTCCGCCTGTTACAAACCCTCCATCTGATGAATGGCTTGGCGTATCAATCTGAAATTTGTCACTTACTGAGGCTTACGATTCCTTGGCGGTGTAAAAACTTAAAGCTTCTAAATCAGTGCAGTCAAAAGATGCAGCTATTTGTGTCACATATTTCGATACTCGCAAACTCACTCATTAAAACGTGTAGGATACTTCCCGATGACTTAGAATCATGAAATTTGGCAAAAAGCAAGGTTTCAGAGTACAAGTAATGGAAAAAAACAGAAATTGTTAATTTGCAATTATATCATACGAAATACCTTTAGGGTACATCATGTTCACCTAAAATCACGAAATTTGGCAAGTGGAAAGGTTTTACAGTACAGCCAAAGGATAAAATACGAAAAATGTAAATTTGTTGTTATATCACACGACAAAAATGTTTTTATCATTTGTTATCCGATTGATTGTGTGTTCGTCCGTCTGTTAAGACCCCCTTTTCTCAGGAATGTGTTTGCGTATCAAGCTTAAATTCATGTCACGTACTACGGTCTATGGTCTCTCCGCAGTACATTAAAAGTTAGCTTTGAAGTGACTGCAATCGAAAGACACATATTTTGATACTCGCAAACTCACTTATTAAAACTTGTAGGGTACTTTCCGTTGGTCTAGAATTACGAAATTTTGCGAGAAGCAGTGTTTTGCAATACAAGTAAAGGGAAAAAATCGGAAAACTATGAATTTGTAGTTACATCACACGAAAAAAGTTTCTTTTGTCATTTATTATCCAACGTCATACTTGAAATTAAAAGGTCCTCGAAAGTCCTGGAATCCCCGGGACGGATATCTTGCCAGTACCAGAGACGGAGGTTCGAGTCCTCCCTCGGGCATGGGTGTATGTGTTTGTCCTTGGGATAATATAGGTGAAGTAGTGCATAAGCTTAGGGACTGATGACCTTAGCAGTTAAGTCCCATAAGATTTCACACTCATTTGAACATTTTTTTATCAGTGACGATAACAGGGAAAAATTATCGACATTTCTATTCCTGGAATGAATGAACTGTCTATACACATAATTAGGTTTGTACGGAACCCTGAGTGCAGGGTCCTACTCATATCTGGCCAATTTTTTCCCATCTGTCTCGTTTTCATTCGATTGCCTCGTATACAATTATTTTGGTACACTTTAAATAGGATAAATACACTCCTGGAAATGGAAAAAAGAACACATTGACACCGGTGTGTCAGACCCACCATACTTGCTCCGGACACTGCGAGAGGGCTGTACAAGCAATGATCACACGCACGGCACAGCGGACACACCAGGAACCGCGGTGTTGGCCGTCGAATGGCGCTAGCTGCGCAGCATTTGTGCACCGCCGCCGTCAGTGTCAGCCAGTTTGCCGTGGCATACGGAGCTCCATCGCAGTCTTTAACACTGGTAGCATGCCGCGACAGCGTGGACGTGAACCGTATGTGCAGTTGACGGACTTTGAGCGAGGGCGTATAGTGGGCATGCGGGAGGCCGGGTGGACGTACCGCCAAATTGCTCAACACGTGGGGCATGAGGTCTCCACAGTATATCGATGTTGTCGCCAGTGGTCGGCGGAAGGTGCACGTGCCCGTCGACCTGGGACCGGACCGCAGCGACGCACGGATGCACGCCAAGACCGTAGGATCCTATGCAGTGCCGTAGGGGACCGCACCGCCACTTCCCAGCAAATTAGAGACACTGTTGCTCCTGGGGTATCGGCGAGGACCATTCGCAACCGTCTCCATGAAGCTGGGCTACGGTCCCGCACACCGTTAGGCCGTCTTCCGCTCACGCCCCAACATCGTGCAGCCCGCCTCCAGTGGTGCCGCGACAGGCGTGAATGGAGGGACGAATGGAGACGTGTCGTCTTCAGCGATGAGAGTCGCTTCTGCCTTGGTGCCAGTGATGGTCGTATGCGTGTTTGGCGCCGTGCAGGTGAGCGCCACAATCAGGACTGCATACGACCGAGGCACACAGGGCCAACACCCGGCATCATGGTGTGGGGAGCGATCTCCTACACTGGCCGTACACCACTGGTGATCGTCGAGGGGACACTGAATAGTGCACGGTACATCCAAACCGTCATCGAACCCATCGTTCTACCATTCCTAGACCGGCAAGGGAACTTGCTGTTCCAACAGGACAATGCACGTCCGCATGTATCCCGTGCCACCCAACGTGCTCTAGAAGGTGTAAGTTAACTACCCTGGCCAGCAAGATCTCCGGATCTGTCCCCCATTGAGCATGTTTGGGACTGGATGAAGCGTCGTCTCACGCGGTCTGCACGTCCAGCACGAACGCTGGTCCAACTGAGGCGCCAGGTGGAAATGGCATGGCAAGCCGTTCCACAGGACTACATCCAGCATCTCTACGATCGTCTCCATGGGAGAATAGCAGCCTGCATTGCTGCGAAAGGTGGATATACACTGTACTAGTGCCGACATTGTGCATGCTCTGTTGCCTGTGTCTATGAGCCTGTGGTTCTGTCAGTGTGATCATGTGATGTATCTGACCCCGGGAATGTGTCAATAAAGTTTCCCCTTCCTGGGACAATAAATTCACGGTGTTCTTATTTCAATTTCCAGGAGTGTATTTATTTATGTAAGTCTGCAGACTTTCGTGGCCGTTGTCACTGAAGTTAAAATCTTCTGGCTTATTAGGCCGCGTCATGTTTCTTCTAAAATGTTCGACATTTCGACCCCTCTGCTGGGATCTTCCTCAGGATCTTTTGGTGTCCACTACTGCTAGAACACTGTGAGAGACGAGTGTCGCGTCCACTTATAAAGGGGGAATTTTCTGGCGTTCGTGCTGGTGAAGTGATAGTATTGTTTAAATTTATCTATTTATTTATTCGCCTCTTTCCTCTTTCCCAAGTATCTGTATCTATTGGTGAGAAATTTGGATGTCATCCGTGTCTGGTCCACGATGTGACCTTCATCGCGCACTACCATATGGTGTCGTAGTTATAACGCGGTTTTCGAAGTAGTGGAGGAAGCTAAGCCCCACGTGCACGTGGAGACCCGTCAGCACCTGACACCACCGCTGGCACTCGTCATAATAGCGAGACGCGGTGGCGGGGGTGGGGGGGGGGGGGAGGGGACGTAATTCCGCTGGCGCCAGCAGCGCGCTCGGGGCTCGGCGGTGGCGCGGACACGTTCCCGACCGGCCCTGATGCCAGCCAATTACTGGCCAGTAATTGCGTCAGCGCCACTGACGGTGGCGGCGGCGGCGCCGGCGTCGCCGGAAGCGAGCGTCGCGTCGCCCGCCCCCGCAGCCTCCGTCCGGCGCCGCGGCGGCGTCAGCGCCCCGCCGCGGGGTACACTGGCGCCAGTGCGTCTGACCGCCGTACCGCTGTGTACGAGGGCTGTTCAAAAAGCATCCGACATTTATTTATAAAGTCAATCATTATTCAGACAGAATTGTTTGACATTCTAGTCCACAACAGCGTTTATGGCGTATGGGCCGGGAATGCTCAGTAGAGAGGTGCGCAGCTAGCCAATCAGCGCTCAGTCTGTTTCCGCGTTCTGTGCTGCGTAAACTTATTTCTCTGTGTTCTGTGAGTTTTCTACACCTAGAAGGTGCCAAGTTCAAAAATGGTTCAAATGGCTCTGAGCACAAGGGGCCTTAACATCTGAGGTCATCAGTGCCCCAGATTTAGAAGTACACTACTGGCCATTAGAATTGCTACACCAAGAAGAAATGCAGATGATAAACGGGTATTTATTGGACAAATATATTATACTAGAACTGACATATGATTACATTTTCACGCAATTTGGGTGCATAGTTCCTAAGAAATCAGTACCCAGGACAACCACCTCTAGCCGCAATAACGGCCTTGATATGCCTGGGCAATGAGTCAAACAGAGCTTGGATGGGGTGTGCAGGTACAGCTCCCCATGCAGCTTCAACACGATACCACAATTCATCAAGAGTAGTGACTGGTGTATTGTGACGAGCCAGTTGCACGGCCACCATTGACCAGACGTTTTCAGTTTGTGAGAGATCTTTACAATGTGCTGGCCAGGGCGGCAGTCAAAAATTTTCTGTATCCAGAAAGACCCGTACAGGACCTGCAACATGCGGTCGGGCATTATCCTGCTGAAATGTGGGGTTTCGCAGGGATCGAATGAAGGGTAGAGCCACGGGTCGTAACACATCTGAAATGTAACGTCTACTGTTCAAAGTGCCGTCAATGCGAACAAGAGGTGACCGAGACGTGTAACCAATGGCACCCCATACCATCACGCCGGGTGATACGCCAGTATGGCGATGACGAATACACGCTTCCAGTGTGAGTTCACCGCGATGTCTCCAAACACGGATGCGACCATCATGATGCTGTAAACAGAACCTGAATTAATCCAAAAAAATGACATTTTGCCATTCGTGCACCCAGTTTCGTCGTCGATTACACCATCACAGGCGCTCCTGTCTGTGATGCGGCGTCAAGGGTAACCGCAGCCATGGTCTCCGAGCTGATAGTCCATGCTGCTGCAAACGTTGTCGAACTGTTCGTGCAGATGGTTGTTTTCTTGCAAACATCCCCATCTGTTGACTCAGTGATTGAGACGTGACTGTACGATCCGTTACAGGCATGCGGATAAGATGATAGTCATCTCGATTGCTAGTGATATGAGGCTACTGGGATCCAGTTCGGCGTTCCGTATTACCCTCCTGAACCCACCGATTCCATATTCTGCTAACAGTCATTGGATCTCGACGAAGGCGAGCGGCAGTGTCGCGATACGATAAACCGCAATCGCGATAGGCTACAATCCGACCTTTATCAAAGTCGGAAACGTGATGGTACGCATTTCTCCTCCTTACACGGGGCATCACAACAACGTTTCACCAGGCAACGCCGGTCAACTGCTGTTTGTGTATGACAAGTCGGTTGGAAACATTGCTCATGTCAGTACGTTGTAGGTGTCGGCACCGGCGCCAACCTTGTGTGAATGCTCTGAAAAGCTAATGATTTGCATATCACAGCATCTTCTTCCTGTCGGTTAAATTTCGCGTCTGTACCATGTCATCTTCGTGGTGTACCAATTTTAATGGCCAGTAGTGTACTTACACTTAACTAACCTAAGGCCATCACACTCATCCATGGCCGAGGCAGGATTCGAACCTGCGACCGTAGAAGCAGCGCAGTTCCGGACTGAAGCGCCTAGAACCGCTCGGTCACAGCGGCCAGCCAAGGCGCCAAGTGTTTCACAAACAGGCAAGGGACCTTATTAAAGTGCTCTCTTTCTTCAAACAGGCAGATTCAGGCAAACCGGCCTGCGGTGTTGCCAGGGTGCAGGAAAGTAACGTAGTTGGTGTCTATGCACTTTCAGCCGACTTGACACGCAGCATTCCTTGTGACCTATGCGGCTAGTGACCATTAACGCTTCTACACATCTCTCCCAGCGCTGATACCGCTGTTGGAAGGGTCGCTGGTAAACCACTTGTGGTATGGTCCGCGGCTGCTCCGTCGGATTATCCATAACGTCTTCCCTGCTTGGTCCCTTTCAGACACTCTTTCAGTTTAGGAAGGAGCGAGAAGTCACTCGGCGGTAGGCTCTGCGGAGAGGGAGGCTGACAAATCATAGCCGCGTTGTGTGACAAAAACCTCTGAATTAATTGAGAACGATGAGCAGGTGCGTTGATGTGGTGAAGATGCCAACTGCCCTCCTATCACTAGTCCGGCTGTTTGCGTCTCACTGCTGTATCAAGGCGGCGCAGATCTTCTTGGTAGTATTCATCATTTACATTAGTGCCTTCTGTGGCATATTCGTGATGGACCACGTTATGGAATAAAAAAGACGGTCAGCATGATTTTCACAGTCCTGCAGACGTGCCTCGCCGGTTTGGGTTTCGGGGACGATGGATTCTTCCATTGCAATGACTGGAACTTTGTTTCTGGGCGTGCAATTGAACCTAGGACTCATCGCCAGTGATCACTGTGTTAAGCATGCTGGGATTTCTATCCACAGTAACCAGCATGTCCTGTGCGATTTCCAAACGAAGTTGCTTCTTCTCAGTTGTTAGCAAGTGTGTACAAATTTTGCCAAGATCCTCCTGGCGTCCAAATGTTCCGCTAAAATGGAATGAGTGGATCCAATTCTAATTTTCACCGAGTCTGCAAGTTCTCTGGTCGTGATTAGTCTATCCTGCAACACCAGGATCCTTAAGTGATCAACAGCTACTTCATTTGCGCATGTTGAGGTCCTATGTCAACGTACTTCAGTCTTCACTGATGAGCAGCCATCTTGGAAGTGGTGTACCATTCTTTTATCTGTGTAATACCCATTGATTCGTCCCTAAACACTTGTTTCATCTTGCAGTGTTTCAGCTTGAGAAGCACCAAGCTTAAAACGCGTGTTCACTTGTCAACTTCTAGTCAGCGACTGGTTGTTTCCGCAGTCCAGAGTTGCCAGGTTTTTCCGTTTCTCTGTAGCAAGTTGCTGAACAAAAAATAGTTTAATTATCGCCATATTTCTATCAATAAATATCGCCATTTTTAATCAGTTAACTAACTTTTGCTGGTTCTAAATCAAATTGTCCTGTAACTCGACAGCGACTGTCCTGAAATACGTTCAGTGAGCTGGCTGGTTGTTCCAGCACGTTCGCATTCACATATGTCAGGCTGCACAAAGAAATATTTCCCGAATCCATATGTTACGTAAATATCTATGAATGGTAAATCTTTAAAATTCACCTTTGGTGCTTGTCACAGACCTATCTTATGACTGAAATACAGGAGTTTCTTAAAATGATTCAAGATTGTGGACAATCTTTAGGAGTTGGTAAATAAATATCGTAACATATTTCTTTGCTCTGATCTGCTGTTGAAGCAACTTACTTGTCGAGCTTAATTTTTGACAACACACGATAACGTACTGACCTTAGGTCAATATCATTTTTTTAGGTGTGCTAGATCGTTATGAAAAGAAGCTGTTGTTCCTTGCATACCATTTTGCACATGTTTGAAGACCATTCTAATGTAGCTAGCAACATGATCAACATTTTGACGACATAATAGACAAGCCTAATTTCGACATTTGTGTGCTGAAAAATTAGATTGATTTCATTTATCTCAGAAAGAATGGGTTTCAAAACTGTTAAATATGCATAGTTGATACCATCTTTCAAAATCTGATTTAGTGTCCTTAACATAAATAGTTTTTCTTTGTGTACCACATTATGAAAATGCAGTTTTAGTGCAAGTAAGAAGGGCGTACCATTGTTTTGCTAGTAGAGTGTCACGTTTTGTTGCATCATGATGTAATGCAACATCAGCCATGAGAAACAGGGCAGTTATCATATGTTTAGCCGGTATCATAAACAATGATATCCTATATCACAAGAAGGACTGCTTTACTTTCGTTTCATTTGCGTTCAAGTAAAAGAAAATAGCCAGTAAGTCGCGAAATAATTCTTTTAGCAGCCAAATTTAAATGCTGATCGCCAGAACGTTACTCTGGTTAATACACTGAAAAAAGAAAAGATATCCCGGCAAACGTAGTGAAAAAAATCAGGCATGGACATTACGTTTGGTTTCAACAATAAAAAATAAGGTTGGATACTTTTTGAACAGCCACCTTAACTGTCATCTTTTCATCTGTTTTTTCTCTCTCTCTCTCTCTGTCACCTTATGTTAAAGCTACTAACAGTAATAAGGCGGAGCGTTGCGGGACAGACGGTGTGGGTGGAGATTCCTGATTCTGTTCCAGATGTACAAGTTGTCACCTGATCGCTTCAAGGTTCAGTGTAACAGCACAATATATACTGGCCTCAATGGGTAGAGGCTGAGACCACGTCTCTAGGCTAAGGGCTGAAACTGAGAAAGAGGTGTAGCAGCATATGTACACTTCTCTAGGCCCCTCGAGTGAATGTAGCATTACGACATAAACATAAAAATGTGATATGATAATAATGGTAAATAAATGGTAAATAATTTTTCTGATGTCAAGAACATATGTAGCTGATCACAGAGGATTTAACGTATTAACGTAGGTTTATCTTACAGTGTATTTTGAATTTAGGCATAATGTACTGTACTAATACATTAACATAATACGATAAGAAACACTACCATAGGTGGATAGTATCTTTATTTTGTTGAGCATATAATGGAGGGTGGGTAGGAAGCTCCATCACCCCTTAACGCCTGTTTAGTATCAATTGTTGGGATTCATATTTACATGTTTTGTAGTCCCAGTCGATTTTTAATTTGTAGCCGTGACAGTTGTGAGCGCTCATAGCTACACTGTTGATAGGAGGAGGAGGAGGAGATACGCAACGTCCCGCCGATATCGAGATCATTAGAGATGGATCACAAACTCGGATTAGGCAAGGCTGTGGAGGGAAATCGGCCATGCCCTTTCCAAAAAAAAAAAAACAATCCCGGCGTTTGCCTGAAGCGATTTAGGGAAATGACGGAAAACCCAATTCTGGGTGGCCGGATGCGGGTTTGAACCGTCGTCCTCCCGAGTCCAGCGGCCTAACGACTGCGGTATCTTCTCCGTTACACTATTGAGGAGCGCTTAGTAGTGTCTGGTTAGCCGAAGGACAACACACAGGGCAGACAATGAGATTATGGTAGCATTCCAGGAAAGATTTAATAAGGCTCCAGAGCGTAAGGCAGCACTGGTTTGGGGAAAGACGCGCTTCTGCTTGTGACAGTGTTGAAGACAGGCCGCGGAGTGGAAGGTAGAAGACACGAGAAGAAACATATCCGGGAGTCTCTGTTTCGATTGAACAGTCTTCTTTGAAGTCGACATTTAAACGTGCTTCGGATCTCAGTGTACCAACAACAACAACAACAACGCGATTTCATATGAAAAAAACGTCAGACCTTTCCGACTGACATTGTAAACTGAATGACCGGAATGACCGCGTTTTAGCGTGCCTCGCTTTGTTATCTCAGTTTCCAAATGCAGTGAACAATACAGAGATAACGATTTGAGATTAATATGCCATTTACCGCAATTCAGGTGCTAGAAATATTGTCGTTTGGGCCAACGAAAATCCTCATAGCACAATCGAGTTAGAAAGGAAACTGCCTCACATGATGATATGGGCAGCGATGACGTCACAACAGCCGCTTTGACTGTACTTTTTTTCAATGGACTGTGAGTGGGGCAAATTATTTACACATGTTATCCTCAGCTTCTGGAGGGGGGGGGGGAGGGGAGAGATAGCCTCACGGAACGCATAAGGTTGCAACAGGACGGAGCGCATCCTCAGTATGCTCCTGAAGTGCGCGAGTTTCTAAATGAACATTTTCCAGGACGGTGGATAGGTCGTGGGTCATCAGCAACATCAGTTCCTCTGAAATGGCCACCGAGAAGTGCTGACCTCACCATATCTGCCAATCCGTTATGGAGAGTCATTAAGGCGCACATATCTGCGAGCCATTATGCTACCAACGAAGAACTGCTCAATGCAGTTGAAGATAGATTTCACACTATAACACCAACATGCTCAAGAGATGTCAAGAAGAACATGGAAGCATAAGGAAATGTGCCTATAGGATGATGGGAAACATACTGATGTATGGGACACTTACTAAGTAACTACGATACTTCCCTGCCTCTATTATTGTAAATTACGATGCAACGTTTCTTCGGACATGGATGAATATTTTTGCCGTACCGGGACCCGAACCCGGGTTTCTCGCTTATCGCGAGCGGTCACCTTACCATTAAGCCATCTGAGCACGACTCACGGCTACACTCAAAACTTCCATATGTCGTCAACCATGTGTCCACAACCTCCACTCGCATATGCATTAAGTGTATTCCCGTCCAGCAGGGACAAAAAAATGGTTCAAATGGCTCTGAGCACTATGGGACTCAACTACTGAGGTCATTAGTCCCCTAGAACTTAGAACTAGTTAAACCTAACTAACCTAAGGACATCACAAACATCCATGGCCGAGGCAGGATTCGAACCTGCGACCGTAGCGGTCTTGCGGTTCCAGACTGCAGCGCCTTTAACCGCACGGCCACTTCGGCCGGCCCAGCAGGGACATTTTACTTGAAAATCGCTTACTCGGTGTCGGCGGATAAATATGATATTGCACTGACTGTGTTATTCTAATTTACGATGCAATCGACTTTCAAGTAAAATGTCCCCCCCCTGTACAGGAATATACGTACAGCTTGGGGACGCAAGGTTGAAGACATATGGGAGTTCGTGTGTGGCCATGAGTCATGCAGGGATAGCCTAATGGTAAGGCAACCGCTCCCGATAAGCGGGAAATCTGGGTTCGTGCTCTGGTCATTGTTGTCATTCCATTATAGTGCTGATGCAAGTGCGAGTATATTTCATGTGCTTAGTACGTAAATTAATTCTTGTGCTAAAACAAAGCAAATAAATTAGCATTCGGTACTAGGGGCTACGGGGATTTTTCTCCAGTCCTATAGATGTTACACGACCTTCGAGTGTGCTTACAAAGATCAAAATTCAATCTCGTCTATTAAATAAATAATGTTAGTAACAGTATGATTTAATTAAATTAAATTAAATTTGAGGTACGTTTTCTTTTCATAGCAGGACACCTTTGGTTGTGATCTGCCCCTCTGCCAACAGCACAGCGGTGCGTCAGCTATATTCTACGCCCCGTTTTGTTACCCTTCATGGCGAGCCATCCTGGGCTTACATTTCAGCAAGATAATGCCCGCCCGCACTCTTGTGAGATTTCCTACTGCTTTTCTTCGTGCTTGTCAAACCTTCCCTTGGCCAAATGGGTCGACGGGTCTCTTCACAATTGAGAACCTATGGAGCTTTATGAGTAGGGTCCTGCAACTGTCTCGGGACTGACGATCTAGGGCACCAACTGTACTGAATTTGGCACGACATCCATCAGGAGAACATCCAGTAACTCCGTTAATCAGTGCCAACTCGAATAACTGATTGCACAGGGGCTAGAGTTGGACCAACGCGTTATTGACTTGCTCAGTTAGTGAAGCTCTATCTCTTCGATAATTCATACACTATTTATGAAATTGTAATTATTTGTTTGTCTGTATGTACACCACGTCTTCTGATTTCCGTCCAGTTTGGGTAGTTGCTACACTACGTGATCAGAAGTATCCGGACAACTAAATGAAACTGACTTACAAGTTCGTGGCGCCCTCGATCGGTAATGCTGGAATTCAGTATGGTGTCGGCCCACCTTGATGACAGCTTCCACTCTCGCAAGCATACGTTCAGACAGGTGCTGGAAGATTTCCTGGGGAATGGCAGCCCATTGTGCACGGAGTGCTGCACTGAGGAGAGGTATCGATGTCGGTCGGTGAGACCTGGCACGAAGTTGGCGTTCCAAAGTATCCCAAAGGTGTTGTGTAGGATTCAAGTCAGGGCTTTGTGCAGGCGAGTCCATTACAGGGATGTTATTGCCGTGCAACCACTACGCCACAGGCCGTGCGTTATGAACAGGTGCCCGATCGTGTTGAAGGATGCAATCGCCATCCCCGAAATGCTCTTCAACAGTGGGAAGCAAGAAGCCGCTTAAAACATCAGTGTAGGCCAGCTGTGATAGTGCCACGCAAAACAACAAGAGGTGCAAGCCTCCTCCATAAAAAACACGACCAGACCATAACACCACCGCCTCGAAATTTTCCTGTTGGCACTACACACGCTGGCAGATGTCGTTCACCTGGCATTCGCCATACCCACACCCTGCCATCGGATCGCCACATTGTGTACCGTGATTCGTCACTACACACAACTTTTTTCTACTGTTCAATCGTCCAGTGTTTACGCTCCTTACACCAAGCGAGGCGTCGTTAAGCATTTACCGGCGTGATGTGTGGCTTATGAGCAGCCGCTCGGCCATGAAATCCAAGTTTTCTCACCTCCCGCCTAACTGTCATACTACTTGAAGCGGATCCTGATGCAGTTTGGAATTCCTGTGTGATTGACTGGATAAATGTCTGCCTATTACACATTACGACCCTCTTCAACTGTTGGTGGGCCGGCCGGAGTGGCCGTGCGGTTCTAGGCGCTAGTCTGGAACCGAGCGACCGCTCCGGTCGCAAGTTCGAATCCTGCCTCGGGCATGGATGTGTGTGATGTCCTTAGGTTAGTTAGGTTTAAGTAGTTCTAGGCGACTGTTGAACCAATTGTTGGCGGTCTCTGTCAGTCAACAGAAGAGGTCAGCCTGTACGCTTTTGTGCTGTACGTGTCCCTTCACGTTTCCACGTCACTATCACATCCGAAACAGTGGACCAAGGGATGTTTAGGAGTGCGGAAATCTCGTGTACAGACTTGTGACACAAGTGACATCCAATCAGCTGACCACGTTCGAAGTCCGTGAGTTCCGCGGAGCGCCCCATTCTACTCTCTCACATTGTCTAATAACCACTAAGGTCGGCGATATGGAGTACCTGGCAGTAGTGGCAGCACAATGCACCTAATTTGAAAGACATATGTTTTTGGGGGTGTCCAGATACTTTTGGTCATATAGTGTATGTGATGCGTCGTTTTTTTTGCGTTATATAGAAATGTAATTCAACAGGATGAAGAAGCGAAGAACGAAACAAAAACAGATGAATGATGGTTCAAATGGCTCTGAGCAATATGGGACTCAACTGCCGAGGTCATTAGTCCCCTAGAACTTAGAACTAGTTAAACCCAACTAACCTAAGGACATCACAAACATCCATGCCCGAGGCAGGATTCGAACCTGCGACCGTAGCGGTCTTGCGGTTCCAGACTGCAGCGCCTTTAACCGCACGGCCACTTCGGCCGGCCAGATGGATGAATTTAGTCTTGTACCCAGACTAAAAGGCGAAGCCTAAGAGCCTCTCGTAGCTGCAGAAGAAGGAGAAAAAGAGGAAATACAAAAAAGTCTTACAAGTTTGGCTACGTAGTTTTTCGCGCCGGAGTCCGTGCATAAAAATGTTTCGAATTTCCTGATTTGACGCGGCAAGTGAACCAAGATTTTTATAACAAGTCTTATGAGTTGTTTAGTCCAGTAATCACGATAGTTTATGACGGAGGTACTCGTTCATGACTTGTTATTTCCAGCATTGCGCGAAATCCTCTTCATTAAAAAGAACTGAACCACGTGCCTCAGTCCAGCGAGCATTCCACGGCAGGTCCGCAGTCGCTCGTCACACGCGCTAACCCCTCCCACCCATTCGCAGACCGTGGTGTATTGTGCTTAGCGGGCCACATTTTGTGGCGTTATTAGATATCTGCTGCCACGGCGGGCACGAGCGAAAAAAAAGAGGGAAAGGAAAAAAAGAAGCACGCGCGCTGGGCGCAGGGAAAAAGAATGGGGTTGGAGGTGATGGGTAGTGTGGCTGGCCAGGTAGGGCGCAGCTATTGTCATCGAGCCCAACAACAGTATTTCAATGAGAAGGGAGGCGCGCTGTCGTGTGATAAAAAAAAAAAAAGAAAAAAAAAGAAAAGCACCGCTGAGGGGAGTTTGTTTGGCCTGCGTGTGTGCGCTGGGGCCTAAAATAGATTAACGCTATCTCAGCACACGAGGGCGGCGCTGCGGCGGAACTGAAACGACCGACTGACAAATTCAGTGCGGGCGCAGCTGCGCCGGCGCACGTGTGGAGTTGTCGAGAGTGAAACGGTCCGGACCCTGTCGCCGTGCTAAACGGGAGACCGCTGTCTGCCCACACCAGCGACCTGGACTGTCGAAAGTGCCCGTCTCTCGGAGACTGTATGAGGGCACTTTTTAATGGTGAGTAAATTAAATTTTCCGCCTCCCCCATCCCCTTGCTTTCTCACCCTCTTTCTAGTTGTAAAACGGGGCCACTGTAACTGATTCATTCGTTCTTATATTTCTAATTTTCCAAAACATTACGTGTACAAATGTGATGTATGCACGAATAGAACCGTAAACTCACCACTCCGCCTTGTGACCAGCAGTTGGCGTTACGAGTGCGGTGCCTTGACAAAATGGCGACAAAATAAGAAAGGAGTCTTTGTGTGTTGGAATACGCGGGATATCAATCTTTTTCAACAGTGCAACGTGCGCCGCGCGGGGTAGCCGCGCGGACTAGGGCGCCTTGTCACGGTCCTTGTGGCCCCCCCCGTCGGAGATTCGAGCCCTCCCTCGGGCATGCCTATGAGTGTTGTCCATACCGTAAGTTAGCTTAATCTAGATTAAGTAGTGTGTAGGCTTATGGACCGATGACCTCTGCAGTTTGCTACCACCATAAGACCTTACCACCAGTGCAACGTGCATTCAGAAGGAATTATGGGAAAGAACCGCCGTGTAAACGGAGCGCTGTGCTTTGGCGTCGACAGTTTAGGGACAGTGGTTGTCTGTGTACCACATGCAACTGTGGAGAGGGTGAGGGTAGGTTCGTACGCAGCCCAAAAAAATCAACGGGCCGCAAAAGCCACGAACATGGAACACGGCAGCAAACTGTGTGGAAGGTTTTGCAATGGCTGCTACATCTGGAAAGCTACCATCTGCAGCTCTTGCAATAATTAAAACCGGAAGATAATGGCCGATGCCTTCGATTTAGCGTGATAATGCTGGAAGCTCTTTGAGAATTAACATCTCGTCTCCAAGCTGGTATTCAGCGGTGAAGCAACCTTCTATTTATATATATATATATAGGTTATTCGTCTCAATTTGAGAGTCTAGAGCACTGAAAATCCTCATGAAATTGTGGCGCATTAACGATATTCGTCATAGGTTAATGTTTACTGTACAGTGTCATAGATGAAGCCGTATGGGACGTTTTTCTTTTGTGAGAAGACCACGACGTGTACGTCTTACTTTGATATGTTGCAGTTGTGTTTTTTTCGACAACTGACCGCTGATTCCAATAGTTTCGCCGGCCAGGGTGGCCGAGCGGTTCTAGGCGCTACAGTCTGGAACAGCGCGACCGCTACGGACGCAGGTTCGAATCCTGCCTCGGGCATGGATGTGTGTGATGTCCTTAGGTTAGTTAGGTTTAAGTAGTTCTAAGTTCTAGGGGACTGATGACGTTAGAAGTTAAGTCCCATAGTGCTCAGAGCCAATAGTTTCATGTTCCAACTTGAAGGGACACCCCGTCATTGGAGCGCCGCTGTCTGTCGCTACCT
Source organism: Schistocerca piceifrons (assembly GCF_021461385.2). Lineage (NCBI taxonomy): Eukaryota > Metazoa > Arthropoda > Insecta > Orthoptera > Acrididae > Schistocerca > Schistocerca piceifrons. The sequence goes on along the minus strand of NC_060143.1, from coordinate 400,027,940 downwards.
GAGCGACGAACTTCCGCAGTTCGTAGTGGTGAAGATGATGTGACCCTGTTCCCGTGGCCGCTCAGGTCGCCTGATCTAACGCCTTGTGACTTTTTCCTCTGGGCGCATGTTGGACCCCGTTTACCCCCACTATTAAGAACACTCCAACAGGTCAAAGAGGGCGTCAGTGCTGCTGGATCACCTTCGACAGGATTTTCCTACATAAGGAACGGGACGAACTTGACTACAGCTTGGACGAGCTTCGTGTGACCAGAGGTGCATTAATAGAACATTTGTAGGACGCAAAATACGAACTTGGTGAGTTTACGGTTCTATTCATGCATCAGTCAATTTGTACATGGAAAATGTAGAGCTCTGAAAACGATTGGATCATTTAAAAGTAGCCATGAATATCTTCTCCAAGTTCTGCGAGAACGAATTTTCTTGGTGAAGTACGGTTTGGTGAAATGTTTGATCGGAGTGAAAGCAAAGATCCCCTAGAAATTACACTGTGGATTTTTTGTACGAGTTTTCTTAGCGAAACGAAGATTTGAAAATAAAAAAATAGGGGATCAAATTGACGAGCATGAGGTCCAGTTTTGCCAAAATAAACTTTAACTGCTTGAAAGTAATCAGGATAATCAAGAAAAACTTAATTAGTAATTTGAGGGAAAATTGCTACCTATATATATTTCTACCCATATAAATGAAGTATAAAAAAGTGCATCCCAGCTATTTTGCGCGTAAATGGTTACATTGGTGTTATGTTTAACTTTAGAAAAGCATGGAAAATTAAAGAATACCCAAATGTTTTATGAAGTGATTTGTCTAACATGATTAGAAAAACATTGGACACGCCTTTGAATGATGCTAGAAATTCTGGGTAGCAAATGAAGTGCCGATTATGAATTAAAGTTCAATATTTACCTTAGAATTTTAAAGAATAATAGAAAATATTTTTCTGGTGCAGTATGCTTTTTGTGAGACGCTGAAGTTAAACAATGAACCTTATATTCTCTGTCAGTATCTCATTTGCTGTGCATGATTACGTGTAACATTCAAAGGCATGTCAAACGTTTCTCGTATCTTTTATATTACTTAATTTTAGACAGGTCATTTCACAAAATATCTGGGAGTATTTTTCAGTTTCCCCATGTTACCGCTCTTTAGCCATTGATTTTACCGAATGGGGAAGTTCAGATTAAAATAACAAACAATTTATGAAATTGCTATGGTGTTTATGAAAAGAACGATGGAGGTGTTAAAAAAATGGTTCAAATGGCTCTGAGCTCTATAGGACTTAACTTCTGAGGTCATCAGTCGCCTAGAACTTAGAACTACTTAAACCTAACTAACCTAAGGACATCATACACATCCATGCCCGAGGCAGGATTCGAACCTGCGTCCGTAGAGGTCGCGCGCTTCCAGACTGTAGCGCCTAGAACCGCTCGGCCACCCAGGCCAGGACGGTGGTGTTATGTAAATCGAAATGAGGACAACGTGATGTGGGCTCCTGGCAATTGAAGACAAGGACGTAGGAGGAGTTGAGGAAGCTGTCAGAAGGAAGAGGATGAGAGATCTCTCTGTGTGGAAGGGAACTGATACTTGGATGCAGGTATTAGGATACGAGTGAGATGCTTGTTGGGCAACGAAAGGTTGGGTTGGGAATTTTCACTTCGGTTGAGGTGGATAGGTCAGGTTACGCTTGAAAGTGAGGGTAGATATGAGGGTTGAGCTCACGTTCTGAGTGGGGAAGGCGATTAAAATTTCTATGGGAATATTGGAGTGCATGGAGTAGGAGGGACAGTGAGATTGTTTGACAGAGGCATCGCTGCAGGCCATGGTTCTCAAGGATTGGGGAGACTATGAGATGTTGGAACTCAAGTTATGGGAGATGTAGGAGAAGCGTAGGTGTTCCAAGTGTTCTTGGAGATGTAAAAATTTGATTAAGTAGTAAAGATGATCGGCGGGGAAGGGTACACGGATGCAGGAGGAAAGCCGGAGTACACTGCACTGTGGAGTTTGGAGGGATTGTTTTTTCTTAAGGAAGGGAGTAGTACATGAAACATTGACTTAGGGAAGAATGAGAATGGATGAGGGTCTTCTGCGTATGGAGAATGATAGGAGGATGTAGTCCACAAGTTGTGGCTGTTAGTAATTTAATTCTAGTGTTGTTTTTTTAGTAGGTGACGATTCCACGTTACTTTCGGATCGACTATTAGTCCAAGGTATTTTAGTATTTAGTAAGAATGTCTGGACGGTCCGGTTGTGGATTGTGATGTTAAAGGTCTTATAGATGGAAAGCTCTTGTGGTTTTTACTGCGATTGTTGCATGGGTTTCTGTAGAACTGATGAAGAGAGAGCACTGTTGTGAAATTGTGAAGGTGTTTTTAAAGGGATTGTTGGCACGATAAAGACGGCGTCATCAGCTTATTGGAGCAGTTACGGAGAAGGTGACATTGGCTGTGTACAGGAGATAAAGGAGCGGTTGCCCTGGGTACTTACGTTGTTGGATGAAAAATACGGGATGGGTTGTATTTATTGTTACATGAGATACCGGTTAGTGACGAAGGAAGCAGTTAGGTGGATGTAGTAGATTAGAAGTGTGTACAAGCGGCATTTGCACAGGAGACCTAAATTTCGCATTTAGTCGTCGGATTTCTCAGTATCTGGGAAAAGGAAGAGGGAGAGTCGACGCTTGTAGTACTGCTGATATAGGAAGTGTACAGGTTGCTGGAATTGAACGTCCGTGGAGAAATTGGGACGGAAGCCACATTGGGTCATGGAAAGAGGGAGGTGCTGTTGAAGGTGTTTATTGAGGCGTTGGGTGAGCAAGGACATACAGGGGGATAGGCAAAATAAAGTGAATAGTGGTAGTAATGGGATGGTTGTGTTTGACGGTCAACACGAGTAAGGCACGTGTCGCGCTGCACTAAGCACGTTCAGTACGGACTAGACATCAGTGCAGGTTCCTTACGAGTAGTGGAGACCTCGTATTTGTATTCAGAGGCCGAGGTCGAAGTGCAGTGAAAGACCTAACAGAATTCCAAAGAGGGCAGATTGTGGGGGTCCGATTCGTTGGAGTATCAGTAACCAAGACAGCCAACTTATTGAATGTTTGGAGAGTAACTGTTTCAACAGTGGAGCTAGCCTACACAAAACATGGAAAGAAATCATCGTGTAAACGTAATAGTGAGCGCGAATCAAAACTAAATGACAGAGGTCGTCATGCGTTAACACTAATTGTGTCAAAATAACACAAAACTTCGGCGGCTAAAGTGACTGCAGAGCTCAATAGCCATCCTCGAGGCCCGTGTCTATCGACACTGTTAGCTGAGAACTGCATAAAGCCAACATTCATGAATGAGCTGCTATACCGAAACCATTAGTGATGACAACCAACGCAAAGAAACGTAAAACATGGTGTCCGGAGCATAAATCCTGGACGGCTGATCAATGGAAACACGTCATATGGTCCGACGAGTCAATCTTTTCGTTATGTCCAACATCGGGCTGGATTTACGTCTAGAGAACGCCAAAAGAAGCCTACAATCCTGTTTGCTTGATTCCAATGGTTAAACATGGAGTTGGAAGTGTGATGGTGTTGGTAGCCATATCATGGTATTCTGCTGGTCCCATCATTTCTCTCAAAGGCCATGTTACAGCCGACGATTTTGTGACCATTTTAGGTGATCAGGTGCACCCCGTGATTCAAATGTTGTTCCCCAACAATGATTCAATGTTTCAGAACGATAATACACCTATTCACACAGCCAGGACAGTACAATCGTAGTGTGAGGAGCATGAAACTGAACTGCAGCGTCTTTCCCTGCCAGCACAGTCCACAGACTTGAACATTATCGAACCCTTGTGGGCGGTATTGGAGCGCAGACTCCGGAGCATATTGCCACCTCCCTCGTCACTACAAGAGTTGTAAGAGGTTCTGATCGAAGAGTGGCATAAAATTCCACTAGAGACTATACAATCATTATATGCCGGTATTCCAAGAAGAATCACAGCTGCATTACGGACAAATAGGGCTCGAGGCCCTTATTAATAAACCATTCCCAAGTAAGTACAGTTGTTCACATTATCTTGCCTATCCCCTGTAGCTGAAGACTGAGGCAAGGCTGATGGGGCAGTAGGAATAGGTATCATTGGACGGTTTATTGGGTTTGACGAAGTTTGATGCAGTTAGGCACTTAACTCGACGAGTTATTTGTTCGTAAGAGTGTCGTTAAGTCCTTGTACCATCTCCTGAGGCAAGGTGACCAACAGCTGTTGTGTCTGATTTCTGATATCCGGAATACTGGCACTGCGATGGAGTTGACGTCCACTTGTGTTCTATCGAGGACAGATCTTGAGATCTTTCTGGACGTGGAAATACCTCAACATCATGCAAACAGTTCTTAGAGAGACGTGCCGTGTGGTGGCGAGTATTGTCCTGTCCAAATATGGCATCACGATACTGCCGCATGAGACTTAGCATATGAGGAGGTCGTAAGTCAGTGGCATGTGATTGCACCATCAGAGTTTCCTCAGTCACTACCAGCTGCGACTTAGTCATACCCGTTGGTTCCCCACACAGTGATGTTGGGAGTAACGTCGTTGAGTCTCCGGAAACATTGCAAGAATGGGATCCCCCAGGTCGGCCCCACACTCGCGGACGCTGGTCGTCCAGGGGAGTGCAGCACAGCGATTCATCGCTATATACAGTGCGACGTCATTCGTCAGCAGCACATGCTTCCCGATCACAACACCACTCCAAACGCAGCGTTTTGTGTCGGGTCAAGAGGCAACCTATGGGACGATAATTCTCTAGTTTTTCTATGTTCATCCTCGTGATTGATGGTCTGCGGGACGTCGGTCGTTCACTTGCGTAATAAAAAGAAACACCTGCATCTGTCGTTTTTGTCGTTATTTTATTATATTGCAACCATATTCGCTGTACGTAGTCACAGAAACTGATTGCAATTTATTAAACTGACATCAAAACTACGGCTACAGTTGTTTCGTTTTATTACAATAATTCGCCAGTTCGACTGCTGCTAGTCTCTAGCCAGTGGTGCCGGATGACAAAGGATAGTGTAGGGGATCCATTACTTGTTTTCTGGTGGTAAGCGCAAATGTGAAGGGGTTCGATATTCTTGGTGCACAATACGGCGATCCTCCCTTGTGGTGGTCGACTTGGACGTTGATGACAGGTACTGAGCGAGGTGGTTCATGGGTCAGTACACTGGACTTGCATTTGGGAGAGCTCAAATCCGCCTCTGACTGTCTGGTTTTCCACGATTTTCCTAAATCGCTCCATGCAAATGCCGAGATGGTTCCTTTGAAAGGGCACAGGGGCTTTCCTTCCCCATCCTTCACAGGCTCCGATCTTGATCTCCGTATCTCATGACCTCATTGTCGATGGAACGTTAAACCTTATTCTTCCTTCTTGTTTTGACAACGAATGCACCTGCCCTCACGTTCCCATGCCATCTGGACAATGTCACATGCAAATGCCCCACAAGTCAGGTTTCATAATTCGACTAGCCGACCAAACAGAGACCCCCTTTGGAAACTTTGTCAGGTGGGACAGCGGTCACTCAGCATCTGTCGCTGTTCCCTGATCTTTACGCGATCAGGCCCAGAGGACATGCGGAGCTACAAGGCTCCGCTTCAACTGGATTTTGTTTTCTGCCTTCGTCGACAATCGCTGCCTACGCCGATCTGTAGCAAGTCCTCATGGTTTCCATCTCTTTACCTTTTCTTTGGTCTTTCTAGAGGTGTTATTTCGCAGAGCGTAAAATCCATTTTGATGTTTATTCATCCGAGCTACACATTCTACCGATACAGGCTATTTGCTTGTGGTCGGGCGTACAGTGTTTGGTCTGTTGTAGATTTGATGCAGCTCACACTTAAGCGAGATCCTCCGTTTTCCAGTGATAGGCATGAGTTATGCTCCTCACCTGATATTCGGTCTGCGATTCGTTTATAAGGAGGCAGATGCTTTACGCTGCCACTTCCAAGCTTTCGCTCTTCTGCACCAGGTTTTCCTTCATTTGGGCAATAGGACCATGTCGGAAAACGCGAGATGTATTTTTTCTTTCTCTCTACCTCGATCCTGTCGAAGTTCTTATGGAAAGCTTCCCTCATTATTGTTTCGAGCGCCAGGTTGAAGAATATCGATGACAAGCCATCTACTTGTCTCAACCTTGTGTTTATTTAAAAGCTGTCTGTAACATGCTTCCCAAGCCTCACTTTACCTTTTGAACAGTGAGATAAACTTGAACTGGACTGACGAGTTTCTTGGGAATTCCAAACTCGATTAGGCCATTCATCAGGCTCTTCCGGTGGATGCAGCCACATGCATTTTTAAAATCTACGGAGAGCACGGGATATCTGCCATATTTCCACGTCTTCTTGGTTAGCTGTCGCAGCATGTACTCGTACATGTCCACAGTCGAATGGCCTTTTCTCAAGCACCCCTGATATTCACCAATCGCTTCTTCTCCAAGTGGCCGGATTGTGTCCAGTATACAGTTGGACAAGGTCTTATGCCAGACTTCCAAGAAGGCGATTTATCACATTTCTTGTATGTAGGGCGATGATGCTGTTCTCGCCACTTGTATAACCTACCAGGCCTGGCGACAACGCTAGACACTAACAAAACTAATGCACTTTGCTGGTCGTTGAACCTGTCACAGAGAATTGCAATTCTAATCATTTACATACCAGCCAAATTTGCGCACGTGTACTAATTATATTGACAACCGACCATGTCTTCTGGGCGATTTTCTTTTTTTGTCAGGTAGTGAATTTTAGGCTGTGTGACGGCTTGTGAACAAGGTCTGGATCTCAAAAGCACTGCAACTGTAACACTAAATGGTGCAAAATCTAAGGTAAAATTCAGAGGGAGAAATTCCTTAATATTTTGATATTAAAACAGGAGTGAGATAAGATTGTGGAGTGTCTCTACTTTTAAACTGTGCCTTAGAAAAAGTAATCCATGAGCGGCGAAAACTAAATTCGGAGCTTAAAATTAACGAGACGATCAAATTAGAAAGGAAAAATGTTAGCCCACACTGATTAGTTTCTGTAGGCGACCTGGCAGTTATACGTCAGGAGGTAGATTGTTGACAGCAGGTACTTTCACTCTGTGAATATGCGCCTTCACCTGGTTGAAATGTACCGGTGAGGACAACAACAGGGCATACCATCGCACAAGTAGTTGAAAAGTATCCTGTGTAAAAAGTGACTTGTGATTTCTAGAATTCCTTGTTCTTTGCCATTTCCGTGACTCCTAGTTTCCATGCTTCTACACTGAGGGGAAAAAGTCGCATAAAAAATGCAGAGTATCGAAATACCGGGAATGCATTTGTCTAGGTAACATATTTAAGTTATAAACATTGCAGGTTCACGTGTTGATGTAAGCGCGAGATAAGCCATTGCATATGTAAAAAGCTGGTACATTAATAACTGTGTCACCGCAAACATGCAAACGTGCGTGCGTTGTGTTACGCGGGTGGTGGATGTCAGTTTGTGGGATGGAGTTCCATGCCTGTTGCAAGTCACTTTGTGGGATGGAGTTGCATGCCTGTTGCATTTGATCGGTCAACACGGGAACCATTAATGGTGTTTGTGGATGACACTGGATTCAAAATGGTTCAAATGGCTCTGAGCACTATGGGACTTAACATCTGAGGTCATCAGTACCCTAGAACTTAGAACTACTTAAACCTAACCAACCTAAGAACATCATACACATCCATGCCCGAGGCAGAATTCGAACCTGCGACCGTAGCAGTTGCACGGTTCCGGACTGAAGCGCCTAGAACCTCATGGCCACCGCGGCTGGCGATGACACTGGAGTTGTAGTCCGATGATGTCCCGTATGTGCTCGATTGGAAATAGATCTGGAGATCGAGCAGGAGAAGGTAAGACGTCGACACCCTGTAGAGAATGTTGAGTTACAACAGCAGTATGTAGAAGAGCGTTATCCTGTTGGAAAACACCACTTGGAATGCTGTTCATGAATGGTTGCCAACAGTTCGAATCGCCATATTGATGTACATATTTGCAGTCAGTGTGCGTGGGATAATCACGAGTGTGCTCCTGCTGTCATGCACTCCATACCATAACTCCAGATGTATGTCCATTATTTGTAGCACGCAGATGGGTTGGTTGCAGGCCCTCAACTAGCCTTCTTCTAAGACAGGGCAGTCACTGGCTCCGAGGCAGAACCAGCTTTCACATGAAAACACATCTCCGTACCCCTACCCTCCAATGAGATTTCGATTGCCACCATTGAAGTCGCAAATGGCAGTGGTTGGGGTCAGTGAAATGCACGCCACAGGGCGTCTGGCTCGGAGCTGTCCTTGAATTAACCCGTTTGTAACAATTCGTTTTGTGACAGTGGTGGCAACTGCTGCTCAGATAGCTGCTGCAGATGCAGGACGATGCGCCAGAGAATACTCCGAACACGGAGGTCCTCCCTCTCAGCAGTGCCACGTAGCCGTCCGGAGACCCGTCTTCCTCAGATCGTGCATTCTCGTGACAGCTGCTGCCGGCAGTCATGTACAGTGACTACATTCCTGGCAAGTCTTTCCGCAATATCGCACAAGGAACATCGAGCTGCTTGTAGCCCTGTTACACTACCTCGTTCAAACTCAGTGAGGTGCTGATAATGGCATGTTTGTCGCCTTAAAGGTATTCTTGAGTAACATCAATTTACGAGGCCCAATATCAGAGGTAACTACCGCTCACGCCAATTACTGCGTGTATTTAAAGCAAACCTGATTTGCATCCTCATAATCTAGCGCCACTCTTACGTGACTAGTTGAATAGACATCGTCTTTCAGATGTAGAAACACGTTTACCAACTTTCGTTTATGTTGCATAACTCCTCCTTAGTGCTGCGATTTTTTCCCGCCAATGTACAGGGCGGTCCATTGATAGTGACCGGGCCAAATATCTCACGAAATAAGCACCAAACGAAAAAACTACAAAGAACGAAACTCGTCTGGCTTGAAGAGGGAAACCAGGTGGCGCTATGGTTGGCCCGCTAGATGGCGCTGCCATAGGTCACACGAATATCAACTGTGTTTTTTTTTAAATAGGAACCCCCATTTTTATTACATATTCGTGTAGTTCGTAAAGAAATATGAATGTTTCAGTTGGACCAATTTTTCGCTTTGTGATAGATGGCGCTGTAATAGTCACAGACGTGTAAGTGCGTGATATCACGTAAAACTCCGCCAGTGTGGACGGTATTTGCTTCGTGATACATTACCCGTGTTAAAATGGACCGTTTACCAATTGCGGAAAAGGTCGGTATCGTGTGGTTGTATGGCTATTGTGATCAAAATGCCCAGCGGGCGTGTGCTATGTATGCTGCTCGGTATCCTGGACGACGTCATCCAAGTGTCCGGCCCGTTCGCCGCAAAGTTACGTTATTTAAGGAAACAGGGACTGTTCAGCCACACGCGAAACGTCAACCACGACCTGCAACAAATGATGATGCCCAAGCAGGTGTTTTAGCTGCTGTCGCGGCTAATCCGCACATCAGTAGCAGACAAACTGCGCGAGAATCGGGAATTTCAAAAATGTCGCTGTTCAGAATGCTACATCAACATCGATTGCACCCGTACCATATTTCTATGCACCAGGAATTGCCTGACGACGACTTTGAACGTCATGTACAGTTCTGCCACTGGGCACAAGAGAAATCTAAATGCTGCAATGTATGCTGATTTCCTACGTAATGTTGTACCGATGTTAATACAAGATGTTTCACTGCATGACAGAATGGCGATGTACTTCCAACATAGCTCGCGTGTGGTTGAAGCGGTATTGAATAGCATATTTCATGACAGGTGGATTGGTCGTCGAAGCACCATACCATGGCCCGCACGTTCACCGGATCTGACGTCCCCGGGTTTCTTTCTGTGGGGAAAGTTTACTATCGTGATGCACCGACAACGCATGACAACATGCGTGAGCGCATTGTCAATGCATGTGCGAACATTGCTGAAGGCGAACAACTCGCTGTTGAGATGAATGTCGTTACACGTATTGCCAAATGCCTTAAGGTTGACCGACAACATTTTGAGCATTTATTGCTTTAATGTGGTATTTATAGGTAATCACGCTGTAACTGCGTGCGTTCTCAGAAATGATAAGTTCACAAAGGTAGATGTATCACATTGCAACAACCGAAATAAAATGTTCAAACGTACCTACGTTCTGTATTTTAATTTAAAAAACCTACCTGTTGCCAACTGTTGGTCTAAAATTGTGAGCTATATGTTTGTGACTATTATTGCGCCATCTATGACAAAGCGAAAAAAGTGGTCCAACTAAAACATTCATATTTCTGTATGTACTCCACGAATATGCAATAAAAATGGGGGTTCCTATTTAAAAAACGCAGTTGATATCCGTTTGACCTATGGCAGCGCCATCTAGCGGGCCAACTATTGCGCCGTCTGGTTTCCCCCTTCAAGCTAGACAAGTTACGTTGTTTGTAGTTTTTTGTTTGATGCTTATTTCGTGGAGATATTTGGCCCGGTCATGATTAATGGACCACCCTGTATATTCGACGAATGTCACCTGTGATATTTGGAATGTGATAGGAGTACGAGAATATGACCGCTTCTGCTTCTTTTCTTTATCTTGGGAGGGGGTGTTAACACCTACAATACATGCTCCGCCATTCCCCCCCCCCCTCCCCCCCTCTCCCCCGTCACCACTCCACATTGGATACGCACCAGAGTCCACAGTTCCCTTCTCACAACTCAGATGTTTCTTCAACCTCCTGACTATCGGCGAGTCCTTGAGCTGAGTCAGCCCTTCAGGGCCACCGGCGCGTATCTCGGCCATCGCCAGGCTGCTATCTGCAGGCAGCATCTTATTGTCGCTGCAGCGGCACGGCGCGGCCCCTTTGATCATAGCCGCCTTTGTTAAATCGGGACCCGCCGGGACCTCAGTAGGAGCACCGCGAGAAACCTGTGACTCAGGGGGCGCAGTGATTGCAGACTCCCCCATTAATGCCTGGCCGCGCCCCGGGGTGAGGGGGGAATTCAAAACTCGCGACCTGCGACTCTTAACGAACCGCTCCACCAAAATAACACATCTCGCGCTCAGCTTTTTGTCTTCTTTTCCACCTCTTGACTCCGCGCCGTCTGCATCCCGTTGCGCCTTGATTTCTTTTGAAGCCTACCTTAAACTACTGTAATGTCTGTGTGCGCGCGCACTCACCGCGAAAAGTAATACCTCTAAATTTTTCTTCTGTGAAAACTCCTTAACCTTTTTAAATAACATTCTACATCTCTGTTCTTCGTGTCTACATATTTGTTCCTCAAAATAATCCCAACGAAATATCGTCACCATAGAATGTTTGTTGACGGATGCAGAGCCTCATCTCTCTTTACAGTGCTTCATCGCTATCAAAGTGAAGTCCGCGAAGTGTTCTTTAAGTTTTGGAAACAGATGAAGTTACGGTGGGGCCAAGTCGGGACTGTATGGGGGATGAACACAAAGGCGTCGGATTGTTGCGGAAGTCGCAGTGTCCGTGTGTGGTGCGGCATTGTCATGCTGAAAGCGGGGTGCTCAACGTCTGAACGAACACTTCGAACTCGATTACAGCAAACTGTTTCTCAAGCAATGACGTAATTACCCACACACAGCCATATTACACGCCACAATTCGGAGTCCTCTGGTGGCAGAGGTCTGCGAAGCGGGAAGTCGACCGAGTAATAACACATGTAGTACCGCAACCGATATTAAGAACGGAATAAACAATTCAGACGCATTACTTTTCCGTACGCCCTCTTGTGTAGTCACACCTATACATCTACGCTCAAACTTTGTTCCGAAATGTACACTGGTGTCCGGAATTAAAGCAACAGCTGTTTCCTCGTCCTGTGTCTAATTCACTATATAATCATATAAACTGTCAACAGCTTTACGATCGTGTTCTGCACGAAAGATGGCATTCCGACCAACGGACAACCACGCCAGCAATGACGTCAGTGCACCTATCAAGCGGGGTAGTGTTTTCAGGGTAGTCCCACATCCACAGTAGCTGGGTATAGAGTTCCAGACAGTGCAGTATGGCACAGAGAAGACGCCTACAAACTCTCTGCTTTGGAGGGCCATAGGAAGAGTGGAAGCTGGAGAGTCACTAACTGATCTTAAAGTGAATGGTTCAACTGGCTCTAAGCACTGTGGGACTTAACATCTGAGGTCATCAGTCCCCTAGACTTAGAACTACATAAACCTAACCAACCTAAAGGACATCACACACATCCACGCCCGAGGCAGGATTCGAACCTGCGACCATAGCAGCAGCGCGGTTGTGGACTGAAGCGCCTAGAACTGCTCGGCCACAGCGGCCGGCTTAAAGTGAATGGGTACGTCGTTTCTCGGATGAGGAGACGGTTTGTAGAGACCGAAATACTGTATACCGGAGACAAGGGCAGGGCCGACCACTTGTGACATCAGAAAGCGTGGACCATTATTTGGCCCTAAGGGCACGACTATACCGCCTTTGTACTGCACTGCATCTGGCATCTGACCTCGCAGCATGCCTTGGACGTGTTCTATCGAGGCAAACGGTGTAGAGAAGACTTCAGCTGAGTGGTCAGTATTGTTGGAGAGCTGCTGTCTGTTTACCTCTGGCGGCTCTTTAAAGGAGGGAACTTCAACAAAGGAGCCGTCAACATGCCACCTGGACGGTCGAACGGTGGGCAAATGTTCTTTTCACAGATGAGTCCCGATTTGATCTGGAGAGTGATTCTCGATGGATTCACATCTGTAGGGCACGTGGAATACGATTTAGAGACGCAAACATTGTGGAAACAGGATCCCTAATGGTGTGGGCAGGGATTATGCTGACCACTGGAACACGTATTTGTGAAATTGTACGAGTGAATCAGTAAGATTTAATTGCTGTCAGGTATACTGAGGAGGTCTTGGGACTTCATGCGCAGTTGTTGCGAGATGCTGTGGGCCCAGACTTCGTACTGATGGACGATAATGCTCGTCCTCGAAGAGGCACGGGTGGTTAATTTATTTATTTTTGAAAACGTAGGATATTGCACACATGGCGTGGCCTGCTCGCTCTTCTGCTTTGAATCCATAGAGCATCTCTAGGTTGCATTAGGGAGACGGGTTGCATCACGTTAGCATTCACCAACCACTTCCGAGCAGCTCTGCAGGAAGAATGGGCGTTATTGTCTCAACGTTAGATTGATGACATCATTCACAGCATGTACCGTCGTTGTCCTTCCTGTATTGGTGCCAGAGGTGGCCACACGCCATACTGAGCACATTTAACAGTTGTCGAAATGTGTGTGCAAATCAATTAAGTTGGAAAAAAACGATAAAAATTTTTATCTACTGTTAGGCATGTTGCAGTTGATTACGTTCTGTATTCTTTACATTGTTTCTACTTTACTGTCACCTTTATGATGTTTCGTGGCACAATGAACGCAACCTTGCAGAATTTCCGTTTGTTGCTTTAATTTTGGACGCCAGTGTAGTTTATACAATACGTTGTGCATTTGTGGGTGAACGAATGTGTGTAATTCAGTTTACCCAGTGAAATAATATACAGAGTGTATCATAATCAGTGGCGGGATCTGACTTTGGTGGACAAAATGCGGTAGCGAAAGGGAAAGAAAATCAGTCTTCTAAACATTCATAATAGATTACGGGTTGTTAGGTTTGGGTCTTTCGTTGAGCGAGCGGTTGTATAAGATTGCGTAATATGGGGCTGTTACATCTGCATACTCCTAAAGGAACCTAATGTTATTAAGAGGTGATAGTTGTATCTCTATGCTGAGGATATCTACATGAAACGTAGTCGTGTTGATACCTGTTCTTGATTCGAATTGTGGAATGTTTATTGTGTCTCCTTTGATGGAGGAATTTCAGGAACCGTGTTTAGTAATTCAGCTTTAGTGGCTTTGTCATCGGTAACATTACCTTTGCTATCTCATAGTCAAGGTATTGATTGCGTTTTGCCGCTGGTATACTTTACATACGACCAGAATCGTTTTGGATTTTCTGCAAGATGTCGAGACGGAGCCTCATTGTGAGAGTTATTAGGTCCATCTGACACTGAATTCCCCGCTAAATTTCGATCTTGTGTAAACATTTATAATCCTGAAGATTTTGCTTTCTTGTATATCTGGCATGTTTTATTCGTTGCTTCTGCAACAGTCCGTTGAACTCTTTTGCGTACTGTAGAGGGTCTGTTTCGTCTCTCAATTGCTGTTAATACTATTTCTTTGAATTTAAGTCACATCTGGTCTATGCTTACATAGTTCGGAAATAATGGAGGCTGTTCCTGATGAACGCGTCAAGCGAATTTATATCTGCTCTTTTTAAAGTAGATATATTTTAATTTTGGTGGATTTGGACGTTACAATATTCAGTCCGTCACAACGACCTTGTGGTAACTAATTCCTATATCCGTCACGATGCTCCGTGTTTGCTCAGGGCTATTTGTTGCTAAGAGGTCAAGTATGTTTTTGCAACTATTTACACTTCGAATGTACTCCTGAACTTAATTGTTCAAAATACAGCAATACAGTGAGGTGACAAGAGGCCATAAGATAGCGATTTGCACGTATACAGAAGGCGCTAGTACCGCGTAGACAAGGTATAAAAGTGCATTGCATTGGCGGAGCTGTCATTTATTCAGGTGAGTCATGTGGAAAAGTTTCCGACGGGGGTTCACAGACTTCGAACGCGGAATGGTGGTTGGAGCTTGACGTATGCGACATTTCATTTCGGAAAGCGTTAAGGAATTTTGTGTTCCGCGATCCACAGAGTCAAGAGTGTGCCGAGGGTTCCGGCGTATCGACAAGCGCCGGCACGAATACGAAGACCACAAGAGCAAAGAAGGCGGTGAGACGTCAGCCAGTAGCCCGCTGACAAGGACCACACCACGACAGGAACGCCCTCTAGCCGAAGAGAATATAAGTGCCGCTCCTGCCAGCCCCGTCCGGCTGTTATTACGAGGGTTACTCCAAAAGAAATGCACACAATTTTTGTAAAAATACCGTTTTCATTCTGCATGTGTGAAAGTTATACAGTGTGTAGATACATCATTCCCGCTTGTTTTCAAATTTAGTTCAACCTGTTCCCGTGAGTGGCGCCGTCACAGCACGTCTTCAAGATGGCCTCTACACTTGACGTTCGTCAGAAGCAACGTGCTGTTATAGAAAAATCCTGTGCTGTGAAAACAAGACTGTGGGAAACATCCACAAGAGGTTGAAAAAGGTGTATGGATATGGTGCTGTCGATCGCAGTACAGTTAGTCGGTGGGCAGGCAGGTTACGTGATGAAAGCGGGCACAGCAATATTGAGGATTGTCCTCGCAGCGGCAGGCCTCGTACTGCACACACTTCACAAAATGTGCAGAGAGTTAACGAATTGGTGACTGCTGATAGACGCATCACAGTGAACGAATTGTCACGTTGCGTTGGGACAGGGGAAGGAAGTGTTTGCAGAATACTGAAAGTGTTGGCGTTAAAAAAAAAGTTTGTGCCAGGTGGGTGCCCAGGATGTTGACAGTGGCTCACAAAGAAACAAGAAAAACGGAATGCAGCGAACTTTTGGAATAGTACGAGAATGGTGGAGATGAATTTCTTGGAAGAATTGTGAAAATCACACCTTCTGCTGGAAAACTTATGGCTACAGTGTTTTTCGATTCCGAAGGACTCTTGCTTGTGGACATCATGCCAAGTGGAACCACCATAAATTATGATGCTTATGTGACGACACTGAAGAAACTTCAAGCTATACTGAGTCGTGGTCGACCACATCGGGGAAAGCAGGATGTTTTGCTGTTGCATGAGAATGAACGGCCACATGTCAGTCAAAAAACCATGGAAGCGATCACAATAATCGGATGGACAACACTGAAACACCCGCCTTACAGTTCTGACCTGACTCCATGTGACTATCATCTCTTTGGGAAACTGAAAGACTCTTCGTGGAGCAAGGTTTGAAGATGATGACTCTCTTGTGCACGCTGGCAAACAGTGGCTCCAACAGGTTGTTCCAGAATTTTACCGTGCGGGTATACAGGCGCAGGTTCCAAGATGGCGTAAGGCAGTTGAGAGCGATGGAAATTATGTGGAGAAATGAAAATATTGTTCCTAAAGGATGTATTTACACACTGTAAAACTTTCAAACAATGTAGAATAAGAAATGGATTTTTAAAAAAATAGTGTACATTTCTTTTGGAGTGACCCTCGTAGGACAGCACTAGGAGAGCACTATGCGCGGAGTGGCCGTGCGGTTTGAGGCACCATGTCACAAACTGTGCGGCCCATCCCGCCGGAGGTTCGAGTCCTCCCTCGGGCATGGGTGTGTGTGTTGTTCTTAGCTTTAAGTTAGTTTAAGTAGTGCGTAAGTCTAGGGACCGATGATCTCAGCAGTTTGGTCCCTTAAGAATTCACACACGTTTGAACATTTTTGAGCACTACGATAGCAGTGACGTGTGATCCGTATCAATCGCTTACATATACCTTATGTACAGCAAAGGACTTCGTTTGCATGTCGCCCATCACTTTAGACACCATTGTAAATTCACGGTATTGTGAATCTGCTTATTTGTGATAATAACTATTAATGTGCCATAAAAACGCGGGAGAACTGCCGTAAGTCAGTAACATCTTGCCACGATATTTCGGCACAAAGTATTTTGGCCATCTTCAGGTGAGTACAGCTGGAGAAGTACTGGCGAATACGCGCTGAGCTCTGCGCGTATTCGCCAGTACTTCTCCAGCTGTACTCACCTGAAGATGGCCAAAAGACTTTGTGCCGAAATATCGTGGCAAGATGTTACTGACTTACGGGAGTTGTCCCGTGTTTTTATGGAACAATCGGTACGCGGGGAAAATTTCAAACATCACTATTAATGTGATTTGCTTGAATTGTTGTATAGCATTCCGAGGACGCAGCATCCATTAGAGACCCTATACGAGACGAGTGGGCGGGACCCCACGCCGAGATTACCGAATTTCAGGCATTACCTCTCACCCGGCCAATGCAGTGGCCGACGGCCTTCAATTAACGACCGAAAGCAGCGGCGTTTGCGTGTAGTTGTCAGTGATAACAGACAAGCAACACTGTGTAAAATAACCGCAGAAATGAATGTGGGACATATGACGAACGTATCCGTTAGAACAGTGTGGCGAAATTTGGCGTTAATGGGCAACGGCAGCAGATGACAGACGCGAGAGCCTTTGCTAACTGCACGACATTGCGCCTGTAGCGCTTATCCTGAATTCGTGACGATATGGGTTGGACCCTAGACGACCGGGTAAAGGTGGCCTGGTCAGAAGAGTCACGGTGGTAGGGGTCGAGTGTGGCGCAGACGCCGGCAAGCCATGGACCCAAGCTATCAACAGGGCACTGCGCAAGCTGGTGGTGGCTCGATAGTGGTTTGGGCTGTGTTTACTGGTCCAACTGAAGTAGTTATTTTCGTCTACTTGGAGACCACTTACAGCCATTTATTCAACAATGATGGAATTATGCATGACAATGCGCCATGTCACCGGGATACAATTGTTTGCGATTGGTTTGAAGAACACTCTGGACAGTTCATCTACATCTACATTTATACTCCGCAAGCCACCCAACGATGTGTGGCGGAGGGCACTTTACGTACCACTGTCATTACCTTCCTTTCCTGTTCCAGTCGCGTATGGTTCGCGGGATGAACGACTGCCGGAAAGCCTCCGTGCGCGCTCGAATATCTCTAATTTTACATTCGTGATCTCCTCGGGAGGTAAAAGTAGGGGGAAGCAATATATTCGTTACCTCATCCAGAAACGCACTCTCTCGAAACCTGGACAGCAAGCTACACCGCGATGCAGAGCGCCTCTCTTGCAGAGCCTGCCATTTGAGTTAGCTAAACATCTCCATACGCTATCAGGCTTACCAAATAACCCTGTGACGAAACGCACCGCTCTTCTTTGGATCTTCTCTATCTCCTCTGTCAACCCGACCTGGTACGGATCCCACACTGATGAGCAATACTCAAGTATAGGTCGAACGAGTGTTTTGTAAGCAACCTCCTTTGTTGATAGACTGCATTTTCTAAGGACTCTCCCAATGAATCTCAACCTGGCACCCGCCTTCCAACAATTAATGATCATTCCACTTCAGATCGTTCCGCACGCATACTCCCAGATATTTTACAGAAGTAACTGCTACCAGTGTTTGTTCCTCTATCATATAATCATACAATAAAGGATCCTTCTTTCTATGTATTCGCAATACATTACATTTGTCTATGTTAAGGGTCAGTTGCCACGCCCTGCACCGAGTGCCTATTCGCTGCAGATCTTCCTGCATTTCGCTACAATTTCCTAATGCTGCAACTTCTCTGTATACTACAGCATCATCCGCGAAAAATTCGGGCGAATGATTTGGCCACCCAAATCGCCCGACAGGAAAACTATCGAACGCTTGTGGGACATAACCGAAAGCTCAGTTCGTGCACGAGATGCTGCACCGGCAACTCATTCGTAATTGTAGACGGCTATAGTGCACTATGTCTGAATATTTCTTCAGGGGACTTAAACGACGCGTTGAGTTAATGCCACGTCGAGTTGCACGAAAGGAGGTCCGACACGGTATTAGGGGTGTATCACCTCAGTGTAGGTGTCTGCTACGGAACTTGGTGATGAATAAATTTGAGGCCGCAGACCGCCTCTGATCAGCCTCAGTGACTGCCGCACACGAATTGCTCCGTCGCACCGCCTCGGCGTCCCAGTGGAAGCTGCAAAGGCAGCACTTGCACCTGCCAGAGGCCGGCACGTCTCTGGGCAATTGTGTCGGCAGCACGCCCGTGGGAGCCCCGGTCCGGCCGGCGGAGAGGACTCGGGTCAGGGGCGGCTGCAGCTGTCGAGTGGTTAATGGCCGCCGCGCCGGCACAATGGCCCTCCTGACGACGTGCTTCTCTCGTCGAAACGGCCGCAATTCTGCTCGCGCCGCCCTGCTCTGCCCTGCGTTACGTGTGCGGTCAAACACGGGAACGTCGCTCTCTGCGCGTGTGTCGTTTGTACAGAAACCAGTCACTCCTCTGCTTCAAACCTCGACGTTAACTCCTACGCAGTAATGGACGTGCGAAGTAAAATCACAGATTTTTCTACAACTGTTCATTTCGGATATTCTCACCCCTTTGATTACTGCAGTTTCAAGAGAAATAGGTACGAATGTCACATTTATGTAAGATACAATAATAATAATAATAATAATAATAATAATTTTTCTTTTTTTTCGATGTTATTCACGACAGTGCGCTAAAACAGAATTACTAAACGCTGTTTTCCGAAATTCCTTCACAGAAGAAAAAGTAAATACTCCAGAATTCGAATCCAGTACAACAGGCAACATGAGTAAAAAATGGCTCAAATGGCTCTGAGCACCATGGGACTTAACATCTGAGGACATCAGTCCCCTAGAACGTAGAACTACTCAAACCTAACTAACCTAAGGACATCACACACATCCATGCCCGAGGCAGGATTCGAACCTGCGACTGTAGCGGCCGCAACATGAGTAACTTATATTAGTTGATGGAGTAATACATTCAGATTTCGCACAATTTTTGAAATATAGAAAGGTCATGAATGCACAACTCTTTATTAAGCGTTACACGTATCAAAATTTCAGCATCAGACTGAGCAGTATTTTAAAATTTAGTATAGAGCTCAAAATGCAGATGATAAACGGGAATTCATTGGACAAATATATTATATTAGAACTGACATTTGATTACATTTTCACGCAGCTTGGTTGCACATATCCTGAGAAATCAGTACCCAGAACAGCCAACTCTGGCCGTAATAACGGCCTTGATACGCCTGGGCATTGAGTCAAACAGAGCTTGGATGGCGTGTACAGGTACAGCTGCCCATGCAGCTTCAACACGATTCCACAGTTCATCAAGAGTAGTGACTGGCGTATTGTGATGAGCCAGTTGCTCGGCCACCATTGACCAGACGTTTATAGTTGGTGAGAGATCTGGAGAATGTGCTGGCCAGGGCAGCAGTCGAACATTTTCTGTATCCAGAAAGGCCCGTACAGGACCTGCAACATGCGGTCATGCATTATCCTGCTGTAATGTAGGGATTCACAGGGATCGAAGGAAGGTTAGAGCCACGGGTCGTAACACATCTGAAATGTAACATCCACTGTTCAAAGTGCCATCAATGCGAACGAGAGGTGACCGAGACGAGTTACCAATGCCACCCATACCATCACACGGGGTGATACGCAAGTATGGTGATGACGAATACACGTTTACAATGTGCGTTCACCGCGATGTCGCCAAACACAGATGCGACCATCATGATGCTGTAAACAAAACCTGGATTCATCCGAAAAAATGACGTTTTGCCATTCGTGCACCCAGGTTCGTCATTGAGTACACCATCGCAGGCGCTCCTGTCTGTGATGCAGCGTCAAGGGTAACCGCAGCCATGGTCTCCGAGCTGATAGTCCATGCTGCTGCAAACGTCGTCGAACTGTTCGTGCAGATGGTTGTTGTCTTGCAAACTTCCCCATCTGTTGACTCAGGGATCGAGACGTGGCTGCACGATCCATTACAGCCATGCGGATAATATGCCTGTCATCTCGACTGCTACGGATACAAGGCCGTTGGGATCCAGCACCGCGTTCCGTATTACCTTCCTGAACCCACCGATTCCATATTCTGCTAACAATCATTGGATCTCGACCAACGCGAACAGCAATGTCGCGATTCGATAAACCGCAATCGCGATGGGCTACAATCCGACCTTTATCAAAGTCGGAAACGTGATGGTACGCATTTCTCCTCCTTACACAAGGCATCGCAACAACGTTTTACGAGGTAACGCAGGTCAACTGCTTTTTGTGTGTGAGAAATCGGTTGGAAACTTTCCTCATGTCAGCACGTTGTAAGTGTCGCCACCGGCGCCAATCTTGTGTGAATGCTCTGATAAGCTAATGATTCGCATATCACAGCATCTTCTTCTTGTCGATTAAATTTCGCGTCTGTAGCACGTCATCTTCGTGGTGCAGCATGGGCAGTACTGTACATTCATGGTAGAGACAGGCAACCATTCAGATTTGGTACAACTTTGAAATAAAGAAAGGTCATGAATGAACAAGTCTTCACTAAGCGTTACACTTATCAAAATTTCAGCATCAGATTGAAGAGTAAAATCAAACATTAGTACAGAGCTCACGATAGTCTGTCTGTTTTCGTGAGCTTTGTATTTTTGTTTTTAAACTGATGAAATTTTGAAACTCGTAACGCTTAACAAAAAACTGTCCGATCAAGACCTTTCTATTTCAAAGTTGTGCCAAATGAGTAACTTAGAAGTAGGTATCCTCGGTGTAGCGAAACGACTTAAAGCACTTAAGGAGGGCAAGGCTTCCGATTCAGATTGTATACTAGTCAGGTTCCTTTCAGAGTATGCTGATACAATAGCTCCATACTTAGGAATCATGTACACCGCTCGCTCGCAGGAAGTTCCGCACCCAGAGACTGGGAAGTTGAACGATTCACAGCAATACCTACGGAAGGGAAGAGGAGTAATCAAATGGTTCAAACTACTGTGGTCATCAGTCCCCTAGAACTTAGAACTACTTAAACCTAACTAACCTAAGGACATCACACACAACCATGCCCGAGGCAGGATTCGAACCTGCGACCGTAGCAGTCGCGCGGTTCCGGACTGCGCGCCTAGAACCGCTAGACCACCGCGGCCGGCGAGGAGTAATCAGCTAAGTTACAGGCTCATATCATTAACTTCAATTTTCAGTAGGACCTTGGAACATATACGGTGCTTGAATATTATGAATCACCTCTAAGAAAACGATTTACTGCCAAATAGCCAACAAGGATTCAGAAAATATTATTCTTGTGAGACACAAACAGCTTTTTATTCTCAGGAAGTAATGTGTTGCTATCGTCAAGGTACGTCAAATTGATTCCATATTTTTAGATTTTCAGAAAGTTTCCTTACTCCGTTCCTCACAAGTGACTTTTAATTATATTGCCTGCCTATGGAGTATCGTTTCAGTTTTTAACTGAATTCATCATTTCTTGTCAGACACTTCACAGTTCATAATAACTGGCGGAAAGTCATGGAGTAAAACAGAAGTAATATCTGGCGTTCCCCAGGGATGTGTTATAGGCCCTCTGTTTTTCCTGAACTACATAAACGATTTAGGGGAAATTCTGAGCAACCCTCTTAGATTGTCTGCAGATGATGGTGTGATTTACTGTCATGAAAAGTCACCAGATGATGGAAATGAAATGCAAAATGATTTGGACAAGATATCTGTACGGTGCAAAATGTGACAATTGACTCTAAATCATGAAAAGTGTGAAGTCATTCACATGAGCATTAAAAAGAATGCGCTAACTTACCCTTGCGTGATAAATCACATAAATCTAGAGGCTGTAAGCTCAACTAAGTACTTAGTGACTGCAGTTACGAAATACTTAAACTGGATCGATCACGTCGACAATGTAGAAATTATTGCCAGAACTCTCAGAAAACGGAATAGGTATACTAAAGGAACTGCTTACAATACGCTTGTACAACCTCTTCTGGAGTATTGCTGTGCGGTGTGGGAACCACATCAGATAGAACTGACGCTGACGGAGAACATCGAACAGGTTCAGAGAAGGGCTGCTCATTTTATATTGTCACGAAATAAGGGAGAGAGTGCTACTCATATGATATGCGGATTAGATTAGAAGTAATTAAAACAAATGTGTCTTTCGCTGCGGCAGGACGTTCTCAAGAAATTTCAATCATCAGTTTTGTCCTTAGAGTGTGAAAACACTTTTTTGGCGCACAACTACATAGGGAGAATTGATTATCGTAATAAAATAAAAGAAACCTGTGCTCGCATGGAGAGATGTAAGTTTTCCTTTTTCTCGTTCGAGAGCATAACGGTAGAAAATTGGCTTAAAGGTGGTTAAAAAAAAAAGAAAAAAGAAAAAAAATGTTCAAATGGCTCTGAGCACAATGGGACTGAACATCTGAGGTCATCAGTCCCCTAGAACTTAGAAATACTTAAACCTAACTAACCTAAGGACATCACACACATCCATGCCCGAGGCAGGATTCAGACCTGCGACCGTAGCAGCAGCGCGGTTCCAGACTGAATCGTCTTGAACCGCCCGGTCACTACTGCCGGTAAATGTCATTCGATGAACCTTCTGCCAGGCGCTTAATTGTGAAATGCAGCGTAATCATGTAGATGTAGACATAGATGAAACAATGTTTCCACAACTTACGTACTGTTTTCGTTGGGTTGTCAATTTATTTTACTTGGGTTGCAGTGTCTGACTACACTGGTGTGCAAAACGTAAGATTCACGCGTGATGTGTCACTGTCAAATAATATATAGCTTGATGAAACTTGGAACCGCACATAGGAAGAACTACTACGGTGTAGTACAGCAAATAAATGAAAGAAATATGCAATGGGGGGAACAGAAATGACACTTTTATTCAGAGACAATAATTACTCTGACGTCGCCGTGATTAATGATGGTAACATGGACATTACAAATGGTGGGACTTGGTTCTTAATAGGGTGTGTGATCACCATGGACGGAAGTGTATGGTCTGCAACGTGCTCCGTTCCTGGCCTCAGCGTTAGTAAGGCCGCGTCGTATATAATCGACTGGAGCGACCGACAGAGTGCGACATCTGGATACACGACACTCCAACTACAAACGGCATCTGGCGAGGCGATATGCTCGGGTGTTCTGCGTGCGATCGACGAACTCCTACTACAAGGTGGCTGCTAGAGCCGACCAGCTCTTTCAATAAAACGGCGCCAACAAACAGTAGAATATTGTAGCTCGAGAGTATGCAACGAAATTAGCTTTACTTATTAAAATAAAGCGACAAACGAGCGCTGCGCATGAAATTGACAAAGGGAGGAATCTTCACGGAGAATTTCATAATTTATACTATCAGCTACGAAGAGCACCAGACAGATTCTTCGAATATATGCGCACGAGCAGAGTTTTGTTCGACTGTCTCATCACATAATTAAAGACGAGTGGTTTTTTTTTACATGACAATGAATTTTCATTAGCCGGTAAGTGTGGATGAATGACAGACTGTCGCAGGTAGGGAAAAATGAGTGACGTCAACTGCGAGGTGTCTGCGGTATAGCGGTAGCGTCTTTGGTTTGTAGTATGAATCATTGTGGGTCCCAGTTTAAGACAGCCGGCACGGTAGCTCAGCGTGTTCGGTCAGAGAGCCGGTTGGCCTCTCTAATAAAAAACTGTGTGGAAGGATCAACCACCGAACTTGAACAGGATGTCTTGCGACGTCCGCAACGACCAAACACAAAAAAGAAAAAAAAAAAAACCTGCCCACTTCTTATGTTTTAACTGATTTAACTGTAATTTAGTCACCTGTTCTGTGTGTTTTATTTATACTCCCCCACTGCACCTCAAAGCAGCATATTTGTAAGGTCTTGCCAAAGTACTTGATCTGCCCTAGTGTATCACACACATTAAATTCGTGATGAAACACACTGAGCAATGATGAATTTTTTTCTGATATTTGATTGTTGGGAAAATAATTCATCAGTAATCAATGTTAATGTCAAGCGTTCCAATTAATCTAAATAGTCTGCATGAATAAAGCATACAAGGTTTTTCAAAAAGAATTCAAACATTTTGTGAAATGATTTGACCGAAAGTAAGAAATGAAATAGATTACAGAAGTATTTGATGCACCTCTTTTTCTGTACATGATTTAGAGCATTATTCGAAGGCATGTCAAAAGTTTCTTTGATCTATTGGCGCCCCGATTTCTATTCCAAGCGTTTCCCGTTGTCAAAATGCCGTAAGTTAAGAACTTGATTCGAAGGAAACCTGTTCCACAGTTAAATATCACACCAGTGGTATCTTTTTATGCGCAAAATAGCTAGGCCTTGGAGAGATGACCTTTTTAATACTGCATTTACATAGCTATCAGCAGCTGTTTGTGAATACATCAATTTTTCCCCAACTCACTAATGTTTTCGTAATGACGCCAGTTACTTTTAACTAATTAAGTATTTGTTTGCAAAACTAGACCTCACGCCGGTCAATTTGATACCCCAGTTGTCCGTTTCTCAGTCTTAATTTGGCTATGAAAATCTGAATAAAAACATTTGAGCTTAACGTTTCAAGTGTTAATCATATGTCAAAATATGTCATTTTTCCATGCTGCCATTTGCAAAATACCTCGGTTCAGAAGTGGCTCTGAGCACTATGAGACTTAACTTCTGAGGCCATCAGTCCCCTAGAACTTAGAAATTCTTAAACCTAACTAACCTAAGGACAGCACACACATCCATGCCCGAGGTAGGATTCGAACCTGCGACCGTAGCGGTCACGCGGTTCCAGACTGAAGCGCCTAGAAGCGCTCGGCCCTCGGTCTTCAACCATTTATGAGATGTGTGGCAATTTTTATGATCGGTTTCCCGATGTGTGGTAAAGCAATTGGGCGCTCCGCGCATACCATTTCTCGGATACAAAAACCAATATCTCGAGAATGGAAAGAGGTATCGCTCTGCTCTTAATTTTAAGTATAGTTTTGACATGTTGGTTACATGTCATATGCAATCATGTATTGCCTAAATTGAACTATAGGCAAAGTTTATGCCATGCGTTTTTACCTCTTCAAACTCGTAAAAAATCTGTGGAGTCATTTACTTAGCTGCATGCACAGTATCTATGACGAATAACGAAAGGAAGCTCAGTCCTTCGCGGAGAGAATATATCAAGCTGTAAGACGTGGAATGATAGGTAACTGATAGCAGTGTTCCGCTGAGAAGACTCACACCTATCGCTGTCTGTATCACGTGTAGTGTAGCGACAAGATTCACAAGATTCAAAACACGTTTGAAATCAGGCTTTGCCCATTGTATAGGTAGACCAGCAGTGGCACGGATGTCGCCTACATGGGACACTTCCGCAGGTATATCTGCAACTGTGTTTTGTCGCTTGAATCTGTCGCACTGACGGTGGCTTTTGTCGCTCACTTAGAATGGGGTCTATGGACTACTTCTGGTAAAGCATTTCATTCCTCCGCCAGCACCTTTGTAATTGCTAGCTGGTCACTGGGGCATGTGAACATTCTCCCCAACGTATCTGACACGTGATCCATAGGATTTAAGTTGGGGGAACGGGTAGGCCAGTTCATTTGCAGAGCTCGTCTAGCTGTACTGCTCGATTCAGTCACATATTGTCGTTCATGAAAATAAAGTCAAGACCGATTGTATCCCCGTAAAGACGCACATGGGAAAGGAGTACTGTGTCACAATAACGTTGATCAGTGAGTGTATTGTCGTGTCAAAGATTTGGAGGTCAGTACGCCCATGGTACACCATAACACCTAGAATACCAAAAAGATAATGTTCGACCATGCTGGACTACGCTCAAACGACACGAGGTGGGAATATGGAATGTGTCCAGGAATATTGCAAGCAGGCACACTACGTTAATGGCCCCCTAATGTGGTTTTTGGCATACTTTGAATGTCCAAGTCCCAGCCCCACTTGTTACTAATGTAGGCAGTAGATGGCGAAGGAGTGAAACAGTGGACAGACAAAAATTACTTTCGGTTGTTGCTTCTTTTGCACTGCTAGCTCTAAAATTGCAACACCAGGGTGCACAGAAAATAACGAAATTTTGTTTATTGTGCATGCACGGTGCAGTAGAAATAATACATGATTAAATATTATGTGATTTGGGGATGTACAAGGTGCGAGTTTAGTGCACAAAGCTACCGTACCGTCTCTGGCAGTAATGATGGCTCTAACCTGGCTAGGCATCGAGGTTGGATGACAGATACTGGTAAGTCGTACCATGCTGCTCTAGCTGTACGCTAGAGTTCGTCTGTCGTAGTGTCATACCAGTGTCTTAGTAACTCATGGTCAGATCTTTCAAGAGGGTGAAAGATCTGGTGAGGGTACTGGTCAGGGCGATAGTCGAACGCTGTATTTATTGAGACAGGTTAGAATGGAACTAGCAACATGCTGTCTTCTATTATCTTGTTGGTAGACAACGTCATGGAGACCTCGAAGAGGTGTTATCTTGTTGAAAGATAGCACACTGGAGTGTTTGAAGAGAGCGTACAGCCACTAGCCATAAAAAGTCATAAATGTAACGGCTGCTGGCTAAATTACCGACTAAGCGAACCAGAGATACTCAGTGCCACGTGCTAGGGTATGATGATGAATATAATCTGGCAAAGTTCGTTCTCCTTACTGCCTCATCTCAGTAACACGTTCGTCCTAATGTTTTATGCAGAACTGTGACTTGTCTCGAAAGATGACCTGGTTCCATTCTTGTGTGCATTAATCATCTTGGGGTTGAAGCTCTTTTCTTCCGTGTTTGCTTTAACAATATGTATGTTTTTGGATAGGACCCGCCTTTAGCAAAACACAATTTTGTTTTTTAACCCAAACATGTTTCACTGCAGTTGCAGCATCTCAGTCATGCTGCACTGCAGTGAAACATGTTTGGGTTAAAAAACAAAATTGTGTTTTGCTAAAGGCGGACCCTATCCAAGAACATACATCTTGTGTGCATTATTACCGTTGGGCACATCACTGTTTCGGCATTCTCTGTGCTCTGCCGTCACGGAAAATCACACCAGTTGTCGTCATGCAGTCCGTGGTGCTCAAGATGTCGTGACAGTGTCTGTGTAGATAGATGACTTGGTACAAATGATTCCCTTTCTCGATTCAGCGTACCTGAAATGGGTCCACGATCCTGCGCTGACGAGCAGCCACTCGTACGCTAGTCACTTGGGGCCATTAAGTGATGCATGGCCGTGGAAATTGCCCTCCTGAACCCATCGTATTCGCACGACGGTCATGTGATCGTGACCAATGGTGGCAGCAAATCAAGGAATGATAATGCGTGGCCTCAATATATCACGACCCTGCTACTGTTGAATTCCGACACTATGAGGTGGTGGACGTTTCTCCGTAATACACAAGTCATTATACTATCTTCTCGCAAGAAACTAAAATTAAATTGCCATTTTTTTCGCAAAACGCGTTTTCAATCCTATTATGTTACAGGAACTCTGTTGCGTGCTCCTAGACTTGTTCCAAGTTCCAAATAATCGAGGAAGATGGCTCATGGCCTTTTTACAAATAGTGCTTTTCTCTGGAGCTCCAATCAATGTCTCCTCCATGTAGTAGATGCACGGTTTTGTTTGTGTTGATGTTTCTGGTAAGCCTGTGTTGTTTTAAAACGATAACACAGGTTTTTGGTGCGTGGGCACAGCGTTTTGAGCCGCGACAAATATTTTGTAATTATAGAGAAATGAAGAAGGGTAAGCAAGACCTTTGTTTCGCGAGATTAGCACAAGAAAGCTATAAAACGATGTAAAGTAATGCCAGTACATAAAAATTACTTATTTGATTTTAAAGATGCTGCTGAAATATTGTTGTCTGTGCAGACTTGTTAGGTTTCCGAATGCGATATGAGCAAAGCGTCTCGTACCAATCTCTCTCAAATAGCTGTGTAGAAGTTCTTATTCCCAAACAGAAGACTGAAGAAACGTCAGTGTATTAAAAGGGGAAAGAACATGGCTGCTGTACGCCATGCCGAAACTTCATCTGAGAAACAAGACTTGTTTATTAACGGCGAAACGGGGAGATCTGTTGACGAAATTGCCATTTCTTTCCCAACAGCACAGGGAGTTCTACAGTAAACTTCGCAAAATCTAATGCCAAGAATGGAGTTGTTTAAGAAACAGTACTGAGAATTTCTTTTCCTTTGAATCTTAATTTTATTACTCTCTTGTAAAAGTGTAAAATACTTGAGAAATGGTATTTGCTGACCACAGTTCTACTAGATAAAACTTTAGTGCCCTGTTTCTGTACTTATACTGTCACAATAAAACACAGTGCCTCAGTATTAATGGCACTTGAAACAAAAACTTTCTTACTAGCACTTAAAACAAGTCAATACACTGATACGGCGCCTAAACATAGTCAGTAAGCAACGAGGGTCGTTCAGTAAGTGCTGCTACATATTTTTTTCTCTGTCAGCTTCGGTGAAAAAAAGCGGAATTTGTTGTGGGACGTCGTGGCATTATCGCGCTTCAACCGCTATAGTTTCATCAAGTTCCGATGGTGGCGATGCTTACTTAGCCTTCAGAATGGCGTCTATAACGGAGCCGAGAGCTGTCATTGAGTTTCCTTTGGCGGTAAACCACAGATATTCATAGGAGATTACTGCATGTCTGCGAAAACCTGGCAATGAACAAGAGCATGGTGAGTCGTTGGGCGAGGCGTGTGTCATCATCAGAAAAAGGTCGCGCAAATCCCCGTCTGATTTGTGTGCCGGTCGGTCGCACACATCTGTGACTCCTGCAATGTTGGACTTCAGACGAAATTTTCCTTGTCCTTGACAACACAAGGCCTCACACAAATCTGTGCATCTGAAAGAAGGTCGCAGAACTTCACTGGACGGTTCTTCTTCACCCACCGTACAGCCAGGATCTCGCACACTCTGACTTACATCTGTTTGGCCCATTGAGAATGCACTCCATGGGAAGAACGGTTACTGATGTAGCCATGCATTGGCCCCGACGTCGATCAAAAGAGTGGTGCCACGCAGGCATACAAGCCTTTCTAATAAAGTGGCGTAAAGCCGTCGGCACACGGACCGTGCATCCGAACGTTGAGCGTTGAGCGTGCCGAGTTCCTGAAGTCATAGCGTGGAATAGCACGTTCGGGAGTCTTTCCGAACATGCAGAGCAATATTTGGTACGTCAGATATTCTGAGCGTGCATCTGAGCGTTGACCAATGAGATGGCACAACGCCACCTACGTCACACGCACGCCGTCTCCCTTCAGTACAGAGTTGTGAGGCGCCATATTAGCATTCATTTCAAGCCTATATGTGTATATGCCGTTTCTGAGCACCAGCAAACTGAAAATCACTGGAAAACCCGTTGTTAACTGTGTGATTCGTTCAAATAAAATAGTGAGAAACATCATATTCGTGGTAAAATAATTATTGTAACTTGGGTATTATGAGAGTAGGCTATTTGAAGGCAGCGATTCACTGAAGATCCACTGAAAACGCATTTTTCTTGGTACAGTTTGTTATAATTAAATTTCAATTAGTATATATCTACGATTAAGGTTTTCAGCAGGGGGTTACATACTATGATTAGAGGCAAAGGGTGTGTTGTTGGTCTTGCATTGAGTTGTCTTGACACTTCCAAATTTTTTTCTCCTAACATTCGCGTTTTATTAGGTTCTGATACTTTATTATTTATTTAATATAAGGATATACTGTAAAATTTGATGTTATTTAAACCTTTTTTTCTGAGGGGTGACTTTGTTCGACTGGATTAATCTACAGGAGAGCATGCGCTACTTGTTTGAAGATATTTTGCTCCTTTTTCCTTTACGCTTTGTAATTCACATTTTGCAAAGATTCTGCTACTGGGTAGCAACAGTGGTCAAGTAAGACTGACCTTGGGGTTTTACTAAAATGTGGGAATGCTGAAATGCGGAGAAGTATTCCAAATTTGTACCGCACTGTTTGTAATGGAACTTTTATAAGCCTGTTCAAATGGCTCTGAGCACTATGGGACTTAATATCTGAGGTCATCAGTCCCCTAGAACTTAGAACTACTTAAACCTAACTAACCTAAGGACATCATACACATCCATGCCCGAGTCAGGATTCGAATCTGTGACCATAGTGGTCGCGCGGTTCCAGACTGAAGCGCCTAGAACCGCTCGGCCACACCTGCCGGCTATAAGCCTGTGTCCTTATTGATTGGACATGGTAATTTCCTTTTCGTGGACGATGGAGGAAATGTGCGTTTTAATAGAGCTAACGTGGGAATTTTACGCGCGCCCGTTCAGTAAACAGTGTGATTTACGAACAAAAACATCCCTCAACTGCCGCTGGAGTGCGCTGCGATCGTGTATACCACGTTGGTTCCCACGTACCGTATGCACAAGTCTCATTGTTCCTGAGCGTTCAGCGGCACGTTGAACTTGGCACTCTCAACGTTAATGTTCGATAAACGGTCCGTGTACCGACGACTTAAGGCCGTCGCATTGAACGGAGATTATGTTGGAAAATGGAGTTTTATAGCCAGAAGAGTGGGGAATAGTATAGTGTATTGGAATCCTGCTTCCTGAAAAAAAAAGTGTTGCATTACTTATTAAACGCCCCTCGTGTTTTTTAATATGTCTCATTTTTTTGCAGTGATGAGATGAGGAGCCTAATTTTTTGGGTACTAATGCTAAGTTATGTGCAAGAAAGAATCAGATGCTTCCTTGATTCTGCTGTCGGATGTGAAATTTGGCATTTAGAAGATTTGACATTTCCACTCTGTTTGACTTTTGTTTCATTCGTCCCTTATTGCCATGCAGTTTGTATGGTCAGCAGAGAAGAATTTCTCTCACAAGGGAACCTCCCCATCGCACCCCCCTCAGATTTAGTTATAAGTTGCCACAGTGGATAGGCCTTGAAAAACTGAACACAGATCAATCGAGAAAACAGGAAGGAGTTGTGTGGAACTATGAAAAAATGAGCAAAATATACAAACTGAGTAGTCCATGCGCAAGATAGGCAACATCAAGGATAGTGTGAGCTCAGGAGCGCCGTGGTCCCGTGGTTAACGTGAGCAGCTGAAGAACGAGAGGTCCTTGGTTCCCTCGAGTGAAAAATTTAATTTTTTATTTTCAGACACTTGTTATCTGTCCGTCCGTCCGATGCGAGTTAACTGCGCCGTAGTATGGGGACACATAATCAACTTCGCTCTCCATAATTCGAGGACATGTTCAGATTTGCTTGGAAATATGTAGGATTTGACGGTCTACACACGGAAAAATTTGAAAACGTTAAAAACATATGTTTTGACAGAGCACAGGGAAAACCGTGCGACTGTGAAACTGTTGCATTCATTTGTTGCAGTTTATGTGACAAACTCTTATGTTTTCATCACTTTTTTGGGAGTGATTATCACATCCACAAGAAAACCTAAATCGGGCAAGGTAGAAGAATCTTTTTACCCATTCGCCAAGTGTACAAGTTAGGTGCGTCGACAACATATTCCTGTCATGTGACGCACATGCCGTCACCAGTGTCGTATAGAATATATCAGACGTGTTTTCCTGTGGAGGAATCGGTTGACCTGTGACCTTGCGATCAAATGTTTTCGGTTCCCATTGGAGAGGCACGTCCTTTCGTCTACTAATCGCACGGTTTTGCGGTACGGTCGCAAAAGACAGACACTAAACATATTACAGTGAACAGGGACGTCAATGAACGAGCGGACAGATCATAACTTTGCGAAAATAAAGATAGTAAACTTTTCACTTGAGGGAAGACTTGAACCAAGGACCTCTCGTTCCGCAGCTGCTCACGCTAACCACGGGACCACGGCACTCCGGAGCTCACACTATCCTTGATGGTGCCTATCTTGCGCATGGACTACTCAGTTTGTATATTTTGCTTATTTTTTTCACAGTTACACAAAACTTCTTCCTATTTTCTCGATTGATGACTTTTCTGGAGACTAGAAATCTACTCTGTAGGAATCAGCATGGGTTTCGAAAAAGACAGTCGTGTGAAACCCAGCTCGCGCTATTTGTCCACGAGACTCAGAGGGCCATAGACCCGGGTTCACAGGTAGATGCCGTGTTTCTTGACTTCCGCAAGGCGTTCGATGCAGTTCCCCACAGTCGTTTAATGAACAAAGTAAGAGCACATGGACCATCAGACCAATTGTGTGATTGGATTGAAGAGTTCCTAGATAACAGAACGCAGCATGTCATTCTCAATGGAGAGAAGTCTTCCGAAGTAAGAATGATTTCAGGTGCGCCGCAGGGGAGTGTCGTAGGACCGTTGCTATTCACAGTATACATAAATGACCTTGTGGATGACATTGGAAGTTCACTGAGGCTTTTAGCGGATGATGCTTTGGTATATCGAGAGGTTGTAACAATGGAAAATTGTACTGAAATGCAGGAGGATCTGCAGCGAATTGACGCATGGTGCAGGGAATGGCAATTGAATCTCAATGTAGACAAGTGTAATGTGCTGCGAACACATAGGAAGATAGATCCATTACCATTTAGC
Organism: Schistocerca piceifrons; assembly: GCF_021461385.2. Taxonomy (NCBI): domain Eukaryota; kingdom Metazoa; phylum Arthropoda; class Insecta; order Orthoptera; family Acrididae; genus Schistocerca; species Schistocerca piceifrons. The sequence continues at coordinate 399,994,802 of NC_060143.1, read as the reverse complement.
TACAATATAGCAGGTCAGCAACTGGAAGCAATTAATTCCATAAATTATCTGGGGGTACGCATTAGGAGTGATTTAAAATGGAATGATCATATAAAGTTGATCGCTGGTAAAGCATATGCCAGACTGAGATTCATTGGAAGAATCCTAAGGAAATTCAGTCCGAAAACAAAGGAAGTAGGTTACAGTCCGCTTGTTCGCCCACTGCTTGAATACTGCTCAGCAGTGTGGGATCTGTACCAGATAGGTTTGATAGAAGAGAAGATCCAACGGAGAGCAGCGCGCTTCGTTACAGGATCATTTAGTAGTCGCGAAAGCGTTACGGAGATGATAGATAAACTGCAGTGGAAGAGTCTGCAGGAGAGACGCTCAGTAGCTCGGTACGGGCTTTTGTTGACGTTTCGAGAACATACCTTCACCAAAAAGTCAAGCAGTATATTGCTCCCTCCTACGTATATCTCGCGAAGAGACCATGAGGATAAAATCAGAGAGATTAGAGCCCACACAGAGGCATACCGACAATCCTTCTTTCAACGAACAATACGAGACTGGAATAGAAGGGAGAACCGATAGAGGTACTCAAGGTACCCTCCGCCACACACTGTCAGGTGGCTTGCGGATTATGGATGTAGATGTAGATGTAGATTGAACGGTGTTCAGTTTCTCAAGGCCTATCCACTGTGCCAACTTATAATTAAATCTGAGGGGGGTGCGATGGGGAGGTTTCCTTGTCAGTATGATAGAAATATGATATAATTTCAAGAGTTAGGTATAAGAGAGTTGATTGCAAAGCTTCGTACCGCAACGCCCCGCCGAAATGTGCAGTCGCGGCTCGGCCCGACCGGAATTACGGGCCGTTTCGGAAATGCATCGCCTTTTGGACAGGAAGTGGCGTTGCCAGAGCGGTGGTAACGCGCGGCCGCCTCGAAGCCGGTGACGACTCGGCCACAAAGGGCGGGCCTTTATCCCATTCCCAGCGCCGCCGAGTGGTCCGGCCGATGCGGGGGAATTTAATTTCCGCCCGCTGCGGCAAGGCGCTCGCTCGCCTGGCCTGACGACGCCGTCAGCGCCACCGTCCGAAACGCTCTCGCCGCCGCAGGACCGCGTGATTTTTTCCTCTCTGCGTCCACTGCAGTTTCGCCTTCCGAAACTTCGACAAACGCAAGACAGGCAAACCAGCTGATGGTACGATACAAAAATTTTTCAAATGGTGCGTTATTTTTAACTGACTCATTGAAAGTGGTTGTAACGTCCTTTGGATCTTCGGTCTTGGCCAACACTCAGCCGGAGAGCAATGAGATTGTTATTTCTTATGTATCGGTATCGACGTTACAAGAAAACATTGATGAACTGAACACGCGACTTGTGCGAGATATTTACTTCACCAAATGTCGTAATTAAATCGTTTATAATCGCTGGTTTATCAGTTGCTATTTAAATATTAACCCTTTATTTGGCAAATGGTGAAAATAAAATCAAAAAAATTGTTTCAGTGCTTATATTTATTTATTATGCTTAAAGAAATACAATTCAGTCAGTTTTAGAAATTTTTGACAAAAATTATGAAATGTTGCTTACAAGCAACATTGCCAGCAGGAGACCACATTTATACATATTACAGAAGAAAAGTATTTGCCAATAACCTCAAGCAAAAGGTTTCCTGTATGTGAATAATTTAATTTATAAACACATTTATGCATTCCTGCTGTGTAATAGAATTGTTTATTTTGCCTTCTAGTTCTTCTTGCACTGGAATTTTTGGAAACAGCTCTTCTTTGGAAGGAAGCACAATACTAAATTGCATTTTGAACACATGACTGTAGAAAATCCAGATGGACAATAACAACAATGACCTTTGAGACCGTATACAGGCCAGTGCTCCATATTATCAAATCGGACATCTTCTGTAACAGTCGGAGCTGTTGGCTTCCTCCTCTTTTTTGTGGTGGTGTTACGTCTATTGAGGGCCTTTCTACTTTCCTTTTCCCAGAAAACATCCAACCATTGGCAATATCTGCCCTGAATGACTTCAGTGAGGCCTTCTTGTCCAGAGATTCTCTTCGAAATACCAGCCAGGCATTTACAACACTCAGATCTAGCATAAATCCAAACAATCTCATGTACCAACACCTAGTTTTCATTGGTACTCTGTAGAGCCCTATCAGCATACCAGCAAGATCAACTCTCCCATATGCTTGTAGTACTGACATACAATGCTGGGACAGGGCACATCAGTTCTTCTTTTTTCATTGCTGTCCCATCATTGTACTGTTGAGAGTGGTTGGACACCACAAAATGAGCTTGCAAGTGTCACGATTTTATTGTTCTGAATATCCGTCGTAAGCATATGTAATATACTAACGGCACATGTCCCAACTATGGGCAATGTTGCTCACAGGCAACATAAAAGTTTTATACTATTTACGTAATTCAAAACAATATTAAATTGAAATATTTCTTCTCTAAACTCACCTCTGGGTAATCTGCTAAGATTACTGCCAATTTATTGAAATCCACTCTTTCAGAACCAAAATAAGACACCCCTGTTGCTCACACGAGGAGATCTCTGTAACACCACTGCACAAACTGCCATCTCGTGTGAAAAACCTTGAACTATTACAACTGGCATTCGCAGTGTGTAAAGGAACGTTACCTGGAGGCAAAATGCCAGTAAAAGGCACTGGGAAGTGTTTGTTGTCCCATAAGGCCAACGTAAATTTGATGTTGCTTGAGAGCAGCACTACCAAATAAAGGGTTAATGATAAGTTCAAATTAGTTCCAGCGACACCAAATTCCCTATAGACTGGTTGTATTCTCTAATCTATAATCAGTCGTATCAGTGTTATTAATTCCTAACGTCAAGGAGTTTCTATATAAACGCCGAGAGCTTCAGTCAAATAATATCGCAGCACGTCATCTCTATAAATAATCTTGTAAAACTTGAATGATAAATGCGTGAATTGACACGATATGCTGGTTTATTACCCAATATTAGTCACTTCCTAACAGAGCCGTGAGGAAGAAGCTTTCCCAGGTCTTGGGGGAATTATAAATTATAAACTTTGTAAATGCGTGAATTGACACGATATGCTGGTTTATTGCCCAATATTAGTCACTTCCTAACAGAGCCGTGAGGAAGAAGCTTTCCCAGGTCTTGGGGGAATTATAAATTATAAGCTTTGTAACTATCGCCAAGTTCCATAGTCCATTAGTTATTACGAATTAAATTGTCTGTCTGTGTTCACTTCCTAAATAGTGTTAACTTCAGGTTATCTAATTAAAATTCACTTCTGTCTAATATATGCAAGTCCTCTATCTGAATTCTAAATAACGTAATATTTGAAGTCAAAGTATCGTTTCACTGCGTCATAGTAGATCGCAATAATCAATTCTGACAAAACAATCTAATTGCGCCTACATATACGAGCATTCAAAAGTATGTCCTGCTTCGGCTAACTCTCGTAACGTAGTGACGATGGATTGAATTATCCTTAGCCATTACTCACGAATCTCAAAGAGTACTCACACAGAGTATTCTTTAGGAACGTTGGTTCCACTTTGCGAATTTTAATTATAATGATTTTGCGATTTACTATGATTTTGAATTTTGAGTTTCATTTTACTGGAATCCTATCTTTCTTTCGTATGTTAATAAATTACTAAGTATTAGATTCCTGATTCAATTACTGGTTAATATCCAAATAATAGTGTTAACTGGAAATTTGTTTGCTTGTTCATTTTTCATGGAATTTGGAACTCATTTTGGGGAAATCTTTAGGAATTTTGGAGCTAATTTTTGATTTTCGTTTCTCGTCCGAGGAAGTGGCATTACATGGTTCAGAGATATGCGGGTAGCTTTATAAGTTTTTTTTCAACAAACCAGTAACGGGCCCTATTTGAATGAGGCATCACTATGGTCCGACAATACATTTATCGTTGACGAAGAACGCACCGAGTCACATATATATTCGCTTTATAAATAAAAACCGCCTTTTTCTTGCTGCAATGTGGTTTATTTATTCCATACTTTTTATTTTAAGGCATATTCCCCGGAATAACTATTAGGCTGGCATCTGCGTGTCCTCTCATCTGCTCACTTGCTGAAGGTCGCACTGTAAATTCACTTGCGAAACATAGCACACTTTCGCGTTACGAACGTTTTTCTTCACAATTTTCATGTTGTTTGAGCTAAATGTTACGGAGCTCTAAAATTGTTCTGTCACTAGTCACTGACATTTTATTGAAAACTGTGATTTAAAGCCGTAGCTGTGTATGTTTGCTTCATGTCTCTTCCCACATTGCAAAACACATGTCTGAAGCTGCAACTGACTGATATTACGAAGTGTCTGTGTACCACAGTGGGTTATTTAGAATATGTGTGGCCGGCCGCGGTGTCCGAGTGGTTCTAGGCGCTTCAGTCAGGAACCGCGAGACTGCGACGGTCGCAGTTTCGAATCCTGCCTCGGGCATGGATGTGTGTGATGTCCTTAGCTTAGTTAGGTTTAAGTAGTTCTAAGTTCTAGGGGACTGATGACCTGAGTCCCAGTGCGTGGAGGCGGACGAGGGCATATACATGTGTTCCCTATCAAGATAGTGTACCGCACCACCAGATTTTTGTGGCTGAACTAAACTTATGTGATATCTGTGTTTGTCGTATCTGTGTTTACAGTGCGACACGTCCGGCCGGCGTATGATTTTGCACACTGGCATGGAATCTCGTATGTTCCTGGTCTCCTTAGACCGCGATCGTCTTTTACGGAACCTAGCATAGTTTGCAATCGTCCCGGATGACGGAAGGCACATTTTACTCTGCATTTGTTGAAGATCTCACCGCTGTTGATGGACACTACGCCAGTATAAGACAAAAATACCATCCTAGTGGAGTTCTCCGTTTCTTCTAGCTGCTCCTGAGGTCTAATGCACTCTGGTAGAAATGCATTGCAAGTCTGTGTCTCGTAGTAAACATTCTAGACAAACACAGTTTTTATTATGTCTCCCCGAACTTTAATGGTTTTTGAAAATTTCTACTTGGTTTTCCTTTTTATATTTTTCTAGCTTCTGGTTACACAGATGGTATCGTAATAGGTTTTAGTTTCTTAGAAATCCATTACTACGTTTGTTAGGTCGCTACATTCAACTGGAGAGTGCTGCCATCTTTGGAGATATTTGTACCTGAGGGACAATGGTCAGTAGGCCACCTCTCCAAGGGTACATAAATGGTACACTCGCGGCTGCGAGGTAAGAACAGTTTTGAATAGACTCTCCGTCGATCGGCTGTCCTAAGCCGTAGCCGCGCGTCATATTCGATAAATGGCAAACCTGTATATTTTAACTTGTGAAAATTAGCTTAATGTAAGTAATAAATGATTATCTATCAGCTGTCGTCATTCATTTACAATTCGAATGGACTCGGACCATTATACAGTCCCCCTACATTCATCGACCTCCGGTAACATGTAAGATTTACATTTTCGTCTGCCGGCGCAGACAATGTTGTTTACGTTGCATAGTAATTCGCCAACGTAAAACTGAACCGACCGAGAGAGGCACTCAAAACGTGTCCGCGCTCTGACTATTCTAGGCAAAGATTCAATAACGTGGCAGTCGGTTAGAAGCCTCTCTCATCTACTTACTCCCTTCGACCGTTCCAATTCAGTCTGATTTCCGTACAAGTTCTAGATAGGGTTTCAGTCCATGTATTTATGCTGATGAGAATTTCTAAGCGAACGTTCCAGTTAACGCTGTCAAAAGCATTTTGTAAATCTACAAATTCCAGTGTCTATATGTGAGTTAGTCCACCTTCAGTAAACACAGCGCTTCGGCCTAAGAGCCGTCAGGCGCATTTTCTCTGGTGTTTCGGCAAATATTTGCAGTTTAGTTTTTTTTTTTCGTGCGTAGCTGCTGATCACGTTTTTTACGCGGCAACCAGTGTTGACGCAAAGCATCGGTTTGTTTCCAGTTACAAACAAAATGCCTAGTAAAGCGGAATTTTAAAAAATGGTTCAAATGGCTCTGAGCACTATGGGACTTAACATCTGTGGTCATCAGTCCCCTAGAACTTAGAACTACTTAAACCTAACCAACCTAAGGACATCACACACATCCATGCCCGAGGCAGGATTCGAACCTGCGACCGTAGCAGTCGCGCGGTTCCGGACTGACCGCCTAGAACCGCTAGACCACCGCGGCCGGCGCGGAATTTTACATACCCATTCGATAGAGCTGCCCCAGTTAGTCAAGTGCGATACTTGTGTTATCGATATGTATTAGGAGGACAGTAAAACATGAAGAATAACCAGTACTCCCGCAGCGAACGAGTAGCGCTGCTGCTGCATGGCGTTAGCAGTCAGCGAGGGCCAGGGCAGTACCGTCGCTGCCGAATTTCTGGTTATTCTTTGTGTTTTACTGTCATCCTAATACATATCGATAACACAAGTATCGTACCAGACTAATCAGGACCGTTCTGTTGAATGGGCACGTAAAATTCCGCTTTGAAAAACATTTTCTTCGTAGCGGGAAACAAACTGACGCTCTCTGGCGACACTAGACGTCGCATGGACGACGTGATTAACACTATTTGTTTGGGCTGACTTCCAAACACCAGAGGAAAAGCGCCAGACGACGCTAATGATGTTAGTAAGTTAACTCTCATAATTTATTGCCTGTCACAAACCCGGCAGGTTAGCCGAGCTCGCTAACGCGCTGCTTCCTGGACTCGGGTAGGCGCGCCGGCCCCGGATCGAATCCGCCCGGCGGATTAGCGACGAGGGCCGGTGTAGTGGCCAGCGTGGTTATGGCTTTTAGGCGATTTTCCACATCCTCCTAGGTGAATACCGGGGTGGTCCCCATGTCCCGCCTCAGTTCCACGGTTCGCAGACATCTGAACACTTCCATGGATTACACTAGTCGCAGACAGTTCGGGTACACTAATTCCTTCCCGGGGTGTACGGGGTGGCGGCAGGAAGGGCATCCGGCCACCCCTTCAACTAAAATTGCCACATCCGATTAACCATGCCGACCTTGCGTATCCGCGGGAAAAACGGCACAAGCAAAAGAAAAAAAAAAGAATTTCTTGCCTGTTACAGTTATCGAATGAGAGTTCTTTATTACTAGTGGCTCACGGTATTAACTGCAAACCTATTACATTCCAGTAGATTTTCAAGTGGTGGTGCCCCAAACCATCATCAGGTACATAAAAGTATTCACAGCCTCATTTTGGGTGAAATATAAAATCGTAATCGTCAGGTGGTAAAACCATAAATAATATGGCTCTGAGCACTATGAGACTTAACTTCTGAGGTCATCAGTCCCCTAGAACTTAGAACTACTTAAACCTAATTAACCTAAGGACATCACACACACCCATGCCCGAGGAAGGATTCGAACCTGCGACCGTAGCGGTCGCGCGGTTCCAGACTGTAGCGCCTAGAACCGCTCGGCCACCCCGTCCGGCCCATAAATAATACACTATTATCATATCGTAATATAAATTACGTCGTCAGTCTACGAAAACTCTGCTAGGGAGTGTTCTTAAAACTGTCATCGGCGTTAACACTGTATACAAATTCATGCCACGCAGTTGTTCAGTTGCATCTGCTTGATATGAATCTGTTCACAGTATTACCGTTGATTGCAGTTTGAATATAAATAAATACCCTCCGTAGCACCGTTTTCGTAGGTTAACGACGTAATTTATATTACGACGTGTGACAATATATTATTCATCGTTTCGTCACTTGACGACAACGATTTCATGTTTTGCCTAAAACGAAGCTGTGAACCTGACCAACCTGACCTGATGAACTTGAAGGTGGTTAGACGACTGAAATTGGTTGTATTATCAGCAGCTTAAGGCGGTAATACTAGGTTTTTCATATTACATTCCTTGTACGTTCGCGATCGTCGCCCTGTTGGTATTCTGTGTGCTCCGCCCTCTACGGCAGTTAGCCTTGGCGCAGCTCAGGTCCGTCAGAAGTAAGCCCCACATGCAGGAGGGGAGCATGTTGGTTGGTAAACAGAGAGGGCCGCTTGCAGAGTGAATTGGCGAGTGTTCTGGCAGGGGGCCGGCTGCTTCGAGAGCAGAGCAATTACCTGGCAGCTCCCGCTAACCAATCTGTGCCCCCTGCTGCGCGGTTGGCCAGCAGGGGCCGGCACATGTGCCAGTACCAGTGGCGCGCTACCTGCAGAGCCGGCTGGAGCCCGTAGAACGGAATTCGCTACAGCTTATGAAAATTGCAAGAGCCAGAAGGAATTGCCTGCACTATTACAGAATCTGAGGGTGTACAGCGAAGTAGATCACAGAGTGATTGCGTGCAGCCAGGCCCAGCAGCAAACTATAAACTCGCAGGTCATTGTTGTTTGTCTAATATGGCGGAGACGTGGCTTAGCCATGAACGTTTCTACAATGCAAATTTCACTTTGCAGGGAAGTGTGCGCTGATATGAAATTTCCTGGCGGATTAAAACTGTGTGCCGGACCGAGACTAGAACACGGAACCAGGCGAGTCTTCAACACACTGCTAAGGTCATCAGTCCCTACGCTTACACACTACTTCACCTAAATTATCCTAAGGACAAACACACACACCCATGCCCGAGGGAGGACTCGAACCTCCGCCGGGACCAGCCGCACAGTCCATGACTGGAGCGCCCGAGACCGCTCGGCTAATCCCGCGGAGCCCAGGCGAGTGCTCTACCATCTGAGCCATCTGAGCTACCCAAGCACGACTCACGACCCGTCCTCTCAGCTGTAATTGCACCAGTATCTCGTCTCCTACCTTCCAAGCTTCACAGAAGCTCTAATCAAATGGCTCTGAGCATTATGGGACTTAACATCTATGGTCATCAGTCCCCTAGAACTCAGAACCACTTAAACCTAACTAACCTAAGGACAGCACACAACGCCCAGCCATCACGAGGCAGAGAAAATCCCTGACCCCGCCGGGAATTGAACCCGGGAACCCGGACGTGGGAAGCTGTAATTGCGCCAGTATCCCGTCTCCTACCTTCCAAGCTTCACAGAAGCTCTAATCAAATGGCTCTGAGCATTATGGGACTTAACATCTATGGTCATCAGTCCCCTAGAACTCAGAACCACTTAAACCTAACTAACCTAAGGACAGCACACAACACCCAGCCATCACGAGGCAGAGAAAATCCCTGACCCCGCCGGGAATCGAACCCGGGAACCCGGGCGTGGGAAGCGAGAACGCTACCGCACGACCACGAGCTGCGGGCACAGAAGTTCTCCTGCCGACCTTGCCGATCTCTGCAGTCCACTGCAGAGCGAATATTTCATTCTGTTGTTTGTGTAACTTTGAGCATCATGTGGTTTATCTTTGCAGAAACAAAATTCATGAAACTTTTTCAGGGCAAAAAAGTATTTTGACCAGTTGGAACACCTTTCCCATAGAACATTATTAAGGCAAGTATCTCTTGTAAAGTTTTGGCCACCAAATGTTGTAATGTATAAAGTCTTCTCTTTTCACAAGGACAACACAAAATTTGTCTTTCTTCGGAGGTCTTTCGCCTCACTAGCAGTGTAATATCGTTGCTGTTTTCTCAGTTTTCTCCTGATGACGCGGAAAACCCGATCATCCCTAACCCTTTCTGCAGTAAGTGGTACGTTACACGAGGGTAATCCCAAAAGTAAGGTCTCCTATTTTTTTTTATAAGTACATGTGCCTGTTTATTTTTACAATGGTTTACATCAGTTTACAACTGGAATATTTAGCCTTTTTCGACGTAATCACCATTTCTGTCGATGCTTTTTTGTAGACGCTGTGGCAGTTTTTGTATGCCCTTGTCATAACAGCTCGCCGCCATGCTGTTCAGAAAGTTATGAACCTCTTCTTTCACCTAGTCGTCGGAGCTGGATCGCTTTCCGGCCAAATGTTCTTTTAAGCTAGAGAACAGGTGGTAGTCATTGGGCGCCAAGTCAAGACTATAGGGTGGGTGGGTGATTATGTTCCACTGAAACTGTTGCAGGAGAGCGACGGTTTGCCGAGCGATGTGTGGGCAAGCGTTGTCATGGGGAATGTGTACGTCCTTGCTCAACATTCCTCTTCTCCAGTCCTGAATTGCCCGTTTGATTTTTTTCAGAGTCTCACAGTACCTGTCAGCGTTATTTGTGGTCCCAGCATTCAGCTCCGACGAGGAGGTGAAAGAAGAGGTTCGTAACTTTCTGAGCAGCATGGCGGCGAGCTAGTACGACATGGGCATACAAAAACTGCCACAGCGTCTACAAAAGTGCATCGACAGAAATGGTGATTATGTCGAAAAATAGCTAAACGTTCAGGCTGTAAACTGATGTAAACCATTGTAGAAATAAGCAGGCCTATGTACTTACAAATAAATAGGAGACCTTACTTTTGGGATTACCCTCGTATCTGTCGCTAGAGGCGTTTTGTTGACTGTGAACAAATTCCGTATCTGCAGCAACGATCCGCCTACCAATTTGAATTGCGAATCTCGATATTTCGGGTGTGTTTCCCTTCTGCAGTGTGCGCTTCATATACAAATATAAATGGGGGAACGAAATTAAACGAAGTGCTGCTCTTACTATGTGACGAGCCGCCGGAAACCAAGGATCCCCACACCTAAATACTCGCTAAATATCCCAGAACAACCTCCGAATTCTTTCCGTGCAGTTCTGGTTCATTCTGTAGATGAGATCTCCATTCTCTAAAAATGTCGTGATGCAAGAGTGTAAATATAAAGCACCGCCGTGCTGGCCACAGACGTGTCATCCTAAGCGGGGCCAACAGTATTTGCGGCCCCCCCCCCCCCCCCCCCCCCCGCAACGAGCATGTGACGTCACACTAGTCGGCTTGTCCGCTACACTTCGCGAATGGTCAGCTCCGTGCAGGACCCAAGGGAAATCAATGTTTAATTGAAAAGGTGCACTGTAAAGGTCTTCATTTTGTCGTGTGCTATCGGGAGCTTCTATGCGTTTAAATGCGAAGTTAAGAATTATGAAATTCGTCTGAAATAGTTACTCGTTCCCGCCTGAGAGGACTGCTGGTTCTCGTAAGACCTGCAGTGTCACGTGCTGTGACGTACGCCCCGCGGCCAATCTTCCTCGTGGGCCTCGTACTCAGCCAGTGACGTCATTTGGATGCTGTAAGGACGGGCGTGGGGGGCAGGACACCGCTTTGGCGATCTTTGTCAGTTCAGGAAACCTGGTGCCGCTGCTGTAATTTAATGTGAGACACATGGGTCCGCAAATTTGGGGAAATACCCCAAAAGTGGATGACAAATGTTGAACATGTGACGTCATCCGAGCACGTACATCGCAGCACGTGCAGCGACTGAGCTGAACAATCTGTCACACCTGATCACCTTAACAGGTGTCAAGTATTCACGTCGGTGTGGCTCCTAGCATACGTGCGTGACATTAGCGCGTTGGGGCTCAGGATTTGAGTCCGGCATCTGGCAGGCAGTATTTTTTTCATTGGGTTAGACAATTCTATTTATACATTGAGGTAAGATTAATTTTTTTATTTACCGGTCTCGATGTCTCCGCTGGTTTATTGCAAAGCACAGTACAGAAAAGACCTGCCGTACTGCCTCACAAGCAAATGAGTATAAGTTTCAGAATTTCGTCGTTACCAGTAAATGATCTTCGGTTTCCTTACTAAATTATGTCTGTAAACAAAAAACAAGGGACGAAAGGAAAGAAACATAGAATAAGAACAGCGCTTGCTTTGTTACAGCGAGGACAGTAATTTTGTAACTTCTACGTTTACAACAGATCACATTTACAAAAGGTGTTCGAAATTTGCACTGTTGTGCAGCAGTGCCTCCTACCGGCGCGTGTAGCATCGTCAAGCCCAACCGCTGCACGTACGGCGAGGTGCGTTATTTGACGACGTCACATGTTCAACGTTTGTCATCCAATTTTGGAGTATTTCCCCGCATTTTCGGCACCATGTGTCTTATATTAAATAACTTGTCGCAGCAGCGTCTACGTCGCTTCGAGTATTGTTAAACGTTAATAAGAATCACCCTGCATGTCCTGTGTCAATCATGTAACAGAAGACATTCAGAATTTGAAGCAATCAAATAGGGTGTACCACACTTTTAGATTTTAGATCCTCTGTTATTTCTGATACACGTAAATACTTCCACTTCCAGTTTCAGAAGGTGGAATTTTATCCTTTTTGCAGACGATAAAAGTATGGGAGTAAAAAGTACTACCAGTAATGAAATATTTGAAAACATCAACAGATTGTTGAAGGGAAGTAGGTTATTATTGAATTTCGGGAAGACTCAGTACGTACAGTTCAGTACTTGTCATGGAACTCTACAAGCTATAAAAGTCAAAAACAGGAAAAACAGAATGCTAACTTTTTGGGACTAGAGATTCATTGCAAAACCCTCTGTCTTCTTCTCTTTTTACAAAAGGAAATGTCCTGGATGATCTACTGACTCATCATCGCTCACCCCAATCCGCTAAGAGTGTGAAATACGGGATGAAAGAATTTGTCGCTATTAAGGCGATTTTGAATCAGAAGTACGAAAATTGGTACGTGGTTTCTCGGTCAGAAATTAAAAAAAAAAGTGTTGCAGTGGTTTTGGAAATTCAATACGTAAGGGGTGAAATACGAGATAAAAATTTTTTATGAAAATCTTTCGTTATACTAAAACATTTTTAAACGTAAATCTATGTTTATTGGTTGTTGTATTCTCAGTTAGAAATAAATAAATATGTTTCAGAGGATGAAAGTTCCTGCGGAAATATCTCCAGAAGCAGTTTGCACAGTTTGCATATGAGCACGGGAGATAAAACAAAGAAATTCGATTTAAAAAAAAAATCTGTGGAATACGACTATTTTCTATACACATGTCGTTCCTTTTGTTTTTAGGCCTCTTTTTCTGCTGCCGGAGTTATACAAGTAATACAGGTTATGAGCGGAAAAATGCTCCTATCGGAACGCAAAGAAGGCCTTCCTCAGAACCTATAAAAATTTTCAGAAACTACTGCCTCCTCTCAGTGTCACAATCTCCCTCTTGTTCTCTCTTACTGGTACTATCTTATTCACTCCTTCCCACTGCTGCTGTCACTTCTCACTGTCACTGTCTCTCTCCTGCTCGTTTTTATTGTCATAGAGTCTGTCTCTCATTATCACTGGCTCTCACCAAATTCCACTTCCTCCTTCTCTTTACTCCTCTCCCACTGACATTGTTTCCTTCGCTCTTCTCGTAACACTGTTCTCTCACTGTCTGCTGGTTATACCGCCACTGTGTTCCTCTCTTTCTCTCACACTGCTGTTGTCTCCTTCGCTCTTTCTATACTGCAACCACTGTCTGCTATCTTCCAGTATTTATTACTTCAACGTCTATTTCCCGCTGCCACTGTCTCTTTCTCTCTCAGCACAAAAAAGCGCGAATATGTTGGCATGCCAATATATTTGCGAAACATTTTAATGGTGCTGAGAAAGATAGAATGAGCCAGCTTTTACCTCACTCTTCAGTCAGAGTAATTTAATAAGACGAGCATAGTCGCACTTTTTGTGCTCCAATAGGAGCGTTTTACCTCTGGTTCCCTTCTTTTTCTGTCACAGCAGGGCATGTGACTCTTATAAAAAGGACTTGATTTGTCAGTAAAATATTTATAGTTCACTTTTGTAAAACTGAAGTAACGGAAAACTAACTTTCCACATCAGACCAGATTTTATGTGCACAAAAACTGTGCCTTTGCTTCAGTGCTACAACGTTGAGTTCCCAGGACCCTTCTGATGAAAACGGAGACGCTTTACATGATATTTCTCCGTGCTAAGTCGCTTTATAAACTACGTTTTTGCCTCACGCCGCATTTTAGTACACAAGTATTGTAATTTTGAACCTCCGTATCTCGGAAACGGGTAAAGATATCTAGAAAATTTTAAAGCTTATTCGAGACCATAATCTTAGGAATATAAAGTAAAAATTACAAAAAAATGCTTCAAATGGCTCTGAGCACTATGGGACTTAACTTCGGAGGTCATCAGTCCCCTAGAACTTAGAACTACTTAAACCTAACTAACCTAAGGACATCACACTCATCCATCCCCGAGGCAGGATTCGAACCTGCGACCGTAGCGGTCGCGCGGTTCCAGACTGCAGCGCCTAGAACTGCTCGGCCATCCCGGCCGGCGTAAAAATTACAGCCGTCTTGGAATCCTCGACTGGGGTTTGGTCCGCTGCTGACGGCGAAAAAATTGTGAAAAATGCCTTTTTGAGGGTTTCATTCATTGATTCAATGATGTGTATATCCGTCAGCTTAATTAAATCATGAATTTATCACGAATATATTCGTCATGAATAATTTTATTTAATTTTTACGTGATATTTTACGTGCACGAGTAGGGTAACTTCGAACCTCTGCATCTGGGAAAGGGATAAAGATATAAAGAAAATTTTATGGCTGTTCAACATCTGGATGTTAGAAATGCATCGTAAAAGTTTAAGCCATTTGCTGCGCATAGCCATCTTGGAACCCTCTGCCGGTTTTTGGCTCGCTGTTGGAGGCGAAAATACAGTAAAAGAAACTTCTTTTTTTGGGATATCCTCAGGAACTAATGGTGCCTTCATAAGTCCCATAAAGCTCACTGTAGACCACATCGAATGCTAAAAGAACCAACCGTTTCTCCATTTGCCTAATCATGAGGAATGTAATACTCGAAATTTGACCTTGTACTTGACCGTACCTTTTTATCTCCAATAGAACCCGGGGCGCCATCATCGGAAAAATCCTGTTTTAATGCACAGCGTTTTGAAACATATTGGTAAGCATGCTGTCTCGTGTAAAAGTAATATAGGTTATACAGGATGATTCAGAAGTAACTACACATAATTCGTGGGTGTGATATAATGCATCAAAATAAATGTAAAACGTTCAATAAAATTTTGTCGAAATTGCTTGATTTCAGATTTATACAGCAGAATAGTGTTCACAAGTGCAACACGAAATTAATTCTCCTTAGAAAGCAACGACACAAAGGGACTCGAAATTCAGCTTAGTTGCATACTGTACGTTTACCCCAGGAAATGTTCAAAAAAGTGTCCGAGTAGACGAAGGCAGTGACGTGCTCGACGTTTTACCACACTCGGAATGTTACAGATTCCATTCATTTCGTTCTGCTCAGTAGCACAACTATTGTCAATTCGGTGCTGTAGTTGTACTATATTCTAAACTGCAGTACCACACGCGAGCTCCTTGAGACGGCCCAAAGGTGAAAGTCCAGGGGTTAAGATCTGGAGATCTGGGGGACCAGGCAACTGGTCCTGCACGACCTGCCGACAAATCGTGATAAGGAATTTTGAGGTAGTACCTCGCCTCCCAACTGAAATGTGCTGAGGTATCGTCGACAAAGAAGATCAGTCGATATGAATGCGAACGCGACACACCAAAAGCCTGTATGGCTCATCAAATGGTTCAAATGGCTCTAAGCACTATGGGACTTAACATCTGAGGTCATCAGTCTCCTAGATTTAGAACTACCCAAACCTAACTAACCTAAGGACAGCACACACATCCATGCCCGAGGCAGGATTCGAACCTGCGACCGCAGCAGCAGCGTGGTTCCGGACTGAAGTACTGGCCCACCATGGAATGTCTACTACAAATGACAGTATGCATCACAACTCGGAAATAAAGCAGTTTCAGACAAAACTTTATTTAAGGTTTTACTCGTATTTTGATTCATGCATTACAAATCATCAGGTTATTTTTGAATCACCATGTATACTGCGAAAGGCAGGAACGCAGCATGTCATTCTCAGTGGAGAGAAGTGTTCCGAAGTAAGAGTGATTTCAGGTGTGGCGCAGGGGAGTGTCGTACGACCGTTGCTATTCACAATGTACAAAAATGACCTTGTGGATGACATCGGAAGTTCACTGAGGCTTTTTGCGGTTGATGCTGTGGTATATCGAGAGGTTGTAACAATGGAAAATTGTACTGAAATGCAGGAGGATCTGCAGCGAATTGGCGCATGGTGCAGGGAATGGCAATTGAATCTCAATGTAGACAAGTGTAATGTGCTGCGAATACATAGGAAGAAAGATCCCTTACCATTTAGCTACAAAATAGCAGGTCAGCAACTGGAAGCAGTTAATTCCATAAATTATCTGGGAGTACGCATTAGGAGTGATTTAAAATGGAATGATCATATAAAGTTGATCGTCGGTAGCCCGCAGCTCGTGGTCGTGCGGTAGCGTTCTCGCTTCCCACGTCCGGGTTCCCGGGTTCGATTCCCGGCGGGGTCAGGGATTTTCTCTGCCTCGTGATGGCTGGGTGTTGTGTGATGTCCTTAGGTTAGTTAGGTTCTAGGGGACTGATGACCATAGATGTTAAGTCCTATAGTGCTCAGAGCCATTTGAACCATTTTTTTGATCGTCGGTAAAGCAGATGCCAGACTGAGATTCATTGGAAGAATCCTAAGGAAATGCAATCGCCGGCTGAAGTGGCCGTGCGGTTAAAGGCGCTGCAGTCTGGAACTGCAAGACCGCTACGGTCGCAGGTTCGAATTCTGCCTCGGGCATGGATGTTTGTGATGTCCTTAGGTTAGTTAGGTTTAACTAGTTCTAAGTTCTAGGGGACTAATGACCTCAGAAGTTGAGTCCCATAGTGCTCAGAGCCATTTGAACCATTTTTGAAATGCAATCCGAAAACACTGCTTGAATACTGCTCAGCAGTGTTGGATCCGTACCAGATAGGGTTGATAGAAGAGATAGAGAAGATCCAACGGAGAGCAGCGCTCTTCGTTACAGGATCATTTAGTAATCGCGAAAGCGTTACAGAGATGATAGATGAACTCCAGTGGAAGACTCTGCAGGAGAGACGCTCAGTAGCTCGGTACGGGCTTTTCTTGAAGTTTCGAGAACATACCTTCACCGAGGAGTCAAGCAGTATATTGCTCCTTCCTACGTATATGTCGCGAAAGAGACCGTGAGGATAAAATCAGAGAGATTAGAGGCCACACAGAGGCATACCGACAATCTTTCTTTCCACGAACAATACGAGACTGGAATAGAAGGGAGAACCGATAGAGGTACTCAAGGTACCCTCCGCCACACACCGTCAGGTGGCTTGCGGAATACGGATGTAGATGTAGAACCTATGGTACTTGTAATGTCCATATGCGTCTGACTTTCCTCTGCAGACGGTTCAAACCCGCGT
The DNA here is from genome assembly GCF_021461385.2 of Schistocerca piceifrons. Classification (NCBI taxonomy): domain Eukaryota; kingdom Metazoa; phylum Arthropoda; class Insecta; order Orthoptera; family Acrididae; genus Schistocerca; species Schistocerca piceifrons. The sequence goes on along the minus strand of NC_060143.1, from coordinate 399,977,644 downwards.
CCACCCATTGAGATTTAGGTTTTACGTGATTTCCCTAAATCACTTGAGGCAAATGCCGGGATGGTTCCTTTAAAAGGGTACACCCGATTTTCTTCCCCATCCTCCCCTAATGCGAGCTTATACCCCATCTGTAATGACCTCGATGTCGACGGGACGTTAAACACAAATTTCTCTCCCGCTGCAGGTGGCGAATCACGCAGCTAAGTAGCCACCCGTAGCCATCACGGAGAGTGTTCCCCACTCGTTCGTTGTCCCTTGCAAAGCGCCTCTGTGTGTGAGTGACCCCACGCCACTCGTCCTCCCCTGGAGTACTTGGTGACCACAGCCCGACTGTCGGGCCGACGACTCGCTGAGAATTAAACCCCGGCGACGGCCGGGCGCTCGGCTGCTGCGGCCGGTGGGAGCGCGTTTGATGTGTGCGGGCTGCGCCGCCGCAGCTGCCGACCACTTGCCGGGATTCCCCCACCGGACAAACTTTGCTCCGCAAACCGAAGCCCGCCATTTTCTCCCTCCTTTTGTCGCCGGCTCTCAAGTTCCTACTTCCGTCTCTTCATAAGAGTTTGCCAGGCGAGTGTGTTCTCCAACTCCACGAGCGTCAAGTCACGACTCCGGGAACGTTTGTAAACGGGAAAATCTGAACGAGTTGAGTGCCACTTTCGTAAAGATACTTTTCCGAACGAAGAAAAGCTACAAGCGTAGCCGAGTACTTACCTAAATAAACTATATCCCACCATCGTTTCTAAATCTTTTTAATTACAGAATTCCAATTTATGTCCTCTAATACGGGTTTCAAACAAATGTTGCCTTCTGGCATATTCTAGCATGTTATTACGTAGTTTTCCCCGAGATATACGAGACGTATTCAATAAGTAGAGCAACACTTTTCTTTTTTTTTTTCTTTTCTTTTTTTTTTAAGCACAGTAATTGTGAGAGGTTCCATGCCCTCTTTTGCATGTCCCCTCTCATTTTTATCAGTTTTATTAATGTTCTATGTTTATGTTTAGACAAGAAGAGAATAGAAGCTTTCGAAATGTGGTGCTACAGAAGAATGCTTAAGATTAGATGGATAGATCACATAACTAATGAGGAGGTATTGAATAGAATTGGGGAGAAGAGGAACTTGTGGCACAACTTGTCTAGAAGAAGGGATCGGTTGGTAGGACACATTCTGAGGCATCAAGGGATCACCAATTTAGTATTGGAGGGCAGCGTGGAGGGAAAAAATCGTAGAGGGAGACCAAGAGATGACTACACTAACCAGATTCAGAAGGATGTAGGCTGCAGTAGGTACTGGGAGATGAAGAAGCTTGCACAGGATAGAGTAGCATGGAGAGCTGCATCAAACCAGTCTCAGGACTGAAGACCACAACAACAACATGTCATTGCACGGTAGTAGCAGACCGAATAAGATTATTTAAATGGAAGTATCTGTACTGAGAGCTCAAAAATACTTTTCACTTGATTCCTAAACAACGAGGCGAGCATCGTAATACGCGGCACACTGCGTTTCCGGTTGGGAGCTGCACTTCCCTGTATTCTGAGGGGTTCGAACAGTGGGCTTAAGCGCCTGGCGTCGGTCGAGTTTCGCCTATCGTATGCAGGGTGAAACGACCTGCGAGACGTGTGAGTGTCGCCGTAGTTTGTGTGTTTACCGTTCCGGCGCTTCCGGAACGAAGATTCCTGGCACCGACTCACTGCATTGTCCTCTTGATTCGGAGAAAACTTGTGGACTGTGCCCTGCTGAGTGCGACTGTCTGGCACCGGACGGCCGGTGGTTTAGGCAGGTTGTTTTCGTAGCCGGTCAAACGGCAAGTTCAGTGCCCTTAGCTGAGTAGCAGAGGCATGATTGGTCAACTTAAACTGAGGCTAGTTGATGTCATAAAGCCCTGCTCGAAATTGGAGGGAACGGTCGCTATTGGCGCGATTGATGTTCTGAGACAGTGTGGGGGAATTTTGGAATCAGAACTAAATGCTGATTGCCGGCCGAAGTGGCCGTGCGGTTAAAGGCGCTGCAGCCTGGAACCGCAAGACCGCTACGGTCGCAGGTTCGAATCCTGCCTCGGGCATGGATGTTTGTGATGTCCTTAGGTTAGTTAGGTTTAACTAGTTCTAAGTTCTAGGGGACTTATTACCTCAGCAGTTGAGTCCCATAGTGCTCAGAGCCATTTGAACCATTTGAATGCTGATTCGCGGTTTTTCGAGGAGCGTAGGGAGCAGAGCAATGCTGGCTTCGCTACTTGCTTCGCATCACAGAGGGAGATTCGGGATCTGATCTTCGTCGGAGTCGGACGGTCTTGCGACTTTGTCGCTCTTTTTCGGAAGAACTTAGAATTCTCGGACAGCCTTCGAAGCCAGGGGTTGACACAGAGTTTCTGCACGGCAGAAGTCGCCGCCTCCATCAACAGGACGCTGCCTACCGACGACGTGCTGCAGATTTCAGGTCTAGTACAGTATTTTGCTGCTCCGGCATTGAAGGACCTTATCAATTTTATACTGAATCCCTCAGCAGCACGCGCGCTCGCTACAAGTCCATCTCGCTTGTTTCTCCATGTGATCCCGTATGAGCTCTCACTACTAATTGCGATACTGCTATATAGTCGGGAGATTAATATTTGATTCATTAGGACCTGCAGTCATTATCATCAGTCAACTGCATCACAGAGAGTATGAACCCCTTGTTCTTGAGCCAACTCTTATTCTCATAATTCAGTATACCCTATCCTTTAACCTATTGTGTGTGTTGGCAATCACGTGCATTTATGTCCTGACGTATAATAAATCTCATTGTAATATTTAATCCGCATATCATTTCGTAGATATAGGCAGAATCCCATTTCCTGTTGCTTATTATGATAAAGTTCTCTTTTTTCGAGTAGATAACGATTTTTATTAAATTGTTGTGAGTGTGCACTCCTTATTTTACCAACTAGCAGGGTCCACCATCATTTCCTTCCGTTACCGTTGCGCGCATAATTAATTAGCTGGTAGATAAGGAGGGGGTCGAGTGCATGTCTCGTTCTCATGCAAAATTCGTCTGAATTAAAGAGGTACAAACTCTTCTCCACCCCGGCACCTCGCAGTTGTATTCAGGATCCCAATACACCAAACTATTTCTCACACTTTTACTTACAAAACTCCATTTTTCAACATAACCTCCGTTCAGTGTGGCGGTCTTCCGCCCCCGTACTAACAAGGCCTGTATGCCCGCATGATACCACTCTAATGGTCGACGTCGGAGACAACTTCTCGCTGCTTCGATAACCTCCTCATCATCCACGTACTGTTTCCCGCGCAGTGCGACCTTCATAACCCAAACAGATGGAATTGGGAAGGTGCGAGATCCAGACTGTTGGGTGGACGAGGTACAAAAGTCGAACGAAGTTCTGTTAGTTGCTCTCGGGTGCGCAGATCTGTGTGAGGCCTTTCGTTATCATGGAGGATGAGAAGTTTTCCATTTTTGTGGCGGTGAAGGTGTACGAGAAGGTGTCGTCTTTGAGTGACTGTAGGAGGATACAAGATGACTTGGATATGATTTGTGATTGGTGTAAAGAATGGCAGCCAACTCTAAATATAGATAAATGTAAATCAATGCAGATGAATAGGAAAAAGAATCCCGTAATGTTTGAATATTCCATTAGTAGTGTAGCGCTTGACACAGTCACGTCGATTAAATATTTGGGCGTAACATTGCAGAGCGATATGGAGTGGGACAAGCATGTAATGGCAGTTGTGGGGAAGGTGGATAGTCGTCTTCGGTTCATTGGTAGAATTTTGGGAAGATGTAGTTCATCTGTAAAGGAGACCGCTTATAAAACACTAATACGACCTATTCTTGAGTACTGCTCGAGCGTTTGGGATCCCTATCAGGTCGGATTGAGGGAGGACATAGAAGCAATTCAGAGGCGGGCTGCTAGATTTGTTACTGGTATGTTTGATCATCACGCGAGTGTATTGGAAATGCTTCAGGAACTCGGGTGGGAGTCTCTGGAGGAAAGGAGGCGTTCTTTTCGTGAATCGCTGCTGAGGAAATTTAGAGAACCAGCATTTGAGGCTGACTGCAGTACAATTTTACTGCCGCCAACTTATATTTCGCGGAGAGACCACAAAGATAAGATAAGAGAGATTAGGGCTCGTATAGAGGCATATAGGCAGTCATTTTTCCCTCGTTCTCTTTGGGTGTGGAACAGGGAGAGAAGATGCTAGTTGTGGTACGAGGTACCCTCCGCCACGCACCGTATGGTGGATTGCGGCGTATGTATGTCGCTGTAGATACAGGAAGCGCTGAAGTCGTCTCTTCAATTTCCTGAGGGTAGCACAAAACACTTTAGACTTGATCGTTGCACTATGAGGGAGGACCTCGAAGGGAATAATACCTCCAAAGTCACAGAAGACCGTCGCCATGACTTAACCGATTGAAGCTGCGGCTTTGAACTTTTTCTTCTGAGGACAATGGGTGTGGCACCACTCCACGAATTGCCGTTTTGTTTCCGGTTCGATGTGATGAGCCTATGTTACATCGCCTGTGACGATGTTCGACAAAAAATTGTCACAGTCAGCCTCCTAACGCGGAAGCAACTCCACACAGATATCCGTCGTTGCTGTTCATGGTCTTCTGTTAGCGGCTGGGACCCCAGACGAATACACCTTAGGTTACCGCAACTGGTGGACGACTGTGTCAGCACTACCAATAGAGACGTCCAGTTGTGCAGCGAGGTGTTTAATTGTGATCCATCGATCACCTCGAATGAGTGTGTCCGCATGTTCCTACACTCGAGAAGTCACAGCTGTGTGCGGCTGACCGGCACACGTCCTCATATCCCATCATCCCTATCTTCCGTCTGCTTAAAAGGAACAGCCAGTTTTCCCCACATTATTTTCTGACGTTATCCTGATTTGGTGTATGCTTTGGTCTATAAATAAAGCTTACATTACCTTCTCATGTTCAACAAATAAATAAGTAAATAAATAAATATAAAAACAAATAAATGACAAACAACAATAAATGACAAATATAAAAAATGCTCCAGAATCCTTAGCAACAGATATTGTTCAGATAAAGAGGGTAAATAAATTTAAATATTTGGGAGAAATTATCCAAGAAAATGGCTTTGAAAAATTTGCTATAGAAGAAAGAGAACATAAAATGGAGAGAGCTTATAGAATAACTAGGAATGTCTACAACAAAAGGTGTGTCTAAAAATTTGAAGATACAGCAGTACAACTCCGCAGTAAAACCAGAATGTCTTTATTCAAATGAATGTTTAGTACTGAACTACATATTACACAAACTTGTAGTCCTAGAAAGAAAAATCATTCGAAAAATACTTGGACCACCAAAAAATACAGGGGTGTGGAAATTAAGAAGCAATGAAGAAGTTTATCGCAACATAGAAAACATAAATGAAACGCTACGAAAGAGGCGACTACTATTTTTTGGACACTTATACAGAATGAACAGCAACGGGTTAACCAAACAGATTTTTAAATATCTTTGGGACAAGAAGTCAACAATAGCCTGGATTCAAGAAGTTATGAAAGATTTGGAAAGAAACAACATAAGTGAAAAAGATGCAACAGAAAGAGAGAGTTTCAAGAGGAAAGTGTTAAAAAATGGAAGGATTTCAAGGCAGGAGGGAGATAAAGACAGGGTCAAAATGGTCCGAGGAGAGAAAAAGGATACATAATGAAAAGATGAAAGAATACTAGAGGAAAAAGAAAGAACAACAAAGAAGGAAGCATTGAAATTGGTGCTTGGTGCTTAGATGACCCAAACGAAGAAAGAAGAAGAAATATAAAAAAGCGAGGGAAAAGCAAAAAAGGTCTTGAGAGCATCTGCCTAGTAAATAGGAGACCCGAGTTCGAATCCCAATCCGGCACAATATTTTAGACTTTCCCCATTGATTTGAGTCAGTGGCCGCTCGCAGGTAATGTCTGTAATTCCTCGTTTCTTGTTTTTCATTTATTTTTTCCTGAGGAAGGTACAAACGTCGTGTTATATTCCAGTAAGTAATTTGCTGTGGAAAAATGGCAAAGGTATTAGATGAGGAGTCTTAACGAAGATAAAATAGTTGTAGAATATCAACAAAAGAGACCCAACTCAATCAATTAATTAATAATTACCTAACAACACATTACATTCGAGGACAGATCTACATGTCCATATTACTGCTGTATTGCCTATAATGGAACTACTGGCAACATTACTCACCTGCCATTTGAAGGGCCCTTATATTATTTCAGTATAAGTTTTATAGAATTCTTTTAAGTCTGTTTGTCTCAAGTATTGCATTTTTGAGTTGTGTCACTGTTCTTGCCGGGTTCCGACGTTGTTCGACATTTCGCGAGGACGTGTTTCGTTTAGTGGGTGGCGGTGCCGATACGAATCAACATCAAGGTAAAGGCGCGTCACCGATTTTACTGTTCTTACACAGGAGAGAGAGACTTTCAAGAGGAAAGTGTGACAAATGGAAGGATTTCAAGGCAGGAAGGAGGAAAAAGACAGGGTCAAAATGGTCCGAGGAGAGAAAAAATACATAGTGAAAAGATGAAAGAATACTGGAGGAAAAAGAAAGAACAACAAAGAAGGAAGCATTGAAATTGGTACGTGGTCCTTAGATGATCCAAACGAAGAAAGAAGAAGAAATATAAAAAAGCGAGGGAAAAAGCAAAAAAAAGGTCTTGAGAGCATCTGCCTAGTGAATAGGAGACCCGGGTTTCATTCCTGATCGGGGACAAATTTTCGACTTGCCCCATTTATTTCAGTCAGTGGCTGCTAGCAGGTAATGTATGTAATTCCGCTGTTTGTTGTTTTTCATTAATTTTTTCCTGAGGAAGGTTCAAACGTCGTGTTATAGTACAGTAAGTAATTTGCTGTGGAAAAATGGCAAAGTTATTAGATGAAGGATCTTAACAAAGATAAAATAGTTTTAGAATATCAATAAAAGAGACCCAAATCAATCAATTAATTAATAATTACCTAACAACACATTACATTCGAGATCAGAGCTACATGTACATATTACTGTTGTATTGCCTATAATGGAACTACTGGCAATATTACTCACCTGAAATTTATAGGGCCCTTACATTATTTCAGTATTTTATAGAATTGTTTTAAGTGTGTTTTTTTCTCAAGTATTTCATTTTTGAGTTGTGTCACTGTTCCTGCCGGGTTCCGACGTTGTTCGACATTTCGCGAGGAAGAGTTTCGTTTAGTGGATGGCGGTGTCAATACGAATCAACATCAAGGTAAAGGCGCCTTCACCGATTTTACTGTTTCTTACGCCGGAGATGGGTGACGGATTACCGGCCTGGGAGAGGACTGCCGGCTGGTTGCGCTTTCGAGTCACGGAGCGCTCTCCAGACAGGCGAGAGAGGAAGCCGGGAGCCGTGATCCCCAAGGAGCTGTCTCGCTTAGGTGGAAGGAAACCGGGCGAACGGCGGAACAAAGGAAGGGCCTCCCCACACGTCACGCGGGTTGACGGCTGGCGCTCCGCCGCCAGCGCCCGCACCCGCGCTGTTTGTCGCTGGCAGCTCGGCTCGCCAGCACAAAGGCCACAGCGCATCCGGCGCCGCCCACACCCCGCGAATGCCGACGGGATACCGCACGGATCACCCCACCGGTGAGCCGGGCCAGCACACAAGTTGGCTGCTCGCTGTTTCTGAACAACTCGGAAAACGACGGCTTGCCGACAGCGCTAGACCTGCAGCTTTCGTCTCTTGTACTGTGCCCTTGTCGAGTACAAACGATTAACCCTTTGGGAGACTGTGAGCCAGGAAGGAGTGTATTTTTATACCATGTTTATACGAGGAGCGTTCAATAAGTAATGCAACGCATTTTTATTCTGGAAGGAGGTTGATTTTACTCAGGATATGGATTGGGGCTAAGAAATGAAAGAGGAAGCCGCCTGGTAGAATTTTGCACAGAGCACAACTTAATCATAGCTAACACTTGGTTCAAGAATCATGAAAGAAGGTTGTATACTTGGAAGAAGCCTGGAGATACTGACAGGTTTCAGATAGATTATATAATGGTAAGACAGAGATTTAGGAACCAGGTTTTAAATTGTAAGACATTTCCAGGGGCAAATGTGGACTCTGACCACAATCTATTGGTTATGAACTGTAGATTAAAACTGAAGAAACTGCAAAAAGGTGGGAATTTAAGGAGATGGGACCTAGATAAACTGACTAAACCAGAGGTTGTACAGAGTTTCAGGGAGAGGGAACAATTGACAGGAATGGGGGAAAGAAATACAGTAGAAGAAGAATGGGTAGCTTTGAAGGATGAAGTAGTGAAGGCAGCAGAGGATCAAGTAGGCAAAGAAACGAGGGCTAGTAGAAACCCTTGGGTAACAGACGAAATATTGAATTTGATTGATGAAAGGAGAAAATATAAAAATGCAGTAAATGAAGCAGGCAAAAAGGAATACAAACGTCTCAAAAATGAGATTGACAGGAAGTGCAAAATGGCTAAGCAGGGATGGCTAGAGGACAAATGTAAGGATGTAGAGGCTTATCTCACTAAGGGGTAAGATAGATACTGCCTGCAGGAAAATTAAAGAGATCTTTGTAGAAAAGAGAACCACTTGTATGAATATCAAGAGCTCAGATGGAAACCCAGTTCTAAGCAAAGAAGGGAAAGCAGAAAGGTGGAAGGAGTATATAGAGGGTCTATACAAGGGCGATGTACTTGAGGACAATATTATGGAAATAGAAGTGGATGAAGATGAAGATGAAATGGGAGATATGATACTGCGTGAAGAGTTTGACAGAGCACTGAAAGACCTGAGTCGAAACAAGACCCCGGGAGTAGACAACATTCCATTAGAACTACTGACAGCCTTGGGAGTGCCAGTCCTGACAAAACTCTACCATCTGGTGAGCAAGATGTATGAGACAGGTGAAATACCCTCAGACTTCAAGAAGAATATAATAAGTCCAATCCCAAAGAAAGCAGGTGTTGACAGATGTGAAAATTACCGAACTATCAGTTTAATAAGCCACAGCTGCAAAATATTAACGCGAATTCTTTACAGACGAATGGAAAAACTAGTAGAAGCCGACCTCGGGGAAGATCAGTTTGGATTCCGTAGAAATGTTGGAACACGTGAGGCAATACTGACCATACGATTTATCTTAGAAGCTAGATTAAGGAACGACAAACCTACGTTTCTAGCATTTGTAGACTTAGAGAAAGCTTTTGACGATGTTGACTGGAATACTCTCTTTCAAATTCTGAAGATGGCAGGGGTAAAATACAGGGAGCGAAAGGCTATTCACAATTTGTACAGAAACCAGATGGCAGTTATAAGAGTCGAGGGACATGAAAGGGAAGCAGTGGTTGGGAAGGGAGTGAGACAGGTTTGTAGCCTTTCCCCGATGTTATTCAATCTGTATATTGAGCAAGCAGTGAAGGAAATAAAAGACAAATTCGGAGTAGGTATTAAATCCATGAAGAAGAAATAAAAACTTTGAGGTTTGCCGATGACATTGTAATTCAGTCAGAGGCAGCAAAAGACTTGGGAAGAGCAGTTGGAGGGAATGGATACTGTGTTGAAAGGAGGATACAAGATGAACATAAAAAAAAGCAAAACGAGGATCATGGAATGTAGTCGAATTAAGTCGGGTGATGCTGAGGGAATTAGATTAGGAAATGTGACACTTAAAGTAGTAAATGAGTTTTGCTATTTGGGGAGCAAAATAACTGTTGATGGTCGAAGTAGAGAGTATATAAAATGTAGACTGGCAATGGCAAGGAAAGCGTTTCTGAAGAAGAGTAATTTGTTAACATCGAATATAGATTTATGTGTCAGGAAGTCATTTCTGAAAGTATTTGTATGTATTTGTATGGAGTGTAGCCATGTATGGAAGTGAAACATGGACGATAAATAGTTTGGTCAAGGAGAGAATAGAAGCTTCAGAAATGTGGTGCTACAGAAGAATGCTTAAGATTAGATGGGTAGATCACATAACTAATGAGGAGATGTTGAATAGGATTGGGGAGAAGAGAAGTTTGTGGCACAACTTGAGTAGAAGAAGTGATCGGTTGGTAGGACATGTTCTGAGGCATCAAGGGATCACCAATTTAGTATTGGAGGGCAGCGTGGAGGGTAAAAATCGTTGAGGGAGACCAAGAGATGGATACACTAAGAAAATTCAGAAGGATTTAGTTTGCAGTAGGTACTGGGAGATGAAGAAGCTTGGACAGGGTAGAGTAGCATGGAGAGCTCCATCAAACCAGTCTCAGGACTGAAGACCACAACAACAACAACAACCAATACGCCATATTATTCCCCACTCTTTGATTCAAAACCATGTTGTTCAACTTCATTTCCGTTCTGTGCGACGGCCTTACGCCACCTTACTGGGAGGTTCTGTACGTCCGCATGCTACCACTCGGTCGATGTCTGAACCAACTTCTTGCTGCATCAGAAACCTCCGCCGGCCGTCGTGGCCGAGCGGTTCTAGGCGCTACAGTCTGGAACCGCGCGACCGCTACGGTCGCAAGTTCGAATCCTGCCTTGGGCATGCATATGTGTGTGATGTCCTTAGGTTAGTTAGGTTTAAGTAGTTCTAAGTTCTAGGGGACTGATGACCTTAGAAGTTAAGTCCCATAGTGCTCAGAGTCATTTGAACCATTTTGAACCAGAAACCTCCCCTTCATCCACGTACTGCTTCCCGCGAGTTACACCCTTCATTGGGCCAAACAGATGGAAGGCGGAAAGTGGTGTAAGGTGGCTGCAGAAGAACAGTCCAGTTAAGTTTTGTGAGCACTACCAACAGAGGCGTTCAATTGAGCAGCAGGGTGGTTGATTCTGATACATCGATCACCTCGAATGAGAGTGTCCGCACGTTCCAACACTGCGGGAGACACAGCAGTCTGCGGACGGCCGAACGCGGGAGATCGGACAGGTTTGCGCGACCTCTTCACGATGATTTCAGAAGCCTTGCTTTTATTCACTGCCAGGTCTCCGTTGACATTTTGAAAGCACCTCTGAATATCCACGATGCCATGGTTTTTCGACGAAAGAAAGTCAGTGAAAGTTCTCTGCTTGGAACGCTCATTCGTTACAGATGCCATTTTGAAGGCTACGTATAGTGCCGCCACCAATCGGAGCTTCCTGAAACTGTACGGTCTGAAGTGGGAATGTTCCACGACGGTCCTTCCGAATTTTTTCACCCGAAACTGGCCGAGAAAAAAAAGCGCTGAGTCGTTTATTAATCGCCCATAGTATTCAACCAGTAACTGGTATGGTGGTCTCATGCGGAACACTAGACGTTTGTATTGTTGTTTAGTTTGAATGTTTGTAGCGCTGTAGCGTTGGAGGTCTCAGTACCTTTCAGACAGTGCGCTCTGGGCTGCTGAAGAGTGTGGTTCTGACCACAACGGACGGGTTTGAGCCAGGAGACTAATTTGTCATACAGAGTATGAGATCTCTGCCGTTATTTCACAGAAAAGACAGGTCTGATCTAAGAGCACGAGCCGGCCGGAGTGGCCGAGCGGTTCTAGGCGCTACACTCTGGAACCGCGCGAGCGCTACGGTCGCAGGTTCGAATCCTGCCTCGGGCATGGATGTGTGTGATGTCCTTAGGTTAGTTAGGTTTAAGTAGTTCTAGGGGACTGATGACCTCAGAACTTAAGTCCCATAGTGATCAGAGCCATTTGAACCATTTTTTAAGAGCACGAAGAGCAGCTGGCACGGTTCTATGGGGAAAATGGGAGTAGATAATTTAGAAACGATACACTCCTTGCGCAAATATGGAGTACTACCGGACGAGGAATGAAGGGACTGTGTAGACTGTGGTGGCGCGAAGTGTGTAAAACTTCCTAAGAACAGTTTCGATGCTGAAATACCGTTACAATTTCATTGCGGATTGTGCGGAAAGCGGCCGAGTATCAGGAAGAATACATGGTTCGAAGCTTCCAAATTGTCCATCCAGACCACCGTAATGGACTTTGACATGATGACAAATGAGCAGTTAGAACCTAATTCTAAAGCTATTATAACTTTTAATAATTTGTAAGTATTATGCCTTTGACCACTATTGGGGTCATTATGACCCGAAAGAACACGTGTGAAGAGCGTTTTTAAGGAAGCGAGCAGAGTTAATGGATTAAAGGTCGTACCCAATGCAGGTAGGGAAGGGCAGCTGCCTAGATCGATGCGCGGTTGGAAGAAGCATTGAAAAGTCGCAGATAATTAACAATCTTGCGAGTAAAATATCATACGAACTCCTTGTAGAAAATAAGGAAAGTTGTCACCATGGGCTTCGCAAGGTCCCAGGAGCGGAAAATAGGGAGTAGGACCGCACAGTGAATGCGAGTGAAGTGGGAATGTCAAGTAGTGCAAGTGAAGTGAACAGTGACTATACTGCGGGTGTGGAGCTGATACCTTCATAGTCAAGTGTCCACATCGTCAGGAACACATATATTTAAACCCTACCTGAAGCAGAAGAAGATGACGAAGGGAGATAGGTAGATAGAGAGAGAGAGAGAGAAAGAGAAAGAGAGAGAGAGAGAGAGAGAGAGAGCTCGTACGATAGCTGGTGTAGATAAGCACAAATTATAGATTTGTATTATGCTTCGATACAGAAACTAATATTTTCTATGCAAAATTCATTAGTGATTTTACAGTGCAGTATAATGTTCCATAGTGAGTACTAACAACAGGGCTCTTGATCTTCAGAGCATGAATCACACCTGTAAGACCGCAAGTGCAAACACTAATAGAATTTAAGCAACTAGCTGTCAAGTGTTTCCATCCAGTGCTGACGCAGTCCTTATCTTTACCAAGCGTTTGATACTTTTCAGTTGTAACACCTCACGATTAGTACCTCAGGAATATTTAACGGGGAGCCTGTACACTTTAAGTGACCCACGTCAATAACATAAGGTAAAAGAGTGTAACGAGACACTCTTTCAGGAGGAGGAGGGGACGGAGAAGATTGGTGTTTAATGTACCGTCGACAACCAGATCATTAGAGATGGAGCACAAGCTCGGGTTAAGGAAAGGTGGAGAAGGAAAGCAGGCCGACATTTGCCTTAAGCGATTTAGAGAAAACGCGCAAAATCTAAATGAGCCCTTGATGAAATGCCTGTAAGTAAGGTATACGGGACTTTTGTCTGTTATAAGTAGAAACGAAAGGGGCAAGTAGAGCTCAATGAAACAAGCAAATAATCGTACTAAGCATAGGTTCGGCGGTCTAAGGCGACTTGTCACGGTTCACGCGATTGCCCCCGCCGGAGGTTCGAGTCCTCCTTCGGGCTTGTGTGTGTGTGTGTGTGTGTGTGTGTGTGTGTGTGTGTGTGTTGTCCTCAGCGTAAGTTAGTTTAAGGTAGTTTAAGTAGTGTGTAAGCCTAGGGACCGATGACCTCAGCAGTTTGGTCCCAAAGTCCTTACCACAAATTTCCATAGATCCGGAAAGCTATTATTTCCCCGTTACGGCGTACGCGCCAGTGTAGTCATGTCTTGGATGACGTTCCTTGTGGTTTTAGGATGCGTATGTGGTACACGCATGCAACGGCACACTTTCATGTGGTGTTCGGGAATAATACGCAGCAGGAATCTTTGTTAAGAAATGAATCAGTCGTAGCTTGCCAGTTCCGTGGCTTCTTAGTTTTGTTGAATGGGTTGTGTTTTTTTTTTGGGGGGGGGGGGTGTCGGAGGCTTTTATAAAAGCTTTGATGTACTGCAACCCTATTGATACTGCCGATGAACCCTAGGAACGCGTTGTGGATGATTGTCTATGTTTCGGAACACGCCAGGGATTTGTCAACGTGTACATGAGTTGACGATGAAATGCGCTAAAACCTGCCTTCGTATGGTTGGGGACTCCCTTTTAAGGTTGTTCTCGTACTCAGTGGTACCTCATACTGGGAAAACGACTCATTTCTGGACCTATGTTTATTAGGACTGTTTGATTTCATTGTTGTCTACACGCTCCTACACCCTCCACAAATAAATACATAGTAAACTTCACCATCCAACAACGCATTACTTTGCGTACAATGCGTCCAACTACGCCATGAAGTGTCGGCATAAGCCACAGCATCTCAGTATTAGCTAATTCTGGAATACCTTAGTGGAACATACGTATTGTGCTTTGTACTGAGCTACGAAAATAACAGTGAGCCAACGAGCACTTAAATGCTTAAATTAATCGATTCTGAAATAGCATCATGCTTTGAAAATCTAACCACAGACCACTAAAGAAAATAAAGCGAAATTCATCATTCACCACTTATTAAGACTGTGCGGTTGAACCTCCTTAACACAGACTAGGTGGAACCATAGGTTATCCGGATTACGGAAAATCGCTACAGTCCGGTCATTAAGACAAAAAAAATTACAAACTGCATTATTGAGTACCAATACAAACATTGGTAATATTCACTTTCACCTAAACACACAAATTACACATTATTTTTACATAAATTTTTACGAGAAGCTATGAAAAAATGCGTTTTGTACACTGCAATGACCACTCAGTTTCTTTTGAGCCACGAGATGAGATTCGTATGTCGTTTATATGCAGCACGATCATGCAGGCGTTTCACTAGTAATAGTTTGACCAAACTGTTTCTGTCTGACGTACCAAATAAACCGTTGTTGTATCCAGCTGCGGTGCCGTCCCAGTGTCGTAATGTCTTCAGTATGAGCACCAACTTCACCAGATAATACACCATCACTATCATCGCCTTCGTCTGCAGACGAACAAGCGGCAATAATATCGTCATCCGAAGTTATCATTTTGAAATAAAAGTCTTTTTCTTTCCAGTTAGTCTTCGAATCTGACCGTGTTGAAGTTCGAACACCAATCTCAGCTACAATGTTTTCCAACAGTACTCCTTCATCCATCTTACGCAGTGCATCTGACTTCTTGTCTGTAGATACAACCACATTCCTTGTCTTGTAAGTCATTTTACACTCGCTACAGACGGGGACAATACTGTAGTGTACAACTCAGTGTTGACTTGTTAGCTGACACCGTGCCAGAACCCGAGTATCGCAGTTGGATGAATTTAAATTTAACGAATGTCGTCGTCACTTTCGGATTACCAAATACTGGAAAAAATAGATCGAAGTGAAACCGGAGATCCGGATTAATGAAAGCCGTATAAACGATTTTCCACTGTACCACACTTTTATTTGACGGAGAAGTTGGTATCGTCTGCAAAAAAGAAAAAGAAAATCTAGTTTGTCGGAGCCTCGCACGGAGTGATACGTCGCAGACGGCCCGCTTTCGAGGGAAGCAGGCCATCCAGTTGTGGGTGTTCTGTAGTTTCCCTAAGTCCATTTAGGGGAAAATGCTAGGATTCTCGCTTGTGTTTTTAATTTCGTCCACCATTATTGTGCTGTCATATATTGCGCTCTGCCTGTTATGATTTCGACGTTGATGGGACGTTAAAACCTAATGTTCCGGTTTTTTCCTATCTTTGGGGGAGTTCTGTATCCAGCAGTAGATGTCAGATGGCTCATAATCGTTGCTACCGTATCATAGAGCAAGTAGGTCTGAAGCATGGGCATCCGCAGTAATTTACCCACGAGGGCGCTTCATTGATAAAATGATTCACAGTTCTCCACTCAGTCGTGTTTACATATACTGCGATGGAAAGAATGTTTCTTTAGTGTACGTTAAGTTCAAACTGTTATATTATTAGTATGAACGTGAATGCGACTAGCTTGATTCAAGAAATATTGAAAACATGAAAAGATAAAAAATTATTACGACCAAGAAAATTTTGACGGATAGGAGCAAAAATAAACAGGAAAAATGCCAAGTTGGTACTCCTCAAAGTGGAGAAACAGAATATAAAAATCACAGCATTTGTCACCGCGCTAGGCACTGCTAAATCTGCGATTTAGTAGAATTACAGTCGTCGATAGAAATGGTCGAAAATTTTGTAGTAAATATAAAGTGTACACTGTCAGGTTCCAAAAGGGAGCAAGTGCCCCCCCCCCTCCCATTACCACTCTTCTGCTTCCCTTCCTCCCCCCCCCCTCTTCCCCCCCCTCCGGCGACTCCCTTTGCGGACGCATATGGTCTGAAGATCAATTACACTAAGACTGTGTTCGAGTATTATGAATTACCTTGAAGGTAACAGTCTGTCGACACATAGTAGGGAATGATGTAGAGAGCTGTTTGTGGCTTGTTAAAAACAATTATTGACTGTATCCTTTATAAGAAAAAGAAAACATTTCACTTAATTGTAGGACCTGCGCAGAGAAAAGAATCAGTTGGCAGTAGGAGGGTTAAATGGTGTTTGGAGCAACGCGGGCGGGTTCATACGTGAGAATGTGTAGTACCGGAGTTTCAGCTGCAAGATACATGTGGTTTGGAATAGGAGTAACAACCATGGGTGTCATGCCATGGTTATGGGAAGGGGAAGAGAAGGATGGGCTGAGAGAGGATGGGGAGGAATGAGAGCTGATGTGGTGGGTAAACATCAAGACGGATTTCATTGTCTGCGAGAGGAGTGAATGGATTTTGCGTTGGTGGATAATATGCAGAGAATGTAAGTGAAGGTCCGGTGGGATTTGATGGTATTGGCTCGGCAGCAGGCCCTCTAGAGCTCTTTGTGCATTAAGTTTTTAGAGACTGTCTTGATCCTCTGTCGAGACCTGCGCAATTGGTTTGGTTGCCACGCTGTCACCAGCATAGCCCTTGACTTCATCGAAGCACTCAAACCTTTCCTCCCGTCACAAGCCATGCCTTCGATTTCCACTGAAAGAATAAGTATATTAAAGCAAAGAGTCGTTCTCGAGGTGTGCTGTGGTTGCCCAATACGAGGAGTTGTGCCCACTCCACGTATTAAGATTCGAGCCAAAATATCTCAATGTCTAGTTTCTGTCTTTTATTAACTGTTCTGTATCCATGGTGTGTTAATGAGGTGATGAAGTGGAGTTATTGAGAGCCGGAAACCAGATCTGAAGACAGGCAGGTTATGCGCGCACTTTATCTTAGGCCGTAATTGAGTGGGGTGCGGAGAGCAGCGAAAGACGACTTGCGCACCGTTGAATGGGGAGCGGCAAAAGGGGGCGATTTAGCTCCCACTCCTTCATGCAGGGGAGCCACGAGGTAAGGGAGCTTGCTGCTTTGTGCTTGTATCTTCAAAGGTAAAGGCGGCGCGTGGAGATAACGAGCACCTGTTGTTAGGTGTAATCGCAGTTGAATACGCATTTTTCTTTGACATGATAAAAAAGCTCGGGTTTAATTCAAATAAGTGTACCTAAATATCTACTAGCGCACTGCAGTATTTTTGATCACGAAGGGTTGCTGCGAGCGAGAAAAACGATATTGAGGAGAGTCTTCCGACTTCTAGTTATTATACTAATTACAGTTGATGATAAAAACATGCCGGAAGTATGTTTACCAGCATTCTGTACGTTATAATGGTACTACCAGTATAATTCCAGAAAGTCAATTTTCCCCTTACCCTGTCGGAAGTAAGCTGCTAAACTTAAAAGCCGTAACAAGTTACTGGAGAAATTAGTTGCTAGTTCATGGGGGCCAGATGAGTTCACGCTTTAGCACTAGTATATTCAGCACTAGTTGAACAATTCTCTCGCGTACCAGACAGTGATAATCATAGTATGTGATACTTTGAAACTTCCAGGCGGAACAAAATTGTATGCGGGACTGAGACTCGAGCTAGGGACCTTTGAAAAGACCCCGAGTTCGAGTGTCGATCCGGCGAACAGTTCTGTTCTGCTAGGAAGTTTCATATCAGCGCACACTCCGAAATTTCAGTCTGGATGTAATACTTTGTTCTCTACTCCTGGCCAGTGGTTAACCATACTGTTCAAAATCCTGCCACTATACACCAGACAGCAAAACGTAATTGGTTCGGTTATGGTCCAGGGTTCTACAGAACCGTTCTCTTTCCAACTGTTGGTAAACAAAAGAAAATTATGCAGTAAGGCTGAAACTCGATAAACTTGCGTGGAGGAAAGCTCATTTAACTGATACGTCTTTTACACCTGACGAAGCGCAGAGACATTAATGAATTCAGTTACTTCCTCGTGAACTAAAAATGGCTCTGAGCACTATGGGAGTTAACATCTGAGGTCATCAGTCCCCTAGAACTTAATTCTACTTAAAACTGACTAACCTAAGGACATCACACACATCCATGACCGAGGCAGGTTTCGAACCTGCGACCGTAGCGGTTGCGTGGTTCCAGACGTTAGCGCCTACAACCGCTCGGCCACTCCTGCCGGCCCTCGTGAACTACCAACATCTATGAAATGAAACTTCCTGGCAGATTAAAACTGTGTGCCCGACCGAGACTCGAACTCGGGACCTTTGCCTTTCGCGGGCAAGTGCTCTATCATCTGAGCTACCGAAGCACGACTCACGCCCGGTACTCACAGCTTTACTTCTGCCAGTATCTCGTCTCCTACTTTCGAAACTTTACAGAAGTTCTCCTGCAAACCTTGCAGAACTAGCACTCCTGAAAGAAAGGATATTGCGGAGACACACAGTTTTAATCTGCCAGGAAGTTTCATATCAGCGCACACTCCACTGCAGAGTGCAAATCTCATTCTGGAAACATCCCCCAGGCTGTGGCTAAGCCATGTCTCCGCAGCATCCTTTCTTTCAGGAGTGCTAGTTCTGCAAGGTTTGCAGGAGAACTTCTGTAAAGTTTGGAAGGTAGGAGACGAGATACTGGCAGAAGTAAAGCTGTGAGTACCGGGCGTGAGTCGTGATTCGGTTGCTCAGATGGTAGAGCACTTGCCCGCGAAAGGCAAAGCTCCCGAGTTCCAGTCTCGGTCGGGCACACAGTTTTAATCTGCCAGGAAGTTTCATATCAGCGCACACTCCGCTGCAGAGTGAAAATCTCATTCTGGAAACATCTATGAAAGTTTTTCAAAAATAGCTAGTTTCCACTCTACTCTCCTCTTTGCTTGTGGACGATGTGATGTGGGAAGAAGTGCGTCTGCTCTTTATCAATCGGACTGTTTTGAGTCTCGTGTCGGTGAGAGTGATACGGAACGGCAAGCGATCGTTTCGGCGAGCGCTTCCTGGTTTCATGGAAGACCTAAATAGAGCATCACTTATTTTTTGTAAACTTTTGACCCTCTGACGAGTAGAGCTGGCTGCTCAGGTCCGGTCCATTATCAGAGACTCGCTTCTTTTCAGCCAGCTGCCAGGCGAGCTAGTATTGGGACAGAGGAGTTCGCAGTTTCGAATAAATAGAAGAGGTTTGCAGCCCAGTATTTACCTGATAATCAAGGAAAACCTACCAAAACCTTTGGTCGTAAATGGGGAACTATTTCAATTAATTTTTGCGACAGAGTTTTCCAATGTTTCAAAAATAATGTGGATTGTGCTGTAAGGTAATACTTTTTCGTGTACTTTTTGACTGTCAGAATAAACACGTATAAGCGTGTTCACTTCTTAGGAGACAAAGATAATTTTTTCCTGCAACCAAATGAAATATAATTTAAGTACAATGTTTATAATCTATGTGGGAAAAGAGGGAGTACGAGTTAATTTCTTATTTTCGTTTTTTCGTGGCGAAAAACAAAATTTATGATTCACGCGGAAAAAAACTGTCCGTGACAGGCGAGGCTATTACCATTCTATATGAATAATGAGAACGTGAAAGACAGAAACTATGGACCGCCGACTCGAGTGACACATGTGAGTGAGTGAATAAATTTGAACAGGATCAGAGTTTTTTTTTTTTTTGAAAATAAGTGGCAGTGATCTAGGTATAATAAGTGGAGTTGCCGTGGCGTCACAAACTTGAAACCAATTCCCCTACACTTAGCTTCTGGTGGAAGCGTTTTATCAGAACTGTCACCTTGCGTCATTTATGGACATACTAATCCTAAGTGTAAGTGAATCACATTTCATTCCTGATTGGATTCTTCCAAGAGGTATTTTATTTTAAATTCATAAATTTTGGTTGTGCTGTTTACTTTTACTGTCATGGTTTTACACTAAAGCGCCTTCCCGGCGGGGTCAGGGATTTTCTCTGCCTCGTGATGACTGGGTGTTGTGTGATGTCCTTAGGTTAGTTAGGTTTAAGTAGTTCTAGGTTCTAGGGGACTGATGACCATAGATGTTAAGTCCCATCGTGCTCAGAGCCATTTGAACCACTAAAGCGCCAAAGAAACTGGTACAGGAATGCGTATTCAAATACAGAGGTATGTAAACAGGCAGAATACGGGACTGCCGTCGGCAACGCTCATATATAAGTGTCTCGCGCAGTTGTTAGATCGGTTAATGCTGCTACAATGGCGGGTTACCAAGATTTAAGTGAATGTGAACGTGGTATAGTCAGCGCACGAGCGATGGGACACAGCACCTCCGATGTAGCGATGAGGTGGGGGACTTTCCCATACGATTATTTCACGAGTGTACCGTGAATATCAGAAATCCGGTAAAACATCAAATCTCCGACATCGCTGCGGCCGGAAAAAGATACTGCAACAACGCGTTCAACGACGTGACAGAAGTGCAACCCCTCCGAAAATTGCTGCAGATTTCAGTGCTGGTCCATCAGAAAGTGTCAGCGTGCGAACCATTCTACGAAACATCATCGATATCGGTTATCGGAGCCGAAGGCTCACTCATGTACCATTGATAATTGCACGACACGAAGCTTTACGCGTCGCCTAGGTCCGTCAACATGAATCCATGGACCCTGAATATTAGTAGCGGACTGTTCAAGTTGGTTGAGGCTCTGTAATGGCGTGGGTCGTGTGCAGTTGGAGTGATATGGGACCCCTGATACGTCTAGATACGACTCTGACAGGTGACACGCACATAAGCATCATGCCTGAACACCTGATGCCATTCATGTCCATTGTGCATTCCGAAGAACTTGGACAAATCCAGCAGAACAATGATACACCCCACACGTCCAGAATTGCTACAGAGTGGCCCCAGGAACACCCTTCTGAATTTAAATACTTCCGCTGGCCACCAAACTCCCAGGCATGAACATTATTGAGCGTTCTCTTACGGATATACGGATCGCCCTGCAGGATTCATGATGTGAGTTTCCTCCAGCATTATTTCAGACATTAGTCGAGTCCATTATACGTCTTGTGAGGGGACCTCTGCTTGCTTGCGGGGGCCGTACAAGGTATTAGACAAGCGTACCAATTTCTTTGGTTTTTCAGTGTATTTCTATCATTTGAGATTATTCCCATTAATCTAACTCTAAAAGCACTCGGGTTGAATGCTGTAAGAAGGAAAGACTTAAGACCGACCAAACAAGAAAAAAAGCATGTTCTCAGCATTTTCTGGAAGAGGGCATCAGTTTCGTCAGTCCGTCTTAAGGAAAATGCGGGATTACGAAAGCAGCCTTTTCATGTCGCATACTTATCTTCTTGGTTATTCTAAACGTATAACAAAAAGAAAGTTATTTTACAGAGGTGAAATGCGTCGTATTGCTGGTTAAATGTGCGTTCAAAACCATAAAAATTTCTGAAAATGCTTTCGTGGCGCTGTGTTATTCAAGAAAATTGTGCGACGTTTTCTATTTAAAACAAGTGTTGCGTGCACGCGACAGGAAGTAAGAACAAGAAATAATCGTAAAGAGTAGTCTGAGGCATCTAAAATGACGGTGCGTTTTCAAAGCCGCGTGCTGTGTAAGTGTTGGTAGCGCCATCTCCCTTCATTACGCCTTCATGGTGGCAGTGATGTAACTGTAATTAATAAAATATGCTCTTTTTTTAGCTACGTACAACAGGATTATTTTTAATTTCTGTGTTGAGAGTTACAGAGGATTGTTCTGGACTTTTCTGAAGTAATGATAGAGAGGTTTTGTGGGCGGAAATAGCAGTGAGAATTGATAAAAGTTTCCAGATACTGTAAACGAAATTGTATTTTTCTCTAAACGACAATACAGTGTAATTTATCAGAGACATTTCTGTTTTCATTATCCAGGCTACAGCTTACTACTTTTTAAAATGACTTTAGTCTCCGCTTTGAAAGAGAGAGTGATTACAGGAGTTTGATGTTGTGTAGGTAATTAATTCTTTAATCAGATCACTTTGCACTTAACGTGGGGCCGCGTGCGGCTTTAAAATAGAGGGCGGCGCAGCTCGACATCTTATGCTGAAGTAGGCGGAAAAAAACTCCATTTCACGAGAACTGACCGCGAGTTTGTGTTATAGGGTGGCAGTGGTGATTTGTAATGGTAATCCTTAGCTCCTAGTGTGTGAATAGTAACATTCATCAAGAAATTTGTATGCATGTTTCTTTTTTCTGTAATCTGCATATCACAGCCTGCCCCACTATAAAGCCGCCAATGCAATTTTAAAAGCAAAACAGTATTTCTCGTAAAAGAAAAGTCTTAACGTCGCCAATCGTTACGTTACTAACAGCAAACTCACTGATTTATTTTCGGGTACAGATTTTGGCACGGTATCCTGGCTATTGCTATTTAAAGCATTTACTACGTAACGTATACCAGTTCGCTTCACGGACGAAATCCAATACACACAACCTATCTTTTTCAGCTGTGTAGGTACAGGGGGTGGGCAAAAATACGTAAACACCATAAATACAGTCGTGTGGTAGCGTTCTCGCTTCCCGCGCCCGGGTTCGATTCCTGGCGGGGTCAGAGATTTTCTCTGCCTCGTGATGACTAGGTGTTGTATGATGTCCTTAGGTTAGTTAGGTTTAAGTAGTTCTACGTTCTAGGGGACTGATGACCATAGATGTTAAGTCCCATAGTGCTCAGAGCCATTTTTGAACCATAAAAACAACGCATTACCACGCCTAATACGGTGTACGAAAACCGTTGGCATTCAAAACAGCTTCCAGTCATCTCGGAACAATACAGGTCCCGCATACTTTTGAAGGGAATCTTGTACCATTCTTCCTGCAAAATAATGGCAAGGCAACGGTGATGGAGGTGGATAGCAGTATTGCGTTCTCTCCGGAGTAGACCACGAAGACTCAATAATATTGAGATCTGGGGACGCTGGTGGCCAGCGGAGATGAGACAGTTCATCCTGGTGCTCAGAAAACCGGTCCTGGAGGATGCGAGCTGTGTGAAGAGTGATCGTGTCGTCTTGGAACACGACATCTCCATTGGGCAAGAAACATTGTACCATAGGATGGACTTGATCAGTCAAAATAGTCACATAGTCCTGGGCAGTAATGACATCTTGCCGAGTAACCATGGAGCCCACTGAAGCCCATGATACGGCAGCCCAAAAAATTAACCGAAGCTGCGCATGTTTCACTCTTGGGACGTAAACTCGGCCAGAAGTTGGTGTAAGATCTTCTACCACGATTATACCATCGATTAAGCGAGGGAAGTTGAGAATTTACTCCAGAAAATGATAGAATTCGGAGAGACATGTACCATGCTGGGATCTGGTTACTTCAGGTGTGGCCAAGGAGGTTTGCTGTAGCAACACTTGTCTTTGGAAACAAGGTAATCGTGACCTAGATGGGGTGGAGAAGAGAAAAAGAACGCTCAGAAGTGGAAAAAAATGTTGTTGTTGTGGTCTTCAGTCCAGAGACTGATGCAGCTCTCCGTGCTACTCTATCCTGTGCAAGCTTCTTCATCTCCCAGTGCCTACTGCTACCTACATCTTTCTGAATCTGCTTAATGTATTCATCTCTTGGTCTCCCTCTACGATTTTTACCCTCCACGCTGCCCTCCAATACTAAATTGGTGATCCCTTGATGCCTCAGAACATGTCCTACTAACCGATCCCTTCTTCTAGTCAAGGTGTGTCACAAACTTCTCTTCTCCCTAATTCTATTCAGTACCTCCTCATTAGTCATGTGATCTACCCATCTAATCTTCAGCATTCTTCTGTAGCACCACATTTCGAAAGCTTCTATTCTCTTCTTGTCCAAACTATTTATCGTCCATGTTTCATTTCCATACATGGCTACACTCCATACAAATACTTTCAGAAACGACTTCCTGACACTTAAATCTATACTCGATGTTAACAAATTTCTCTTCTTCAGAAACGCTTTCCTTGCCACTGCCAGTCTACATTTTGTATCCTCTCTACTTCGACCATCATCAGTTATTTTGCTGCCCAAATAGCAAAACTCATTTACTACTTTAAGCGTCTCATTTCCTTATCTAATTCCCGCAGCATCATCCGATTTAATTCGACTACATTCCATTATCCTCGTTTTGCTTCTGTTGATGGTCATCGGATAAAAAAAATCCGGACATTTTAAGTTCCGAGGCGAGGGAACACAAATCCGCCGTCAAACTATCTCTGACGTGCGAAATATCTAGTTATTGAATACAGAGAGAGGAATACACGTATCGTATCTTACTTTAAATTATTTTTGTCACGTCTTGTAATATTAATGTCTACTCCAGGGACACCATTTATTCTGTTCTATTTGCTACCAAAGCGGGAGAAACTTTTTTACGTTACAAAATAATGATCATTGCAAATCCTTGTAGAAACCTGATTTTGGATGCTTGACAAGATACATACTAGAAGTCCTCTCTGTGCAACTTCCTGGTTCAAATTTATTTTCTTGAGACAGCTTTCCACATAGCAATTATTCTGCAAATTGGTTTCTTCGTAGAATGCGGCTGATAGCAGTATTAGAAGCTAATGAAACAGTTTCTAGCAGACGAACAAAAGACACTAGGAAAAGAGGTCGCGGGAAAAGAGGTTAACGACTGCACAATTGCTTGAGTAGTCCGTTATGGTCCCGACATCGTATCGCCGACTGAAAGCGGCGTAACTGCTTTGTTCGGTGGCGTGCAAGTTATAACTCGGCCGCTCTGCTGCGGGCATTCGCAGCGCTCGCCGACGTGAAAAGCGATTATTGTTTCGCCGGCTGTTATCACGGTCTGCGCCAGCCGAGCTAGAATTCAATCCGGACGCACAATTTCCGAGGCGAGAGAGCACAGTTACGCCGGCAAAGTGGCTCTGACCTGCAAAATTTCGTTCGCCTGTGAAAGTATCGTAGCAGAAAAGCAGATTGTGCTGCTACGTTCACAGATTCCGTGCCACACTGAACACGGGGGATACGATTTTCCTTCATGATTATTTTTTCGCATTCGTGGAAGTATAGTGCCTAAAATGACGCGACAGTGTAGATTGAACTATAAAGGGAGATGATTGCTGTTCATAAATGTTCGCTTTTAGAGATCATTTTTATTGCCTTTTTATTTAACCTGATGAGAATAGCCCTCTATTACAGCAGATCAGGTTTTTACACATTCAGTACTGTTTATAACGTAGAAATGACATATCGTAACACGTGAAATTGCTGTATAAGTTATTTTTAATTGGACATCAGTTCAGAGGGCATTTTTATTTCTTGTTGTCAACTCGTGACGTGGTATTTAGATACAACTGCAAGTCGTTACATTCATCATAACAGTATTAACAGTATTTAGCGATTGTAGATATTTTATTCTAAATTCACGCTTCCACTGTTTTAATGTTTTAGCGTCGTATATGAATCATCATTATCAACCAGTTGACATTCACTGCTGGTTCAAGAACTGCTCTAGATTTCTGCATGTCTAATGGTCTTGGGCTATACGCATATCTACTGCTGCATCTTTTTGATGTTAACTATCATTATCTCTGGTGTATATTAGTTTTGCATTACCTGTTTCTTTATTTTTTTATTCATTAGGCTTCCAGTATCCATGTCTCCGTAACATGAAGAATGTGGAATGGTACGCAGATCTCACAACATATATGTACCAGCTTTTATAATATGGACCCTGCCTGTATGCTTTCTAACCGGCCTGCAGTCTTGTGCTACCAAACTAAACAGTGGCGCTTCCAGATGCCGACGAGAAAATCAGGCACTTCCCTCAACATCGAGACTCGCCACTGCACCCTCGTCACTTTCAGTTAAACCCACGAACCGGTCGCCCCAAATTATCACAACTGTATCTAATTACGTCCAATTGATGTGATGTGCAAATTATCTACTGCGATCTTATAGTCCAAGAAACCAGGGCAACACAATCTGCCACAATACTCATCGTTCGCAGCGACTGTACACAAATTTAGCCGCTGTTCCTATGTTGCTATGTCTTCTGACGATTGTATTTTTCTGTGTTTTTTGTGTTCCAGCTTCTCGGTCTTAGCATCCTGGCCGTGGGCATTTGGGCGTGGACCGAGAAGGACACCTTCAACAACCTCAGCCGCCTGACCAACATCGCACTCGACCCCGCCTTTGTCCTAATACTCATCGGTGAGTACTTTCTCTGTATTTTTTTCCCCACAGACGCTGTTTAATAGTGCTCTGATTGTTCATTTGACACTTGGGAAATAATTTCCATGACGACTGGGAATGGGATGACCCTACCCTAAAGATATTTAGACCAATGCAAACTCTACTACAGAGCCGGACTGATTATTTCCCTGCTTCAGGTTGCATCGGTGCTTGGGGCACTATAGGCAGAATACTATGACTAAAAAATTGCGGGCCAGGCATGTAGGATGGGCAAGATGTCAGGCCACCGTATAGGCCAGGAAAGCAGTAGTAGCATTCGTTCTTCCAAAGATCAGTAATGGAATACGTAGTTGCCTGACGACAAATACGAACGGCTCTAAAACCGCTCCGATGTAATAGTTGCTGTTTACATTGCCCTTTGTACTTTGGAGTCGTGCTCGCAAGTCGTTTGTAATAGTGCTCCCCAAACCATGGTATCTGGCTTTGTCCACTGTGCTGACTATTGCAGAGTGGGGTGCGGTCACCAGGCCAGCATCTGCCACCCATCAGTGTAGAGCAAGATGAAGCGAGTCGCATCCAAAACGCAACATTTTGTCTCGCAGTCCACCAGCGATAGGTTTCAATGGAATCTGAGGCGCTTGTAATTTCTGTTCAATCGAAGGCTACAAAATGGGATGGTTGCCACGAGTAGAAGCAAGCAAAAATCGAATTGACGACGCATATGGGTGTGTCGCAGTCGTGAGCTGATCTTGTAAAATTATCATCGATGGTTAAATGCTCGGCTTCATTGATTTCTCTGTAGCTCTTCCGCAAAATGGCATCGAAATCAGTTTCTTTTACTACAATATGCAGAGGGAATGACACCTGTAATGCTGACCTAGACTGCTGTTCCTCAGTAGGAAACTACTTCTATGGCAAGTACCTCTGCTTAGAACTGTACATATGCACAAAAAAAGAAAGGAAAAAAAAGAAAAAAAAAACTGAGATTTTACTGTACAAGATGATTTAGCTGCGCCTCTATCGTCAGTCATTTCCAGAATTGTGAGAACGGATTCACTAAACGACATACGGTATATCCCCTGGTTATATTTATATTAATTAGAAAAATGTCGGTATCAAGTATACTTTTTGAAATGAAACTCTGGGGAATTCTATTGCAAGTATTATCTTTAAGAGACGAATACACGCGCGTTACATTCTCTGAAACCCGATTACTATGTACACTGAAGAGAGAAAGAAACTGGTACGCTTGGGGCTAATATCGTGTACGGGCCCCGCGTGCTCGCAGAAATGCCGCAACACGGCGTAGCAAGGACTCGACTAATATCTGAACTATATGAAGATGTCCGAAAGAACAGATACCATCGGTGACCATGAGGCGCTCTAGAACGAAATGATAGTTGAATCAAAACACTATGCTGCCGACAGGCGTTGATATACATCAATTGGGACAGTGGAAAATGTGTGCCCCGACCGGCACTCGAACCCGGGATCTCTTGCTTACATGGCAGACGCTCTATCCATCTGAGCCACCGAGGGCACATAGGATAGTATGACTGCAGGAACTTATCCCTTGCACGCTCCCTCTGAGACGCACATTCCCAACTTAATGTCCACACCCTACATTCGTAGTGCCCCTGCTGATTACACTCATTACTTGAGGCAGACAATCTTACCGAGTTCCGTAAGAGTTCGGGCAATACGTGTGCTTCCGCAGGGAAGAAGAAGGTCAATGGCCGTTTAGCCTTAACTATATGAAGATGGTATCTAACCCCGTTGATGTATATCAACGCCTGTCGGTAGCTTAGGGTCTTGACTTAATTATCATTTTCATTTAATATCTGAAGTTGTGCAGGAGGGAACAGACACCATGAATCCTGTAGAAACAGGTATAGGAGGCATGTGTATTCATATAGCTCCATGAACACTCTTTTCAGTTCAAACACTTCCGCTGACCACCAAATTCCCCAGACATGAACATTATTGATCATATCAGGGGCCGGCCGGAGTGGCCGTGCGATTCTAGGCGCTACAGTCTGGAACCGAGCGACAGCTGCGGTCGCAGGTTCGAATCCTGCCTCAGGCATGGATGTGTGTGATGTCCTTAGGTTAGTTAGGTTTAATTAGTTCTAAGTTCTAGGCGACTGATGACCTCAGAAGTTAAGTCGCATAGTGCTCAGAGCCATTTGAACCATTTTTGATCATATCAGGGATACCTTGCAACGTGCTGTTCAGAAGAGATCTCCACCCACTAGGACTCTTACGGATTTACGGAAAGCCCCGCAGAATTCATGGTGTCAATTCCCTCCAGTACTACTGCAAACATTAGTCGAGTCTATGCCACGTCGTGATGCGGCTCTTCTAGGTGCTCGTGGCGGCTCTACACGACGTTGGGCAGATGTACCAGTTTCTTTGGCTCTTCAGTGTAGGATTGCAGTAATCTCAAGCAATAAACAATCAATTTTACAATTGCGGTTCTTCTTCTCTGCTGTTTCGTGCCCTTATTCTGTTCTATTCTCAGGGTCGACACGGTGATCTGGATTTGGCAATATTAGTCGCAGAGGATGGCCGGATGGCTTTCCTGTCGCCAACCCTTCCCTCCCGGGACGGAATTTGTGTACTCCAGCTGTCTGCGTCATCTGGTGTTATCCCGTGTGAAGGTGTGGGAATGTTTGCTCGTAGTGTAACTGAGGTGGACCATGCGCACCAGCATAGTCGGCTGTGGGAAACCGCCTCAGAACCACATCCAGGCTCGTCGGTATAGCGGCCCTCGTCGTTAATCCACCAGGTAGATTCCATTCGGGGCCGGTGCGCCTTCTCAGATTTCTCGTAAGTGGTGAGGTAATCCGCGCGGCTATCCGGCCATAATATATGAATACACCTTAAATCACCAGTGCCTTGTGTCCGGGAAAACTTGACGTTTACAAGGAAATAAACGAAATAGAACGAACTGAAACATCAAGTTTCGGGAGCTCAGCGTTTATCACAGGAAGCAGTTAGTAACACTTGGTATTAACGATAGCAAGTTCAGAGTCTTCTGCATTACGTAGGCCACGGAAGGACGGATAGACAGAGGAAGGGTTTCCGTCACCTGTATTCGAGCGCTGCTGACCAAGTGCCGCGGCAGCGTACAGTAATGCAGCAGGGCGAGGCGACGATCTCAGAGCAGCGATGGTGAGAAGACAGCGGCTTAACACAGGTGGCGGGGATCTGCTTGAAGTGTGTGCCGAAAAGGGAGCTCGGTCCTGCTTGCTCTACAGCAGTTTCCGTTGCCGTCTTCTTAGTTGACTCGATCTTCATAGTTGAGTCGCTTATGTCGGTATGGTCTTAGTCCATTAAACGTAGTTTTGAGAAAACTTGAAAAACTTTGTTCTATTTGGGTTCTGTGGCCACCTTCATAGCTGTGTCGATTTTCGCAGATGAATCGCTCCTTTTCAGTGCGGCCCTAGTTGGATAGACATAGTTTCGAGAAAACTTGAAAAACAATATTCTGTTTTAAAAACAATATTCTGTTTTACCAGATACCAATTAAGACGTGATTTTCGTCTGAAAGATGTAATCTGATTACATACATCAACCATACAAACATGAATCAAAATTATTTTATATAAAAAAAAAACTAGCTGACAACCCTCGCATTGACCACCTATTATTTTGTCGGCTTTCCATTTGTAGTCTAATATAAAATAATTCACTTCCTATTATTCGTGAAAACACATTTGAAATTATGAATTTGCGATGTATGAGTACATTATCCCGGAAACATTCAGTATTCTTGGCGCAGCTGCTTCGAGTGTGTACATGCGACTTAACTTCTGAGGTCATCAATCGCCTAGAACTTAGAACTGCTTAAACCTAACTAACCTAAGGACATCACACACTTCCATGTCCGAGGCAGGAGAATAGAATTAGTAGCAAAGAAGTAATAAATTTAAATGTCATGCAAAGTGCTGTAGTTTTCAACGCATCTGATTATTTATGAAGTCATATCTCCCGAATTATGATGGGTAGGTGTTCTTATACCGACAGCGATTGTTACCTGCTAATACGGAATATGTGTACTAAGTTTGCTTGAAATCAGCACTGTGGTTTAGGAGGAGATGTGGAACACACACACACACACAAATTTTTGTCATATGTGTGGATTATGGGCACCTAAATGTAAGGACTTGACGTTCTGCGGATAAAAACTCACTTGAAACTTCCTGGCAGATTAAAACTGTGTGCCCGACCTTTGCCTTTCGCGGGCAGATGCTCTACCAACTGAGCTACCGAAGCACGACTCACGCCCGGTACTCACAGCTTTACTTCTGCCAGTACCTCGTCTCCTACCTTCCAAACTTTACAGAAGCTCTCCTGCGAACCTTGCAGAACTAGCACTTCTGAAAGAAAGGATATTGCGGAGACATGGCTTAGCCACAGCCTGGGGAATGTTTCCAGAATGAGATTTTCACTCTGCAGCGGAGTGTGCGCTGATATGAAACTTCCTGGCAGATTAAAACTGTGTGCCGACCGAGACTCGAACTCGGGACTCCGCTGCAGAGTGAAAATCTCATTCTAAAAACTCACTTTTTCACCTTTTATTTTTGTAAAAGGAACGTAAATTCATTTGAAACAAGAAATAATGTTAATTTAATTATTAATTCAGTTCTTTTATGTCATCAGAATACTTCGTTATATCTCTGTTTTACTCATCACCGTAGTTGTAACTAGCTGTTTGCTCGTTTATTAGCTAAGACAAGGTAATATCTTCATAGAATGCTTGATTTCCTGTAGGGATATAAGGAACGAGTTTTTCTATGTGTTTGATCTTAGCCTTTCTAATAGAGACGTTCTCCAGAGCATAAGCAGGGGCTGTTGACAATATTGGATCACGCTGAGAGCCTCAGAGGTCTGACCTGTAAATGAAATTCTGAAATGATTGGATGAGAAAGCCAACCTTATTCTCTCGAGGCACTGATTTTTTCGCAGTTTCTTAAGAAATGCAGTTTTTTTATAATAGTCCACCCACCCACTTCTGTGACCTCAGACTGCTGTTGAATCACGTATTTCTTTAACTGAGATTTTATTTTTTGGACTGCTACAGACAACCAGTGTGTTATTTTATGAATACTATAAAAACCATCATTCTTTTTCAAAACTTCCTTAATCATGCTGGTCTCTGAGTTAGGACATATTAGAATGTACACGTATTGGAAAGAAGTGTTAAATGTCTATTGAAACGTTCTTATCTGTTAATGCTAACAAAAATATAATAAGAGGGTGCTTTTTGTTCCGACTCCCGCAGGCAGCTATTCTATCGCAGCTGGCACGTCAGTAAGGCTCATGATAATATACATAACAGCATTATTTCTTTGTTATGAGTACAAAATAGAGTCATTGTCAATTGCGCCGTGTAAAACAGTTCCTAAACTCATTGTATATATAATGTAGTGGAATTGCTAAAGCATTGGAATGTTCATTCCCTTGTTGACTTTCCCTTTTGATAACAGACTATAACCGATTACTTCTTCCAGAGTGAACACTGAGTTCTGCAGCTGCACGTAATTTGTGTACATTACTGAGATGCAGGCTTCTCAGTTTCTGTTTCAATTGCTAACGTGTGCTACAGGAGTCTACTTGTTGCCAGCCGGATAAGAACTTGAAATTTTGATCGTAAATTGGTAATAAAATCAGCGCAACCGATATAGTGACCATTTTGTTGGAAATTAGCTGATTTACTCATCTACCAAGGTTTTTCTTTTATTACTAAGTCTCTTTGGGCACACAAGGTTGCCTCTCATGTCTCGAGTACTTTTATCTGCAATTCACAACTATCTGATTCTGTTCACACGTTTTTTAGGTACAGAAAACATTGACAAAAGCACTTTGACGCCCACTTGTTGCCGCTGATAATCATCACTCAAAGCATGCTGTTTGACTGCTGCACTGTTGTTGTAGGTTCCTTTTTTTAGTCGACGGCGTCGAATTTCATGTGTATCAAAGAGCCACTGTATGAAGATGCCAGGACGTCCATCGTATGCATTTCATGTAAGTGAATGAGAATTTTGACCCGCTAAACCTCTGGTACCATTTCAAAACATTTTCGTTTCCACGTGCAGTCATGAAAGTGAGGTTGGAATCGTAAAATATAGATTACATTGTGTGGAATAAATAAGAACAGCACTGAAATATTAACACCTATGAAATGTGATTTATTTTGACACGATATTATTATACTTGGTTACAAAGTAAGTCCATTTAACTTACCTGCATGCACTTTCTTTCCTGTATCGTTAACATAATTCTCTCCTTTATCTCTAACATTTTTAATTATGTTCATCTTGTAACACTCTTTATTTTCTCTTTCTCTCTTGAGTCATTACTTTTTCTCTTTTCATATTCGCCGACCAGGTACATTTTATAATTATTGTACCAAATTAACAGATGATGATGCACAATAATAATCAAAATAGGCAATTGGTGCAGTTGACAGAGCAGAACGAGAACTGTCAACATACACTCCTGGAAATGGAAAGAAGAACACATTGACACAGGTGTGTCAGACCCACCATACTTGCTCCGGACACTGCGAGAGGGCTGTACAAGCAATGATCACACGCACGGCACAGCGGACACACCAGGAACCGCGGTGTTGGCCGTCGAATGGCGCTAGCTGCGCAGCATTTGTGCACCACCGCCGTCAGTGTCAGCCAGTTTTCCGTGGCATACGGAGCTCCATCGCAGTCTTTAACACTGGTAGCATGCCGCGACAGCGTGGACGTGAACCGTATGTGCAGTTGACGGACTTTGAGCGAGGGCGTATAGTGGGCATGCGGGAGGCCGGGTGGACGTACCGCCGAATTGCTCAACACGTGGGGCGTGAGGTCTCCACAGTACATCGATGTTGTCGCCAGTGGTCGGCGGAAGGTGCACGTGCCCGTCGACCTGGGACCGGACCGCAGCGACGCACGGATGCACGCCAAGACCATAGGATCCTACGCAGTGCCGTAGGGGACCGCACCGCCACTTCCCAGCAAATTAGGGACACTGTTGCTCCTGGGGTATCGGCGAGGACCATTCGCAACCGTCTCCATGAAGCTGGGCTACGGTCCCGCACACCATTAGGCCGTCTTCCGCTCACGCCCCAACATCGTGCAGCCCGCCTCCAGTGGTGACTCGCGACAGGCGTGAATGGAGGGACTAATGGAGACGTGTCGTCGTCAGCGATGAGAGTCGCTTCTGCCTTGGTGCCAATGATGGTCGTATGCGTGTTTGGCGCCTTGCAGGTGAGCGCCACAATCAGGACTGCATACGACCGAGGCACACAGGGCCAACACCCGGCATCATGGTGTGGGGAGCGATCTCCTACACTGGCCG
Organism: Schistocerca piceifrons; assembly: GCF_021461385.2. Classification (NCBI taxonomy): domain Eukaryota; kingdom Metazoa; phylum Arthropoda; class Insecta; order Orthoptera; family Acrididae; genus Schistocerca; species Schistocerca piceifrons. Next base: position 399,944,122 of record NC_060143.1, on the reverse strand, counting down.
TACACCACTGGTGATCGTCGAGGGGACACTGAATAGTGCACGGTACATCCAAACCGTCATCGAACCCATCGTTCTACCATTCCTAGACCGGCAAGGGAACTTGCTGTTCCAACAGGACAATGCACGTCCGCATGTATCCCGTGCCACCCAACGTGCTCTAGAAGGTGTAAGTCAACTACCCTGGCCAGCAAGATCTCCGGATCTGTCCCCCATTGAGCATGTTTGGGACTGGATGAAGCGTCGTCTCACGCGGTCTGCACGTCCAGCACGAACGCTGGTCCAACTGAGGCGCCAGGTGGAAATGGCATGGCAAGCCGTTCCACAGGACTACATCCAGCATCTCTACGATCGTCTCCATGGGAGAATAGCAGCCTGCATTGCTGCGAAAGGTGGATATACACTGTACTAGTGCCGACATTGTGCATGCTCTGTTGCCTGTGTCTATGTGCCTGTGGTTCTGTCAGTGTGATCATGTGATGTATCTGACCCCAGGAATGTGTCAATAAAGTTTCCCCTTCCTGGGACAATGAATTCACGGTGTTCTTATTTCAATTTCCAGGAGTGTAGTTCTTGACAAACACACCATGGTCCAGCTACTTCCGGCGAAAAAGAAAACCTGGTTATCTTAACATCCGGTTTACTCATAATATTAACGATATTGACGCATTTTTGTGTGGAACGGTGTGTCGACCCCAATCGAAGCCATTTCATGGCCAAACTCATTTTCGGAAAAAAGTGGACCGTGGCCTTTCTGGAAAGGAAGTATTCAGTTCCCCAGACAACCGACCAGCGTGCGTAGCGGGGTCCTGCGGCCTAGTTGCCACCGGTTTTGGCAGAGCTGCTAAATCTACGACATTCATTATCTCTCCTATCGATATGTCTTCGTCCATCGATGGCAAAGATGGAAGGAATGATATCTAAGGGTAATTCACCACTACTGTGGTAATGCTACTGCTCCTGTTTCTGTCAGAGCTTTGACAGAAAGCTGAACGTTAAAAACTGAATTATACTTTCGGTCTCAAAAGTATCCACACTTCGCTAAGTAATGTGGGATTAACAACTAGGCGTCACGTGAGACGGTTCCACCAGTATGAAAGGAAGCGGGAAGTATTGTGTTGTGAGCAGAGATGGAGTAAGAGCACAATGTCGGTCATGAGAGCTCACTGACTTCGAGGGTGGGCTAGTCATTTAGACGTCAGCTGAATGGCGAATCCGCCAGGGACTTTCCAAATCTTCTGAAGCTGCCCAGGTCGACTGTTCGAGATATGATTGTGAAATGGGAAAGCGAAGGGATAACCATAGCTAAACGACGACCAGGCAGACCTCATGTATTGCCAGATAGGGGCCGTAGACCATTTTGAAGGGCGGTTGTAAAAATTCTCATGAGATCAGCGGAAGAATCACTCATGCATGACCAGGAGTCCAGCTAACACAATCACTGTGCATAGGGAGTTAAAAACAATGGGGTATAGTGGTTGAGCAGCTCCTCATAAGCGACACGTTTCTGCAGTCACTACTAAGCGCCGCTTTAGGTGCTGGTTAAGAAAGACGCCTCAAGTCAGCGGATGACTGGAAACGATTGGTTTGGAGAGACGAGTCGTGATGTATACTCTGTGGCCATCAGATGCAAGGGTATGGGTTTGGCGAATGCCTGGGAAACATTATCTACCATCATTTTTAGTGCCAAAAGTGAAGTATGAAGGAAGGGGTGTTACGTTATGGGGGTGTTTTTCGTACTTAGGGATAGTCGCCCCTTAATCCGCCAAAGAAGACGCCAAATGCGGAAAAATTCGATCATATTTTGCAGCACTGTATACTGCTTACATTAAAGTTCAGAGATGATGATTGTATCAGTACTACAGTGCATCCTGTCATAAACCAACATTTATGAGGCAGTGGTTCATGGGAAACAACATTCCGAAAGTGGACTGGCATGCTGAGAAACCCAGTCTGAACCTGGTGGAATACCTTTGGGGTGAGTTAGAACGTCGTCCAATATCACTATCTCATGTGATATTGGCACATGAGGAAGAATGGGCTACCATTGCTCTATAGATATTCAGACGCTTCATCGAGTGTGTTTGCAGGAGAGTTCAAGCCACCACAAAGGTGAAGGGTGGGTAGCCCACTTATTGATGTACAGGGCAACACTTATTGAACTATATGAAATAAACGGAAATTAGTTACAAACTGCGGCGCGCGCACACTTTATTCAACATGTAAACGTCACTACAGATTTCGGATTTAGGTTATGACATGTCTGCCCATCATTGGCGTCGCTGTCGCACAGACGAATAACGAAATTCTGCATGACTCTCTGAAGTGTCGGAACATTGATGCTCTCGATGACCGCCTGAATGTTTTCAAGGCAGCAATGGTTTTTGGGGTTATCGCTTGTCTTTAATACAGCCCCACAAGAAGGAGTCGCAAGTGCTCAGATCCGGAGAATATGGCGGCCAATCCAAGCCCATGACAGAGGCCTCTGGGTATCCCAGAGACAGAATGCGGTCCCCAAAGTGCTCCTACAGGACATCAAACACTCTCCTGCTTCGATGGTGTCGAGCTCCGTCTTGCATGAACCGCATCATTTCGAAATCAGAGTCACTTTGGATAATGGGGATGAAATCATTTTCCAAAACCTTCACGTACCATTCGGTAATCACCGTGCCATCAAGGAATATCACACCGATTATTCCGTGACTGGACACTGCACAGCCGCGCGGGATTAGCCGAGCGGTCTGAGGCGCTGTAGTCATGCACTGTGCGACTGGTTCCGGCGGAGGTTCGAGTCCTCCCTCGGGTGTGTGTGTGTGTGTGTGTTTGTCCTTAGGATAATTTAGGTTAAGTAGTGTGTAAGCTTAGGGACTGATGACCTTAGCAGTTAAGTCCCATTAGATTGCACACACATTTGAACACTGCACACCACACAGTGACCCGTTGATGGTGAAGAGACTTCTCGATCGCGAAAAGCGGATTCTCAGTCCCCCAAATGCGCCAGTTTTGCTTATTGACGAATCCATCCAAATGAAAGTGGGCTTCGCGGCTAAACCAAACCATACCCTATACACTAATTCCCAGCGTGTTCCGTGGCCAGCCTTGCAGTGTGAACATCCTAACGCACACCGTTCAGAATTTATAACGATTTTATTTAATACAGTTCAATAATTGTAGACCTGTATTTCCGTATACTTTACAAGATAGTGTATTTCGTAAAACGGGAAATTGTAGTTTAAGTATTATTAAACACTTACTACACGCGAATAAAACAATTAATATTAGTTCAGTTTCAAGAAGTACACTTGTATTTTAAAATTTAGTAGCATCAGTAGCAAACAGGATACTCAAAAGAAAATGGTAATAAATATTTATACAGTACGTTATTCGTCATGTGACCTGTATGTCGTCGACTGTCTACTGTGTTTTTTTTTTTTTTTTTTTTTTTGCTGGTGCAATGTGTAGGAGTACTGGTATTGATATTGTACTCTTTACTTGTTCTTGACCTTTGAAACTTTTCAACCCGAGCGCCCCTTTTCTCTGAGGAAGCATTGCCTTGCTGTATAAGGACAACAACGCTCCATCGCTGTTGGTCATGAGCAGTCTTGGTGTGTGCAGTAGAGTGGTCGAGTTGGAGTGCGGGGTGGTCACGCGGAGCCGCATCGTGGATCAAGAATTTGCGAGGAAGTATAATCAGTTGTTGAAACTGTTCCATCGGTTCGTCGGAGAAGTGCGAGTCATTTGCGGAAAGGCGCGCAGGATCAGTTACGAGATTTAAGGTTGAAGCACTATCGTGTTTGTGAATCAATAATTTTCGTGGAGAAACATCTGGCTCGTAGAAAGCAGATGAGTGGGCTTCTGTAATCAGTGTTTACCAATTTAATCAAATGGTTCAAATGGCTCTGAGCACTATGGGACTTAACATCTGAGGTCATCAGTCCCCTAGAACTACTGAAACCTAACTCACCTAAGGACATCACACACATCCATGCCCGAGGCAGGATTCGAACCTGCGACCGTAGCGGTCGCGCGGTTCCAGACTGTAGCGCCTAGAACCGCTCGGCCACTTTGGCCGGCCCAATTTAGTCAGTGTGAATCTGAAACAAGTACAACTGTTCACGCGGGACCGGATGAGCGTAGGCATTGTTAGGGAAGTGTGTACGTGCTAAAGAGACAATAAAACAAAGTAATTTGACTTATACTGACATTTTCCATTTTTCAACTAAATGGTATTTGAAATTTAGAAGAGACACGTAATCGTATTAGACACATGGTCAGGCTGAACAGATTCCTTCCACATAATTGCACACTCTGGAACAATGCGACGCATTGTTATTGTAATTTTTAACTGTCAATACGAAAAATGCTCGACATTTCAGTCACATCCGTTGCTGGGTACACGCAGAATGAAAGCATTCGTGAAAGTTAAGACTGTGGGCTGGAGCTCCAGTCCGGCACACAGTTTCGGTGTGTCTCGAAGCCTCGTGCTATCGCATGGCCCAAGTATTGTACGTTCGTGTTCATTTCGCAGCCACTTCCCTTCGATGCCGGAATCCAGTGCGTTAGCTGCTTCGCGGGCCGCAGGTCGTTCCTCTCCGCTGATTCGCCCCTCACGCGAGAGACTCGTGGTAACAATAAGTGGCCACTGGAGGAGGCGGATAGCGCAGACAGCGAGATTGGGCGGGCACCGTTGGGAAATCCCGGCCATTGCTCACCGGGAATCCACTTGAGCCGCTGTTGAGTTATTGATGGCGGCTGCTGGGGCGGACAGAGCAGCGCTGCCCCGGGTCGCTGGATCACTGCAGCCGCACTCCCAATAGTCCTCGCGTAACGCACTCTCAGCGCCATGGGACACACGCGTTGCGTGTAACATCGCTTGGCTGCTGGCTCGACTAGTCAGGATGTTGCCGCCTCCTCTGCTCGACAGGCATGTTGTACCGGTTTTCGTTTGAGGCAGCTTTCTCTGCCGAATTTTCTCCGCATCAGGCAGAGTCAAGGGCCGGACTGAAAGGACGGGGGGGGGGGGGGGGGGGCTGTAAACTGAAACTGTCAGAGAACCACGGTACGTCCTGTTGTAAAATTGTAGACGCGATAGAGTATATACAGGGTGGAGAAAAATTGTATCACGAAATATTAACCCTGGATAGCTGATGCCTGTAGGAACCAAAATTAATAATGTTGTTTAGGTCGACAACGCACAATTTTTGAACTACGGTAACTTGGCGCCACGTGCTCCGATTGGTCACGGGATTGCCCTGTTGCTGGATGCTCTGGATAACGCCTGACCGCAAATGTTTTGCCTGCTGGAGGTCGCGATGTATCCAAGGCGACCCGCACGCTCGGTGGTAGCTCGCCAGCCTTCCACTCTGGGGGCCTGGAGGCGAATCCACCGGGGTCCCGACACATCCATTGTTCCGACGTCGTTTCCTTGTTTACGAGGGTACCCCTGCGAGAGTCACTAGAATTGATTAGTCAGAAGTTTGACGAGAAGACCACTGAACTTTTTGGGCATGTCTTGACTTCCATGTATTTTCTTTTTAATGGAGAATACTACTAACAAACGGAGGGAGTCACCATGGGTAGCTCACTCTCACCGGTGGTAGCAAATTTGTACATGGAGAACTTCGAGGAGGAAGCCCTGTCGTCATCCGAATGGAAACCTACCTGCTTTTTTCCGTTACGTGGACGACACGTTCGTCATCTGGCCACATGGTATGGATAAACTCCTTGACATCCTTACACATCTAAACTCCATACACCCCAACATCAAATTCACTATGGAGACTGAAACAGAGGGTAAATTACCTTTCCTTGACGTCTTGGTCAAGAGGAGGGCTGACGGCATCCTAGGTCATGGGGTGTATCGGAAGACAACGCACACTGATCTGTATTTGCACGCAGACAGCTGCCACCACCCTTCACAGAGGAATAGGGTATTTAAAACTCTAGTACATAGGGGCGCCCTATCTCTGACGCAGAGAGTCTACCCCAGGAATTGGAACATCTGAGAACTGTATCCCGAAAAAAAAAAATGGGTACTCAGAGTGGTAGATTCAACGTGCTCTCCGCCCAACCACTACAGCACAACCTGTGGAGATGGATGAAATCACGAGGGAGGAGGTAGGCACTGCGTTTATTCCATATACAGGCGCACTCTCGGAGAAAATCGCCCGCATTTTGAAGACATACCGGGTCGGAACTGTGTTTTGTCCTCCGAATAAAACTCGTGCACTGGTGGGGAGCGCCAAAGATGACCTCGGTTTGAGGAAGGCCGGCGTGTACCAGATTCCGTGTCAATGTGGCAAGTCGTATATTGGTCAGACGATGCGTACCGTCGAGGATCGATGCCGTGAACACCAGAGGCACACTCGACTGATGTATCCGAGCAAGTCGGCGGTCGCTGAACATTGTCGGAAAATCACGCTATGGAGTATGAACGCACGAGGATTCTGGTACAGACGTCGAGATACTGGGACAGCGTTGTTAGAGAGGCCATCGAAATTCGCACCAATGACGACCTCACAAACCGTGACTGTGGCTATAATCTTAGCAAGGCTTGGGAACCAGAGATTGGGTTAATCAAGAGTAAATCGAGCAAACGTATAGTTGTGACGACCACGGCGGACAGTGCCATCACACCGACGTCATTTCAGACGCCGTCGCAATCTGTTCATCCGCGCGACCGCGGCGCGGGGCGGGGCGCGGACGGCGGGGGGAGCGCGCCGCGGGCGGAGGGTATTTAAATCGGCCGCCGCCGCGACCGAACCCAGTTCCCCCTGGGCAGCCATAGCGTACGGATCTCCGTGCCGGCACGTTCACAGGAGCTCAGTCCGTCAGTTCACCTGATGATGGCGACATGTTTGATCGCCGAAATATTGTGCCCGTTGGACACTGTAGACCGGCAGTACACCCGTGGATATTTTGAACATCCATTGTAGCTTCATGATAAGACGTACCGGGAACAAACCCCGTCAACAGCTGTTGGTTCGCATTCAGAAAGTCTTCTATAAATTATATCGGCTCCGAAAAGGGTCTTTTTGTAGCTAGGACATGGTTTACTTAAGGTATGTGCTGGAACTGGTGATCCTCTGATGCGACACAATCTTGATAACGTCGAACAGTGTTTTGCCGAACTCTTTCAGAGATTCCTGGCACTGCCCTGATGTGATTGGTGACATGTAGAATGTGATCCATTAATTCCTCTTAGTTTCTAGATGGTTCCCACACAGGTGGGTGAGTTACAACCTTGAAGAATCCCCACAGGAAAAAAGTCTGTTAGCATGAGGTGTGGTTATCGCGGGGGCCATGTCCTACGAGAACCTCTGCCAATTGCCTGACCTTCGAAGAGTTCATTTAAATATCCGCGCATAGCACGACTGTTATGTGCGGGCGCCCCATCATGCTGCAACCACACGCGTAGCCCTATGTTCAGGGAAACATCTTCCAGCAGGCCGGGTAAAGTTTCTTGCAAACAGTGAAGTAATTTGCCCCGGTAAGTCGAGGAGGTAGACGGATCGGCCCAATCAGATGGCCAACCACAATGCCTGCCCAAATGTTGAGCGAAAATCGTTCTTGGTGTCCGTAAACGTACGTGACGTGAGGATTTCACCTTCCCCAGTAATTAACGTTTCCAGTGTTGTGAAAGCCATCCAGATAGAAGGTGCACTCGTCGGTAATCAACAAAATGGTGGGGAAGTCGGGATCTCGTGGAACACGTCGCAGAAACTACCGGGAAAACCCTAGCCTGTGTTCATAGTCCGCCACAGGATTTAGGTTTGGGCAGGATGGAAGCTTCTGAGGTCATCAGTCCCCTAGAACTTAGAACTACTTAAACCTAACTAACCTAAGAGCATCACACACATCCATGCCCGAGGCAGGATTCGAACCTGCGACCGTAGCGGTCCCACGGTTCCAGACTGTAGCGCCTAGAACCACTCGGCCCCCCCGGGCCGGCGTAAAATAAATGGATGCTGGCCGTCATCCCTCGATACCTCCCAGACTAACCGATGAGTGACCCCCATGTCGTGTCCAACCACTCGAGTACTTGCCGCAGGTGCTTTCTCGAAGTGCTCGAGAACAACCTCTTCAAATGTAGCATCCCGTCGTGTTCGAGGTCTTCCAGCATCATCATGATATCCCGCTAACGAGCATTTCGCCAAGTCGCCGGTGAACTGCTGTAAACGTTTGCAGGTATGGGTGGTGTCTAGCTGGGTACCATTCCTCATACAACCGTCGAGCTTCATGCACATTACCTTTGGCTAGTCCATAAACAAAAACCATATCTCGGTGTTCTTCAAATGAGTACGGTGCCGCCATGCTTACTTTATGACTAAATCGCAGGTGACGTGTGTGTGCTCCGAAGTGGAGCTTACGTGTGAATGCCTCTGATGTGAGGTGGAGAGAAACAGCAAGACCTTATTCGACACGTGTGCTTATCACGTTGGGGCATGGACGGGGCGTGGGACGTTTGTATGTGTGAACCAACAATCATACGTACGTCTGCCCGTCAACCGACAAACGGCAGCAGGGAAATTCCACAGCCAGCCAGAGCGCGTGGCGCCAAGTTTCTGTAGTTTAAAAATGGTGCGTTGTCGACCTACACAACATAAGTAATTTTGGTTCCTACTGGCATCAACTATCCAGGGTTAAAATTTGGTGACACGATTTTTCTCCACCCTGTATGTCTATGGAGTGAGCATAACCTACTGTGCATGTTCTCAACATCAAACCGGGATCGTCACGTGATTTTGGGACAACACTTGTCGACAATTTGCGATAACAGCGGAACCTGAATATTACGTGTATTCGCCTTGTTTTATAAACGTTTCTGCACGCGTTAGTTTTAGTAACAGCTATGGTGCAGTATTGTCGTTGCTACAGATTTAAAAAGGCGTATGTGAAAGGAGGACCAGTTATTCTTCTTAGGTATGTACAACAGATGTATAACTGTAAATGTTATATTGATATGAGGGACTTTGTATATTGAAAAATATCGCGACACATTATTATAAGGTCTTGTATTGAAAAGATAATTTCAGCGATTTTGTGGCTGTGTGCGTACGTGGCAAGTGCTAAATAAAATATTTGCGGGTTTGGTTGAGTAAACTGCCAGTCAGTGTATACATACTGATGCTATGTTCATATTTATGCGTGGCAGTCTGATTAATTTCCACCAATTTATGCAAGTTCTCATATCTTTGTGTGTATCTAAGTATTTTTGCATCAGATAGCTTCCTATACAGTGTCATTAATTAAAACAGAGATTCGACAATATGAGTATATGTAATAGAAAACGTAAAAATATTGTTGTTGGTTTTCTACTTCTTATCGCGTCACCGAAAAAAAGTAAATAGAGTGGTAGCTGCGATATGATACTGTGGCGAAAAATCACAGTAGCAATTACTCATCGCTTCTTGAAGTTAACTCCAGTTCCTGCTATCAAATAGTTAAGATGTCTGTAAAACGTGAATACAAAAATGTTTCACTTTACTGCGAATGCTGTACTCAAAGTGTTACAGTGTTTACCACTTCTTGATGCTTATTGCTTTCTAGAGATAGTAATTAGACATAACTGATGTACTATTAAAGTGCAAGAGTGTGAAAAGACAATGTTAGAACCGCCGAACAATAATAACACGGTAGTCAATCTTTTTACAGAATGTTGCAGTCACTGTATTTTCCTGCTGTTTGTCGTAAGTGCTAGGATATGAGGAATAGACTGTAAACCAACTAAGCATTCAGTCATCCGTTTAGTGTGACTCACGCCTTAGATTATCACGATTTCAGTTATTATTGAACGGTTGTATATCTGGGCAGACTAGCTTCAGTACTTAATGTCAGTTGCGTTGCGGAGTAAGACTATTTACTATTGATTGGCTGTGAGGACACTTGTGGTTACGATGGCTTCTCTTAAAAAACACTTTCAGTTAAAGTACTTGCACATTAGCTTGCCTTTGCTGTTTGAATGTTTTTGAATTGTTGTAAATGCTACATTCTGCAGATAAAGGCCAACACTCATAATTGTTTCGAAAATAATTTCGACAAATTATGGATGTAATGTGTGGTTGAGTAATGACTACCACATTTGCAATCCAATTGCCGTAGGTTTTACTATGGCCATACTTTTCAGTTAAATTCTACATAAGTGTCGGGACAAAATATAACGTTTTTCAAATATTATTATTTTTTTCTAAACACTGCAAAACGAGTAATAAACTGAGGTACGCTTTACACGCCCTACGCTACAGGCTTATCAGCTATCCGTTCCGCACTTCATTCCCACTCGTTTAGTTTCGATGTTTTTAGTTTTCATATTTCGATGTCCTGATTTTATTAGTATGTGGTATTAACGAGAGAAGCGCAGTGCTCGTTATCAGCTTGAAATGACAACGAAACAAATCGTACCGATGCGACTCATCCATGATAACCAGAAAAGTAAATGTATTTTAATGTGAAATCATGACTAGCGGACATTAAAAATACAGCGGCGAAACAGAAGTCAAGTGGTTCAAATGGCTCTGAGCACTATGGGACTTAACATCTGTGGTCATCAGCCCCCTAGAACTTAGAACTACTTAAACCTATCTAACCTAAGGACATCACACACATCCATGCCCGAGGCAGGATTCGAACCTGCGATCGTAGCAGTCGCGCGGTTCCGGACTGAGCGAAAACAGAGGTCCTCAATGAGTGTACTGCAGGAGAGGGTGAAAAAAATTAAAAATAAAATAAAATTTGCCTGCGCTAAATTTAACATTCAGAAATTAGGTACGAGGTACGGCAAATCAAAGGGGCCAGGCATTTAAAGTATCTTTGTGAGATTATAGAACCAACAGTGTTAAAAAAGGTTTTCGTTCATAGAAATTCAAAAGAAAATAAGGGAGAACGTATGACACGTACAACAAAACATGAGTGGCCATTACAATACGGTGATAAAACCCGGAGCTCTGTACGCGAGCGAAATTTTATTTTCGACAGAAGAGGCGATCTGCAAAACATGCTGACGAAGGGACGAAGGATTCTGAGGAAAATTCTTGATACAGAAAGAAAGGAGGACGGATACGGACTGAAATCCCATATACCAACATTGAAACAAACCTGGGAGCAAAGATTAAAGTTTTAATAATATGTTGAAAGACTCCTAATGACGAGGCTTACACATAAGACAATGACAATCCAAAGTATCCGGACAGTCCTGTGCAATGCGAAATTGACTACAATGTGTCACTAGAGGCGGATGCAGCTGTATGAAAGGAGGCAGAGAATATTGTGTTGTCAGCAAATAAGCAGTTTCTGGAGAATGGGTCGGTTAGGAGAGCTCAATGGCGTTGAACATGTACTAGTTTTCTGGATGTCACCTGAATAAAAAATTTATCAGCGTCGTAAGAGAAAGCACAGGTAAAATAAGTGGAAGTAGGGGACAGAAATCTGTCCAGTCAAATGCTCAGGTTAAAACAATGAGGAACCAAGGTGACTGAAGAAAGAAAAATAGTGTGCGGAGAGAGAATGAAAGCCATTTGGAAGATCATGAAAACACATGTAAGAGCGCTGCGTTAGCCGATATGGTCGATGCACAAATAATAATAATAATAATAATAATAACATATAAAGTTAGAGTTGCATTTAGAAATCTTTTTGCCCAAACTTATTTTCGGCAAATCCATAGATTGTGTCATGACAGTTAATCCTTTGTATAATCACCTTCGATTGTTAGTACACATAATTTGGCAAAGCTTTCGTTTCATAACAGTAGTCCAGAGATAATACTTATTCTTTTTAAAACAGAAAACGATGTTTACACTGAACATTTAGATACCGCTATCGATAGGTGCTTTCTTAAGTGCAACCACGAAACTTGGATATAATTCGTGTAGTACTTTTTCCCAGAACGACAACAAAAGGTTCAGTGGGGTTAGTAGAGTAATAACTAACACGGTCAATAATGACAACTGGCAGACAATGCGAATGTCATTATGTACACGAATCGATGCGAAACAGAACTAAACAACAATTGCGACCTAGCGACATTGACAGTCGTTCTGACTGAACTCGTCAATTAGCCAAATGCGATGCCGGGAGTTCTGCTCGCTTGCCTTCCTTTTTGTCAGATTACATGTAGTTCTTATTTCTTTTTCTTGTGCGACCAAATATTCCGGAAATAAAAGCGCCGATCGAAGTCTCGCGGCGCCCTCTGCCTACACGTTTGTCCTTTGCGTAAGTTCCGCCGTGAGTGGCTGTAGATCGGCAGTTCCTTTAGGACAGGCGCGGCCAAGATTTTGACTTCTGGGCCTTTCCCGGGTACGAGTGCCAAAGCGCTCAGCCTCACTTCACATTTCCCCCACTGCCACGCCACACTGTTTGAGCGTTAGGAGGGGGGAGAAGGTAAAACTGCGAGCACGCCGCATTCAAATGGCAGTGCAGTCGCCCTGTGTACTATTTGGTTTTATATTTCACGTTCCTCAACAGTATAGATCACAAACAAAACAAATTTTAAAGTAAGGGCTGTTCGCGCGTATAGTCCCGTAGTTCGTGCGGACGCCGCAACAAGCCACCGCGCCACTTGCCGGCATCCTTCCCGTTCACACTGATGCAAGTTGCAGCTCTGTAGCTGACGTGTACGCATCGCTGTGCTACTTTATAATGTTTACGATTATTGAATCGCCCGCCGCGTGTGAGATACGGTCAGTGATACGTTTTTTGACCGCAAGAAGCCTATCACCTGCAGAAATTCATCGTCAGTTAACAGAAGTTTGTGGGTTGAATGCAGTGAGTGAAGGTAAAGTGCGTCAATGGGTTAGAGAGTTTAAAAATGGCCATCAAAACGCCCATGACGAAGAACGCTCAGGCCGGCCCTCTGTGATCACTGATTGTTTGTTGGCTGCAGTCGAAACAAAGATTCGTGAGGACAGAAGATTCACAATTTCCACTCTTTCTTTGGAATTTCCACAAGTTTCAAGATCGGTTTTGTACAAAATTGTGTCTGAAAACCTCCTCACAGAGGTCCACAAAGGGAAGAGATTTGCCCCTTTATTGGACTTTTTGATTCGTTACGAGGAAGAAGGGGATGACATGTTGAGTCAAATTGTCACTGGAGATGAAACATTGGTTTCCCATATCACTCCCGAAAGCAAGCGACAATCGATGGAACACAACCTCACCCGTCAAGGTCAAAGCCAAACAGACGCTGTCAAAGCGCGAGATTATGGCAACTGTGTTCTGGGACCGGCGCGGTGTTTTGCTAGTGGACTTTATGCCACGAGGAACGACAATCAACTCAGATGCCTACTGTGCAACTCTAAAGAAGCTCCGCAGAGCAATTCAATACAAAATGCGCGGCATGCTGACAAAAGGAGTTTCGCTCCTGCACGATAACGCTAGGCCTCACACCTCTCAAAAGACTCGGGATTTGATTGATTCTTTTGGCTGGGAAGTTTTGGACTATGCACCATACAGCCCCGACCTTGCTCCTAGCGATTTTCATCTTTTCTGGTACCTGAAACACCATCTTGGCGGGTAGCGCTTCAATGACGACGATGAAGCGGCCGTGAACTCTTGGCTGTCGGAGCAGGCGGCCGAATTCTTTGAAGGGGGAATTAAAAACTTAGTTGTACGGTATGACAAGTGCTTAAATAAACAAGGCAACTATGTAGAAAAATAGGTAAAAGTGTGTAGAATCAGAAAATAAAAGTCTTTTTTTTACAAAAGTATTTGTATCTTTTTTTAAAAATAAAAACGGCCCTTACTTAAAAAACAACCCTCTTAATTATTTATGGCATACTGAAGACATAATTTTTATCTGGTACAAACTGTTGGCATACGCTCAGGCACAAACAATTTCAAAGACTTTTACACTCAAGTTGACTCGTATTCGTGTTTCATACTCGAAAACAGGTCTTTCATACAAATATGTCGATCGAGCTATTATAGCACTTTTGGAACTTCGTTATGGAGACTTGGAAACTCTGCCTGAGGAAAGGAATGCAGACGTCCCGCTCAGTTTTAACGTAAAAAGATTTGTCATTTAAACTGTCATTACCTTGCGGGTCAATCAATTACATCGTCATATGCACAGGGGCGCTTTCAACTGAAATGGAAAATGATATAAAAAACAACACAGAAATAGATGTAAGATTGACACTGTCCTCAAAATCTTTATAAAACTATCCTTGTTACTCTTTCAAGGTTGCAATGAATTCTTCAGACTTCGCGTTGTCTTTTACGGCAGTGAGCTTGGGGAAGTGGACTGTCGTTGTCACAATGAGTCTCTTCTACAACACGATTTCTTTTTAAACACATTTCCATCAAATCAGAAAGTTGTTACCTTGCAATGTTTTACTGTAGCAGTGTGAGTCAAGTCCACTTAAAATGCGAAGTCTGCAATCCATTCCAGATATTCCGATTTTCGTTCTTACACTCCTGTTTCTTTCATAAATTCAACAGTAGCAAGTTTTAAATCGAAAATTCGTTCTAAGCATGCCCCTTAATATAAAGAACGTACTTTGCAGTAATATATGAAGTCTCCATACTCTTCCTTCAATTTCACTGAAAACGGTTAAAACTGACAATAGAATAATGCGTGCGACTTCAGAAATTTTACTATTCGTGCGACCAGTTTCTTCACGTCCTCCAGCCCTGCAAATTTAGCACAGAGTGCTTTTTATGTACAGAACAATGAATCCCGTCTGTCGATCGTTGTAATATTTTGCTGCTTCATTGTCAACTAAATCCTAAAATTCTTTCTGCGTGCTACTGTAACGTCTTTTCATAGCAAATACGCAGTACCTTTCGTTATAGGAACAGGGAATTCTCATTCTTTTCTGCTGTCATAACTATTCATTTTAAAGGATATCGACGATATATCGCGAGACTACCTCTTTTTGTGTGTACAGCATTTGGACCTGTAAACGTCATTCATAACACGAACATATAGCGAAGATTAAACAGAGCTGACAGTACGGGTCTGTTGCACTCGGAGAATTGTGCAGACCGAAAAATGCCGAATCGCAATGATACATGAAATGTCCCGCTGTTCCGGGTGCTTCTGAGAAAGACCTAGCAAAGTCGAGTGACAGGCAATACCTTGGCCCGCCCGCGGTTCGCACATGCTGCACGCATGAAGTTTGGTATGTCATGGCCAGCCCAGCTTTAGAGCCTTACCGCATGGGGACACCACAGCAGTGCTGTGGTTTGTCGGTATAAGACGTCAACAGAGACATCAGAGTCATTTCTTCGGCTTGCGTGCATCAAAATGGATATAGAAGAGCTAGTAGATTTGTGGGGGACATGGAAATACAGTCAGTAAAATTGAAAGTAGCGTGCCCAGACGCAAGAAAGGTAAAAACGCGAAACTTTGCAGATGAGTACAGTGAAATCCGAAACGCTCGTGATCCATTTTTGATTCCAGCACCCATGAGCACAAACCCTGCAATGGCGCGACAATCAGGCAGGGGACCTTATTTAAACGGCGTATAGTGGACGCATCATAAACGTGACGACGACGAGAAGGGCGATAACAGGCGCAGAATGACAGGCAGACGTGTTAGACGACATGGATCACAGTTAAGCAAGATTGTGCAGGGTCCAGTCATCGACATTAAAAATGCACGCTGGTCGACACGCCGCGTGGTTCTCCAGGTGTTCCATCAGATGATGTTGGGAGCTATCGACACGAGATGGCATCCACGTACGACTTACAGAGTCTGGAACGACCAGGAAGTCGGTGAAAAAGAGGATCGGAGAATCGTACAATAGGCGACCAGGACTCCTACAGTGACTCGCTCCACGATAGTAGCAGATGCATAGGCGCCATTTGTTCCACAAACCATTTCCAGACGCCTTGCAGATGCGAATTAGCAATCCAGGCTCTCTTGTCGTGTACGGCCGAGACACCTGTGACTTCGTCTACAATGGTGCCAAGCCAGAACTACGTGGACTGCCGCAGATTGGCAAAACATTGTGTTTAGTGATGAAACCTGATTCGTTTTTGGGACGGTTAATAACCGCATACTGGTACAGAGACAGCCTGGTGAACGGTACAGATCCTTCCATGCTGTCGCGCGCCACACTGCCCGCACAGCCAACTTAATGGTTTGGGTGGCCATAGCCTACAATAGCTGTTCTGTTCTAATTGTGGTAGTGGTATGTGGCACCTAACGACCAGCCTTAGGTTGATGACATTCTTCGACTCCGTGTGAGACTCTCTCTGCATGGTCTACCAGGGGCACTTTCCAGCAAGATAATTCTCGTCCGCATACAGCTAGAGTTGCTCAAGACTTTCTACGTCATGTTCCGACTCTTCCGTGGCCGGCGTGTTCCCCGAACATGTCCGGACTTGTCCTCCTGAAACGCCAGATGCCACTGCGTCATTTGGAGATGGTTGTTCGTTTCTGGGACAGTCTACCTCTGGACGACATCAGACATCAAATCAAATCGATGCTCGATCGTGTTGTGGCCTGTATTGCAGGAAAAGGTGGCCTGACGCGTTATTGATGTTGCACTGTATTTGTATGCTTGTACTCACTGTATTTGTTTACTTGTCTTGATTTTGGGATCAAGTGAATCTCTCATCTGTGTCATTACGTATAATAAATTTCATATCCATTCGGCGCTCCTATCTTGGTGTGCTATTTTCAGTGTCCCTGAGTGTAAAGAGAATGCAGAAAAGAAGTTCTGGGTACATCCCCTTAATGTTAATTGATGTGTCGACAGAAGTACCGACACAGTGTGGTTTGAGGAGACCGAAATACACGCTATAAGCTCACGCAGAATGGCGTGAGGTCTGAAACAGGATACGTAATGAATGCTATAAAGAAAAGTACGTAGCTTCTGGAACACTTAACTTTCATCCATCCTTGGTACATCGCTATTGACAATACAAGTGAGACTCTATAGTTTTTAGACAATATACTGCTAATGGCGCCTTGCTAGGTCGTAGCCATTGACTTAGCTGAAGACTATTCCAACTATCTGCTCTGCAATTGAGCGAGGCTTCGTCAGTGTGCATCGCTAGCTACGTCGTCCGTACAACTGGGGCGAGTGCTAGTACGTATCTCGAGACCTGCCGTGTGGTGGCGCTCGGTCTGCGATCACTGACAGTGGCGACACGCGGGTCCGACATGTACTAATGGACCGCGGCCGATTTAAAGCTACCACCTAGCAAGTGTGGTGTCTGGCGGTGACACCACATTAATTTTGATATAAATGGGTTACTTCACACACTGTACAATGATGTGAGGAATTACTGGGTGAAAATTTTCTATTTCATAAGAATGTCAGTACCTGCATTTGACGAGTTAGTGGAGATCTCCCGAGATGAACTGAAGAAAGAGGACTCTCTTTTAAGGAAAGTCATCTCGACAGAAGAAAAGATTTTCGTGGTATTAAAGTCTAATCAGTAGCTACTTACGTGTTATTTGTTACGATATTTAAAGTTTTAGTCATATGTGTAAGGTATATATAGAAGTGATTAGTGAGTTTTTTGGGTATTTGAAAACTGCTTTATTGTAAACTCAAATTCAATTTACAAATATTTTAGATCGTATGTAGGAAACGTGCTACATTTTTTTGTGTCAGGAGAAGATGTAGTTCTGCTATTTCAGTATGGAAGTAGGTTTTGAGGAAAACTTGCATATCCCGGATTGTAAAGTGATTTTTCTGTGTTGTAAAGCTATTGTGATTGATGTGGAACGTCAGGAGCGGGGTGCAAGGAAGTTGACGATCGATACTTTCCTCTTTCTCCAACTGGCCAGTATTCTGAAAGTGCATTATTATAAGTATTTTAAATATGATTGTAACAGGATATATTCTTCGATCTGGGCCTCATGTATGATGCTCATGATTCCCAACGCCTTTTAGCCGGCCGGAGTGGCCGTGCGGTTCTGGGCGCTGCAGTCTGGAACCGAGCGACCGCTACGGTCGCAGGTTCGAATCCTGCCTCGGGCATGGATGTGTGTGATGTCCTTAGGTTAGTTAGGTTTAATTAGTTCTAAGTTCTAGGCGACTTATGACCTCAGAAGTTAAGTCGCATAGTGCTCAGAGCCATTTGAACCATTTTTGAACCCAACGCCTTTTTTCCAGTTTGTTGTATGAACAGACCTGAGATGCCCAACCAGAAAGCCATACGTATTAATGCACTCCTTCCGTGACGAGGAGGTACGCTAACCCAGTTGACAGTGAGGGTTGGTGTGCCGGCCAACCTGGATGTGGCTTTTAGACGCTCTCCCACAACCCGCTAGGTGAATATCAGACTGATACGCAAGTCGTGCCTCAGTTACACGATTCACAAAAATTTAGAAAAGTTTCTCTCACTTTAACATGAATAAAAGTACACGCTTACCGTTGGGGTTCAAATATTTCATCCTAGGCAGGACGGGGAGGGTCTTAACTGGATCTCGCAGGTAAAACTATCCATAACGCGCACGTGGAATTCGAAGAAAACTACATTTTATTCTGCTGCTGTGCCATCCTATTGCGGTAAACCCTTAAGGCAGAGACGACAGGGACGCAGTGGTGGAGTCTCTCGCACTGGCGTCTACTGGGTGTGCCAGAGTTGCCATCACGAAATTCTGCCAGCAGGTCTGCCTGCCGGGAAGCGCTGTCAGGGGAAAGCGCTGTGACTTATGGCCCGGTACGATCTAATAGGCCATCACTTCCTGCCACTCACCCGTACATTGTTTTCTTCCAATTTCACCTGTGCTCAGTGGATAGTTTTGACAAAGGATCTTTCATCTCCGACAGACAGATGAGACCAGCAATTTGGAATACTTCATTTGAGGTCTATTCAAACCACAAACTGAAAAAAAAAGTGTCAGGAATAGTGAACGTCATAAATGATGTCCTGTTCGAAGAGGACACCCCTCAACATTATAGTCACATTCAAGCTACCTTGTTTGTCTGCAGATCCACAGTCTCACTGTACTTAGTCCAGTCACATTAATGTGACCACCAACTATGTTTGATGTCAACACGCAATAAACGCTCACGTAAATCAGGTGGAATTACCAGCAGTGGAGGTTATACGAGGGTCACTCCAAAAGAAATGCACACTATTTTTGTAAAAATACAGTTTTCATTCTGCATGTGTGAAAGTTTTACAGTGTGTATATACATCCTTCCCGCTTGTTTTCAAACTTAGTTCAACCTGTTCCCGTTAGTGGCGCCGTCACAGCATGTCTTCAAGATGGCTGCTACACTCAACGTTCGTCAGGAGCAACGTGCTGTCATAGAATTCCTGTGCTGTGAAAACGAGACAGTGGGAAACATCCACAAGAAGTTGAAAAAGGTGTCTGGAGGTGCAGCTGTCGATCACAGTACAGTTTTAGTCGCTGAGCAAGCAGGTTACGTGATGAAAGCGAGCACGGCCATATTGATTGTCCTCGCAGCGGCAGGCCCCGTACTGTACACACTCCAGACAATGTGCAGAGAGTTAACGAATTGGTGACTGCTGACAGACGCATCACAGTGAACGAATTGTCACGCTACGTTGGGATAGGGGAAGGAAGTGTTTGCAGAATACTGAAAATGTTGGCGTTAAAAAAGGTTTGTGCCTGGTGGGTTCCCAGGATGTTGACAGTGGCTCGCAAAGAAACAAGAAAAACGGTATGCAGCGATCTTTTGGAACAGAACGAGAATGCTGGAGATGAATTTCTTGGAAGAATTGTGACAGGTGATGAAACGTGGCTCCATCATTTTCCTCCTGAGACGAAGAGGCAATCAGTGGAGTGGAATCATGCAAATTCACCCAAGAAAAAAAAAAAAAAAAAAACTGAAAACCACACCTTCAGCTGAAAAGTTATGGCTACGGAGTTTTTCGATTCCGAAGGACTCTTGCTTGTGGACATCATGCCAAGTGGAATCACCATAAATTCTGATGAATATGTGACGACACTGAAGAAACTTCAAGCTCTACTGAGTCGTGTTCGACCTCATCGCCAAAACCAGGATGTTTTGCTGTTACACGACAATGCACGGCCATATGTCAGTCAAAAAACCATGGAAGCGATCACAAAACTGGGATGGACAACACTGAAACACCCGCGTTACAGTCCTGACCTGGCTCCATGTGACTATCATCTCTTTGGGAAACTGAAAGACTCTCTTCGTGGAACAAGGTTTGAAGATGATGACTCCCTTGTGCACGCTGCCAAACAGTGGCTCCAACGGGTGGGTCCAGAATTTTACCGTGTGGGTATACAGGCGCTGTTTCCAAGATGGAGTAAGGCAGTTGAGAGGGATGGAAATGAAGTGGAGACATGAAAATATTGTTCCTAAAGGATGTATCTACACACTGTACAACTTTCAAACATGTAGAATAAAGAATAAAAGAATTTAAAAATTGTGTGCATTTCCTTTGGAGTGACCCTCGTACAAAGTGTGTCAGCAAACGCGGAAAACATAGCAGTCATTGTTTATCGGACGTCCAAAAGAGGGATTACCTTTTGGGCCATGGTGAAAGCATTTTCGAAACAGATAAGGTTGTAAGTTGTACACGTGCCGCTGTGGTTAAGGTATACTGTGCATGGCAGAATGGCGCTGTCAAAAACGTATTCTGAGGCAACTGTGATGCACCATGGGCTATAGATGATAGGGACGAACGATGGCTGTAGAGAAGCTTACGGGAGAACAGACATACAGATGTTGAGCAACAGACTGCTGCCAACAGTGTCTCATCAATGACTGTTCCCTGAATGTTGCTACATATGGACCTCTACAGCACTTGCTTGGTTTTTGCACCAATGTTGACTGCTGTTCATCAGCGATGAAGGTTGGAATTTGCACGCTAATCCCTCAACTAGAAGTCCACTAAATGACTACAGGTGGCCTTTTTAGATTATTTACGTTTTATGCTCCATTACACAAAACTCTTCAACAAACAACGGAAGGGGTCAGGCTTGAGAAGGGAACGTTATGGTCTGGGGAATGGTTTCGTGACATTTGCTGGGTGATCTCGTCGTTCTGAAAGGCACATTGGTTCAACACAAATTTGCATCTATGTCCTTCAGGCCATGAACATCCCAAAATGCGGTTTGGTCTTCCTCGGCGCAGTGGCATCTACCAACAGGACAGTGCAATGTGTCACATAGCTCTCAGTGTACGCGCGTGGTTTGAAGAGCACCAGGATGAGTTTTCCGTACTCCCTGGCCAACAACCTCCCTGAATTTTAACCGAATCGAGAATCTGTGGAATCATCTTAACAGACTTGTTTGTTCCTAGGACCTTCAACCGAGAAACCTAGCGTACCTGGCCAAGGCACTGGAGTCGGCGTGGTTTCATGTCCCTCTCAGTGCCTTTCAGAACTTCACTGACTCTCTTTCTGGACGTTGTGTAGTGGTCCACGCTGCACATTGAGGTTGTTCAGGCGTCTGACAGGTAGTCACATTAATGTGACTGGACAGTTCATTTTGTAAAAGAAAACAGTGTCCTTTGTAGGCTGTTAATTTGTTGGTTATTATCTGCATTATTCCAATTTCGATACTGAAGTCGTTTTCAGCCACATACATAGGGACACTACGCATCAATTCACGTGATATACGGCATACGAATCAATTTTTGAGTCTGCATGGGGGACCATGTATCAGTAATGTGCATATGAACATGGAGGTTGTACAATATGTGAAACAGCCACATGGAGTACTTCTTATGAGAATCTTAACAATGATACAATAAAGAACCACTTTATATTGTGTGTGAAATTGACTTCTAAAATGTGTATTGTACTATGAGAAGAGAGATAAGGTAGAGAGATGCGTTGTTGCCAAATTTGTTCAAGATGGCGGTCCTCTCTGGGTTCTCCCCCCACCATCTCTCTGTGAGGGGTAGATATGGCAATATTGCATTGATGACGTCATCACCCCATCCCTCCCCCACTTCCCTTCCTCTCCGCCACTTCCCCCTTCCCCTTCACCACTCCCCTCACCTCGGCCCTCTTGGGGATAGGTGGGAAGAAGACTCAGTCTGTGGTGAGCTGCTAGAGAGGAAGAAGGTACTGTCCTGGGAATTGTGTTTATTTATTTATGTGTGTATTATACTGCTGGAAGAATCTACTAAATTTTGGCAGGGAGACCTAACTGACTACTTGCTTCCTGCTTGAAATCAAATAAACACAACTGCTTAAAATTGATGGGATGATAGAAAAACGCTCTTGTGAAAAAACGGATCTCATGACATGGATACAAATTCGAGGGATATATTGTTCATTTACTTAAACATTAATTAAGTTAATTAATTAAATTTTTGGGGAATGTGTTCAGTTTATATATGTTGGCTTTGGACAGAGATGAGGTAAGGAACATACATATAAGCATACAGCTGAGGACTGCATCCATAGCCTCCTACACAAGGAATGGAAGGACATGGTAACGGATGAGCATAAGGGGAACACTTTCCAGCAAATAATGATGGTGAAACAGGATGGACTGAGGTAGCATTTCGCAATTCATAGAGACTACTGCATGTGCTTGGGCCGTTTGCGTTTTTTGAAATGGATGGTCAGTCCACAGTGCCGGAGACAACTTTGTCCTACTCCTAGACTGAATAAACCAGAGGTCCTCACCTTGGTGTATAGGGCTATAGGGCTCGACGGAGGACACTTGAAATATTTTTTGTTCAGTTTTCCGATTTTGTGTGTGTGTGTGTGTGTGTGTGTGTGTGTGTGTGTGTGTGTTCACATATCTGTGTACCTACAGCCGCTGCTGGAATAATTGTCGCCCACCGATCTACAGATATGTGGTAGAAGGCATAGGACAACAAACTATCACCGAAGTGTAGGAAACCTAATACACACTACCGTAACCGATGGAAAATGCGTCACTGCTGTAATTACACATCGAAATTGTTGTGAAAAACCACCACTCTTAAACAATGGATCATAATGCAACGCACACACTGAGAATTGAGAAAAATTTTGTGATAACCCAGCCACCAAAAAAACCAACCCCAAAAGATCTCGGCAGGAGGGAGTGGCAGCAGGTGCATGTGTGTTCACCTTGATGTGTGGATACAGAGTAAGCATCTGGGAACCAGCCTTGCCTCCCCTTCTACCTCTCATCGTCTGCCCCCCCTCCCCTCCTCCATCTCCTAGGTAGTGATACAGATTTTCCAGCCCTATTCAAACCTGTCGATGATGGTAGACAAAGAGCTCCATCTGCTTACAGTGATATAATGTTTCCGGTAGTTGTCTTATTACGATTATTTTACTCAGTTCCAGTGTGTGTGTGTGTGTGTGTGTGTGTGTGTGTGTGTGTGCGCGTGCGTTGCATATGATACATTGTTTATGAGTGGTGGTTTCTTAACAACAATTTCTACATACAGGGTGTTACAAAAAGGTACGGCCAAACTTTCAGGAAACATTCCTCACACACAAAGAAAGAAAATATGTTATGTGGTCATGTGTCCGGAAACGCTTACTTTCCATGTTAGAGCTCATTTTATTACTTCTCTTCAAATCACATTAATCATGGAATGGAAACACACAGCAACAGAACGTACCAGCGTGACTTCAAACACTTTGTTTCAGGAAATGTTCAAAATGTCCTCCGTTAGCGAGGATACATGCATCCACCCTCTGTCGCATAGAATCCCTTATGCGCTAATGCAGCCCTGGAGAATGGAGTATTGTATCACAGCCGTCCACAATACGAGCACGAAGAGTCTCTACATTTGGTACCGGGGTTGCGCAGACAAGAGCTTTCAAATGCCCCCATAAATGAAAGTTAAGAGGGTTGAGGTCAGGAGAGCGTGGAGGCCATGGAATTGGTCCGCCTCTACCAATCCATCGGTCACCGAATCTGTTGTTGAGAAGCGTACGAACACTTCGACTGAAATGTGCAGGAGCCCCATCGCGCATGAACCACATGTTGTGTCGTACTTGTAAAGGCACCTGTTCTAGCAACACAGGTAGAGTATCCCGTATGAAATCATGATAACGTGCTCCATTGAGCGTAGGTGGACGAAACTAAAATGAGCTCTAACATGGAAATTAAGCGTTTCCGGTCACATGTCTACATAACATCTTTTCTTTATTTGTGTGTGAGGAACGTTTCCTGAAAGTTTGGCCGTACCTTTTTGTAACACCCTGTATAATTACAGCAGTGAAGCATTTGTGTCATTTGTGGTAGCATGTATTGGGCTTCCTACACTTCAGTGATAGTTTGCTGCCCTGCCCTTTCTTACCAAGTATGTATGTCTTTGTACAAGTTCTTCAACAGCTCTACACTTGTACATCGGTAGGAGACAACTCTTCCTATGCTTAAGTGATAGTTTGTTGTCTTGTGCCTTCTAACCATTTATCTGCGTAAAAGTTCTTCAGCAGCTTTTTCACTTATAGATCGGTAGCTGGCTACTCTTCGTACAATTCAGCGATAGTTTGCTGTCCTGTCCCTTCTTACCATGTATCTGTGTATAAGTTCCTCAGTAGCTACACACTTGTACATCATTGGACGGCAGTTTTTCGGGCAGATGTTTTCCGACAGTTGACCACCAGTTTCGAGTGGTATTATGGTCTAGGATGAACATAAGCAATCGAAGAGGGAACAAAACCCGCTTTAAGCGTCCTCATTCGAGCCCGAAATATCAAGGCAAGCACCTGTGCTTCATTCAGTCTGGTGTGGTGGAATAGGAAAAAGTTATCTTCTGCTCTGTGGATTGATGGGCCATTACAAAAAATACGAACAGATCAAGCACAGGTAGCAGTTTCCACGAACTGCAAAATGCATGCGCAGTCCATCCTGCTGCATCACCATTATTTGCTGCAAAGTATTTCCCCTTCACTCATCCAGTACCATCTCCTTCCATTCCTTGTGCAGGAGACTATGGACACAGTCTTCAGCTCTATGCTTACAAGTACTCTTTCCAACACCAACGTATCGTAAATTGAACACATTTCCCAGCAATTTAATTAATTAATTAAATTATTGTTTAAATAAATCGACAATGCGTTGCTCGAATTTGCTTCCCATTTCATGTAATGAGATCCGTTTTTTCACGAGAGCATTTTTCTATTGTCCTGCCAATTTTAAGCGGTTGTGTTTATTTGAATTTCAATCGGGTAGCCTGTAGGATAATTGTCAGTTCGATTTTCCTATCAAAATTTGTAAATTCTTGCATCTGAATAATACACACAAGAATAAATGAACACAATTTTCAAGACAGTGCCGTATCTCTTTTCGTTCCAGCAACTCAAAGCAGACTGAGACTTTTTCCTACCAGTCCCCAAATACAGGAGGAGAGCGAAATGGGGGTGGGGAGGAGAAGTAGGGGAGAGGAGTGGAAGTGAGGGAGAAGTAGGGGAGAGGAGTGGAAGTGAGGGAGGGGGAGGAGTGGGGGTGGTGATAGCATAAGTGCGACATTGTCACATTCACCTTTCACAGACAGGAGGTGGGGGAACACCGAGGGATAGCCGCCATCTTGAATAAATTTTTCAACACTGCAAACTGTCCCAGCTCTCTCTTTATCCCTCTGTAGATTTGTCTGTGTCGGTTGCTTTTGTGGGGAATCATGTTTCTGTTGTTGATGATGATTATCAGAAGCAAAGAAAAGGAGAAGTGGGTGATGTTAGAAACATAAAGTGGAGCGTTGAGCCTAAACAGGTCACCTGGTGTGCAGAGCACCATAAACGCCTCCCTTTACATGTACTCTATTAGAACACACAGACTGAGGGAAGTGTCGTCGTGGTGAGAAATAGGACTCGCGTTTGGGATAACGGATGTTGCAGTTGCCATCCGGCCATCCAGATTTAGATTACCCTTATGTCACGACACCGCTTTAGGCAAATGGGGCTCTGGTTCCTTAAAAAAGGTGACAGCCTTTTACCCCTTCTGCGGTTCTATTGAAAAACACATACAGAAAAATGCAATGGGTTTTGGGTTCTATGTACGACAGGACATATTTTGTGCAGCTCCTAAGTACTTGAAAAATCCCATACTTCAACCGCTCTTAATTCATAGATCATCTTCTTCTGCAGTGTTAGTACATTTTACCATCGACTGTGTAATATATTTTACTTTCGACGATAGAGATGCAACGTGGCGTCTGTATTATTTGACATCATCCTATTTATGTTGCCTCGAAGTCTGTTGTAAATAATTTCATGCTGCCTGAAGATCATCTGAATACTGAAACCAGTTGTGAATAAAGAAGGATTAATCGGCGGCTAATGACGCTAGAAATGTCACGTTTTCTAAGACAGGTTGTTTTCCCTTCTGTAACGCTCTATGACTGTGAGAGATGTGTTTAACATGGAAATCATTGATAAGTGATGTTCAACCCTCACTAGGAAACGAATGATGTTTGCAGAAGCTTAGAATGAAATTGTGGTCCCCACGAAACGACAAATGGCTTCGTCTGTGCCCTGTACTCAGAGATTTTTAGTTGCGTCGTGTATGGCGAGGGAGAAGGAAGAAAACAAAGACTTATTGAACAGTCGTGGTACATTTAATTTATGTGCAGGATGTAAGCAGACCTGTACATTGTGTATGTGTTGTGTTCCAGGAACGACGACGTTCGTGATCGGCTTCACGGGCTGCGTCGGTGCTCTACGCGAGAACACCTGCCTACTCTCCGCAGTGAGTACCAACCTATTGTGCTGTACTCTATTGTACTGTTCTGTACTAGGCAGGGTTACAATGCATTACATGCCGTACGCAGTAACAACCTATTGTGCTGTGGTCTACTGCACTGTACTATACAAGGCAGGTGTACCATACATTAGACAATATAATCTTTAAATAAATCCTGTGTGAGTGAATCCGAGTCGCCACAGTAACTGATTCTAATGCCCTTAAAGGATGTAGAACAAATAAAGACTCTGAAGTTCGTTTTCGTTTGGAGCTCAGAGCAATGTCATAAATATAATAATGTAAAAATTCTAAAATGAGGAAAATAATTGGTAGGCCGCTGTAACGAAAAACCACGTAGAACTTATATACAGGGGTTGGTCAAAAACATCGAAATATCAAAAACACAATGCATTACCATGCCTAATACGGATTAGGAAACACGCTGGCATTCTAAACAGCTTCCAGTCGTCCCGGAAAAAATGCAGGTCCTGTGTTGTTTTCGAGGTATCTCATACAATTTATCGTGCAAAATAATGGCAAGCTTAGGTAACAGTGGTGGAGGTGGATAGCTATCGTACGCCCTTATCTCCAAAGTAGTCCACTAAGGATCAAAAATAAAGAGATCTGGTTACTGGTGGCCAGGGGAAATACAACAATTCATGCTTGTGCTCTCAAAACCATTCTTGGGCGATGCGAGATGTGGGAAGAGGATCGTCTTGGAACACAGCGTGACCATTGGGAAAGGGCATTGCACCATTGGGATGGGCCTGATCTGGCAAAATGGTAACATCGTTGCCAGTAACGTGAACTTGCAAAGTAAGCATGGGGCCCTTGGACTACTACGATAGGCTGCCCAGAGCATCACCGAACCCCGACCATGTTTCACTCTCGGGACGTGAACTTGATCAGAGGTTAGAAACAATGTGAAACAAGTCTCATCTGATCAAATTACACTACTGACCATTAAAATTGCTACACCATGAAGGTGACGTCCTACAGACGCGAAATTTAACCGATAGGAAGAAGATGCTGTGATATGCAAATGATTAGCTTTTCAGAGCATTCACACAAGGTTGGCGCCGGTGGCGACACATACAACGTGCTGACATGAGGAAAGTTTCCAACCGATTTCTCATACACAAACAGCAGTTGACCGGCGTTGCCTGGTGAAATGTCGTTGTGATGCCTCGTGTAAGGAGGAGAAATGCGTACCATCACGCTCGCGACTTTGATAAAGGTCGGATTGTAGCCTATCGCGATTGCGGTTTATCGTATCGCGACATTGCTGCTCGCGTTGGTCGAGATCCAATGACTGATAGTAGAATATGGAATCGGTGGGTTCAGGAGCGTAATTCGGAACGCAGTGTTGGATCCCAACGGCCTCGTATCACTAGCAGTCGAGATGACAGGTATCTTATCCGCATGGCTGTAACGGATCGCGCAGCCACGTCTCGATCCCTGAGTCAACAGATGAGGACGTTTGCAAGACAATAACCATCTGCACGAACAGTTCGACGACGTTTGCAGCAGCATGGACTATCAGCTCGGAGACCATGGCTGCGGTTATCCTTGACGTTGCATCACAGACAGGAGCGCCTGCGATGGTGAACTCAACGACGAACCTGGGTGCACGAATGGCAAAATGTCATTTTTCGGATCAATCCAGGTTCTGTTTACAGTATCATGACGGTCCCATCCGTGTTTGGCGACATCGCGATGAACGCACATTGGAAGCGTGTATTCGTCATCGCCATATTGGCGTATCACCCGGCGTGATGGTATGGGGTGCCATTGGTTACAGGACTCGGTCACTTTGAACAGTGGACGTTACATTTCAGATGTGTTGCAACCCGTGGCTCTACCCTTCATTCAATCTCTGCAAAGCCCTACATTTCAGCAGGATAATGCACGACCGCTTGTTGCAGGTCCTGCACGGGCCTTTCTGGATACAAAAAATGCTCGACTGCTGCACTGGCCAGCACATTCTCCAGATCTCTCACCAATTGAAAACGTCTGGTCAATGGTGGCCTAGCAACTGGCTTGTCACAATACGCCAATCACTACTCTTGATGAACTGTGGTATCGTGTTGAAACTGCATGCGCAGCTGTAACTGTACACGCCATCCAAGCTCTGTTTGACTCAATACCCAGGCGTATCAAGGCCGTTATTACGGCCAGAGGTGGTTGTTCTGATTTCTCAGGATCTATGCACCCAAATTGCGCGGAAATGTAATCACATGTCAGTTCTAGTATAATATATATGTCCAATGAATACCTGTTTATCATATGCATTTCTTCTTGGTGTAGCAATTTGAATGGCCAGTAGTGTACTTTCTTCCGTTACTCCGCGTTGTCCTGTTACTGGCATCTGCATGACCGATGAGTGGTTTTGGAATTCCAGCTGACCGTGCAATTCCCTGCTTATGGATCTTCCTTCGTGTTGTTTTGTTGCAGTGATTTTTGCAGTTTTCGTCTCATATTTCGTCGTATTTTTCTTCAGTGATCGTCCGTCACGATCTCTCGACACACACTTTCTTCCGCGCTGTGACTTAGCGGGTGATGTTTTTGCGCTTTCCCTGTATGCAGTATAAATCTTCGATTCTGTCCCTCTTGAAACCCCTAATGTCGTGGTTCCCATGGATACGGAAGCATCCATCAAACGAGCTCCAACTATTTTCCATGTTCGAATTCACTTAGCTCAGACATAACACACTCACAACTACAGAGAACACTCTTCTGACCACGTTTCCAACGTATTGTGGACATTGGCCAGCACATTCGTTTATATTGAAGGATGCATTTATCACAGTGTTTCCATATTTTTGTAGAAGTCCTGTACATTGATCAGTGGACTATTAACGTACATAAATCCCACACTCAGCGATGGCATTAATAGTGTATGTGAATCAGTTGTGTTAAACAATTTATCAGTCGAACAAGAATTGGTGTCCAGTAGATCTTTCCCGTTTCTCAGAAAGTGCACTTTGTTGGTACATGATCTGCTTAAGATTGGTGAAAGACGAAAAATACAAAAAAATTGCAAATATTCTAGCTGCTTTTACTATGAGCTGGTTTCTGATCATAAGGCATTTGTCAGGTAACAACCGGCTGGCAAACGCTGACGTAGTCGAGGTGGAAGGAATACAATTCTCTGGTTCAAATGGTTCAAATGGCTCTGAGCACTATGGGACTCAACTGCTGAGGTCAGTAGTCCCCTAGAACTTAGAACTAGTTAAACCTAACTAACCGAAGGACATCACAAACATCCATGCTCGAGGCAGGATTCGAACCTGCGACCGTAGCGGTCTTGCGGTTCCAGACTGCAGCGCCTTTAACCGCACGGCCACTTCGGCCGGCCAATTCTCTGGAATTAATATTTTATTGTACAGGGTGGAGAAAAACAAGCTGGCAATGAGGTTTGAGCCAGTTTGGGACGTCTAATGTAACAAAATTTTCGAAATTATGATTGGTCGGAAATGCAACGTTGTGGAGCTACGACGATAAAAGGACAGGCAATCAGCGACGAACGTCTGAAAATACGTGCATTTAAAGTCACTTGCTCCAGCTAATAACCTGTCATGCTAAGAACATACTTGTTGAGTAAGGTGTTGAAGATAATGGTACGCAAACCTTAAATTACTTTCCTTGGCTGGTTACATTAGACGCGAATTTCTGTGATGATAACTATTCAATCAACTCTGTTAAAATTATCGTAATGCCAATAACACAGGAACAACACTGCAGTAGGAATGTCAGCGTGTGGTACTTCAAGGTGCAGTGTTATTAATACTGAAACCCAAAGGCCATCTGTTTCAATTTTCAAGCAATCTTTGTCTCATATTTTACTTCTACCTAAAAAAGCACTATTTGGGTTAAGGAACCGATGCTTCAAACAGCAAAATGTCGATGCATATGAAAAGAAGACCAGAGTTTGGAAGTTCATGTGTGGTGTTAGATGGGTTAATGATGTCATGTTGTCACTACATTTTACCAGACAGTTCCTCCCAGAGCCACTGTGGACGTGGCACATGATGGAAATGACAAGTTTTCTTTCCTACATTTACCCCTTCCCTTCACGCCTATGCAATGGCGGTCCGCTCCGCGACGCCAAATGTTGAAATCACGTAGTTTTCTTATGGGTGGTTGAAGAAAACATTTCACACATAACACCACTCACAATCGACATGAAAAGGCCTCCTGAGGTGTCAGAAAGGGCGTCAGTGAAACTACTCCTTCCCTGGAGGAGTTTATTTACGCACATATCGTGGTCGTAAACGACAGTCTGCAGTTCGGTGAACAACAGAACGATTTTCTTGGTAAATTTTGACACTGCTCTGGACGATTCAACACGTCTCTAAGAACATTGTGGGCCTGCAACGTAAGTAAATGTGTTCGTACCCTTTTGTAGTGTAGTGAGAGTGAATTTTTTTCTCTGGTGCACTGGTCGGAACCACTAAAGACTGCTCAAAGCCATTAGACGGAATTTGAACTTGATCCGAAGCACCATGAGGTGTTTATGCTGTTTCAGCCCTCCTGTTTCGAGTCCTCATGTACCATTATCATTTTGGAAGGGGGAAAGGGTGCCCTCATGCGTGAATAAAACGTCAAAGGGTCCTCCTAAAACTCCCACATTTTGGGAACACTTTTGTATGTTCCTCCTGCGCACCTTGGTTAAGCAGTTTAAATATGTACCTATATAGGGACAAACAGATAACGGCGTTGCCCGTCGGATCACCGAAGTTAAGTGCTGTCGGGTTTGGCCAGCCGTTGTGGCCGTGCGGTTCTAGGCGCTTCAGTCTGGAACCGCGTGATCGCTACGGTCGCAGGTTCGAATCCTGCCTCGGGCGTGGATGTGTGTGATGTCCTTAGGTTAGTTAGGTTTAAGTAGTTCTAAGTTCTAGGGGACTGATGACCACAGATGTTAAGACCCATAGTGCTCAAAGCCATCATGGGTATTCCAGATCCTGTTCACAAGCGTGGTGCGCTCAGCCCTTGTGAGGCCAGTTGAGGAGCTGCTTGATTGAGATGCGGTGAGAAGTAGCAGCGCCAGTCACGAAAACTGACAACAGCCGGGAGAGCGGTGTGCTGATGACATCTCCTCCGTACCCGTGTCCGGTGAAGCCTAAGGGCTGAGGATGACAAGGCGCGCGGTCGGCACCATTGGGTCGTGAAGCCCTGTTCGGACATTTTGTTTTAGGGACAAGCATTCACCAACTCCAAGGCGTTTGCAGTACAGGCAACCACTTCAGCAACGTACAGCTATTAGCACTACACTGCTGCTGTAGCACCTGCTTGCTGGCGTAAGAAATCTGAGGGGTGTGGAGGGGGTTGACTATCCCACAGGCACCTAGAATCAGTGAATGGTTGTTACTGAACAGGCACATTTTTAAAGCGCCCTTCAAAGGAGCTTCGTTGGCATCAAGGGTGTTGCCGAACTGGAGGGACCCTTGCCGTTTTATTCACACATATCACTGTCGAACCTCCCAATGCATACGTCAGAGGAGGGCTAGGAAAGCGTAAACGCCTTTGCTGCTTCTAGTCACGTTCAAATTTCTTCGAATGATTTTGAACGGTACCTAGTGGTTGCACCCTTTATACCGGAGCAATAATAACGGTCGCGCTACAATCCAAACGGGTGAGATCACGTTTAGGGGATTTCACCCTGCGATGACTATAGAGAAGTGTTTGATCGTCTGGGGGTTGTCAGCACCTAGAATCAGTGAATGGTTGTTACTGAACAGGCACATTTTTAAAGCGCCCTTCAAAGGTGCTTCGTTGGCATCAAGGGTGTTGCCGAACTGGAGGGACCCTTGCCGTTTTATTCACACATATCACTGTCGAACCTCCCAATGCATACGTCAGAGGAGGGCTAGGAAAGCGTAAACGCCTTTGCTGCTTCTAGTCACGTTCAAATTTCTTCGAATGATTTTGAACGGTACCTAGTGGTTGCACCCTTTATACCGGAGCAATAATAACGGTCGCGCTACAATCCAAACGGGTGAGATCACGTTTAGGGGATTTCACCCTGCGATGACTATAGAGAAGTGTTTGATCGTCTGGGGGTTGTCAGCACCTAGAATCAGTGAATGGTTGTTACTGAACAGGCACATTTTTAAAGCGCCCTTCAAAGGTGCTTCGTTGGCATCAAGGGTGTTGCCGAACTGGAGGGACCCTTGCCGTTTTATTCACACATATCACTGTCGAACCTCCCAATGCATACGTCAGAGGAGGGCTAGGAAAGCGTAAACGCCTTTGCTGCTTCTAGTCACGTTCAAATTTCTTCGAATGATTTTGAACGGTACCTAGTGGTTGCACCCTTTATACCGGAGCAATAATAACGGTCGCGCTACAATCCAAACGGGTGAGATCACGTTTAGGGGATTTCACCCTGCGATGACTATAGAGAAGTGTTTGATCGTCTGGGGGTTGTCAGCACCTAGAATCAGTGAATGGTTGTTACTGAACAGGCACATTTTTAAAGCGCCCTTCAAAGGTGCTTCGTTGGCATCAAGGGTGTTGCCGAACTGGAGGGACCCTTGCCGTTTTATTCACACATATCACTGTCGAACCTCTCAATGCATACGTCAGAGGAGGGCTAGGAAAGCGTAAACGCCTTTGCTGCTTCTAGTCACGTTCAAATTTCTTCGAATGATTTTGAACGGTACCTAGTGGTTGCACCCTTTATACCGGAGCAATAATAACGGTCGCGCTACAATCCAAACGGGTGAGATCACGTTTAGGGGATTTCACCCTGCGATGACTATAGAGAAGTGTTTGATCGTCTGGGGGTTGTCAGCACCTAGAATCAGTGAATGGTTGTTACTGAACAGGCACATTTTTAAAGCGCCCTTCAAAGGTGCTTCGTTGGCATCAAGGGTGTTGCCGAACTGGAGGGACCCTTGCCGTTTTATTCACACATATCACTGTCGAACCTCCCAATGCATACGTCAGAGGAGGGCTAGGAAAGCGTAAACGCCTTTGCTGCTTCTAGTCACGTTCAAATTTCTTCGAATGATTTTGAACGGTACCTAGTGGTTGCACCCTTTATACCGGAGCAATAATAACGGTCGCGCTACAATCCAAACGGGTGAGATCACGTTTAGGGGATTTCACCCTGCGATGACTATAGAGAAGTGTTTGATCGTCTGGGGGTTGTCAGCACCTAGAATCAGTGAATGGTTGTTACTGAACAGGCACATTTTTAAAGCGCCCTTCAAAGGTGCTTCGTTGGCATCAAGGGTGTTGCCGAACTGGAGGGACCCTTGCCGTTTTATTCACACATATCACTGTCGAACCTCCCAATGCATACGTCAGAGGAGGGCTAGGAAAGCGTAAACGCCTTTGCTGCTTCTAGTCACGTTCAAATTTCTTCGAATGATTTTGAACGGTACCTAGTGGTTGCACCCTTTATACCGGAGCAATAATAACGGTCGCGCTACAATCCAAACGGGTGAGATCACGTTTAGGGGATTTCACCCTGCGATGACTATAGAGAAGTGTTTGATCGTCTGGGGGTTGTCAGCACCTAGAATCAGTGAATGGTTGTTACTGAACAGGCACATTTTTAAAGCGCCCTTCAAAGGTGCTTCGTTGGCATCAAGGGTGTTGCCGAACTGGAGGGACCCTTGCCGTTTTATTCACACATATCACTGTCGAACCTCCCAATGCATACGTCAGAGGAGGGCTAGGAAAGCGTAAACGCCTTTGCTGCTTCTAGTCACGTTCAAATTTCTTCGAATGATTTTGAACGGTACCTAGTGGTTGCACCCTTTATACCGGAGCAATAATAACGGTCGCGCTACAATCCAAACGGGTGAGATCACGTTTAGGGGATTTCACCCTGCGATGACTATAGAGAAGTGTTTGATCGTCTGGGGGTTGTCAGCACCTAGAATCAGTGAATGGTTGTTACTGAACAGGCACATTTTTAAAGCGCCCTTCAAAGGTGCTTCGTTGGCATCAAGGGTGTTGCCGAACTGGAGGGACCCTTGCCGTTTTATTCACACATATCACTGTCGAACCTCCCAATGCATACGTCAGAGGAGGGCTAGGAAAGCGTAAACGCCTTTGCTGCTTCTAGTCACGTTCAAATTTCTTCGAATGATTTTGAACGGTACCTAGTGGTTGCACCCTTTATACCGGAGCAATAATAACGGTCGCGCTACAATCCAAACGGGTGAGATCACGTTTAGGGGATTTCACCCTGCGATGGCTATAGAGAAGTGTTTGATCGTCTGGGGGTTGTCAGCACCTTGAATCAGTGAATGGTTGTTACTGAACAGGCACATTTTTAAAGCGCCCTTCAAAGGTGCTTCGTTGGCATCAAGGGTGTTGCCGAACTGGAGGGACCCTTGCCGTTTTATTCACACATATCACTGTCGAACCTCCCAATGCATACGTCAGAGGAGGGCTAGGAAAGCGTAAACGCCTTTGCTGCTTCTAGTCACGTTCAAATTTCTTCGAATGATTTTGAACGGTACCTAGTGGTTGCACCCTTTATACCGGAGCAATAATAACGGTCGCGCTACAATCCAAACGGGTGAGATCACGTTTAGGGGATTTCACCCTGCGATGACTATAGAGAAGTGTTTGATCGTCTGGGGGTTGTCAGCACCTAGAATCAGTGAATGGTTGTTACTGAACAGGCACATTTTTAAAGCGCCCTTCAAAGGTGCTTCGTTGGCATCAAGGGTGTTGCCGAACTGGAGGGACCCTTGCCGTTTTATTCACACATATCACTGTCGAACCTCCCAATGCATACGTCAGAGGAGGGCTAGGAAAGCGTAAACGCCTTTGCTGCTTCTAGTCACGTTCAAATTTCTTCGAATGATTTTGAACGGTACCTAGTGGTTGCACCCTTTATACCGGAGCAATAATAACGGTCGCGCTACAATCCAAACGGGTGAGATCACGTTTAGGGGATTTCACCCTGCGATGACTATAGAGAAGTGTTTGATCGTCTGGGGGTTGTCAGCACCTAGAATCAGTGAATGGTTGTTACTGAACAGGCACATTTTTAAAGCGCCCTTCAAAGGTGCTTCGTTGGCATCAAGGGTGTTGCCGAACTGGAGGGACCCTTGCCGTTTTATTCACACATATCACTGTCGAACCTCCCAATGCATACGTCAGAGGAGGGCTAGGAAAGCGTAAACGCCTTTGCTGCTTCTAGTCACGTTCAAATTTCTTCGAATGATTTTGAACGGTACCTAGTGGTTGCACCCTTTATACCGGAGCAATAATAACGGTCGCGCTACAATCCAAACGGGTGAGATCACGTTTAGGGGATTTCACCCTGCGATGACTATAGAGAAGTGTTTGATCGTCTGGGGGTTGTCAGCACCTAGAATCAGTGAATGGTTGTTACTGAACAGGCACATTTTTAAAGCGCCCTTCAAAGGTGCTTCGTTGGCATCAAGGGTGTTGCCGAACTGGAGGGACCCTTGCCGTTTTATTCACACATATCACTGTCGAACCTCCCAATGCATACGTCAGAGGAGGGCTAGGAAAGCGTAAACGCCTTTGCTGCTTCTAGTCACGTTCAAATTTCTTCGAATGATTTTGAACGGTACCTAGTGGTTGCACCCTTTATACCGGAGCAATAATAACGGTCGCGCTACAATCCAAACGGGTGAGATCACGTTTAGGGGATTTCACCCTGCGATGACTATAGAGAAGTGTTTGATCGTCTGGGGGTTGTCAGCACCTAGAATCAGTGAATGGTTGTTACTGAACAGGCACATTTTTAAAGCGCCCTTCAAAGGTGCTTCGTTGGCATCAAGGGTGTTGCCGAACTGGAGGGACCCTTGCCGTTTTATTCACACATATCACTGTCGAACCTCCCAATGCATACGTCACAGGAGGGCTAGGAAAGCGTAAACGCCTTTGCTGCTTCTAGTCACGTTCAAATTTCTTCGAATGATTTTGAACGGTACCTAGTGGTTGCACCCTTTATACCGGAGCAATAATAACGGTCGCGCTACAATCCAAACGGGTGAGATCACGTTTAGGGGATTTCACCCTGCGATGACTATAGAGAAGTGTTTGATCGTCTGGGGGTTGTCAGCACCTAGAATCAGTGAATGGTTGTTACTGAACAGGCACATTTTTAAAGCGCCCTTCAAAGGTGCTTCGTTGGCATCAAGGGTGTTGCCGAACTGGAGGGACCCTTGCCGTTTTATTCACACATATCACTGTCGAACCTCCCAATGCATACGTCACAGGAGGGCTAGGAAAGCGTAAACGCCTTTGCTGCTTCTAGTCACGTTCAAATTTCTTCGAATGATTTTGAACGGTACCTAGTGGTTGCACCCTTTATACCGGAGCAATAATAACGGTCGCGCTACAATCCAAACGGGTGAGATCACGTTTAGGGGATTTCACCCTGCGATGACTATAGAGAAGTGTTTGATCGTCTGGGGGTTGTCAGCACCTAGAATCAGTGAATGGTTGTTACTGAACAGGCACATTTTTAAAGCGCCCTTCAAAGGTGCTTCGTTGGCATCAAGGGTGTTGCCGAACTGGAGGGACCCTTGCCGTTTTATTCACACATATCACTGTCGAACCTCCCAATGCATACGTCACAGGAGGGCTAGGAAAGCGTAAACGCCTTTGCTGCTTCTAGTCACGTTCAAATTTCTTCGAATGATTTTGAACGGTACCTAGTGGTTGCACCCTTTATACCGGAGCAATAATAACGGTCGCGCTACAATCCAAACGGGTGAGATCACGTTTAGGGGATTTCACCCTGCGATGACTATAGAGAAGTGTTTGATCGTCTGGGGGTTGTCAGCACCTAGAATCAGTGAATGGTTGTTACTGAACAGGCACATTTTTAAAGCGCCCTTCAAAGGTGCTTCGTTGGCATCAAGGGTGTTGCCAAACTGGAGGGACCCTTGCCGTTTTATTCACACATATCACTGTCGAACCTCCCAATGCATACGTCACAGGAGGGCTAGGAAAGCGTAAACGCCTTTGCTGCTTCTAGTCACGTTCAAATTTCTTCGAATGATTTTGAACGGTACCTAGTGGTTGCACCCTTTATACCGGAGCAATAATAACGGTCGCGCTACAATCCAAACGGGTGAGATCACGTTTAGGGGATTTCACCCTGTGATGACTATAGAGAAGTGTTTGATCGTCTGGGGGTTGTCAGCACCTAGAATCAGTGAATGGTTGTTACTGAACAGGCACATTTTTAAAGCGCCCTTCAAAGGTGCTTCATTGGCATCAAGGGTGTTGCCGAACTGGAGGGACCCTTGCCGTTTTATTCACACATATCACTGTCGAACCTCCCAATGCATACGTCAGAGGAGGGCTAGGAAAGCGTAAACGCCTTTGCTGCTTCTAGTCACGTTCAAATTTCTTCGAATGATTTTGAACGGTACCTAGTGGTTGCACCCTTTATACCGGAGCAATAATAACGGTCGCGCTACAATCCAAACGGGTGAGATCACGTTTAGGGGATTTCACCCTGCGATGACTATAGAGAAGTGTTTGATCGTCTGGGGGTTGTCAGCACCTAGAATCAGTGAATGGTTGTTACTGAACAGGCACATTTTTAAAGCGCCCTTCAAAGGTGCTTCGTTGGCATCAAGGGTGTTGCCGAACTGGAGGGACCCTTGCCGTTTTATTCACACATATCACTGTCGAACCTCCCAATGCATACGTCACAGGAGGGCTAGGAAAGCGTAAACGCCTTTGCTGCTTCTAGTCACGTTCAAATTTCTTCGAATGATTTTGAACGGTACCTAGTGGTTGCACCCTTTATACCGGAGCAATAATAACGGTCGCGCTACAATCCAAACGGGTGAGATCACGTTTAGGGGATTTCACCCTGCGATGACTATAGAGAAGTGTTTGATCGTCTGGGGGTTGTCAGCACCTAGAATCAGTGAATGGTTGTTACTGAACAGGCACATTTTTAAAGCGCCCTTCAAAGGTGCTTCGTTGGCATCAAGGGTGTTGCCGAACTGGAGGGACCCTTGCCGTTTTATTCACACATATCACTGTCGAACCTCCCAATGCATACGTCACAGGAGGGCTAGGAAAGCGTAAACGCCTTTGCTGCTTCTAGTCACGTTCAAATTTTTCGAATGATTTTGAACGGTACCTAGTGGTTGCACCCTTTATACCGGAGCAATAATAACGGTCGCGCTACAATCCAAACGGGTGAGATCACGTTTAGGGGATTTCACCCTGCGATGACTATAGAGAAGTGTTTGATCGTCTGGGGGTTGTCAGCACCTAGAATCAGTGAATGGTTGTTACTGAACAGGCACATTTTTAAAGCGCCCTTCAAAGGTGCTTCGTTGGCATCAAGGGTGTTGCCGAACTGGAGGGACCCTTGCCGTTTTATTCACACATATCACTGTCGAACCTCCCAATGCATACGTCACAGGAGGGCTAGGAAAGCGTAAACGCCTTTGCTGCTTCTAGTCACGTTCAAATTTCTTCGAATGATTTTGAACGGTACCTAGTGGTTGCACCCTTTATACCGGAGCAATAATAACGGTCGCGCTACAATCCAAACGGGTGAGATCACGTTTAGGGGATTTCACCCTGCGATGACTATAGAGAAGTGTTTGATCGTCTGGGGGTTGTCAGCACCTAGAATCAGTGAATGGTTGTTACTGAACAGGCACATTTTTAAAGCGCCCTTCAAAGGTGCTTCGTTGGCATCAAGGGTGTTGCCGAACTGGAGGGACCCTTGCCGTTTTATTCACACATATCACTGTCGAACCTCCCAATGCATACGTCACAGGAGGGCTAGGAAAGCGTAAACGCCTTTGCTGCTTCTAGTCACGTTCAAATTTCTTCGAATGATTTTGAACGGTACCTAGTGGTTGCACCCTTTATACCGGAGCAATAATAACGGTCGCGCTACAATCCAAACGGGTGAGATCACGTTTAGGGGATTTCACCCTGCGATGACTATAGAGAAGTGTTTGATCGTCTGGGGGTTGTCAGCAGTGTCATGGGTTGTCAAGAACGACAATCCGTTGCGCAACACGCTGCATACTGAGGTTTTAGACCGCGAAGTGTCCGTAAATTGACGCACCAAGGGAAGGGGTGGCTGCACTGACGACCTTTGTGCCACATCGTGGGACCTTCTCGTGGCGATTCTGAGCGGCGGTGTGCCTGAAGTGTTTTTCTTGCCCCCCCCCCCTCCCTCCCCCCATAATAAAATCACGTGATTTCAACGCTGGGCGTCGCAGTTCTTACCTCCAATATGCAAAATAAGAGTGAAATATGGGTAAGAGAGAGCGTGAAGACTTTCCCAAAGAGCGACACGTCCATGATGGCATTGGCCAGAATTCTGGCGAAATTTGGTGTCAATGTGACATCATTAACCCACCCTACACCTAACACGAACTTCTGGGCTATGGCCTTTTCTCCCATGCGTCGACGCCTTGCTGTTCGAAGCGTCGCCAAGCCCAAGGGTGAAATCGCAGGGCGCCACGCTTTTACTCAGGGAAAGGTTGTAGGCACCTTTGAGATAAACTTCAAAAATGTGCGTCGCAAGGGAAGAAAATACGATGATTAAAAAAAATGTCAATTTAATTCTGTTGCCCATTATATCGTATTTAAAAAAGCTTTACACATTTGTACAGGACTAGTGTTACCTAAGACTAGAAGAAAAGTTTCCATAATTATCGTATAGGCCCCTATAGTGTTCAAATAACTTACGGGAATGCAGTCCGTATTTCGCCAGGTGCATACCCTGCCCCTGCAGCAAGCTTAAAATCTCGGTTTTCTGAACAATTCAGGAAATATAACACACACACACACACACACACACACACACACACACACACACAATGGAAACACTAGCACCACCAAACAAGCAAAGATGAGCCACATCAGAAGTTACCGGTGAAAATTAAAAACAATCGTGTGAGGCAGCGTTAATTCTTTCTCTTTGTTTTTTGACTAGAGACAGAGCAGGGTTCCACGCAGAATTGAAAAAAATACATTGTTACTTGTTAATTTAATTTCAACTGATTCCTTATCAACACTATCCCAATAGTTGGATGCCGGCCGAAGTGGCCGTGCGGTTCTAGGCGCTGCAGTCTGGAACCACGAGACCGCTACGGTCGCAGGTTCGAATCCTGCCTCGGGCATGGATGTGTGTGATGTCCTTAGGTTAGTTAGGTTTAAGTAGTTCTAAGTTCTATGGGGCTAATGACCTCAGAAGTTGAGTCCCATAGTGCTCAGAGCCGAGCCAATAGTTGGATGTGCTTCCAGTCTGTGCGTGTCTTTTGTATATTCCGTAGGCTGACCGGTGCCAAGACAGTATCCTCCAATAGCAGATTTGCTCGACTGTTGTAAGCTTCTGTGACGCTTGTGCTCAGTACACCGTTCCACCATAGTCCTGATAGTATGACCAAAGTGTGATATGACACAACTGCGGGAAATACGTTGAACATCCACCTCACGTGAATCAAGATCGCCCTTTGCGGAATCTAAACGGACGATAATCTTAGATAGTGGTCAGAAAACACATTTAATGTGATACTTCCGCAAATTACGACCAATCCTGTTGGAAATTCTCATGCGTAAGTTGAAAGGTCGTAGACTTTTGTGCTACCTTGATATTATCATCACTCACCCATTGGTCGATAGCTCAGTGTGATCTCTCTTTCACTATATCCATTCTGACGAAATATGACCTCAAGATGGGCTAACTCAGCTGACGAACTCTCAGGTCTGAGATGACGTGGACCGTGTGAACAAAGGTACGAAGTTTTTCTTCGCTCTGAGTTGGATGGCGACAACTGACAGCTTGTAGACAGAAGCCAGTGTGAGCAGGCTTCCTATAAAAGGCGTGTCCCAGAGTACCATGAACCTTCTGGTTGACCAACAGATCAATAAAGGAAAGGCAGCCTCTTTTTTCACCTCCATCGTGAAACGAATATCGGATGGATGGAATTCAAGTACTGTAAAAAATCGTTCAAAGCCTCACTGACATG
This sequence comes from Schistocerca piceifrons, assembly GCF_021461385.2. Taxonomy (NCBI): domain Eukaryota; kingdom Metazoa; phylum Arthropoda; class Insecta; order Orthoptera; family Acrididae; genus Schistocerca; species Schistocerca piceifrons. The sequence continues at coordinate 399,902,607 of NC_060143.1, read as the reverse complement.
AGGCCAAACAACAAAAGTATCGTCTACATATTTGAGAAACACTCTGGTTTCAAAGCCGCCTTCTCTAAGGCACTTCCCTACAAGTCTTCCATAAACATAAATTGGCCTATCAGGACTATGGAGAAACCGTATCATCGTATATAATATAACAACACAGAAATTACGACGTGTACTTCCAGCTACTTTGATAGTGTTGGTAAGGAAACAGTGGAAATGAAATTGGCAAGTAATCTTATAAATGGTGGTCTCTGAGTAAACTCTGCGTGGAATCCTGCTCCTCTCTCTCCCTTGTCAAAAAACAGAAGAGCAGAGTTAATGCTAACACCCCCCCCCCCCAGTTACTTTCGAAAGCACTTACTTGCTGCAGTTTTGCCTTGGAAAAGACAGTGTGTCCACTTGTCGATATATCGGCGGTTATTGACGACGTCACGCAGATGCACTCCTTGCGTTATTTGAACCTGGCAAAAATAGATGACAACACAGAATACCAGCAATTTACAATGATTTATTGATAGGAATTTTGCGGTACTTAACTGGTTCAAACGGTTCAAATGGCTCTGAGCACTGTGGGACTTAACATCTATGGTCATCAGTCCCCTAGAACTTAGAACTACTTAAACGTAACTAACCTAAGGACAGCACACAACACCCAGCCATCACGAGGCAGAGAAAATCCCTGACCCCGCCGGGAATCGAACCCGGGAACCCGGGAGTGGGAAGCGAGAACGCTACCGTACGACCACGAGATGCGGGCTACTTAACTGGAGTAGAGGACTGAACATGGCAATGTAGATCAATATTCACTTGCACTGATCTCTTTAAGCAGTGGTATAGTCCTAGACACAGTGAACAGTGACTTCTATAATGTCCAGTGTGGCTCTTCTTGGTGGCGATTGTAGATGAGTTCTGAAACACTGTCCTGAGATACTAGCCTGAGGTACGGTCTAAGTAACTAACTGGTGAGCGGAGCTGTGAGTCTGCTTATATCCACGTTTGGCGGATGTATGTCTACTTGGGAACTGTTTGTGTGACCCAAAGCGGAAGCCTGAAATGATTCTTGACGTGTGTGTCAGCGTTATTGTACAGTTGTCATTTCTTAATAGTTCAATAACAAAAGCACATTTCATCACTAGATCAAGCCATGCCTGACACTACATATGGCCCTTAAATCACATTGCCCTGTTCCCTTCATCCACCTGAACGTGTCTAGCTGCCATAGAAGGATCCATATTTAATTATCGGTACTGGTAGGGAGTTTTCCTTGTTAGGAGGAGTGAATGGGGGTGGACTCAGCTTCATGATGCTAATTGAGGAGCTATTTGAATGAGAAGTAGTTGTTACAACGTCGGGAAAACTGAAAATTATCGGGAGAGCAGTTTGCTGGCCGCGTCTCCACCATGCTGTATGAAAATGACGTCATTTGGTGGAAGGTCGGGGCCAACGAGAGGGCCTGTGACGTACGTCACAGCACGTGACATTACGGGTCTAATGAGGTGCAGTGTTCGTCTCCGGCGGAAGGGACTTACTATTTGTCACTAGTTTACTACAGTCAGGTTGTCAATAACACGTGACACAGTTAACGACTTGAGCAGGTACCTTTTCATTCATATACTGATTTCCTGCCTGTTCCCGGACGTAGCCGAGCGTTTGCGATATACTGGCCAATTCAAATGTACGTTAACATCTGAAAATGTAATAATTCGCGGAATAATGTACATATTGAGGTAGAAACTGACAAAAATGCCTGAAATCTTGTTGTTGTTATGGTGGAAGTGGTCTTCAGTCCTGAGACTGGTTTGATGCAGCTCTTCATGCTACTCTATCCTGTGCAAGCTTCTTCATCTCCCAGTACCTACTGCAGCCTACATCCTTCTGAACCTGCTTAGTGTATTCATCTCTTGGTCTCCCTCTACGATTTTTACCCTCCACGCTGCCCTCCAATACTAAATTTGTGATCCCTTGATGCCTCAGAACATGTCCTACCAACCGATCCCTTGTTCTAGTCAAGTTGTGCCACAAGCTCCTCCCTAATTCTATCCTGAAATGATATGGTATTTTATTTAAACCAAGAACGAGAACAAAACTGGCCAACAAATGGCGCTGTACAGCAACATGTTAGTGACGCCGCATGAGAATCTTGTATGAAATGAGCTGTAGTGAGAGAGGGAGTCAGATCATCCCTAGCATGGCTGATAAACACCTGCTGGAGGGTACGACTTATGCAGGATGGCGCTCCATCACATATTGCTACACGCGTGAAATACCTATTGCGCACATCGTTTACTGAGGATCGCCTGCTGAGCCGCCACGTCAGTCATGCTCGTTGTCCAATGTCCCCAGACTTCAATCCGTGTACTTATTGGCTGTGGGGTTAATGTGAAATCACAAGTCTACCACGATGCGACCTCATTACGGATGGTAAAAGACAACATGCGACGCAAATTTCTCACCATACCTACTGATACGCTGCACAGTGCTGTTCACAACATTGATCCCTACTACAGGTATTGTTGATGAGTGTTGGCGAAAATATTGAGCATTTGTTATAAAGAGCATACTGTGCTAAAACTCAATTGTTGTGCGAATTGCTGTTTTTGACCCATATGAAGCGCCATCTGTTGGTCATTTTGCGGATCTTTTTCTATTTCAATAAAATCCCATATGATTTCAAGCATGTGTGCCAGTTTTTACCTCCATACCTACGTTATTCTATGGAGTATTCCATGGACTTAAGGGTCACCCTCTATGTCGAGCAAGGCAACAAGTGTGACGTCACCAGTTCGTTGCGGGGCCCGTATTTCTCGTGCGCCTCGGTAGAGGACAAAACAGCGTCCGGCCAGCACCGAATACTGTGGAGCCACCTTTTTTTTTATTTACGCAATTCCATCCCGAACCGTCCTTCTTCCTAATTGGAGAATTTTCACCCTGCCACGACCTGTTAACAGCTGGATACTGTATGGACGGAACTGATACACCACACTGTATATGTGTACGTATGTACACTTTCTGAATTAACTAATAACAGTGTTTGCGGAATACATGAAGAACTGTTTGTATTTTTAATATAGGAAATACATTTCATGTATGAGTCCGCGATGATTGTGAGTATTTTGTGAACAAAACCTTCTAGGTCTGACTGCTGTATGGGGGACCCATGCTGAATATCCTGTACTGCCGGAGGCTTTTCCTTGTTGGGGGACTGGAAGGGGATGCACACAGCCTCCACAGCCTCTTTGTGCCTAACAGGTTTCTAAGTTTTGATCAGATGAAGGCAACAGCTGTAACGATATTATAGATAGATATTAAGCTGATCCTGATGGTTTTGTTCACGAAACTGTTTATGCACATTAGTGAGTTTTGTTAATATACTTTTTGTGTGGCAGACTGCCTTCAGCCTTTTACTCATTTACTGAACTGCTGAGCGCCGGCCCGCTTTGTGTTTCAGTATGCCATCTTCCTCGCCATCCTGCTGCTCCTCGAGATGACAGCGGGCGTCTTAGGCTTCATTTTTAAAGACTGGGTAAGTAGCGCGCCGCGCAGCGCAGCGCAAAGCTCCTTTCCGAAAGTGGCTGCTCCGCAAAATTAATGCGGCGTAATTTCTTTTTTCCGTAGAAAGACTACTTTGCTGCTCGTTTGTTATTAGGTATATTTCTGAAATTGGAGCACAAGAGAGGCTTAATTTGTTACTTCGTACAGCATCTGGTAAGCAGAAAACATATTTCTGGAAAGACTTGGCCGCCCAAAACACTGAACTGTTAGCGACCCGCTCGCAGTCTGTCTTACCTGTTTCAACTTAATTCGTGGCATAAGTGATGAGGTAATCATCCGATAATGACTTCATCATCATCATCTCCTTCCGGGTGTAATCTCCTGTTCCGGTCTCTAGCATCTATCCATCCATCCATCTCTTAGGACGTGTACCTATCTGTGTTTTTCTAGTGGGCTCATAATTCACTATCTGATTTGGCAATCTGTTTTCTGTCACTGCATCAACATGATCCTTCCATTTCATTTTATTCTCTTCTGACTTGTCGTTAACTGAAAAGATTTTTTAAACCTGAGCTTATTGTCTCATGCCTTCTGAACTCCCTACTTATTATGATTTTTATTTCTTTAAGAACGCTGAAAAAGAATTTTATTAGATGTGATTTAATTTGTATTGGGTTTGATTCCATGAGGAAGCAGATGTCCCAATGACTTATTTACGAGGGCTTTTTGAAAAGTAAGTTGCGATCGATAGCGAAATGGAAAAAAAAACTGCGAAATCCGATGAAGCCTTGCTCAGATTTGTTGTTCAGTGTCTGTAATACGCCTGTCGATCGCGTGACATCTTTCTTTTCAGTTCTGAGCGCACAGTGAGCATATAAAGATGCCCAGAAAACAGTATCTACCGCCACGTACGAGGGCCTGGTGAGAATTTTCGCCTGTAGCTATGCAGCCCACATAACATAACTGTTGTTATGATGCTTATACGTTATTTTAGTCTTATTACAGTACTTTCTCTAGTCTATCCCCAACTCTATTCAGATCCTCCATTCGTCGTTAAAATGTTATCTGCGTAAGCTGCTACCAGTACATTGTTAACAGCAAAGCGAAGGAAGAAACGGGTATGAGGCTTGTTGAAACATTGTCGGGCGATGACATTATTACTACAGAAAATCTGTGAAGGTTTTGTTAGAGTTTACACGGATTAACCTGCAAGAAAATCAAACTGTTTACCATAGTTATTCAACATATCATTCTTCCAATTTCAGGGCTGCAGTGTCACTTTTAAACTAAGCCTTTGTTTCATAGAGCCTTATTTCTGTCTTTCTCATTGTTTGCGTTCGTTTTTGCAGATAAAAAACCAAGCCACGGAGGGTTTCCAGGCTTTCATAATCCACTATCGGGAGGACCCGGACCAACAAAACCTGATAGACTGGATACAGGAGGACTGGGTGAGTAGACAAACTACGGACGCCCATTAATCACCGCGCTGCAAGCCGCTAGGCAGACACAGTAGTGATCTGCTGTTTTTTTTTTTTGGCTATATGTTGCTTGTAATTTACTGAAACACATTTAACATAAACAGAAAATTTTGTGTCTCCTATTGGCGGAGCGCTTACACATTTTCTGTGCGTAGTTAGTACTCCACACTAAAGAATTCCACGAAGTCATTGTATAGCGCCGTGCTTTGAAGCATCCATTTGGAACACTCCAGTGAGCACTTTCATTATTTTCTGTTATGATATTGCACAATAGTGAGTATGAGACTTGTTATTGCGCACTAGAAACAAAAATGGTTAATTACATGACGTGTTCATTGCGTTACCAGACTCAGTACGGCACTAAGAATTTCAAGCCTCAGCTTACTGACGCGCTGCGATTCGTGTGTTAATGTATTTTTAAACGATACACAAATGCATGTGGCTCATAATTATGCATAGAACGTAGACCTACTTGAAAGGAGAATGGAGGTCAGAGCGTCTCAGGAAATGACAGAAACTGCGTCAGTCTAAAAGGATGCTGGGCAAACACTGGACGAGGGTGGACCTAGCAACAGTCAGTGTTTTAGTTGTAAATTGTCTCAGATGCGTTAGGAAAGAACCAGAGCTCCAATCGCCAATAGAAAGGAGTGAAGTTCAAATCGTTATAGCTACGGAAAGCTGGCTGAGCCGGAAATAAGCTCAGCCGAAATTTTTACAAAGGACCTAACCAGGAAGCATACAGTTGGTGGTGGAGTTTTTATTGCTGTCCGAAGTAGTTTGCCTTGAAGTGGAAAGTTCCTGTAAGTTAGTGTGCGCTGAGACTATACTGGACAACGGGAATAAATTAACCTCAGCAGTACCAACGTACTTTCCAGTTCGCGTACTACCGGGGGAAGGTACTTTATTCACGGCCTAAAAAGTAAAAAAAAAATTTCATCTTTTGTTCTTGGCTTACATCTACAACATACTTTTTAAAGACGTAGTGATGTGTAAGTAAGGCTCAGAACTTGAAAATGTCTTTTAGCACTCTCCCAGCAGTATCAACGCACTTTCAGTAACAGTACTGACTACTTTATGCCCGCCACATAAAAGATGTAAGAAATGAATACTTCGTGACATCTACTCCTGAGACTTATATGTTTTGGATACGTTTATCTGAAAAATTTTGAACATTTACGTAACATGGTAGAAAAAATAATTAGAAACAAATATATTTTTTTCAAAAATTTAATATATAAAGTAACTGATTAGATTACAGTATTTTCAGTAGGTGAGCATAATGTATTCTTCCTTGCCTCGAGATGACTGGGTGTTGTTGTGTAGTTTTCATTATCATCATTCATCCCCATTACGAACGGAGGAAGGCAATGGCAAACCACCTCCACTAGGACCTTGCCTAGTACGGCGGTGCGGGTCTCCCGCATCGTTTCCCTACGCTCTGTGAAGGAGTTTGGGACTTCATCGTCATCGATAAATTACATAGAGGTAAAGACTGTGGATTCTACTGAACACTTAGATATTACAATTACAAATAACTGAAATTCGAATTAAATTCTAATGAGCTCATAGATAACGATGTGGGGAAAGCGAACCAAAGACTGAGATTTGTTGACAGAACACTTGGAAAATGCAACAGGTCTACTAAAGACACTGTCTAGACTAAACTTATCTGTCCTCTTCTGGAGTATTAGAGTGCGGTGTGGGATTTGCATCAGATAGTATTGACGGAGGACACCGAAAAAGTTCAAAAAGAGCAATTCGTTTTGTATTATCGCGAAATAGAGGAGAGAGTACCACGGATGTGATACGCGAATTAAGGTGGCAATCATTAAAACAGGCGTTCTTCGTTGCGGCAGGATTTCGTCATGAAATTTCAGTCACCAACTTTCTCCTTCGAAGGTGAAAATATATTGTTGGCGCCCATCTACAAAGGGAAAAATGATTTACTTCCGCCAGTAAAGCTCTTAGTACGGGTAGTGAATAGTGTTTGGGTAGCTCAGTATGAAGAGCACTTGCCCGCGAAGGGCAAAGGTCTCGAATTGGATTCTCGGTCCAGCACACAGTTTTAATCTGCCCGAAAGTTTCGTATCAGCGCACACTCCACTGGAGACTGAAAATCTCATGTTGACGGTAGACTGAAATCACTACGAAGTGTAATTGCATGAGTGGGGTAATTAAAATCAGACCCAAATTTTCTCTGATCTCTGTTCAGCAAGTGTATCATCTAGACCTGGGGGAATGGGGGAGGGAAGGGGATCGTTAAAAGCGGTCAATAATTCATTTATTATGGTTGTCATCCTAACCTATCCTTTACCCATACTATAGGTGGAGTCGCGAACGATGGAGGTCGAGTTTAGGCTTGTTCTGCGCACCTACGTCGCGGATGCTCCGACAGCTAATGAGCGTTCAGTATGTTCTGAGCGCCCTGCTGTGAATGCCGTAGCTAATGCGACCGTTAAACGTGATCGTAGCGAGCTGTTTAGTGAATTTCGATTCCATTTGTTGCGAGTTGTTATCGCTGATTATGGTGGTAAGTGATAAATTCTGCACAAGTAATGGAGAGACATAATTTATAGGATATACGCTCTCTTCATGCAGAAAGCACCTGTATGCCTGTACCGCAACTGTCGCTTGGAATCGTCACCAATGCAATTCCCGTCCGTGCCTCGACATGCGAGAACTGCCATCGTTCGTGGATCGCACTATGACTCACAGGAACTATCTACTCGAATTTCGCTACAAGCTAAACTACATCTAATGCATTCGCTACAAGCTAAACTACATCTAATGCCTTGCGGGTGCCCTAGAGGGGAAAGTCTTTTTTTAGCGGTAGAAGGAAAATGCTTATGTGCCTCCAGGGGTATGCTTATTTGGTGTTTCTTACGATGACATAGAAGGGCGTGTTAGAAGGTAATGCCTCCGAAATTTTTATGTGAAAAGTAATAAAGCTTTTTAAATAAAAAAAACCGTTATTAACATTCTACATTTTTATTGTTCAAGTCAACACATTTATTTCTCAACGTAATCACACTGGTGGCGGACACATTTCTCCCAACGAGAGTCCAGGTTGTTGGTTTCGTCTCTGTAGAATGTTTGATTTCGCTGACGGAGCGAAAAGCTCACACCTCTGTGCACCGCTTTATCACCACCAAAGTGAATGCCTCCAAGGTGTTCTTTAAGTTCTGGGAACAGATGAAAATTGGACGGGGAAATGTTGGGACTGTATGAAAGATGAGCGATGGCAGTGAATCTAAGACGAAGGACTGCTGTAGATGTCACAGCAGTCGTGTGTGATGTGACATTGTCATGCAGGAGGAGACGGTGCTCAACGCGTGGAGAAACTTTGCGAATTCTAAACTTGATTACTGCAAGCTGTTTCTCACGCACCGACATAACTATAAGTTTAAACAGGATGGTTGTGGGACCCCGGTTGTTCAATATAAAATGCAGATCGCAACACCTTCAGTCGTTTAAATTTCCAGTTTTATTTTGGCTTTTAGCGTTACACTACGCCATCTTCAGGCCATCTGACCGACTTGTAGGAGGAATCCCACCTGTTGTACAATCGAAATAGGGGTCAGCATACAGTCACGGGATCCACAGACTTCTTTTAAGACAGCGATTGCTTCGGTCATCATTGCAAAATGGTTAAAATGGCGCTGAGCACTATGGGACTTAACATCTATGGTCATCAGTCCCCTAGAACTTAGAACTACTTAAACCTAACTAACTTAAGGACATCACACAACACCCAGTCATCACGAGGCAGAGAAAATCCCTGACCCCGCCGGGAATCGAACCCGGGAACCCGGGCGCGGGAAGGGAGAACGCTACCGCACGACCACGAGCTGCGGACAGGTCATCATTGCAACTGCAAATTTAGACGACTGAAGGCTTGTGATTTTACATTTTAGTTACGTTGCAGAATGGTATGTTACACGCTAAAATTCGAAGATCTCTGGTAACAGTGGGCTAAAAATGTGTAGATATGAAGATTAAAGGTACAGAATGTTAACGACATTTGTTTTGTTTAAAAAGCTTTAGAAGTTTTCATATAGAAATTCAGAGGCAATAATTTTCAACGTGCGCTCGCACATAGGCAGAGATGGCGACAGAAAGGGAATCTGGCCACCCTATACTACTAACATGCAAAATCCAGATTAACAGACGGACCACGTGTAGATGTGGGAAAAGAGCAAAGAAAATAAGAAAAGATAAGTAGGAAGGGACAATGCTTCGGGAAGACGTTGTATACAAAGGTTCCCATGGCCGGAAAATGCAACGCCATTAAAAGAGCAGAAAACGTTGATAGTGAGTAACCACATTGATTTTAAGTTTTTACAAAAAAGTTATAACTTTTTTAGTACTGTTCGTTTTATTACTTCCCAGAATTATCGTCTTTAAAACTGATACACTTTTGTATGCTGTAGAACCAATCTTGGAAATGTTTCTCCTGCTCAAATGTTGGCATTTCGAAATCGTGGACAGGAAAGGATTCAACAGCATTTGGGAAATGACCGCTCACGCATTTTTTGTTTTCCGAAAGCGAGCAAAAGGATGGTAATTGATGCACATGCAATGATACATTAATTCAAGTGGACGCTGAATGTCTTCCGTTGCCGGGCTGCTAATCTGAGGCGTTCCAGCGGTTGTTGTCCAGCGTCCGTGCTGCCCTGAGTGTGTGGGCCGTGTGTGTTGCAGCTGCAGTGCTGCGGCATCGAGGGCCCCAAGGACTGGGACCGCAACAACTACTTCAACTGCTCCTCGCGCGAGGTCGGCAGCAGGGAGGCGTGCGGCGTGCCTTTCTCCTGCTGCAAGCGGAAACCCAACGTAAGTACCCACCCACCCAGTGGACGCTCAGCTCATTCACCTTTTGGCGGTTTAAAGATATATTATGATCGTTGTTCGCACAGCTGAATAGTCCGGAGAACCTAGCTAAACGGGAATAAACGTCTCTCCTAACCCTTCGTAAACTTAAATTATACTTTCATGCTTTTGGTGGTAATCTCGAATTATTTATTGGAATTTGTTCTGTCTAAAATAGTGCCACGGCAGGATTAGCAGCAGCACAGGGGGAAGAGTGGAAGTGACTGTGGGTTGTGGAGGCCTACATGTTTCTTATGAGACTCCACAATTTCTTAACAACAGAATCACAAGACAAATCTTCCATTAGGGACAGTGACCGAATACCGACTACAACGGGAACATGAAATGTTGTCATTCAAAAGTAATCACCACACACGCTAACACATTTATCCCACTGTGAGGCGAGACGATCAATTCCTTTTTCGTAGGACACCGTTGACCGCTGATGGATACACAACAGCACTCACCCTGAAATCGACGTCCACGCCTGTCTTTCTTCAGGTCGCCAAAAATCTGAAAATCACACGGTGAGCGATCAGGGCTGTGCAGAGGATGTTCATTGTTTCTTAACCAAACCGTTGAAGCGTCCAATTGGCCGTTGGGGGGACGGCGTTTTCGTGCACTAAGTGAGGTGGCACAGTGGCTAGTACACTGGACTCGCATTCGGGAGGACGACGGTTCAATCCCGTGTCCGGCCATCCTGATTTAGGTATTCCGTGATTTCCCTGAGTCACTCCAGGCAAATGCCGGGATGGTTCCTTCGAAAGGGCACGGCCGACTTCCTTTCCTAATCCGATGAGACCGATGACCCCGCTGTCTGGTCTCCTTCCCCAAAACAACCCAACCCGTTATCGTGCAGCAAAGTGATTTCGTTCGACAGCATTCCTGGGCGTTTCGACTTCCTGGCGCCTCTCAGTTTTTGCAAAGTGTCTTTGTAGTACGCCGCACTGATTACGGTTCCACGTTCGAAGAACTCAACAGGCAGAGGGCCCCTGCAGGCGAAGAAGGTTACATGGTAACAGCATTTCGAGCCCGAAGGCAAACGGCGACGCCAACAGCGGAAACATCTCACATCTCCCCAGCAACAGAAATCCAAAGCTGTTCACACATATCGGGGGTCATTATGACCTTCTCCGACTGCAATGGCGCGCTGCTCGTCGAGTTCAGCAAGCGTGGAACCACAGTTAGTGCGCTGTGCTATCGAGATACTCTGCAGAAATTGCAGACTGCCATTAAGTCAAAATGCCCAGGAACTGTGTCGCGCAGAATCATCCTGTTGCCTGACAATGTCCGCCCTCCACACTGCCAATTGGACGAAACCTACACTTCAGGGATTTGGTTGGGAGACACTGTAGCATCCTTCGTACAAAACGTGGACGTCGGTTTCTGTGTGACGTTAGGTGAGATTAGAATAGTGGGTGCAATTGTGGATCCGTCAGCAGCCGAACACTTCTACGAAACAGTAATTTATCATGTCGTCTACGACTGGGTTAAATGAGTTAGTGTTTATGGTGATTACTTTTGAATGGAATCATCCCATGGTTCTGTTGTGGCAGTGTTCGATTTTCATTCGACTGCCCCTCATACGAAACATGTGCACAGATAGTGTATTCCTAGAACCTTAGTAGATATTTTGTAAATAATATACAATGAATATAGCAAATCCTGAGACACAGCAAAGCCTATCTCAGACATACAAGAAATGAACGACATGTGTGGCTCTATACGATATTTACAGATTACATACATATTTTGTATAGCCGGTTACTTGTTCACCTAAGAATATATTCACTAGACTTAATTCTGATACAAGATGGAATTCAAAGTCGCTATTAAAATATTCGTTGGTACATCGTTTTAACTTCGATAACAACTGAGTGATCAGTTCCATTTTTTTTTTAAAGTGTTAGATTAAATGAGTCAGTGGTGCAATTGCTCGATAAGTCTTAGGATCAACTGAATCTCCAGCACTACATAATTTTCTTACTCGACAATAAATAATTTGGATTTAACAAGCAGAGTACAAGCCTCTCTCATCGAATGATACTGCACATTGAGAATAGTATCTCTGTTGGGCGTAGGCTCAATCCCGCGTCCGGCTATCCTGATTTAGGTATTCCGTGATTTCCCTAAATCGCTCCAGCCAAATGCCGGGATGGTTCCTTTGTAAGCGCACGGCTGACTGCCTTCCCTGTCCTTCCCTAATCCGATGAGACCGATGACCTCGCTGTCTGGTCCCAACTCTGTTGGTCGTAGAACTAGAACTCCGCCCGAACAGGCCATGAACGCCCAACGGTACCGACCAGCCGCTGTGTCATCCTCAGGCCACAGACGTCACTGGATGCGGATATGGAGGGGAATGTGGCGAGCACACCGCTCACCCGTTCGTATGTCAATTTGCGAGACTGGAGCCGCTACTTCTCTATCAAGTAGCTCCTTAGTTTGCCTCACAATGGCTAAGTGCATCCTGCTTGCCACCAGCGCTCTGCAGACCGGATGGTCACCCATCGTACTGCTAGCCCAGTCCGACAGCGCTTAACTTAGGTGATCTAACGAGAACCGGTGTTACCACTGCGGCAAGGCCGTTGACCCTTTTGGGTATGGCCGGCAGAAAATAGACGACTCGGAGGTTGAACATCATTAATCAGTCAGCTATTCCTAGGTTTAGCGCTTTATAAAATAAATCTTTACTTAATAAGAAAATAAGTGAACGCGTCTGTTTACATTTGCACAAGGGAAAACGCCGTAGGATGTATCCACTGAAACAGAGATTGAAATTTGTGAGATAAATCTCTAGCAGTAACAGTGAAATTTAGTTCAAACTGGACTGAACATTAATTCTATGCAAACATGAGAAAAAGCTTACACATATACATAAGAACATAGTTGCTGTTGCCTGCTTTAGATAACCAAGTGAGTGCAAAAATTAACCAAATGCATCTACATGTACATCATACTCTGCAAGCTACATAACGGTGTGGAGGATGCGTCTGGTACCACTAACTGGTCGCCCCTCCGCTGTTGCACGCGCGAATGGCGCGTGGGAAGAATGATGTCTATGTGCCTCTGTACTAGCTCTAATTTTCCGAATATTCTTGTCATGGTCATTTCGCGAGATGTATGTGGGAGGAAGTAAGACAATGTCTGACTCTTCCTGGAATGTGCCTCGTGGGCTTGCAAATCATTGGATTCGCGTAAAATAGGAATAATTTTATGCTGCGGGAGGCTCAAACGTCCTCGACACACACACTAACACTATGCAGGAGAAGAAAAAGAAACTAGAAGAATTACAACATGCACACGAACACATATAGCCGGTAAAGGTATGCTCCACCGGCCTAACACATCAATAATGAACACCGAAAATTCATACCTTAGAACTGAGTAGAAATAACGAGACGAAATGTTATTCAGATCGAATATACAGAGTTAATAATGCACAGATGTACGGATATACCTAACACGAATCAGTAAAGGACCACCTGACCGCCGGCCGATGTGGCTGAGCGGTTCTAGGCGCTACAGTCTGGAACCGCGCGACCGCTGCGGTCGCAGGTTCAAATCCTGCCTCGGGCATGGATGTGTGTGACGTCCTTAGGTTAGTTAGGTTTAAGAAGTTCTAAGTACTAGCGATCTCAGAAGTTAAGTCCCATAGTGCTCAGAGCCATTTGAACCATTTGAACCACGTGATCGAACACGTTATCTTGCAGAATAAACAAAAAAATTTCACGTTTCCGAAGTAATAAAGGAAGGAAAGAAACAAGAAACTGCTAATGTAAAACTACGATGTTGAAATAATCACAAGCACACTGTAGCCACGTCCGCTGGCGCAAGCGCCCAAAGCAAGACCACACAAAAGTATGGAAGTCACGAAAAATCAAGAGAAACACATAAACACATATAAGAAATTATATGCACTCGAATGTAGCTCAATTCGAAGCCTACTGATGATGGAGGAACTGGAGAATGTGAGCTGAAGGTTCCTTCGTTGTTCGAACACGTGGACCAAGCCGCACAAAGCCAGATCAGGAGAAAATACGAACATTTTGAAAATCGTTTATTCTGGTGAAAGAATGAACCACGTAAGAAAATTACCGCAAAGTAATTGCCAGAGGAAACAGATTCTGAGAACTGAAGCTCTGTAAAGCGTACACTATTTGGGATAGAACAAAGAACAGAACACATACTAATGGACAGAAATTACGGAATAGAAATGAAACTATCAAAACAGAAAAATTAAGAATATAAGAAACGCTAGCACGTTCACACCGGTAAATGAGGATACCAGCTGAAACCAGCCGTAGCTTCCACATTCTTAAGTTTCGGAAGAACAAGGTAACTACCTATAAAAATCGCAATGACTGCAAAACCCAGACACTCCGTAAAATAAACAAGCTATACCACATGATTATTAAGATCTGAAGCTGCAAAATAAATGCGTTAATTCTTCAGCTAGGCTGAAACTTACCCCATCTCAGTTAGTATACTCGTCTACTGCAAATAAGCTCCCACGAGCAGCCTCATTCACCAAAGTCCCAGGAACGAGTGAAGAGCAGTATAGCAAAATCGGGGTCCACACGTGTTGCGGAAGTGGTCAGAGGAAACCCTTTCCGCACCCTGCCAACTTCAGCACAGTAAAGCTTCGACCGGAAGGAACCGAACATCTTTGCCTCACTCTAAGCCTGTACAAGAGTTGGCTAAACTGTCACAGTAGCAGGCGGGAAGTTCATCTACAACCAGGCACCTTGAAAACACAATACACAATCACATGCACTCACTCTTGTCTTTCCAACAAGAAAGGGATGGGATGGAAACATAAGGATGCAATGTTAAAACAAGATAAGCAAGGGTGGGGAAGGTAGGGTTAAGACAGACACTTAATGGATCTACATACAGGGTGTTACAAAAAGGTACGGCCAAACTTTCAGGAAACATTCTTCACACACAAATAAAGAAAAGGTGTTATGTGGACATGTGTCCGGAAACGCTTAATTTCCATGTTAGAGCTCATTTTAGTTTCGTCAGTATGTACTGTACTTGCTCGATTCACCGACAGTTGGCCCAATTGAAGGAAGGTAATGTTGACTTCGGTGCTTGTGTTGACATGCGACTCATTGCTCTACAGTACTAGCATCAAGCACATCAATACGTAGCATCAACAGGTTAGTGTTCATCACGAACGTGGTTTTGCAGTCAGTGCAATGTTTACAAATGCGGAGTTGTCAGATGCTCATTTGATGTAGGGATTAGCACGGGGCAATAGCCGTGGGGCGGCACGTTTGTATCGAGACAGATTTCCAGAACGAAGGTGTCCCGACAGGAAGACATTCGAAGCAGTTGATCGGCGTCTTAGGGAGCACGGAACATTCCAGCCTATGACTCGCGACTGGGGAAGACCTAGAACGACGAGGACACCTGCAATGGACGAGGCAATTCTTCGTGCAGTTGACGATAACCATAATGTCAGCGTCAGAGAAGTTGCTGCTGTACAAGGTAACGTTGACCACGTCACTGTATGGAGAGTGCTACGGGAGAACCAGTTGTTTCCGTACCATGTACAGCGTGTGCAGGCACTATCAGCAGCTGATTGGCTTCCACGGCTACACTTCTGCGAATGGTTCATCCAACAATGTGTCAATCCTCATGTCAGTGCAAATGTTCTCTTTACGGATGAGGCTTCATTCCAACATGATCAAATTGTAAATTTTCACAATCAACATGTGTGGGCTGACGAGAATCCGCACGCAATTGTGCAATCACGTCATCAACACAGATTTTATGTGAACGTTTGGGCAGGCATTGTTGGTGATGTCTTGATTGGGCCTCATGTTCTTCCACCTACGCTCAGTGGAGCACGTTATCATGATTTCATACGGCATACTCTACCTGTGCTGCCAGAACATGTGCCTTTACAAGTACGACACAACATGTGGTTCATGCACCATGGAGCTCCTGCACATTTCAGTCGAAGTGTTCGTACGCTTCTCAACAACAGATTCGGTGACCGATGGATTGGTAGAGGCGGACCAATTCCATGGCCTCCACGCTCTCCTGACCTCAACGCTCTTGACTTTCATTTATGGGGGCATTTGAAAGCTCTTGTCTACGCAACCCCGGCACCAAATGTAGAGACTCTTCGTGCTCGTATTGTGGATGGCTGTGATACAATACGCCATTCTCCAGGGCTGCATCAGCGCATTAGGGATTCCATGCGACAGAGGGTGGATGCATGTATCCTCGCTAACGGAGGACATTTTGAACATTTCCTGTAACAAAGTGTTTGAAGTCACGCTGGTACGTTCTGTTGCTGTGTGTTTCCATTCCATGATTAATGTGATTTGAAGAGAAGTAATAAAATGAGCTCTAACATGGAAAGTAAGCGGACACATATCCACGTAACATATTTTCTTTCTTTGTGTGTGAGGAATGTTTCCTGAAAGTTTGGGCGTACCTTCTTGTAACACCCTGTATATACATGTAAAACAAACACGGTTTGAACAGACACGGACAGAAAATGTATGAAATCGTAGCTGATGAGGACGTACTCAGCTGCTGACACTTCCGCTGGGCATGGTTTACTAACTTGGTTGTAAGTATGCGATGCTAAAGACACGGAAAATGAAAAATTTAGTGCAGCATTATGAAATGGCTCATGCAGTGACCTTTGAAGGCTTACTAAATAAATGCAGAATAAATAGTACAGATTTTATGAGTAGCGAAGGTCTATACCTAAATTCATGTAACAGTAAATAAAATCCACAATGGATGGAACAAGAGTAAGAGCTCAACATTAATCATGCCAAAAACAGCAGAGTTAAGTTACACTATGCCACAGATCATAGAATGCACAAACATCGCGTTGTAGGTTTGACATGCTCGGAGCCCCTGACGGACAAAATGAAACAATTAAATGGTAGTTGTGAATCAACTCGCAAATTGCGATTATGGTTCCGCATCAGCTGTACAATATTTGAAAACAAATGAAAATTTGTTCTCGACCGGCGCTCGAGACCCGGTTTTCCTGCTTGTCGCTATCGGTCGCTTAACCAATTCGACTATCCGGGTTCGAATCCCGTCCGACATAAATTTTCATTTATTCTCAAATATTCTACAGCTGACGCCGAACATTCCTTTATACTAAGAGATCTTCCATCTCTGCTGTTCAATGCGGTCGTTCATTGGCATCCATAAAAATCAAGTCAGGGCCGAATGCACCCCTTAAACGATGCATGTAAGGAAGCAGTACAGTGTCCCAATAATGCTGACCGGTGAGTGTGCCGTATTGAAAGGAGCAACCATCACAAATCGCGTGACTTCAGTGCAATTATTGTCTTTGAATAAAATTGTCGTTTCTGCTAGTCTCATTTATGTCTTCCAGTTACCTTCTGTACTATGCTGTAGCAGTTCATTCTGTGTATGGACCATATTTCGTCGAGATATTTTACATGGCAGGTAAACTACATGAGAAAATTACTTCCGTCCTTGAGTTTTGAACACCAGTGCACTTGGATGGGCAGGCCGTTTAGATCTAGAGTTGATAACGTTTAGGGTTGTGCGGAACCAAGATGGAACCCTATTCAATAAACAATTCCCAAATATGTTTACAATATAACTATAAGTATTTGACTGAGTGGTGCCAACGGCCTTGCCATAGTGGAAAGACCGGTTCCCGCCATATGACCGAAGCTAGGCGCAGCCGAGCGTGGCTGGCACTTTGGTCACCGTCCGGGTCTGCAGAGTGCTGTGGGCAAGCGGAGTGCACTCAGCCTTTGTGAGGCCAATTCCGGAGCTGTTTCACTGAGAAGTAGTGGCACAGGTCACGAAAACTGACAACGACCGGGAGAGCGGTATGCTGGCCACATGCCCCTTCATATCCGCATCCGGTGACGCCTATCGACTGAGGATGACACCATGATCTGTTGATACTGTCAGGCTTTGAGAGGCATATTTGAACAGAGTTAAGATTGACTGATACTAATGGAGTTGCAGGTGCCTCCATTCAGTATGAACTTGCAGTTCTCTGACATCGTTTTATTATTTATTTTTATTTCTCATGTAGAATACCTCTCATTGATTTTCCCAAATTGCGTCAAATTAGTTGTGATGCAGTTGAGCTTCTGCTTGCTATTAGCAAGAACATTGTGATCATGAGAGGAGCCAGGTGATTACCGCCCCTCCCCCTTCAAAGATCAGCCTTCATCGAAGAAATAAGGCGCAGATTGTAAGGAGGTGAAGGGGACTGTCATATTGGTCGTACAGGACAGGGCGTCGCGTCGTGCTAAACATAAAGGCTTCTTCCTCGCTTTCACGCATTGGCGCCCCTACACCACGGGCATCCATTCTTGCACGATCAACCTTCTGGTTCATTCATGTGGCTTGTCGATACACCATTAAATTTAAATTTCTTTTTAGAAAACGTGTGGCTGGAATAAGAATGGATGCGTGTCAAAACTTATTTTTAAAAAGTTTTCAATTTTTATGCTGACGGGTTTATTCAGTTTTATTCGGTTTCATGTAGTGGAACGACGCACCTTTCCAGTTACTCTGAACTCTGAAACATGTTATTGTATTTCCTATTTTGATCATTTCTTGTTGTTGCAGGAAATTATCAAGAACAAACAATGCGGATATGACGTCAGGAAACCAGGTTATGTGAGTATCTGCATTGCCAAGTAGCTTGATTCTATACATAGTCTGTACAGTTCCAAACTCTAAATAACAGAAACCTATATCAGTGAAATAAAATGCCAACTGTGACTTATGCCCGTATCATAGATAGTACATGGGCAGAAAACTTTTCTTATGTAGTTTTCAACAATTTTGTACTTCACAGGTAAAAGCAGTCTGAATTTGTTTCGGCTTTATGCTTGAGTAATTTAAAACTGACCATTGTTTCATCTTTGAATGGAGAGGCGAACTTGCAAACACGACTCGTTACCGGTAGGCTGCCGCGATCAGTGCTGCGGCCGTTGTATCGGACAGGGGCAATGAAACGCTTCCTTTCTCTGGGCTTGTGGTGGGTGGAGCGTAACGAAACTCAATACTCTCATCACACTGGGATAACTAGGAACGAAACAATGTAAAGACAAATTAATTAAAGAAGAAAGGACAAAGGATAGATGATCCTCTGTCGGAGAGGTACACTGGTGGAAGTATCCTACGTAATTTTACCGTATTATTTGCGCTTGTGGTTAATAATTACGAAGGTCGTTCGATAAGTGCAGTAAAGTTCTGTGAAAGACCAGGAATTCTTACTAAAATGGTCTGGCATTCGTAATCAACTTCAAAAAGCCTTCGAAAGTCTCAAATGGATGTGAACTGCAGTTATTCATTAGCTGCTATTTCAACGGCTTAACGAGATCTGTGATATACGAAGCAGGGTAAAAAGGAAAAAAAAGGTTTTTTTTATTTTTGAAAGGTCTAAATTGAAGGTGTTGGAAAACTTTGCTGTCGAGAAACGAAGTGGATGGATATGATTTGAGCCTGGAGCCGTAAGCATCTATTTGAACGGGTACTGATGAGTTGCGTCGGAGGCAACGAGGATGAAACGATAAGCAGTCTGTCACTGGACGTCGTGATATGTAACGAAAAATTTCAAAATGAATGATTACGGGATGAATAACTATACAGGCATGTTCTTGCGTGAAAATACTTGTCACTTATCACAAGATACAATGGTGATTACTTGCATAAGACTCAACTGAGAAAAAGAACATTTGTATCATTCTTTTTTCGACCTAGAAGGTACCGTGAATATTCAAAGAATTTGCACAGCACAAATACAACGGTGATATAAGTGCTGATTTGCTGTCTATGTCTCTCCCCACCAAGAGCCGACCTAATTTCAGGTTGAAGGCTACGTGACGCAGGGAACGAATAGTTCTGCACGAAACGGGTGACACGAAAACTTATGTAAGGTGGATTTTATCGTACTGGGACGCGATGCAGTAGTTCTGGCACACGATATAGTCGTTCTGGCTTGTGATTCGCGAACTCGGAGTTACAGAATGTCGTGTGAAAGCACCATTTATTTAATGCAACATAAACTCTTAAGTATCTCACATAACAATAATCTTAAAGCGTTTGTAGTATTAATTTATTCGAATCCCAGCGACAAAACGTATAATCAAAGAATCTACAAAGCACATAAAACTTAACTTAGGCTTACTACTTACTTTCGACCGATAATGGATGCGGGAGAACATATCAAAGTACAATCTGTCGATAAATACACGCAACATCCAGGAAATTTCACATTGATTCCAGGCTGTCAATGAATTTTGATTCTAGGACACTTCAGAGTCGACGCATAAATCAAAACTATGGACAAATACTCGTGAGAGTAAAACAGGATGATGACGGTCTAACGCTCCACCAATAACGTGATCGTCAGAGATGCAGCTCTATCTCGCATTGGACAAGGATGGAACAGGACTTCGGACGTGTTGTTTTGAAAACAACACGGTATTCATCTTAAGTGTTTTGCGGAAATCGCAAGTAACATAAATCTGGATTGAGAAATGAAGATTTTAACGCTGCCTCTTACGAATGCGAGTCTTTGTCAGACTGCATTTTCGATACAGGGGTAGACGATGGCTACTGCTACTTCTGATTTGGAGGACATCATCCTGGTAGATTTCTTGGACAGAGAGAAAACAATAGCGAACCTTAATGTGCTACGTTATTGGTTCAGTGCAGAACCTTAGATAGGCCGTAATACCCTTCATTACTAAATCGTCTGTGCGAGACGTCGACTGAAATAGGACTGGTCTTTCACGAGTATAACGCTCCAACCAACGCAGTAGCATTCGCTATGACAAAAGGGCATCATTTATTATTCTAACTGACCCTTTCCCATCTTACTCGAAAAAATTTTTTCGCATGTCCTATAACATGAAAATTTGAGTTGGTGGAAGATATAGGTAGCAGACGAAGAAGGCATCACTTCCACAACGTCGTTTTACGCAGAATTTTACAAAATCTACTTATGGGATGAAAAAAATGGGAGCTTTGTTGAGCTGTGTGCATATTCGATGGAGAGACTGTAGAAAAATAGTGTACTGTTTTCACTAGTGAAAATCATAGATCGCTTATATACAGGACGTAGCAAACAAGCCTCATACGTCAGAATATTGTCTCTGAGGAGCATACTGTGGTGCTGAATCTAAATAATAGAAGCATTCAGAGAGCAGATCAATACTGTATACTGATGATACTTAATGCAGAGTATATGTTCGTGTTGAATATTATTGTGAAAGATAGGAACTACTTTTAGGATTATTCAGTATAAAATGGAAAAAGTCGCGAGAGGTCTGTAACATTGTGGATAAATATTATATGTCCATTACATAACTTTACACTCCATGGAGCACACATAATGGAATGCACCATATCACTTCCACAGGAAATTCGAAGTAATTGAAACCTGCTTGGAAGTCCTTATGCGAGTAGATGAAACATGTTAAGATAAATAAAAAAAATCCACAACCAGGCAACTGTCATCTAAAATATATAAAAATAAAGGATAGAAATGCATTTTATCGCAACTGAAATAAGTCTCGACTCAAATAAGTTGTAAACATTCACATATTTTATTGTCATACTCATAAAATATTTTTAGATTCGCAATCTGTGTGTACTGTGTGTATTAGATTGTGTTCTGGATCCACGAAGTACCATATCGAACGGTATGCTCGATTTTAAGCTCATCATCGATTTATAGAGAGGAGAGAGGCGAAGTAAGGTAGGTGATATGCAGCTGGGTGAAATATCAGGCGATTCTGTAATAATTGATTTTCAAATTCTCTATTTTGGTGAAACAATGGTCGTGTTTTAAATAAATTCGATGGAGAAAAAGAAAACAGATTTATTATTATATTTATGTGCAGGGTGGTCATAAATTATTGACTTGATTACATATTACGGTAACTATAATGCAGAAAGGGATACAGAGACAAGTTTTATGTTACGCCATAAACTGAAAACGTTTTCAGTGCGAGTTATTAGTCTGTAAAAACTTTCTAGGGAGCCCTGATAACATTGCATTTACGTATTGATTCAACGTTTTGTGGATTACGTCTACTATTACTGAGGATACTTCATTTCCAGAACTATTCCATAATTCTGGCAAGTCCTTAATTTTCGTTCCGTAAGCTGTGTCTTTAATGTGATCCCACGTAGAGCAATACGGGATGGGAAATTTTAATGGAGGGGGTTGTGTCTAACACGCCACGCCAAACTCTCACCGCACTGATAGTGCAACCAGTAGGAAATGACTTCCTTTTTTGCAATTGAAGGATGGATATACTTAAGCAAATGACAAAAATAAAAAAAGTATTAACGACGAGTTTATTCTCGAGTCTACACAAATTTAATTTTGGTCTTTTGTGATACATTATGTAACAATAGGAGGATTCTTAGAATTTGAGATTTGCCTGTTGTTGCAAGTATAATACTGGACAACTACCTGAACACTAAGAACAGGCACTAAAGGAACTTTTCGTCTCCATTAATCCTGGTGGGAATAGCTCGAATGCCATACGCTATGGTTAATCTTTTGGTCTGATTTGTTACGCAGTTCACTTTTATTTTTGTTTTATGTATCAGGAACATAGCGCGTTGTTGATTTTAGGATGGAGACCACTAGCTAAGACACCGGTTAGATTTCGGTAGACTTCGGTAAAATGTTTTTTGTGTCGTTTCCGCTGTCGCCTCTGACGCTTTAGAAATAAGACACTTAGAGTTCCTTTAAACTGTCAGAGACCTTGCTGTCGATTCTGTGTACAAATTCCTATTGATTTATAACTTATTTGACCTTTAACCGCGCCAGGAGCCATTATTCCACGTAGTCTTGCCTTTTGGACAGATGGTCGTCATTCTTACTGTCTTCTTGCAGTGTGTTATGGTATTCAGTGAGCTACTTCCCCTCCCAATCCTAGAAAACTTGCTTTAATTTGAACATTTTCATTTAAGCTAAATTAAATCTTTATGTACACGTACAGGGGATGGACAAAAATATGGAAACAACCAAGACACAATACCACGCCTAATACGGGGTAGGAAAACTGTTTGCATTCAATTCAACTTCCAGTAATCTCGGAATTGATAAATACAGGTCCTACATGTTTTACAAGGAAGTCGTAAAGCATTATTCTCGTAAAATAGCCACAGACTAAGGTGACGACGATGGAGGTGGATAGCGATCACGGAATCGTCTCTCCAAAGTAGTCTGCAAAGGCTCAGTAATATTGAGATCTGGTGATTGGTGGCCAGATGGCATCCTCGTGCTTACAAAGTCACTCCTGGGCTATGCGAGCTGTGGTATCACCACTCCTGTCACCTTAGAACACAGCACCACCATTCGGAAAAATACATTGTATTGTACCATGGAACGAAACCGACCAGCTAAAATGATCATATAATCCTAGGCTGTAATACGACGTAGCAGAATAACCATAGAGACTATGGAATATCACGATATTGCTGCCAAAATGATTACCCAGCCCCTGCCATGTTTCATTTGGTCAGAAATTCGAAAATTGAAACAGGACTCATCTGACCAAATGACATTCTTCCATTGCTCCATAGTCAGGGTTTATGGTTTTAGCACCATGTATCCTGTTGCGGGTATTTGTATTACTGATAAGTGGTTTTGTAATTCGAGCTCGCCCTGCAAAAAAAATGGTTCAAATGGCTCTGAGCACTATGGGACTCAACATCTTAGGTCATAAGTCCCCTAGAACTTAGAACTACTTAAACCTAACTAACCTAAGGACACCACACACATCCATGCCCGAGGCAGGATTCGAACCTGCGACCGTAGCGGTCCCGCGGTTCCGGACTGCAGCGCCAGAACCGCTAGACCACCGCGGCCGGCTCTCGCCCTGCAGTTTCTTTGATTACGGAGCTCCCTCCCTGCTGTCAGTTCTGCAGTGACTTTCTTTTTCGTCACAATCCTCTGTCACGATAACCAGACAGACATTTTCATCAGCGTTGTGCCGTATCGGATGATGTTTTTCCGCTTTCCCTGTATGCATTACAAATCTTCGGTACCGTGCCTCTTGAAGCACGACACTCTTTTGACTGGCGTGGTACGAAAGTACCGGCCATAAGTGCACCAACAATTTGCCCTGGTTCGAATTCACTTAGCTCTTATATAATGCACTCATAACTACAGAAGCACTGTTCATTCCATGACAGACATTTTCAACGTATTGAGGATATTGCACAGGTATCATTCGTGGTCAAATACGACAGGCTAGCTTTTTAGTTTGCGTTCAAATATACGTTCTCGCGGTTTTTCATATTTTTGTCCGATCCCTGTATAAACAGCAGTTCACTGTACAGCACATTTCGTAAGGCAATTCCTACAAATATTTAGGCATCCTGTCCTATACCATTAAAGTGGAATGAGGTAAAAAGTGGCTGTTTTTATGCCTCTGTATGCATCCTTATTCCTCGCCAGTAAAATTATTTCAGACGCTATCTTGAATACCGATTTTTTAAGGTTACCGAACACTGTTAATCAAGAACAATGTCGGCTTTCTCGCAAATATTCCGATTTCTGTTCCCTGAACATCTCTCTTACCATCCTAGAGTATCATCTTGGTAATGATTCCAAACACTTAGTGTAGTACTATAGAAAGTTAGCGCTTCAGTCTTCGTTTTAAGCGAAAAGGGTTGCTTTGAAGGGTTCATTCCACTGACTTAGTTTATTGAGTCCGTAAGTAGCACACTTCCTGCCTATTGTGCTCATAATAGCAGTCAAGTTTAGTTCCAAGTTTTAGTTTCCCTTTGCTGTATCGCTTTTCCAAATTAATCCGTCACGCTATAACACTTCAGGGTAGTCTTCGTAACTGTTCATATAATGGTACAGCTCATCAACGAATGCTACTGCATAAGAATTGCGATTTGTCCGTCGATCTCATGTGCATTACCCTCCACGAGTGAACGGATTAATGATTCACTGTTACCCTACCGTTCGACGGAAAACTACCGGGCACACAGCTCATCAACATCTGTTACCAGTTCACATATCACTGATACGGCTCAATTGTATACGGCCGTTCCACGCGAAACCTGGAAGACGACTGCCCTCGCCCTCATATCATATAAAGGCACGTGACCAGGAACACTTGGGCTTTGTTGAGTGAAACAGCAAGACAATTCCCACCTGCCTGAAGAGACGCATTCCGAATAGTCCGGAGAACCAGTGATGCGTAAAGTGTACAATTGAGTGCGTCATATCACTATTGACGGTAGTAACCTTACGTTAGGAAAGGAAATGTGGGGAAAGCTTTAATTGAGTGAATAATTTATGGCCACCCAGAATACTGTACTTTTTAAGTTGATAACATGAAATAAATTAGCCATTTTGGATTGTGATATGTGTTGGTGTGCCGGGTTTCTGCTTTTGTCTGTTTCTCCCCTGTCCCATTCCTCTCTGCCCATTAATCGTAGTGTGTCTGTTTGTGTGCGTCTGCGCGTAGCGCGAAATGGATACTGCAATTTGTGGCCATGATTGCAGGCCCTTGGCAGGCAGCCAGCCGCGGTTGCAAGGGCCACTGTTTAAATTACTTCCTCCGCCTCTGCGGCCGGCCGTTTCCCAATTAGAACTTGCGGCCGTGGCTAGCTGGAATTCTTACCCGACTGCGGGATTGCAGCTCCGTAACCGAATGCCCAGCTTGCACCCAGCATCCCGCAGCCTAACTCGCATTAACCCAGCTCTCCACTTGGGCACTAACACGGGGCTTGCGCCGCCACGCTCGCGGATAGTAACAGCTGTTTTTGCTACGTGACCACCTCGAGCGGCGCCTAACTGTCTTCCTCACCTAACTAGATGCAGCAGCCACAGAATTTGTTTTGGAATTTTAAATACTAATATGTGGGCAGCGAACACAAAGATCTTGCATACTAATACAGCAACATGAGCGCACCCCAAAGACTGAAAATCTACATCTACATCCATAATCCGCAAGCCACATAATGGTGTGTGGCGGAGTGTACTTCTGGTTCCACTGACTGATCCTCACTCCCCTGTTCGTCTGGAAAATGGAACGTGTGAAGAATGATTGTAGGTAAAGCCTCTGTGTTAATTCTAATTTCTCGAATTTTCTCATCGTGGCCACTTCCCGCGATTTATGAGGTAGAATTTTGCACAGAGCATAATTTAATCCTCGATTACACTTGGTTTAAGAATCACGAAAGAAGGTTGTGTATGTGGAAGAAACCTGGAGACACCGGGAGGCTTCAGGTTGGTTATATAATGGTAATATATAAATTTCGGAACCAAATTTTAAATTGTTAGTCATTTATAGGGGCCGATATGGACCCTGCTCACAAGTTATTGGCTATGAACCGTAGATTGTAACTGAAGAAAGTGCAAAAAGGGAGGAAATTAAAGAGATGGGACCTAGATTAACTAAAACAATGAGAGGTTGTTGAGAGTTTCAGACAGAGCATTAGTCAACGGCTGACTACAACAGGGAAAAGGGATACAATGGAAGACGTATGGGTAGTCTTGAGAGATAAAGTAGTGAAGGCAGCAGAGGATCAATTAGGTAAAACGACAGGGCCTAGTAGAAATCCTTGAGTATCACAGGAGATATTGAATTTAATTCATGAAAGGAGAAAATATAAAACTTCGACAAAAGAAGCAGGCGAGAGAGAATACAAACGTCTAAAAAATGAGACTGACAGGAAGTGCAAAATGTCTAAGCAGGAATGGCTAGAGGGAAAATGTAAGGTATTAGAGGCATATTTTACAAGGGGAAAGATAGATTCCACCTACAAGGAAATTAAGGAGTAATAGATGCGTTTTACTATTTGGGCAGCAAAATAACTGATGACGGTCGAAGTAGAGAGGATATAAAATTTAGTTTGGCAGTGGAACGAAAAGATTTATGAAGAAGAGATATATGTTAAAATCGAATTTAGAGTTAAGTGTGAGGAAGTCTTTTTATCCAGGTACGTCTATGAAGTGTAGCCATAAGGAGGTGAAACGAGGACGATAGAAAGTTTAGATTAGATGAGAATATAGGCTTTTGAATTCTGGTGCTACAGAAGAATGGTGAAGACTGGATGCGTAGATCGCGTAAGTAATGAGGAGGTACTGTACGGAATTGCGAAGACAAGAAATTTGTGGCGTAAAATTGACTAAAAGAAGGAATCACTTGATGCGACAGGTTATGAGGCATCAAGGAATCATCAGTTTAGTATTGGAGGAAAGTTTGGGGGGGGGGGGGGGGTAAAAATCGCAGAGGGAGACCAAGAGATGGATGTAGTAAGCAGATTTTGAAGGATGTAAGTTTCAATGTTTCTTTTGAGATAAAGAGCCTTGTACATGATACAGTAGCTTAGAGAGCTGCATCAAACCATTCTTTGGACTGAAGACCGCAACAACGTCCACGTGTGTAGTAGTAGTAGTAGTATGTTGTCCGAATCTTCCCGGAAAGTAGCCTCTCGAAATTTCAGTAGTAAACCTCTTCTAGCCTCTGCCACTGGAGTTTGTGGAACATCTCTGTATCGCTCTGGTAAATGGTCCCTTCTAACAGTCTTACCGGTAATCTTCCAAGTTTGATGAACGGTACTCAAGAATCGGTCAAACAAGCGCCTTGTAATTAGTTAATTGTAGTTAAATTTCCTTAAGATGCTTCCTATGAATCTTAGTCTGGCATTCTGCCATTCCTGCCAATTTTTTTGTCTGTTCATTCCACCCAAGGTCGCTCTGGATAGTTAGTCCTAGATATTTTGCGATATAATTTCGAAGATGAAAAAAAGCTATAAGAAACGATGTAGGGGAAGATTAATTTTGATCCACCGAAATACAGGTATATGGCAAGCAATACTGACCGAATAATCTTAGAAGACAGACTGAAGGAAAATCCAAATTTTTAGTATTTGTGAGAGGTAGTCATAAAGTTCTAACTATCGTTTCAAACAAATAAAGTTAGGTAATAATATTTTCCATTGTTTTTAGGTGTTGTTGTTGTAGTCTTCAGTCCAGAGACTGGTTTGATGCAGCTCTCCATGCTACTCTATCCTGTGCAAGCTTCTTCATCTCCCAGTATCTACTGCCACAAACATCCTTCTGAATATGCTTTGTGTATTCATCTCTTGGTCTCCCTCTACGGTTTTTATCCTCCACGCTGCCCTCCAATACTAAATTGGTGATCCCTTGATGCCTCAGAACGTGTCCTACCAACCGATCCCTTCTTCTAGTCAAGTTGTGCTACAAATTTCTCTTCTCCCCAATTTTATTCAATACCTCATCATTAGTTATGTGATCTACCCATATAGTCTTCAGCATTCTTCTGTAGCATCACATTTCGAAATCTTCTGTTCTCTTCTTGTCCAAACTACTTATCGTCCATGTTTCACTTCCATACATGCTACACTCCATATAAATACTTTCAGAAACGACTTCCTGACACTCAAATCTATACTCGATGTTAGGCACAAGTCTTAAATTCTGGCATACATTGAAATCCCATAGGCACAGTACCGTAGCACACCATTAGTGGAGCCGAAAGCAAATGGCGAAGCCCATTTATGAAGTGGTGTATCGTGCGGTAATTCGTTTTCTGTGTTTCATGTTAAGAAATGCTACAACAATCCGCGCGGAGTCGATGGACGTGTAGGACAGTAGTACCCCATCATGTGACAGAGTGATCTGGTGGCGTTGACGCTTTCAGTGTGATCAGACAAGTGTGAATGACGAAGATGTTAGGGGTAGATCATCTCCTTCTGAAAAATCGGGAATCGCAATAGAATTGGAGGCCCTGGTGGTCGAAGATCGGCGTATTATAATCGAGGCGATAGTGGGTAAAGTGAAACTGAATCACGGAGCAGCTTTTAACGTCTTGAACGACTTTCTGAACATGTTTCCGCTGACTTGAAGAACTTTGAAAAACCGAGGCAGCAGCGGAAATGCAGCTGTGTCAGGCCAATACACTTAACTGCCTAATCAACGTGGAAGAATGTTCGATGTATCACAATGATGAAAGGCAAAGGAGCAAAGCAAACAGGGGAACGTGTGGATTCGCCAGCGCGGAAAGAGGCGAAAAGCCAGCCATTGTGGGTCAAGTTGACGATGAATCACTTTTGGACCTCCATGGAGCAAAACCACACTTCTGGACAGTGGACAGTTCTTCGCAACGCTTTGTCTCGAGTTCCAGTTGTTCCAGTACAGCACTCGTGGCTGCCGCATCGCGGTCGCGAAGTGGGGGCGAGGCAGTTTCAGATAAGTTTTTACAGTCTGACGATAATTTATGGATTTGTAGTTTTAGCTTGACAATGTCCACTATGGACAAACGGTAGTTACTGTTATTCCGAAGAAGGTTGGGTTATCCCGATTGAAACCTAGGTAAATTCTAGGTAAACGGTGCAACTGAGGCTGTTGATTATTAAAATTAAAATTAATTCGTTACTCAACATTAAGGGCATCCTTAGCACAAAAAGGGGTGCCCAGTGCTGCATCTAAAATTTTTGATAACTTGCCCAGAGATATAAACTGTATGACAAATGGCAAAGCAAAATTTGAAAAGCAACTGAAGAGGTTTCTCCTTGACAAATCATTGTGTTCTGTAGAAAAATTTCTGTTATTGTAATGTGTTAATGGTGGTTGACAGGAATTACTAACTCACATGTATAGATTGTTTAAACTAAAAAACCACCTGGAAATGTTCAACATGTAACCATATTTACAAATTAATTTGCAATGTCACTGTAAAATGACTCGTTCCACACTATTAAAGTTTGTTGTGCAAATGATCCACGGAACTCGAATTTAACTAACTAACCAGCACATAAGGAGAAACAGCACAGCGGTGTACTATGTAAACCTCGTTGAGAGGTTGTGGAAGGCTCTCGAGATGAAGCTGTTCACTGTGCAAGAGAGTGCTTTTACTCCACCACGACGAAGTAGATCATTCTTCACATGACACAGTCCTACTTCTTTTGCTCTCAAATTTGGGCTCTTGACACGTCATCCAGTGAATACTTCGTTTCACAACGAGGCGATTTTGGAGGTGGAACGTTTCGTGAGCGGCCAAAATGCTAATTTTGTGTCCGATTGAAGGGTGAATTTGTGGAGGAGGACTGCCACCGTCGCCACATTCCATGGTCGCAGCTTGACTGGGTAGAGATGGTAATTAAGTTATGACTATCCCTCGGAGATTTAGGAAAAGCTCTTGACAGGAATACAATCTTTGAAATTCAGACGTTATTAGGAATAAAGTACAATTATGGAAAGATTATCTACTTCTTGTGCAGAAACCATCTGCAGTCCTAAGAAGCGAAGGCCGTGACAGGGAGGGAGTAGTTGACAAGATAATGAGATGGCTTGTAGTCTAGCCCCCACATTACGCAGTCTGCACGCAGAAAAGGCAGTAAAAGAAACTAAAAGGAAGTTTGGAAAATGAATTAAACCACAGCGAGAAGAAATAAAAATGTTGAGGTCTTCTGATGACTTTATATTGCTCCCAAAGAAGGAAAAGGCTTCGAAGACCTACTGAACGAAATCTAGGAAAGCGGTTTTAAGATTAACACAAATGAAAGTCAAACAAAGATAATGGAATGTAGTTGAATTGTGTGGAGTCATGCCGAAGGGATTAGTTTAGGAAGTGAGATGAGCTCGCCGGACAAAAGATTAGTCACCGCAATGCGCACGCACAGATGAATCGTTAAGCCTGTACAGACGGTGCAGCGGTAGAGTCGAGTGATGAACCTTTCGCGTACTGCCTCTACGTGCTCTACGTGAGCATAAGGCAGTGAGCGATCAGTGAGACATTTGTGTTTCAAGTGAACATTGTACGTAAAAATGGGTAAATATAAGGAAGTGACAGAATGACAGAAAGGGAAATCTGGTTCAGCAGTGCCCATGGCCATGTGATGTGTGAAGTCGTTGAACTTGATAGTGTTTCGCTGCGGAGTGTCTGACTTGCTAAGGCGATGGCGTAACACACGTGGCCACGTAAGACGACGTCGTAATTGTGTTCGGAAAACGATTATGACTGAGAGGGACTGAAGACAAGTTTCACGGCTTGTGAATCAAAAACTCTTCCCAACCCGACAGGATCTGCTGCAGGCAGCGGATGAAGGTCCATCCCAACCCGTTAACAAGAGGCCTCTCAAGAGGCCAAGCACATAGAGACGACAGCAGAAAAGTTCATCAGACTAGAATTTAATGTGATTGGTCTTCTGAACAATCCCCCATCCTATTACATACACTGTGTGATCAAAAGTATCCGGACACACCCAATAACATACGTTTTTCATGTTAGGGGCATTGTGGTGCCACCTACTGCCATGTACTCCATATCAGTGACCTTAGTAGTCATTAGACATCGTGAGACAGGAGAATGGAGCGCTCCACGGAACTCACGTGGTCAGATGATTGGGTGTCACTTGTGTCATACCTTTGTGCGCGACATTTCCACACTCCTAAACAGCCCCCAGGTCCAGTGTTTCCGATGTGACAGTGAAGTGGAAAACTGAAGGGACAACACAAAAGCGTACAGGCCGACCTCGTCTGTTGACTGACAGAGACCGCCGAGAGGGTCGTAATGTGTAATAGCAGACCATCAGACAGGAACTCCAAACTGCATCAGGATCCACTGCAAGTACTATGACAGTTAGGCGGGAGATGAGAAAACTTGGGTTTCATGGTCGAGTGGCTGCTCATAAGCTACACATCACCCCGGTAAATGCCAAACGACGCCTCGCTTGGTGTAAATAGCGTAAACACTGGACGATTGAACAGTGGAGAAACCTTGTGTGGAGTGACTAATAACGGTACACAATGTGACGATCCGATAGCAGGGTGTGGGTATGGCGAATGCCAGGTGAACGTCATCTGCCAGCGTGTGTAGTGCCAACAGGAAAATTCGGAGGCGGTGGTGTTATGGTGTGGTCGTGTTTTTAATGGAGGGGTCTTGCACCCCTTGTTGTTTTGCGCGGCACTGTAACATCACGGGCCTACACTGATGTTTTAAGCACCTTCTTGCTTCCCACTGTTGAAGAGCAATTCGGAGATGGCGATTGCATCTTTCAACACGATCGAGCACCTGTTCATAATGCACGGCCTGTGGTGGAGTGGTTCACGACAGTAACATCCCTATAATGGACTGGCCTGCACAGAATCGTGACCTGAATCCTGTAGTACACGTTTGGGATGTTTTGGAACGCCGACTTCATGCCGGGCCTCACCGACCAACATCGATACCTCTCCTCAGTGCAGCACTTCGTGAAGAATGGGCTGCAATTCCCCTAGAAACCTTCCAGCACCTGATTGAACGTATGTCTGCGAAAGTGGAAGCTGGACCAACACCATATTGAATTCCAGCATTGCCGATGGAGAGCGCCACGAACATGTAAGTCATTTTCAGACACTTGTCCGGATACTTTTGATCACATAGTGTACGTTATAGTAGTTAAGCAGACGTGGAAAATTGCATCTGAACAGTCTTCACAGTTGAGAACTGTAAGGTAAAACGTCGATGGTAAACGGAGTAGACAAGAGGGGAATAGCTCTTAAAATACGATTCCACAGGAAATGGTATAGATTAGATGCATAGATCGGATAACTAATGAGGAAGCATTAAAACAAATTGTGGAGAAAAATTTACGGCACAACTTAGTTAAAAGAAGATATGATAGGATATATCCTTGAACGTCAATGAATAGCAAGGACGGAAATGTGGCGGGATTCAAAGAATAGAGGGTAACCGAGGCTTTACTACAGTAATCAGGTTCAAACTGATGTATGTTGTTGTATTTACTCGGGGTTGAAAACACTTGCACAGCATACACTGGCGTGTAGAGCTGCATTAAACCAGTCTTCAGGACGAAGACCACAAGAACAACGATGAAAGTAATAGAGCTCTGAAACTTCACAAGAAAAATCAGTTGTTCGTGGGGAAGTGACGTGAGGCAGTAATGACAAAAATCCTGATAGCCATGTTGTGAACGGAGTAACAACCACATGCTGAGATGGAAATGCAGATACTATCGGTTTGTAAAATAAGATATATTTTTTTATAAACCCACTCACTGTAATTTTGATTGTAATCGCAAGCGTGTCCCTTCTCTGTACTTTTGATACAGTTTAAGTCACACTCGCAGATCAACTTTTTTTGATGCTGCTAAGTGTATCACGTCCAGAGAGGCCGGAAGTGAAGAAAATATTACACTGAAAAAGGGATAATACACGACTTCAGTGTAGTCAGACTTCACGAATGCGTCCTTCAAAAACGAAAGGCGCGAGCAGTGGCTTTACTGTTTTGTTTCGCTTACGACAACGGCACACCCAAAGAAAATTTACTCCTGTGAGACCTGACTATCTATACACTACGTTCGTGCAATTAAGTAGTCTTCTCAAGCTTACTACTGATGGTTTGCAATTAAATCTGAACAGCGTTTGTCTTGTTACGTTCGCGTAACGTATGAAAGAGCATAATTTTGTATAATGAGTTATTACGCAGTTACAAGTAATGTAAAATGAAAAAGTCTGGCAATTCTTTTTAAAAGTAGTGCGTCTGGTAATGTTCGCGTTGCGAAATGAGCATGTCTGGCAGAAAAAATGCGCAGTAATACTGCTCAGCAGTCCCGCAGAACAGAAAGGGACCGAAAAAAAGTCTCTGTGAAGCTCATACGCTACCCTCCAGATTGCCCACATCGCATTTCAGCGACAGCCGGAGATAAAAAGAATGAAAATTGTCCACAAAATTAATATACTCTGCGAGTTTTAATGTTAGAGGGGTTTATTAATAGTACTGTCACCAGCAACATTAGGTTCCGTCGTGAAAAAGTACTGAATTCAAGCAGAGGAGTGCACTGTTACTAAAGACATCTGGATCGTGCGCTAGTATTCGTTCAAATATTTCTAACTTCGTTGTCGACTCTGAGATTTTTTTTAGGTCAGCCTTGTTAGCGTATCCGTAATCAGAAAGTGATGCCAACTCCGCCCACAACATGGCTCTCTGGATCATTGTCTTAACTTCCTTAAGTTAATGCCCCACGAACAAATGATTGTCCTACGTGAAGATTTTAAAGCAACTTTATTTTCATCGCTACAAATCGTAAGGGTACACTCATCAAATACTTGCAGAAAATACTTCCTAATATGTAAGGTTATATTTGATGTTAACGTATTTCTCTATTTCTACATTTTACATCAACTTTAGTTCTGCATTCGACAGGTGTGTCGCTGCCCAAGTAGCACAAAATGTCCACTACTATCAGAATCTCATTTCCTAATGTAATTCCTTCAACATCATCTGAAATGGTTTGAGTGCACTCCATTGCCCTTAGAAGCAGTCTTCTGAGAACTTCAGCAGTTCAGATCTCCTACTGTGCTGTCTGTAGCAGCGTTCCATATTTTCGAACACAAAGGTCTTTTTGTCGTTCCCTGAACTCTCGTCTGAAGTCTATTTTCGAGTAGTCACCGGCGCCAGTCACCTGAAGATATCGTGCGTATGCCTGGATGAAATATTGCTGGATTTGTATGACGAGTTACGGCGGCTGACGCAGGCATGACCCCCTCGTTCGTATTTGGGAAAAGTGAGGATTCCAGACCACGTCCAGCATTCTGAATTTAAATTTCCTTAAATAAATGTTGAGATGACCCCTTGCAGAAGCCACGGTTGATTTATTACCCAATTTCTCCCCTGCAGATCTAAAGTAGCTACTACACCGTCTTTTACTACGACGATGTCAACGGAACGGTAAACTGAAGCCTACACCACTTCCTTCATTGGAATGGGAAGATGGCTTTCCTTGTGAAACATCACCCATTGTGTGGAAAGTGGAACTAGTTCTCCCGCACCCTATTTGCGTCAGAAGCTGCCTAAACTCCCCATGCTGCTCCGTGTTTAGTGCTTGGTCTTCCTGAAGTTGCTGCATTCGAAAAGTTTATTTCTCTCTGAAGTAATATATTAATTTCCCTGTGCGCTGCAGCAAAAACCACACGCTGTAGCGTGTCTCTATGCGAGCGCGCATGTCTTAGAATAAGCCCACCAGAGAACAGTGTCACGTGCAGGAGACATGGTCGGTATATCAAGGTGTACTGTCCAACGTATGGAATGATGGACCACTTGCGGCCACGCAACATGGCTAAGAAGACTGGTGATCCTAGCCGACACTGGCCACAGTTGAGTGTCACGCTTTGTCAGTGACAATCGGCTTCAAACCCGACAGCAACGTGCTGATGTCAGTGAACAAAGGTCGATCTCATCCAAGTTCTCAGCGAACACGGCGAAGGGAACCGCGTACAGTGGACATTTTGAGTCTTGTAATCCGCAAGAGGCCGTTTCTCACAGCGACACATAAGCTGCACGACTTGAATGGACAAAACACAAATTGAACAGTAGCTAACTGGAGGTGCGTAGTATGGTAAGACGAATCGAGATTTTGTGTTTTTTCAAATGATTCAAGTCTCCGACTGTACCGACGGCCCGTTGAGGAACACGCAATGTATGGAAGGTATAGCTCAGATCGGAGGTGGTTTTGATTTCTGTTTTGGTATCCAATCATTCGGGTTATCGTGAGTGTCAACCAGAATGTTTATTTCAGTATTCATGGCGTTACCCTTTCTTCTACGAAGGAGACTCAAATATAAACCTGACCTTTTTTTTTCAAATTCGAGTTTCAGAAAAATGCATACACACGAATTTATTTTTCTACATAGCCTCCTGAATAGAAAATGAATTTTCCCCCGCGGATAGGCAGTTTCTTGATCCCAATTTCGTGGAATAAAAGCTGCTGTGACACCAGCCATTTGCGCGCGTAGGCTTCCGACAGCGCCATCGTCGTCAAATCTTTGTCCTCGAACTGCTTGCTATAGTGGTGCAAACAAATGAAAATCGCAGGCCTCTCAGTCTAGACTGTAAAGAGGATGCTCTATCGTGGTTCACCACATTTCTGAATTCTTCCTTGAGTTCGGGCACCTGTGTGGGATTGAGCGTTCTCATCCCGGATTGGAAATGCTCACCTTTTCTGACGATGTGCAAAAGTTGGCAGTAGTGTGCACCGTTCATAGTACGATGCCCGTGGAGAAAATCTACCAGAAGAACTCCTTTAAAATGAAAAAAATACTGTTGCGAAAACCTTCCCCGCGGAGAGACGGATTTTGACTTTGGAAGGTGCAGATTTATTCTTTTTGCCCTTTTTGCGCGGTTCCATGCTGCTTTTTTTCCGATTCCTAGGTGTAATGGTACACCCACGTTTCATCGCATGCGACAGTCCAGTGCACAAAATGCTCCCTTTCAGTTTTGTAGCGCGTCAGTTGCCGTTTGCGCACCTCGAAACTACGAAATTTGTGCTGTGCGGTGAGTAGACGAGTGACTCACTTTGCGGGGACTTTCTGAATTACAGGGTTGTTAGTAATGATCGCCAACGACCTTGCCGCACTTTTAACACCGGTTCCCATCACATCAGCGAAGTTAACCGCCGTTGGGCTTGGCTAACTCTAGGATGGGTCAGCGTCCGGATCTGCCGAACGCTGGGTGTACTCAGCCATTGTGAGGTCTTGACTGAGAAGCAGTGAGAAGTGGCGGCTCCGGTCACGAACACTGACAACGGCCAGGATAGCGGTATGATGACCACATGCCCCTCCATATCCGCTTCCAGTGATGCCTGTCGGAGGTCAGTCGCTACCATTGGACCTTACGAAGCTTTTCGGACGGAGCAGTACTGATCGCGTGAGCACTACCGTGTCTTATGCGAACCTCAGTAGCAATTTCGGGAACTGTTATTCGACGATTGCCTTCAGTAAGCTGGCTAGCAATGCCCTGGTCCTCGTGCGATGTCCGTGAGGAGCATTCTCAACGGCCTCTCGTCTTCATAAAAACTGTTTTAGCTTTGCGGTACACTTGAGTCTACCGTAGTGTGCTGTCCCCGAACTGTCACACCACTGTTTTTCAAATTTCGGGCGGTTTTACGCACTTGATCATAATACGTTGCGCAGCAGATGACTATACTCATTGCTCTGACATTGTGAATCTAACTACAGGCACCCCACCACACCTTGACAGGCCCGCTAAATCGCGCTATCTTGGTTCAAATGGCTCTGAGCACTATGGGACTTAACATCTGTGGTCATCAGTCCCCTAGAACTTAGAACTACTTAAACCTAACCAACCTAAGGACATCACACACATCCATGCCCGAGGCAGGATTCGAACCTGCGACCGTAGCAGTCGCACGGTTCCGGACTGCGCGCCTAGAACCGCGAGACCACCGCGGCCGGCGCGCTATCTTGATCCTGTAGGTAATGTCTGGGAGTGCTACACGCAGCTAAAGCCACTCATTGGAAAATAAATCTCACAGAGCTACGAAATTATGGGGAAGCTTTACCCGCTGTTCGAAATAGTTCAAGACATTTTTCACGAGAGTAAGAGCGGGCGATTTAGCGAGCCAATCGGAGGGCGGTCCTGTGAACATGGCTCTTCTCATCTTGGAAGAGTGCCCACAGCATAGGCATCGTGAAGATATTGAAGAAAGGAAAACAATTGGTCACCATGTATGTAGAATACAGCGGAAAATTGCTCGTTTCGAAACACAAAAAAAAAAAAATATGTTCCTCTGTAAATGACTCTGACTGAAAAGTAGGGTACCAGCTGTCTCATTGAACCTTTCGTAGCACAATCTAAAAATTCTCCCAAAAATTTTGGCATGCGAACACATTCCAGCTGTATCTAACGGGCAACTCACGTCTCGCTCGCACAAGCTCGCGCAACTGTAAGACGCTCATATCCACTATTGCATCCCCGTACGTCACTCTTGTCCAGCCACTCCCTCTTGCCCATTTCCGCTCAACCATTCAGTCAAATTCACAATCACTCTCTCTTTGTGTCTCGCTAATTGCCACTGCCTTCTGCCTCAAAGCCACGGTCTCCTTTGTTCTGTCCTATTATCACTGTCTCCTATCGCTGTCGTTGCCTCCCACTTGCTATTCTTACAGCTATTACCTCATTCATTCCGTCCCACTGCTCCTGTCTCTTCTCATTGTCATTATGTCCCTGTTCCTCATTTATCAATGGCACTCATCTATTTCAGCGTTTTACGAGGGTGAGTCAAATGAAAACCTTAAATATTTTTTTTAGATATTATTTATTGTGCAGAAGTGGTAAAAAGCTGTATCACTTTTCAACTTAATCTCCCCCACGCTCAATGCAAGACCTCCAGCCCTTACAAAGTGCATAAATTCCTTTGTAAAAAAATCCACTAACGCACTGCCTGGCGTCCTCTTCATCAGAACAGAACTTCTTTCCTCCTATTGCGTCTTTGAGTGGTCCAAGTATATGGAAATCACTTGGGGCAAGGTCTGGTGAGTATGGTGGATGAGGAAGACACTCAGAATGCAGGTCTGTGATTGTTGCAACTGTTGTACGGGCAGTGTGGGGCCTTGCATTGTCATGTTGCAATAGGACATCTGCTGACAGGAATCCACGTCGCTTTGATTTGATTGCAGGCCGCAGATGATTTGTTTAGGGGATCTGTGTATGATGCACTGGTGACAGTGGTCCCTCTAGGCATGTAATGCTCCAAAATGACGCCTTTTTTGTCCCAAGAGAGAGTTAGCATAACCTTCCCGGCTGATGGTTCTGTTCGAAACTTCTTTGGTTTTGGTGATGAAGAATGGCGCCATTCCTTGCTGGCTCTCTTCGTTTCCGGTTGGTGGAAGTGAACCCAGGTTTCGTCCCCAGTAACGATTCTTGCAAGGAAGCCATCACCTTCTCGTTCAAAGCGCCGAAGAAGTTCTTCACAAGCATCAACGCGTCGTTCTCTCATTCCATAAGTCAGCTGTCGTGGCACCCGTCTTGCAGACACTTTGTGAAACTGGAGCACATCATGCACAATGTGGTGTGCTGACCCATGAGTAATCTGTAAACATGTTGCAGTGTCATTCAGTGTCACTCGGATGTTGCAGTGTCATTCAGTGTCACTCGGCGGTTTTTCATCACTATGGCTTCAACTGCTGCAATGTTCTGTGGAGTCACAACTCGTTGTGCCTGACCTGGACGAGGAGCATCTTCCACTAAATTCACACCATTCACTGACTTCCTACTCCATTCGTAGACTTGCTGCTGTGACAGACATGCATCACCGTAGTGAACCTTCATTCATCGATGAATTTCAG
The DNA here is from genome assembly GCF_021461385.2 of Schistocerca piceifrons. Taxonomy (NCBI): domain Eukaryota; kingdom Metazoa; phylum Arthropoda; class Insecta; order Orthoptera; family Acrididae; genus Schistocerca; species Schistocerca piceifrons. Next base: position 399,863,637 of record NC_060143.1, on the reverse strand, counting down.
TAGGTTTCTGACCTTTACTACGCAAAAACCGAATAACAGAACGCTGTTCTTCCCTGGTGCAAGTCGCAAGTGGGGCGGCCATCTTTATACTGATACTGCGACGGTATTGTGCATCTGCACTATGCTGCCACCTACAGGCCATTCCGCTCGCTGTTTGTAGCACGCTTACCAACTTACAGGATTACGGCGCGAAATTTCGATTTGTTATTACAAATTTAAGGTTTTCATTTGACTCACCCTCGTACTTATCTTTATTTCTCTCCCACTGGCACTGTTTCTTCACTCTTTGCCAAGGACTGTTCTCTGACATTCACATATGTTCCACTGCCACCGTGTCCCTCTCTTTCTCTCACACAGCCATTGTATCCTTCGTTCTTTCAATACCTCAATCACTGTCTACTATCTTCCAGTATTTGTTATTGTTCTGTCTCTTTCCCTCTGCACATATCCTTTTCTCTCAGAATAAAAAAAACCGCGTATATGTACGCATGCCAAAATATTTGGGAAAATTTTTAAACGTACTGAGGAAGGTAGAATGAAACAGCTGGTACCCCACTTTTGGGTCAGATTTTTAAACGGGAGCGTATTCTACTCTTTATGCTGGGATAGGAGCATTTTCAGCTGGTTTGCTTCTTTTCCGTACTACAGAAGGCAGTGTCTCTCATATGAAAAGAACTGTACGAGTCAGTAAAATTTTAGTGAATTTGAAATAACGCCAAACTAATTTTTCTCCGCAGACCGGACTGTAAGTGCACAAAAATTTTGCGTGTGCTTCAGAGCAATAACAGCATAGGGTTCCCAGAACCTTTCTGATGCTAACTGGGACACTGTACAACATATTTATCCGAGCCTCGCCACTTTGTAAACTACGTTTCCGCCTCAGACCGTACTTTACGTGTACAAGTAGGGTAACTTTGAATCGCTTTATCTCGGAAACATAAAAATATCAAAAAAATCTTCGAAGTTGTTCGAGATCGGGATCTTAGAAATATATCGCAAAAATTTCAGCAATTTGCTGTGCATATCAGTCTTGGTATCGGCTGCTCGGTTTTGGTACCCAAAAATCATGCTTCTCAGTTTTCTCAAGAACCGAACATGAACTAAATGGCGCCTACATAAGCCCCTGCTGTGAGCAACGGTCTTTGCGAGTTAACAGACTCTGAATGTCCATGGCATGCATTTCCATTCTTACTATTTGCTCGGAATCTGACTGAGATGGACCGGCATTTACCGACATCAGCAACTGCTGTCGGTTTTAAAACTGATTTTCATTTACAAGGCGTGAATCTCGTCTCCAGTCAGTGTCTGCTAGGATCGTTCTACAACCACTACTCTTTCACCGTCTTACGCAGTTTCTTGTAGACACGTTGGACAGACCGGGTTGCTGCATCAAAAAGCCATGCAAATGCTTCCAGAGTGTAGTCATACGCACGTGAAAACATAACAACTCCTTCTTTGCTATTGTGTGTTACATAACGCGTCGACCCATCTCTGTGTGCTGATTCGATACGAACGACTAGTACACATACATCACCCCAAGGACTTGACATAGCGATGGAGGGTCTCATGGCTGCCTACAAAGCGACCGTTTACGAAGATGAGAAATATTTTCTCCGCCGAGCTTATCTTCCCTGTGTGTGTGTGTGTGTGTGTGTGTGTGTGTGTGTGTGTGTGTGGGCGCGCGTGTATGTACGTGCGTGTGCATGCGTGCGTGTTTATCCGTGTCGTGTCCTGTGTCCGTGTGCTTGTGCGCTTGGCTGCCTTAACCTTGCCGGTGCTCGTGTGTCCAGTCTGGCGAGCGCAACATCTATGACAGAGGGTGCTTGCGCGCGGGGGAGGAGTGGGTGGAGGCTAACCTGGTGCCCGTGGCGGGCGCGGCCGTAGGGGTGGCGGTGCTGCAGGTAACAATAACCAGCGTCCCGGCGCCTCCCGCACTGCATGCATGTCCACTGTACGTTCCGCACCCTGCATCTTGCGTGCATGTTTCTTTGTTTCACGGCGTGGACACTGCGCGTGCTCCCTGTGCGAGACTAAGGCTGACACGTGTATGTCGCTGCAAATATCTCTTGTTCTTCACCCAACGGCAGTGTACGCGAATGTAATACTGCAGCGTTCAAGTATGCCACAAAAACATTATCAAATGTAGCATGTCAAAGGTGAGTAAAAAACACAGTTCGTGATGAATTTTAATGGTCTTGATTGCAGTATTGTAATAAAAGCTAGATGATAAGTGGTTTCGGTTGACCAGCAACCATTCTCAGGTCGTTCTTGCTCTGTAATAGGTAACTAAGTAGAGCGCTAATCACAACATCAATACTAAGCGTAACTTGTTAGTATCCAGAGGCTGGCCAAAGCAAGACTGTTAGCGTATTAAATCAGTAGGAGAATGTGTACGTTAACAGTCGTGCTTTGAACAGCCTTTGGATATTGAGAATAACGCATGTTAACGATGTGTTGGTTAGCATTGTACTTAGTTACCAATTACAGGCCGGCCGCTGTGGCCGAGCGGTTATAGGCGCCTCAATCCAGAACCGCTCTGCTGCTACGGTCGCAGGTTCGAATCCCGCCTAGGGCATGGATGTGTATGATGTCCTTAGGTTAGTTCTAAGTCTAGGGGACTGATGACCTCAGATGTTAAGTCCCATAGTGCTTAGAGCCATTTGTACCATTTGAACCAATTATAGTGTAAGAAAGACCTGACTGTGTTTGCTAGTCAACCGAAACCAGTTATCATCTAGTTATTACATTATATTGCAAGCAACACAATTAAATTTTACAATAAACTTTACAGATCGCTATGTCTCCATCACCGGACGGTGTTAGATAGTACAAAAAATACGATTTTTGCAAGGAGTCACTGTACGCATACAAAGAAAATTATTGTACAATTATTGTACAATTCGGTGTGACAGCTAGCAGACTCACTAGACTGTGTTAATGAGAACATACGTGCTGGCTGATCTGCAGATTTAAGGAAACCATTTGGTAAAATAGGTCTCATACATCTCATAGCCTCATTCATCATCTTCGTGATGAACAGCCTGTCGTTTCATTAATGGTGATGACATTTCGAAATTAAGTGACTCATTGAACAAAATTCGAGTATTTTCCAATGAAAAATATGAGTCTCTATGACTTTACATTTGGTGTATGTTATAGTATACAGTGCTGTATACGAGATGTAGCTAATACACTGAGTTTTCCTGTAAACTTGGGAGGAGATCTACATGTTTAGTTAAAACTTGAGAAAATGTATTGTATGGAGCGCACAAACTTTTATGGGCACGAATGATACGGCGAGAGTAAAATGATCATAACATCTCTCGTATTTTATAAATACTTTGAGATATTAATAGGAGTTTTGGCTAATGGTAGCATACGAAGAGGAGACTATTTTACCAGAAGTTTAATATGAGAGCCTTCCTTATTTACTACGATATAAAATCATCCAGCGATATTTTAGTGAAATTATGTAATTTTTTTAGGGCCGTCGATGGCTGGTGAAACGAGCTGTGGGTATTGCAACAAAATAAGTGAAGAAATTCCATATATTTTTATACCATGTATGATCTTTTTCACAAGCTATTGACCTGTCTTGGCCTCAGTTGCTAGTTTAATAATACACTGTTTCAGGATTCTGTCGCGATTTCAACTGCATTTGAATCATAGTGAGATGATTTTTTTTGTAAACTCCACTGTATTATCGCACAGGAAGAAAATTTTAACATCGCAACAAGGAAGTGTTGGTTTTCTCAGAACTCTTGAGAACGGATTTCACTGGAGACCCGTTGGTTGAGCAACGGTGGCACACGTTTCCTCTGCTGCCCCCTTAGGCTCACTATGCGGCCAGTCTTTGACATTGCATGAAACACAAGCATGTTTCTTCGAATCAAGTAGTATTTCTTACGACATTGGGCCTTGCCGAAACGATCTGCAAATGCGCTCATATATGTGCAAAAATATAAAACAACACTACAAATCACAATTTATTTACTGGAGGTAAACGGCTTCGGTTATAATAACCATTATCAGACCAAGTTTCTGGAAAACATAATACAAAAATGGCTTATAAGACCGAATGACATTGTAAGCAACAAAGAATCTTAAACATTTGTCGTCGTTGGTAACATACATATAAATAAAATAAACTCAATCCAGACCACGCTAGTGCACGGAGATGCTGTGAACACCATAAAGTGTCCGCCACCAGCTGCAGACTAGATAGCGAGGAATTTAAGTTATAAAAACGTGGCTCCACCCATTTTTTTCTTTATCAATCATCTCTCTGGTTTAATGTGGCACGCCACGAATTCATTTCCTGCATCAACCTCTTCATTTTAATGTAACACTTGCACACAATGTTCTAAATTACTTGTTCGATATATGACTATCTTTGTCGTCCTCCTAAGTTTCTATCCTCTGTAGATTCCTCAAGTACCATGGAAATTACTCCGTGAAGCCTCAATAAACGTCATATCATCCTATCTGTTATTCATGTCAATCTCTTCATAGGATCTGTCCACGCCGATTCTGTAGAGAACCCCCTGATTCCTTATGTTGTTGGTCCACCTAATTTTCAACATTCTTCTACAGCACCGCACCTCAAACTTCGATTCTCTTCTCTGTCGATTTTTCCACAGTCCACGATTCACTTCTATACAATGCTGTTCTCCAAACAAACGTTCTCGGAAATTTCTTCCTCAAATTAAGGTGAATGGTTGATAGTAGTAGCCCGTATCTCGTGGTCGTGCGGTAGCGTTCTCGCTTCCCACGCCCGGGATCCCGGGTTCGATTCCCGGCGGGGTCAGGGATTTTCTCTGCCTCTTGATGGCTGGGTGTTGTGTGCTGTCCTTAGGTTAGTTAGGTTTAAGTAGTTCTAAGTTCTAGGGGACTGATGACCATAGATGTTAAGTCCCATAGTGCTCAGACCCATTTTTTTGATAGTAGTAAACATATTTTCACCTTGAATGATATCTTTGCCAGGGCTAGTCTGCTTTTGATGTCGTTCTTGCTTCTGCCATCATGTGTTATTCTGCTTCCAAGGTAGCAGAATTCCTTCATTTCGTTTACATCGTGGCCCTTAATTTTAATGTTACGTTTATCGTGAAACACTCGCGATCATATTGGCTATTGTTTGCGGTTGAATAATGTAACTGTCTCACCTTTATTTTCAATGGTCGTGACCTAATGTATAATCGCTGATCCGTTTTAACTGGTACGGGAGTTGTTACTGCTCAGTAATACTATTTCTGAGAATAGAAGTTACGCATTAATCAAGGTAGTCAAAGTTTTCACCAAGTGAAATTCCTATATTCTCGTTTAACATAACTGAAAAGAATCACCACCATCGTCTTACACATCTGTTAACGTGTAATCTCGACACAGCAGGTCAGATACATTGAAATATTGTCACAGGGTGTTATAATAATTTGCACACGTTATCCTCACGGTAATCTATTGCACGGCACTGTAGACGCGGACGCGTAATTTCGGCACTCCGTATTTGGTTCAAAATGGTTCAAATGGCTCTGAGCACTATGGGACGTAACTGTTAGGTCATCAGTCCCCTAGAACTTAGAACTACTTAAACCTAACTAACCTAAGGACATCACACACATCCGTGCCCGAGGCAGGATTCGAACCTGCGACCGTAGCGGTCGCGCGGTTCCAGACTGTAGCGCCTAGAACCGCTCGGCCACTCCGGCCGGCAACCCGTATATATAATCGACTTTTGGTAAAGACTCTTTGTCACCATGCGGTATAATTTTTAACGCCATTAGAACAACCGCTTACACACTGATTGAAATGTATCTGACCTTAGTATCACTCTCTGGGCATATTCGGCACTTTACCATCGATTCTTGGCCTGTCCTCGACCTATGCGAGTCAAATATGGTTCTCTCTAAAGAAGGGTCCATGCATTCCATACAGTCGCTAATCTCGTTTCAGGTACACCTTATTATCTTCGTCTTTCTTCGGTTTTCTGTCAGTCCGTAGTGTATGCTCACGTGACTGTTCTTTGCATTCAACAAGTCCAGCAAACATATTCCTCTCTTTCACCGAGGATAACAATGACATCAGCGAATCTTGTGGCTGAAGTCCTTTGACCCTGAATTTTGATCCTACTCCAGAATCTTCCTTTTATTTCCGTCTTTGCTTCCTCGATTTGTAGGGCTGCAGCGAAAGACTTCATTCCTGTCATATACTCTATCTAATCCGACCACGTCGTTGTTGGTCTTTCATTCTTGGTTTTGTCTCTTTGTTCCTGATCTGCACACGAAACGATTAAAACCTAAAAAATAGTATGTACAGCATTATGTTTTGGTATACTGTACATGCTAATTGAAGGTTTTAATTGCCTTGTATAATGATACGTTGGGGAACGATGGATGAAACGTTGCTTTCATAATTGCTACCCGTGCTGATCAGTCAGCAGTTGGTGATGGATACCCTCTGATAGTACACAGCAGCTCCAGGCAACGAAGCACTGGGACCTGTGCAATTTTTTTTCTTAAGGTTGTTTTCTGTTTAAGATTCGTGTTTCGAATAGTATAGCATCCACTTGTATGGCCAATTTTTAAATATTTTTCCAGAATCTTGATATGACGATGGTTACTCTCTTATAGCAGATACACCAAATTTCAGCATTATGCAGAAAATTCTAAGTGATTATCAGAAATAGAAAAAGAGCTGTTCTCGTCATGTTGCCTTAGACTCGCACATGTAACGCGTATGTGTCCTGCTGCTGCACACGAGTGTTGGTATGCTGCATGTTTACTGCATGTTGAGTTAGGTCCTGGCGGCGGGGCGGCCTACTAACTGACTCAGGTAAAGCTGTCCGCGGCTGCAGAGTGTGTACGAGTGTGTGACTTTGCAGCAATACGACGTGGCCAAGATCATCAACGAGAAGGGCTGCATCCAGGCCGGCGAGGAGTGGATCGAGCGCAACCTGCTCGTCGTCGCCATAGTCGCAGTGGCCACCGCCTTCCTGCAGGTCTGTTACCTTTCGCTAGCGCTCTCTCTACGTAGCACGCCACGCTGCTAAAGAGGTAAGCGTGGAGGTGATCTTGCGACAGCATCACTTCGGTGTCATCCACAAATCTTATCTTTTGTACCATATTGCTGTTGTCGCACGAGTATTAATGGATTCTTTCTCCGCTGCCTGGTATAACATCTGTATCCTCATATATACCCTGCAAATGACTGTGATGTGCATGGAAGAGGGTACTTAGAATGGTACCACAGGCTATGGTTTCTTCCCGTTTCAGTAGCGTATGGAATGCGGGAAGAATGTCTGCACAGATCTCTCAGAATTTGCTAGTCTTCGTGATGTTATGGTAAGTGACACGTAGGAGATGAAGAATCTTTACATTGTTTATCGTAACTTTGTAAGTAGCCTTTCGCAGCGTAACAGTTTCATATTTGACCATGTAAAGCACCTATTTCAAACTTTGTACGTAAACCCCTGCTAACTTTCCGTCTAGCTCCTTACCTACGTCCCTGCCCTTCAAGCGCAGTCCATTACCAATTGAGCTACCAAATCACGGCTCGGGGGCAGTCTCAGAGCTGTAGGGAGACGATGTATTCCCTGTGCCTGCCTCTCATATAAAGTTCTTGAGCACTTGTGGGCAACCGGCACCCTGCAATCCAGCCCACGGAAGAAATTCCTAGGCGAGAGCAAGACGCTCGAATTGTACTTCACCCTGCCATTTCGTGCGGTGCTTACAACATACGATTTGTGCCTATCATCTGCAGCGGTATATTGTCAATACGTCAATATAGTGACCGTCTGACGGGTAGTATTGTTATGTTGTCAGTACTAGGAATTTTGACGAACAGTGTTGATACCAACCAAAGTGTTCCCAGTACTACCGACACGTATTGAGCCTGTGAAGGCGAATTTTGCTAGTTTGGCCGATATATCCTAAGTTCAAGCGTTTTCAACTTTTAAGCGTCGCAAATCATACACTGTTTGATGACATTCATTTAAAACCAAAAAATCTCCCAACATAGCATCGATTAAGTGGGTATTCTAAAGATAAAGGGAATGGTAACCAGTATTGGTTGCTGTACCCCTTATCTGTACCGTAGCCCAGTAATTGGTACCAAGTTGGGAGGTTCACAGCGTCTGCCATGGTACATTTACGCGATGTCGTCGTATTTCATAGTTTTTCGCTTTTCTCTCCGTAGTATTAATTGCATTACTTTCGGGATGAACATAAAATGAATATACTCTTAAAACACCTGTTTTGAGGCATAATTTGTTGGCTTGGCGTGTTGGGAAAGGGGTGCCATTCATAACACCATAATCTGTGATGTCAAAGACGCTATAGTTTTGACTTTATGCGCTTGGAGTTCAGCTGTCGCTTCACATGATTAGGTGGCCCACGAGGTTAAGTAAGTGTGTAAATCAGGTCTGCAGGTCACCAAATGTTGCCCATACCTTCCCTGGAGAACGAGGCTAGTAACAACATCACACACAGCACTACTTATTCCTAATAATGTTTCGGTATTCTAATGGGTAAGATGCTCAGGAACTTCCTAAAGACAGATGAATTTTTGTCGCTCTTGTTGTGATCTTCAAATTGCCTTGTTAATCAAGGTCATTAATGTACGTCAATGTGGTGGCGCTGGACTTGGAGGTGACTCAATTCGAACCATGGTGGTGGATGAAATTTTCATTGCCAGTATTTGCCTGGTAAGGGGAGGAGAGGTGCAGACGTAAAGTTTCTGCTCACTTATATCTGCTACAATGTCCTGGATTAAATTACAGAATTCTACACACTGTCCCTCAGGGACTCTCACCTAGTGAGTACGTGGCTGGCGACAACGGGGCCCTGAGCTGAGTCCTGGCATTGCTTCCACTTACTTATGCCAGGCTCCTCACTTTTATCTTTCCTGTCTGGCCATCCTCGGCCAGCTCTTCTTCTTTTCCGACCCTGAGGCTATTAGGTTTCGAGGGCTAGGGGTCTTTCATTCTCCAACCTATACTTTTCATGCAGCGTCTGACCCGGAGCGGGCGACTGCGAAAGGCGTCTGCATCCCGTGTTAGGGGCGGCCTCCAGAACTGCGGAAGGCAACGGAATACCACTGCAGATTATCTTCCGTGCATAATGCAGTCTCCATTTTATACGCAAAAATGGCTTCCTCTCATGTTAAATCATTGCCTGGAGGTAAAATAGTCCCCCATTCGGATCTCCGTGGGGGGGGGGGGGGGGGAGGGGGGACCTGGAATGATAGAACTCTGCTACAAGCAGGAAAACTAGAAAAACTTAAAAGAGAGATGGAAAAGAATCACATGGACCTCGTAGGAGTTGCTGAGGTAAGATGGAATGGACGTTGAGAATTACAGTAAGATGAATATGTATTGTGCTACTCAGGAGGAGAAATAAAAGGAATGAATGGAGTAGGAATGATTATGACAAAAGAATTGGCTAAATGTGTGGAATACGTGGACTGTGCAAATGTCCGAGTTATTGGTCTAAGGCTGAAAGGAGCACAAAAAGATTTACTGAATGTCCAGGTGTATCAACTTCAGACCATGCTGACCAAATTTTAGACGAAACATACAGTGTAATAGAGAGAATAATGGACGAAAATAAAAAATGGTGCAAAATAGTAATGGAAGACTGGAATGCCATTGTAAGAAAAGGGAGAGAGGGAAACATAGTAGGCAGCCATGGTCTTGGAAAGAGAAATGATAGAGGTGAATGGATAATTGACTTCTGCAGAGAAAGGCAGCTGATAGCGGTAAACATATGGTTCAAGAACCACTAGAGGGGGCTCTGCACTTGGAAATCACCAGGGGATAAATACAGAAACCAAATCGATTCTATACTGGTAGAAGAAAGATACAGGAATTGAATCAAGAGGGTGCACACATTACCAGGTGCAGATATTAATAGCGACCACAACTTACTTATGGCAGAAATAGAAATAAGAATGAAAAAACTGAAGAAGGTGACCATGTTGAAGAAGTGGGATCTAGATAAGATAAGATCCAACAAATAATAAATTACAGAAATGCTGTCACGTGAGTTTACAAAGACATTACGAGACAAAGAACCACCTGATAATGTCAACGAGTACTGGAATATGCTGAAAGAAGGAATCATTAAAGCAGAACTGCAAAATATAGGATATGTAAAAGGGAAAAGGTAAAAAAAAAAAAAAAAACCTTGGGACACACAAGAAACGATTTCCAAGATGAAGGAGAGAAAAAAATTTAAAAACAAGAACACTGAAGATGCAAGAAAGATATACCGAAAGTTAAATAATGAACTGCGAAGAGAAACAGAGCAGGCTAGGAGAAAATTACTGAAACAGGAATGTGATGCAGTTGAAGAACTGGACAGGAAGGGAAGATACGGCTTACTATACAACAGAGTAAAGACTATGAAATGGGAACAAAACAGAGCAGGAAGTGCTACTATGGAAATTTTGAGTAAAGACGAAGAGGTAGTTTACAAAGATCGTGATGATGTCCTCCAGAGATGGGAAGAATATCTAAAAGAGCTATATGACACAAATCCCAAACCAGAAACTCTGGAACTTGAATCACACAACAGTGTAAGTGATGACGAGAAAGGACCAATCATTATAATGGAAGAAGTAAAGTCTGCCTTAGCTGCAATGAAAAATGGCAGAGCGCTTGGTACAGATACGATACCGTGAGAAATATTAAAATGCTTGAACCCAGATGGAATAAGAGAAATATTGAGGTTATGTAGTAAAGTTTGTGACAGTAGTGAACGGCCTGAGGAATTTCAGATAACAGTAATGATTCCATTACCGAAAAAACAAGGAACCAAGAAATGCAGTGAGCACAGGACAATCAGCCTCATTTCACATGCAGCCTAAGCGATGTTAAGAATAATTAATAAAAGACTTGAAAAAGTAATGGAGGAGAATCTTGGCTAGGAGCAGTTTGGCTTTAGACGGAATACGGGCATCAGAGATGCAATAGGGCTCCTACGAATATTGGGAGAAAGGGTTACTGAAAAAGTAAGAGATATATGTGCCTCATCGATCTAGAAAAGGCATTTGACAGTGTGGTTTGGGACTAGCTGTCGACTATAATGAGGGAAAAAGATAGTGGACTGGAAAATCAGATGACTTGTAAACTCATTATATCTTAATCAAAAAGCTTCAGTTAAAGTGAGAGGAGAAAGTACAAACTGGATCGGACTAGGAAAAGGAGTAAGACAAGGATGCTGTCTATCACCTACTCTTTTCAACCTCTACTTGGAAAATATGATTGACCAATGCTCATTAGATGACAAAGGAGTATAAATTGGAGGAAGGAGAGTAGGGTGTTTGAGATTTGCTGATGACATGGTCCTTCGAGCTGCAGGGGTAAAAGAATTACAGGATTTGGTGGACACCATTGAAGCTAACGGAAAAAAATTGTGGAATAAAAATTAACACAAAGAAAACAAAAGTATTGGCACTAGGAGGAAATAAAGAAATAAAAATTATGGTGAATGGAGAAATACTAGAACAAGTGCAAAATTTTAAGTTTCTTGGAAGCAGGATAGACACTGACTGGAAGCGCACCGCAGAAATTAAAACGAAGATAGCAATGGCAAAAGAGGCATTTTATAAGAAAAGGAGAATGTTCTGCAGTGGTCTGGACAGAGAACTAAGGAAGAGACTCATGAAATGTCTTGTATGGAGTATTCTACTGTATGGCGATGAAACATGGACTTTGAGAAAGGAAGACAGAGAAAGGCTGGACGCTTTTGAGATGTGGACATGGCGGAGGATGGAAAGAATAAGTTGGATGGACAGAGTAAAAAATGAAGAGGTACTGAGAAGAGTGGGAGATTAATAGAAGTAATGAAAAAACAAGAAAAAGAAATTGGATTGGGCATATATTAAGAAAGATTGACGGATTGATAAAAACAGTTTTAGAGTGTTATGTAGAAGAGAAAAGGAAGCGAGGAAGGAAGAGATTTCAGATACTGGATGACGTGATGGATGGTACAATATACAGCAGCCTTAAGAAGGAAGCAATGGACCGCAGAAAATGGAGAAGCAAAGGACCTGCTAAAATAGCAGAAAACTGATGATGATGACGCACTGTCTCATGGGGTGAGGTTATGTGACGACACCGTTGATGATGATCCGTCTGTCGGATGGGGGTGTCAAGTTTGGCGGCCCCCATGGTGCTATTCGAGTGACGGTACTGAATTTCAACTTCTCCTTCTCTCATTATTATCATCATGCAACACGAGCAAAACATTACACTATATTTGAATCCACTTCATTCGCCTGTACTCTGCAAATAGATATACAAAGTGTGTCTCGCTTATCTACATGAAAGGGGTCAACGTGCGCCTACAAAGAACACCCTTTCCGACTGGCACCTGACCCACCCCGTGGGATAACCAGCCAGTAGTGCCATACTGCTTCTGCATTTGTGGCCTTCAGTCCGAAGACCGGCTTGATGCAGCTCTCCATGCTACTCTATCCTGTGCAGTCCTTTTCACTTCTGCGTAATTCAGCAACCGACATCCATTTGAACGTGCTTATGGTAGTCAAACATTGGTCTCCCTCTACAGTTATTTCCCCACGCACTTTCTTCCATTACCAAACTTACGAATCCTTGATAACGCAGGACATCTCTTACCAAGCGATCTCTCCTTTCAGTCAAGTTCTGCCATACATTTCTTCTGTTCTCACTCTGATTCAGTACATCCTCATTAGTGTCATTAGTTATCCGCCCTACCCATTTAAACTACCATTAAAGCTTTTCTTGTTATTATCAGTCTCCATTTGGAAACTTCTCCAATTCGGTCATAGTAAGTGTATTTTTTTATCCTAATAGCAAAATTCATCAATCGCTTGTAGTGTCTTATTTCATAATCTAATTACCTCAATATGTTCTTTGTGTCTTGTCAAGACAATGCCCGTTCCATTCAACTGGTCTTCCAAGTCCTTTGCAGTCTCTGACATCATTGCAATGTGATTTGCAGATCACAAAGCTGTTTTTTCTTCTGAACTTTAATCAACTCTCCAAATTTCACCATACTTTCCTTTACTGCTTGCTCCATGTACAAACTTAACAACACTGGGGATAGGCTGCAACTGTCTCAACTATGCCCTTGCTTTTATGCAATTTGACTATTGTAAACACAGTGTGGTTCCTGTTCAAGTTGTAGATATATTTCACTTCCTGTGTAATATCTCCATTACCTTCAGAATATCGAAGACTGTGTCCCAGTCAACATTGTCAACAGGCTTTATTTCAAGCTACAAATGGTTTAAACGAAGGTTTATCTGCCTCCACTCTGTTTTCCAAGATAATGTTGCAGATTCAATATTGCCTTGTGTGTTCCTACATTTCTATGGAAACCAAACTGATCTTCCCCTAGATCGGCTTCCATCAGTTTTTTCCATTCTTCTGTGAATAATTCTTGTCAGTATTTAGCAACCATGACTTATTAAACACATCGTGATACCTGCCAGCGCCTGCCTCCTTTGAAACTGAAATTATTGCATTCTTATCGAAGTCTGAAGGTATTTTAGCTGTCATACATATTTTTCTTAAGAGGTGGAATTGTTCTGTGATGGTATGTTCTCGTAAGGATCACAACAATTCTGAAGGAATGTCTATTCCGCTGTTTTGTTTCCACTTAGGCCTTGCAGTACTCTGTCAGATTCTTCTCGAACTGCCATATCTCCCATCTCATCTACATCTCTTCCCTTGCCAGAATACCGTCATAGAGCTTTTTCATTTGTATAGCATTTCTGTATAAACATTTCACATCTCAAGCTACCTTCCTTTACTTAGTAGTGGCTTCCCATCTACGCTCCTAAAATTCACACAAGTGCTTCTCTCTTCTCCAAACGTCTCATTAACTTTCCTGTAGTCTGCGTCTTCGTTTACTACGAATACTTACATGCTTCCACAGTTTTGCATTTATCCGCTAGCCGTTCCTGCTTTGCCAGTTTGTTCTTTCTCTCTGTCACATTTTAGACGTATCTCTTACCTCTTGCCTGTTTCACTTGCCGCATTTTTATGTTTTCCCTTTCTGTCAGTTAAATTCAGTATCTTGTGCATTATCCATCGATTTCTACTGGGCCTTGTCTGTTTTCCTACTTGTACCTTTGCTGTCTTGATTATATCAACTCTCAAACCTATCCATTCGCCATCTGCTTTGTGAGTGTTCTCTCTTCCATTCTGTTGCTGTCTACTTCTGAGTTTGAACTTCTCAATAACCTATGATTATTTCAGCTTATCTGGTTCCCATCTCCTTAATTTCCTAGCTTCCTGCATTTTTCAGTTTTACAGTTAATATCCAATACATTATGATAAGAGTCAACGTCTGCTTCTGGAAATGGTTTGCAGTTTAAAATCTGTTTCGGGGTCTCTTACTACTATGTAATCTCTGTATCTCTCCAGTTTCTCCTACGTACGCGGCCATCTTTCATGGTTCTTGAATTGTGTTAGCAACGATTATATTGCGCTCTGTACAAACTTCCACGGGGCAGATTTCCCTTTCATTACTTTGCTACAGTGTATGTAATCCTACTTATTTCAGTTTCTTCTAGTCCGTCATAATTAAATTTTCGTCTTTCTTAACTACTTCAATATTTTCTTTTGCCTCATCGTACATTTTTTCAATCTCTTCATCATCTGCTGAGGTATCAGGCGTATAGATTTGTGCTGCCGTGATCGGTAATGGTTTTGTTTCTGTCTTGTATACAATAATGCGTTCACGATGCTGCTCTTAATGGCTCAGCATCATTCCTATTTTCTTATTAAATATTACACTAACTAATGCATTATCCGTATATGATTCTGAACACGTGAACAAAAGTCCTAGTCTTTCTGCTGCTGCACTTCACTAATTCCCATTACATCTAACTTCAGTCGATCCCTTTCTCTATCTAAGTTCTTTAAACTGTTACCTGGCGAAAATATCATTGTGAGTAATTCCAGATCAGAAATTTTTTCTCTAACATTTGTTAGTCAAGAGGTTGCATACATGGTAAACCATGCAGTAGTGTTGTATGTCTAAGAAAATTTAACAGCTGCAGTTTCTCCTGGTTTCAGCCATTCACAGAATTAACATAGCAAGAGATGATGTTACATGAACAGAGCAACTAATGATGAGGCTTCTGCTGCTCAGGAATTTATGACATTCTGACCTCTCCACAGATGAGTTACACAGATCAGCCAGAACATTGTGACCACCTACTTAATAGCCGGTATGTCCGCCTTTAGCACGGATAACAGCAGCAATGCAGCATGACATGGAAGCAATCACGCCTTGGCAGGTCATTGGGTGACGTTAGTGACTCATCTGCACGTACAAGTCACCTAATTCCTGCCGGCTGTTGTGGCCGAGTGGTTCTAGGCGCTTCAGTCTGGAACCGCATGACCGCTACGGTCGCAGGATCGAATCCTGCCTCGGGCATGGGTGTGTGATGTTCTAAGGTTAGTTAGATTTAAGTAGTTCGAAGTTCTGGGAGACTGATGACCTCAGATGTTAATTCCCATAGTGCTCAGAGCCATTTGAACCATTTGAATCTAATTCCTGTAAATACTGGGATGGGGGCGACGAGCTCTGATGCCACGTTCAATCACATCTCAGATGTGTTCGATCAGGTTCAGATTTGGCGAGTTGAAAGGCCAGCACATCAATTGGAACTCTCCACTGTATTCCTGGAACAAGTCCAGCATACTCTTGCCTTGTGACATGGCGCATTATCTTGATTGGATAAAATGACCGTCATGAAGGGATGTACGTGGTCTGCAACCAGTGTACGATACAGCTTGACTGTCATGGTGCCTTGCACGAGCTGCACTGGACCCGAGGATGTCCACGTGAGTGTTCCCCAGAGCATAATTAAGCCACTGCCAGCTTGTCTCCGTCCTGCAGTACAGGCGTCAGGGAGCTGTTCCCATGGAAAACGACGGATTGGCGCCCTCACATCGGCATGAAGAAAGTATAGGGATGCATGAGATCATGAAATGCTCTTCCACTGCCCCAATGTCCAGTGCCGATGGTCATATGTCCATTTCAGTCATAGTTGCCGATATTGTGGTGTTAATATTGGCGCAGATGTAGGTCGTCGGCTGCAGAGGACCATTGTTGGGAGTGTTAGGTGCACTATGTGTTCAGACACAGCAGTGAAGTTTGATGTTAGTTCCGCCACTGTTCGCCGCCTGTCATGTTTTACCAGTCTGCCCAGCCTGCAACGTCTGACCATTTTAATGAGAGATAACAACCCTATGACGTCTTCGACCTAGTTTCACCTTGGCTTTGCCATGTGTTGAAGACACCACAGCACTTCTTGAACACCCGACAAGTCTTACCGTTTTTGAAAGGCTTGTGCTGAGGCTCCAGCCCATTATTATCTGCCCTCAGTCCTATTCAGAGAGATTGTGCACCTTCCTCATTCTACACATGGACATCATGGTCACTGATACTACATGCACTGTGCATGTGTCTGACTAAGATTGCTCGCCAGGTAATGCTGCCATCGCCTGGATAGCTTTATATCGATAGTAGGTTGGTACTCATAATGTTAAGGCTGATCAGTGTATGTATTCTTAATGCTAAAATCACTCTTCTCCACTCCTGTGGGACAGTGATGTGCCCTCCAATTCTCACAAACTCTTTCAACAGGTTTAGCATTTTCCTGCTCTGTATATACTCTGTCCAGTTGCATTAATAAGACCAACTGTCAGATCCTTTGGCACTGCAGACCACAGCAAGATATGCAGGAGGAGAGCCATTGTGGTTCTGGAAGCTACTGAAAGGGACGCGGAGCCATGTCGACTCCACGACTGTGGTATGTATACATCTCCACAGTTGTCATTCACCCCTGTCATCTATGGCTGTGGTGCACTACATTTGATTCGGCGCCTGTTTTGAATAGCGCCGTTTTGCCAGGCACTGTATAGTTTAACCATGGCGGCACACACACACACACACACACACACACACACACACACACACACACACACATTCATTTACAAACTTAGCTGCTTCGGAAATGCTTCCACCCTTGGCCCAAAAGGCAGTGATAATGCTCATGTGGACGTTAGATATATCACTCTGCTTGTGCACTACGACGACTTCCACATCCCCCAACATGCTTTATATAACTTTCAGTGCTAGTGCTGCCATCTGCCGCCTGCGTGATTACTGCATGTTGACATCGAATGTAGGAAGTGGTCACATTAATGTGACCATGTATTACATGAAGTAATCAAAATGAATGCAGAGAGGAGCTATCTGGATGCAATATGTACAACTGTTTGTGTTTGATCATTGTGGTAACGTTCAGAAACAGACAATCATATTATCCCCTTTGTTGTTAGTGACATATGTCAAAGGCCACCTAAGAAGACCACAAAACCCTGTGGAGTATTGCCATTCTGCAGTGCTGGGCAGACATATGGCTCTGGCTCTCACGTGCTGACCATCTGCAGAATACCTGTCAGGTTGCTTCTACCGATGGCCAAATACTGGCATTTATAAAAAAGAGTACGGTCATGACATGATTCTGAAAACCCTGAATCGTTTCACGAAGTCCACAGTAGAAGGGGAGATCTCCAGCAGGAGCTTGCGTGGGAGAGGGACTGTGTTTAGTTGCTGATGTAATGCTGAGTGGTCAAGATACACAGCCCAGGCAGTGGAAGAACAGTTCACAACACAGACTGTGACCATCAACCAGAATCCACTCTTCTGTCATCACAGGTATGTCGGTGAGATATACAGTTGGGCCTATGGATTCTACAATAAAGAAAGAGCTCATTTCAACACTGTCTGCAGCTCATGACATGGGTCCTGTCACAATAAGCGGTTGTATCATCCACGAAACAGGACCCAAAGGCTCCTCTACACCTTGTTAAACAAAAAAACAGGAAACTATAACAATTCAGAGAGGAAGACGATCTTAATTTGCCTTTTTAAGGAGGACGCGACATGCTGTCATTTGCGATAAAAATTACTTGGTTAGGATGATGAACCACAATTTGTGTGGGCCATTGAATCAGGACTGCTCCTCAGTCATTTACTTTGTGGGTTTAGAAGATATCATTCCATCATTGATAACCTTAAGGAAGCATTCTCAGACAAACAACATCTTGTGTTACTTTACTTTTTGATACCACTTTGGGCATAATATGTTCTGATAGCTACACCAGTGTGGCTTAAGTTACTGTCATTCCAGTCAGAGCGTGAGAATGATATTTTACAAGGAGACTTTGGTTACCATCTTTGTCATTGCCAACTATAATGTAAGATCCACGTTAAAAAAAGATTAAGTGGAGTGGTCCTTCTTTGTGAGTCCATCTGTTTTGATAATGAACAGTCCAGTTATACTGACCAGTGAGACCTTCTCATATGAGTATGATAAATGCTATCCACTACGATTTATAGAGGTTTTGGCACTGGTACATGCAGAACAACCACAGTAACTGTCATCCGTATGGAGTCTGGAGAAGAGCTGCTATTAGTCATACAGTGACAATCCTCATGGTGAGTCGGTCTATTGACTTCTTTTCTACAGTCTTCTGATCTACAGTAGTTGATATTCCATTTGATTGAATGCCCACTTACGGAAATAATATTTTCAAATAACCTTTGAGAGATAGAGCCACTTGGAATTTGTGCTGAAGCTTGGTGGTCATCAGATTTCAGTTCTCTCCCGGAGGTGAAGTCAGCTGTTTAACCTTAATGAAAAGGCACACAATTATTTTCGATTTAGAGAAGTACAAGAGGGAGTCTACAATGGATTTCATTGAAAAATAACATTTCTTAGCGCATTGTGATAGCTCTGTAATTATTTGTCAATTTGCACTGACGGTTCTAACAAGAGGATAACCTCAGCCTCTGAATGGTTTGCTCCAGTCATATTGTGAAGAGCCACTTACCAAAGCTTTAACTCTATGAGCTTACCAGAAATGAATGCAGTCCGTTCACGACATTCTCCTTGATGTACGCTTTTTTGCGAAGAAGGTGATATTCCACTGAGTAACAGGTCATTTGAAACTTAGGAAAGAAGCAGACAGATATTGCAGTGGAAGAGGCCAACACCATATCTACGTAGAACACTGTTCACTTCCTATGTATTCATTGACCTTGAAGTTGATGCAAAGGAGGAGTGACTTCAAAAGAAAATGGTAGCTGGAAACATCTATATTTCACCAAGGGTATTGTCTTAACGTCCTATGAGCAATGTGATCAGTGGAGCCAAAGTAGAAGTTCTGTTGTTGGCACAAGAACAAGAAAAGATATCACCTGCATCCTTTCAATCCATGATGGCATTTGTCTTACTTGATGCAGCAAAGCCACGGAAAATCTTCATCTACTTGCCAGGAAGGGTATTCACACCTTCTGCCCCCCCCCCCCCCCAACCCTCTCCTCCTGAATATGAGCCCAGGGTATTACCCATTGGGCAGTCTCTCTAAGAGAGATTGTCCATGGTCCACTACTATTCCCTCTCTGACATAAGCAGCATCACCTGTTTGGCCATGACTTATTACCATATGCAGAAAACTTCAAGAACACCTTGTTCCTGTCTATTATTGTAGTCTTATGTAACATCTTGAGCAGAAAATTAAAAATTATCATCTACTTGTTAGAAAATAAAATATTATAGTTACACAGTTTGAAATATGTAGGAGAAATCGAATGAAATATGAGATAAAACTGTGTCTGCCAGAGTTGCCACAACAATATAAGTATTGCATAATGATTATAGTGATTGTAAATTGTTTTTGACTTACTGAATAGAGGACAGCAGTCACTGGTGCAACGTACACTTTACCACATAGACAGTATAGATCATATACGTGCAGGGTGTGAGCAGTTTGACCTTCACACATCAGTTCTTGGCAACTTTTGCAATACACTGACTTGCACGCACTGATTTTTGTTACTCATCTGCATGTATGTAAAAAGGAGAGCTCAAGATGGAGACTAAAACATCAAAAAATGAAGGAAACTGAGATATGTTTTGACATTCGTTGAATTATTCATTACTGGAGTGAGGCCATATCAGAAGCTTTTTGTACAGACGAAGACTACAGTGGTTTGAAATACAAGATCGTAATATTTGTCAATAGAACGAATGAAGAGAATGATAGAGAATTAAAATGAACCAGTACCTCTGTCATTTCCTTGAATATACATCTTTTGTGAATGATGTAGGTTGTTTGTTATGAAGTAATTGAAAAGCAATTGTGTTTTTACCAAGCTAGAAACTGAAAAACAGAAACCTTCTGATCAGAATTGTAATACTTAAACGAATCCCATTGGTTCTGAGTTTTAGAGTGTGTATGTCTGTATGATGTTAAAGTGTATTATCGCTCCTGTTAATATAGTGTTCTATTGTAGTATTAGTGGAAGTAGTTGTAGTTTTGTTCGAAAATGCATTACTTGGTAAATTCAGAAGAAATAGATGTAAATTGTAGATTTTAGACGACATACGAAAGTGGTTATGGGCAGATTTTTATTTTTTGTTGTACACAACTCATTGCTACTTTTTTATTCAGCCATTTCTTCTGTAACAGTAGTTTTAACATTGTTTTCTACACTGCTTTTTAAAGTCCATCTTTTTTGCTTGTGTATGTAGGATGGTTTAAAAGCAGTCACAAAAGACACACACTATTTAAAAAATCAGCCAATACATTATTACTCCTCACATTCTGATATTTGTTGAACTATTTATTAGGGAACAGGTGTTTGTCAAGTTGTCTGTACAGGCAAGACAATCAAAGATAAACTGTGATGAGTTGATTTTTATGTTCATGTTGTATATATTTCTTTGTACTTTTTCAGTCACATACTACAAATAGTGTTTGAAGTTAGTGTAATAACCTAATAATGTAAATAATATTTTTCTAAAAATTCTATACTATTTGAATAAACACATTTGCTCATATTTATGAATAAAAAAGAAAAAATATGTATCATTATGTACCAGTATATTTATGCTTATGAAAGTGATGCAAGACTCAGAAATCAGACCATGTATCAAAGATAAGGAAAGATAAACATTATTCAGTGCATGAACTAAGTCGCTAAGTTTCATTGGATGAGCAGTACATCTAAATTATTTTCATTTAAAGTACAGTACTTAAGTTTTGAATAGGCCTTACATTATATATTCTTATATACGAATATATCTATAGTTTGACAAATTGATCATTTTTGTTACAGATACTGGGGATCTGTTTCGCCCAGAACCTCAGGGCTGACATATTTGCACAGAAAGCAAAATGGCATTGACAGTTTCGGGCCCCCACTGCTGTCTAGCGACAAACATTTTTGAAGCAAGGTGTAAGAAGGATGCATAAACCAGTGCAGCTTTAAACTGCTGTTGGACATCCTTCCCATCTTTCTTCTCAGTGTGGGGCCCGTACAAAAAACTGTTGACAACAAACTCAACTATTGAGTTTATGGACTGCTAATGCATGGACAAAATAATATTTGCAAGATTAACAATACTAATTCAACATTCTACAGTGATGATGCAATTGTAATAAAATGATATTGTAGTGCTGTTGCTGATTTATAAAGTGATGTGTCAAACTTCATATATCCAAACAGTGTGGAATATAAATAATATTTTCTGGAACAATTGGATATAAACTTGGAATAGTAATATTAACTGAGTTCTATTGCTGTGAAACAGTATTTTCTGTTAACTGCAAAGTGCTATTCCATATGCAAAGAATATATTATGCTATCTGTTTACAAAATGTGCTATTGCATTTACTATAATACCTGCAGGGAAGAAAAAACTCTTTGCCAATGTAATTTTTCATCACATGGTATGTGAAATATTAAACTTGTATAGTGATTGAACAGTGCATCTTGGATTACTATGCTGGAACATTTTTATCCATTTGCTTCTGTTGCAGTGCAAACTTTTTAAAAAGGTTTTTTTAGGGAAACTTTTTTTACAAATTCAATATATTTCTGCATAAATATCTTAACCCACGAAAATTCAAAAATCGTTTTGATTTTCTATGTTTCGTAATCCTGTTTCAGGATAAAATGGGCTACACAGTGGCTGCAACGTTATAACTAGGAATGTTGCATTGATTTTCTGTTTGGTCTCCAGAGAAGTAAAAATAATTAGGCATTAAAACTGTTTCCATTGACTGGGCATAACATTGATCATGCTATAGTATTTACATTCAGTTTGTTTCCAAATTATTGTGTCATTGAGAATATATAGTGTAGCTCAGTAAAAATTAATTTTTAAGTGTCACTATTGCTATAAGCAAATTGACCTGCAGAAGTTCATTCAGATTGATACCTTCATTGTGTTCTACAGGATGTTTACAAAGTGTATTGACTTATGGGTTGTGGTGTTGTTACCTTTATTTGTTAACTTATTTAATTTTTTGTGACCATTCAGTAATATGCAGATAACATTATCAGTCATTTCTGTAGAAAATATTGGATTGTAAGTGTTAAAGAAATACGAAATATGACCACAACATATCCAGGATAGGATACAATACAAGTGAAAGCCTGCTGCAGTAATGGTGAAAAATTTTTACCAACATGTAACTTACTGTAACATAAATAAATTTTTGTATGTTGAAATGTTTAGTTAATTATTTCATCTTTTTTTAACACAATTACCTTTATTACATCATATAGAGTCTTCACTGTTAATGTTGCAAAGTTGAAGAAATATTGTCATTTTAAGGTTAGTGATAGTATCTGAAAGAATCCAGATAAGTCATAAAGTCATCCTTACCAGATATAGTACACCATTGTGACAGGTATCACATGTAAATTCGTTCATAAAATATTGTTCAGTAATATTATTATGCGAAAAATACTCATTCATTTGCTTAAAGATTATGATATATATTCACTCTCTGAAATTGTATAAAATCTAAATTTTTATATTTGTGTGAATAATGTGTGAGGCTGTGTAATCTTTTCCAGAAAATAAGGTTTATTTCCATGTCTCATATTTCTCAGAGCAGAAGATGATGTACTCTCTCTGTGAAATTTTTAGTTTATTTTGGTGGTGGCACATCTGTGATTCTAATATTAAGTGGGTCACAATCTCAGCATTAATGTTTTTGTAATTTTCACTGAACAGTTTCCTCCATTGTACTAACACAGTTACAGCATTTCCGGCTTTTACTTTTATTTGTAACTGATATAATTTATTGTTACATAACTTAAAACTATTGTTTTCATATAAATGTGAGAATGACAAATCAGATTCCAGAACTCCAATGTATTTTGATGAATATAAGCAGTTTAAATGGATTAGCATTTCATATTTTTATATCTTGAAATTACTAATTGAATATTCTGTAACCATAAATTCTTTTGTACATGACTATGTCCTGCAAATTATAAGCTACTATGCAGCTAAGGAAATACTTGGCTTTAAATTGCATATGTTTTGAATCTTTTGTATTTTTTTAGTATTCTATCATTTTAATTTTTATGAAGGACCTATAAAAAGTTATTTTATTCTGCCTTTGTTAAATTTCTTTTAGTGAATTCTGAAGTACTTTAAGGAGAGTGTACTAATGATATAGCTAAGTAATGTTAACTTGTTGAGATGCATCTGTTGAACCAGATGAAAGGCTTGCTATGTGTGCTGACCAATAGATTCTGACAATCATTGTTTCATATTAATGTAATTTTGTCCTTAAAAGAGATGGGCAGCTATATATGAATGTTCAGAGGTCTTTCTGACATTGATTAGTACAGTTTTGATTGAGTAGCAATAATTTTTGAGGGGGTAAAATGTAATCAACAGCATGCCATTCACATTGTCTTTGAGTTTATTAATTTAAAAACTTATATACCTTGTGTACTCACTCTTCCCTCAGACATAATTATTCATTTTTACATTTCATAGACATTTCTTACATGTGTCATAATCAAAATGTTTTCCTTTAATGCTAAAAAACATAATCTAAGTAAGTTTCAAACTGTACACTTTTGGAATTGGGCATGGTTGTATTCCAAAGTTAAATATGTAGAAGAGTCATATGGAATAACTGATTTTGATTCACAGAATCGTCATGACTGTGGTTATTTGTTACTGTCAGAAACAATTATGTTGCTTTACCCAAAGCTTCTTAGCTACTTTCATGCATGCTGTCCATACAGTTACATTTCTCTGGTAAATCAAATGTATCACAAGTTAACAACATGTTGTTATTATTTATTTGAGAATGATATTAACAATCAGTATTGCCACAGGTGTATGTATTTGTGTTATGTCTATGAAAAGTTCATTTAAAGACCAACTGTTATTATGATGATATGTCTGCAGATTGACTATTGCATGTATTTGTTCCTGGTAGGGTTGCCAATAAAGCAGTAGAAAAGTATACTAGTTAGTATTTGTCAGATTTTCAGGTGTGTTTTAATTTGAAGCTATCCTAGATTGTGTCAATGAGAAATAAATATTTCATGTTCTGATAACTTATCCCAAACTGTTAACTTCTCAGTATTTTGTGTTTGTTTAGACATAATATTATTATGATAGTTTCAGTGCAACATCTGCGGGAAATATTTGCCATTGCCTCATTTTGCTCAAAATTGCTAACTTGGAGTTTGAATGCCAGATAGGACTTTCATTTTACAATTACATTACTATCATTTTGCTGTCTGTTTTTGTATTACTGAAATAAGCACTACATTGGAGCTGTATACTATTCTTGAATATAACTATAATTAGTTGACAGTATTGCTTTTAACTGTTATTTTAGTTGCTGTTTCACTCTACGCACAACTGAAAATTGTTAGTATATCATGAGTGCTGTAGTGGCTCAAGTAAATATATTTTGTGTATTGTATTGTAAGTGGCCAATGAATACAACCTTTATACAATCTTAAGAAATAGTCACTGGAGGTGTTTGTCAAAATAACCTGTGAACTACAGATCATTTATTATACATCCTTATACTGATCAAGTTGTGTATTATTTTCACAAAATTATAAAGGCACATGTTCCTTCTTCCGTTGGTAAACCGGGAAATATATGCAAATAACTCATTTTGCAGATGTAATATCTCAAAACAAAGTTGTTTGAAACCGAGGTGCCATTGCTCATACGAGCTTCCAAAAGCTAACAAATAAACTATGATTTTCACTCAGGTTCAAAACACCATATTTGTGATCAATCTGTGTGTCATTTGAGTGGTTCTCGTGGAATTAGCAGCAAAATATAAAATTATCATCTAAAGACATGTCTTTTGATATTTTTGAGTGCACTTTTTGCTGAGTTCCATGTGAAAGTGAAAGCAATGTCACGAGTTTCAACTGTATGCCAGAAATACTGTGTAATCCAAATTGTAATTTACAAATTGCTGTTTTATTAATAAAAACCATTTGTACTGTAATAAACAAATCATCAGACATTCACCAAGCTTTCTCTTTTCTGTTAACTTAGTCAGAATGGAGTTTTCAGTGACAATTATAATTTTATATTAAACAATTTTTTATGTGAGGAACTGTATGTAGTGAACCTAAACTGTATTATTAAATCATCCTGATTACAAAGTTGGAGTTGTATATGAGTATTTATGGGATGAATTTGAGATGTCTGTGATTACAAGCTTTGTAAATGTCACCTACAGTTCTTACAAACCGTAGGCTAGCTGCAACACAAATTAGTTCCATCTAGACATGTTTTCAAGGTCCTTGCATCAGATGCTTGCTTACTGTGAAAGTAATTTGCTTATCACAATGTTTCCTTATAACATAGGATGATCGAACAGCTTTATTGCCCTGAGCCTTCTTACTTCCCCATGAGTTACTAAATGGATATTTCATGATGCAGTTGCCTGTTGTGGTTTCTGGTTAGCCTTTTGCAGACAAAAGGTTACAGAAAATGATTGGTTCACTATATTATTAATCAAATGGAAGTAGTTCAGTTTTAGAAATGTTTGGATGAAATCTCCACTTATACTACTACAAATTTATGGTTTCTAGGCACTCTTACAACACTTTTTCTGTCTTCTATCATAGTAATTAGAACGGCTGCTGTTGTGTGGTTCACATAACCATACGGGATGCAAGTGAAATTAGTCAAGTTATTGGTGTTTTGGAGCTAACATGGAACTTCCAGGTGTTCCGTACTTTACTGTGAAGGTGTACTTGGACTGTCACTGTCTAGCCCATGTGGTATCATATATAACAATTAGAATGATGAAAAGCATTAATGTTTTCACCTTCTTTTCGTATTAGATTGTACAGACTCTTTACAAATCCAAATATTCGGAAACACTGTTTACTCATTGGAACCAGTAATCAGGTAAAGGGTTACATGTTTGGCATTCTCTAACATCCTAATTTTTAATGTAGTGAGATGTGAATATTGGTTGACTGGACTATCAAAAAGGTAAGTGCCTATTAGATGCTTAAGGGATATTAGTGAGATCATAACTTTTGGTCTGTTTTTGTCTAATATAATGTAACAGTGGGAGGTAGTGGGAAGATCTATGCTCTAAATGCCCCTCTTCTGAACTGTGAAGTAAAATTCACATTCCTGCAACGACAAAGAGTAGCTAACAGCCCAAAAACCCTAATTTGAGAAAGAAAATACTAAGAATGTGTGGTTGGAGCACAGTATTGTGTGGACATGTATCATTGACTATGGGCAACTAGAAAAGAATTAAACTATGTGAGATGTGGTACTGTAGAAGGATGTTGAGAATAAGGTGTACTGATAAGACTAGGAATGAGTGAGGAGATGAACATGTTGAAAACATGGAGAAGAAAAAAGGGTAGGGTGGTAGGACAGGTTTTAAGATGCCAGGGAATAACTTCCTTGGTACTTGAGGGAGCTGTAGAGGGTGAAAGTTGCAGGGGAATACAGAGACTGACTTATATCCAACAAATTATTGCGGAGGTTGGGTGTATGTGCTATTCTGAGATAAGCAGGCAGGTACTGGAGAGGAATTCGTGCTAAGCCATATCAAAACTAGTCTGAAGACTGCTGAAAATGAGCCCAAACACCATTGAGGAACCGGCAAGAAATTTTTTGCGTCACCTGATCACTAACAAATGTTGGTGAAAGCTCTTTCAGTAGCATTTAATTTTTTTTTTCAAATATGCAAGCATTTTCTCAATTATTGAGTGTCGGTAGACACTATAAAAAAGATGTTATACATTGCGAAGAGCCATGACGATTATTCCACTTGGGACCTGTGGAATGGTACATTAGCTTATTTGTTTTACTTGTAAATATTTGTCATGTATTGTTGTTTTCTGACATTTTCTACATCCTGGAGGACCTCCTCACTACGGATCAATTGGAATGAAAGTACATCTAATTTAATCTAATCTTGTTCTCAAAATTCTGAGAGCCCAGTCACCGTACTGGTATGTGTCAACAAACGTTCAACAAATCCAAGAATCACGTTGCATAATCATAATGGTGAAAAAATTGGAGACATTCTAACCTATATAAATTGTTAGGGATAAACATTGTTTACAAATATTACACACGAATAAAGTAGTCTGTGGGGAATATTTGTGGTATATGATGAACCTTTGTGAAATATAAATGCAGTTGTAGACAGTTGGTGTCATAAAGAAGGATAGCCGCAATAGTTTTTTGTGTATAACATCCATGAATGGGAAAGGAAGAAAAGGCCTGGGAAGTAATTTTAGTGTACTACATACCCTTCGTCGCACACTAAACGATGACATGCTGGGTACGAATGAGGGTTTTGTGTATTCAAATTTTGACTACAGTGATCGTTTGGAAGGAATAGTTTCAGATTTCGCGATTGTTGCTGATGTTCTGTACCGTAGTCCTCTAATCCTAGATCAGCCCAGTTTTCAGAAACTCGCCCCTAGCGCAGTTTTCAAGGAGTATGTTGCTTGCTCCTCTTATCCAAGATTGAACCAGTTTTGAGCAATCCGCCAACAGCAAAATTTTGGAGGAGTATCTTTTTTGCACCTGGTCACATAAACTTGTTGCTCACCATGGCCTTAGACGCATGTTGCCTTCATTGTGCACATAGACGTGTGACTAACAAACTATAGCGTATTTGTTCAGCTACCTTTTGGTACTCCTATTTGTATCTGCTTGTGAGTCAAGGTGCTGTGGTGAGGTAAGATCCTATTTTTGTCCTCTTCCTACTGCAAGAAATTTGTACGCTCCTCATAGATGAGCATAATGAGTCCTTCTGCAATGTGATATTGTGGTGGTGTTATGGATGAACAGGAAACCCATTACCGGCTCATAGGTAGCTGTGCCTGAGGAACGTCAAGAGCACGAACGGTCGAATCATCAGAAACCGTGTTGCACGTCTCGCCCTGTGAGAACCAGTGGAGAAATTTTAAATGTAGCTAAGAATTGGCAGATTCAGGTGATCAAGAACCATCTCGGCTCCTCATCTGCCTGGGTACATACTGCAAGTGAAAATTTCTTTAATCAGCAGAGAAAGAACTTGCTCCTCTTCTAGCAGCAGGGTACTGTAGGTTGATGGAGGTGCGAAGAATTCCAAAGTGATTGGAAAAGTAGCAGGTCATTCTCATTTTCAGGAAGGGTCATCGAATTGCCACGAAGTACTACAGGCCTGCAGCTCTGACGTCTGTCGATTACAGAATTTTGGAACATATTTTATATCCACGTATTATGACATTTGTCGAGACCGAAAATCTCCTTTGTAGGGGTCAAGATGGCTGCCGAAAATAACGGTCGTGCGAAACCCGGATCACTTTGTTCGTCCACCAGACTCAGCAAGCTGGAGATAGCGCCGCCTAGGTTGACGCCTTGTTTCCTGACTTCGAAACGCGTTCGATACGGTTACACACTTATTCCTCCTGTGCTGAACAAAATAAGAGTATACGGAATATCAGGCCAGCTGTGCGACTGAATTGAAGACTTTCTAGCAAGCAGAATGCAGCAAACCATTCTCAGTGGGGAGAAATCTTCAGACGTAAACGTAACTACAGGTGTACACCGAGGGAGCTTTTTGGAAACTTTATCTTTCCCAATACATGTAAATGATTTAGTGCATAACGTCTAGGATCCATGAGGTCGCTTTGCTATTTTACCCAGAGAGGTTGCAAAGTTTGAAAATTTACCGCAATGCAGGAGGACGTGGATCTACGCTTGGTACAGTGATTGTCAGGTAACCCTGAACAAAAACAAATGTAACGTAGTGTGTGTAAATGATGAGTACTGTAGGATATCTTGTTGGCGATGCCGTTGTCTGGAGAATTGTATCGCCGTTGGGTGTATGTTACAGAATACGTAATAACTAAGGTCTAGGCGTATTGAATGTCACCTCACTCAAAATGTAGATACGAGAGTAATCTCAAAAGTAAAGTCTCGTATTTTTTTATAAGTACGGAACTCTGTGTGGCAGTTGGTCACACTGTTATGAAGAGTGCTTCACGCGCTGTGTGTTAACATGCGCACGCCGCGCTGAGGCGCTTTCTTGGCTTGGCAGCCGTTGAGAATGGAGATCCCGTTGGATGTTACCGCCAAATGCGAATTGCGCGCATTTATTCGCTTTTGGAACGCAAAGGGCACTGCGCCGATTGAATCCTTCGCCAATTGACGGAAGTGTATGGTGAGTCGTGCATGGGAAATTCAGAATCGGAGAAGAGGAATGTTGAGCAAGGACGTACCACACATCGCTCGGCAAACCGTTGGTCTCCTGCAACAGTTTCAGTGGAACATAATCATCCACCCATCCTATAGTGATGACTTGGCGCCCAGTGACTAGCACCTGTTCCCTAGGTTAAAAGAACATTTGGCCGAAAAGCGAGTCAGCTCCGACGACGAGGTGAATGAAGAGCTGGTGTGACATGGGCATACAAAAACTGCCACAGCGTCTACAAAAATGCATCAACAGAAATGGTGATTATGTCGAAAAATAGCTAAACGATCAAGCTGTAAACTGATGTAAACCATTGTAGAAATAAACAGGTCTATGTATTTATAAAAAAAATAGGAGACCTTACTTTTGGGATTACCCTCGTAAATGCTACGCAGTAGTCATAAAGAAGAGAATGAAGGCGTTGGTATACGATTACAACAGCAGTTCTAAAATTCTGGAACGCCTTGAGTAGTCCTTCCATATTTTAGGTCCTGATTAAGTAAATATCGAGGCGCCATACAAGGATCTGCGCGTAATAGGTCGGCTTAGATATATTCCACACCGAAGCGCCAAAGAAACTGGTATAGGCATGCATACAAAGATGTATAAATAGGCAGAATACGGCGCAACTCCTATATAAGACAACTGTCTGGCGCAGTTGTTGGATCGGTTACTGCTGCTACACTGGCAGGTTATAAAGATTTAAGCGAGTTTCAACGTGGCGTTATAGTCGGCGCACGAGCGATGGGGCACAGCATCTCCGAGGTAGCGATGAAGTGGGGATTTTCCTGTACAATCATTTCACAAGTACACCGTGGATATCAGGAATCAGGTAAAACTTCAAATCTCCAACATCCCTGCGGCCGGAAAAGGATCCTGCTAGAACGGGACCAGCGACGACTGAAGACTATCGTTCAACGTGGCAGAAGTGCAACCCTTCCGCAAACTGCTGCAGATTCCAATGCAGGGCCATCGATAAGTGTTAGCGTGCGAACAATTCAACGAAACATCATCGATATGGGCTTTCGAAGTCGAGGGCGCTCTCGTGTACCCTTGACGACTGCACGACACAAAGCTTTATGCCTCGCTTGGGCCCGTCAACACCGGCATTGGACTGTTGATGACTAGGAACACGTTGCCTGGTCAGACGAATCTCGTTTCAAATTGTATTGAGCGGATGGACTTGGGTGGGTATGGAGACAACCTCATGAATCCCGTGGATCCTGCATGTTAGCAGGGGACTGTTCAAGCTGGTGGAGGCTCTTTAATGGTGTGGGGCCTGTGCAGTTACAATTATGGGGCCCCTGATACTTCTAGATACGACTCCGACAGGTGACTCGTGCGTAAGCATCCTGTCTGGTCACCTGTATCCATGTATGTTCATTGTGTATTCCGACGGACTTGGGCAATTCCAGCACGACAGTGAGGCACCCTACATGTCGAGAATTGCTACAGAGCGGCTCCAGGAACACTCTTCTGAGTTTAAACAGTCCTGCTGGCCACCGCACTCCCCAGACATGAACATTATTGAGCATATCTGGGATACCTTGCAACGTGCTGTTCAGAAGAGATCTCCACCCCCTCGTACTCTCACGGATTTATGGGCAGCCTGCAGGATTCATGGTGTCAGTTCCCTCCAGCACTACTTCAGACATTAGTCGAGTCCATGCCACGTCGTGCTGCGGCACTTCTGCGTGCTCGCGGGGGCCCTAGACGATATTAGGCAAGTATACCAGTTTCTTTGGCTCTTCAGCGTATATCAGCGGCCGTCAAACTGCGCCCCGCGGGCCACATGCGGCCCAAATCATGTATTCATTCGTCCGCGGTTCTCAGTCGTATTTAGTAGTAATGTGCATCCAGCAGCTAACAGCCTAATCCAAAAAGTCAGCTAATGTTGAGAGCTTCTTAAGAGTGTAGTTTTTCTGTTCAGTATCAAACAAAGATGCGTATAGAGAGAGAGAGAGAGTAATATTTTAAGATGCGCTTAATTTTAACTGACGTTGGTGATGTCGGCCGGCAGCAAAGTTGGGAGCGTCCCTGAGGAGCAGAGCTCTAAGTAGTGCAGCCACTCCGTGACCTGTGAGGAGGAATGTGCTACTGTTTTTTTCCAGTACTGACAATTCACAGGCTTGCGATTTGTTAACCGAAAGGAGCTGGATTCGATTCCAGGCCGGGCCGGAAGTTTTGTCTGTTCTCGGACGGGGTGTGGTTTTGTTCTTACGTTCGTATGGTCATAATTGACATTCCACTATTGAGATGACGTCCTGAAAGCCAATATATTAATAAAAGTAATAAAATAATAATTAAAAATCCCGTGGGCTTGCGTGACTCGTACCGACCAGCTGCTATGGTGTAAATTTTTGACATGGAAGTAATATGGTTTCGTTAATATCTGTTATAGAGACTGCATTTTCAAATTCTGTACGTATTTTCGGCAAAGAACATGAAAGTAGAATAAGCCAGTTGAAATGCAACGCAATGAGTAGAATTAAAATGACATTCAAAACATTTGTGGCAGTCTCTCATATTGCAAAAAGTACAATTTAATCAACAATGGGCTTCCAGATGTTCTACCAAGTTGTTTCCATTTTCTATACAATATTTCGACGACCGACACAGCCGTCTTCTTCAGGTGCTGCGAGTTTTGCTTTTAGGTGTACTTACTGGCTGGACTCCAGCCGAACTGTGAACTGTTGGTGTCACGCTGCTTCTTATAACTGAGTTCGATTCCTGACGTCTATTACCTCCTTTGATGCTAGTTTGTTTTTCAGAGCTCTCACTGTTTATTCCGTCAAAAGCAAATTCTGTCAGCGTTTTGCAACTGTGGCCGATATGATGACAGAACACCCGCAAGTATGTTATTATTATCAATCGCCTCGAGAAAACCCGAGAGATCACGTAAGTACAATTACTATTGTTAATTAATCGTGCGCTCACACAGAGGCACTTCGTCAGGTAATTACAGGGTCTCAACTTCGGGGTCGTTGAATGTGGAAGGAATCAGAATAGTTGACACTATGTGTTCCGAATAGTGCCGACTTTTAACGACGAGAATTCACGATTGGTGCCAAGTTATCGTCCCTTTGCCATTGGGGGATCATCACGGAGTAATTTATGTATATTACCAATTAACACTAAGATCGGTAAAATATGCGGCCAGAGCTGTCCTTCAGAATGCCGTATTTGCTCTTGAGCAAAAATGTTTAACGACCAGTGGTCTATATGGCCAGAAAAGATCCCTGACAGCTGGCACGTTTCAACCACGAACAGTGAAAGATTGCCATCAGTGTTCTGCCTGAAAGCTATAGTCGACTAGAAGTGCCAAAACACTGAGACTTGCCCATAGAATCGGAACCATAATCCCGTTACGTGATTAGTCGTGATAGTCGCACGAAGCATGGGAGCAACCAACATTTCAACTGTCCGAGATCTTGTTCTCACAGTAATGACTATAAATGGCCATGAGGTTCTAGGCGCTTCAGTCCGGAACCGCGCGACCGCTACGGTCGCAGGTTCGAATCCTGCCTCGGGCATGGATGTGTGGGATGTCCTTAGGTTAGTTAGGTTTAAGTAGTTCTAAGTTCTATGCGACTGATGACCTCAGATGTTAAGTCTCATATTGCTCAGAGCCATTTGAACCATTTGACTATAAATGCGGAAGCGTAACAGAGGTGCCCAGGTAATTACAATGGATCTGTCTGAAGAAAGGCGAGATTGTTCTCGGTGAAAGCCGGTAGGTAAATTTAGTGAATCGATTTGGAGACAGATTATTAAACATTGTTACTGGCTACGAAGGACATTACAATAAATAAAAGGAATGAGGCGTATACAGAGGGGTGCAACTACTAGTTATCCCGAGCTAAATACATCAAAGCAGTAGGGTGCAGAATGGCTCAGACAAGTGTGTTTCGCCAAGCACCGTGCAATATACAGTGGCTTGATCAGTACAAAGGGTTTCAAAAAGGACTTTACAAATTTAAAAATTCTTATAAATTTATTGGTAGAAGATAAAGAGCTGGGTTTAGTGTTATTCTGAAGGGAAATGCATCAAGTTTTTTAACCATAACCTAAAGATGTTGTATTTGGCTTCCGTTGGTTGTCACACACACATCCCATCGGAAGTCAATTTCTTCCCAAACTCGCTGTAGCATTGCATGTGTAACTTGCTCAGTGGTGGCGTAAATTCTTGCTCTAAGTTCAGGTAGAGAAGACGGCACAGGAAGTACAAACACGATATCCTTGATGAATCCCCATAAAAAAATCGAGTGGTGTCAGGTCTGGGGAACGTGGGAACCACGCAATTGGCACATCACGGCCAATCCACTGACCTGGAAAACGGTCACTGAGAAATTCCCGAACGTCAGCCAGGTAGTGGGGTGGTGCACCATCTTACATGAAGTAAAAATTTCATTCTTGGTCATCCTCATCAGTTTGTGGCATCGAAAATTGTTGTAACATATCCAGGTACGATGTCGTCAGATGTGCTTGGACGACCCGATGATTTGCCATGTCTTACCGAGCACTCTGTTTCTAGAACATATTTCTGCCACTCATTAACTGTAGGCGTACTAGGAGGATCTTTGGCGTACTTGGTACGAAAATTACGCTGAACTGTTGTCGCCGACTTCGATTCTTCAAACTAAAACACTCAGCTAGTACGGTCCAGTGAAGGTAGCCATCTTTAACGAATCTACCGCTAGTTTTCCTTACGGCGCGATTTGGCACTAGCGAACTACGCGTGACGAAGCTTGATGTATTTCCCTGCAAATTGATAATACAGTCATCTCTGTAGGTACTATGAATTAATTTATATGAATTTTCAAAGTTATAAAGTCATCTTTGGAACACCCTGCGTTTATATAGATGCAACCCTGTAGTGTGGTGTTATCTTATGAAACTCGAACTGTAGTCATAGTCAACGCTTTGGAAAATAATCCTGATGCACCAAAACATGGTACTACTAGTATCAGATTGTGATACATTCCGGGGGTCTTCGGTGAAAGTAATCGTCCAAAATTACCTATTTCTGAAAACCAAAAATACAGCACTCTGTGGAGTTCAAAGATCAGAATTGAGTAATAATTGTTAATGTCAAAGTGGTTACAATCCATTCTCATCTTTTTGTAAGGGCTCAAATACACTGTTGTTGTGGTCTTCAGTCCCGAGACTGGTTTCATGCACCTCTCCATGCTACTCTGTCCTGTGGAAGCTTCTTCATCTCCCAGTACCCACTGCAATCTACATCCTTCTGAATCTGTTTAGTGTATTCATCTCTTGATCTCTCTCTACGATTTTTACCCTCCACGCTGCCCTCCAATACTAAATTGGTGATCCCTTGATGCCTCAGGACATGCCCTACCAACCGATCCCTTCTTCTAGTCAAGTTGTGCCACAAATTTCTCTTCTCTCTAATTCTATTCAATACCTCCTCATTAGTTATGTGATCTACCCATCTAATCTTCAGCATTCTTCGGTAGCACCACATTTTCAAAGCTTCTATTTTCTTCTTGTCTAAACTATTTATCGTCCATGTTTCACTTCCATACATGGCTACACTCCATACAAATACTTTCATAAACGACTTCTTGACACTTAAAACTACACTCGATGTTACAAATTTCTCTTCTTCAGAAACACTTTCCTTGCCATTGCTAGTCTCAAATACACTAGCCAATCAAAAATACGTAGAAACACATAATTGGATATTAATATGGGGTCTGTCCAGTCTACTCCTTTCTACCTCAACATCTACATCTTCATACATATTCCGCAAGCCACCGTACGGTGCCTAGCGGAAAGTACCATGTACCGCTACCAGTGATTTCCTTTCCTGTTCTGCTCGCAAATAGAGCGATGGAAACACGACTGTCTGAAAAGCCTCTGTGCGAGCCCTAATTTCTCGCAGTTTACCTTTGTGGTCCCTAAGCGAAATGTGCGTTCATGGCAGTCGGCCTCAGATGGCGGTTCTTTTACTTTCTGCAATAGTGCCTCCGCGAAAAGAGGCTTGAATTCCACTGCGGACACTTTCAGTGAGCTGTCTGGATTATCTATAGACGAATAGCAGCCTATACGTTCTTAAGAGCCGAAACCAGGAAAGGTACTGATGTTGGACGCTGGAGTCTGGAGCAAATTCAACGTTATAGCTCATCCAAGAGGTGGTATGTTGGGTGCAGGTCGGGACTCCGCGCACGACAGTCCATTTCAGGAATATTATTTCCACAAACGATTACCTCACACATGATGTTATGCGACAGGATGCATTGTCAGACTGATGCAAACAGTCGTCGTATCCGAACTGTTCCCCTACTGAAAGCATGTTGTGAAGTATGTTCATAACCCTTCTATCGGATTGCCACAGAAGATGGAGTGGTTCAGCTCCTATCATCCAGTATACAATGGCGTAGCTCTTTGCACCACCTCAAGCATCCCGTAGCATTGACTACAGGAATATGTGACTTGTGAGGAACTTCTCGATCGTTATACGTACCCCATTGTTTTGATCTCTCTACTAACAGTCTTTGTGCTAGCTGGACTCATAGTAGCATTCTGGAACACACGAGTGATTGCTTCCGCTGATTTCATGCTTGTTTTTACAGTTACCCTCCGTAATGCTCGGCGGTCCCTATCTGTCAGTACATAACGTCTCCTTGGTATTTGTTTATGTTGTGATTATTTCCTCGCGTTTTTACTTCACAGTCAGATCACCAGCAGTCGACATGGTCTCCGGTACAATGAATGAAATGCTAATGCTTCCATATTACATAGAGGTGTTCGGATGCTTCTGATCAGATAGTGTGAAAATAAGTGGCACCACTATGTAGCCAATCATTTGTCACCTGTGCATTATAGTTTTCAGTTGACGTCGGTGTTACAGGATGAAGTTATTGTACATAAAAACCACCCTACAAGAGATAATGTAGACGGTCACAAGTGACCTTCCATGCTATCAGTATTTTCAAAGTCAGTTATTTTTGTCATTTTTAAAAATTTTTTTTAGATGCATGAAGAGAATCGATTCGAAGTTTGTATCTGTAGGTGAGGTACATGCATGGACAGTTTATAAACTGAGAGCAATAAGTACCTTCTTCTATTTAAGGTGAATATCTGTTTGCGTAGGCTGTACTATATTTTTGTCTAATATGGTGCACGTGAAAATTGGAACAAGTTCAGCAGTGATTCATTTAGCATCCGGCAAATTTGAATCAAAAGGTGGTCCTCCACATAACAGATTTTTTCTGAGAATGATGCTGTAAAGAGGGGAGGGGGTGAACCTCATGATTCTGTTCTAGGTCAGCTGCTTTTCTTGATGCGCTGATGTATCACTGATCCGCCGCTAACCCTCGCAGATTTTTCAAAAACTCACAGTTTTCATTTTGTGTGAGTAGTATATAAATTAATGAGTGTGGTCACGGTATACAGAGAAATATTGTTGTTTAGCTGCACCAGAACACAGTCCATATAGCTTCCGACTCTTTCTCTCATAGAAATAGGATATTATGATTACAGTGTAATCAAATAGCTAGTGAACTGAACGTTTTATGTCAGTGGTCGTGAATCTCGGTTGCATAAGAGCCAATACTGACACTGTGTTTTGGCACTTCGGACCACATAAGTAGCGATCGTATTATTAATTGCTAAGCAACATAAATTAGTATATTGTCAGAACGAAGAAGAAGCTTATTTGAACAATTGAAAATTCGCTTGAGAATTGCTTTAAAGTCGAAATCATGAATGTGAAAAATAAATGAGTAATTAATAGTCAAATGCGGAAATTTATTTCAAAAAATTCTACATGTTTGTGGTCCCCCACGAAGAAAGATCAAGGTTGTGAGAAAGATCAAGGTTGTGACGTTGTAGTTGCCAGAAGAGGTGTTGCTGTGTTGTCTTTGCGAGCGGATGATTAATTGCTTGGTAGTAGTACTTGTACATATACTTAAATGAATTATGCAATAAGAGACAAGCTCTATCCTACTCATTGCGTTTTATTACAACAGCCTTAATTTAATTTCATATTCCTTGTTACATATACACTGATGATGCCAAACATTATGAAAACCTGCTTAGTGTCTTGTTTGTCCGTTTTTGGAACGAAATCATCACTGATTCTGCGTATCAGGCATCCGACAGTTTGTTGGTATGTTTGTGGAGGTATGTGGCATTAGATGTCTACGCACAAGTCATGTAATTCGTATAAATATCGGACAGCTGATTAGCGTACTTGGTGGTGGGGTCTGACAGTGACCCAGGTGGGTTCCATAGGACATACATCGCTATAATACTCCTCAAACCACTGTAGGACAGTTCTGGCTCCAAGACATCGCCTTTGGGAAAGACGTGTAAATGAATGCATGTGATTCGCAGCTGTCAGCATGTCTTCTTTTACTACCACAGGTCCCATGAAAGCGCAGGAGAATGTCTCCCATAGCATAATACTGCTGCCACCAGCCTGCATGTGTGGCGCGCTGCTCGTTGCGAGCCGCCGTTCACCTTCATGACGGCGTTTGTAGAGACGACCATCGACCTAGTGTAGCAAAAATTTGATTAACCGAAGATCAGACCTATTTTCATTGAATGGCGGTCGAATCTCAACTGTCCCATACCCACCGCAATCGCAACTGACGATGTCATTGAGTCGACATGTGAAGCCGATTCTTTTCCATTGATCGATGGTCGAGTCCCAATGGTCCCGCGCCCACTGAAATCGTAATTGACGATACCGTTGGGTCAACATGCAAACACATAGGTGTAGTTTGCTGCAGAGCTCCATGTTCAACAACGTATGGTGAACGGTGTGCTCAGAGACACTTGTGCATGCACCAGCATTGTGCTCTTTCGGCAGAGATGCCAGATATCACGATCTATCCTACTTCACAGAGCAGAAAATCCTCCAAACCCCACGTTCTGTGAAGAGTCGTGGACGTCCAGTCATTTAGCGCCTAGTGGTAGTTCCACTGTCCTGCCTCTTTCTGTAGATGCTCACGACAGTTGCACGTGGACATTCGACTAGCTTCGCCGTTTTCGAGATACTCGTTGACAAGGTCTGCGTAATAATAATCTGTCCTTTGTCAGACTCGCTTACCTCATTGTATTTCCCCATTTGCAGCCCATATCTTCACTAGGGTAACCATCCGTCCATGTTTGCTCCACTTACATACTATTGTTACCGTGTCACGTGCCCGAAATGCCACCAGGCTGCATCCAACGTCGCGGTGGACGGTGGTCGTAATGTTTTGCCTGATCGGTGTATGTCCTGCTTTTGTACTTGGTCGTCTCTGTAATGTGCATTCATGAATCTACGTACATTACTTTGGTGTCAAAAATTGTACCACTCCAGCTGATTGGCATTAGTCGCGCACACCCATGAGTTGTTAGTGCTGGAAGACAGGCAATGAGACAGTCCCCCTCTGGCATGCTTTAATTCCGCAGTGGCCGCGCTACGTATCTTTCTGCGCCTGAGGTAAGCGGTAAACTTCACTTACTGAATTCACTAACGTCAATTAAAATTAAGCACCTTTTAAAATATTACTGTCTCTGTTATTCCTTTCTTTTTTATTTTTTCTGAATGATAAAGAAAACTACTCTCATAAGAATCTCTTAACGTTATTTACGTTTTTGGATTCGGCTGTTAGTTGTTAGATTATTTTATTATGAAATAAGGCTGACAACCGCTGCCCGTCGTGTGACGATCAGCATTTTATATTCTTAACACTGAAAGGTGGATTAAAAATTTTCTCACATGTCACTTTCGGACTTGTTCAGAGACTGAATGCTACTGATTTAGCAATAAGAATGTTCTCGACTGTCATTGTGCAATAGGCAGCCCTAGCTGGAAAAAATAATCACGACTGTGTACATCCATGTTCTCAGTTTGTGTTACGATTTATTGAAGTCTTCCGGTGAACATTGACTCTCGCGACAAAATATGGCTCTACAGTCGCAGGAATGGGTCGTCTGCCGCAGTAATTCTGATCCAATAACAGCCCCAGATGTTTACTATGGTTTTTGTCGAGCACGTACCGATTAAGCACGTGAAATATATCATATATTGGAGCAATAACTGAACAAACATATACGCTAAAGAAAATAAAGCGGAATGTACTAAGCACAATGGTGTAGTTAAGTGCAACAGTGTAATTTGCACTTTCAGTTAAAACGCAACAAGAAATGTGATGGCCTCACATAAAATTACGAAATGCATATAGGATCCCAACTGAAGTTTAATGAATAATTAAGATCATATCTAAGTTCAGTTACGACTGCATGAAAGGAGAAGAATACTTCCTGGCAGATTAAAACTGTGTGCCGGACCAAGACTCGAACTCGGGTCCCGAGTTCGAATCTCGGTCCGGCGTACAGTTTTAATCTGCCAGGAAGTTTCATATCAGCGCACACTCCGCTGCGGAGTGAAAATCTCATCCAGGAGAAGAATATTTGGCCGATTCCTCATCTAAATCAGCTGCCTTGAAAGCTACCCTGAAAGCAAAACCAAAGTCCTAGCTGTACATTACTGTAGTCTTTCATCAATGTTGCTGCTGCACAGTCCGCCAGTTTGTCATGAAATAAACTAACATTGTCGCCAGGTTAAGGGTCTCAGAGTAGCGAAAGCAGTGTGAAGTCCCCATGTTCTGCTCGAAGGACAGCAACTCAACAAAGATAAAAACTCAGAACACAGGAGACACCCACAGATAAATTCAACAGATCAGGAATATATAAACTCACATGCAACACTCATCAATCGGTGTACATAGGACAAATATCCAAGAACTTTGAACCAAGATACTCAGAACGCCTCAGAGCCACAAAAAGGAACAGCACCCATAGTCCATTTGCTGACCACCTAATAGACCATAACCACCACCCAACCACAATAGCAACACATTTAGAAATACCGAAATGCAGCCACAACCTATACCACAAACTGACAACAGAAGAGAGCTTCCACGTACATAAGGCAATATTAAAAGACAAGTTTTAAATGAAAACACTACACTCTGTAAAGCCACATCAATCAACACATTAAAGAACTTTACACAAAAGGCAACACAAACAGCTAAATGAGCTTGCACATACACACACACACACACACACACACAAATATACGCACAGAAAGGCAGAGAAAAGTAAATAAAATTCAACTTCAGCTCCAAACTCTCTTGGAAACAAAGGAATGCCGACGAGGTTAGGAGACACATCATAGTGCTCACCGTATTTTTCGAAGTAAAAAGGCGTTTAAAAAGAAAGACATTACACAAAGTTCATTAATACATGCGTGCAATATCCTCAGAATGCAAAAGAAGAAAGACCAGTCACAACAAAACGTGAGTAGTAACAAATATACATGCAAAACATTTTGCTTCGCCAAAATCATGTTTTAAAAAAAATCAAGGGATGTTTTAACTTGCCAATCAAATTCGCATTGCATCGTTTGGTTTGTAGATGACCAGCTATCAGAGGAGGACACCATGCAGTTGGGCCTGCAAATCCATATAACGTAAGACCACAATAAGAAGCAAAACGAACAAAAACTTTCTTTAGGTCTCAAATTGTAAGATCAGTTACAACCTAAAGTACGTTAACCTTTTTTCAGTTTTCAGAAACAGAAGTCCACTGATGATGGCACAGAGGTGCTGAAACATCTTTGGATAAAAATAAAAAAAAAAAACATTGTGTTTGCAAGAAGGCAGACCCATTGATGTATAATTTAACTGCAAATGCTGAAAGAAAGGACAGCAGGTACGGATCCAAAAGATGAAAAGCTCCAGTAAATTCAGAACCAGCAACAGAAAAGGAACTGTTTGCATTTGTTCCCTTTCTAGGCGCAATCTCATATCAAGCTGCCAATATTTTCCAGAGGACAGAAGTTCAAATGAGCTTCTGGAGCAATAACATTGTGAAAATTAGCATTATCCACAGCACAGAAACCAACTGCCAAGGCCTTGAAAAATCAAGAATTTACAAGATCGTTTGTGACAACTGGCCCAGGTTTTATCTTAGACAGAACGGCAGAAGGTTCAGTATGTGTTACTGTAAACAACTGGATGCCTTTAGACCAAAATTTTTGGATAAATTTGCAATAGCCACTCCCATGAACCACTATGGCACACTGTTTCTAACATTAATGACAACTTACAGGTATTACAGACCATTAACAATGTCAGGAAAATGGATCTCTTAGGAAAACCAGAAATATATAGTCACACCCTCAATCCACCCCAGTACGTTCTAAATGAGCAGCTGGAGCTAGTCAATGTATAATTTCTGAGTAATTTAATTAGACTGTTCTCAGAAATCAAACACAAACTGGACCTCTAACAGTGAGAAAACTGACAAAAAAATAGCTGTTTAAGATGTAAGTATAAAATTTTATAAATATGAACTGTCATGATGACAAATGTGTTGCTCTAAGCTTACTTTCCAACTTTTTAATTCTATATGCAACTAACTTGTAAACTGTAAAGATAATCAAATGTCTGTGTATACAGATATGTGTACATATATGTCTAAATTAGAGTACGCAATCAGGTAACTGTAATGTATGCATCAAAATTTTTGCTGACAGGTACATTTCCCTGGTCGATAGAAAATGAATGATATATTTGTATGTTTGTTTAATGATAATCTTTGCATTGCAAGCAGAAACATCGAGTGAGCAGCACATGTGTGGTGCTGAACACTGACATTAAGAATATCATGCAGTGTGCCACAGTCATTTATTTGCAATAAGTGTGCTGTTTACGATTCAGTAACATATACATTGACCTGGAAAACCACATGGCCAAACCAAAACAAATTGCCATCTACAAGGAA
This sequence comes from Schistocerca piceifrons, assembly GCF_021461385.2. Lineage (NCBI taxonomy): Eukaryota > Metazoa > Arthropoda > Insecta > Orthoptera > Acrididae > Schistocerca > Schistocerca piceifrons. The sequence continues at coordinate 399,821,246 of NC_060143.1, read as the reverse complement.
CTTACGTAAGTTAATACAACCATTTCATATTATATCTAAATAAATGCAGGCATTTGGCATGTTTTTATTAATGAAAAAACTTAGTGGTACTAAATATTCAAATACTGTGGTTCCGTGTAGGAGCAGATGACAAACTGTTGATCAAAATGTCTGTGTAACTGAAAATATTAGACTTCTAAAGATGGGCACGGTATTCCAAAACAGGTAATGGCACTAAAATAAAACATTATAAAGTGTTTGTGGCTGGTTGCGTCATTCACAATAATTATGCCATAGAGCATTTCTGAAATTTCGAACTGGAAGTCCCTGAAAAATAATGAAACTTTCTGGCAGATTAAAACTGTGTGCCGCACAGAGACTCCAACCCAGGACACCGTTTCAATCTGCCAGGAAGTTTCATAACAGCGCACACTCCACGGCAGAGTGAAAATATCATTCTGGAAACATTGAAAAATAGTTACGAAATACGGAATTTTTATGTGTTTTCGGCACTTGAAACTGTTTAGTGTACATCCCGGAATTCTATCGCTGCATGATGCGGCGTTCTCTTGTCACAGCTTCTACTGTCTTGCGAGTCGAGCCCTTAATCGCTCATTGACAACGCTCATAACACAGTTAAATATAAGTAGAGGAACATAAGTCATATGTTAACAGAAAACTTCTTTCGACATTGGTATGGGGTGTACACAAATCAATACAAGATTTCCAGAATGTCAACATTAATTTTATCCCCTGTGACCAATGAAAAATGTGAAATATTTATTTAATGTTCCAAATTTATATTTCTTGTGGACCATGAACATACAGTTGAGGACTAAATTTGACAGCCCTGTGAGCAGACTTAGTCGTTTTTAGACAAAACTGGGCCAGAGACAGGAATAAATCTGTATATTTTGAGGAGTGCCAGTCATACGTAATTACATTTTGAAACCACAGAGAGGGAAACTGATAGTTTAGTAGCGATTGCAACTTGAGAATACTGTCACGATGGTAGACTAAAAACCGCAATTACTTTAAAATACCATCCACTGACAGAAAAATTCACTGTCCAACAGTCACTATATTTTTCGTACAATTTTCAATCTGAAGTATCTCAATTTTTTGTCAGGCAGAGCTTGACATGGGCCAGTTAATGATTCAGAGCTTTCATCTCCTCTTGAAATCCAGAGTACTGGCCAGGCATGACTACAGTCCCAGGGAGCATAGGCAAGAGTCACATCTATCTTAAGAGTATCCGTGGAATTTTTCAAGCATCTGTGAAATTTGCAGTTCCTTCGCTAGTTATATTGTACTGAATGGGCACTTACGTTGTAAAGCTTAAATTTTCACATGCAAAATCTGAAACCTTCCTGATTTGCACAAATCGTGTATACAAGTCTTCACAATAATTTTTATTGCAGTTTCATGGTCATTCCATATCACATCTTTAACAGGAAGTGCTTTGAAACCTAGGAAACGCTAGTGTCTGTCGTCATTGGAAGTCTCTATGAACAACGGATTATCCATTTCAGAGGCAATCTTTCACTGTCAGATTGGTAGTGCCCTTACGAGGTTTGAGAGTAAATCTGTAAGCTTATGTCAACTGCCATTGATGTTGATATTTTTTCGCATTATACACAACTGAACACTTTTAAGTTTTCAAGATGATCATAGGCTTAAATTGGCAGCTGAAAACTGGGAGGATTTTGCGTATGTGAATATCTATTTTTACGTCTTTACTTAACATGTAATTATGTAATTATGGTTCACTGTGCATGGTACATTATGTACCACTATAACTAACCTCTCTCTGCCCCCCCCCCCTCCCATCTTGCTTCAATTGTAAATTACATGTTGAAGCCATTGGTAAACCAATGTATAAGATGAAGTTTCTCTGATGATCCTTACTTGAGGTATATATTGTGGTGACAGTATTCTCCACTGCAGAGAGTACTGCACCAGAATTGATAAGCTGTGCTCGAATTGCCCATAGCACAGCAGCTGTATGGGTTGGCAGTACAAAGTATACTGATGAGGTCCGCCAGGGGCCCCAGCTACCAATGAATGGGCATCATATGTGTGGACAGTGACTGGTCGATGTCTCGTTAAATACTGAAGCACTGAGCTACGGTGGATAGTTCTCTTCAGATCGCCAAATCATGTCCAGTCTCCAATTACAGCCGAGTCTACAAGCCTCAATGTTGATCAGTCATCTCCGACACTTAGGCTCCAAAGGCATCATAGTACAGCTCTGAACTGTATGTAGACATCACTCAGAGGCACAGTGATAGGATTTTAATATTCTAAGGAACTTGTAATAAATGTGTTGGACACTCCACAAGAAGTAACAATACTTAAGTAGAGTGTTCCTTCAATTTGAATAAATGTCATTTTATTACTAACTGTTGGAAATCTTTCTGATTGACCATAATCTACACCATTCTCCTGCATTCCCAACATATATCGAACGAATTAATATAATGTTTGACTGTTTGTGGGATGGCAGATTTCGGAACATGAACGTAACTGGCTAATACATGACGCTGAATGCCTCTCTTGTACACATGGCACTGGAAGTAGTTGAATATAAATGTGAAGTTATTTGTTCTTCTTTGACACAGTTCGAATTTTATATTATTTTTATCTGAAAGAAACTTAGGAACGTTTTGCAAAATTAAACTGTTACTAGCGATGCACATAAACGAAATTAAACATTTTCTAGTTAACATACATCAAATGTCATTATTCGCTTCCATTCTCCTAAGGTTGAAATAAAAAAATCTAGTTACATTTTATCCTGCATCTTGATGAAAGACAATAGAAGGTAATTAATCCTTCTCTCAAAATCTAAAGCTGACTTGGAGAAAGAAGAGACAACCAATAAATTCCCCGGACACCTACTCCAGTATGTTTCACATAGATTATTACTGAATGCTGGTCGTATAATTTGGTACTTTGAATTACTGTGCAATACATTACATATGGCTCAGCGCAGGGTCAGCTACCAATCCCCATACTAAGCATCAATCATATACAAATCTTACTTCATTTTATTACAGTTTTCATATGCTAGCGATACTATTCGTTGGGTCATTCATAAGTACTGTGAACATTAACACTTCATAGGAGTACTCTTGTAGCTGCTTTCAAATTCGACAACTTCTTCTCATTGAGAATGACGTCCTAAGTGCTGTTCTCTAGGACATCGTCAAACTAGCTTTTCTTTGACCTTTGAACTAACTTATCAAATGTTCAAATGTGTGTGAAATCTTATGGGACTTAACTGCTAAGGTCATCAGTCCCTAAGCTTACACTCTACTTAATCTAAATTATCCTAAGGACAAACACACACACCCATGCCCGAGGGAGGACTCGAACCGCCGCCGGGACCAGCCGCACAGCCCGTGACTGCAGCGCCCTAGACCGCTCAGCTAATCCGCGCGGCAACTAACTTATCCATCCAGTTATAAGAGGGGGCTTTAGTTCAATGTGGATTCTGAAGCACGGCGCAGCTAAGCATTTTTCACATCATCAAACATTTCGAGAGATGAAAGAAGAGGTAAGTGACAGATAACAATCCTAGGATCGAGCAGGAATCGAATTTGAGGCGTTTTTGATATGTAGTTTGGTTCTTTACCGTTTTTTTCCCTCTGAGTCACCTACCCACACAAGTATATAGTATAGAGTATGCGATAAAAAGTATACGGACATCTATCATTGGACATTAATATGGGGTGTACCCATCCTTCGCCCTGCTGGGGACGCTTCCAGAGATATATCTGAATATCTGAGAAGGAATGGCAGCCCATTCTTTTTCAAGACGTGTTACGAGACTCATGTTGGACTCTGGGCTACGGAGCGATGTAATCGATTTAACTCATCCCAAAGGTGTTCCACTGAATTAACATTGGCACTCTGAACAGACTAGTCCACTGGACGAATATTATGGTCCACGAACCATTGCCTCACAGATGCTATATTACAACAGAGTGTGTTATCATGTTGACAAAGAATCGTCGTCTCCAAACTGTTCCTCTGCTGTATATGGAACAATGCTGTAAAATACGTTCATATCCTATAGAATTTAGCGCCTTTACATAACCTCAAGCATCGCGTGTCATTGACTACAGAAATGAGAAAATGCTCGACAATTGTACCTCATCCTTTCTAGTTCTCCATGCACAGTCATTGTGTCAGCTGGACTGTTGTCAAGAGAATTCTGAAGTACTTTGAAGTCAGACTTAAACTGAAGAAAATCAGGTTAGAACGTAATCGTCATTAGCCTTTGACTGACACAAGCTATAATGATTTGTTTGGGTTACATTTTAAGAACTGTACCTCTACAACTGATAAACACTGGACTCATTTTGTATGGAGTATTACTGTTCTGATTGGCATACATGCTAGTACATCATATTAACTATTCATTCTGAAACGACCAGGATATGTCTGTTAGGTCTAATTGATGAATAAAGTTAGCTAACCATGACACAATTTATTCATCAAGAGTCTACTGGTATGTTGGTTTCCACAGGGGCGATTTGGTGTCTCCAGAAACATCATCGTCATAAGCAAGTATAAGTTGGGTTCCTTACATGTACACTGTCCGAAAAAACATTCATCATCATGTAATGTAAAAATAAAAAACAGTGATATATAAAAAATATACTGCAGTCTGCCAATGTAATCGTATTCTTAATGACTCAATAGTAGCGGTTCAAAACACTTTCTGAAAATGCCTGACAAGAATGTTTTTAATAGTACAATAACCTTTAATTTAGCCCGACACATATCAGTAATTAATAAACTAGCTCAGTTCTCAGGGTAGTTACGTAATAGTCGATAGTTAAGTGTCCTTTCCTTCTTTACCCAACTCCACAGATATTATTCCAGGCTCATGAGAAGTTGTGTGCTTATTGCACCAGAGAATATTTAGTAAGTCTGTTCGATTTAAACTATTGCAATATGTAACTTAATATCGTGGTTTCGTCGCATTTAATTCTTTCTGAAATTGTTTAATTAAATTAATTATTTTTGAGTGTACTGTTATTGAAATTTTTGATTTTGAAATTAATTCATTATGAGTGTTTGGTTCTAATGACTGAAAATCTTTTATTTTTTCTCAATTGTTATTGAGCTCATTTCCAAACATGTCCATTTATTAAATTTAAAGTATCATTAAATTTATAATTCAAGCACAATAGTCTTAAAACAAATGGACACAAATGTCTACAAATTACTTCATCAAAGTTGTATTCCCTCAATACGGTGTATGGATTAATTTTTTGCAAATAGTTAACTAGTTATTTAGGTATGTTTCCTCCATATGAATCAAAAACATATTTTACATCTTTGTTTCTATAATAATGAATCCAATGTGTGGCAACATGATCAGATGTACCTAAATTTGCTATTCCACATTCAAAATTTTTGGTTTATTAGGTAATTTATTAGTCATAAAAATGCCATGAAAATACTTAAATTTTCACTGTTTAACTAATTCTTCTATGTCAAAATTACATAAAGGATTATTAAATTTTTTGATTACTTCTTTGAAAGTTTTTTCAACTTCCTTTCTTTTCTATTACTAAATTATGTCCTTTTCGTTCCTCTAATTCTTTATCACCTTTCTTCTTATTTATAACTGCATTTACAATACTGCAGAACCACCAGAAAGTGAACCAAGAGCAGTTAAATGTGTAAACAGCCAAAAGTAATGGTAGAAATCTACCTTTGTGTAGTGTTAGTCCTTAACCTTCTTTATTTTTTGTTAGATATTCAACAGCCTTTTTCGCAACAGGGATAACTAATGTAACAAGTAAATTTTTACATTATTTCTTTACCTTTCTTATCTGAGCATCAGGTAAAAATTTTGCAATATTTTTTAATTCTTTATTATTGAGTTTAAGTGATTTTGGTTTAATTTTGCCACTAGATAGCACAGTATAAACCAATGTAAAGTTAATGTATATAGATTAAAAATTAATAAAGATTTCTTTATAATCCTCAGTTTTCAATACCCATTCTGACTTTTGTTTTCCATACAATACTCTCTAACTGCATTTGAATCTATTTTTCCCCAAATGAAGCATCTGGAGCATGCATTCATTCTTTTGCAAATAACTGAAGTTTTTTTATCAGCTTTCTTTCATCTAAAACTTTATTATCTATATATGAAATATATTATTCTTTAGATACTTCATGTAATGGATTGCTTTATCTTGTTTAGATAATCTGTCTTCTGATTTTGTTCCCAGGCCACAATAATTATAACTTAGAAGATGCATTTCAAATGGTAAGTATTAAACAGTCCTCTAGCATATTTTTCAGTTTTCCAAAATGTGTGTGGTAAATTATTCAAAAAGTTAATTAAACATGGAATTCTTTTGGATCATTACTAATAAAATCACTAACTTTATTAGTTAACATCTGGGTTATACCAACATTTTCATTTTCATAATTTTGGTTTCCCACTAATTATTCTCCATAGATTACTGCTGATCTATCGATTAATTGATGAACGTCATGCACCCAAACAATTTGATTCGTTTTTCAGAATTTTTTTTACTAAACCTTTCCCAGCTATTTTTAATGAACCATAAACATTTCTTTCTGAAAAACTGATATTCCTCAAAAATTGTTTTTATCAAATTGTTATATTTATTTTCTTTACTTGATTCTTTATAATTTGGAATACTTTTATTATGTACACATTGAGCCACATAAAATTATAGCATAATTTTGTAAATCAAGAGAATCAAATTCTGTACCTAAATGTTCTACTAGTGTTTTTAGTGAAAAGATCCATTAATCCATCTGTTCCCTTGTATTCTTACTCACCAATTTTTAAGTTATCACCATTTAATCCCAGTGATAATTTACTAATATATTTATCAGGACCAACAGGTCTTAATCCAAAACATTATCTTCATAATAAAAATTCTGACATTCCTTCACTTACATTTACTTTTTTAACATTTTTTTTTAATTGTGTTCTTTGTTTTTCATAATACTCTAACGAATCATTTATTTCCGTTCCACTTAATGAACAATTTCTTTTATCACTACCACATAGTTTAATTGGTGGAATATAATTAAATTGTTCTAAATAATGTCGGTTATAAGGAAACATTTGTTTGTCAACGTCTCCATTTTCTTCAGTTGATCTTAAATTTTTTCCTCCTATTACTTCAATTACTTTGTTAACATCTTTAATTGTATCGATAGTTGGTTAATCCTCTTTTAAAAATTTTCATAGCTATTTTTTGGTTGTTTTTTCCATTTCTTAAACTCTTCTTTTAGTTGTTTCTTTTGTCTGCTATTTTGTCTGGCTTTTTTTAACAACTTCTGGATAGTATTTTGCAAACACTTATTAAGGATAAAAATATGAAAATAGTTATTAATTTTTTATTCAGTGTTTATGATAACACTTCCATTCAATGTATATGTCCAACATTTATGATCAATCAATTTCCATTAGGATAGTGGGTGCACCCTGCAAATGTGACAATTTATAAATAAATAGGGTGCAGCAGTCAGTCATCCACTTTTGCAGATTTTATTTGGCAAATCCAGATTTTGGCTAGTGCCTAGACATTATCAATGCACTAGTTTCTATTTTCGATGCATGACACTTCCCTGTTGTTCGAGTGTCAGTCACAGTTCTTTGAATACTACTGTACTGCTGCCGGAACAACAGGGAAGTGACATTCATCGAGACCAGAAAATAGTGCATTGATAATGGCTAGACACTAGCGGAAATTTGGTTTTGCCAAATAAAATCTGCAAAAAAGGATGACTGATTACTACACTGTATAATTTATAAATTTATGTTCAATCTTTCCATTCAACAATTATGTTCAACTTTTAAAACATTCTTTACCTTTTCTCTATATTTACTTCCTTAATGTTTCTTGTCATATCTCTCATAATAAAGCTAAATTTATCTCTTTTCCGACATTTACTACATCGTTCTGTAAATTCGTTGAACTTTAAATCTCCAACTACAAATTCATGATAAATGTGATTTAAATTTGTACCATCTTGCCTAAAAATATTTTAAAAATTAAAGTTATCTCTAACTAATTGTTTTGGTATTTTTCAATATGTTTGACTTAAATAAAAACAAACTATTACCTTATCTCAACAGGTAGTGAAATTTTCTCTAAATATATTTGATTTTTGCGAATGAAGTCATCAAAAACTATAACTGAATTATCATCATATTCCTGTAGTGGAATAATTTTAATATTATTTTCAATATAAGTTACAATTTTTTCATTAATTTTATCTTCTCATAAATCCTTAATATTTCGGTTGATCTAACTTTTTGAGTAACCACACATAGGTAAATCTTTTGTCAGTTTAACCATACTGGTACTAGATGATAATTATCAATCATTAATGCTGTTTCTCCTCAACAACTTTGTACTATTATGCACATACAATAGAATTTGGAAAAAATTTACCACATGTATTTTATAATTTATTTTCTGGAGTTGTTAGTTCTGGTGCCAATATATAATATATTTACACAATTTTTACAAATAGAAATGAGTAGTTTATTTCAATTGATCTATAAATTTTCTGTTGTGAGAAAGGTTGTTTCAGCAAGAGAAACTTTTAAAAACGTTTCACTAGTTGGTTTTATTCAAGTTTTTTAGTTTCAAATGTTACATCATTAGATAGCAAACTTTACTGTGGTGGAGAGGCAATAGAAATTCCTGTTGTTCCATATAGATTGAAAAATCTAGAAAAATTTATGTACTCTAAAAACCCTAATATTCACATTAAGGAAGATAAAATTTAAAATGTATTTTATTGAAAATGATGTAGGATTATGCATGAGTATAAATGATGATTATATTACAAGTGTGATGGAATTTAATAATCAAATTACTGAAGCTAATAAAGAAACTGTTGCTAAAATGTAGCAATTTGAATTAATTAATGTGAATTTTAATTTGGGTGATGGAATATTTGTTTATACATAATGATCATTTTCATAGGGAAACTAATATTATTGCTTCATTTAAAAATAATGCTGTATTTGTTGGTTCAATAGTTTATGAACCAAATCATCCTAAAAAATATTCCAATTTTTGATACCATTCAGCATTTAGAAATAACTATAACTCATGAAAATGAAAATTTGATTGGCTTCAATGGTGCTTATGTAACAGTTGTTTTAGAAATGAATTAATAAATTTTTCCCTTAATGAATCATGAACAGCAATGAGAGTTATCAACCTTGCTCATTTCCTGCTAATGAGAGATCGATAAATAATTTAAACCTTTATTAACAAGGAAAAAGAAATTAATATTCATATTGTTGATGGTTGGACTCATTCTAATAATTTACAACTTTATATTAATATTGGAATATTATTATATTTTATATATTTACTATTATTATATTAATAAATTCACTATATATCAATATTGGTGTTGGCTGGATTCATCGGAGTAATTTACATTTTTATATGACCTTTGATGATATTCACACAGATGAAACCGATTTTTCAACATATTATGATAAATTCAATATTAGGCTAATTGATAATTATGTATTAAAATTGTTTGATGTTATTACAATTAAAATGGAAATGGTATTTTATCTAGATCGATCATCCTTATATTTCTTCCTCAACTCTAATTCAGTTAACTTCAACCCTATCAAATAAATCAAATATCGAAGGCCATATTCTTCACAATGGTAAAATGAAAACCAAACAAAATAATGTACTTTACTGATTAGAATTATTTGGGGATTTTAAAGATTATAAAGAAATTATGTGGAAAGAAGATTTAACTGTAATTTTTACTTGGAGTTCGAGAAAAGATCAAGGAAATTCTATTCATCCTTGAACTACTGATGAAAATAATAGTGCACTTCTTAAAGTTAGCTAAACGGTTGTTAAAAGTGTGGAAATTTGTGCTCCTGTTGTTAAATACCAACCAGAATATTCACTTAACTAGATCAAGAGAGACTTAAAATTCTAATAATTACAATTTGTTCTTTGAACAACAAAAACCTGAATTTGCTAGATTACAGGGAATGAGAGATTTTAAACTAATACTAATTATTATAATTCTACCAAATCTTACAAGCCTTGCTTTATTTTTTTTGTTTTCCAAAGTAACTGAAAAAATAATCACTTAAATGGTTCTTCTTTACATGATCATGTTAAATTACAAAATATCTATGTGAAAAAAGCGAGAAATTAAATTTTCCGTCAAGAATTAAGGAACTTTGATCCTTTAAATAACTTTTTAAAAGCTTACAATGCTTTTAGAGATATTAGAAGAATAATCCGAACAACTAATGATGTAAATGTAAGTCCATTCAATTTTATTCAAAATTACCTTATCTGAGCAGTTAGTATGTCTAGGACAATGAATATTGGAACTAGTCAAAAAATAACATTCAAATTATGTGAATCCTTTCATGAAAATGTAATTAATGACAAAATTTCATATGCTATTGTGTATGGTACGAAGAGTTTGTCTTATGATTTGCAACACAGAATCCTTTCTGAAAATTTTTAATTACATACATTAATAAAAAATAAGAAAAAGTAAATAAATTTGAACTCAATTTTTTCATTTATTTTTGAAGTACTTTCAAAAAACTAGAGAAGTTTAAAACTGAAAACTTAAGATTTTTCAAAAATTAAAACATTTTCAGAAGATTTCTATATAAATAAAAATGAATGTTTATGCTAGCATTGAAAATCTATTGACTGAACTTAACAATTATAGTAACATTTGTGGAGAAGTGTTTACCAATTTATCAGAGCTTAAAAAACATAAATCTTATGCCATTTCTAAAGCTGAAATTTTACCTATAAAATTTTGTTGATAAAGTTTTATTACTTTTAGATGATAAATATGAAATTATCTTCTGGAGCTATATACTAAAATCTTTACAAATAATCATGATAAATTAGATAAAATTGTTGGATTAAATTTTATTTATCGAAATAAAGAAAGTATATGAAGATTATTTTATTGATGTTATTGAATTTGAATACATTTAGAATATTTTGGACTTTCAAATTTAATTTTTGATGATTAAATTTTAATGAAATAAACACTTTGTTTTTTTAGATTAGATGGATACTACAACATTACAATCTTGGTTTCTATTTTGAAATTTATTGACCAATGTTTTCTTTGGTCCAGAATTTGCATAAATATATTGCTTATAACGACTGTTTGGCTCAGTGGCACACTGATGGCTATTAAGGAAATTATGCTCATATGGTGTAGCAAACGAAATTAGGGATTGGGTGGAGGATTTCTCAGTACGGAGGACACAGCATGTTACTTTGTGTGGAGAGTCATCAACAGATGTAGAAGAACATCAGATGTACGCAAGGGAATTATGATGTACCCCTGCAGTTCATGCTGTATGTTAATGACGCAGAAGGCAATATTTTTAGTTGATTCAGACATTTTTCCAATGATGCAGTTACTTAAAATTTTGTATGTCTGAAAGAATCTACATAAATGAGCAGCCTGATTACGATAGGAATTCAAGGACAGTGGAAAGATTGCCAGCCTGCTTTAAATATTCAGAAATGTGAAACTGTGCACCTCACAAATCAGAAACACATTATTCCAGGACAACATTATCAGTGGGTCACGACTGGAATCACGTAACTCAAGTAAATGCCTGTGTGGAACTAATTGTGAGGGTATGTCATGGAATGATTAGAGCAGTAGCAAGTTGCCATCTTCAGTTCTTTGGGGGTATATTGGCAAAATGCAATCAGTGTACAAAGGAAACTGTTTACAAACAGATTACAGAATACTGTTTAAGGGTGTAGGTCCTATTTCATGTAGAAATAACAGAAGGCACTGATCGTATGCAAAGAAGGGCAGGAAAAATGGTAACAAATATATTGACCTTTGGAAGAGTGACAAGGAGTTACTGAAAAACTTGAACTATCAGATATCCTAAGATAGACACTAACCATCCAGACAAAAGCCTATGTAAAGGTTGCAAGAAACAGTGTTGTATATGTAATCTTGGAATATACCACTACCTGTCGATCCTGTAGACGTTATAGATACAAAAACAGCACTCAGAAGAAAAGAATCGAGGAGAAACAGGTATGTGTGATACACACAAGTGTGGTTAAATATTCGGATCTGTGTACTTGTGTGTGTGTAGCTGTATGTGAGACTTTATTGTTTGAGGGACGCAGAATTTGTCTTTTGAACCCCTCTTCCTCTCATAACCTCTCCACGCTACCTTCATACTTCACAGTGGTTTGCAAAGTTTGGATGTAGATGCAAACATTACGATCTGCAGGTCAGGCACTCTAATAAAGGCTATGCCATAAATAATGTAACTCTTGAAATGACTACCATTTCAATTCTACACGACCCACTCAAATTAATGTTCGACATCAATGTGCAGTAACCCCTCTCAGAAGGCGGGTCGCATTTCTGACAGGGGAGGATATACACTCCTGGAAATTGAAATAAGAACACCGTGAATTGATTGTCCCAGGAAGGGGAAACTTTATTGACACATTCCTGGGGTCAGATACATCACATGATCACACTGACAGAACCACAGGCACATAGACACAGGCAACAGAGCATGCACAATGTCGGCACTAGTACAGTGTATATCCACCTTTCGCAGCAATGCAGGCTGCTATTCTCCCATGGAGACGATCGTAGAGATGCTGGATGTAGTCCTGTGGAACGGCTTGCCATGCCATTTCCACCTGGCGCCTCAGTTGGACCAGCGTTCGTGCTGGACGTGCAGACCGCGTGAGACGACGCTTCATCCAGTGCCAAACATGCTCAATGGGGGACAGATCCGAAGATCTTGCTGGCCAGGGTAGTTGACTTACACCTTCTAGAGCACGTTGGGTGGCACGGGATACATGCGGACGTGCATTGTCCTGTTGGAACAGCAAGTTCCCTTGCCGGTCTAGGAATGGTAGAACAGTGGGTTCGATGACGGTTTGGATGTACCGTGCACTATTCAGTGTTCCCTCGACGATCACCAGTGGTGTACGGCCAGTGTTGGAGATCGCTCCCCACACCATGATGCTGGGTGTTGGCCCTGTGTGCCTCGGTCGTATGCAGTCCTGATTGTGGCGCTCACCTGCACGGCGCCAAACACGCATACGACCATCATTGGCACCAAGGCAGAAGCGACTCTCATCGCTGAAGACGACACGTCTCCATTCGTCCCTCCATTCACGCCTGTCGCGACACCACTGGAGGCGGGCTGCACGATGTTGGGGCGTGAGCGGAAGACGGCCTAACGGTGTGCGGGACCGTAGCCCAGCTTCATGGAGACGGTTGCGAATGGTCCTCGCCGATACCCCAGGAGCAACAGTGTCCCTAATTCGCTGGGAAGTGGCGGTGCGGTCCCCTACGGCACTGCGTAGGATCCTACGGTCTTGGCGTGCATCCGTGCGTCGCTGCGGTCGGGTCCCAGGTCGACGGGCACGTGCACCTTCCGCCGACCACTGGCGACAACATCGATGTACTGTGGACACCTCACGCCCCACGTGTTGAGCAATTCGGCGGTACGTCCACCCGGCCTCCCGCATGCCCACTATACGCCCTCGCTCAAAGTCCGTCAACTGCACATACGGTTCACGTCCACGCTGTCGCGGCATGCTACCAGTGTTAAAGACTGCGATGGAGCTCCGTATGCCACGGCAAACTGGCCGACACTGACGGCGGCGGTGCACAAATGTTGCGCAGCTAGCGCCATTCGACGGCCAACACCGCGGTTCCTGGTGTGTCCGCTGTGCCGTGCGTGTGATCATTGCTTGTACAGCCCTCTCGCAGTGTCCAGAGCAAGTATGGTGGGTCTGACACACCGGTGTCAATGTGTTCTTTTTTCCATTTCCAGGAGTGTATAAAGCATGTTAAGGGTGGGGGGGGGGGGGCGGATAATAGTGCAGTCGTTGTCGTAATGCGGAAATGGAGCGATTTATCTGACGTCCAAATGGGGATGATCATTGTTTTCAGGCCAAGAGAGGAGGCATTTCCGAAACGGCTAAGTTTGTAAACGGTACATGAGCTGCTATGGTTAAAGTATACTGTACATGGTTAAATGGCGCTATCAAAAATCGGCGCCGGGTCAACTGTGGTGGAGTATGGGCCATAGATGACAGGGGTAAATGATGGAAATGGAGATGTATAAGGGCGAACAGACATGCAACCGTTGGGCAACTGACCACCCAGATGAATCAAGGGGCTACTTACTGTGTCCGCTCAACGACTGTTCGGCGAAAGTTTTTGCATGTGGGCCTCTGCAGAGGCGCCTGGTTCATGCATTCATGGTAACTGCTGTCCATCAGTGATGAAGACTAGAACTGGCACGTCAGTACCGCAACAGAACGTCCACTGAGAGGCGACAGGTAGCCTCTTCAGATGAATCATGTTTTATGCTCCATCAGACAGATGACAGTTGGCGTCAAACGCCTGAAGGCCAACAAGTAGGGAGCGTTATAATCTGAGAAATGTTTTCATGGCATTCCCTAGATGATCTCATCAATCTGGAAGGCACAGTAGGTGGCCAACACCATGTCCATCCCTACATGCAGTTTGCTTTTCCTCAGCATGATGGCATCCACCAGTGGGAGAACGTAAGCAGAGCACACGAGTGGTTTGAAGAACATCCAGGATAAGTTGACTGTACCGCCCAACCCCCCCCCCCCTCCCCCTGGGCCACCAAACTTCTCCAATTGAAACCCAGTGAAGAATCTGGAGGCAAACTCTCTCGGGCTGTTCAGGCCTTGGATACTGAGCCGAGAACGCTAGCACAGCTGGTCATGGCACTGGAGTTGGCATGAGCACAACTCTGTCGGTACCATCCAGAGACTGACTGACTCTCTTCGTGCACCTGTCGCAGCGTTCCACACTGCAGAATGTGGTTATTCATTTTGACGAGTAGTCGCATTAATGTGACTGGATCGTGCAGTTATTTAGCAGCATGAACGTTGGTACGTTTTTCATCTATTCTCTTGGTGGTTAATGGTGGAGCCTCCCACGACGGAACTACGGATTGTCACAGTGAAACCTTTGAGCAGTGTTTGTGTTAGTCATTCTGTGGCAAACATCGCGGTCGTGAGCTATAATGTTGTGGTGGTCCGGTGAAATCTGTTTTCCGATGTTTAGAAGAACTGGAAGAAGATCTGCACTATGGGCCTATAAAATCCAACTGACACAAGAACTGAATTCAAACGGTCACTAAAAGCGCCGAACAATCGCGCGCTGGTTGCTTGCAAAACAAGAGGAAACAATAATTACGCCAAGAAAATAATGTTCACCGGTGAGGAGCAATTTTTGCTGAGTGGCTTTGTGTCACGCAAAATCGCAGGCTCTGGGTTACAGAAGTTCCTCTAGTAGTTATGAAGAAACCGTTATGCCCACAACGCGTGACTGTGTGGTGTGGCGTTTGGACTGAGGACATTAAGTGGCCCTTGCTTGTCCGAAGATGGAGCCGGAAATGCATTAATAGTGGACGACGAATGCTATCAGTGCATGGTTTTGTGATCTGTGATCGTGTGGATGCTGAAGAAGTTGGGTTTCAGTAAGATGGCGCAATCTGTCACATATCAGTTTCAACAATGGGCTTGTTACGAGAGGTTTGCCGGTTGGGTAATTTCTCGCATTGGTGACGTGAATTGGTCATTTAGATCTGTCATGTGACACCATGTGATTTGTTTCTGTAAGGCTATCTGAAATGTCGATGTGTACACCAACAAACCTCGATCACTTCCAGAGTCTAAGGCCGAGATCTTGCATGTACTTTCAGAACTAGCGGTGCAAGTACGCCGAAAAGTTATGGAAAATTTCATCGAAAGAACAAGAGTGTGCCTGTAGAGTCGTGGAAGGCATCTAAGTAACAGAGTAGTGTCCAGACAAGAATGTTGCAGTCATAAATTTTAATGGTATCAGCTGTAAGCATTGTAGAGTGTTTATTCAAGGTCACAATTAAAGATAACTCACACACTCTTAGATAAGCGCATGCATAGTTACTGGTCTGTCGTTTTCCCACATGCAGCGCTGCACACACCACGTAGGTAAAATGGCGTCTCCTGAGCGTAAAGCGATTTGTGTCCTACAGTTTGAACGAAAGTGAATTTGTAATTTCAGTTCAACACATTTAGTTTAAAGTTTAATTGTGGTTCCCCATATGGCAAAAACATCCGCCGCTGGTATAGTCAATTCCAAACGACTGGATGTATGTGTAAGGGTAAAAGCACGGGATGACAAAATGTGGTTGAGGAGGATGTTGACGATGTCAAAGCCTCTTTTCCTTTGTAGTCATGAGATGTCTGTTCGGAAAGAAAGTTTTGAAGTTACGTTACCAAAGATGACAGTGTGGAAGGTTTTAAGGAAACATTTACACATGCATCTAAACCGGTTACAGTTGCTACGTGCTTTAAAACCAGATGACTATATGGCGGACGTTATTACTTTGCAAGTGAAGTGTTGCAGAGGGAAGATTTTTCTTCCTCGCCTATTATTCAGTGATGAGAGGCAAATTTTCATGTAACTGGTATCTGTACAATATCGAAGATATTCCCCAAAATTAAATGTTGTCTGTGGTGTGTCCCGACGTCCGGTGTACGGACCTTGTTTTCGCTGAAGTTACTGTAGAAGGGGTGGCTTATTTGGATATGTTGCAAGAATGGCTGCTTCAACAAATAGATTGTGAACCAGCAAACTTCACTTGGCAACAACGTGTAGCCCCTCCCCATTGGCTTCTATTTCTACGAGAGTGGCTGAACGTCGATGTCTATGGCTGTTGAACTGGTTGTCTGGTCAGTGTGACCGAGCTCTTTTCCACCTCGCCTCCATATTCACCTGGCCTCACACCATGCCATTTTTTTTCTTTGGGGATTTAGAAAAGATCGTGTCTACGTTCCACCGCTATCTAATAATTTACCACAGTAGAGACACAGAACTAAAGAGGCTATTGCTTCCATTACTCAGGATATGTTAACCAAAGTGTGGGATGAATTGGATTTTAGGTTGGATGTGTGCCATATCGCTAAAGGCGCACATATTGAAGATTTGCATGAAAAACTACGTTTACCTTCAATTTGGTATATGATTTGTACTAAATAGTGTAAACTCTTGTAATACACCACTGAAACTGGGACATTCTTTTATGGACATCCTGTATACTTAATAGATAATCACAGGTAGCTTACACTGAAGTAATATGTAAATTACCGAATTCTTTCTGACATGTATTTTTTGATGGATGAAGGAAAAGTTTTCTTTATGCTGTATTGTCCTTAGGCGATATTTTAAAATGATTTTAGACGCAACACTTGTAAGAAAATATGTGCCTGTTTTTAAAATATAATTTTTACACATGATTTCTTTTTTATGGGTCTGCCTGAGCGGTCAGCGCAGATGGTTGGCATGTGAAAGTCCCGGGCTCAATTCCCAGTACTCCCGAGGATTTTTGATTTTTCCTTGGTGGGAAGACTGGCAGGGGAAGCACTCGGCTTCGTGATGACAACGGAGGAGCTGCTTGACGGAGTAGTAGTTGCTCCATGGTCTGTAAAGTCTTCAAAATGGCCAGGTGAGTAGCTTGCTGACCACATGCCCCTCCTCACCGTATCTGGATATCGCCGCGCGGTAGAGAATGAAGCGGCGGCTAGAAGGCATCCCTTGGGCCTTCACGGCCTGGCGAAGAGCTCGTTGTGTTAGGAACTAAAATATTTGTAACAAATTGTTTGTAATTAAGCTATCATTCATTAATTCCTATGCAAGACAGTAATAATAATATTCAGTTGTACAGAGGATATAAGGAAATTTGGAAATTTGTGGCATGTTCCTACGGAACCAAACTGCTGAGGTCATCGGGCCCTAGGCTTACAGACTACTGAATCTAACTTAAACTAACTTACTCTAAGGACAACACACACACCCATGCCTAAGGGAGGACTCGAACCTCAGTCACGGGGGAGCTGCACGAACCGTGGCAAAGCGTCTCAGACTGAGGATATAAGGAACAAACCACTTTCGTGTACTGTGGCGATCACAAGCGTCAGCGCACTTCTGTACTGGCTTGCTGATATTTTTGTAGTGATGCCCAACGGTTGGCAGCTCTTGTGCATATAAATTGACTGAACATTAACAAATGTATACATGAGGTTTGCATTGGGGAAAAATATTTCTGACGCAGTTAAGACACACAAGGATTAATTACATCAAAAATTTTTTGTTTTATTATTCAATCAAAACTTTTGTTCTTTATGGGACACCCTTACCGTGGTGCCGGCCGGAGTGGCCGAGCGGTTAAAGGCGCTACAGGCTGGAACAGCACGACCGCTACGGTCGCAGGTTCGAATCCTGCCTCGGGCATGGATGTGTGTGATGTCCTTAGGTTAGTTAGGTTTAAGTAGTTCTAAGTTCTAGGGGACTTATGACCACAGCACTTGAGTCCCATAGTGCTCAGAGCCATTTGAACCATTTGAACCTTACCGTGGTGCAATGCGGCATATATTCTGCCATGTACTTTACAGTTATTTGCAGAGTGTAGATGTAAGTGCAGAATGCTCCATTCTGATTTAGGGCAGTGTGAAATACAGTGTAAAATACGTTTTTCCCTTTCTTATCGGTTTTCGGTCATGGCCGCACAGTCATTCCGCTACATGGGGGTTGTACGCGGGCCAATCAGGAGGGGTAGCTGTGCCGCCATGTTTAGTTAATACGGCGCGCGGACGTTACGTGCCCCACGGGCGCAGTTTGGCCAACTCCCAAATATAATTACAGCTGCCGCAGCAGCAGCCCACCATCCCACACGCCCGAGCTCATTTTAAATTACGCGCAATAACTTAAAACTTACGTGGGAAGCAGCAGACAACAATGCGGTTCGTGATCGGGACCCTCTGTGGCCCAGTGGATTGCTCTCCGCACCAGCGAGTCCCCGTCGGCAATCAGTGACGTTCAACTGCAGCAGGCCAAGTACCAAGTAAACAGCTGGCCTGAGCGAGGGCGTAGAGGCAGCGAGGGAAATGTTGATACGGGGAGAACAGTCGCAGTGTTCTTTTGTCACGTCGTTGCTGCCTCTGCATTCTGGTGGCACTGGCATTGCAAGGGTAGCCTGCGCGGCTACGTGGGAGTGGCAAAAGGGCGGACCGACGGCGGCGCGGCGAGGGAAGGCAGGGGAAGGGGGGCGTGTTGCGAGGTCATACAACCCTCATCCCCACCCCCGCAAATAAGATTTTGTGGTTGTCTTTTTACATAAGTCAGTTTCCAAATTTCACCGCTTTCGGAGAATGAAGTAGCATGAAAACCGAAGTACCTCGAAAATGACAATATTATAGAAATTGAAGGCTTTTTTTTAAAAAAAAAACACAGGATATTTTTCAGTGGCCCGAGTGTTGGCCTGTCCACGAGGATAACCCGTCCAGTGACATCTTAGCCATGTAAAGACGCCCAGTCACAAGCGGACAGTACCTGTTGTCCAACGACGAATCCGGAGAGACTCGTGAAACCACAGGTATGACAGACGACCCACAGTAACATGTATAAGGGAAGACAGAAGGGAATGATCCTCCACCAAGAAAAAAAAATGGTAACCGAAAGGTTATCTTTCGAAACTACTGAAAGAAACAGCTTTACCCTCATTTCCATGCTCGTACAGGCATAATCAGTTCACACTCGCAGTGTTACTTGAAATACTGGTATAGGTAAATGCATAGTTTGATTTTGCACGATTTATATTATGAAGCTGTTAATGATGTACTTGGTTTATTGCTGTCATACACTGCCCAATCACATTAATGCGACCACAGGCTATGTTCGACGTCAGTGTGCAATAACCATTCAAACCATTCACAAACGGCAGGTAGCAGCATTATATAGACCATGTCGAGGCGAGGGGGTGGGGGGGGGGGGGGGTAGAGAGAGAGAGAGAGAGAGAGAGAGAGAGAGAGAGACACGCGGGATTGGTACGCGACAAACACTGTAGTCATTGTCGTAGCGCGGAAACAAAGCAATTAATCTGACGTCCAAAAGGGCATGATCATTGTCTTACGGGTCAGGGGTGGAAGCGTTTCCGAAACGGCTAACTTTGTAAATGGTTTGTATGTCGGGTATGGCAAAACAGCGCCATCCAGAATCGGTGCCGAGGGTCATAGATGACAGGAGTCAACGACGCCTGCGGAGGTATTGTACAGCCAAATAGATATGAAACTGCTGAGCAGTTGACACAGAGATGAACCAAGGGGCTACCAACTGAGTCTTGTCAACTACCGTTCACTGACCGTTGTTGCACATGGGCCTCCGCAGAAGGCACATGCTTCATGCACCCAATCTGACTGCTATTCATCGTCAACGAAGGTTCGATTTTGTACGCCAATACCGCCACTGAACATGCACAGCGTGACGACAGGTGGCCTATTCAGATGAATGACGTTTTATGCTCCATCGGACAGATAGCGTTTGACTTGTATGAAACGAAAAGTGTGAAACCCAAAAAGGTGGGAGCATTATGGTCTGGGAAATGCTTTCGTGGCATTAGGTGGACGATATTGTAATTCTGGAAGACACAGTGGATCAACACAAGTACGCATCTATTCTTGGGGACCATGTCTATCACTATTTTTTTCCCCTTTGGCACGATGGCATATACCAGCAGGACAATGCAACATGTCTCACCGCTAGCAGTGTACACGCCTGGTTCGAAGAGCACCATGATGAATTTACCGTCATCTCCTGGCGATCAAATTCCCCGGATTTAAACTCAATCGAGAAACTGTGGGACCACCTTGATCGCACTGATCGCGCGGTGGATCGTCAACTGGGAAACGTAGTACAGCTGGGGACGGCACTTTCAGAACATCAGCGACTCTTTTTCTGCACAGTCGCACTGCGAAAGGTGGTTAGTCAGGCTTCTGACAGGTGGTCACATTAATCTGACTGAACCATATAGTATTATCTATGACCCCAACCCATTTCGCCAGTTTCATATACTCCCAATATTTTAAACGCCTTTTGTAGCACAGACCTACAAGGATATTATGCTGTACACTGACGAAGTAAGACATTATAAGCATTGGCAATCCCGAGATTGAGTGCCACCTGGTGCACGTTCCATAGCAGGCAAAGCGTATTAGTGGACTAGAGACGAATGGGAATACAGCGGCAATACGAGCTACATATGGGAAAACCCACTGAAATATGCAACTATGGCAAAGGGAAGACTTTTATACCTGGGGCCTGAGAACGAGCATATGGTAACAGGGAATGTGGTCGGCTGTTTGCGTGCTTAGTGTAGTAAGCAACTATAGAAAATGGTTGAAGTGTGCTGATATCACGAGTGGGCGACAAGAAGTTGGATGTAAATGCCTCATCACAGAACGTGGGGGTCGGAGGCTACCCCATTCTGTAAAGTAGGTTAGGCGGTACCGTGTGGCAGATCTGACGACAATACGATCCTGGCTCAGGCTCAAATGTTTCGTGCCACATTGGTGAAAGCACACTGATGAACATGGGGCTGCGCACGTGTTGATCGGACAACATTGTCACTAACGATTGTAGCGGGCAAGAGATCATCTACATTGGGCCTTTGATCAACGAAAACGTGTTGCCTGGTCGGATGAGTCAATTTTCCTGTTGTCACAGATCGATGGTCAAGCCGTATATGCTACAATTCGGGCGAACTGCAGCTCGAAACATGCGCTACAGGCATAGATCAGTAGAGCAGTGTTACGTTATTGGGGACATTCACCTGATGCTCCATGAGACCAGTGGAACCGGAGACACCATGGCAGCTGTGGACTACGTGAACATTAATGTGTACCACCTGCGTCCCTTCACGCTCAATGTCTTGCCCAACGCCGGTGGCATCTTCTGGTAGGATAACTATCGACTTCGCAGCGCCAGAATCGTGCTACTGTGGTTGGAGGCCCTTGATATTGAACACACACTGATGTCTCGGCCACCAGATTTGCCTGATATGAACCTGATGGATCACACCTGGGGCACTATTGGGAGACAGCTTCGCGTTTACAAACCAGCGGCCCATAATTTACGGGAGTCGTGTTAGTAACGCGTAGGTATCTGGTGGAAACTTACCAAGCTCTTGTCCAATCCATGCGAGGCAGAACAGTTGCTGTTCTGAATTCCATAGGTAGCTCAACACGCTATTAAACAGGTGGTTACAGTGTATTGGCTGTTCAATGCATTCCCATCAAGCTATAACTTTGCTGATTATGTTCAATTATTGATTTAAATTATAATTTGGTACAATGTGATGATGCTAGTTTTTAGGTAAAATCCTTGAGCTGAGTGGAGTTTGCTACATCTTTCTAGACGTACTTCACAAGCGAAAATACGTTTGGCAAAAGATCTAATTGTAACATAAATGATACAGCATACATA
Source organism: Schistocerca piceifrons (assembly GCF_021461385.2). NCBI lineage: Eukaryota > Metazoa > Arthropoda > Insecta > Orthoptera > Acrididae > Schistocerca > Schistocerca piceifrons. The sequence continues at coordinate 399,798,869 of NC_060143.1, read as the reverse complement.
GGCGAGTCAGGAACACAGTTTCATTATCCGCTCCACGTGTTCTTTTTCACCAGTAACAACTGTGTGACAGCAATGTCAGTGTTACTGATGTGCTCCTAATATAGGAGTTACTCTATTGAAGTTAGTTACAATGAATCTAACGTGCTATCTCACTTCATTTCAATAAATTAGGCAACCCGAAACGAGTCTTGTCCATACTGAAGTACCTCCCAGTATCTCTAAGTGTTCAGCGGGAAACGCCATATGGAAATGCAATTACCCACATATATCTGCTTATATGATAAAATAAAGACAAAAAAGACATCAACCATACATTGTCATTGTTCACACACATACAGGGTGATCGTGAAAAAATGCTACTTTCTCAACTGTTGCGAAAACTTAATGTAGGTCTTCTTGATTTACAAATGCAGTCGTGTTAATGCGTCTTTGGAATTTCATGCGACGTATAGCACTAACATCTTAAAGATCACATCACTCAGATGAGAACCACCTTTATCGGAGCACTCATATAGAGCTATGAAGCTGATAAGCAAAGTATTCTCCAATACGGAAATGGAAATAGCGGCGACGGATGTTAGTCTCCAGCGCCTGGAAGTTTGCAGGGCGATTTTCGAACATTCTAGACTTAGGTTACCCCTAGAGGAAGAAATCTGGAGCCATCAGATCGGTGTAAGTGCCAGCGAAGCCACATCAACAGATCGGGACATGAGATTTCCAAGAAACGGCTCACGCACTTCGTCCATTGACGGACGGGCGGTACGTGCAGTTGCACCGTCCCGTCGATATCTCGCCAAAGGACGGAGATGCTGTTGTGCAGGAACGACAAAAGTCCGTATCATGGACGCATATCGCTCGGAAGTCACATGTTGCACCATTGTCACCCCGGAAGAAATAGGCACGGACTATACCAGCTTCATTGAGTTCACACCACACCGTTAATTTCTGGCTGTGTGGCGATGGACTTGCTGTGGAGTCCAAGTGCCCCAAAAACGGCAGGTTTCCTTGTTAATTGTCCGCGAGAATAAGAAGTGTGCCTCGTCAGTCATCCTGGAGTAGCCACCCACATTTCCAGAAATGCATCGCAAAACTAAACACTTACAACTTTGTCTATAGACCTTAAGCGTTGCGCTGCCTGTATCTTAAAGGGCCGTGTATGCAAATCTTGGTGTAAAATGCGCCGTTCATTGACGTAGCTCATGTTTAATGCCTGGAATCTGCTGCGGAGCGATCGTCGAGGACTTTTCTGAACTGATGCCCGTACACGGTCGATGTTTCCCGAGTCGTCCAGGAGACTTGCTATCACGCACTGAGCCATCCGTGCGCCACTTAGGTATCCAACCCCGTATGGTATGGCCATCTGAAACGTGTCTGCGATGGTTTAATCTGCGGTAACCTCGTTGGGTCGCTACTACTGACTTGGCTTCAGTGTAAAGCTCTTCCACAGGGACACGATCCTGCACACTCCACTTCTCCATCGCAGCTGAACTTCCCGCTCCCTTGCAATGCCGCTAGAGTGTCACCGACTACCTGCTCACGCTGTCACAATAGCCAAATGAAAAGGATCGTTCTTTCCGACTGACCCTGTATATTGTTTTCTTTGTTTACTAATAAATATTCTGGTTAAGAGCAACATTCAAACACAAGTAACTTTTTCTTTAATAGCAGTGGAATACGAGGGGTAGGAAATACGAAAAACAATCAAGAACTAGAAATGTCATATTATTGATTTTCTCAAACGCTTCAGTTCTGCAACATTTTTTGTACATGCCACTGCTGATTTTGTTGAGGAAAGCTATAGAAAGATGGCTTATTATTCTTACACCTTAAGCCGTCTAGCTTGCTTTTATCGAATTATTTTGCCATGGTTTCGCTCCGCCTTCTAATTTTTTGGGTAACTGGATTGTTCTCTTGAAATTTTCCGGTCACAGGGTTTCTTGTGCGGCGAGCGAGAGGCTATATGGGCTCGTTGTGTTCCTGTGCTTTTGATTTCGACGATGATGATGTTTGGTTTGTGGGGCGCTCAACCGCGCAGTTATCAGCAGCGCCCGTACAAGTGCTCAACCTTTGCTCAGTCCAGTCTCGCCACCTTCATGAATGATGATGAAAGGATGAGGACAACACAAACACCCAGTCATCTCGAGGTATGTGAAAATCCCTGACCCCTCCGGGAATCGAACCCGGGTCCTCGTGCTCGGGAAGCGAGAACGCGACCGCTTGACCACGAGCTGCGGACTTTTGACTTCGAGAGTTTCGTCTTGGGTCCGGTGGTGGTTCTTTACGAGGTGCCGTGAGTGACGGGGATTGCGACGAGAGGTACCGCGGCAGCCAGCTGCAGTGAGTCTAAGGTGGCTGTTACTGTGTGGTCCCGCTTGCCATTGCTAGAGGCAGGTGTGTCTCGAAGGGCTCTATTAGTAACCTGAAGATACCTTGTACTATTTTGGAATTATGTGGAGTGGACACTTGCGGAGCGTGCAATGATTTGATGACTTGTGTTAGACTACCGTGGGTGTCTTGTCAATTATCTTACTCTGGTATCCTGAGGCCACCGTATTAATTCTAGTTCTCTTAGAGAGCTAAGCTATGTGCTAGTGGTTTTATTCTACCGAGTCCTCCAGAACGCTGTGAGTTATACTGCTTATACTGTTCCCGCGCCTTGGTTACACCTGAAAGTCAAATTACCTTTATTTTCACGTCAAAGTTTCAACACTACTGTTACCTCAAGTTGGTCGTGTTTTGTTAACAGCCAAAAAAATATCTGTTGTACGTAACAAGCATGTAAGTGCCATCACTTACGTTTCAGTAATATTGGTTTCTTATGCTAACAAACTTATACTGAAATGTTCTTCTTTGCTAATGCATCGTACACTGAAGAGCAAAAGAAACTGGTACACCTGCCTAATATCGTATAGGACCCTCGCGAGCACGCAGAAGTGCCGCAAACGATGTGACATGAACTCGAGACTAATGTCTGAAGTAGTGCTGGAGGGAAATGACACCATGAATCCCTCAGGACTGTCCATAAATCCGTAAGAGTACGAGGGGGTGGAGATCTCTTCTGAAGAGCACGTTGCAAGGCATCCCAGATTTGCTCAATAATGTCACGTCTGGGGAGTTCGATGGCCAGAGGAAGTGTTTAAACTCATAAAGGTGTTCCTGGAGCCATTCTGTAGCAGTTCTGGACGTGTGGGGTGTCACATTGTCCTGATGGAATTGCCCACGTCCGTCGTAATGCACAGTGGACATGAATGGATGCAGATGATCAGACAGGATGTTTACGTCCGTGTCACCTATCAGAGTCGTATTTAGACGTATCAGGGATCACATAACACTCCAACTACATACGCCTCACACCATTACAAGGCCTCCATCAGCTCGAACAGTCCTCTGCTGACATGCAGGGTCCATGGATTCATGAGGCTGTCACCATACCCATAAACTTCCATCCGCTCTATACAATATGAAACGAGACTCGTTCGACTAGGCAACATGTTCCCAGTCGTCAAATGTCCAATGTCGGTGTTGACGGGCCCAGGCGAGGCGTAAAGCATTGTGTCGTGCAGTCATCAAGTGGCACCGAAAGCCCATAACGATGATGTTTCGTTGAATAGTTCACACACTGACCCTTGTTGATGGCCCAGCATTGAAATCTGCAGCAATTTGCAGAAGTGCTGCTCTTCTGTCAAGCTGAACGATTCTCTTCAGTCGTCTTTGATCCCGTTTCCCGTTCTTGTAGGATCTTTCACCGGCCGCAGCGATGTTGGAGATTTGATGTTATACCGGATTCCTGATATTCACGGTACACTTGTGAAATGTTAGTAGTGGAAAATCCCCACTTCATCGCTACCTCGGTGATGCTGTGTCCCGTCGACTATAACACCAAGTTCAAACTCAAGTAAATCTTGATAATCTGGCATTTAGCAGCAGTAATCGATCTAACAACTGTGCCACATACTTGTCTTTTCTAGGCGTTGCCGAACGCAGTGCCGTATTCTGGCTGTTTGCACATCTCTGTATTTAAACACGCATGCCTGTACCAGTTACTTTGCCGCTAAAGTGTAAATGCCACCATTATCGCATATTTGGTTAACAACTCAGGGAGCAGCCTTTTGACAGTGGGGCTTGTACCTGCGTGTTATTCGCAGCCAGGCTCTTAAGTTAAGTAATCTGGTTTTCAATTTGTCGTGTTGTAGGCTGTTCAATGTTTTAATTTGTCATGCTGTAAGCTAGTTAACGGCAATTACTACTTTGTTTTAGTAAAAGGGAATCGCTATCTAATTCTAAGTTGTCTCTACTGTTTTCCCTGAACTACCACTATTTGAAATAGCTTTTGCTTGTGATGTACGTTATTTGGTATTTGTGTATTGAAACTTAAATTTTGAAGTGTTCGCTAGCCGAGGTTACGTAATTTTGTTGATCTTTTAAAAATCTGTTTACTACAGTGAACTTTGTGAGAACGTCTTTTAAAAGTTTTAATAGTTTGTACGGTAATTTCAAGTTAATTCTTCTGGAATTGGAGTACGTCAAAATTTGCGAAAGCGCAGTTGAGTTTTCTGAATCAGGCTTTAACTTGTATAGTTGTTATCTAAGGTCTGTGAAAATGATGTCAGTTTTGAAACCTTCTTTTTCTGAGTTACAGTCAGTGTGTAAAACTTGTAGTTAGAGCTTGATTTCAAGTGCGTTGCCATCGAACTGTTTAGATGATATTCTTGTAGCACGGAGTCATTAGAAACTGTAATATGGAGTAAGGGTACGTTATGCTTAATTGTGAATGAAAACTAAGTTTTGAGCTGTAGTATTACAATCCAGTCTTCGTGTAATAAAATATTTTTTGCTAAAATTTCTAAAGTAATTTCGGGCCGTACTTTACCACTTTGTCCCCGCTCCTACTACTGCACACCCGTTCAGTAATGCACGAAATAATTCTTCTGGACAATTCTTCATTTAGACATGCTCATTTAATGCACAGAAATGTTTGCTGGAACGATATTAACGTCTAGAGCCCGTCCTTGCACGTCTTATCGGCAGATGTTCCAAATCTAGGGTTACTAATAAGTCTGAATACCGTCACACAATTTTGAGAGAACTAAAATCGAAGGAAGCACACATTCAACGAAGTGACTGAAGTGAACTGCAGGGTGGTCCGAAAGGTATTTGCACACTGCAGAGACTAAACGTGATCTATCCACCACTACGTCGTATCCTCGGCTGTAAGGGAGGCATGGTGACATAGGTCCCGCCTAGTCGCAGTTACAGAGGGGGCGCAGAAACTGACCACAAAATAAAATAAAAAGTGAAACAGAAGGAATGAAGGTTTAATACTTAACCAGGAGACGTATATGATTTCTATTATCGTTCGTGTTGATAACCTCTGCCTACCTCAAGAAAACGTGAAGACACGACGTAAGAGCGACGGATCACAGCGATTCGCCGCATGCTGTATCGTTTGCTGGCCTTGGCACCTTACACACGGGAGTTTTGCCAAGCAATATCAATCAGTACGTGTTATGAACGTCACTGTTCCGCGAAGTTCTGCTATGGAAAATTAACTGCTATGTTTAGCAGCAGATGCAACTGATTCACATATCCCTACGAATACCGATGAAACTTGTTTTGGAACGCTTCTCTCGGGAGCTGTAGGTTACTGTACAGATCATTCTACATTTTCACTGACACCAAATGGTTTGCGTATATCTTTCCAGTGTGCCGATACAAGTCATATTAAGATTATTGGTCCTCAGTCCCTTGTTTATTCATTAGTCTTATGATTAAACTGGAAATATTTTACACAGTGTACTCGATGTCTGTATAGCGATGTTGTCATTTGCAGCACTACTGATTATCGTAACTCTTGTTATAAATTACATCAAGGAGGGCTAGATTATATGAAATGACAAGAGACTTGAGTACGACAGTATAATACGCTATAATACTGGTCGTAAAAAATGCTACACCACGAAGATGACGTGCTACAGACGCGTCATTTAACCGACAGGAAGAAGACGCTGTGATATGCAAATGATCAGCTTTTCAGAGCATTCACACAAGGTTGGTGCCGGTGGCGACATCTACAACGCTGACATGAGGAAAGTTTCCAGCCGATTTCTCATACACAAACGGCAGTTGACTGGCGTTGCTTGGTGAAACGTTGTTGTGGTGCCTCGTGTAAGGACGAGAAATGCGTACCATCACGTTTACGACTTTGATAAAGGTCGGATTGTAGTCTATCGCGATTGCGGTTTATCGTATCGCGACATTCCTGCTCGCGTTGGTCGAGATCCAATCCAGGTTCTGCTTACAGCATCATGATGGTCGCATCCGTGTTTGGCGACATCTGGTGAACGCACATTGGAAGAGGTATTCGTCATCGCCATATTGGCGTATCACCCGGCGTGGTGGTGTGGGGTGCCATTGGTTACACGTATCGGTCACCTCTTGTTCGCATTGACGGCACTTTGAACAGGGGACGTTACATTTCAGATGTGTTGCGACCCGTGGCTCTACCCTTCATTCGATCCCTGCGAAACCCTACATTTCAGCAGGATAATGCACGACCGCATGTTGCAGGTCCTGTACGGGCCTCTCTGGACACAGAAAATGCTCGACTGCCGCCCTGGCCAGCACATTCTCCAGATATCTAACCAATTGAAAATGTCTGGTCAATGGTGGCCGAGCAACTGGCTCGTCACAATACGCCAGTCACTACTCTTGATGAACTATGGTATCGTGTTGAAGCTGCATGGGCAGCTGTACGTGTACACTCCATCCAAGCTCTGTTTGACTCAATGCCCAGGGGTATCCAGGCCGTCATTACGGCCAGAGGTGGTTGTTCTGGGTACTGATTTCGCAGGATCTATGCACCCAAATTGCGTGGAAATGTAATGACATGTCAGTTCTAATATAATATATTTGTCCAATGAATACCCGTTTATCATCTGCATTTCTTCTTGGTGTAGCAATTTTAATGGCCAGTGTGTTGATTTGTAGTGAACATTTAAATTATAATGTCATCGTTCATATCTCATACTGTTTGGAAGTTAAAAACTTTAAAAAGGCATATAATTATTTCATAAATAACTAAGTTAATAGGCCGGCCGCGGTGGTCTAGCAGTTCAGGCGCTCAGTCCGGAACCGCGCGACTACTACGGTCGCAGGTTCGAATCCTGCCTCGGGCATGGATGTGTGTGATGTCCTTAAGTTAGTTAGGTTTAAGTAGTTCTAAGTTCTAGGGGACTGATGACCACAAATGTTAAGTCCCATAGTGTTCAGAGCCATTTGAACCATTTTTGAACTAAGTTAATAGATGGAGCCCTTGTATCGCCCCTAATATTGTCAACTTCCCATCTATTCTGCTTCTATAGCACAAGCTTCAAAACGCTCATCACTGCAAAATTGGAGGGTGTGTTTTGTATTACTTTTGAATATTATTGACAACTTCGGCTTCCACTTAATTTCTCAGAGTAGTTCGTAGTTCCTGGATAACTACAAATTCTAACATAAATTTCATACTCGCCGTGGACAAAGCGAAACGAAACACAATTGCACAACCACAATTGATAAATAGAGAAACGAACCGCAGCTGCATTTCCATTCACCGCTGCTTGCTAGCCAGGCAGCCATATTGGCTGTAGGAATCGCATGCGATCAGTCAGACTGTCTGGAATTTCTATGCGATCAGGAGTCAGTGACCGATCGCTGCGATTTGCCCACACGCGTGCGAACTACGAAGCGATCGGTCCCCCATGCGACGGATCGTTGCGATCCGTCGCTCGTGTGTGGGCCCTTAAGGCTTCCCCTCGCTTGAGACTGTAAATACATGCGGTCGTCACAGTTTCATTTCCACAGTGTCATTTCGTCCTAGTAGCACAGCAGCGTAACGACCACTGTCGAGCAGACGTCTGTCGCTAACATGGTTAATGTGGGAACATTGCGCCACATTGCGCCTTATTCACATAGCTGTCGTGCACATAGCTCGCTCAAGAACGGAGATATTGCCGGTACTTTGCTCGGTATTGTAGAATGTCAAAAGGTCTGTGAGGTGGAACTGAAGAAAATAAGTTCATTTGACCGAAGGATTTGGAGTTTTGCTGATTTCTACTACCTGAGGACTGGAGCAAGAGTGTCTGAAACGCAGTGGTTCAAGGCACAGCGCAGTAAAACTCCCTTTAACGGACACTTTCAATAGTGGCTTCCTCTCAGTGGCGGAAATCTTAGAATTTACCTGATCAATAACATTAGCGCTTATAGAAAAATTCTTCCGAATAACGGGCATTCTCCGTAACGGAGATGGAGACAGTTTAAGTACTGTAGAGCTGAGAAGTCACAAAAACGGAAGCGGTTAGCGCTAAATGAAAAGATCGAGATCATCGACGTCAATGAAAAGGAAAATCTTATTGTCAGGTATATGGCCACAGGTTAGTAACATTTTAAGATACGCAAAGTACATTCTGAAATAGTGGATTGCAAATGAAAACTTTGCCAGTAAACGCGCTTTTCCCAACGCACCAGGCTTAAAAGTTGACAATTTGATTTTTTAATAGTTTTTCGTGCTCGCAGCATTAACTTGGCAGTTAGTGGATCTCTGATTAGAGAGAAATCATTCCCAATCGCCAAGGAGTTAGGACTTCACGATTTTAAAGCATCTGTAGGTTGGCTTGACAAATCTGGAAGTAGAAAAGACATCTCTCCTCTAATACTGTGTGACGAGTCCAGTTGAGTGGACTAAAACATGGTTATGACGAAAGAAAACCATTTTAGTCGTGACGAGATTGGTCTTCCCTTCAGAACTCTTTCCAGTAACACCAGTAACTTTGGAACATGAAAACCCTTCAGGAGGCAAAATTTCAAAAGAACTACTCATTGTCGTACTTTGTGTTGATGTGACAGGCGAATTTGAAAAGCCTTTAATTATTGGTAAGGCTGCGAAGGGTAATAAAAGCTGAATGGCTGCTATCATTCGACAGAAGAACGGAAAGAAAAAGGTGGAAGTGATTTTTTTATGGTTAATGCTACTTCTTATCTGCGATGCTGCACTGAAATATGCGAAAATAATCGTTTTGCCGCAAAATTCAACCTTATTTCGCCAGCCACTGCATCAAGGGATTATTTAAAATTTCAAAGTGTTTTGCCGGCATATTTTGTTTCTAATGGTCAGTGTTAAATCTGGACGTGATTCAGACAATATATCATTGTATTAAATGCAATTTTGTGAATTTCTTCAGCTGGAAAAAAAGTAACATCCACTACAAATAGCAACCGTTTCAGGAAGGCGGGATTCATTTTCAACGAGCCCACCTGGCTAGCCGCGCGGTCTAACGCGCTGCTTCACAAACGGGAAAGTATGCTGGTTTCTGGCACGAATCCGCCTGGCGGATTAGTGTCGAGGTCCGGTGTGTCGGCCAGCCTGTGGATGGTTTTTAGACGGTTTTCCATCTGCCTCGGCGAATGCCAGCTGGTTCCCCTTATTCGGCCTCAGTTACACTACATCGGCGACTGATCCACAAACACTTTCTCCACGTATGTGTTCACCATAATTACTCTACCACACCAACATTCGGGGTACACTCGTCTGGTATGAGACGTTCCCGGGGGGGAAGGGGGCGAGTGGGGAGGGGGGGGGGGGTGGCACTGGGGGCCGAACCGCACAATAACCCTGGGATCGGTGGGGGGCGGTGGTGGGGTGGGTGGACTGCTGTGGCCTGTTGTGGGGTTGTAAACCACTGATGGCTACGGCGGGACGATGTCTCTCCATCGTTTCTAGGTTCCTGGTTCAATACACACACAATACACAATACACATTTTCAATGACTGTGTGTCAGCGATTGACGACGGTGTCGAAGAAAAAAAAACCTCACGAAGTACGAGCATGAACTTCAGACTTTAATAGAGGAATTTGCTGGACCTGAGGAACTGAGGAATATATGGCAATATTTATGATGCACTTTTCACAGAAAGTACTCAACCAGCATAAGTGAACTCATACAACAGCTTCATCAAGGAGGGTGCGGTGAAAATGTCGAGAATGGACAACAGGATAAAGGTAACGTAATTGAGTCGGACTTAACTCCACTTTCAAGTAAGCAGGCAGCTGAAGAGGTAAGAAAATTGAAACGTTACTCTTTAGTGAAAAGTGACAAAGAGGATCTCAGTTTAACGTTAGCAGCGGAAACACGTACTGACAAGACAGTTATATACGACTCTGGTTCAGTAAAGAATAAGTATTTCAAATGAACACTCCAGAAAGCAAGAAAGAGATTGTAATACTGAATTATGCTAGGGTTTGGAAATTTGTTAATGAAGTACTGAAGAGTACTTGAAGATAATTATTCATTAATTTACTTACACAGTACAGTACTTTCCCATCTACAATACATTGTATGCACTGTACTGTATACCGCATTTTTATCCTTTTCTGAACAGCAGACACTTCTTAAAAGTGGTCAGTTTTTTTTCCCACTAGGTGTCAGTTATTTAGAAGTTTTACTGTATTTGAAAGAATAATAATTTAAATGAAAACACGTCTCACATATATTAGGCCATTTCATCTGACTTTAATTACCAGTCAGAACACCTGAAAAGTAAGCACTGTGCCTTACGTTGATAAATATGGAGCTGATTTTGATGGCAAATATAGCTAAAATAGTGATACATCGGAGCTAGTTAAAGAAATAGCTGGTTTCCAGTCAAAGGTGAAGGAGCTAATGAAGAGAATTGATAGGGTTCCTATTTGGATGTTTTGAAGATTTTTTTTTTTCTAACTATGGTTTTTAAGAGATGGTTGACCAAACATCGAAGTAACTTTGAGGATACTTACAACAATGCCAGTGACTGCAGCATCTTGCGAAGGCGATTTCAGCTTATCAAAGATGATAAAAAACTGCTTAACGTCAATGTTGGGTCATTACAGACTCTCTAATTTAACTGTTTTACTTACAGAATACACACCTTTTAATACTGACTTCAATGACATAATCGATGAGCTTTCTTCACCAGAAGCGAGTAAAAGGCAAATTAAAATCATAATAAAACCACAGTTCCTGTAAAGGTATATTTTCTCCATTCTTAGTTTCCGTCCTTTTTATTTTATTTCTATTTAATGACTGATGTACTGCTAATAATTTATGAGGAGAAAATGAAATCTGTGCTTTATTATGCGTCAGACTAAAATTAGTTCTAGCAGCTGCCATAGACAGTAAGGTACATATCTGTTTTTACAGTCAATTTTTTAGGGAGTTTATACAATTTGTAATTTCAAACTTTGTAATATGGGCACCCACAGCTGGACGTATGCATTCTTCAAAAATAAACTGGAAACATTTGTTATATGACCCTTTAATAGTCCTAACAGTTTCTCATTTTGTCAACAACATAGACAAATATACTTTTAAAAAAATAGGGCCTCTGTTTCACAGTAGTTATTCTATTATACTGAAAATACCGAGAAAGATTAAGACAAATATGTAGCCAGTTAGATTTCTGTACCCTGGAAAGACTTCTAATAGGATCGGTTCTAGTTTGAAAAGAAAACATATAACCTCTGCGTTTTCACGTCTGACAAGGTAGGAGACTCGTATAGAGGGAGACGGCCTTAATTTCCAAATTTTATATCACCGGTAATTACCGAATTCGGTGTGACAACTGCCTGGTGTAATATGTACATGGGACAGATTGGTAGGAGTTTCGAGATCAGACTGCGAGAGCACCTAAATTTGACAAATTCCAGATCAGCGTTAAGTATCCATTTACGAGAACAAAGTCATAGCATCATTAATTTGTTAAATGACTCAAATTTTTACGTCGACAGATCAAAAGCCTTACTTTAAATGTATTGAAAGAGATTGAGATTTTGCGAAATAGGAATTCTGATATATAAAGTATAGTAAATAGCCAAACTGAGTTGAAGCGTTATACGAGTAATATACTGTCCAATTTCGATTGTTTGCAGTGTAATTAACAGATCGTTGTTATATTGCAATAGTCATTACTTCACTTTTTAAAGTTATAGTTCTGTTGTAAGGAAGTCTCCCAAAATTCTTATTCAGATTATTCACAATTTTACGTGCCGTCTGTCTCTTCCGAGTAAGCTACGTCCGCTGTTTACTTGTCGATCAAGCTCGCGCTCAGTATTCTGCTGTCAACAGTCTGTGATGGTTTTCACCGACATGCATCACATTCGCTAAGCTAGGATAAGTTTTATTTGTTTTACATCTATTGATCGTACATTTATTCATTCTAATTTTATTGTATTATCCTTTTTTGGTGTTTTGCACTACATTCTGTTTTTTATGTCTGGATTACTATTTAATATCGCTGTTCATCTTTAAGCTCCTTTCCCTCATTTTGCAAATTTATTGTCCTTTCAGAGTTGACCTACTTTTATGGCTGCCTTTTTGGTTACACCTGTTTTAAATTTTGACTCTCTTCAGTATTCCTGCGAATTTATTATAACCTGATTGGGAATGGTGGGACGTCCAACACGCTCATCTTTTTCATGTACGTGATCTGAAAATGATTGAGTTGACTGCTGTATCTGAATCTGATTTTGTCAGTAACGGATGGTACATAACACTATATTTTCTTCTTCCTAGACTCTCTCCATTTCTATAAATAAATGATTTCTAAATTCCTCAGGTGCTATTCTTTTGCAGTTAGATGTATCTGAAGATGCATCTCTAACGTTTTGAAACGCGCAGTACTGTTAAAGGATCCTAAAACAGCTTTTTGGGGTTTATTTTTTAAGAATCTGTAATTTATTTACTACAATGATGCATTTAGTTTGATGATACTTTTAACTTTTCGTCAATGTAATTCATTTACATAATATTCTTCAGTAACGCTTCATTTTCATTAATCACACTCATAAAATTTGATTTGACGTACCCCCACAGAAAAAATTTCAGAAAGGGAGGTGGAGTGGGGGAGGTGAAGGAGAGAAGGCAGGTGTATCTCCTCTGGACGAGCCTGGTCATGTCCCCAGCTTACAAGTTCGAAAATCGCGTTTCGTGACCAAACAAGTAATAAAAACAAGCGAATAAAATACATTTAGTAAATAATACACCACGTACATGATTTTTTAAAAGACATGCTGGAGCGTTTGTGGAACAGGGGACGGACTTGGTGCGTGCCGTGTGGCAATGTGCCCCTGTTATGGGAGCGACGCAGCTGCTGCCGGAATGTATCATGAGGCGGCGGGAAGTTCCGTCAGGTGCAGCGGTTGAATATTTATAGCTTCATTCCAGCTGGAGCCCTGTCCAGGCCGCGCACGCGTAGCGAATGGCGATAAGTCATACCGCGGTGTCCCCCGAGAGCGGCGTACTTCTGAACTGGGGGCGGGGGCCAGTTACGTTGCAGATCAGCTCGTGAGCTGCGGCCAGTAGCGTATTTTTCCCCATATACATATGTATTATAACACTAAAAAAGCGTCCAGAATATTCATTAATAGCAAACCATTTTGGGAAGAACAAACGGTGGAAAGTAGTGCGCACGAATAAAGATATACCGTTAACCTGGGCAACACACAGAGTCACGCTGGAAAGTAATACCTCCGAATTTTCTACGTGGAAACTCTTAAAGCTTTTTTTAAAAAGTAAAACAAACATTATTAACACCCTGCATCTCTATTCTTCGTGTCTTCATATTTACTTCTCAACATAGTCACCCTGGCGACGAACTCATTTCTCCCAACGAGAGATCAGTTTGTCGGTATCGTCACTGTAGAATTAACTTTGGTTGACGGAGCCACAACCTCACCTATGCTTGCACCGCTTCACCATTATCAAAGTGAAGTCCTCGAAGAAGTTCTTTAAATTTTGGAAACAGATGAAAATCGGACGGGGCCAAGTCTAGACTGTAGAGGACGATTGGTGACAGTGAAGCCAAGACACCGTCTTGTCGCAGATGTCGGAGCTCTCTGTGTGATCTGACATGCTGAAGGGGAGAGCGCTCTGTGTATGGAAGAACTCTTTGAATACGTGCTTTCAGTTTTCTGAGGAACTCGCAATACCTTGCAGAGTTTGTGGTGGCGCCTTTAGGCATGAATCCCAAATGCACCACACCTTGAACCTCCCACTGCGAGCATGAGTTTGCCTGCTGATGGCATGATCTCGAACCCGATTCGATGACACTCGTTGGTTCCCGTACGAGCTAGGGATGAGAAAAATCGACCCGTTAAAACTGATACCGGTATTGTTATCCCAAACAACCGGTATTTATCAGTGGTTGTTTGATCTCGGGTATAACAGGTGATTTTAATTTTTACTAAAAGTCGGGTACAAAAACTGAAATATCAATTTTTTAAAGAAAGAGTAATTTTTATTCGTAAAATTTATATTACTATAAATACAGCGTGATTGTGGTATAGAAAATTTGGAAAAGCGATCAGTGCTATTTTAGTAATAATGCAGATAGAAACGAGCCTTAAGAATTGGGACTGGTTTGCTGAGACAATAATGTCTCTGCTATCATTTGACGTGGTCTAATAGGTGATACGCGTGTACATGCAATACTCGTCCTATCTGGTCTATATGGTGGATTCTCAATATCGTCGGCGGATATCAATTGTGTTACAGAATGGAACATCTCTCATCTAGAAGTATTTTGTTAAGTGCGGTGTCAATGAAGCACAGTGCTCCGTTTGCTTCAAAAAATCAAAAACGAGAGGAGTCACAACAAAATTCGACCTAATATAAGCAGAAAACTTAAAACTTTACAGTTCATTCATAGTTTACAATAAAAATAGCAAGCAACCTGATTTACTGGCTGTGTCGACACAAAATGCCTTTATATGCTTTTAGCCCTTTAAAACGGATTAATTAACTCGAAGAATAGATTTCTTCAGCTTCAGTTTTCACCCTTTAGCGCTGACTATTCGTAATGTTCAAATAAAGGCTTGAAACACTATTGCAGCATGATTCTTTGAGCGGCGTTTCAAAAAATTAGAATCAATAGGAGAATACTGGTAATTTTTTGTGGTAGTTAACCACTTAGCACTTTTCGAGAAAAGCACCGAATGGTGCAAGGACTAAGTTACCTTTTATTTCCTATTTAATTTAATACACTACTGGCCATTAAAATTTCTAAACCACGAAAATGACGTGCTGCAGACGCGAAATTTAACTGACAGGTAGAAGATGCTGTGATATGCAAATGATTAGCTTTTCAGAGAATTCACACAAAGTTCGCGCCGGTGGCGACACCTACAACGTGCTGACATGAGGAAAGTTTCCAACCGATTTCTCATACACAAACAGCAGTTGACCCGCGTTGCCTGGTGAAATGTCGTTGTGATGCCTCGTGTAAGGAGGAGAAATGCGTACCATCACGCTCCCGACTTTGATAAAGGTCGGATTGTAGCCTATCGCGGTTGCGGTTTATCGTATCGCGACGTTGCTGTTCGCGTTGGTCGAGATCCAATGACTGTTAGCAGTATATGGAATCTGTGGGTTCAGGAGGGTAATACGGAATGCCGTGCTGGATCCCAACGGCCTCGTATCTCTAGCAGTCGAGATGACAGGCACCTTATCCGCATGTCTGTAGCGTCTCGATCCCTGACTCAACATATGGGGACGTTTTCAAGACAACAACCATCTGCACGAACAGTTTGACGACGTTTGCAGCAGCATGGACTATCAGCTCGAAGACCATGGCTGCGGTTGCCCTTGACGCTGCATCACAGACAGGAGCGCCTGCGATGGTGTACTCAACGACGAACCTGGGTGAACGAATGGCAAAACGTCAATTTTTTCGGATGAATCCAGGTTCTGTTTACAGCAACATGATGGTCGCATCCATGTTTGGCGACATCGCGGTGAACGCACATTGGAAGCGCGTATTCGTCATCGCCATACTGGCGTATCAACCGGCGTGATGGTATGGGGTGCCATTGGTTACACGTCTCAGTCATCTCTTGTTCGCATTGACGGCACTCTGAACAGGGGACGTTACATTTCAGATGTGTTACGACCCGTGGCTCTACCCTTCATTCGATCCTTGCGAAACCCTACATTTCAGCAGGATAATGCACGACCGCATCTTGCAGGTCCTGTACCGGTCTTTCTGGATACAGAAAATGTTCGACTGCTGCCCTGGCCAGCACATTCTCCATGTCTCCACCAACTGAAAACGTCTGGTTAATAGTGGCCGAGCAACTGGCTGGTCACAGTACGCCAGTCACTACTCTTGATGAACTGTGGTATCGTGTTGAAGCTGCATGGGCAGCTGTACCTGTACATGCAATCCAATCTCTTTTTGACTCAATGCCCAGACGTATGAAGGCCGTTATTACGGCCGGAGGTGGTTGTTCCGGGTACTGATTTCTGAGGATCTATGCACTCAAGTTGCATGAAAATGTAATCACATGTCAGTTCTAGTATAATATATTTGTCCAATGAATATCCGTTTATCATCTGCATTTCTTCTTGGTGTAGCAATTTTAATGGCCAGTAGTGTAGTTTGATTCTATGTGTCTTGACACTGAGAGTACCAAAATTTTTTATTTATTGGGAACGCAAATATGTGGTGCGAAGGATTACTTTCACATTACATTACATTCACATTACTTGTCTTTGCTGTGAGCTACGATGGATTTCTGTCTATTCCTGAACTTTATAATATAGTTTCGGTCACGAAGTTCCAAGTGCAACTCACACACACACTCGTCATTTGGTTCGTGAAATAATTTGTTGCAACACACGTTGTGGTGAAAACCATGGTTTGCCAGGCTCGTCGTCAGGTGTCGCATTTCACGGTTAGCTTCCATCCAGGTCCTGTCTCGCATAGCAGGCGTTGCATAAAAGTCCTCCGGTATGTTGTTCTTCTTCTCATGCAGATCTTGTAGAAGCTCTTTGAAGCCGGTACTAGTTGCGAGTAAGAGCTCGCATCTTAGATTCTCTATCAGGAAGGTCTCGCTGGTAAGCTTGTACACTAGCCTCGATCTTGAGTTCTGCGTGACTCCTAAAATTCTCTTCAGCTATCTAGCCTTCACTCGCTAGAATTCTTCCAGCTGTTTGTATGTGAGGTATTCTCCCACGGATTCTAGGTCATAAGTCAGAACAGGTAGTATCTTTAGCCTAAACAGGTCCATAGCTGTGATGATCGATAGCTGTGTGATGTTTCTGATTCATTCATAGTTCTAGTGACCGCCATTGCTATATATCTTATGTAGTCTGAAACTTTTGCCCGTTGTTTGGATTGTGGTGCCTAGATATTTGACATTGTTAACCCTCTTGAGTGGTTCTCCATTGCATTTGACGTTCTCTGCTTCAGTGAGTCTTCCTCCTTTCCTAAACACTACCAGTTCCGCCTTCTCTTCGTTTATCTTGATGTCGTTTCGCTCCGCCCATTTGCTTAGTGTGTTTAGCGCTACTTGTAGTTTGTCTATATCTGTCGCTGTGATGATCGTGTCATCAGCATATATGTACGTGCTTGTTCCTGCGATTCCTTTCGTGACATCGTGTGTGAGGACGTTACACAAGATAGGGCTGAGTGGATCTCCTTGGGGGACGCCGTTCGTCTGTGGCAGCCAGTCGGATATGCCTATTCCATCATCTATCTTTATGTGGTTTTCTGGCAGTATATTCGATATCAGGGTCGTTGTACTCGTTCTTCCAATTAGTTCCTCCAGTTTGGCTACTAAAACTTTTCTGTTGACCATGTCGAATGCTTTTGAGTAGTTGACGAAACCCACATATAGTTTTTCCTTGGGTCTTTCTACCGTCTACCTTATTTGTTCCAGCGGGTTTTCTGCTGCCAGGGTCGTTGAGCGTCCCATCCTAAAACCGAACTGCTCCTCTAGTAGAAGGGGTTCGAGCATCTCTGCCAGCCTTTTGGCGAGGATTCCCGTTAGGAGTTTCAGTGGCGTGGATTCCAAAGCTATTCCTCTGTACGCTTTTTGCGTTCTCTGCGTCTCCATTTCCCTTATATAGTAGTTTGATTGTTGACTTTCACCATTCGCCCGGCATGCTTTCTACTTCTATACATTTGTTTAGAAGGGAGGTCCATATCGGCAGGTATTCTCCTGCTGTCTTTTTTAAGTGTTCGTTTCTTATTCCATCTGCTCCTGGTGCTGTTCTGTTCCTCATTTTCTATATTGCTCTCGCAATTTCATCTGTGGTTTGGATCTCATCAGCTTGTGGGGTCCTAGATGTCTTGATCGTGGGTCTTGTTTCTTTTGTGAAGAGATTACTTCTCTTATATGGTGTTTCCATGTTTCCATGGGGATTTTGGGCTATATTTTCTGGCTTTTCGGTCTCAGAGGTCGGTATGCGTTTGCTTCTGCCTCCTCTACCATCTTCTTTTGTTCTTATTCCAGGTGCTGATTTTTCTTCGTTCTTATTAGGTCCTTGTATTTCCTCCGTTCTCGTTGGTATTCTCCAGTGGTTGCGCTTGCCATTTATCCTCTAGTGTTATGTAGCGTTTTCAGCGTCAGTTTTCTTTGCTCATAGCATTCTCTGTGTGGTGTCACCGCCAAACACCACACTTGCTAGGTGGTAGCCTTTAAATCGGCCGCGGCCCGTTAGTATACGTCGGACCCGCGTGTCGCCACTATCAGTGATTGCAGACCGAGCGCCGCCACACGGCAGGTCTAGTCTAGAGAGACTCCCTAGCACTCGCCCCAGTTGTACAGCCGACTTTGCTAGCGATGGTTCACTGTCTACATACGCTCTCATTTGCGGAGACGACAGTTTAGCATAGCCTTCAGCTACGCCATTTGCTACGTCCTAGCAAGGCGCCATATTCAGTTACTATAATTACTTCAAGAATGTATTCTGAACAGATATTGTAAATCATGTACCGTCAAGAGCGAAGTTCATCATTAATGGATTAAATTTAAGTATCAAACTAATTTCGTCCGCTTCCTGAATTCTCATTCCTTGTCATGTTCCAGACCTCACGTCAGTATAGTTCTTCCCTCCATACGCCAGCCTGCGTGAGCTAAAACGCGTGCATTTCGGCCTCCATTCGTAACACAGTGTTGGCTCCTCTGCTAACACAAAACTCTGTCGAACCATGGCCTCGGTCTCCTATTTGTATCTTGTGTGGTGGACCCATTTATCATATTTGATTTCTGCAACGTGGCAGCCTCGTCTATTTTCATGCTCGTGTTGCTCTTCCGACCTTATCTTTTTCTGTCATTTTCCCTTTGATTATTTCCATGTCCAGGATCTTGCCAAGTGTTACATTTCGCCTTTCTTCTAATCTGATGGTTCTGTCGTTTTCTATATTTGCTTATACTGGAACGTTCTTACGAATGACTGCTTCTTCCTTTTTCACTGTAGTGGCAGGGCGGTTTTTCTGAAGGCCTTTGTGATTATTAAATCTATTGTGCTGTATGCCCTATGTACGTCCATTCCTCCTATCTGTTGCGTTCTGTGAAGTCCTCGTTTACCTGATATTCCATTACTTCTACTTACTACTAAAATTTTTCAATCTTTGTCCGATTTCTGTATGACAAACTGGTTATTTTGAGCAGTTTTAAGTCTGTTTAAACTGGCGTTGAAGAAAACCGATTTAACAGAAAACCGGTTGTTTCAGCGATCACCTCCATCTCTTCTACGAAATCTGTCACAAGCTTTGAGGTTAGCAATGCCGTTTCCTTCATTCTGAGCACGAACAACGCAACGTCGGATAGTAGGGGTATCGATACAGTTATCACAGTAAACAGCTATCATTCTATGGATTTCAAGTGAGGGCACATTTTCTGCTGCTAGAAACCACCAAATCTATACAATATCCTTGTCCACCCCTGCTCCCAACCCCTTGCCGCATGACTCATATCCCTACAATAGTCATAGATGTAAGACCCATCCCATTCATCCTCCCAAGACCCTCCTCACCTCAACCTGGTCACGGGCATCTCCAATCCATCAGAGGCAAGGATACGTGTGAAGGCAGACATGTGACCTACAAACTGCAACCTTTGTGCTTTTTTCTAACACACCATTTCTCACATACCGACACAGTTACATTACACACAGCCATGTTACACGTTACAGAGTGGATTCCTCTAGCGGCAGAGAGTTGCAACTTGTGTCAGTGGAGGAGGTTAAGTCGGCTGAATGCGTGACTTGTAATAGCTCAACCGATATTGAGAACAGAATTAAAAATCCGGATACTTTAATTCTGCAGCACGCCATTTCATTTTTCATAGCTGCCCAATTGCAATCATCCGCAGCACTCGATACGACTGATATACTACTTATGAAGAAATAAAAGAATATAAATATGTGTGTTGAGCCTAATTTATGCCCCTACGAAGTTCTGTAAGTCCCTCCAGATCCTCGAACGTCGTGTTCGCTAATTTTTACACTTGTCAGCACCTACATTCTTTGGAACTGGAATTATCACATTCGTCTTCAAGTCCGAGGGTATTTCTCCTGCCTCATATATCTTTCACAGCAGGCGGAATAATTTTGTCATGGCCAGCCCTCCCAAGACTATCTGTAGTTCTGACGGAATGTCATCTGCTCCTGGGACTTTGTTTCGACTTAGCTCTTCCAGAGCTCTGTCAAATTCTTCTCCCAGTATCATATCTCCCACCTCATCCTCATCTGTGTCCTCTTCTTCCGCGACCTCTTACCTTACCTCACAGGGAACCTTTACCAACTTATCAAATTGCCACCTCCTCTCGCTCACGTTGAACACCTCCGAGTAATCTGCACCATCCGTAAACTCGACTCCATCAATCCTACTGTGTCCGCTCTCTTTTTCAATATTAGTGTGCTGCCACGCTTCTACCTACACATCCCACCAACCCTTCACCTGCGCGCCCTCCAAAGAAATTTCAACCGTCTCCCTCTGCCACACCACGAACTCTGCCCCGACATATATCCTTCCTACCAACTTTTAATTCATCTTGCCCTATCCAACCCCCTCCCCCCGCTCTCCAGGGCTCCCTCCTTCTTTCCCCCTACCACACCTCATCCTTATCCTCTTCCCTGCTGATCCCAATCCCCTTTTACACTCCAATCCATAGCTCCCAATACCAATTGCACCTGTCTACATGTACCCCACAACCACCCCTGTCTTGTTGAAACCTCTTCCCAGTTCGCCGTCTTTATCACCATCTCTCGCCAGCTGCCTTCATAACTACCATTCTTTTCCTCTACAATCTACCATCCCGAGGCAGGTCCTATTCAAGTTATAGTGAAAGTGCAGGGTACTCCGTTTTTAATGCTCAGTGTATCATCTGTAGTGTTCAGTGTACCTTCACTAGGTTTTCAAGTGTACAGTGTTCAAGTGAATGTCTAATGTTTTTAATTACATTGTTTAAATTTCTGCCATTCATTATTTTAAATTCATAGTACATGTTTCTCCTTGTTTTTAATTTTCAGCATCTGAGTTAGTGTTAACTTCTACCAGCTGAAGAGCGGGTAGTTTGTACCACTGCTAGCCCATACCTCCCTCCACCCCTCCTCCCACCTACATGGGGCGAAGGGGTGGTAACAACAATAAAGAAAATAAACTAATTTGTGCTAATCCATTAAAAATGGGGACCACTTCTAGATTCAGACCTACAAAGTTTAATGGAAAGTATTTGGGAGAGAGAACCCATTCTTATAAACTCAAATACCCCAGTTATGTGCTGTTTATTTAAAAAATATCCTCCTGCGTGTGATAACTACAGAGGAACTGCACTGCTTGATGTTATTTATGAAATCCTGTCGATTTACCTTTTAAACAGCCTGAGCCATAACTAAAGAACTAATTTGGACCATTACCTTTGTCACATTGTAAACTACTCATATCTACGCTTTCCTCATCCCTCTTTTATTTGTGTCTTCTTCCTTCCGTCTCTTCTGATAATCTTAAGCTATTATTTATCGTCCTTTCACATAGATTTCCTCTGTACTGTTGTGGCATGTTTCTGTTAGACTTCCTCATTCGACAAGGACATAAAGAAAAAGTTGTTTAATGTTTATAAGACTGACATTTCCCATGCATTCGCTAACATAAATATTGTAATCATCATTATTACGGACCGATGACCGTCGCAGTCTGGTCCCTTTAATCCCACAAACCAACCATTATTACGGCTGTGATGATCTATTACTGATGTGCTGTTGTTTTTGTTGTGGTCTTCAGTCCGAATACTGGATTCATGCAACTCTCCATGGCACACAATCCTGTGCAAGCCTATTCATCTCCAAATAATTACTGCAACCTACATCCTTCTGAACCTGCTCATTGTATTCATCTCTTGGTTTCCATCTACAATTTTTACTCCTCACATCTTCCTCCAACAGTAAATTCGTCATCCCTTGATGTCTCGGAATGTGTCCTATCAACAGATCCCTTCTTATAGTTAGGTCGTGACAAAAATTTTTTTCCTCATCAATTCTGTTTAGTATCTCCTCATTAGTTACGTGATCTACTTTTCTAATCTTCAGTATTCTTATGTTTCCCCCATTTCAAAAGCTTATATTCTCTTCTTGTCTAAACTGCTTATCGTCCATGTTTCACTTCCATATATGGCTGCACTAAGAAAAAATCTTCAGAAAAAACTTCCTAACATTTCAATCTATATTTTGTGTTAACAAATTTCTCTTATTCAGAAACGCTTTTCTTGCCATTGCCAGTCTACATTTCTCTTATTCAGAAACGCTTTTCTTGCCATTGCCAGTCTACATTTCATATCCTCTCTAAGTAACCCATCATTAGTTACTTTGCTTCATGATCTAATTCCCTCAGCATCACCTGGTTCAGTTCGACTGCATGCCATTTTGCTCGTCTTGCTTTTGTTGATGTTCATCTTCTATCCTCCTTTCAAGACACTGTCCATTCCATTCAACTGCTCTTCCAAATCCTGTGCTGTCTCTGAAAGACTTTCACTGTCACTGGCAACCTTAAAATTTTTATTTATTCTCCCTGAACTTTAATCCCTAGTCCACATTATTCTTTGGTTTCCTATTCTGCTTGTTCAATATACAAATTGATTAACATCTGGGATAGGCTACGAATCCGCCCCACCCCCTTCTCAACTACAGCTTTCCTTTCATGCTCCTTGACCCTTATAACTGACATCTGGTTTCTGTACAAACTGTAAATAGCCTCTTGCTCCATGTATTTTGACCCTGCCACCTTTAGAATTCGAAAGATAATATTCCTGTCGACAGTGTCAAAAGCTTTCTCTAAGTCTATAAATGCTATAAACGTAGGTTTCCCTTTCCTCAGCCCACCTTCAACGAGAAGTCGTAGGGTCATTATTGGCTCGCGTGTTCTTACATTTCACTGGAATCCGAACTGATATTCCCCAAGGTCGGCTTCTAGCAGTTTTTCCAGTCTTCTGTAGAGAATTCGTGTTAGTATTTTACAACCGTGACTTATTAAACTGATAGTTCGCTAATTTTTACACTTGTCAGCACCTATATTCTTTGGAACTGGAATTATCACATTCGTCTTCAAGTCCGAGGGTATTTCTCCTGCCTCATATATCTTTCACAGCAGGCGGAATAATTTTGTCATGGCCAGCCCTCCCAAGACTATCTGTAGTTCTGACGGAATGTCATCTACTCCTGGGACTTTGTTTCGACTTAGCTCTTCCAGAGCTCTGTCAAATTCTTCTCCCAGTATCATATCTCCCACCTCATCCTCATCTGTGTCCTCCTCTCTTTCTATAATATTGATTTCAAGTTCATCTCCCTTGTATAGACCCCCTGTACACTCCTTCCACCTTTCAGCTTCCCCTTCTTGGGTTAGGGCTTTTTTTCCATCTGAGCTCTTCATATTCATACAGCTGCTTCTCTTTTCTCCAAAGGCCTCTTTAATTTTCGTGTAGGCGGTATCTATCTTTAGCCTAGTGAAATATGCTTCTAAAATCTTGCAATTGTCCTCCTATTCCTGCTTAGGCATTCTGTATTTCGTAACAGTCTCATTTTTTAGACGTTTGTATTCCCTTTCACCTGCTTCATTTGCTCCATTTTTAAATTTCCTCCTTTCATCAGTTAAATTTAGTATTTCCTGAGTTATCCAGAAATTTCTACTACGCCTTATCTTTTTAGCTATTTGATCCGCTGCTGCTTTAACTGTTTCATCTCTTAAAGCTACCCATTCTCCTTCTACTGTATTTCTTTGTCCTGTTTTTGTCATCCGTTGACTGATGATCCCTCTAAAACTTTCAGTATCCTCTGGTTCTTTCAGCTTATCCAGGTCCTATCCCCTTAATTTCCTAAGTTTTTGCAATTTCTTCAGCTTTAATGTACACTGATGTACTACACATATTATTATGTTGACTCACCAACGATGCCTGGTTACGTGTAAGAGAGGACCTGAAGCCTCCAATATTGACAGGTAAAATAGGTCTAAATCAATAATAAATCTGTAAAACTGTCGTGCCTCTCTGTCAGTCTGAACACGCTTCTGCAAAACTACTAGAAGAATTTTCAGCGAGTTTCCGCATGTAACCTGAGCACAATTTAGGGCACACCATATAGGCTTCAATTCCTCAAAACTGAATTACCGAAAAACGTCATCGTGATTTAAAGTTTTGTTAAAACCGTCTTGTCTGTCTGTTTGAACAAATTAATTTCCAAAACTATTAGACGAATTTTCGTAGGGTTTCAATAGGTAACCTGATCATACTTTCGGGCATTTCATTAAAATCGGGTCACAAGAAAAATATATATCGTGACTTAAAGTTTTCTCTAACATTGTTGTATGTGTCTCTTGCTCTGTTTGAATGCGTTTATTTCCAAAATTACTGGACGAATTTTTATGGGTTTTTCACAGGTGAATTGAGCATGGCTTGGGGCACCGTATAGGCACTATTTCATCAAAATCGGATCATGAGTAAAAGATGCCTTAGTTGAAATTTTTATCCCTATTAATATTATAAATGCGAAAGCAACTCTGTTGCTTGCGTTTCCACAACTAACTCGATTTCAGCAATTTGATATGGAGATTTCTTGAACCCTGAGGAAGAACACAGGCTGCGTTAGAAAATGTGCAGTACTAGATACCTATTGACTCGAATAAAATTACGCGAATAAGCAAAATATTTACTTTTTGAAATTGTTATTTATACTTTCATTTTTGATCTTTACCACATTTGTGAATATGCTTTTAGTGGTTGATATGTGCTACGTGATGCGATTGAAAGTAATGAATTCATTACTTATACAATCTTCAATGTGTTTAACGCAAACTTCCGCACTATTTGTTGCATAATGTACACGTTGTATAGTGTACAACTACTTCAGTAGCGCGATGCATATATGCACACTCCTCCCCATACCTTTCTGTACGCACTGTTCGTTTGTGGAGGCTGATGCATTGTCCATTGGGTCAACGTGGGAGGTGGGACAGTGGGTGCACATTGTGGGTTACGCTCACCTGAATGGGCAGACGTGTGAGGGCATCTGATGTTATTACAGGTACAGTACCTTCCTTACTCACCACAACAAAACTACTGAAACGCAAGTGCAACTGCGGGTAAGAACTAGTAAATAAATAATTGGAGACAATCAGTGTGGTTTCCGCAAAATAAATTCCCATAGCATCCTCTGTACTCTGAGACAATAAACAGCGCAGACGCGGAAATACGAGTATCATATAGATTTCCGCATACTATTTTCAGACTTCAAAGAGACAGACGCTAATATGGGCAATTTGCCTATCTAGCACTGGAATACGACACTTGAGGTATATCTGCATGAGTGCTGTACCAACAGTCACTGTTCTAAACCAAAACAGTCACTGTTCTCTCTACTGGTTGTAGTGTAATATGAATAAGTGAGACTGAAGTAATATATGTGACTACTATTGAAAATTACATTTGTAAATGTTTATGTACGTGTGACAATGTGAATGTGAGAAATCGTCTATTTTTTATTGGAAACTGAAATGTGAGACTTGACTGCATAACAGTCTAGAGCAGACATTAATTTAGTTCTGACTTATTCAAATAAAACTGTAAACAGTAGAGACATAATCTTTCGAGTTCTGGTTAAGAACAGTAAACGTTGGTAAAGCACTCATGCAGATATAGCTCAAGAACCGTATTCGAGTTGTAGATAAGCAAACTAACCATTTTAGTGTCTATCGGTGAATGAAGCCATAGGCTCTTTGAAGTCTGTAAATAGTATATAATGTTACACAAATAATGCTAAGCGCACCTTTAAAGTTCACTATACGAGCAAGTTTCTTAAATTGTACCGGTGAAAATCGGAAATTTGTAGCGGTAAATATATATATATATATATATATATATATATATATATATATATATATATATATATATATATATATATATATAAAGGTAGGTATACTAAATTATGTCTTAATTCAGTAAGAGTTCCTGTGTGTATTCACGTCATTAGCTCAAATTTTCTTACGTAAAGTTACGAATGTTTGACTTGTTGCAAATTCTTAAGAAATTCTGTTACTGAACCATACATAATGACTTGTAACAGTGTGAGAGAGCTATGGCGGAATAATTACTGTTATGTACATAGTCGTAGATGTGGAATTAATTATTTCATTAATATAATATTTTAATGTTACAACTGAGTTAATCTCTGAACTTAAGAAATAATTATTTATGACAGAGCTTAAATGCACTGTGAGATAGCTGTAGCGATATAACTTTTGTTCTGAACATAATCGTATATGTCGAATAAGGTATTTGATTAAGGTAATTGAGTTAATCTCTAAACAAAATTATTTTATTTTGTAACGATATAACACTTCTCCTTCGAAAAGCAAGGTGTTCTTACTTGAGCTACACGGTAATCAAAAATTTCTATGAGTAATATTTTTTACTTTCTCTGGAGTACACTTCACAGAACGTATTTAATTTTAGGAGGAAGCTGTCTATATCGTACTGCCACCTATTCTGTACCACTACTATGGAGTTCGTACTCTTCGTAGTATCCGACATTTGCCAGCGTGAACTGGTTGTTTCTTGGTGTCGTATTGTCAGCTGTGAGTTCTGTGTGCTGAGGAAGAGATCGTGTGAAGACAGTGTTGATTTTGTTGTAGTTTTCATTTAACTTTCTGTGTATATGGCGAATAGAACTACGGTTGCAAGACAAGCTGCAATGTAGTGTTTTACTTATGACTGAATGTACATGAACTAACCGTAGTGTTCAGTTTGCCTTAAATCTATACTCATTCATGTTCCTTCGCAGGAACTTGGCAAAGGAAAACAGCGTTGTCGCCTGTTATGTACCACTGTAAGTTTCTGGTTTTGTAGCGGTACAATTTAAGAAACTTGCTCGTATAGTGAGTTTAAAAAATGCGTCTAGCATTATTTGAGCAACATAATATTTAGAAATGATGTGAATTTTCTAATGCGTTGGTTAACCTAAGTTATTAATTAAATAAATATTTTGTATGTCTACATAGCAACAGAAAGACGTTACGGAAAGTGGACCTCCGATGAATTGCATTTACCTGTAGTAATATATCTAAATGGGGACAATGGAATAAATGAATTTCCACCCCCCTATAATGTAAAAATGTACCTAAGCCAACAATTAAGAGGGACGCTGAATTTAAAACACAAATGCCCATGGAGATACAAACATTTTCGGCCACACTGATTTGCTTTCCAATGAATTTGAAAACAAATAGCCGCGTGAAGTGGCCACGCGGTTTGAGGAGCCATGTCACGGATTGTGCGGCTCCTCCCGCCGGGGGTTCGAGTCCTCCCTCGGGCACGGGTGTATGTGTGTGTTGTTCCACGCAAAAGTTGGTATAAGTAGTGTGTAAGTCTAGGGACCGATGACCTCAGCAGTTTGGTCCCTTAGGAATTCACACACATTTGAACATTTTTTGAAAACAAATTGGAAGAGCATATTCGTTCATTTGGAGAGATGATGTTCCAGTTAAGGCTGTCGAACGTAAGAAGACTCGCAGAACGAAACAGATTGCCTCATAATTCAGTTCCTAAGAAGCCAGGTGCCCATCCACAAAATGTAGCTTAATCTGAGGAAAATGATAATACCTCCAACCATAACTTCAAGGCTTGGCTAAGAAGCCTGTGATAATGTTCTAGGTATCTGTTTTAAAGAATGAAAATGCTTGGAAAAATAAACACGCTACAGGCTACACTTCATCTTCTAAACATCTGCAATTCGTAGAAATTAGGAATCTGGTTTCCTAATTTGTACCAGTAGTTGCAGTAAGTGTACCACTTATTAATCTATGTCCCTGGGTTTAAAGAATTTACTTGTCTAAGTTTTAGGAAATATTCCATAATTTAGATATTAAATCAGTATTTGCAGACACTGCAATACATCATTTTCCATCCTTTCTACACCCTTGCACACTGTGAATGAATCCACATTTTACATTTAATGCGTCTAGTCATTTCTTCCATTCGATCTTCCTCTAACACCTCGCTGTACCATACCACTGTTTTAAAATGATTTTTTGTGTTGACTTCCCAGCTCTTTGGCTAGGCATTGCAGATTTTCTTGGAGGTGCCATCATTTCCCTCCTATTCGATGATGTTTCTTGGAGGGAGATCTTCAGCCCATTTAACTGCCACAGCTTCTTCTCCACTGAAATTATGACGCAGTTTGATTCGTTCTGCAGACGCTGAAACACATCTGACATGTTTCAACCGTAAAATCATCTATTCAAATGTAAAAATAAGCTTGTCTAATTCATTTTCAACTTAATCGGAGAACATTTTACTATGACCAAAAATTTATACATCCCCACTGGAACACCCATATGTTTCACCATGCTTTTAATAGTTGGATTAGGCACATTTTAAATTCGTGCACTTACATTTAATCCATGATCTCCATCCAGATATACTATTACAAGTAAATGCAAATCATCTGTGCTCAACTTTCCACAACATCTTTCTGCTTCTAATTTTCAGTACAAAGTAATTATGTAAGTAATAATTTAGGAAAAGGTGGCATTAGAATTTTAAGACGTCGTGGTCTCCTTCATTGCTTACATATTCCGCCCTCACAATTATATTCCGCACATCAAGACGCTTCATTCGAACCCAAACTCGATAAGATAAAGTCAATGTTCTATGAATTCATGTAAACGATATGAAAATAACAAGTAAGCGCACCAGGGTTGAAATACTCAACGCTGGCATACACACATGCATTCCAGACATGACGGTCACAGAAGCCTTCAGTTCGGGAGAGAAACCGCACAACAGGACGCCGGTCCCTTCAGAGGATGACTCAGCCTATCTATGTCGGCCGGTGACCGCTCGTGGAGTGAACAGCGTTTGCCTGAGGGAAAGGGGGAACGACCGCGTGTTCGGCTTAAAAGCAAATTCTGCTACATTGTGCGGGAGCGGCCAGCCTACTAATTCTTTACACATAGCACGCAGTTTCAGAGATTTTCACAGGGAGACAGCAAACGCCAAACGCCAATGCTACGGATTTCTGGATTGGTCACCTTAAACGAAACGTCATTCTCCCATTTTAGAAGAGCAATGCTGATTGGCAGACGTATTTCTGACTCCTTGAGCTGAAGGAGTAATGGTAGAGACCGAAAGATATACCCCTTCACGTCTGGCGTGAAGAGGGGCTGTACCGTTGTCGCTCTTGGAGCGAGAACACGTAACGAGAGCATGCGCGCTCGTACGTGTACTCAAAGAGCGAGGAACAAGTCTCTCCACAGTACTTCACTGGGAGAGTACCTCTGTCGAGAGCAAATCGAAGTGCGACTCTATATTGAGTCCTTGTGATTAAGCGTTGTTCACTGTGTTGGCCGACACACTTATTGTGCGGTGTGAACGGACCATGTTATAGTTAAACGCCTGCAAGCGAATTTTCAGTGGCATCGGGTGGACTGGTTATCTGACCAGTGTACCACGCCAATAGTTCGACTAGGGGCGAATAGAAGTCCTTAACTTCATCAAGGCATAGGGAGAGTTTGATTGGCGAAGGTCAATCCAGATAGGACGAGAGTTATCTTACTTGTCAGCAGCGAGCGGCGCAGACAGCAGTCATCGCAGCTTACGGTATTGTGCACTACAGCTATTGCGAGCCCCACATTTCCTCCACAACACTACCCTTCATTGCATTTCACACGCGACAGCCTTGACTGTACCGAGCAACATTCTAACGGATAATTATTCAAGTTGAATAGGTGCGGCTCTCAGCCATTCTGCCAAGTCAATAACAATCTTAAACTTTGTATAGAAATTTCAATAGCGAATACTATCCTTGAAAGGTAACTTCATATTCCAAAAAGAACCAGGATATAACTTGTTGAATTCATAACTAAAAGTGCCATTGTGATTTCTCAGAATTTTTTCAAAATAAATAATAATTTTCGCTAGTTTCATGTTTCTCTTACACTAACTAGCACTACTCCAGTACCCAAGTATCCCACTAGTTATGTAAGAAATTTTGTGAATTTTTGTGTCATTTCCTTACAGCAGACTACTCCAGAAGATATTTATTGATGAAAGTTTTTCAGGCATTTCTCTTTAGAACGTTAGGAGCGTCTGTCTGACTTCTGTAGTAGTGTGGGGGTGGAAATTGAATCTTGCAGGAGCCACAGGGTAAAGGCTACATCTCAGATTAATCTGTTGCGCAGAATGACAGAATAGCAAACCCCCGCCGCTCACAGAAAATGGCTACCCTGCCAGGATAAGTAAAATAGGAAAGCTACCAGGATAGGAAAGTGTCAGGATAGTTAGGTACGGCAGGTTGCAGCAGTAGCACTTTGAAGAACTTTCTTTCATATATTAAATAGCTATTTGCAAAGATTGGGATCAGAATAGATACAGGTAGTGCTGAAAGCAGAATTGTAGGGAAAAGGGCGTGTGTTATTGTGTTGAAAAATTTTGCATTTTTTTACGATTTTTATGTAGCTGTTGGGGCATGGGATTTTCAGGTGATAGGCTCAGACGCAGAGTGGCGCAGAGACGCACTGTGACGCAGCATCATATAAGTTAGAATTAAGAAATAACATTTTTCCTCCCTTTGCAAGCGAAGAGGTGGAGATTGGAGACTGTAGCATAGCAGACAGAACATTAGCCGAGAAGTCACGACGTTGTTGTTGTTGTTGTTGGTTCAACCAACTGGTAAGTGGTCGTACAGTTTTGTAGATAGGGTTGTGGTGTGTTGAAAGAATTTCCATGTTAACGAGAGCACAAGTCAAAAGGTAACGTGAGAGACAGCAAGTAGACAAGATTGGGGAGAATCAACCAGATAGACAGCAAGAAAACGAGCTTATTGAGAATAGCACAGAAGGTGAACCTGAGAATAGGACAGACGGTCAATCAGAGAATAGGACAGTCGGGAAGCAGTAGAATCAGCAGGCTCAGTTAGATTGGGATAAAACTGAGACAGATCAGACAAATGGGAATCGAAGGGACGAGAACATCGAATTTCCAGAATATGAAATTCCAGGTAGGGCACATTCTGAGCCAGAAATAGACAGCCCACGTAGGAAAGGGCAAAGATTAGAAGCAAAACGAGCACAGGAAAAGCGTTTGTTTGCCGCATATTCAGGGACAGAATACGCGTCAATACAGTCAATGAACCGGCAGTTAGCTAACGTTCAAAGAGAAGTAGACAGTGAGTAAGAGGGGGAACATTTAGAATACGTCGAACCTATCGTACACATTCTAAATATGCCCCAACAGCAGACACAGAATTTTGCGGAGTTACGAGCGCCACGAAAAGGTTCCGTAACAGACGCAACTGTACCTGCAAACACAAGATATACACAACAGAGAGGGCAGAGTGCGGAGTTGTTTGTGCCACGTATCGGTTCAATGACAAACGCAACTACTCCTCAACACAGACAGCACGGGTTATTGCAGTTATCAAACTTAGAAACGCCACAGCATAGCCCAGTAAACGACGTAACTGGCCGAGTGGAAAACAATAGATCGAGAATACATAGTTCAGCAGAAGGTAGTGTTACAAGACAGGACGCGATAATGGAGATGTTACAAAAAATGAAAGCTGGTATGACGAAACAGAATCAGGATATTAGTACACAGAATCAGGATATTAATACACAGATGACAAAACAGTATCAGGAATTGAAACAGGATAATCAGGCTATTAAGACACAGATCCAACGGTTAAACTCCAGATGGAAGAAGGGATCGCCAGTATTTATAGTCAGATCACTCAGATAAACAAAGACGCGAAAGAATCTAGAGAAAGAATTCAGGTACTAACACAAGGTCAGCAGCAATTACGTACTGACGTGGACAAGGTCCAAATGGACATCGTAAACGTTGACAAAAAGGTGGAACGTTTTACGAAAAAAGCCGTTCGACCAGCAATACAAAATTCATAAATAGTGGTAAAGGATAACCTGTGGATCTTATTAAACTATTAATTATGCCCTTTCAATACCCAAAAGAAACAAATGCTTAGCAAGCATCCAACTTTCCGCAACTGCAATTCACGATTTTTACTGCAGTGAGACACAATGTTGATAAATTTACAAAGAACCCTAAGTGAAGGTCAGCAGCTTACATAACAGCAAACAATCATTTTAAATAAAACAGAACATTTGCACATATTAGTACTTCTACAAAAAATTATTCACACAGAAATTACTATTATATACATTAAGTTTTGTTCCCTCCAAATGGGACAAAGAATTTAAATGACAGATATACTACATTTCACAGAATCAAACCATGACATCAAAGTTTTTACAAAGAAAGGAATATACAATTTTGTGTTATCAATTCAATCAAACATATTTACAGAATCTCAACGATGTAACATTAAATGAAACCACAGCAAAATAAATCAGTAGAGCACTAGAGTTATGGTGTTACACATGCCCCATGTTTCGTTGAAGTTTCCTGTAAGGGATACTTCAAGGGAACATCTATGGCACCTAAGTGGTGTTGGCTACAAACAGAATTATACCATCCAACTTCAGTTGAAAAAAAAAACATATTACAAACATACAGTATATACACTAAGAAATTTCATACATTTCTTCCAAAACATTTTCAAAATAATACATTTACAGTAATTTTCATTTTCACTCTTGTTTCAGGAAACTAATTTTCATCATTACATGAGATATCTTCAAGCATGTTCATTTCATACACATACAGTTCAAACAAGAGACACACAGTACACAAACTAATCTACATATTAGTAGAATAGGTATAGCCTTTAAATAAAATAAAAAAAATACATACACAATAGCACAGAAAATTTGAACTTAACAAAACAGAAATTTGTCTTTCAATATTTTTAAAGGAATGAAAATTTCAGAGACACACAAGCATACTCATGATCACAGTACATTTCGCAAGGTTCAGCAATTACTGAAATATTGCAAATTTCAGTTTGCATCCACATGTGCACAAACATCTACACAAAACAACTATTAGAACCCATTCCAACTGACTCTTTAAATACCAGAGTAACTTTGCAAGGTTTTTTCAAAATTATTAACTTTAAAGCTGCTCTTCATTAATAGCAGTCCAAAACGTTTATTGCACATATACACACTAACATATTCAGAATGTATCTTTAATCATCACTGCTGTTTCTTACAACAAGACAGCCCAAAACTTTAAGTTACACCAGAAAACCTAATCTTGAAAACATCTACATCCATTTGAGTAAGAATCGATATATATTTTATAAGTTTCCACTGATTTCAATAAGAATAGTCAGTCTATAACACATTGGTCAAAAACCTATTTTACTTCACTGCTTGCCTCAGCATAAGCAGTCCATGTTACTCACTCTGCCCATTATTGATTGGGCAGTCTTTGTATGTAAACATTTAGGCACAAAAAAACACTTTAGATTAAGAACACTAAAGAACACCTTTTTAAGTCGACACACCGCCCCATCCTCTAGGTTTGGCAGTTCGTGACCACTTATCAGCTCCTTGCCCCACAATGGCAAGTCCTTTTGGCTACTGTTCACATAGCATGTTTGGGTAGTCCTCAGCTTTAGGACCACAGTATTTTTATTGTTTTGTCTTGTTTTGCTGCCCATCAACATTTTTTTGAACAGTTTATTGTCATCTTTAAGTTTTTTCATCATTATGTCACATCTTTGGTACAAATTGTATTAATGGTATAAATCATAGCATCTGTAGCTTTAAAACAGTAATTAGACACTGGTAACAAAACCAGTTCTTTTCCTATGGCAACATCAGGTAACATATACATCATTAATCAAGAAAAATTTCAATGACATTTTTGGTATAATGACAATATTAAGGAGTTATTTGAAAGTCCCAGATTTGAGGTGTTTCTCCCTACTTTTTTACTCAGTAATATTTCCTTTAAAGTCAGTATTTAGTTTAATTATTTTTACACACATTTAGATTCACTTTGACAGAGAAGAAGGAAAGAAGATAGTAAAAGTCCTGAATGATGAAGAGGAAGATTGACAACACGAAAAAAACGGTAGTAGTGCTGGCAACGACTCGGGTACCTAGTGCTCGTCAGACACTTGACAATGCAAAGAGTGCATGTCCTCTGAGGCTTCAACATCTCTCATCTGAGGACATGTACCTTTAAATACACAACATGGTGCAAACATAAGCCCTTTCTGGTCTTTAAGTAGATTAGAAATTTATTATTATCTTGTGGAGGTCTTTGCACTTTCATTTAAGATACCATGAGCATCATTATTCATAGCATTTTCAGGTCTCTCACACTACATGGCCCTATCTTTATAATTAGACTGGCAACAATAAGTATTCAATTGAAAATGAACAGTTTCTAAGCAAAGTCAAACAGTACACTACAGTAAATAAGCAACAACCTGCCACAGGCCTCAAGATCAACAAAACAATAATTCACTTTCAGGTAACACTCAGATACAATAAAAATGCATTATTTTAACAATATATATGCAAATACAGCATCCTGCGCCCAGTATCTTTATTAAAAAGGCAGTCTTTTATGGTTAATAAAACAGTCACTTAAATCTGGTGGCTTTTTAGGCCTTTTATTTTCTACATCATTCACTAACCTATTCAGATCTTGCCAACGTTTTGTTTCATCAGGTGGCTTTTTGGGTTTTGGAATTTCAAAGTCTGTAGCAAGGTACAACATCTCCTGTTCTGTTATTATTTTATCAGGTGGTTCTGTTTGTTCCTGTAATTCACACTCTTTCAAAACATTAGTTAAGGCTTGCCCCAATATAGTGTTATAAGGAGGTACATGGAAATCATGCGCCTGTGCAACAGTACTCAGTGATTTCTCCGATTTAGGCCCAGTTTCACTTTTGTTAATACCTGAGAATCCATCTTCATTGGGTTCATCACTACTTTAACTTTCATAACCAGTTTTTCAACTTAGCCACTTTTAAGCAACAAGAGAAGTTAGTATTTACATTTTCGTCTGTATTTACGTACCTTTCATCATCTGAACTACCACTAACTTCATACTCGTCCTGAGATTCTATTATTAACCCAACCTTTAAACAGTGGGGCAGACCATAGTTAACTATTTCATCTACTTTATTTCTTGAATAACTTTCTACACATGGCACATAGTTTGGACACGTAGACACTTCAGTAGTAGCACTTTGGACAATTTCAGCCTTAGTTTCGTGCATAGTATACTCATCATATACATAGATAACCTTCATTTCACTGTTTTCTTTAACATCAATTTCAGGTAATCGCGCGAAATTCCTACCAGGCCCTTCTG
This sequence comes from Schistocerca piceifrons, assembly GCF_021461385.2. NCBI lineage: Eukaryota > Metazoa > Arthropoda > Insecta > Orthoptera > Acrididae > Schistocerca > Schistocerca piceifrons. The sequence continues at coordinate 399,763,276 of NC_060143.1, read as the reverse complement.
CATCTCATTATATACACCGATAACCTTCATTACACTGTTTTCTTTAATATAAATTTCAGGTAATCGCGCGAAATTCCTACCAGGCCCTTCTGCATAAGAACCACAAAACACCTTTCCCTCAACAATAATTTCATCTGCACTGCTTATAATGTCACGCTTACTAACGTCCTTCTTTATATCACTTCCACCTATTATTAATTGTGCACACGTCTTTTGCGTGGCATATTCTACCTCCCTATCCTCTTTATTCATCATAACGTCCCCCACATCTACGTCTTTTCTCATATACATCAGTAATAGTACAAATATTCATGATATATTAACTTTATTTTCGGTTTTACATTCGTCTATTACTGAAACCGGCCAACGGAAGTGTCCGATCCCGCCACTTCTGTTTCTCTCTACGGCAGCCATCTTGTTCTGACCTCGGCCATTTCTGTGTGCTGCCAAGTGAAATGTACGGCGCTCCAGCAAGTGCTGCCCCGAGCACAAACGGTCACGTGACTTCGCACTTGGAACGCCACTATGTATCACTCCGCGCCCGTCTTCCATAGACGCGTCTTTAACCTTCCTGCCCCGTATTTTACATCTTTCCTTCTCGAATCTAATATTTGACATCTTTTCTTTGGGCCCAAAACCGGTTTCCGCGTGAATCCGGCCCGTAACACCCGCGGTTTTCAGTTTTCCATTTCGTCTCTAGTTTGGAGATTCCGAGCCCTGTATCCCCTGCCGCGCGTGGTATAATTTCCCCTACCTCTTGTGTGACTTCTTTGAATCGTGTTTACACGAAATCTATCATTTTCAGGTCGTTCAGTTTGATCATCACTTTCTCGCAAATAATTGTTGTTATTATGGGGACGGGACTCGCGATTTCTTCGCCAGTGATCTTCATCCTCTACCCTTTCCAAGAATGCAGAAAAACTTCTGTGGGTACTCCCAACATACCGTTTAGAATCCTCAGGCAGTTTCTGCCAAAGAACCCAAACGATCTCGGCTTCAGTCCTTCTTGCTTTTAGGTGTATCAGTTTTCTATACCACGATTCGCAAAACTCTTTCATGCTTTGTGTACCCCTGGTATCATACAGCCTGGCCATTAGGAATTCACACCACAACTGGTCATGTTTCTGTTCTGACCAGTATTCGTCAATATATTTTTATTTAAGGCTTTCGAAAGACATCTGGTTTGTATCCAGATTCAACCTAGACCTTTTTGCTTCTCCCGTTAATGCACTGATTACAATATTAATTTTTTCCTGGTCAGATAAATATTCAGGAAAATTCCTTTCGCAATTGTTTACAAAATCAAGGGGGTGCTATCCATTATGTCTCTTTGCAGGGTCAAATTTTTCCTCGCCCTCTAAGATTTTACTGAAAGGCATTCTTTCAGTAAAATGTTTAGGTCCTGTTTGTATTATTCTTTCTAAGTCATACATTTTGCCTTGGATTTGTGAAGTGTTAAGGTCACACTTCTTTTCGCAAGTAACAATCTGTTGGGTTAGTTCTCTACTTGTTTCTGTTACAGATTGTTTAATCTGTGCAAATTTCGCGTTCCACTCTGTTTGTATTTCGGATTTAACACCGAATACCTTTTCGTCCACTTTAGTACTTACTAAAGGTTCTATTTGGTCTTGAATTTTAATTACTTCAGTGTCAAATCTTTCGTTAATGTCATTAATCTGTCCTTGTACATTGGCAATATTGCCATTGATGACAGTAATTTCGCTTTTAATACTTTTAATTTCATTATTCACTATTCCTATCCTTGTGTTGACTTCTTCAATTTGTTTGCTAAGTCTGGTTCTCTGCATTTTGATTTGTTTGCTTTGTGCAACAATCTGTTGGTTTTGCTCAACAAGGTGATTATTAATGTTTCGGCCCTGTGCTGCGATTTGCGCCTTGATATTGTCATTATCTGCTGCATTTTGTTGTCCCTGTGCTGCATTTTGTGTATTAATATTGTCACTGAGTGCTGCAATTTGTGTTGCAAATTGCGCAGACAACATCCTGATGAAATCAGTCACATCTGGTGTCATTTCACTTTTGGTTTCTACAGCATTTTCGTGTTCGAGTACTACTTCCCTTTCAGTTTCTGGTGATTCGAACATATCCTGCGATTCATTAACATAGCCACTGTCTTCCACAACATCGCTCATATTGTCTTGCTTAGTATGGGCGACATTCATAGCTTCGATCTGTTTATTGACGTCCACGTGATAACGTACGTAATTTAACTCACGCGTAGTGCCATCTGTTGGTGTGCTGCCTGAACTGCTCTAAATTGCATTCTGTACTAGCGTGTCTAGATTTATTTCTAGTTTCCTGTCCAATTTAGTTACTGTTAAGTATTGATATCTTTAATTTTCAATTTGAGCTGAACTTTCACTATCCGTTAAGTCAATAAGTTACAGGTTCGTGTCGCTGGACGTTTTCTGTTCACTCTGTGTTTGTAAAATACTAAATACTTATAATTTTTTCCGTCTGTAGGTGCAAATTGAACAACGTTCTGTCATGCGGCGCCACATATAACACTGCAACCGCATTTACGTAGCTTATGTAATCAAATACGTTTTGCGAAAAAAGCCACTCGAACAGCAATACAGATTTCGGAAGAACAAGCAATTCAAAGCAAGGTCGCAAAGGTTGCACTGAAAAAATATGATCAGCGTATAACACTTCTGTCTGCTACTACTTATAGTGAAATTATTCTTATTCAAGTAATTATAGTATGAAGAAGCAGAAAAGTTTTACCCTCTGAGAGGAATTTTGTTATATTGACCGTGTTGTGCCTAAAGGAGGTGGCTTAACGGAAGTGAAAGTCAGAATTATGTAAATATTCAAATAGTAACAAATAGTATTTTACCAAGCTACACTGTTTAAAGAATAAAGGAAACGGTCGCCAGCCTATTTAGGCAAGAGTAAGATTAACGTTCTTGTTTTAAAAAGTAAGTATGAGTAATTTTAACGGACAAACACAACCTATATTTTGCCACACGCGAGTGCAATTAACTCTGACACCTGCATATGTTCACGGTCAAGACTGGAAACTGACAGAGCAGGACAGACTATTTGCATAAATATAACAGATGCCGAAACACACTATTACTTCCAGGGCTTATTCAAACCGATTAAGTTTTATAACATTACTATTCATATTCACTGCGGGATCATAAATTGGACATAGGTTAAGTATTATTTTTCAAACACTTTCCTAGTTGACATAAAATCGTAATTGTAGTTCACTGCATAATTATGAACTGGCCACAGGTTAAATACCTCTCAACTAAGTACTATTCTTTTTAGAATGAAAGTTAAATAGAATTCACTAACACGTTTCTTCTCACTGTCTTTTGGATAAAGAAATTATTGTTTTCATAAATAGTGGTAAAGAATATTCTGTGGATCTTATTACACTATTAAAATGCACTTTCAATACCCAAAAGAAACAAATGCTTCGCAAGCATCCAACTTTCCACAACTGCAATTCACGACTTTTACTGCAGTGAGACACAACGTTGATAAATTTACAAGAAACTGACTCACCTTTTAAAATTTACTACAGGCAGCACTATGCTCATTAACTAAACAAAACTTTATAAGCCTCAGTTTTAAGAACTTTTGATTTTTAAAAGAAATAGCAAATTGTCTTTATTACCACAGTCTTCTACTTTCAAGTAAATAATTAAATAGGTGACTTTGAAACTCCAAAACAAAGATCAGTTTGAAAAGCTTCGAATAGACTTCATACAAACTAAGGAAGAAAAGATCGAGAGCGTTTACACCTGTAGCGAAACAACTGACGCGTCAAGCATTAATTCAGTACACGAACACGTCTAAGGAAGTTCAAGCAGAACAAAGGCTAGACATAACACTCGCGCAGAAATCGAAACAGAAAACCCCGATTAAAATAATACATGATGTGCCACAAGACCAGGCACAGTATCTAGAAAAACGGAACACATACATTCAGCCGATACCAATCGAAATACAGCTGAATAGCTGTGATAATAATTATAAAAGGTGGCAAATTTTTTTACGCACTGTCTTTTAAATAGATATGATGGTATCTGATACTCAAGTACTAAAGCAAAGAAACGTAATGATGCTAAAATGTTTTAAATTCTTGCTATGATTTAATCTTTAAAATTTAACTCTTCCTGTTAATATTTAATTAATTAACTTACGTCGATCAGATTTCGTAACGCTGACGGCGTTAAAATTTAAAATTGTTCAGTCCCTGTTTTGTTTTCTTTCAATTGTTGCGAGCCAGCGATGGTGCAATTCTGTTTGCTTTCAAGTCTACACATTTGTAAAAATCAGGTCCAGGAAACACTTTTGTGATCACGGTTGCGATTTAGACGGTATTCACGTAATTGTACTGATTAAGAGTTATCGTTTCCGAAAGATGCAGGTTCGATTAAAGCTGTGTGCACTTTTGCGCGTATAATGAAAATATTCTTAACACGTCGCGTAACAAAAAGTAACATGCGAATCACAAACGTGGTCAAACCTTCGACCATAGATACTAATAGACTGGCCTTGCTGTGCAGAAGCTATAGGGCTGGCGTGGACCAACATAAACCACGTGACTGTTGGCAAAACGTGGCGGGATATCAAATCAGCGGTCTGCCATCCTATGTTTGTATCGTGTTTTACCCACATTTTTCGGTTGACTGCCAAACGCTTCCAACAAAAATTACTTTTTTTATTTGCGAAAAATTATGTCAGAACTACATTTGACCTGGATTTGTTCACAGTACCATTTATAAAATCTAACAAATACATCGAACGCCCCTCTGGTGGGCAGCGGGACGAAATTGCTATAAACTATCAATTAAAGTAAAATGTCGTTAAAATTATTTTAAACAGTAAGAGTGGGCTCGTGTCAAAACTTTTAAACATCGGGTTCGCCGCGTTTTGAGCTCTAGCCACTTATGAAAGAAAATGGGATATGGGAATTATGTCAACTATAGGTGTCAAAATTGTCGACTTTAGGAGCAGATCCATTTTAGAGTATCAGTTTTAGGTGCACTTCAAAGGTTCAGTTCCTACTATTTTTACAAAAGTTTAAACTATCAGTTTAAAAAAATGATATTTTAGATGAAAGGTGAGACTTTGAAGTTTCCGAAAATAATTTTGGAGCCTACATTTATTTAATAGTATTAGAAGGTAGAAAAAAATTCTCTTCATGTGTCGACTATAGGTGCTCTTAACTTATTATAATTTCACTTATATATACAAAAGGCGCGTATGTGCAGATGGCTTAAAGTTTTTCCGTTTCAGGGCCTGTATCCAAAGCTGCCTTCGGTTTTCATTCTTAGGGAACCTATGAGTAGGAACGAGAAACAGTTATACTTACTTATGTAATCGAATTATCACAGATACTTTCCAAAATGTAATATGAGTCTGACTTTACAGGCATCACTTTCAACACTTTAATTTACGTGATGCTCTATTTCAAGTGTAAAAAACATATAAAAGTCACGTCAGCAGATTTCAATAAACGCATTTGCACTATCATAGGAACACTTACACGTGAAATGTAATGCCATTTCCCCCGACAAAACGCTGAGTACGCCATAAGCGCAACACGAAACAACCATGTTTTGCCAACATTCACGTGTCTTTAGCCCAGAGGTGTTGGAGCCACGAAAATGGCGTCAGGACCAGTCTATTATATTTATGGTCGAAGGGTCAAACGAAGAAAATATATGATGACATAAATGTTCTTCGCTGTTATTCAAGACAGGTTTAGATTAAACACCGCAATTTTCAGTCTTTAGAAATCACAAGACGATACACTTTAGAGATATCTGTTTTGAATAACTTGTATTTACCTTTTCTTATACAATATGGTGACTGACCGCAAGGATTATCTCTCTCTCTCATTTTATTGCCTTTATACATTCACATTACATACATCAATTAAGAAACTTTTCTTTCTCTACCGACCAGTGCGAGAACACAATCCGTCCAGACAAAATGTCTTACATAGAATCAGTTCTCACTTAACAATCATATATAGTTTCGTAGTACATACAGTGCTAGTTTATTCCGTGCGCTAGAAAGTCTTTGATTCACTGAGCACAAAAATTAAAATAATAAAATTATAATTACATTTTTAATATCGTCAATTCTTCTTTATATCATAAATATAAGGTTTGACATCGTCGTAATATTATTTTTCGTAGTTGTAGCGCTATACAGGCAACTGAACCAGTAAATTCAATGAAACAACATAATAGCAGCACAGGTACTATACCGCGAACGACGAGAGTAGAAACACACGAACAACACCTTTGTTCACCAATCATACGATACGACTCGGATATGAGTCAGGAAATTGAGAATAGGCAGACAGGCAGTAGATTACCAGAGAATAAACACGACGACACAAGCAGTGGCAGATTATTTGAGTCCATGAATCAGCCACAAACCGGGTTTGTGAGTAGATATGATACAGACCACTTCCTTACAGTTAGAAAATTTCAACATTTCAATGAAGAAGGCGGTAGCTTGCATGCACGCACATTCATCGATCAGTTTCAAGTAGGGTTACCAAACCACTGGAGCGTAGCTCACAAACTTGACTTCATTTGTGCACATATGTCAGGGACAGTAGCAGAGATGATGCAAAAGATCGCGGCTACCTGTACGTCTTACCTACAGTTCAGAACAGCATTTCTCGAAAGATATTGGTCTAAGGAGGTAAAAAACAAAATTAAATACGAGTTATTTCAGATGACGCCATATGAAAACTCAGGAGAGAAAAACGTGGTAAAATTCTTTGATACAATGGACAAAAAGAATCAATGCCTAGACAAAGCATACAGTAACGGAGAGCTGATACGTCTATGTAGAATGAAATTACTGGTAAAGTATCAATAGGCGACAGTAGGAAAAAATGAAAATACCGAAGAATTCAAAGAGGTTTTAAGGGAACTTGAATTTATGTTTAAAGAAGACGAGGTAAAAGAAAAAAGAAAGGAAAGGGAATAGCAAAAGGAGAGGACTAGGAACGAATATTCCAATAATAATAATCGTAATCCTAACACCAATAATTTCAGGCAATTTAACAGACAAGGACAGTGCCACAATGGAGACAATTGGCATAGAAACGTTAACCAGAATAGTTGGTACCGAAATAGGAACGGTAATGGACGCTCATACAGTGGCGGATATGGGTTTAGGAATCAAAATGCCAACGGTCAAGGGTACTTTGAAAGAGGTCACGATGTTAGAAACAGCAACTGGCGAGACCAAGGCGCGAATAATTACCGAGGAAATTATGGTCCACAGAGACAAGAACAAGACAGCAAAGGGAAACCAGAAGTAGAAATTAGGCCACCAAATCCTGAAAAACGTAAAGATTGACGGGAAAATCCGAAGAGGTTATTCAAACTGATGTCCATTCATTAAAATAATCAAAAAAGGACATCCATGTTTTGAATGTAGCTAGGTCAAAATTAGAAAAAATTGAAAATAGCCAAAATTCAGACAAACAGGGACCTACGAAAATTTCCGATAAAGAGTCAGCACCAGATACACTTGAATTACACTACGTAGCCTGGGAAAACAGCATAGAATGGGAAAACTCTGAAAGCGAGGATGAACTGCCACCACTTCCGTGTATTAAAGAATCAAGCGTTGAAGAATTGTTAACAGGACTTAGCAATATATTTGACGAGAAGTAAGTAAATGAACGCGATAAAACAGAGCAGTGTGTCCTAGATAAAAAAAAAAAAAAAACACAGACGCCACGAACAGAAAAGACGCATAATGTATACAACATGGGTGACTATGAGGAGATAGAGCGAAAGTATATTCGGGAATGTTTGGAAATGAAGGAAAAGGAGAGATAAGAGCTCGAAAACAGACGAAAAGAGGTAGATAGGTCGCAAACGGTTTTGCTCACGGAGTTAACGCCAAAGCAAACGCAAACACAAGGGGAAGGTACAATTATTCACAGGTAAAGTTATGAATCTATAGCTGAGGATTTGATTCAAGAAAAGGAAATCGTAACATCCACAATTATACAACCCATATTGAAGATAAACACTGGTGAAATCACGACACAAGCAATCATAGATAGTGGGAGTCAAGTGACGGCTATATCAGAAAGCCTATTTGAAAGGTGCAATAGAGAGAAAGAATTACCGATTTTAAGGACAAAAAGGATAAGAGTTTTTGGAGCCTTAGGAAAAAATGCAACAGAGGTGAAATACTAAACACGTCTGTCATTCAATTGTCAAAGTTACGAATTTGAAAACAATTTTATAATCGTACCAAAACTTACGGCTGATATGATAATCGGTGTAGATTTCATTAATGAGCGTAAGGTTCACATTTGCATACCACAAGGCTTCGTAACAATAGATGAGAAAGAGCAGGGAAAAGTAAAGCAATTGCATTTAATTCAAGAAGGGAGTGAAATAGAGGAGGAGAGACACCATAGATATAAGTTTGAGGAAAACCTTGACCCACTCCCTCGAGAAATAATAGAAGAAATTCATCAAGAGATTAGTAAGAAGATAGAGGAAATAGATGATATTTCGCTCCACGATAAAAAAAATTTAGAAGGCATATTGAGATCACATGCGGAGGTATTTGCACCAAAGACAGGTAGAATTAAAGATCTTCAATACAAATTTGAGGTCAAAGAGCATAAACCCTTTTGTGTTCCACCTTATTCCATACCATATAGTTATCGAGAGCAAGTATTTCTTGAAGTCAGAAAAATGTTAGATGATGACATAACTGAACCCGCCAAGTCACCATATAGTTCACCCTTACACGTTGTAAATAAGAAGGATGGGATCATACGTTTGGTACTCGATTCAAGACAAATAAATACAACTATAATTTCGGAAACAGATAGACCAGAGAAATTAGAAGAGTTGATTCAGAAGTTTCATAGAGTACAGATTTTTTCATCCATCGATTTGCGTTCAAGTTTCTGGCAAATAGAATTGGAGCCTTCATGTCGAAAATACACAGCCTTCATTGTCTTTGGTCGTTGCTACAAATTCAAACGTTTACCGTTTGGCCTCAAAATTTCGTCAGCTGCCTTTATTCGCGGTCTGAATTCTATACTGAATCTTGACATACTTCAGAAAATTACTTGCTATGTGGACGACGTTCTTGTGGCGGAGGCAACTTGGGCAGACCATAATTATATACTGGATAATTCCCTACAAATTATGAAAAAAAACATGGGGTCACCGTCAACATTACTAAATCGCATTTTGGAAAATCAGAAATTAAATTTTTAGGACATAACATATCTGCAAAAGGTATAACGCCAGACGAGAAGAAGATAGACGCTATTCGTAATATTCCTACTCCCTACAACAAGAAAAGTCTAACGGGATTCTTGGGGGTTGACAAATTTTTTTACAAAAATTATATGGATAGACACACTTGCAGCACCTAGGGTGTGTGCACTGACAGGAAAAAATACACCCTGGGTATGGGATAAACAAGCAGATGAAGAATTTCATAAGTTGAAGGAGGCATTGAATAATGCTCCTATTTTATCACTCCCAGATTTGAGTCAGGAGTTCTGTCTAGTAACTGATAGTGCAAAGACCGGGCTAGGTGCGGTACTGTTTCAACAAATTGAGGAAAACGGTAAGAGAATACGTAAAACAATAGCCTCTGCAAGTGTGTACTATCGAAAGCAGAAAAGAATTATTCTATAACAGAATTAGAAGCTCTAGCCATAGTATGGGCATTTCAAAAATTTCGACATTTTCTTTTTGGCATGTAAAACACAAGTATATACCGACCATAAAGCATTAGAGTCTTTAATCTCCTCCAAATTAACCCACGGACGTTTGGCAAGATGGATGCAAATACTGCAGGAGTATGACTTTTCAATCACATACATACCAGGACCTGAAAATATTCTGGCCGATGCATTGTCTCGTTCACCACAGAGAATGGCAGAGGACCAGAAAATCAACATTGAAGATGAAGAACCGACTATCCATTATGTAAACAACGTACCATTCGAAAATTTTATCGCAAATGCTTTTAAAAATTATCTGACGAACAAAACAAAGATCAGACCCTCCTCAAGATTAAACACCAACTTACTGATAAAACCAACACAGAAATTAGAAAAAATTACATAGTAAAAGATAATATCCTATTTTTCAAACGTAATAATGATACTGCACAATGCTTAGCATGCATCCCTGACGAACTTATTAATAAATAAATTTGGTATACCCACTGTAGCAGTGGACATTTTGCACCCAAGAAATGCTATCTAAAAATGAAACAAACAGTACATTTCCCGAATATGGAGCGACGTATTCAACACGTTCTTAAAAGTTGTAAAAAATGAATACAGTCGAAACATGTGACATATCAGACCAAACCCCCATTGTTTCCAATTATCCCTGATAAATTAAGACAGATTGCTGCAACCACTATTTACGGTCCAATTCCACGAACAAGGAAAGGTTTCACCTACATATTTCTTGTAAGTTAACTAGCATCAAAATCCACTACACTTACACCCTTAAAGAAAGCCACTGGATTTACGATTAGTAAAGAACTTCAAAAGGACTTTATACAACAAGTTGGGAGAGTGAAAAGAATCATCTCAAATAATGGGCCCCAATACAGATCAGTGCATTGGAAAAATACATTAGACAAATTAAAAATCAAACCCAGCTTTATTTCCAGATACAAACCAAGTGGAAATCCGGCAAGACGTACCATGAAAGATTTGGGAACACTTTGTAGACTGTTTTGTAGAAAGAACCATTGTACTTGGGACCTATATCTACGAGACTTCCAAGAGGTAATTAATGAGACACCACATAGTAGCACGACTTATCCACCAATTACAGTATTAAAGAATATGGATCCACCAAAAAGAATAAAAGAAATCATTAAATTTCCAGTTATTCCCCGAAAGCAACATAGACAAATCGTCGCTTCTGCCCTACAAAACATTCGCTCAGCAGAAATGAGACGTAAAATCACTCAAGACAAATCTGCCACAAAGAAACGCTCCACACTGGGCCAAAAGGTGTTCGTAAAAACTCATTACCTTTCACATAAGAGTCAAAATAAATGCGGAAAATTTTTTGCAATCTATAAAGGGCCAATGATAATTTCCAGGATCACTTACGAAAATACCGTAGAGCTAACGAACCCAAAAACGGGTAAAAGTATTGACATCTACCATGCGAGCCACTTAAAGAAGGTGAATGAAAGAAATGGTAAAAGAGAAGAAAGGGAAACAGACAGAGGGGCAATCGCAAATCGTGTACTAACCACTAAATCAAAAAATAAATTAAGAATCACCAAATAACACAATAATTAAAAGAAAAAGAGACACAATACACACTAACAATCACTTGTAGTATCAAGTGCACTACAACATGCACACAAACAATTAATGGTACACAACAATTAAAAGAATGAAGAAGTGGTAGGACATAATTAGAATAAAGAAAAGACATCATATATATACAATAATTTTTGCCACTATCAGAAAATTTTTACATTATATAAAATCAGAGTTTTTTTGTAAATAACAAATATATGTAAAACAAAAATTGTAAATATTTCTACGTGTCAGAGGGACATCGCCACCGAGATCAATCACCAGCTCCCTTAACACCAGATGCTTCGAGATAGCGACGGAGAGGGTACAGACATGTTGAAAAAGCACTTAGGGCAATAACAACAACATGAAGACCAACACCACACTGGAAATGCAGGTTGCAACCAGATTGGACTTCAGGAGGACAACGCGCAGCACAGACATTTCATACATCACGACACTGCTACACAACGGAAGAGCATGGGGAGAATCATAATATGACGAGACGACAATGAAGGTACAAAAAATTAATACATCTACATTTCTACTCCGCAAGCCACCCAACGGTGTGTTGCGGAGGGCACTTTACGTGCCACTGTCATTACCTCCCTTTTCTGTTCCAGTCGCGTATGGTTCGCGGGAAGAACGACTGTCTGAAAGCCTCCGTGCGCGCTCCAATGTCTCTAGTTTTACATTCGTGATCTCCTCGGGGGTTATAAGTAGGGGGAAGCAATATATTGGATGCCTCATCCAGAAACGCACCCTCTCGAAACCTGGTGAGCAAGCTACACCGCGATGCAGAGCGCCTCTCTTGCAGAGTCTGCCACTTGAGTTTGCTAAACATCTCCGTAACGCTATCACGGTTACCGAATAACCCTGTGACGAAACGCGCCGCTCTTCTTTGGATCTTCTCTATCTCCTCCGTCAGACCGATCTGGTACGGGTCCCACACTGATGAGCAATACTCAAGTGTAGGTCGAACGAGTGTTTCGTAAGCCACCTCCTTTATTGATGGACTACATTTTCTAAGGACTCTCCCAATGAATCTGAACCTGGTACCCGCCTTACCAACAATCAATTTTATATGATCATTTCACTTCAAATCGTTCCGCACGCATACTCCCAGATATTTTACAGAAGTAACTGCTATCAGTGTTTGTTCCGCTGTCATATAATCATACAATAATGGATCTTTCTTTCTATGTATTCGCAATACATTACATTTGTCTATGTTAAGGGTCAGTTGCCACTCCCTGCACCAAAGCCTATGCGCTGCAGATCTTCCTGCATTTCGCTACAATTTTCTAATGCTGCAACTTCCCTGTATACTACAGCAACGTCCACGAAAAGCCGCATGGAACTTCCGACACTATCTACTAGGTCATTTATATATATTGTGAAAAGCAATGGTCCCATAACACTCCCCTGTGGCACGCCAGAGGTTACTTTAACGTCTTTAGACGTCTCTCCATTTATAACAACATGCTGTGTTCTGTTTGCTAAAAACTCTTCAATCCAGCCACACAGCTGGTCTGATATTCCGTAGGCTCTAACTTTGTTTATCAGGCGACAGTGCGGAACTGTATCGAACGCCTTCCGGAAGTCAAGGAAAATAGCATCTACCTGGGAGCCTGTATGTAATATTTTCTGGGTCTCATCAACAAATAAAGCGAGTTGGGTCTCACACGATCGCTGTTTCCGGAAACCATGTTGATTTCTACAGAGTAGATTCTGGGTTTCCAAAAACGACATGATACTCGAGCAAAAACATGTTCTACAATTCTACAACAGATCGACGTCAGAGATATAGTCTATAGTTTTGCGCATCTGCTCGACGACCCTTCTTGAAGACTGGGACTACGTGTGCTCTTTTCCAATCATTTGGAACCTTCCGTTCCTCTAGAGACTTGCGGTACACAGCTGTTAGAAGGGGGGCAAGTTCTTTCGCGTACTCTGTGTAGAATCGAATTGGTATCCCGTCAGGTCCAGTGGACTTTCCTCTGTTGAGTGATTCCAGTTGCTTTTCTATTCCTTGGACACTTATTTCGATGTCAGCCATTTTTTCGTTTGTGCGAGGATTTAGATAAGGAACTGCAGTGCGGTCTACCTCTGTGAAACAGCTTTGGAAAAAGGTGTTTAGTATTTCAGCTTTACGCGTGTCATCCTCTGTTTCGATGCCATCATCATCCCGGAGTGTCTGGATATGCTGTGTCGAGCCACTTACTGATTTAACGTAAGACCAGAACTTTCTAGCATTTTCTGTCAAGTCGGTACATAGAATTTTACTTTCGAATTCACTGAACGCTTCACGCATGGCCCTCCTTACGCTAACTTTGACATCGTTTAACTTCTGTTTGTCTAAGATCTACAAACTCATCAAGTAACATTTGGGAAGGCAGCCTGATCCTACAAATACTATATCACTCCTACACTAAAATTCACATATTCCTAGCCCAAGAAGAACTGAAGAATGCAAGAAAGAAGAGAAGAACAGAAGATGCAAGATGAAGAAGGGCAGAAGACAGCAAGATACCTTTCTCTCCTATCTTACAAAGCAAATTTCTACAAACGTCTTTCCATGAACTTTGAGGCATGGCAACTACTACAACCACCTCTCCAAAAATAGACCTTGAATCATCAAACAAATACAAGCGAACGGCAAACGGAATATTAAGTAGTACCAACCAACATTATATAGAAATAGATTCAGCAAAATGAACAGTATTCTCCCTACCACATCACCAAATTGCTGTACCGAACCAGGTTTGAAGTACCAAGACGTCACAGCACAATATTGGGTGACGGTCGTCGGTAGTCAACTACAAACATCGAACTGCCACACCGTCCCAGGTGTGACAGCAAAGGAGTACCGAGACATCACTGTTTACGCAGTAAACCACAGTCATCGTCATCGGTTAAAAGTACCACTCCATGAGGACAATGTAAACAAGCAAGGCCCAGCATCGCATGCTGTAGTGCTTCTCACATAATTTGTGACGCCCATTCAAATGAGTCGACGCCTTCCAGTATTTCAGTGGGGATCGTCGAGCACAGAAACTGACGCAGCACAAAACAAAAACAAAAAACTCATTAAATATAACTGCAGAGTTAAGAAAATGATATGTTTGTAAATTTTTTTTCCTTTTTTGTAAAAGTAATTATTTTTATTACGCATGTAAAGTCCATAATTTATAGATACCTTAAAACCTTTTGTAAAGAAACTTAATTAGTACAGTTATATAATCTCACAAACTCATGGAAAGTCTATTTATTGCTTTTATATGTAAAATCAGAAAAGGATTGATGCAGGATTTTTCTTCTTTAAGTAACATTCAAAATCACCTTTTTGGGGTAATAATATTAATACTGAGGATAGAATTAGGAAACACTTCTTTCCTCTTAAAACAGTGTTACAAATAATGCCTAAATAAATAAAACAAAGTCACACAACAGAGCTTTTGCGAACATTTACGCGAAGCCTAACTGAAGAAAAGAGATAAGCACACCAACACATAATACACTGTACAGTTACGAGTTTAGAAAAGTTAATATTGTAAAAAAATTTTTTGGAAATGAAAAAGAAAAACCGAGACACGTTCTGGTATTGACAAAGAATAACAACCTTTGTAAAGTCTATATTTGCCTAACGACAAAACATAAATTGAAGAATTAAAAAATAGAAACAGTAGCTATAAAGAAATAATTAGAAAAAAGTGTTCAGAAAAGTTTATTGGAAAATCTAAAAGAACAATTTTTGCCTGACTTTGTCAATGTTTGCCTTGGCATTGACAAACCCCAGACAAAAATTTTGTCTGAAGCAGGGAGGTATGTAAGACGTCGTGGTCTCCTGACCTTCATTGCTTACTTATTCCGCCCTCACAATCATATTCCACACATCAAGACGCTTCATTCGAACCCAAACTCGATAATATCAAGTCCATGTTGTATGAATTCATGTAAACGATATGCAAATAACAAGTAAGCGCACCGGGGTTGAAATACTCGAGGCTGGCGTACACACATACATTCCAGACACGACAGTAATAGGAGATTTAGTTCCGGAGAGAAACCGCACAACGGGACGCCGGTCGCTTCAGAGGATGACTCAACCTATCTATGTCGGTCGGTGACCGCCCGTGGAGCGGACAGCATTTGCCCGAGGGAAAGGTGGAACGACCCCGTGTTCTGCTTTAAAGCAAATTCTGCTACATTGTGTGGGAGTGGCCAGCCTACTCGTTCTTTACACATAGCACGCAATTTCAGAGATTTTCACAGGGAGACAGCAAACGCCAAACGCCAATGCTACGGATTTCCGGATTGATCGCCTTAAACGAAACGTCATTCTCCCATTTTAGAAGAGCAATGCTGATTGGCAGACGATATTTCTGACGCCTTGAACTGAAGGAGTAATGGTAGCGACCGGAAGATATACCCCTTCACGTCTGGCGTGGAGAGGGGCTGTTCCGTTGTCACTCTTGGAGCGAGAACACGTAACGAGAGCATGCACGCTCGTACGTGTACTCAAAGAGCGAGGAACAAGTCTCTCCACAGTACTTCACTGGGGGAGTACCTCTGTCGAGAGCAAATCGAATTGTGACTCTATATTGAGTCCTTGCGATTAAGCGTTGTTCACTGTGTTGGCCGACACACTTATTGTGCGGTGTGAACGGACAGAGTTAAACGCCTTTGGGCAAATTTTGAGTGGCATCGCGGTGGACTGGTTATCTGACCAGTGTACCACACCAATAGTTCGACTAGGGGCGAATAGGAGTCCTTGGCTTCATCAAGGCATAGGGAGAGTTTGATTGGCGAAGGTCAATCCAGATAGAACGAGAGTTATCTTACTTGTCAGCAGTGAGCGGCGCAGACAGCAGTCATCGCAGCTTACGGTATTGTGCGTACAGCTATTGCGAGCCCCACATTTCCTCCACAACAGTACCTTCACTGCATTTCACACGCGACAGCCTCGACCGTACCGAGCAACATTCTAACGGATAATTATTCAAGTTGAATAGGTGCGGCTCTCAGCCATTCTGCCAAGTCAATAACATTCATAAACTTTGTATAGAAATTTAATTAGCGAATCGTACTCTTGAGAGATAACTTCACATTCCGAAAAGAACCAGGATATAACTTGTTGAATTCATAACTAGAAGTGCCATTGTGATTTCTCAGAATTTTTGCAAAATAAATAATAATTTTCGCTAGTTTCATTTTTTTCTTACACTAGCTAGCACTACTCCAGTACCCAAGTTTCCCACTAGTTACGTAAGAAATTTTGTGAATTTTTATGTCATTTCCTTACAGCGGACTACTCCAGAAGATATTTATTGCTAAGAGTTTTTCAGGCATTTCTCTTGAGAACGTTAGGAGCGTCTGTCTGACTTCTGTAGTAGTGTGGTGGTGGAAATTGAATCTTGCAGTAGCCACAGGGTAAATTGTGCATCTCAGATTAATCTGTTGCGCAGAATGACAGTAAACCCCCGCCGCTCACAGAATACTGATTGCATCATTTCTAATCATCTTGTTGCGCTATTAATGTTAAATGCCTTTCTTAAGCTCACTATAAGGGCAAGTCTGTTAAACTGCACCGGTACAAAACCAGAATCTTATAGTGGTCCCATTTCCTTTTTGATAATTTTCTATTAACAAACCACGACGAGACCTATCTGAAATCTAGTGTTACTTCATGTATATTCACTCATAAATAAAACATTATGTCACCACCCACCTTACAAAAGTAGTTCTCTTTTCCACGTCAGCAAAAAGTTAGATAAAAAGTACAAGAAAATTAACGCTGGTTTCAGAGATGTCCATTACATGTTCATTCCTCTTCAACCGAACAGCCTACTAAACTATTAATTACCACTGTATCTATAGTCTCAGAGAGCATCGAGCGTATCTCTTCATTACTTAGTGTCTCTGTATCCCACTTCTCTGCGTGTTGATTCGTCCTGACTAGTCTCTTGTACTTCAGTATGCTCTTCATCATTACTAAATTATGATCTGAGTCTATATCTGCTCCTGGGTAAGCCTTACAATCCAATATCTGATATTGGAATCTCTGCCTGACCATGATGTACTCTATCAGAAATATTCCCATATGTCTCGGCTCGGCATTTTCCGAGTATGCCTCCTTCTCTTGTGATTCTTCAACAGAATATTAGCTATTACTAGCCGAAGTTTATTGCAGAATTCAGTTACTCTTTCTGCTTTCTCTTTCCTAGTATTAAGCCCATTTTTCTGATAATCCTTTCTTCTACTCCTTCCCCTAAAACCGCGTTCCTGTCCCCCATGACTATTAGACGACATCTCCCTTTCCCTGAATTACCCGTTCAATATTCTCATACACACTCTCTATCTCTTATTCTTCGGCTTGCGACGTCTGCATGTATACCTGGACTATCGTTGTCGGTTCTGGTTTGCTGTCGAGTCTGATGAGAACAACCCGATCACTGATGTGTTCACGGTAACTCACTCTCTGTCCTACCTTCCTATTCATAACGAGTCTTGCTCCCTGTATACCATTTTCTGCTACTGTTGATATTACCCTGTACTCAGCTGACCAAAAATCCATGTCTTTTTTCCGTTACAGTTCACTGACGCATATATCTAGATTGAGCCTTAGCATTTCACTTAGCAACTTTTCCAGCTTCCCTGCCACATTCAGAATTCTAATATTCCACGTCCCACCTCGTAGAACGTTATCCCTTCGTTGGTTATTCAATCTTTTTTCATGGTGACCCCCTTTTGGCAGTTCCTTCCCGGAGAGTCGAACTGTTTGAGTTATAATAATATTTAACACTGAACTTCTAATTGTTCATGTTTTTTAATATGCTACTGGTATCGTCACTGTGATGCATCCCACTTTGGAAGAATTCGCTTGTAGAGGATATAAGTTCAATCACACTCTTACTCATTCATCTGCTGCTGGAATAGATAACAGCTGGTAGAAATCAAGAAACGAGATTTTTAATTTTTGCCACTCGTAGATGTTTATACAATTAAATATGTGGGGTTGTTATTTCTCGTAATTTCAGTTCTTTAAACCATATACCAAGAAAAATATCCTGCACTTGAGGATGATATGATTTAAACAACTTTATAAGCTATTATGTACGCTATATTGAATGAAATCTAAAAAATGGTACAACTTGGGCTACTCTCTCTAGATCCCGAAATAATTATTAGTGTTCATAAGTATTTGGCAATAAAATATTCCAAAATGGAGGTTGACGGGCTATTACGTTCATGTATACAATTCTTCCGGTGACTGCTGTGAAAATGGCTGCCTCTAAAGATATAGAACTTTTGTTTCTCCCTCTCTCACCTACGTCTCCAGCAATGGCGCCAGCTGAGGGACATCGCTGACCACGGTACGGCAGATGTTCTCGATCTAGCTGGAAGCTACTAACACGGCAACGAATGCTCTATTCAGACGCTGAAAATTGTAAACAAAAATTAATGTCGTTCCAGACGGCTGGCTGCTCCAAAAAGTAATGACATAAAATTATAAACTCTTCAGGCGAGGTAGAGAGGAGGGTATCTTCCAGGCTGCAGCAAGAAGATACAGTTTTTTAATTTTAGCAATGGATGCTCAAGTCATAATTTACTTGAGTGGCTTTGTGTATATTTATTTAAGCTTTCCACTTTCAACGCTAACCTGTGCTAGGCCCTCACAGTAATTAATTCTGAATCTCTGTCATGTCTGTTTTCGGTAAACGCAAAAGATCGCGGTCATTTCTTTCGTACTACCTGCTATCGCTGCACATGACCGGCTCTCTGTGCTTCTTGGTCAAGCAAATAGCTGTTATTTTACCATATACAATCACTGCTACTGTTCTGTGTACTCATTCAAAATACTGTTCATTTCACGTTGTTTCGATGTCTTGTTTTCTTCGTTTTTTTGTCACCTTCTGCACCGATTTTCTTGAAATGTCTTCAGTCTTCGTCTCTTCGTCCCCTTTTCATTCTTCTCACTCGTAAGGCTCTCTTCAACGTCGTAAACTTTCTAAAACCTCGATGTTTCTTTCTAAAATTTAATGATTCATCGCGAAAATGTCTATGGCAACGTCTTCATTCTGCTTTGTAACTGAACCAACAAACGTGCTTCCACCTCCTCAGCACTTCGACAGTTCTCTCCACATTTCACCATTCGACCATTACGTTATGAAAACAACTTTTTCTCTCAAAATACAGTTTATTTCGCTACCAATAAACTGCCATGTGCACTGTGTCTATCTTTTCACTTCAAACTCCCGTCGTCAGTAGTCACTTCCTTTTCGATAAAGTTACAAATATGAATTGCTACTTACCGTCGATTTTACACAGAATTTGCGTAGACAAGGTATGAGTTTATATACAACCTCGGTTCCTCTCACAATTGTTACATTTTCTTTACAACTGAGTCGATATACATAAATCAATGAGGAACAAATTATGTTTAAATCAGCTTCCAATTCATCGTGCATGACTAGAAATATGAAAATTTACAGTAGAGAAAACTCTCCGTCCAACACTAGTAAATATCAAGAGAAAATATGAAATGCCCTCAAGTTATCACATTAGTTACAATGTGTGTAGATGAAACTTTGTGTCATTGTCACTAGCAGGAGAAACTAAAAATCATAACTTGTACTTGTACACTGGACTGAGGCACGTTCTCACTAGCCACCTTCTTTTACGAGCGAGTGCTGAAAAGTAATACCACCGAATTCGTTATTCTGATCTCAGTACCGGTTGAGATATTACATGCCATGCATATACCCAGCCTTCGCTGATGCAACTTACAAGCCTTTTCCGCTACAGGACTCCGAAGTGAAGCGTGTAAGGTGTCGGTGTGCAACGTAACTATGTCGGTGCGTAAGAGAACTTCAGAAAACCGAAATCACGAATTAGAAGACTACGCCCTTACATTGAACACCTTATCCTTCGTATTGGCAGTAACAGACCGCACACGAGCGCTGCAACATCTGCAACAGTTTCACGCCTTGGGTTCACTGCCATCGATAATCCTCCATCAGTACCGACTGGGCGCTATACGACTTTCGACTGTCTCAAAACTCAAGGAACTACTTCGAGGACTTTACTTTGGTGTAGATGTAGCGGTGCAAGCAGAGGTGAGGTTGTGGCTCTGCCAACAAAATCAAACATCCCACACTGACGGTATCGACGAACTTGTCTCTCGTTGTGAGAAATGTGTTTGGCGCCAGGGTTACTGTGTTGGGAAATAAATACGTAGACATGAAGAATAAAGATTTAGAATGTTGATAGAGCTTGTGTCATTTAAAAAGTTTTAAGAGTTTTCACATAAGTACGCCCTCGCATTTAATTTCATCCCAGAGAAGTCTGACAGCGAATCTCGTAAGAAACAACTCAGAGGCACTTAACTGCAGGAGGTAAACATTGCTAAACTTTGCTATGCAAATGGTGTAACATCAATAAGCAGTTCCTGTCCAGAAGTAGTTAGTATGATGCAAAATAATGATAAACTAGCTAAGCAAGCTTAAATCTTCGTCCATACATCGAGCACTCTCTCCTTCAGCATGGCAATGCAAAACGTTATAACAACATAATGAAAAGTAAGGAAAGTTATGCAATCGTAGCAATGAGGAGAAACAACGATCCTGGGAATGTTCATTATAACCCTCTTTAACCTCAGTTCTTGATTGATATAGTACATGCTGCAGAAAGCATTGGTATTAAAGAGAATTAAAATCAATGAGAACAGCTGATGGATCCTTGATTGTAGACGAATTATCCTTCGAGAGATTTGATAATTTGTGTCCTTAGAGAGTCCCTTTAGTAACAACAAAGCTGCAAGTATGATGACGATGTGGTTCTGTCGGCGCTTGTACTAAAACATGATGAGGCGAGCGTCATTAAAATGGCTGAAAGTTAAAGAAACTGTTCAAATAAAAAATGAAATATATTATGGAAAGTCATTTTGTGCAGTTTTACGGTCACAGTAAAACGTCTCCAAAAAATGGAATTGAGCGTTTGGAGTCATTGGCCGGGAGGCTCCTTGCGGGGCAGGTCCGGTCGCCTTGGTGCAGGTCTTATTACATTCGACGCCACATTGGGCGACCTGCGCGCCGATTGGGGATCAAATGATGATGAAGTCAACACAACATCCTTAGCGGAGAAACATCTCCGACCCAACCGGGAATCGAACCCGGACCCGTAGGACGGCAAACCATCACGCTGACCATCATCGTTTGGGGTGGATGCCTATGATTAGTCTAAAAAACTCACTATACAGTAAAAAAACGCTTAACAGTTTATAGTAAATCTAGAGGGCGAGTGGAAAAACCTCACGGTGCAACTCATACTAGACACCAGAGCCGGATGAATCTGTTAGAGGTCCGGATGTACTGCGAGCACATCTTACAAGTACGTATTCAAAACATTATTTCACACCTGTTACTGGATGAACACTTTGAACAGAAGGGAACAAATGGTTTATGATCATTGGGGTTCCAGCACAATGTTCCTACACTTTCGTATTCTTACCAAACTAATTTGAGACGAATATGGCTAATATCGTTAAAATTACTTTTCAAATGGTAAAATAAGAAATAAATATCTGATACACTTTGCTTCATTCTTACGCACTCGCATTCACACTAATTGTTGTAAAATGAGTAAATAAGTGCTGAAAAATTATATTTTTATTTGATCAGTGTATTCAGCATTTTCAGTTTTTGTGACAAGTAGTTACCTTTTAATTAAAAATATGTCTAAGATATTTTTTTACTGATTCCAGATGAGTGAGGACTATTTCACTCGGGACCCGTAGAAGTTACTAATTTTCTTTGTAAATATTTATTGCGTATTCTTGTTTTTCTGACATGTTTCATATCCTGGAGGATTTCCTCACTGTGGACCTATTGAAACGAAAAGTACATCTAATCTAATCAAAACACAGATACACAAAATACGTAAGACTCAGTTATTTTGTGAGATCCACTGGCAAAATACGCTGGCTGTATCTTCTCAATAGCTACTAATGTATCAGGGAACTATGACTGGCTGATCACCGTGAAAATAAGAGAGTGAGACAGTCACCATGAAAACACATTAATATTTTATGTATAAGGTCTGATGATACACAGAATCTTAAAACGCAATCACATTCGTTTCTCCGATTCCTAAAACAGAGAGCAGGTCAACTGGTAAGCTGCTTTCAGCACTCGTATCTTAATATGAAACATATTCTGTTAAAGTGCGGCGTTAAGTGCTGCATACCTGTAGATCCTCTCACCGGGGGAGCAATCCATGCATAAAAGGGAATTACTGTATCCAGAAGCACATTAAAAGTACTCTCTCTTGCTTCAGTGGCTTAAAGGCGTAACACCACAGCCAAGGCCGTGCTTTATTACCCACGTGCCCTGGTATCCAGCAGAATGACACGTCCTTGCCCTGCCTTTCTAGGTGGAAAGAGAAATCGTGGATCAAATCGGCATGTTATCCTGCTGGGTGCATGTGGTGGATAGCCCGACAGGCATTTAGCGAGTGACTGCAGACGGCCCGCATCTCGTGGTCGTGCGGTAGCGTTCTCGCTTCCCACGCACGGGTTCCCGGGTTCGATTCCCGGCAGGGTCAGGGATTTTCTCTGCCTCGTGATGGCTGGGTGTTGTGTGCTGTCCGTAGGTTAGTTAGGTTTAAGTAGTTCTAAGTTCTAGGGGACTGATGACCATAGATGTTAAGTCCCATAGTGCTCAGAGCCATTTGACTGCAGACGAGTAATTTCTTAGCACGACTACAATGGTTACACACCTGCTGCAGTGCCCTGAAGATAGGGTATAATTCAATATAATACACTGTGAATGTTTTCAGTAAGTAAATCTTGAGGATATATTCTAGAAATAACACAGTGCAGCTGACGGGATTCAAATGCTTATTCCATCAGCGTACATTATGCAACGTAGTTGCAGTGGTAATTTAAATTCTGCAAAATGTAGATTTAAAAACATAATCTGCGTCACAATTTTTTCTGTATCCCATGTTCTAAGAGTAGGATCATGATTGATAATTCTCGGACCCGGGTTCGAACCCCGTCACAGCTTAAATTTTGAATAGAAATCATCAACAATGGCGGCAGAAGACTTCGGTATAGGAAGTCAGCCTCATTCAGCCAACAGCCTGTCAAAGAGGGCGGAGGAGCGAAAAGGGGTTCAGGGCATTCTCTTGCCCTTGGGGTGGGCAACTGCAATGATCAACAGCATGAGAAAGTAGAAGGAAATAGAAACCATTGCATTAAAGACACATAATGTGTATCCAGCGGACGTCTGGCCTATAACTGAAAAAGCGTCATGATGGCTGAGAGGGGGGGAGGTGCCAAGAGGGATGTGACCATGAGAAAAAGAGTGAAAGAGTGAATGTCTTGAGTAATTGATTGTCATTCTGCTGGAGCAACGTCGACATCCATATTTTGTCCAACTTTAAAATGCATTATCATGCGCGCATGTATAGAGAAGCAATAGAGATTCACAAACACCATTATAATTTTAATAGAACAGAGGAAGTTTTAAAGTTGAACAAAATATGGATGTCAACGTTGCTCCAGCAGAATTACAATCGATTACTCTTAATCGAGAATGGCGACGCCTTTCAAAGATAAGCATACCGTCGGCAATCACGTGACGAATGGTGGTGCCCTCTCTGGGCTCTATAAATGCGAGAGTACCTGGAGCCTCAGTGGCAGTAGCCGGACGACCTCAGAAGATGTCTCCCGCAGATGGAGACGAAACGTTAGGTGGCAATTTTATACATCGACCATGGCCTCTCAGCCCGGACGTTTTAACTGAAAAAACTTCTGGTTTGTTAGAAGAGTTATTACAAGAAACCCTCGCATAAATTAATACAACACGTAGCATCTGGTAATTCAATACCACGTAGCTATAATTAAAGTGCAGCTACTCACAGAGGTCCAGTGTAGGCTGCAGTTATCGTATGGCAGCGAAGCTTGGTAGATATTCTAATGCGTTAATGCGGAACCGATTTACGCTGGAAAAAATTAATTCCAAGTTTGCACACTAAGTACGAATCTAGCCCACTGATTCCAAGAAAGTCGTATGGAAATGGTTCTATAGGTAATGGATTAGCAATGGGACGTAGGCAGAAAAGGCGAAACAAATGAGAAATGCATAATGTTGATTTTATTATTAATCGCCACTTACACGGTTTGTTCAATATGAGCACCAGAGACGCCGATGAGATGGTGTACAGTGTCAGATTTGCATCTGGTGCCCCACATTGGAACTAATTTTTTCCGACGTAAATAAGTTCTTCATTAACGCATTAGCATATCTGCCAAGTCTTGCTGCCATACGATTATATTACGGCCCAGACTGGACCTCTACGAGTAGCTGCACGTAACACCTGATAGTTCCATTTGGCTCGATTCCTGAATCGGCAGTATTAAGCAAAACACAGAAATATTTCCCACTACGAATGTAATGTGACTCTGATCACTACAGAAAGCCGCTACAGAACAATTGCGCTTTTCAGCTTTTAGGAGATTTGGAAAAGAAAGTAAACAGCTAAAACAAAGTACCTGCTACTTGTAGAAACTTACCACCCTTAATGTAATTTAGATGATATGTTGTGTACTACTTCGACGTTGGACGACATTGCATCAACCTGTATTTTCGCGACACAGACGTTCCGACTCAAAAACAGCGAAGACCGTTCTCTCTGTTGACTGGTGCTTTCCTGACTTGCACTCTCTGGTTACAGAGAATATTAATAGCACTCTGGGCGTATAGTAGAGCAATCAGCTCTACGAGATATCTTTTTTTTCTTTTAAGCCCTCGATAATATTGTGGGACTAGACAGCGCAGCTGCACGGAAATTCTTCATTTGAAAGCGAAAACGCCGTATCGCGTGCAGGCCTGGATTATTTATCCAACCAGGCCCCCTCACTCCGCCACCTCACCCCCACCGCCAACGAACGGCGAGCGCATCGTGGGGCACGCAGCCGCCCCGTGCGATACATTATGGAGAGACCTGCCGCGTTGTCATGGGAGCCAAATTCCCTCGTCAAAGACTGATTGATCGTGACGGAACAGGCAAGGCAATGTTTGAACGGCAGGCTGTAGAAACTAATTGGAAAGGTAAATATTTTCTGCCCGATCTGTACGTGACAAATGCGTGGGAAGGGGACGATATACGAAGCAGGTGAAATGATTTTCTTGACGATTGGAAAACATTTTCAGGTGTTTCTTCGCTTATTCAAGACCATGTTTGCATAAATAAATCGAGTGTTCTCACAGTTCTAATATAGACTTCAAACGCCATCTCCGTTTCCTCTTCGGGGAGGTAAGCGTAATAACAGTGACAGTCATGATAATATAATGTAATATCTTATAATAGCCCAGCTCACAGAACTAAGACATTGCAGTACAGTTATTAAACCAGGATGCCTCAATGGATCAGAAACACTTATTTTCAACAGGGAAACACATTGCAAATACTGAGAAAAGGGACCGCAAATTCGTAAGAAAATTCTAGTGTCAAAAGTTGTAGGAGAACAATACAGACTCAGAAGCAATCAGGAAATCAAACAATACACAAATGTCCATGGTGACGATAGCAAACGCATGTTAAGATTCTATAAAAACTAACCCCAATGGATGTCTAACGGTCGCCTTGTCATCCTCAGCCAACTGGCTTCATGCGGATGCGGTATGAAGGGGCATGTGGTCAGCACATCACTCCCCTACCAGTTTTGCAGAATTTCCAGACCGTGCGGCCGCTACTACTCGGCCAAGTAGCTCTTCAGTTGATATCACGAGGCAGAGTGCAGCCCTAACCAGCCCTCCCACCAAGGAAAAATCCTTGGCACTACCGGGAATCGAACCTGGATCCTCTGTATGGCAGCCATCTACGCTGACCACTCAGCTACAGAGGCGGACTTAAGATTCTATGGACACATTAAAAGAACGAACGCAGAGATAGACTTAGAAAACAAATAGTAGCATGTTTTGCCAGTAGGAGCAAAGCCAAAATGGACACTATGAAATGGCTTGGGGAGATGGTATCTGAGCTGAAATCAGAAAGAACTTTCCCATGAAATGCCAAAAACTGTGAAATCTTTAGGTAAAAAATTACCAATGGCAAGTTGATCGAGATAAAAAGCAAAGAAGGAGACTTGAACAACATGGTATGAACAGTATGAACAGAGAAAGGAAGCCCATGGAAAGACAATAAAAGAAATATGGGAACAAAGGAAGCCAAATCTCCAAGTACTTAATGTTTTAATACAACAAAGCAAATTTCATTCTATATAAATGGAACCAAAACTAAATGACCAACAAAAGTGAGCTATTTAAAAATTTAGAAGGATATAGTAAAGGAAAGTATGGATTGAGTTACATAGTTAGAAAATTATTGTAAAGGAAATCGTTATTAAAATGTAACTATTGGAAGAAGAGAGAACTGAAACATAAAACTATAAAAGAACTTTAATCAGTTTGTAAAACAGAATGTTTATTCCAAACTTAATAGACAAAATTTAATCAATCTTTAAATCCTGTAAACAATATTAACAATGATGAGAATGATAATGAATAAAAAATCCTTAAACGAACTTCATCTAATCTGTAAAACAAAAAAAAATTAAAAATGCTAAATTTAGAAAATTATAATCAAACGACCTTATCTGAAAATCTGAAGGTAAAATTAAAAACCATAACAATTTCAGTAAAAAAATCGACAGATAATCTTTGTAAAATTTATAAAAAAAATTTAGAAAATTATTCTAATTTTAATAAACAACAATTAATCAATCTTATCAACAGATCTGAGAAAAATATTAATAATAATGATAATGAGAATTATTTTCAGAAGCTTCTAGTAGTTAAATATCATGAAATTAAGCAAAATAATTATCAGAAACATGTACCAGGTTTCAACTTTCTAGATGTCGCTGATTTTTTTTCAAATCACGTAAACGAATTTATAGATAAGATTCTGCTTTCAAATCAAAACTGGTAAGTTATTGACTTGACAGTAATGATAATATTGTTGAACCACAAGAGCTTTTTAAATCAAATTAAAGAATAAATAATCACCAAATATAATAATATTTTAATGAAAAGTACAGCAATTAAAGTTAACATGAAATTTTATTGTAACTTTAAAAAACAAGATGAAATAATATATTTTATTCTAAAAGAACTAATCAAGTTTTATTAAGAACAACTGATTTAGAAGATGATTGTCAATGAATAAACTATAACTGAAATGCAAGAAATGCAAAGAAAAAGTCTGGTTGGTCTTAATGTTATATAGATTGTTTAGAATTAATTGACACATCACAGCAAATCATTATGTAGAAAGAGTTAATAATTACGAAATTATTGGGTTCAGATTAGATGAAATTTTTAAAAAGAGGAAATTAATTTTGCTTTTACATTGACAGATATTCCAAAATTTGGAAAGGAATAAAATATTTCAGTTAATATTGATACACACGAAAACAATGAAGAAGGAAAAAATATTGTATATCATCTTTACCTCACACAAAATAAACAAGAAAAACACATTAAAATCCTTTTAATTCGAGAAGGAAAACGTCACTGTTCGCCACCCCTACCCCACTAACCCTTTCCTTGCTCACCACAGCCTCCTCTTCATCCCCAACCAGTCGCCACTCCCATCATGCACTGCTGCTCGTGCTCAGAATGTGCCCTTAATTGCCTGAGACTGCTGTCCTGTGTGTGAGTTGCATTTGCATGAGTGTGTATGTATGTATCTGTCTTCTAATTTTGATGAAGGCCTTACTGGCTGAAAGCTATATTTGTGATAGTCTTTTTATTGTGCCTACCTGCAACTCAGCATCTCCACTATATGGTGAGTAGCAACTTTCCTTTTCATAATATTGTTACATTCTGTCCGGCGTTATTCATTTATATAGACGTAAAATTAATGGAGAATTTTTATAAACACCGTCCATTTTCATCAATTTTTAAACCCATTTCTAATATTCGTTTTCCATACATTATTCCTCTATTTGCAGTTGCAGCAATTTTTTCTCATATTAAGAATCACTTGCATGCATTCTTCCTTTTTCAAATAATTAAAGTTATTTATCTACTTCATGTCTATTCAAAATTCTTTATCAACTCTATGAAAATTGCATGCTTTCTACATTCTTCATCAAATAGATTAATTACTTTATCACCTCTAGATAAACTTCCTTTTAATTTTGTTCTTGGACCATGAAACTATAACTGGGCAAATGCATCAAATAGTAATTGCTTAAATAAGAGTATTAACTAATCCTTTTCCATATTTTCCCATTTCCAAAACGTGTGTGGTAGATTATTCAAAAATCTCATTACATAAAAATTGCTTTTTGATCATTAATAATAAATTTGTTTGTTGACATTTAAGTTATACCAACTTTCTCATTACCATAATTTTTATTTTCATCTAGTCCTTCAAGATGAATTACTGCCAATCTATCAAATAATTGATGAACATCATATGCAACTGATCTTTCTGAATATTTTTGGATAAACATTAACCAACTTTTTCAAATGAATCGCTAAGATTTCTTTCTGAAACACTAGGAAAATATTCTTGAACAATTGTTTTTATCAAATTAGTATATTTAATTCCTTTACTTGATTTTATATTATTTGGATTTCTTTCTTTATGCACAGCACTTGAGTAGAAAAAATTCTTGCATAATTTTGTAAACTAAGAGAATGAAATTCAAAATCTAAATCATCCATTGTTATTTGTTTTCTAGTTAAAAGTTTCATTAATCCATCTGTTCTTCCCATTTTTTTACCAATTTTTAATTTATCATCATTAAATACTGCTGGCAGTTTACCAATATATTTAAAAGTACCAAAAGGTTTAATTAAAAAACATTATCTTCAATATGACTAACAAATTCTAACATTCTTTCACCATATTTATTTTCTTAACTTCTTTCCCTTTTAATTTTTTTCTGTCTATAATTTATTTCTGATTCACTGAATGTATAATCAGTATCACATTGATTAATTGATGCAATATCATTAAATCCTTCTTAATACTGTTGCTTTTCTTCAGTTCTTTTTAAAACTTTTCTCTTAGTCCATAAATTCCTCAGTGAAGATTTTCAGTTTTATCGATAATTGGTTAATGTTCTTTTTTAAATTTTTCATATTCTGTTCTACATTTTTTTCTATTTCTTAAACTCTTATTTCAATTGTTCCCGTACTCCTCTGTTTTATTTGGCAAATACTGGATCATACTTTGCAAACATTTATTAAGGATAAAAATATGATAATCGTTTTTATTTTAAGTTTGACATTTATATTCATTGTTCAAGTTCATCATTTACATTCATCATTTATGTTCAATGTTCATGTTCAACATTTAAATTCAACATTTAAATTCAACATTTATGTTCATTCTTTATATTCAGTGTTTATGCTGAATGATTAAAAATTCTTAATCTTTCCTCTATCATTACCATTATTAAGGTTTCTTGTCATCACTGTTTTTGTAAAATCAAATTCATCTTTATTTCATCCTTTACTACATATTTCTTTAAAGACATTAAACTTTAAATCACCACCAACCAATTTATGATTTAAATTTGCATCATCTTGTTTTAAAATATTTGAAAAATTAAAGTTATTTCTAATTGTTTTGGTATTTTTGAATATGTTTGACTTAAATGAAAACATTCTATTGCTTTATGTCTTTCTGTAGTAAAATATTTTCTAACTGTATCTTGAATTTCAAGATTGAAATGACCAGAAACTAAAACTGCATTATCTTCACATTCCTCTAACAGAATAATTTCATTATTATTTTCAATTAAAGTAACAATTTTTTTATTATTTTTATCTTAAATTTTTTTCAGATCTTTTAAAAATTCTTGATATTTTGTTTCATCAAAACTTTTAGAATAAAGATACAAAAGATAATTTTTTGCAGTTTAACTATCCTGGTGCTATCATCAACCCATTAAGTGGATAGTTTGCATGTGTTCACTTCTTCTGCAGCTGGTAATATGCAAGAACACGCCTGTGCCCGGTGGTGCTGCATACTGGTCTCACACATATAAGTTGTCCTGAATGTTTATTTGTGAATTTAAATTGAAATTGGGTGGAAATGAATAAAATATATTTCAGAAGCTAGCAAAACTGTATTTTCACAATATTGTAAGTGGTTTTCACTGTGAAACATTTTAAAACAAGGTGCTGCACGCAAGGAAACTTCGCATTCATGACACCAGTATGAAGTCTCTTTGCGAAGTCATTTTCTCGTGCACACCACACACCTCGTTGTTGGTCTTTTCTTCATAGTGGGCAGCAGGAGGTCTGGAAAATGCCTGGCTGTAAGGTGTGTTGCTTCCGGTGTTTCAGGTGGGTGTCCTACTGATGTCCCGTGTTGTGGTGCAAATGTGGTCAACTATCCAGCGAGAATAATCATGAAGCTCATTGTAGTTTGTTTGACATCATGCTTCTTTTAAAGAAAGTATGCATTGAAGCATGCAATATACAACAAGTGGCGCAAAAGTTTGTGATAATATTCTTTCAGCCTCCTCCTGGCCATCTGGTAGCTTTGTAACTGAGAATCGCACCTATCCAAGAACCTCATATTCTTGTTGTAGTCAATGACAATATGTGGCTTTTGAACGATTCCTTTCTTTGAGCTTACATTTAAAAATGTATTGTCATGGAAGATGCTGACCACAACGTCTCTTTTGTCCTTCCAGTTCATTATCATCTGCTTGTCTCTGTACCCTGTTATGTACTCTCCTTTCTTCAGTTGTTCCCTTTTTCCGAAGTCAAGGAACCCCTTCCTATCTTTCTGCATTGTGCACACAATCAGTGATATTGCTGGTTAGTTTGCCCACCAACTCTGGACTCGTGTACCAGTTGTCAAGATAAATGCAGTGGCCTTTCCCGAGTAGATCGTGGGCAAGCTCCAAAACAATTTGAGAGGTTAATTTTTCGTCTAGATTGTGGCTACCATAATTAGTGTGGTTTGTATCATAAACAATAAAGTCCCATACATACCTGGAGCTGCTTTCACGCTCTTCATACAATTTGATGCCAAATCT
Source organism: Schistocerca piceifrons (assembly GCF_021461385.2). Lineage (NCBI taxonomy): Eukaryota > Metazoa > Arthropoda > Insecta > Orthoptera > Acrididae > Schistocerca > Schistocerca piceifrons. The sequence goes on along the minus strand of NC_060143.1, from coordinate 399,731,858 downwards.
GCTACGCTTTGACAGAGTATATTGGCTGCATCCAAGCCATCCTTTCCAGAGCAACAACGATTCGTTAACAGTGATGTCCCTTTCTGGCACATATACTGATCTGAATTTACTCTGCAGATGCTTCATAATGGGGTGAATTTTGTATAGTTTTCTTCTGTTAGTGCCTGTCAGCAGAACTGGAGGAATTTCAATAAAACATGAAACCACTTTTCTCATCAGTTTCCTGAAGAAAGGTGTGTCAACTATTCTCTCTTTGAAAAGTACGTCTTGTGGTCTGGTTAGTGATGAATTCCTTGAAGTATCACCATTCCAATAAGTGTTTTTACCTTGTCGCGTGCAGTATCCTGCCAACTGCGAACCCTGGAGCATGCCTCTAAATTGGGATGAGAAGCTAGGAACTGTTCTGTATATAAGTTCGTCTGTTCAGCTATTATTGCACACAAATCATCATCCACAAAACACATAAAACAACTGATCACATCATATTGTTTTAGAGGCACAACTGTACCATTACTACCACTGAACAAATATTGATTGGAAACTGAACTAGCATGCACAAATGCACTAGGTACTGTCTGCTGCAGAAATGTCTCGTCATCAGATGTTTCTGAATCAAAGTCACTTCCACTAGCCTCAACATCCGTATCTTGAAAACTTTCAGAACTGTCACTGAAATTATCATCGCTTTCTAAAAGGAGCTGCTCTAATTCCGAATCGGATAAACGACTTCTTCTCGCCATTGCGAAAGATCACTCACTAACGGGGAGTAAACACAGACAAAAAGGCCGTGCTTTTGCGGTCACTTCACTGGATGTATACTGTCGATGGACAATGTTATAACTAGCCTAGAACACGCTGTGTTGGCTGACAAGAGGTGCCATCTAGTGGACGAAGCTCAACTAATACCACAGTGTCAATGGCAGGCCGATAACTCGTTATTCCCACTAGCTACTAGCCACAGAATACAGTGGACAGATATATCAGTTGAACCCACTGTGAATTAGCAGAGCATGGACAGATATATCCGTCATGCCCACTTCAAGGACTAATGTTGCTTTTCCACAACTACTTGGTCCTATTATTGGTCATCAAATAGAAATTGGTAAAAGTTTACCAAGTTTGTTTTTTAATTTCTTTTCCAGAATTCTCATTTTTGTTGCTAACCTCTCATTTGTTTGCATACTTTTTACTAATACAAATGAGTAGATTACTTCAACTGAGTGATAACTCATCCTTTGTGAAAGAAAGATTAACTGTTCCATTAAGAGAAATTTTTAAAAATGTTTTATTAGTTGGCTTTTAAACAAATTTTTTAACTTGAAATATTACATCGAAAAAGAATAAACTTTACTGTGGTCTAGAAACAATCGAAATTCCTGTTGCTCAATATAGTTTGAAGAAGTTGAATAAAATAATGTAAATATTAATTTGGCTGATGGAATGTTTGTTAAACATAATGATTACCTTTGTTACAAAACTAATATTATTGCTTCACTTAAACTTAATTCTGAATTTGGCCATCAAATAATTTATGAACCAAATCGTCCTATAAATATTCCACTTTTTTCTACTATTCAGAATTTAGCAATTACTATACTGATGAAAATGATAATTTAATTGACATTAATGGTGCTTATGTAACACTTGATTTAGAAATGAATTGAAAAATTTCCCTTGATACATCATGAACCATATCGAAAGTTATCGATTTTACTCATTTCCTGTTAATACTGAAGCTAAATATAATTTAAATCTGCCTAACAGGGAAACAGAAGTTAATCTTAATATTAGTGATAGTTGGATTCATCCTAATTTTTCACAACTTTATATGACTCTTGGTGTTATTCACATAGATGGAACTGATTTTTCTGCATATAATGGTAAATTAAATATTACACTAATTGATAATTATGTTTTAAAATTATTTGTTGTTGTAATTAAAAAAGGAAACTATTTTATCTAGAATTGAACATCCTTTTATTTCTTCTTCAACTCTTATTCCATAACTTCTTACCTATCGAATGAATTAAATATGGAAGGATATATTCTTAACAAAGGAAGATATAAAAGTAAACAAAGAATTAGAATTATTTGGAGGATTTTTTAAAGATTATAAAGAAATTATGTTTGAAGATGATTTAACTGTAATTTTTACTTGGAGTTTGGGAAAAGATCAAGAAGATTCTATTCTTCATTGGACTACTAAAAATGATAATTCTACACTTCCAAAAGAAGGTAAAATTGATTAAACATATGGAAATTCTAGTTACTGTTGTTGAATTTCAGCCAGAATATTAACTTGGACTGGAACAAGAAAGACTTAAAAATAAAGAAATTCCAATTCCTTTCTTCAAACTACAAACAACTGAATTTATTGGATTACAGGGAAAAAGAAATTTTGAAGTAGATATTACTAATTATTATAATTCTACCTAATTTGATATTCCTAAGTTTATTTTCGTTGTTTTCTGAACCCAATCGAAAAAGTAACCAGTTAAATGATTCTTCTTTATTTGATCATCTTAATTACAAAATATCTGTGTTAAAAATGAAAGAAAATAATTTTTAATTATGGAATCTTGATTCACAAAATAACTTGTTAAAAGATTACGATTTTTTGGAGATTTTAATAGAATAACCAAATTAAATAATAATATCAATGTAAGTCCATTCCTTTTTATTCAGAATTATTTTACTTATGTAATTAATATGACTAGAAGAATGACTGTTTTAACTACTCAAAAAACAACAATGGAATTATGTGTATTCTTTAATGAATATATCCCAAATGATACAGATGCATATGTTATTATGTAAGGTAAAAAGCAATTTACTTGTGATTCACAACATAGAATTCAAAATTCTAATTACATAAATGAATTAAAAGTTAGGAAAAATTAAGGAACTTTTAACTTCATGTTTTCATTTCCTTTTGAAATATTTCCAGAGAACCAGACAAGATAAAAACTGAAAACTTTAAATTTCCAAATTTTCCACTAGGGGCCGAACAGCACAATAACCCTGTACTCGACATGGGACAGCGGTGAGGTGGGTGGACTGCTGAGACCTAGTGTGGCGTTGTGAACCACTGAGGGCTACAGCGGGATGAAACCCCTCCATCGTTTCTAGGCCCCGGTTGACTACACAATACACATTTGTGTTCTTTCATTTTGTAATAAAACTCATTAATTCGATTTGTTTGAATGTTGTCTAATGATCCGAGAAAGCAGTTTCCTAGGCGCCTCATTTTTGACGACTAGGCTGGATTTAACAGGGAGAAGAAATAAAAACTTCGAGGTTTGCCGACATTTAAATCTATCAAAGACAAGAAAGGGTTCTGAAGAGCAGTTGAATGGAATGGACAGTGTCTTGAAAGGAGGGAATAAGATGATTATCAACAAAAACAAAATACACATAATGCAATGTAGTCGAATGATTATGAGGGAATTACATTATGAATCGAAACACTTAAAGTAGTATGTGAGTTTTGCTATTTGGGGAGCAAAATAATTGATGGTGGGTAAGTAGAGTGGTTGTAAAATGTAGACTGGCAATTGTAAGAAAAGCGCTTCTGAAGAAGAGAAATATGTTAACATCGAATGTAGATTTAAGTGTTATGAAGGTTTTTCTGTCGGTATTTGTCTGGAGTGAAGTCGTGTATGAAAGTGAAATATGGATGGTAAACAGTTTAAACAAGTAGAGAACTGAATCTTTTGAGTTGTGGTGCTGCAGAAGAATGCTGGAGATTTGACAGGTAGATTGCGTAACTAATGAGGTACTGAACAGAACTGTTGAGAGAAGAAATTTGTGATAAAACTTGACTAAAAGAAGGGTCCTTGACGAGACACATTCTAAGTCATTAACAGATCACCAGTTTACTATTGGAGGGTAGTGTGGGGGTTAAAAATCGTAGAGGAAGACCAGGGGATAAATACAGTATGCAGATTCAGTAGGATATAGGTCGCAGTAGTCATGTGGAGTGGAAGAGGCATGCACGGGATAAAGATTCATGGAGAGCTGCATCAAACAAGCTCGCAAACTGAGGACCACAACAACAGAAGAGATGTAGTCGTGGTCAGTTGGAACGTCTCTGGTAGATTCGTTTCATACTATTTAACTTGTATTTCATGCTGTAAAGCTCAATTATTTATAATTTGGTTTTGTACTCCATGTTTGTCCCCATTCAGTCATACACAACGAAGTTAAAGTACCAATTTTTCCAGTAAGCATCTAATCCTATGTACGTTATCTACATTTTGTGCTCCCAAATTTACTTTCTCCCTTTATCATCTGTATGAGTAAGTGGGAAATAATAATAAAAATAATGGTGTGTAACGAGGGCCTCCCGTCGGGTAGACCGCTCGCCTGGTGCAAGTCTTTCGATTTGACGCCTCTTCGGCGACTTGCGCGTCGATGGGGATGAAATGATGATGATTAGGACAACACAACACCCAGTCCCTGAGCGGAGAAAATCTCCGACCCAGCCGGGAATCGAACCCGGGCCCTTAGGATTAACAGTCTGTCACGCTGACCACTCAGCTACCGGGGGCGGGCAGTAAGTGGGTGAGTGTGCATTACTTTGTCTTATACATGGTAGCAGTACAGCATTTGGCTAGCTGCTGTGTTAGCAACAGTGTAGCCAACGTAGCTTCCACAATCAAGGGAAAGAGATTTGTACCCTTTCGATAGTCATTCGACAGTAGTTAATTTGGTGACGGAAAGAACCCCTCTGGTCTCTTACGGCTACCTGGGGGCGTTCGCTACAGGGAGAGCGTGCTTTCAGCACTCAGGGCGAGACCTTTGGTGAATGGAGATGGTTCTCTTATAGAGCAACTTGGTGCTGGTGAGTGTGTTAATGTGTGATGGTGCATAGCTATTGTAACTGTACACATTTGATCTGTTAGTCCATCTTCATCTTCGGAAATCGGATTTTTATATTTTTCAGAGTGTAGTCACGAACATACACTCCTGGAAATTGAAATAAGAACACCGTAAATTCATTGTCCCAGGAAGGGGAAACTTTATTGACACATTCCTGGGGTCAGATACATCACATGATTACACTGACAGAACCACAGGCACATAGACACAGGCAACAGAGTATGCACAATGTCGGCACTAGTACAGTGTATATCCACCTTTCGCAGCAATGCAGGCTGCTATTCTCCCATGGAGACGATCGTAGAGATGCTGGATGTAGTCCTGTGGAACGGCTTGCCATGCCATTTCCACCTGGCGCCTCAGTTGGACCAGCGTTCGTGCTGGACGTGCAGACCACGTGAGACGACGCTTCATCCAGTCCCAAACATGCTCCATGGGGGACAGATCCGGAGATCTTGCTGGCCAGGGTAGTTGACTTACACCTTCTAGAGCACGTTGGGTGGCACGGGATACATGCGGACGTGCATTGTCCTGTTGGAACAGCAAGTTCCCTTGCCGGTCTAAGAATGGTAGAACGATGGGTTCGATGACGGTTTGGATGTACCGTGCACTATTCAGTGTCCCCTCGACGATCACCAGTGGTGTACGGCCAGTGTAGGAGATCGCTCCCCACACCATGATGCCGGGTGTTGGCCCTGTGTGCCTCGGTCGTATGCAGTCCTGATTGTGGCGCTCACCTGCACGGCGCCAAACACGCATACGACCATCATTGGCACCAAGGCAGAAGCGACTCTCATCGCTGAAGACGACACGTCTCCATTCGTCCCTCCATTCACGCCTGTCGCGACACCACTGGAGGCGGGCTGCACGATGTTGGGGCGTGAGCGGAAGACGGCCTAACGGTGCGCGGGACCGTAGACCAGCTTCATGGAGACGGTTGCGAATGGTCCTCGCCGATACCCCAGGAGCAACAGTGTCCCTAATTTGCTGGGAAGTGGCGGTGCGGTCCCCTACGGCACTGCGTAGGATCCTACGGTCTTGGCGTGCATCCGTGCGTCGCTGCGGTCCGGTCCCAGGTCGACGGGCACGTGCACCTTCCGCCGACCACTGGCGACAACATCGATGTACTGTGGAGACCTCACGCCCCACGTGTTGAGCAATTCGGCGGTACGTCCACCCGGCCTCCCGCATGCCCACTATACGCCCTCGCTCAAAGTCCGTCAACTGCACATACGGTTCACGTCCACGCTGTCGCGGCATGCTACCAGTGTTAAAGACTGCGATGGAGCTCCGTATGCCACGGCAAACTGGCTGACACTGACGGCGGCGGTGCACAAATGCTGCGCAGCTAGCGCCATTCGACGGCCAACACCGCGGTTCCTGGTGTGTCCGCTGTGCCGTGCGTGTGATCATTGCTTGTACAGCCCTCTCGCAGTGTCCGGAGCAAGTATGGTGGGTCTGACACACCGGTGTCAATGTGTTCTTTTTTCCATTTCCAGGAGTGTATTTCCGGTGTTTAGTAAATTTTTCCGATCCTTACTTTGTGTAACCAGAACACGTGTTATAGGAAGCTCATTACCCCAGCACAGATTTAAAATTAAGCTGTCTGACTTTCCTTTTAACTGAAATGTATTTATGAACTTTTCTCTTGTGTATGTGTTTTATTTCTTCTTCTTCTCATTTCGTTTCGGACTTAAGATTGTGAAGCTTTGTTCATGCCACGTGGTGTGCAATTTCAGTACCATCTTGAATAAGTTTCATTCTTAAGTGTGCACGATATTTTACTACTGTTTGTGTCGATACGATTTAAATTTTGTTTTGTCTGTGAATATTGTCGGCATTTTCGGGTGTTTCACGACAGCATAGCTTAGCTTGATGTGCACAGCGCCGCAGATAAATTTCTTTGTCGGAAAGTGTTCCATAGTATTCTTATTCACAGTAATTCAGTCATAGTGATAGGGATGAACTTCTGAGCCTCTGACTTACCGTGTTGGCAAAACTCTTTTTATCTCTATTCTTGTGTGTGAATCGTGTATGTCTGTGTGAACTTTTGATATGAGAGCGGAAGCTTTCCTTTTCATTTATCACCACAATGTACCATAGTACTCAATAATGAATTACATAACAGGCAAAGACAGATCATAGTTTAGAATTATTTTGTGAATTTTTAATATGAATATTTTATTTTAAAAAATATGTTAAACTGTGATCACTGTTTCTCAGTCAAACCCATACCCTTGTGTAAGATCCCATCTGATGTTTCTGAAGCGCAAAAGGCGTGTTTTATATTTGTAGACTTTTCTGATTATCTTATTCTTTTTGTTGAGGCTTAAGCTACTGCTAGTTCTGAATTATTTGATTTAATGGTTGTATTTAAATTGTTTCGATATCCTTATTCCACATATTCAGTTGGATCTTTTTACTGATATGAACACATTAGCTATACTTACTTATTCAGTGATTAACTCAATTCTTATATTTAATTTTGCCAATTTTAATTAAATTGGATGGCGACCCAGAAAAATTTTGTGGCACACTGTAGAATTTCATATCGGCTAACTTCCGATAGTTTCTGTTTCCAAATCACTCTTCAGATAATCACTGACCCATTAATAACCATTTACAGTGAAGTGAAATGGAAAGAATATAAGGATTTAGGGCCAGACGATTGTACATTAATACGAACAGCACCAGAAAATGATATAACAGGATTAGAATTCGTTATAAATAGGAGGGTAGGGCAGAGACTGACAAGGTTGTTCTCATCATAATCGACAAAAACAAATGACAACAGCAATAGTCTAAATATAGCTGCTGATGTCACGAACAGAGGGTACTCGCCCTGACGGCGGCGAGCGTTAACGCACTGGCCCTGGAAACTACGGAGAGAATTAATGGCGACAGATGGTGTGCCTCCCAGCCTGGATATGGCTTTTAGGCGGTTTCTCGCATCCCACTAGGAGAATACTGGGCTGGTACCCAAGCCAGGCCTGAGTTATACAACTCGCAAAATTCTCGTGCACTTTCACATGCAAACGGAGTATGCGTATTGAATCACAAAGGGTAAAGGGATGGCGACAGGAAGGGCATCTGGCCATCCTTAAACTAACCATGCGAAAACAGTAAGTAGCCATGCCGACCCTTCATCAATGTGGAACAAAGGCACAAGAAAAAGAAGCAGATGTCATAATCAGAGGCTCAGGAGACTGAAAAAGTATATGAGAATTCTGAACAGATAATTCATAGTGTAAAGGAAGATGATAATGTAATAAGCATTGACGAGTGGAAAGTGGTAGTGCAGAAGGGAATAGAAGAAAGAGTTTCTGCAGAATATGGGCTCGCTAGTAGGAATGAAAGAGGATAGACGAAAACTGAGGTCTGCAATAAATTTCAAGAATAGCAAATACGTTTTTCAAAATCACGAGAGCAAGAGGTATAATTGGAAAAGGTCTGGAGACACAGGAAGATTCAAACGGCATTACACAATGTTGTATTGGATCAGTAGGCAGCGCGTAACGTACGCAGTGTTGGAGGAAGTACCTTAAATATGGACAGTGACAGTGCAGTAGATGACATAGGCAGTGTTCATCCTTACAGTAGCGATAAAATCCAAACAGTTCCGGGAACATCAGATGGTAGTCCAGCCAACAGTACCAAGCCTGCAGCTAAAGGAAAAGAGTGCCACAGAAGGGAAATCACGGATTCCATAGTTTCATAAATGATATTCACCCAAAAATAAACTGTTCCTTGGGGGATGAGAGTGAGTTAGGTCTCCCGTCACTAATGTGTAGGTATACAGAAGGTCAGACAACACTCTAGGACAGAGAGTGTAGAGAAAGCGTACTCACACAATATTTAGATGCCACTTCGCATTACCACGCAGGTCAGAACCAAGCAGCACTAAACAAACAGTTTTCAAGTGTCTTCCGTATCAGCGACGGCAAAAGCTTGGAATCGGAGTTCCATTTTCTAAAGAAGGTAATGAAGGCCGATTTCTCCATGGGCAGGGCTTTTGAAAGAAATATTAATTATCCTAATAGGAATGGCGAGGAACCATCTTCTCACTCTGTTAAACTACCGTTTGTTTCTGGGGTCATTTTCTACGGAAAAATCGTTTACAGACCTCTTTCTCCAGCGAAAACAAAATAAAAAGACATTTTACGACGCAAAGCAGAGGCACCCAATTTTTTCCACAGTGCGGGCATCTACTAAATGACATGTGGCTGCAGGAACTGTGTATACCCGAAACTAGGACTCTTCAAGGGCGTTATAAGGAACACGGATGCCACACGTAGCTAAGTGTGAAATCTGCGGTGGCAGAAAATCACGAAAACTGTGGTCTTGACGTTGATTTAACCAACTTACGTATACTGTCTAAGGAAACCGACATTTATAGTTAAGGAAGAAAAGTCAGGGAAGCGACTCAAAATTTCTTAGTACTCACGTAACTTAAATAGAGAGGACGGCTATAGGCTTCCGGCTACGTGGCTCCTCGTCATCAAGGAAGTGAATAAGCGGTCGCGGTGTGCGAGTAATTCAAACAACCTCGACAATAATATTTTGGAAAGACATTCCTCCCACCTTGCTCTGGCCGTTTCGTTTCTATCTAACGGTGGCCCACCAAAATCACCAGCAAGAATTTTAACCAATAACTCTTCTCAAGCATAAGTGCGGGAAAAATCATCTCTGTCCAATGACGATGATCCACTAAAGGCAGCCACAAGACTTTTAGGGAGGAGCAGGAGATTAGTGTTTAACTTCCCGTCGGCAATGAGGTCATTAGAGACAGAGCACTAACTCGGATTAGAGAAGGATGGGGAGGGAAATCGGCCGCCCCTTTCAAAGGAACCATTCCGGCATCTGTCTAAAGCCATTTAGGGAAATCAAAGAAAACCTAAATTAGGATGTCCGGACGCGGGTTTGGACCGTCGTCCTCACGAATGCGAGTCCAATGTGCTTATCACTGCGCAATTCGCTCAGTACAAGAATTCTAGCCAATAACCTTACTTCTTCAGCATCAACGCGGGAATACTTCGGTCACTATCCAATGACGATGGCCCGCCAATGGTAAACACAGGGATTTTACCCAATCATCCCACTTTTCCAGCAGAAGCACGGGAAAACTCCACATTTATAAGAGAATTCAACATCGGTCTTGACAGTGTTCAGTCAACCGTGGACACCGCAATAAATATCCCAGCAGTGGGGTCGAAACGCCGATCGTATACAGTAAATATAACGTGACCTAACAACCCAGATGATTTTATCTAAGTAATATATATATATATATATATATAGTAACTGTTCTCGAAAGAACAGATACCATTGATGACCGTGCAGCGTCTCTATAATAAATGATAATTAATTGAAACCCTCAGCTGCCGACAGGTTTTGCACCGGAAGCATGCAAGGGACAAGGGATAAGTTCCTGCAATCACGCTATTCATCTGTTTCCTCGGTGGCCCAGATGGATAGAGCGTCTGCCATGTAAGCAGGAGATCCCGGGTTCGGGTCCCGGTCGGGGCACACATTTTCAGCTGTCCCCATTCAGGTATATCAACAGCACCTGTCGGCAGCTGAGGGTTTCAATTAATTATCATTTATTCTAGAGAAGCTGCACGGTCATCAGTGGTATCTGTTATTTCGAGAACAGTTACTATCTTCACATATATAGTTAAAGGCTACACAGACAATGACTTTCGTCTGTGCGAATCCGCACAGGTTGCCCGAACTCTTACGGGAATCGTCACCTTAATGTGCGCGAGTAATGAGTGGATGGGCAAATATCTATCAAGTACATTACGTATGTGGAGAGTTGGGAATGTGAGTCTCACGGGAAGCGTGCAAGGGAAAGTCCCTGCAGTCGCGTTGTTCATCTGTGTCCTCGGTGGCTCAGATGGATAGAGCGTCTGCCATGTAAGCAGGAGATCCCAGGTTCGGTTCGCGGTCGGGGCACACATTTTCAACTGTCCCCATCGAGGTATATCAACACTTGTCGGCAGCTAAGGGTTTCAATTAATTATCAGTAATATATACGATCTTCCTGACAGATCAAGACTGCCAGAAAGGGAATCGAACCTGGGACCTTTGCCTTTCGCGGCGAACTCTATAGCGAATAAGCTGTCCCGAAGACGGTTCATGATTCTCCCTCACAGCTTCACTCACGTCAGTACCTCTTATTCTGTCTCAAACTTCACAGACGTTCTGCTGCATAGCTTGCGGAACTGCCACTTTTGGAACAAAGGCACTATTATTTCCGGCCTCTAGATCTCACGGACGAAGAGAGCGAATTAGCACCCATAGTGCTAATAGATTGTTCAAAGCTACGCAAGGCGGTGAAGACTAGAACTGTGGATGTACGAGTACATACTGAATTCAAATTATCTGAAAATTTCCCTACGAGCGTTGCAGCATATGAATTTATAGTAATTGATCGTATCATAAAATACTCATCGGTAACAGGACTTTTACAACGTGTAATATAAATGTAGAGGCATTACGCACTGTATAACATATGGTACAATGAAGCCTCAAAGAGCCAAAACTGTTGCAGACACAAGAGGGTTTTACGGCGAGTGCGGAAGATTTGTGTTTAAAGAAGTAGTGTTACTTGCGTTTCTCTAGTGTCGTACAAATATTACTGAGGTATTCAGCAATTGTTGCATCTCCGAATCCGTTTACGTCAGTTCAGCGTGCTAAAACTTGAAAAAAGCGGTGTAGTTGACTCTAGATTACCAAACAAATCGCTGGAACGAAGAAAGGATGGCGTATGAAGATATGTTGTCGTTACTCTCCAAACTTTTTAAACAGTAAAAATTCACACTAAGGCTTGATTCACACAACTGTACCAGGAAATCGCTTTCGGTTGTTGTTGAGTCTACGTCGCTAGTAGGAATTTTGTGTGTGGTGGAACCTTTGAAAGTTAGTGATATATTGGATTAGACAGACTGCTTAGTGAAGAGAAGTATTGTGCATGTATGAGAAATAAATGATGACAATATGGTACCTATATTTATGAATAAGTTCTGCGCCGTGGATTTACAGTTAACGAAGGGCTTGTCGATCGCTAATGTGGATATCCTACAAGAGGAAAAGTGGGACACAAGTGGTGTTGACCCCGGGCAGTCGCCAAACGCCATTAAACTGAACTATGAGGGAAGGTAAAGCACCGAAAGGGAAGTGATAGAGAATGGATAGAAGAGTTTCTTTTGGAATTTACGAATATTATGCAGCATTGGATAGCAACAGGAAACTAATCACCAGTTTACCGCAAATCATATAGGACGCCAAGATTTTTGCAGCTGTTTCTGGAATTTATTGGTCAGCAGATCAAGGATGGAATTATTGAGAAGAGTAACAGCCCATGGGTGACCAGAATTTTCATGCCCAAGAAATCAGTGGATGGATCACGGAAGTGTAGATTTTCTTGAAATTTTGACATCCGGCTACTGAGACTATAATTACCCTTAGCCGAACATTATGGAAATCATGGACTATTGGGCCAGTGCAAGTACTTTTCAAAGATGGACATAAGGAGCGACTACCATTAGCTATAAGTCGCTCCAGAAGATCGGACAAAAGCTGCATTTTCTTCAACGTGGGGTCATTGTCAGTACAGAAGGATGTCTTTCGGATTAAAGAACACACCTGCGATGTTTCACAGATTGTTGAATGGAGTTCTCAGATGATTAAACTGTGTCAATGCTTGGTGTATCTTGGTGGTATAATCGTCTATGTGAGGGATAGGTAATAGCACATACAACGCTCGGTGGAAATATTCCTGAGACTAAGGGCAGCGAATTTAACTTTGAATACAGTAAAGTGTAATTTTGTGTTGGAAGAGGTTGCACACCTAGGTCACATAATCGGTAAGGGCGGAGTTAAGACAGACCTCGAGACTGTTAAAGCTATTTGTGCATTTTCTGTGCTTGAGTCAGGGAAGGACCTACAATATTCTATGTGGCCAGAAATTACTACTGAAGATTTGTATGTGGAATCGCATACAGCGTGCACAGAGATCGGATTTCTGTCAAACGAGGGTATTATTGTCGAGATTACCCGAAGAATTATAACCGTTTGGATTTCTTGTAGTTCAAGTTTTAAGTCCTTTGAACAAAACACCTGCAGCTAATAAATAAGATTACAATTCATTTTTCGAGATATGAGGTGTGTTAGCAAAGTAACGAGACTGACAACACTGTGAGCGATCTGACAACGCAGTGTTGTTGTACTTGTGTAGACCGGTGTGTTCATAGCTTCCAGATGCTGTGTCGGAATTTCAGCTCTGTACAGCCATTACTTGATTTTTGAGAGCGCCATCACTGAAGCTGCGTTTTTGTTGTGTGGTACGAAAACGGAACATCGGAATTTAGAGCAACGTTATACAATCCAGTTTTATGTTAAACTTGGCGAATCCGCTAGTGTGACATTTGGAAACTTGAAACAGCCCTGTGGGGAACAAACTTCATCAAGAGCCAAGTTTTTCTCTGGCACAAAGTATTTTTGGAGCGCAGGGAACACGTTGAAGTTGAACTTCGCTCAGGGAGACCTTCAACTTCAAAGACCGACGAAAACGTCGAACGTGTGCATGCTCTTGTGAGATCAGATCGACGTTGAAAATAGGGACGATGGGTGGCCTGTTAAAAAAATGGTTCAAATGGCTCTAAGCACTATGGGACTTAACATCTGAGGTCATCAGTCCCCTAGAACTTAGAACTACTTAAACCTAAAGACATCACACACGTCCACGCCCGAGGCAGGATTCGAACCTGCAACCATAGCAGCAGCGCGGTTCCGGACTGAAGCGCCTAGAATTTCTCGGTCACAGAGGCCGGCTGGTGGCCTGTTAAACTTAAACAATTTAGCCGTACACAAATTTTGACAGAAGACTTGCACATTTGAAAGGTTTGTGCCGAAATGGTGACGAAAAATTTTGCAACTGATCAGAAGGACAATCGAAGAAACGTGTGTATTTATCTTCATTAGAGGATTGCCAGTGAACACGAATGGTTCAGTGACATGATTGCAAGTGATGAATCCTGGATTTATGAATACAATCCTGAGACAAAGCGGCAATGTGAGGAGTGGCACACTGAGCCATCTCCAGTACCGAGCCGGCCGCTGTGGCCGAGCGGTTGTAGGCGCTTCAGTCCGGAACCGCGCTGCTGCTACGGTCGCAGGTTCGAATCCTGCCTCGGGCATGGATGCGTGTCATGTCCTTAGGTTACTTACGTTTAAGTAGTTCTAAGTATAGGGGACTGATGACCTCAGATGTTAAGTCCCATATTAGAGCCATTTTTCCAGTACGGAAAGCAGCTCAAGTGAGCAAATCAAAGATCCAAACAATGCTGATTTGGGCTTTTGATGGTGGGTGCATCGTGCGTAAGAAATTTGCTCCTGTAGGACAAACGGTGAATCAAGTGTTATGCTAAGATGTCCTTGAAGGGCCAAGGAAAAGGGTGAATCGAGTGAAGCAGGACGTGGTTGACAAGTCGGTGCTGCACCAGGACAATCCTCCATTTTGCAAAAACAGACATAATGTCTTATGGGATAACAGCAATCAGTGATTTTATAATGTTACTTAAAATCCGTCTTGATTACAAATTTTTTTATTCATATGACCGGTTTCGGTTCATTCAGAACCATCTTCAGATCTGATATTTCAGTTACAGGAGTAACCCGTCCAAATCCAGCAACTTTCACATGCTGTAACGTAGCATATCAGATCTGAAGATGGTTCTGAATGAACCGAAACCGGTCATATGAATAAAAAAATTTGCAATCAAGACGAATTTTAAGTAACACAATCCTCCACGTCACACGGCTGCTTCCATCACAGAATTTTTACCTCGGAAGGCATTCCTGTTGTTCTAGAGCCCGCTCCTCTCCCCCTCCATTCACCTGATCTGAGTCCCTGTGGCTTTTTTCTTTTCTCTAAATTGAAAAATGTCTTAAACGGACGTCATTTTTGGGCTCTGCAGAATATTCAAAAGAACGGCATGTAAAAGGCTCTATCAGTTGATGCCTTTGAGCGTCGCCACCAAGACCGGCAACAACGTCTCCACCAGCGTATAACTGCCGAAAGGAACCATTTTGAAGCGGACAAAATTGTTGTTTGGAAAAAAGCTTTCGTAAATAAAAAAATCAGTCTCGTTACTTTTCTCATAAACCTCGTACGTGGAAGTGGTGGCAATGCCGAGCCAGAAGGCAGCAACAATGGCACAAGCGTTAGTAAACAATTGCATACTGAAATTCCGGGCACCTGAAACGATAATAACGGATCAGGGAAACGACTTTACGTCGGCTTTGTTCAAGGAATTGTGTAAGCTGTAATGTGTCAAGAAACTGAGAACGAGTCTTCTACATCCTCAAGTTAATGGGAGAACGGAGAGGATGCATAGAACTATAGGGAAGATGCTAAAACACTATGTGGTCTCGCACCATGCCAATTGGGATATTTATTTAAGGTATGCGGTCTCAGCGTCCAGCTCGAGAACGGGATTGTAACCATATGAGGTAGTAAATGGTCGTAAAATACCGTCGCCGTTCGACATGTTGACAACCAAGAAGTGGAAGATAGGAGGCTCGGTTAAGGAGTTTACGAGGTCGATAAGAGAAATATGGGAAAGTGTGGACAGGGCGAATACTCAGGTACTGAAGAAGCAAGAGGAGGCGGTAAGCCGTACAGCAAGAATTCTGCAATATGGGGTTGGCCAATGGGTGATGCTGTCGACTTCCTACACTCCAAAGAGGAAGACGAAGAAATTTTTACAAAGTACCAAGTGCCATATCAAGATGTAGAAACTACGTTACCAGTGGACGTCAAGATTCAGTTGCCGATGAGAATGACAACCTCTTCGAGGAAGTCTGGAGATTATCCCAGGAGCTGAAGGGCTCGACCGAAAAGCGAAGGTAGAATAGACGGTCCGGAGAAGCTAGCGAGAGGTTATAGAAGAAGCAGCAATAGGAAGTCCGAATGGGTTAAGACCTAGGAGAGAAGAATAGATCTGTATTTTCTATATAATAGATATAGGTGTAGCATAACGGTTAGTGCAGGCTCAATGAACTGCTGCGGGGCTGCAGGGGACTTTATGGGTATGAAAGGGTAACAGCTATCTCCGTCCTCAGGTGAGGTATAGTTTTAGACGCCCCCTCATTGAAGTGGACGTGGGACACCGGCTGGTCATGAACTTGTAGAAATAAGAAATAATAACAGCCGTAGCTTTTGTAAGATACCTTAATTACGTGACCAGTTTCGACACTACATTATTGTCATCTTCGGGCCCCTATGCAAACTGAATGGGGATAGCCGACCTTCGGTGCTTTAGGACAGGCACCATATATATTTATTACATGGATTTATATTTACACGTTGCCTGAACTCCAGCCTTCTAACAAGAACTGTTGATTCAGTAGCCTGGCTATAGGTGGTTTACGCTGCTGAGCTTTAGTGATTCCATCTAAATCATTTGGAAAGTTCGATTGGTCAGAGTTGGTTCTGAACAGAGGATTCACAGTATATTTTTGGAGAAGACTTGCTCTGAGGAAGCTGTGATTGTACTCAAGAATCGTAATAATCAGTTTATCTAGTTGAAAGAATTCAAATTTTGATGATAATTTACGGGCATATTCGCTGATAAATAGTGATCTGTCTTAGGGGATTTAGATCTAACCACTTTTTTTTGGGATATTCCTGTAGTGACTTTTACATCGTCAAACTCCTTGAAGTAGGGCCGCAGTTAGACTGAATAACGTGCATCAGTGTACGAGAAAACTCACTGATAGGTGATGCGTCACAGGTTGTTTGGGGGCAGTTACGTAAAGAACTGTAACGATTAGTAGAAACACGTGACTAGTATCGTACAGTGACAAAAAACGAGTTTATTTGTTGACTCCGGGCCGAAAACTATCGAGGGAGGACATTCAGAATGGTTTTTGGGAAAGTTCTAGTCTGAACGACTTCTATGGTTGCTGGGCAACTTTCGACGAAACACAGGTTCGTCGTTACACGAAAGGAACCAAACTGCAGACAAAACGCCAATCGGTTATACCACGTAGACTTGACGACACATGGTAGCGGAATCGAGATCGTTTTTACATTTTCATTTTGAGACTATTATGGAATATGAATGTGTGACGAAAAATATAAGCTGCTTCCCGAAGACTTAACTAGCGTGAAATTTGGTTGTGTGTAGAAGACACTGTGATGAAATAGTCGGCGAGAGAGAGGTTGCCTAGTGATTTAACGACAGCGTGTAGATTTTATTCATTTCGACTCATATCCTGTTTTCTTCTCATATGTGGTGAATATGTTTTCAAGATAACACATCGAAATTTTTTATTAACATTGTTTAATAATGTTACTACTAATTTTCAGTACACTTAAACTAGAGAGACAATATTAACAGCTTTTTCTTTTTCGACACTGCGTAGTGTGGAAGGCGACACGTTTTCCTCAGTGACACGTAGCAGAGACAACTCGAACTTACTGTATAATTTTTACCGCTAGATGCGGTTTCAACACAGCTTCCAAAACTATAGTATTAGTAATGTTGTCGAATAATTGTTAATATCTAAGGATAAAACCAACACAAAACTCCTTATGTGTTAACTTTTTCCTTGGGGGCGATAGCCTCTATTGACTGTAACAATGCTAAGTACTGAGAATTTTAAGATTTTTTTTTTTTTGTACTTTACACGGCCGAATGAGGTAATGTCATGATTTTTGTGTGTCAGGGCACACAGAGCTTTTAATTTATTTTTTTCATGTAAAGTGGTATTGTTCATTTTTTTGGTTAAGTAGTACTCCTATATAGAATTACATTGATTAACTTCTGAAGCACATCAGGCAACTGTGAGTAAATATACGTTGCTTTCCGCCTCGACATCAAAATGTAACAAGTTATCATTCTAATGATTTGAATCCGTAGTGTTATTTAAAAGCAAGAATTTCTGGGTTATTTTTCCGGTTTGTTTTAAATGATATATATAATGTCTGTTCTTTCGGGCCCTTTTTTGATTCAGCTCCGTATGTACACATGATGTAAGAGAAATTCAAATCTCGTCCGCAGTCAGATACTGAAACAAAATTTCTTCTGAAGCCAAGATCGGTTTCGACAGAAGCTGTCTGTCATTTTCCGATCTTCGGAGGTTTCAAGTGCATACATGTGAATCTCATAGCGGGAGCACATTACACTCATCATACAGCGTAAGTGAATTGTAAATCGTAAAAATAAAGTTCTGCGTCAGCTCTTTGAAGGTATGGCCTACATACTGCGAAGGTGAGGTGGCGCTTGAGGGATGGGTTCCGCGTATTGCTTCGTAGCAGTTATTACGATGTGAGACGCTTAACAAAAGAAACGTAGGCATCCTGCAAAATGCATATTCACGGAAGCATGGTTGTTGCCGCGGTTAATGATCATTACAGCTAACATAAGGAACTAACGCATTGTTCTTCAGGGTTAAGCTGTGTTCCTCACAAGAAGTGTTCGAAAAATTTTGGTTTTTTGAAAATAATTTTACTTATTGGTTTATGTCAGTGTTATCCGCTTCAAAATAGCTCGACACTTAACGCCAGCGCATTTTCCAATCTCCGAAACGCAACTGGCACTCGATCTTTGGGAGAGCTTTTGATTATTTCATCGATGCTCTTTTAATTTCAACTTTGGTTGTAAAACGACGGCCTTTAAAGTATTCTATAGTTCTGAGAAATGAAAAGAATCATATGGAATCATGTCTAACGAATATCAAGTTTACGGCATCATTGAAGTATTGTTTTTGGCTAAAAGTTCGCGGACAGGCAAAGAAGATGAACAGGTGCATTATCGCGATGCCAAAGCCAAAAACTGTTTCGCTACAAACCCGGGGGGCTTCTTTCATGAAAACGGCCTTGTAGCAAGAACTTCTGGCTCACTATGCCGTTAAAGTCGAAGAATACGGGAAGCATAACCGTAACATCTGTCCGTACTTCGCAAACTTTTTTCGGTTTGGCGATTCAAATTGCCTCCTCTGTGGCGACTAAGTCCTAGTTCAGACTTTACATCGGGAAACCTACGTTTAGTCACTATTTTGACACGTTCTGTAGTTCTGTGTGGTTGATGAATACATCTAGCGACGCTTGTGCAGCTTGCATTCGCCGCTGTTTTTGTTCCAAATTAAACACTCCTGGAACTAGTTTCGTATCCAGAACACATGAAAAAATTGCATGACATGACCCAGTCGATATACCAACGTCATTAGCGGCTTTTCCGATTGTGATTCGGCGATAGTTCGCAGATGGATAATGAGGAGAGAACGAGAGTAGACAACGATCTAATCTCAAGAGAACGTCCACGCATCCGGGGAATTCCTCCCTCTTCCAACGTATGTCGGGCAATTGCGTGAGGTACTTCCAACGTCAGGATGTCAGATTCCCTCCCTCCCGCCAACCAAGCTATAGGGCACGTTTATGTGGTACATTCAAGCACAAAATGTAATCTGATCCCCTACCTGTCCATATCGGGTAATTTTATGACATAAAAATGTCGGGGAAATGAAGATCACCCATCCACTGTGCGGGTTATAGCTAGATAATGATCTAAAACGAGTTCATTCTTCCCTCCTTGACGACGACCAATACGATGGCTTAAAGAAGGTTGGAAACTCCCCCCCCCCCCTCCCCCATAACATTGATCTAAACCAATAGAAACAAATTAAAATGGCTGGAAAACTCCGCCCGTCCCTCCTTTTATTATAATTGCAGTTACACGAGTTTCGTCATTCGACGCCGCGCGACGTAACCGCGCGGTCTTGGGCGCCTTGTTACGGTCCGCGCGGCTCCACCCGTCGGAGGTTCGAGTCCTCCCTTGGGCATCGGTGTGTGTCGTCCTTAGCATACGTTAGTTTAAATTAGATTAGGTAGTGTGTAAGCTTAGGGGCCGATGACTTCAACAGTTTGGTCCCATAAGACCTTACCACAAATTTCCAATTTTTTTCATCATTCGAGGTCTGTAAGCTATAGTGAAATCATCACGAAGTACCAGCAGAGATCAATCATCACCTCCGGCCAGAATAAAAGAAATAAGAAGACTGTCAGATTGGAAAGTAAATATTAATGTGACCACCGTCTACGTTCAACGTCAACGTGGGATAAGCACTCATAGATAGCAGGTAGCATGACTAGCAGTGCAAGGTATATAAATCTTTTTAGAGGGGTGGGTGGCGAGGGCCAAAATGGTGCAGTTGTTATCGTAATGCAGAAGCAGAGGGATCATTGTGATTATTCTTTTTGTCCGGTCAAGCGTGAGAGGACTTACGAAACGGCTAAGTTTGTGAACTGTACCCTTGTCGCTGCGGTTAAAATATATCATGCGTGGCAAAATGGGGCTATCCAAAAGGGGCGCCGAGGCAACTGCGGTGCACCACGAGTCATAGATGACAGGGGTGAACGACGGCTGCGGAAGTGTGTGCAGACGAATAGATCTGCAACTGTTGACCAACTGACTGCCCACGTAAACCAACGGACTACCATCAGTGTCGCCTCAATAACCGTTCAGCGAAAGTTTCTGCATACGGGTCTCTGCAAAGGAGCCTGGTTCATGCATCTGCACCGACTGCTTTTCATCGGCGACGAAGTCTGGGGCCCTATTCTGTATCGTTCATACCGATCGGTGTAGCAGGTTAGTCGCGGTAGTCACGTCATTTTCGGTTCTTTATCGAAATATCCTATTCGGTAAGCTTCTGAGACTTGTTACCGAACGGTCCTCTCATCGCTTTTACGACAATTGTACCGAGAGGTTTTGGATTTCGGTCTGGCCCTGTCGATCGGTGAACTGTGGTTTATGTACACCTATAACTTGTTATTTTAGACATATTTAGCGGTTTTAGCTTTAGATTTAGTGATTGTGTTGCTAAAGAATCACCAGAGGACGCATCTGGTTGGAAAGTGAGTTCGTAATAGACTATTTTCCTTTGTTAGAAATATGGTGAGGTTAGGTTGTTACTGTGAATGATTACATCCCAAAAAAATACGTTTTCGGTCAATATTATCTCAAAATACGTGTTATTTTTATGCAAATAAGAGTTTAAACATCATTAAATATCAAGACATCGGCTCTGCTTACGTATATTAGATGAGTGTGAACTGACGTTACTAGTGCCTTTGTGTGCTTTTTCCCAGAAATGGGTTAGTTAGTAATTATCGAAACGTGTTTACAACCTCTACACAATACTATTGAGTACTGCGTGTCTGTTGTTAGGTGTCGCTAAGTGGTAAGCGCACGCGAATGTAAACGAAAGATCGCGGGCTCGCGCATGGGTGGATGCAAAAAAATTTTTTTTCCTCTTCATATACGCAACACTTTCTGAGACATTGTTATTCGTGTAAGTTAAGATTTTTCTGCAATATTCGTTATTACTTACATGTAAGAGCGCACTTCCTCAGTAATGATTTCGTGATTTCTGTGTGTTTAAAATACGAAATATGAAATTGCTGTGAGTGAAACAACCGACAGTGACCTTTTTATTTTTCCTTGTCAGAAATAATTCACCATTTTTTCCGAATATGTAGCGATTTCCGAGTATGCGGTTAGACAGGAATCTAAGAGCGCAACTTAAATTACTGGGAACGTAATTAGCAGCAGTCATCTTCGTAATCTTGCTTGTCACAAGAATTTATCTGTGATCGAATCCTCAACCATAGTAGACAGAGATGAAAGATCTCTGCCGTAATATTTTTAGACTGTAGCACCATATACGAAACGTTTTCATTCATTAGATGCATGTTATAAACTTCGACGAACTGCAGGAGCTCTCGAAAATGCGTTTTCTTTTTTTTTTTTTCAATTTTGTTTTTAAGCTCTAAATCGTTGACACATCATATAGGGAAGTGGGCTACTTAATCATTTGGATCTCTAGGAACGTGTTATTACCACATTATGTTTATCTTTTTATTCGTTGAAACTCTCACAATCAATTTTTCGGGTGTTTTTACAGATTTATTAGTACAATATGGTACTACACACTGTTCCTAACTCATTTTCCGAAACGTAAAATCCAGAACACGATGTCAGTGTGAATGAGAATAAGATGACATAATGCGTCATTTACGACAATCTGCAGAATACAGTCAAATACTCTATTGTTATTATGCAGGCTTGGAAACATGCGGTCAGAGAAACAGTAAAAAATTTTATGAATTTCATCTGAGAATGGATGTACTGTGCCTGATACTGTTAAGGAGGAGGCTTATGCGCTCTCCAACTTCCATGTACTTATTTTTATTTGTCTGACAAACCCTATTCTCAGGGCTATGTTTTATTTCGACTAATGGAGCTATGCAGATGTTTGTAAAAACGATAATGACATATCACTCCATGTTAATGTAATACTGCCGCCTTCTGAAGAAGATAGATTTAAATCTATCGAAACCTAGGTAAAGATTACTTTATCCTTTGCAACTGGTCGGCTGTTTTTAATCCTATTACGTGGAACCGTTGCTGTTGCGCAGCTATGTTTAAAATATTAATGAGGAGGTATTGAATGGAATTGGGGAGAAGAGAAATTTGTGGCACAACTTGACTAGAAGAAGGACTCGGTTGGTGAGAGATGTTCTGAGGCATCAAGGGATCACCAATTTGGTATTGGAGGGCAGCGTGGAGGGTAAAAGTCGCAGATTGAGGCCAAGAGATGAATATACTAAACAGATTCAGAAGGATGTAGGTTGCGGTAGGTACTGGGAGATGAAGAAGCTTGCACAGGATAGAGTAGCATGGAGAGCTGCATCAAACCAGTCTCTGGACGGAAGACCACAACATACAATGCAGTAGCAATCGAGGCAGATTGCTTGAGTGGCTGAGAGCCTGCTGAATTCTGTGACTCTGTATGCTATTTGCGTGAGCATAATGTAAATATAAGTCAGTTGGAACTATGTTAATCCTGTGCCAAAGTATGCAACTGTTGCTCCCATAAGTATGGAATCCGTAGAAGTGAAATTATAAACGGAATACCCATGCAGTTTGTCGATCCTATAGCATTGAATGCCAAACAGGTAGAATTTAAAGCACACAGTGTTTGTGAAATAACATTTCGATAACCGACCCATCTGTCTTCTTCAGGTGTCGCGAGTTTTGTTGTTACGCGCACTCGCTGCCTATGCTCTCAGAATATGAATTATTGTTGGTCTCGCGCCGCTATTTATTGCCGATTTCGGTTCTTGACGCCCACTGCGCCCTGTGATGCTCTTTTGTTTTACAGAGCACGCACTGATATTCCGTGAAACGCAAATTGCCTCAGCGTTTAACAACCCTGATGGATGTGACGATCGGTGAGATTTTGATAAACTGGTTGCTGAACCCGAAACGTTATTCAAGTTGAAACCTCCATCCCACTCGCTAGTAATCAATCACGCTGAGAAAACCTGAGAGATCGAAGAACAACTGACATTTTATGATGATGATTGACGTTATTTATACAGGGTGTTTCAGGATTATACCGACAAACTTCGAGTGGGTGTGGAAGGTGTCTTGAGGAACAAAATTTGGATAGGAACCCCTGTCCGGAAACTTCATCCGATATGAGACGTATGTTTCATAGTAGCTAAGATGAGCATGTACGCATAGTTCCTCAGGAACGCCTTTTAGAGCCCGTATTTACCGGATTTTTTTTTTTTTTCAGTCCATGCAACCACTTCTGACAGTTGTCTGTCCTACGATTTTAGCAACAACAGTACTGGTACGTGCATTCTACTGTCAAACTTGTTAGAACAATTTTCGATTATAATGTTCGACTATTTCGTTCCCTGATCAGGGTAGGACTGTTGAAAATATATCGATACATCGATAAAATTTCCATAACATAGCGATATGCCTGAACGATGTTTTTCCACGGTACGTAGATATCCATATGGCGATATCGAGTGCCGATATTTTTGTTTTACATTAAATTTCTTTCACAATTTTCGGGAAATATTTGTTCTTTTTAAATTGCAGTAGAACATTATATTACTTTCACTGTATGAAGGAGTCTCACTACTTTTTGAGCTTTCATGATGTTCAGTGTTTCTCTTTGACTGTGTGAAGCAAGTATAGGTGGCACAAAGAAAAATTCCGACTGCGCCTTGGGTGGCGATGTGAATGGAACGACAAGATTTCCGATGTGAAGAAATGGCACACCAGTTGTGTTAAGAAACAATTTTAACGCAACTAGTGTGCTATTTATTCACGTCGGCATTCTTCAAAAACATTTGCTGAAAATGACGAATAAAAAACTAAGGGAGAAGATTGGTCTTTGCAGTGGGTAGATACGTGTCAGGAGAAATGCTGACGTAATCGGCACTCGGTGCTACCAACAGAATATGTAACGTTTAACTTCACCACGCAATTTTGACACTACAACTGCTGGTATTGGCAGACATAGAAAAAGAAATAGGGAAGTCGGCATTAAGTGTTGCGGATAAATCCAGTATGTAACGAAATCGAACGACGGACCCATCTGACACCTTTTATTGTGCCACTTACATGCAGTTATCATTGTTAGCAAAGTGGTTATCGCCAAGCGTGAACGTGAATCGTTTCCGTTTCAAGTCTTGGTCTAAGGGGGATAGGAAGTCTGCTAGCTTGCTGATGTACGGAATATCTAATAATACACCAATACTTAAATATTCATCTCCAAAAGCGGCAGTATATTTACAATGTTCCGCTGATATTTTTATAGGCCGGTACGTCGATATTTTTTCTGCCGATATAACGATATATCGATATATTATTTTTTATAAATATCGACATGAGGGATTCCCGAAATTTTTAAAAATATCAATGTTCAAGACCAGGATTTCTTACATTAAATTGATACATTTATCCTTCTCCATCATTCCGAGAGTTCAAGACACCATCACGGAATGGTTCAAATGGCTCTGAGCACTATGGGACTTAACTTCTGAGGTCATCAGTCCCCTAGAACTTAGAACTACTTAAACCTAACTAACCTAAGGACATCACACACATCCATGCCCGAGGCAGGATTCGAACCTGCGACCGTAGCGGTCGTGCAGCTCCAGACTGTAGCGCCTAGAACCATCACGGAATCACCCTGGATATAGACAAATATACAGGAGCCGGCGCCTGTATCTTCCAATCCTTTTAGCGTCATTGGATGACGTTTCCGCACACGGGTTCGTATCCTCATTTTCTTCCTCAAGACATCTTCCACCTTCCTTCGAAGTTTTTTGGTATAATTTTGAAACACCCTGTATAAGTAAATGTGATAAAAAATAATATTTCCTTTAAAATTGTTTTTATTCTCCCCAATTTTGTCATTCAAATATTTTATAAAGATGTGTAGCCACATGACAGTGGAGAGAGAGGTGGTCGCCCATACATCAGAAAAAATAGCACTTCCCGTAAACACTCCCATTCCAATTTACAATTTGTCACAGATTTTCAAGAAGATGCACATAAATACGAAACTGAACCATTAGCACGCTGCAACAAAAAATACATACCGAGTCTGCACGCAGACAGCTGGGGACAACACGCGACTCTGCATGGCCTACTGCCGCAGCTGCCGTCGTCTCGCATATACAGTATGTAGTGCAGCGTCGGGCCGTAGAGAGATTCAGCCACAGAGATCTCGCCTACATGGGGTAGCTCCGTTCTCGATAAGCCAGCAGGTGTTACGAGCCGCTGCCGCTGCCGCCCCCATAGCCAAAGCTATGGAGCATCGTGAGCAGCTGAGAGAGGAAGAATCGCTGCGCTGTGTCGCTCCAGCTTAACAGCCGAGGGGTATCAGTCCTGCCAGGCATACCGCATATGAAAGAGAGGCCCACTGTTCTTCGTCTAAACACACATATGTGCTAGGTAACTTCTTCGTCCACAAATGTGGACCGTCTTTAATCTTCCTTTTTTCCACAAATAGCGGATTTTACCGCTTATAGAACGATGGTCCACAAGTGCGGACCTTCTATTTCTTAGTTGTAACGCAAGAACGCAGCATATTGGAATGAACGATTTGTGTCATAGTTTAGTTGGTAATATGCTCAAAATGGCTGCTTCTACAAACTGAAAAGTTTTATAAATATTTATTACGCCTAAATATTAGACTGAGAATCTGTGTTTTGCATCTAAAGTTCGTTAATTATTCTGCATGGTGAGAATTAGTTCACATTTGCATTTACTATCACGTAACACAATTTCTGAGCGTCGTTGTACATGGTCTTCAAGCCATGAAGCAGGTAGGAGAAAAAGAAGTTAGATGTTCCATAACCAGTAATAGTGAAACACTGTAATGAACACATGGTTGATATTGATCTTTATAATTTTTATCGTATTACTAATCTTACATTTGCACAGGAAACTGGCCAGAATGGATTTTTAATCATTTTGTAGACCACGTGATTGCCAGTTGTTGGGTAATATAGCACAGATGGCGTTCCATCAGACAAGGAGCTAAACAAGAAAAACTGTCGGTGATTGACTACAAAGTTATAATTAATTAAAAATATTTCATGCTAATTCCTGGGTGAAGAGGACATTCCCGGGTAGTGAATTTCTCTGACAGTGAGGATGTAAAGCAAGCAGAAAATCTGGTTAAATTGACTAGAACAGATGTTTTGCAACCAATGTCAGAAGTTAGGTTGGTTGGTTTGTGGGATTGAAGGGACCAGACTGCTACGGTCATCGGTCCCCAGAAGTTAGGTCTGACAATGTTGAGCACCTACGTAAATTTCTTGACACAAAGACTGTTTCAAAGTGCAGGAAATCTAGCTGCAATTCCAAGGCAAGAGTAATGTGCATCAAATGTGAAATTTATTTATGTTTTGTGGAGAATATTTTTGGAGCTTATACTAAAAAGTAAAGAGTTTTTACTATAAGTAGCAAATTATTACTTGCCACAAATTATCGTACGACTCTGATTTCCTTGCATTTATGAAGCTTCAACAGATATCTGTATTGGAAATCATATATATCGAAAATGTTGACCTATTTTCTGTGTACATTAGCATATGCAGTTAACTGTTCCAAATACAATAAATATTTTACTGCAACAGGAAGAGAAAATACAAAGCCAAGGCAAGTAGATTTTCACGGTAAATGAGACTAGAGGACTTACATTTATACCTAAATGAATCATCAATATATATACATTTATTTATTTATTTATTTCTGTTACATTTGCGTCCTCCTTGAACTAATTTGCTGGAATATGAAAATAGTAATTCTCTGTGCATATTTTTAATCTCAGGAGTGAAGTGGTTATCCCTTCTGGAGATGACCTTGGCCTCTCAGTCTTTCTCACACATGAAAGCATCTGGTAGTGTTATTGTGCAGCTGCGTCATGCCATAGTGGAAATAATCTGGATATCGACGATGTGTTATGCAGTCAGGACTCAAATGTAAACAAAAAGTTAATAAATTCCCATAGGCATTGTGGCTCATTCGATATGGCGTTTGATTTTTATTTGTTCATTTTTACACCCGTCACAATGTAATTTAACAGGAGCAGGGCCGTAATCTGACATCACACCCTGAAATCAAAATGCTTGTAGCAATGTTCGTACTCTGAAATCAGCGCAACCTCCCGAAACACTTGAGGTAGACAGTGAATCCGGTGTGAGATATCACATAACAGTCGTATAAATTGTGTAGGAAACAAATTGTAGCCAGTTGCCTTCAAAATTTGATGCCATTTGTAAGGTTTTTATAACTACATGAAAACAGTTTACTCACGTTTTTAGATTTTGGCTACTCGAACATGTAATAAGCATTGATATGTTCCTCTTCCTTCTCGTCAAATCTGTAGTCCTCTGGTTGAATCAGCTTGACATATTTGGGGATAATTAGTTCCAGAATATGCATGACCTCTGGTCTAAACTGATTTCTTGAATACACCTGTGTCATTCTTCTTTAATAGTGACTTAATGGATGTCTTCAGACTCCGGGCAGCTGATTCAGTGTTCAGAATATACAGTATACATTCACTGCCGTCACACAAGTTAACAACGAGTACGGTCGTTCTGCTTTTATGGGGTTTCAATGTGAAACTACCTCGCTGATTCACACCAGCGATAGCGATGAGCTGACCGTGTGACCGAGAGCTTTTTCTTGTATACCTGAAAAAAGCCAAGATGATATAAATTAATACCGTTTGGTAAAGTTGCATACACGTTCACCAAATCACGAAAGAACTCTCAAAGACTAAAAATGCCGAAACACATAGTAACACTACCCTCTGCAAGACAGCCGTGATGTAAGTATTAGTGACTATGATGAATAAGAGTGCAGTCGCACAAAGAGTTAGACTGTCTGAAAGCTATATTTTTTTCTTTGTTTTTGTCGGCGAGGCGACGTCACGCAGCAGCCACCTGACCTGAAAACAGTGCTACTTAATGTTCTTACAGCAGCGGAAGTAAACGCTTGAGTATAGAAATAATCTCGGACTGTGAGTTCTGCCCAGTGGTGGTTTTCGAAAATCCTCGATAAAATCGAATTATCCTTGTATGAGTCATGTTGCACTCGTTCAGTGATACTGGACGATCATACGAGAGAGTGCACTCATTTAACAGGCAATTTAATGTATATCAGTTAAGCAGTTTAGTACGCTATAGACAGTCGACTAAGGTGGCAACCATATATGTGCC
This sequence comes from Schistocerca piceifrons, assembly GCF_021461385.2. Lineage (NCBI taxonomy): Eukaryota > Metazoa > Arthropoda > Insecta > Orthoptera > Acrididae > Schistocerca > Schistocerca piceifrons. Next base: position 399,703,366 of record NC_060143.1, on the reverse strand, counting down.
GATTCTACGACAGAATATCAAGTAATCTGTTACCGTTTGTGCGCCAAACTCTTCATCCACCGGAAGAAATTATCTTTCAACTTCACGATTTATGTTGCGGATCAGTACATATAGGTATGAATCAACTGTACCAGATGTAGCGACAGAACTACGGAGCTATTTAGCTATGTTCATATGTCCTGCTATGTGTAAAAGTTTATAAATAAAAAGTGTGAGATCTACATGTGTGTGTGTGTTTCTCTAGTAGTGAACTCGAAAATGCTTCGCAGTCGCTAAATATGTGTAGGTTCAAAATGGCTCTGAGCACTATGGGACATAACATCTTAGGTCATCAGTCCCCTAGAACTTAGAACTACTTAAACCTAACTAACCTAAGGACATCACACACATCCTTGCCCGAGGCAGTATTCGAACCTGCGACCGTAGCAGTCCCGCGGTTCCGGACTGCAGCGCCTAGAACCGCACGGCCACCGCGTCCGGCAAAATATGTGTAGGAATTGGATATACGTCATAATCTACTTTCTCCCATCTGTCTGTCCATCTTCTCTTGCTCAGCCTCTCTCTGTCCATCACCTAATCTTCCTTTTTTCTGTCCAACTCCTCCTCCCTACTATTTCCTTCCATCTACTCCTCTCCCTTCTCTCTCCATCTCCCCCTCTCCCCCTTTCTGTCCGTCTATGTGACCCCGCTCTCTCTCTCTCTCTTTACTATTATTGTCAACGAAACCTCGATGGGAATTGAAGTCGTTTAAAATGAATGGGTAAATCGCTTGGGATCATTGGTATATGACGTATGAGAAACCTCGCCTGCCGCTGGGTCCGTAGGGGAAGTAGCTTCAGTGACAATATCTTTCATAGCTTTAATCTGTAAACGGGTAGGATTCCATAGTTTTGGACGATTCAGATTCCGTAGTAGTGTTCTAATCATAAGCCGATAAGCCAGAAATACAACTTTCATGTTATGTGCTCAAACTGATTGCCAGGAAGAAGACGAAACAGCACATAGTTGTGTGAACAATGCAAGGAGAAAGAATATATGTGGAAGCAAAAATGAAGCCGGCCGCGGTGGTCTCGCGGTTCTAGGCGCGCAGTCCGGAACCGCGTGACTGCTACGGCCCAGGTTCGAATCCTGCCTCGGGCATGGATGTGTGTGATGTCCTTAGGTTAGTTAGGTTTATGTAGTTCTAAGTTCTAGGGGACTGATGACCACAGCTGTTAAGTCCCATAGTGCTCAGAGCAATTTGAACCATTTGAAGCAAAAATGTGTGTAATGATTTGACTTCTCTGCTATCGCAGTTAAAATTGGTTGTGAGAAAGAAAACGAGAGCACACATTTTCATAGCACAGCAGAGAACAGCATTTTCTTTCTCGGAGTCGGTTGTAATAGAAAACCCGTACATTGTTGTCCGTCTGAATGTTTATTAGACTATCGTATAAAAATCTGAAGTAAAGTGGTGTTTATTAGAATTCCGTGGAAAAATATGAACTAAGTTGTTCAAGAACTTCGCGAGATTTTTGCTAGTAACGTTTTCCTTTATGTGGCCCATGCCCGTCTGAATATGTATTAGAGTATCTTGTAAAAATTTGAAGTAAATCGGTCCATAAGTTTTCGAGACATTTGATAACAATTTAAAGCACAGGCTTTCTTTATATAGTAGTATTTTCAATCTCTACTACAATGCTCATTTGCGGTTCTTCCTCCTGCAAGTTTGTTTGTTTCCTCCCATATTATTGCCGCTGACATCAATATCCAGAGGAGATCCCCCCAGAGAACTTCAATGGTGGCATCGGTTTACCGACGCTCTCACTGCAACGTGACGTTGTTCCCATCCCACATCACACCTGTCCTGAAAGTAATACCATGACGATATCGTCCTAGCGTCTCCCAAACCTCCTTTGATGCCTCACTGCAGAACTCGATCAAAGCGTCCACCTACCTGTACACCTCACGATCTCTTACACACAATCTAATCCCTGTGTACCCATTCCCATCTCCATCCAACATTTATCTAAGACTACTCCCACACCAAATGGAATATCTACTGGGAATACACAGAAACCTAGATTGGAAGACATCCCCTGTCCTCCTAGCACCTTGGCAATATCCCTCATGCCACACCCTTCCTACAGCAGACCTCATCAGATGCTACATCCACTCACATTCCTAGTAAGACCATATATCCTCACCACCTTGCACTCCCACCGCAAGTTGTTCTACTCCTCTCTGAATCCCATCGTGTGTACCACTTCTTCTTGTAGAGTCGTAACTGGTTTACACTCACGCCACCAGCACATTTCAGAAATTTAGTAAAGGCAAAAAACAGACAGGACTGGCGCCAGACATCACAATACACTCCCCATTAACTCTTCTAAGTACTGGAAAACATTACATCGACTCGCTGGCAGTAACCCCATACCTCACTAAATGCTTCTCCACAATAACCATCCCCCACCTGCCAACCTGATCAAAGCTAACCATTTTGCATCCTGACATCATCTCTATCCCTGAGGACCCAAATTTTGATTACTCACTTTTCCCTATCCCACCCCTGACTCCCAGCTTCCAGTACTTGCACTATATACCAGTAACATAATTAAATACACCAATTACAGCATACAGCATAAAACAATTACCCCACAAGAAATGCAGTACTTCCCCAAGTCATGACTGCATCGCTTAGCAACACCTCAAAGATTGTCCCCTCTCCTTTCTCACCATGCTTGCAACCCTTTAGACCACTATCCTCTCCATAGGTTACTATTCTCAACAATGGAAAACATTCAGAATCCTACTTTTCCTCTAACCACACAAACCTCCTACTGATATCTCCTCCTGTTGCCCCATGTACCTCACCTCGGAGCGTTTATCAATGTCTTCAAATCCATCATCTCCCGACGCATCCATCAACACTTCTTCCCATTAACCAACATAGCTTTCGTCCCAATTTCTCGTCTGATGATCAGCTCCTGCACCTCACCCACCTCCTACCCCACCAACTCAACTCCTATAAATCCGCTATTTTTGTCTACCTCGAACTAGAAGAAGCCTACACCTGTGTGCGACATTCCAGTCTCCTTTTCAAACTCCAGACATACGCACTTCCAGTTAACTATGTCCACCTTATTGCATCCTTCCTATCTAATAGCCCATCCTTTGTCACTGTTAACAATACCAATTCCTGTATCTTCTATCTCACTATAAGAGTGTCGCAAAGTTCCATTCTCTCTCCTCTAACTTATCTCTTCTACATTACTGATATGCCTAAATCACCTCTCCACCTCCCTCACTACCCAACCTCCTTCAGTATGCTGATGACACCACTTTCTTCGCCCTCTATCTTACACTTCAGAAATCTACATCTACATCTACATCTACATTTATACTCCTCAAGCCACCCAACGGTGTGTGGCGGAGGGCACTTTACGTGCCACTGTCATTACCTCCCTTTCCTGTTCCAGTCGCGTATGGTTCGCGGGAAGAACGACTGTCTGAAAGCCTCCGTGCGCGCTCTAATCTCTCTAATTTTACATTCGTGATCTCCTCGGGAGGTATAAGTAGGGGGAAGCAATATATTCGATACCTCATCCAGAAACGCACCCTCTTGAAACCTGGCGAGAAAGCTACACCGCGATGCACAGCGCCTCTCTTGCAGAGTCTGCCACTTGAGTTTGTTAAACATCTCCGTAACGCTATCACGGATACCAAATAACCCTGTGACGAAAAGCGCCGCTCTCCTTTGGATCTTCTCTATCTCCTCCGTCAACCCGATCTGGTACGGATCCCACATTGATGAGCAATACTCAAGTATAGGTCGAACGAGTGTTTTGTAAGCCACCTCCTTTGTTGATGGACTACATTTTCTAAGGACTCTCCCAATGAATCTCAACCTGGTACCCGCCTTACCAACAATTAATTTTATATGATAATTCCACTTCAAATCGTTCCGCACGCATACTCCCAGATATTTTACAGAAGTAACTGCTTCCAGTGTTTGTTCTACTATCATATAATCATACAATAAAGGATCCTTCTTTCTATGTATTCGCAATACATTACATTTGTCTATGTTAAGGGTCAGTTGCCACTCCCTGCACCAAGTGCCTATCCGCTGCAGATCTTCCTGCATTTCGCTATAATTTTCTAATGCTGCAACTTCTCTGTATACTACAGCATCATCCGCGAAAAGCCGCATGGAACTTCCGACACTATCTACTAGGTCATTTATATATATTGTGAAAATCAATGGTCCCATAACACTCCCCTGTGGCACGCCAGAGGTTACTTTAACGTCTGTAGACGTCTCTCCATTGATAACAAGATGCTGTGTTCTGTTTGCTAAAAACTCTTCAATCCAGCCACACAGCTGGTCTGATATTCCGTAGGCTCTTACTTTGTTTATCAGGTTTATCAGGTTTATCAAATCCCAACGATTCCTCCAAATCCACCTCAATCAATTTACCTCTGGTGAAACCAACAGCGTCGAAAGATTAACCCTTCAAAACCCAGGCAACAATTATAGAATGAACAACCTACACCTTCTGCCTCAATGACTTCTACATTACCATTTGCAACTTTCCTTAACTAATACACTAAAATATCTCGAACGAACCCTTGACCAGCAATGAAGGTAGAAAACTCATCTGCTAACTATCCAGCAGAAAGCCCACAGTAAACTAAAACTACCAACAGGCCGTACTTGGGGATTACACCCCTCCACTATTCTCACACCCACAAAACCCTGAAGTGACCCATCCTGTGCTATGCAAATGTCGTGTGGATCTCCACCCCACCAAAGTTCTACAAGTCCCCCCAAATCCTCGAACGCCATGCACTCTGTCTCACTTTCTAAATCCGTTTACCTTCTTCCACATGGATTCTCTACCATCCAAAAACTAGATTCCAATGACCCCATTCTTTCCCCTTCTGATCACCAACCCTGCTATGCTACCATGCCTTCACAAACACATCCCCTCTGTCCCTATATCTACACACACTCCATATCCTATCCTTACATAACTTCAACCAACTACCTCTCCCAGACAATGAGATACGCCGTGACACAGGGTGACAATTGTTGAACACTATGAAATGAAACTTCTGAACGGTTTGCGTTAGGACTCAAACTGCACGGTTGGCCGCAGGGTATGATGGGAATTAGTATGTGCACGCGCACGTGCCTTATTGCACTTGAAAATATCGCGGTGCAGCATACATGCCTCAACTTGTAGAGCTTGTGAAGGCCTACTATGCGAGCAATAACAGCCCAACTGCGGCTCAAAGGAAGTTTGCGACCGAGTTCAAGCTGAAGACAACCGGTCCAAGTGTTCTAACAATCAAGAATTTGATTCGGAAGTTTAAGAGAACGGGTAGTGTTAGTAGTAAAAGTGTTGGCAATGTCGATCGTCCAAAAAGGGCGAGAACGCCTGAAAACATCGAGAAGACACATGCTGTGTTTCAGACCATCCCCAGGAAATGTATCAGATGAGCTGCGAAACAGATGGGAATCAACAGGGAGACACTGCGACAAATTTTTGTTGAAGACCTGCATCTCTTCCCATGCAAAATTCAAATCCATCAGCCATTAAGCCCCAGGGTCATGGAACAGCGGGTGTCCACAGAACTTACGAAGAGGGCTTTGCTGTGAACATGTTTTGGTTTAGCAACAAAGCCCATTTCATTTGGACGGGTTCGTCAATTAGCAAAACTGGCGTATTTGGGTGACAGAATCCGCATTTCGCTATCGAGAAGTCTCCTCATCCTCAACGAGTGACTGTGTGGTGTGCAATGTCCAGTCGGGAAATAGCCGGTGCGATGTTTCTTGATGGCACGGTGACTACCGAACGGTACGTGAAAGTTTTGGAAAATGGTTTCACCCCCATTATCCAAAGTGACCCTGATTTGTCTGCGCCACATCATCGCAAGTGATGGCAGGCATATCGAACATGTCATAACCTAAATCCGAATATCTGTAGTGACGTTTACACGTTGAAAAAAGTGTTGGAAGCCCTAGTTTGTAACTAATTTACCTTTTTTTTCACATAGTTCAATAATTGTCACCCTGTATTTATCCCTCCTACCAACGTTAACTCTTCCCCGTTTATCCCGCTCCACATTAGGGGTCACCTCTCCTTTTCATTCTTCATCCATCTCCATCCTTTTCATCTTATAAACACTACCATACCGCCAAAACAATACTCCTCACACTCTGTCTTTGCCACTGACTGTATTTCCCACTATCCACCTCAACACCTTCGTATCGTCTCCATAGTTACCCTGTATAAAATACCCCTATCTTTTTGCCCATACTCTTCAACCTATGGAACACAATTCCTCCTCTAACAGGACTTCTTACCCTGTGCAAGTCCTTCCGATTTTGAGCGAAAGTGCAGCGTTTCAGTATTTTTTCATCAGAAGAATTTCACCTGCCTGCGATGTGTTTTAAAATGCATATATTTTCGTTTAACTGCCTGTCTTTGATTTAAAACAGGAACACAGCCCCATATTTTGTTTCTAATTCTCAATAAAAGTTATTTTAATTGGCTTGGCTGAAGAGAGGAAACTTGTACTGCTGGCAGCCTACCCCTGCCATATATGCGAGGGGGATCAAGTAACAATAAAGGGGAAAGCTACAACACGTCGAAACCTGGAAGTATAATTTGAAGCTGTCGCTTGCAAAATATTCATTTTGTATGTCAGTAAGCAAAACCTATATGTAATTTTATCTTGCATGTTCCTTTTAAGGCTGTGCTTGAAAATAGCCTGTAAGTAGGAAATTGACCAGTAGCGCAAGGTATAATAAAGTGAATACCGGTGAAAAACAGCCGAGGTGGAAAACTTTAGAATGTCCTTTAGCAAATATACGTCTGTGGTGTCCTACAACAAGAAAAATAGATATAATTGGCAACGTTCGGCCTCCTAGTAAAGTACATGCCTCTTCTTTTTTTTCATTTAAACTCAAATAATAATTAAAATATGTGGTTTATTTCACTAGTGTCATATATCTTGAACTATTAACATGTTGATAGTTACTTATGCTGTTCGTTAATGGAACAAGGTAATAACGAAATTATTTGACAATTGGAACAAAAGTTGCGAATGTTCTACGTCTACAACATTGATAAAGAGTTTATATTATCACTGTGGAGTATAAATTAAAACTTCATGCTGTATACGGCAGTTTTATTCCTTGAACAGCGAATAAGTAGTAAACCATAAGCTTTTTTCCTTTAACCACTCTGTGGACGTTGTCAGCAGGAAAAAGTTTCGTAAAGGTTTGAAATTATGTGTCAAGTTTGTTGCAAGGTACTAAGCGCTCCAATTCTCAAATACTGAGTAACTAAGGTATGAATATTCGCACATCGGGGGCTGCACCGTATTTTTCACCCTCACACGCAGCTCTGTGCAGAAAGATGGTTCTTACCCCACAGGATTCTTTCCAAACAGTAAGTAATGTGTGTTCCAAGTTTGATTGAAATCGGCCCAGTGGTTTAGCAGGGAATGTGAAAAATATATTTACGTACATTATTTTTATAATACGAGTATGTATGGATACGCTATCCTATATCTGAAAGATAGCCACTTAAGCGTGTGAATTGTTAATTACAACAACTCATCTCACGGGCTATATATGACAATTTTATTTTGATGAATGGTTTTGTTACAGACAACACTATGTGCAAAATTATAGGTTCAATTTTGTTAATAAAATTTTCTTTCGTGAGGAAAAGTTCCCGTTACGTAACTGTTACTCCCGGCCGGCCCAGAACTACCGAACGAGTCAACATTCAATAACTACCGCACAAAATGAATGAAGGAAGTAAATGAACACTTCTCACCGACTTCAAAGATGGCAATTCTGGCGTTTACCTGCCTAAAACTGAGACTGACTGATATCAATAACATTCACAAGGCATGAATCGATCCGACTTAAAAATTTTCCAATATGTATCCCCTCCATCCCATCCATGTTAACCTGCAGAGCCGGCCGGAGTGGCCGAGCGGTTCTAGGCACTACAGTCTGGAACCGCGCAACCGCTGCGGTCACAGGTTCGAATCCTGCCTCGGGCATGGATGTGTGTGGTGTACTTAGGTTAGTTAGGTTTAAGTAGTCCTAAGTTCTAGGGGACTGATGACCTCTGAAGTTAAGTCCCATAGTGCTCAGAGCCATTTAACCTGCAGAATTTATCACGATATGAGTCATTGGACGATAATATCCTGGAGTCTGGCGCTTTTCCAATCTGTCTTTGAGAACTGGGATGCTATAAAGTTTTGTTGAAGTATCACTATTACTGGGAACGAGTTTCTTTGGATCTGATGAGATCAGATACCTTTTATAGAGTAAAATGAGTCATGACACAATATGTAATAGAAAATAAACACTACCTAGGTAAGACACTCTAAGTCTGAACAGAACATCATTCTGCTAAAAATCCTAAAAATTGGAATAATCGTGACTAATTGACAGGTATGGTTCAAATGGCTCTGAGCACTATGGGACTCAACTGCTGAGGTCATTAGTCCCCTAGAACTTAGAACTTGTTAAACCTAACTAACCTGCGACCGTAGCGGTCTTGCGGTTCCAGACTGCAGCGCCTTTAACCGCACGGCCACTTCGGCCGGCAATTGACAGGTATACGAGGGAAGTTGGGAAAGAATTATAGCATTGTGGATTGTACTGAAGAGAAGGATGGAAGTGCGCAGAACATCTTTGTGATTTTATTACACTGGAAACTTGCGTTTCAAACTAGGTAAAAAATGTGAATAGCTAGGAAAAATATGTAGCTGACGTGGAAGCTATGTAAAAATTGGGGGTTTCCAGAACCGCTAATGGAAATGAAAGAAGAGATAACATTTGCTCATTACACCATGTCTACGTGCGAAGGGATTTATTTGTCAAAAGTGAGGATTAAGCGGACAAACAAATGAGCAGCCCAGTGCATACTATTAGGTAACGATATTGCCTCAGTCACAGATTCAGAAACGAAAATCATCAGAATTATGCAATTACTAGCTGATAAAATGAAACAGTATGAGTAGCAGATAGCAATTAGTAAATCCAATCTGTCAGTGGTAGGCAGGTTTCTACATACACTGAGGTGAAAAAAAGGTCATAGGATAGCGATATGCACGTAAACAGATGGCGGTAGAATCGCGTACGCAGGGTATATAAGGGCACTGCATTCATGGAGCTGTCATTGGTAGTCAGACGACTCAAGTGAAAATGTTTTCGATATTATTACGGTCGCACGACAAGATATAACAAACCTTGAACGCGGAATGGTAGTTGGAACTAGACGTATGGGACATTCCATTTCGGAAATCGTTAGGGAATCCATTATTCTGAGATCCACCGTGTCAAGAGAGTGCCGACAATACCAAATTTCAGGCATTACCTCTCACCACAGTTTTGCAGTGACCGACGTGTCAGTACAAGCAGACAAGCAACTCTGCATGAAATAACGGCTGAAATCAATGGCGGGCGTTCGAGGAACGTATCCGCTAGGACAGTGCGGCGAAATTTGGCATTAATGGCCTATGGAAGCAGATGACTGATGCGATAGCCTTTGCTAACAGCACGATATCGCCTGCAGCGCCTCTCTTGACTTGGTAGGATGAGTCCCGATTTCAGTTGGTAAGAGGTGATGGTAGGGTTCGAATGTGGCACAGACCGCACGAAGCCATAGGCCACAGTTGTCAACGAGGTACTGTGCGAGCTGATGGTGGCTCCATGAAGGTGTGGTCTGTGTTTACATGGAATGGACTGGGTCGTCTGGTCCAACTGAACCGATCATTGACTGGAAATTGTTATGATCGGCTACTTGGAGACCATTTGCATCCATTCGTGGACTTCATGTTCCCAAACAACGATGGAATTTTTATGGGCGACAATACGCCATGCCACCGGGTCAAAATTATTCGCGATTTGTTTGAATAATAGTCCGGACAGTTCGAGCGAATGATTTGACCACGTATCGAACACTTACGGGACATAATCGAGAGGTCAGTTTGTGCACAGAATCCTGCAAGGGCAACACTTTCGCAATTATGGATTGCTATATAGGCAGCATGGCGGAGTATTTCTGCAGGGGATTTCCGATGACTTTTTGAGTCCACGCCACGTTGCTGCACTACGCCTCGCAGACGGAGGTCGGAGACGATATTAGGAGGTATCCCACGACTTTTTTCACGTAAGTGTATATCTTGAGTTGATAATTAGAAGTTTATGATTACACCTCGTGTTTAGGGAGCAAAATGGTTCAAATGGCTCTGAGCACTATGGGACTTGACATCTGAGGTCGTCAGTCCCCTAGAACTTAGAACTACTTAAACCTAACTAACCTAAGGAAATCACACATATCCATGCCCGAGGGGCAGGATTCGAACCTGCGACGGTACCGGTCGCGCGGTTCCAGACTGAAGCGCCTAGAACCGCTCGGACACAGCGGGAGCACCGATTGAGAACAAAATAAATGCGCAGGGGAAATAAAAAGAAAGGAGGTAGCGCTTGATAAATGTACATTTCAGGACAAGCGATTGTCTTAACGAGCAACTAGATGAATTTCGACCAAAATATTTTGTCTGGAAGGTTTTTTTTCTATGCAAGTGAGAAATATACATAGGGTGGAAATAATACCTTTCAACTCAGATTTGAGTACTTGTCTCACAATTTTTCTGTTTTCCAGGAAGTCTATTGAAAATAAAACATGCTGAATGGTGCACAACTTTCTTTACATTTTTTAAGAGACTGTTATAAAAATTTATATCGTTTTCCCGTCCGGTATTCACCGAGGTAACGTTGCAGACTCTTCTGAATGAGTCAGTAAAGTCAACAATAAATACCATGATGGGTTCGCATTCTCATACCGCAGATCCGTCAGACAGCCCGTTTCTGGGCTAAGAATATTCTTGATAAGCGCACTGAGTTGCCCTAAAATACGATGGAAGTCAAGAGGAAAGCTGCATGCCTTGAGGGGTTTTTCTGAAGAAAAAAATTAATTCGGAATACCGGTATGCCCTTCTCCGAATGGTTTACGAAAGGGAACACGTTTAATGTACATTGTCATTTATTATCTGTATTATTCAAACATTGACATTGTTTACAACTAACCACAGTAGTGTTTAGAAAGTCAAGACGAATAGTTCGTATTGGACACATGTGGTCTACCAGGTTGGGAAACTACCTCAAACTGGTCTACGAAAACACCTAAGCTAAAGTACATGCGCGTCACGCGAGATTTTCAACATTTCCGCGCTCTCTTCCTGCAAACTATTACTGCAAGAGAAAAATTGACGGAGATCTTTTTGTATGAAATTTACCATAGTTTAATTTTGTACTGCAACGCGTTTCGCCTGGGGGTGCGGTTCTCGAGTTATTCAAGGAAAACCTACAAAAGCGATATTAAATATGTTGTGTCTCGGAAAGGATTCAGAGTAGGGCATATGTCAGTAAGAAGTTTTTTGTTCAGAATTCCTCATACTATCGCTTTTCAATGCCTGTGTCTTTTCTACTAATTCACCCTGTACAACATCACACAAGATAATAGCATGAAAGTAATCAAAGTAAACAAGCTTTCGCGATCGGTATCACACACAGTGAATATTGGTCCTATATTGAAGACAGCAGTATTCAGTTTCTGCACAAGATCTTGAACGTAATGCTTCCAAAAAAGCTTTCCGTCTATCATCAGACCTAAGGATTGAAAATGGTCGACTTCAGTGACCGTTCGGCCGCCTTAGGACAATAAAATTTCGTTTTTACGAGAGTTCTGTGTCAGAAACCGTATGCATTGTATTTTGTTGCAATTACTAATTAATCTGTTCTCTGAAAGCCGCGTGCAGATGTTACTCACTACCCTATTAGCTACATTACTTACAGGTTTTTCGGAAATTTCCGTTACAGACGTCTAGGACTTACAGAGGGGAACGGGTAAATAATATTTTCAATTGAAACCCATGTATGAGAAAGTACTGTTTCCGCGCTACAACCAAACTTATTGATAACGCGACCACTTTTACAAGTAACTGATTAGAGGTGACCTGGTACATCACTTATTTTATAATTACACTCACTAATAGCTAGAGAAATTGCTTATGTATTCGTTTACGGAATCTCTACAACGTGATGCAGTACATTCTCCTTCCACTCCGGTGTGCGGCGTCTCCTTGGAGCACCTCAGTCACATCTGCTGGCGGTGAAGGTAACCTTTCTCGGAGCTGTTGTGCAATTGTGCCTTAAAGAGAGTGCGGTGGAGTCGGACATTGTGGAGAATGACGTTGATAAAGGCGACGAGCAGCTCTTTCCTTACCGTGAGCTTCGCCATTCAGAAGGACCATTTCGGTATGTTCAAACGTGTACTCAACCATGTTGCTCTAACACTCGCAGAGACATGAATGAGGCTCGAGCCAGGTCAGAGAGGTAGGAGAGACGCCAAATGATATCAGCCGACCCGACTTAACCATCTTACGTCATATCTACCCTGTTGCATACGTACCTAGCAAACATGTTTTCAAACGGCTGTAGCACGGAAACAGTACGTTTCAGGAAATTTGGAAATTTGTGGTAAGGTCTTATGGGAGTAAACTGCTGAGGTCATCGGTCCCTAAGCTTACGCACTACTTAATCTAACTTAAACTAACTTATGCTAAGGACAACACACACACCCATGCCCGACAGAGGATTCTAACCTCCGACGGGGGTGCTGCACGGCCCATGGCAAGGTGCCTCAGATAGCGGGGCTACCCCGTGCGGCTACGTTTCAGGACATGGGCTCCCATTCAAAACGTTATGCACTTACTCCCCTCTACAAGTCGTAGAGGTTTGTAATGGGAATTCCCAAACTCTCCGTACATTATTTTGATCTCTTTCCCAATAACACACACTTTGCCTGAAAAAAAAACTGTGTTATCTGTTATGTTTAGTGGCAGATCAAAAAAATGAAGGGCTTATTTCAATAGTGGTACAAGTCCATTTTTGTTCATTCTGAGATACAGAGTCCTAAAGTTAAATAAGCGCTGAAAAATCTGCAGTTAGGACTCTGTATCTCAGAATCAACAAAAGTGGACTTGTACCACTATTGAAATAAGCCCTTCCTATAAAGGGCGATCAAAATGTTTCCCGTAGAAGCCCGTACACTCCAGAATCTGTGCGCCCTTCAGGCAAAATCGCCGTGAGCATTGAGGTAATCATCCCACTTACGCCCCAGGTTGGAGACAAAAGTTTGACAAACACCGTGCCCTGCTGTGTGAAGAAATTCTTAACTGCCTGCTGCACATCCTCGTCCATCAGGATTCGTCTATCTTTCAAAGCCTGTTTTTAGAGTAGGAGGTCGAATGTCTTCCACATCAGTTGGCGTAACTTCTGCATTACGGCATTTACCACATGGGGCGTGCGTTATCATGAAGCTCTTATCGGGAACCATTCCACAACGCTGGATTTAGACAGACATGCTGCTCCATTCTTCATTTGCTGGTATATGTCTACCGTTGCTTGTCCTTCGGCAGCGAAGAAAAGAATAACAGCACATTGGTCCAGCTTGGACACATTTGGTAGTAACATCGCCATAGTCCACGTTTCCGCATTTGCGCTTTGTGAGCAAAAGTATCCCGACATCACCAAAAACAGACGTTTTTCATATTAGGTGCATTGTGCTGCCACTACTACCAGGTACTCCATATCAGCGACCTCAGTACTCATTAGACATTGTGAGACAGCAGATTGGGGCGCTCTGCGGGACTCACGGATTTCGAAGGTGGTCAGGTGATTGGGTGTCACTTGTGGCATACGTCTGTATGCGAGATTTCCACACTTCTAAACATCCCTAGGTCCACTGTTTCCGATGTGATAGGAAGCGGAAACGTGAAGGGACATGTACAGCACAAAAGCGTACAGGCTGACCTCGTCTGTTGACTGACAGAGACCGCCGACAGTTGAAGAGGGTCGTAATGTGTAATAGGCAGATATCTATCCAGACCATCACACAGGAATGCCAAACTGCATCAGGATCCACTGCAAGTACTATGACAGTTAGGCGGGAGATGAGAAAACTTGGATTTCAGGGTCGAGCGGCTGGTCATAAGCCACACATCACGCCGGTAAATGCCGAACTACGCCTCGCTTGGTGTAAGGAGCGTACACATTGGACGATTGAACAGTGATAAAACGTTGTGTGGAGTGACAAATCACGGCACACAATATGGCGATCCGATGGCAGGGTGTGAATATGGCGAATGTCCGGTGAACGTTATCTGCCAGCGTATGTAGTGCCAACAGTAAAATTCGGAGGCGGTGGTGTGATGGTGCGGTCGTATTTTTCATGGAGCGGGCTTGCACCCATTTTTTTGCGTGGCACTATCACACCACAGTCTTACAGTGATGTTTTAAGCGGCTTCTTGCTTCCCACTGTTGAAGAGCAATTCGGGAATGGCTATTGCGTCTTTCAACACGATCGAGCAGCTGTTCGTAATACACGGCTTATGGCGGAGTGGTTACACGACAGTAACATCTCTGTAATGGACTGACCTGCACAGAGCCCTGACCTGAATCCTATAGAACACCTCTGGAATGTTTAGGAACGCCGACTTCGTACCAGGCCTCACCAACCGTCATCGATACCTCTTCTCAGTGCAGCACTCCATGAAGAACGGGCTGCCATTCCCCAAGAAACCTTCCAGCACCTGATTGAACGTATGCCTGCGAGAGTGGAAGCTGTCATCTATGCTACGAGTGGGCCAACTCCATATTGAATTCCAACATTACCGATGTAGGGCGCCACGAACTTGTAAGTCATTGTCAGCCAGGTGTCCGGATACTTTTGAACACACAGTGTGCCTCACGTATGTACAGAAGACCGAATGCCACACAAATTCCTTGCCTAGACGTCGGTGCATATACGGAGTGTCCCCTCTAAGAGTCCTCAAGTGATTTTTTCTGGTATTGTAGCAGATATTTGCAATTTAGGTTATGCAATTTGTAGTTGGAGTCAGCCCGCGAAAATACTGCTCATTACGCCTTTCATGCGACGACCAGCGTCGACGGGATGCGTCGGTTTCTTTCCGTTACAAACGAAATAATTTTTAAAGTAGAAAATTATGTGCCCATTCGACTTAGCGGTCCCGAGTTAGTCTAGTGCGATATTCGTTTTATCGAAATGTGTTAATAGGGGCAGTAAAACACGAGGAATAACGAGTACTCCACTAGCGATAGCACCGCTCTGGCCTGCGCTGACTGCTACCACTATGCAAGAGCGCGCCTCTCAGCTACAGTGCAGGTTATTTTTCTTGATTTACTGCTCCTGTTGATACATACTGGTAAAACGAATATCACACTATACTAACCTGTAGCGCTCTGTCGAATGGGCACGTAAAATTCTGATTTAAAAAAAAAAATTGCTAGAAATGGGAAACAAACCGACGCATTCCATGACACTGAGTGTCGCGGGAGACATGTGATGGGCGGTATTTCTTTGGTCTGACAGCAGCTACATATTCCAAAAAGGAAACAGTTTACATCCGCCGAAAAACTACAGAAAACGCGCCTGATATATCTTAGGAGAGACAACCATTACACCGCATCGGAGTTGCGCTACGTTGCGTGTACGCTGCAGCAACCGCATCAAACGAAAACGTTTTGATCGCCCCTTACATACACCTATCAAGAAAAGTGTTGACACCGACCACTTTACAAGAAACCAATCAGATTCTAAGCTCTTCCCTGTTTGTTGGTACTTCAGGGAAATTTTATGCTACTTACTTTCCAGATATGAGGGGAACCATTGTCGAAGTTTTGCCTTAATCAAATTATGTTCCAATATACGTAAAAGTGAGGAAAGTGAGAGTGGAAAATAGGATTACAGCTACGCGTTTAGCATGTAGAGTATGCAGAGTATGGCGATGAACTGAGTGGTAAATAAAGCAAAATACGCTAGTTTAGCTTTAAAGCTGGACTCACAGTTCATGTACCAAAATTAAACTCTACAAAACCTAGCTTGGCGATAGAACGAGACTGCGAAGGAGCTTGCCCTCCTATCGGCAAGTTTCGCTTCTCGGAGTTTCACTGCTGCTGAAACATTTTCGAAAACGGGGAGAGTGAGGCAAAAGGAGCGAGAACGAGAGAGATAATTACAGAGGCGGTAGCAGCAGCAATTTAGTTAAGTAATTTATAATTTACTTTATCCATTATCCTAAATATCGCGGGCAACAAGCTGGCGCCGCACAAGTTTGGCCACACCTACCTCTGCAGTGGAGGGGGGCCACACTCCACCCTGCCCCCTCCAACACCCCACCATCATCCCCTCTGTGAAAGTCGGCAGAGCTCCAGAAAGTTTTGCAAGTAATTTAAAGTTATCTTTTTGACAGGGTTGCTGCCGAAGAGGTAGTGGATATAGTCGGCGAGCAAAAAGTTTTATCTCATTTTTGGCGTAACGAAGTTTAAGCGAGCGCCGTTCGCTGGTTGGAGACAGCGATTCGGCCGCGCCACCTCTTCCTTTCATATTGTTTCCGAGTGGAGCCGTCTCTCATCTACTTGTCAGCACCGGTCGAAGACAAAACCGCTGTCGCGCATTGCTTTGGCACGGACGTAACAGCAGAAGCGCAATCGTTCACTAGAGAACTATTTCTCCAAGGAGAAGTGATTCGCCCTAACGCCTAGCTTCATGTACATCATACTCCGCAAAACACCTAACCTTACGTGGCGGACGGTGCTTCTGGTACCACTAACTGATCCCCCGTTCCTTGTCCCTCTCACGAATGACGTATGGGAAGAATAATTGTCGGTAAGCCTCTATATGGACCGTAATTCTTGAATTTTACCCTCGTGGTCATTTCGCGAGATGTGTGTGGGAGAAATTAATATGTCTAGAATGAAATTTTCACTCTACAGCGGACCGTACGCTGATATGAAACTTCCTGGAAGATTAAAACTGTGTGCCGGACCGAGACTCGAAGTCGGGACCTTTGCCTTTCACGGGCAAGTGCTCTACCAACTGAGCTACCCAAGCACAACTCACGCCCCGTCCTCACAGCTTTAATTCCGCCAGTACCTCGCCTCCTACCTTCCAAAATTCACAGAAGCTCTCCTGCGAACCTTGCAGATCTAGTACTCCTGGAAGAAAGGATATTGCGGAGACATGGATTAGCCACGACCTGGGGGTTGTTTCTATAATGAAATTTTCACTCTACAGCGGAGTGTGCGCTGATATGAAACTTCCTGGCAGATTAAAACTGTGTGCCGGACCGAGACTCGAATGCTCCTTGTGTACGGCGAAGCTGGAGGGAACGGAAGAGCTGCAGGTCGGCTGTATCAGGAACGTTTTCCACACCGTCACACTCCATCGCACAAACTGTTTGCCCAAGTTACACAACGGCTACGAGAAACGGGCGCCTTCACCATGAGGTTAACGACAAGTTTACGCATAATTAACGGTAAGTGAAGTTTAAGGGAATCTCCTAGAAGAGTCAGTGCGGAACAAAACCAGATATTGAAATGCTGAAAATTGATGATGGGGGTTTGAAATTCTAAAGGTTGTAAATACTGCGATACTGAAGTTGGCAGTTCTGTTGAATAGGAATGGACACCTGTAACAGGATAATTCCAAACACTGGACCGACAAAAAGGGGTGCAAGGAAGATAATTGCAAAGAAACTTTGGGTACCGAATGAAACAAGTTTACTGTTAGCATTCACTGTTTATTTATCTCTACGACGCGTCTCAAAGGTTTAAGGCTCCATCATTAGGATTTACATTTGTTCGTATGACATGTGTATGTTGTGTTACGATTTTTTGAAGAACTTGCGGCTTGTCTAGTGGAGAAACAAAACACTGTTTCAGAACATGGTTTTGCTTTTTTTTTTACAAAAAACTAAATGTGTATCTAACGGTAAAAATAAAACAAGTAAAACAGAATACCTCCAGCGGTCACAAGTTACTTTCAGTATCGTAACACATCGTATGTATATTGTCATATTTTGTAGACAAAGATGGCGTCTGGAAATTGTTAATTGCAAGGATCATATAGCAAAAGAGAAAGTACAAAGAATAATTATAGAATAAGTTTTAAAGGATTTTGAAGATATTTGTTTGAGGTGTTAAATACATGCATTGGAATAAATATTTCAGGTGGTATACAAATCCGATTCTGTGAAGTTTTATGTCATACTCATTTATATAAACAGGTGACATGTTTCAAACTTTGGCTGCAGTAGTAAAATTATACATAAATAACAGTTTTGGCTATAATTCGGAGATAGAGATGAAAGGCTGAAGGCAGAGGGAGAGGAAGTGAAAGAGAAGGAGAGAGGGAGAGCGAGAGAGAGAGAGAGAGAGAGAGAGAGAGAGAGAGAGAGTGTAAGGAATGATTGGATGAGAGCAAACTTTCAAAGCGCGGGGTGTTTAAGGTTATCTGTTACATATAATAACTAACAACTAACTAAACGATGGGTTTATACATTAGTTAATGCTTTAAATTATGCAGATAGATGTAACTTTTTTGTCAAAAAAAGCCATATTCTGAAATGGTGATTTGTTTCTTCACCAGACCGCACCACGACTTCCTATTAAAAAAAATCTTAACACAACACACAAATTGTCATACCAAAAAATGTAAATCCACCTGATGACTGGTAACAGTACACTTTTTGTTTCATTCGATGTCAGTACCAGTCACTGTGAAACCTAACGTAAACATGTTCGCATGTAAGACTTGGGTAACTAATAGACAAAAGAAATAAGTGCAAAAATATAAGGGAAAAGGACTGGAATGTAACAAAATAAGTCACTTAATAATATAAGTCAGATAGGAACGACGAAATAGGAAGTGCAGGCAAGCCAAGGCCGAAAGGGTGCAGGAAAAATGAGAAGAAATCTAAGAAACAATGGTCGTCTAGAAGAATTATTCAGCATGTAGAAAAGTCGAAACGATGAAACTAGGAGTGAATATTAAGAGTGCAAGAGGGTTTCTACTGTTAAAAGCATGGGAGAAAAAATAATTAGGTTGGTGCAGAATTTCGTAGCGTTTTTGTTTTCCATATTGGTATTCCGGTTGCTACGGGCTAGTTATCGATTATCGTTTTTTATTTGTAGTTCACTGTTATTTGAGGTTACATACTGTCAGTTTATCATTTAGGGGAGTTAATGGAGCTGTGGACGCTGGAAAATAGAGGGAAAACTGGAGAAATCGGAAGATTTCCGACTTATTGTTTTGCTAGAGTTCGATAGATGGGAGATAACAACGGAGGCCGGCAGAAACATGGGGATCGGTTTTACATGGTTGACTCTCCACATTCAGGAAGATCTTCGGGATTTGATGAAGATCGTTTAAAAGCATTAATCCACAATGATTCACGTTAGCGTACTCGAGAAATGGCAAATGTGATGAACTATGATCATTCAGCCGTCGTTCGACGTTTGCATGCTATGGGGAAGGTTCAAAAACCGTGTGTATGGTACCCCATGATACAAACAAAAATCACAAAAATCAGCGGCTGGCCGCATGTGGCTTTCTGTTTTCTTGTCATCATTTGGCTCGCAAACAAACCGACTGTTCTTACCCTTTATCGTTACTGTTGACGAGGTGGAAGACTTAAGTGTGATTAGACAAGTAGCCCAGATATAGGGATCTTGATGTAGTGAAAATTTATAATAAACTAAAATCAAAAATTTGTGACAAGAAGGAGACAATAGAATTAGAGGGCAAGAAGTTTGTTGCTATCTCGTACAATGGTGCATCTTCCGATAGAATTGCGCACTCTTTCAGAAAAACAAAAATAAAAATGGGATTTCAAACGAAATGTGAATTGTTTGTAGGCCACGCCACAAAGTTGGCAACAACAGCAACCAGTATTTGGAAACTGGTGTCTATAAGATCAGCTGCCAAGATCGTGACAAGTTTTTTATCGGTCAGGCAGGAAGGAATTTCAAGACAAGTTTTAGAGAGCGTACATATAACAAAAGAAAAGTTAGAGCGCTTGCGGTACACATCTGGACAGAGGAAAACATTGGGTAGGAAACATCGAGAATACGAGTGGCGTTTAAAAAGTCCGTGCAAGAATTGAAACTACTCACATGTTTGGGGTAAACCTTTTTTATTTTTCAACATAGTCTCATTTTAGACTTATACACCTCGCCCAACGCTGTTCTAATTTGTTGATCCCTTCCAAATAATAGGAATTGTCCAAGTCTGAAAAATAGCTATTAGTTGCTGTAATCACCTTCTCGTCTGAATAAAATCTTTGTCCCGCCAGCCATTTCTTCAAATTGGGGAACAAATAGTAGTCCGAGGGAGCAAAGTCTGGAGAATAGGGAGGATGTGAATCGAGTTGGAATCCTATTTCCATTAATTTTGCGACCACAACTGCTGAAGTGAGTGCTGTTGCATTGTCGTGATGGAAAATGACGTCTTTGCGGTCCAATCGCCGGCGTTTTCCTTGCAGCTCGGTTTTCAAACGGCCCAATAACGATGAATAATATTCATCTGTAATAGTTTTACCCTTTTCCATATAGTCGATGAGGATTATCCCTTGCGAATCCCAAAAGACAGTCGCCATAACCTTTCCGGCCGAGGGAACGGTCTTCGCCTATTATGGTGCAGATTCTCCCTTGGTAACCCATTGTTTATATTGTTGTTTGGTCTCAGGAGTATAGTAATGCATCCATGTTTCATCTACAGTGACGAAACGACGCTTGAAGTCTCGCGGATTCTTCCTGAACTTCTGTAAACCAACCATGCAACATTTCACACGATTCTAGTTTTGGTCAAGCGCGAGCAATCGTGGAAGCCATCTTGCGGATAGTTGTCTCATGTCCAAATGTATATGCAAAATATTATGTACCCGTTCATTCGAGATGCCCATAGCACTAGCAATCTCACACAACTTAACTCTTCTGTCATCCATCACCATATCATGGATTTTATCAATGATTTCTGGCGTCGTAACCTCCACAGGGCGTCCAGAACGTTCAGCATCACTCGTGCCCATATGGTCACTCCGAAAATTTTGAAACAGCTTATGAACTGTTGTTTTCGAAGGTGCAGGGTCACCATAATGTTTATCAAGCTTCTCTTTAGTCTCCTGAGGCGGTTTGCCTTTCATAAAGTAATGTTTAATCACCATACGAAATCCATTTTCGTCCATTTTTTGACAATCGCTCGACTTCATTGATTCACACGAATGCCAAACACAAAGAAATAGACGAATATGGCTGAAACTTGTTGTGCGTCCTTTCCAAAGATGTTATTAACTAAACATGACCTCTATACGCGTCGATGGTGCCACATCTCGGACTTTGCACGGACTTTTCAAACACCCCTCATAATGTGAAAGTGTTGCATAGGGCGCTAAAGGGGCACTTACTGAATCTACTAGAAGAAATGGAGATTTATGTGCACAGAAAACGGCAACCAGAATTACTGCTGAATGAACAAAATTAGTTTAATTTTGATATATTCAGAAACCTACTGGTTTGAGCAGCGTCGATTGCGTGCGCCGGCCGCCGGCGACGAGGAGACTGGGCCTTCCTCAGTAAGTTCAAACGCAGGAAAACATGCACGTCATACAGAGAAACCATAGTGTGCCGCCACTGAGACCACTCTCTTGATGTATTACCGACTATCGACTTTTTAATTTTAATTAATAGTCATTGTTTCGTTAATTACCTTACGACAACGTTTGCGGTAGCTGATTTGTCAGGCTGGAAGATTTCATTTTATAGACGTGTTTTTAATCTTATACTTTTTATACTAGTTTTTATATGATTGTATGTTTTACCTTACAAGACTAGGAGCTTCACATTAACAGTATTTGCGCTTTTTATGTGGGTTTTATGTATGGATCTAATTCCACGTATAGTGTGTCAGTACATGTTTTATTGTCAGACGCTCGTTTTTCCATGTGAAGTGATTTAATTAATGACTATGCATACCGCATTTTAACGATTACCTTTGATACTGGTTAATCATGTATAGTGCCCTCTGCTGGCCTCAGTTTCTTTGTATAAATACCAGACCATTCTGGTCATCATCAGCACTTACAAGGGAGCCTCCCCATCGCACCCCCCTCAGATTTAGTTATAAGTTGGCACAGTGGATAGGCCTTGAAAAACTGAAAACAGATCAATTGAGAAAACAGGAAGAAGTTGTGTAGAACTATGAAAAAATAAGCAAAATATACAAACTGCGTAGTTTATGGGAAGATAGGCAACGTAAAGGACACTGGGAACACCGGAGCGCCGTGGTCTCGTGGTAACGTGAGCAGCTGCGGAACGGAAGGTCCTTGGTTCAAATCGTCCATCGAGTAAAAAGTTTAATGTTTTATTTTCAGTTTATGTGACAAACTCTTATGTTTTCATCACTTTTTTGGGAGTGATTATCACATCCACAAGAAAACCTAAATCGGGCAAGGTAGAAGAATCTTTTAACCCCTTCGCCAAGTGTACAAGTTAGGTGGGTCGACAACATATTCCTGTCATGTGACGCACATGCCGTCACCAGTGTCGTATAGAATATATCAGATGTGTTTTCCTGTGGAGGAATCGGTTGACCTATGACCTTGCGATCAAATGTTTTCGGTTCCCATTGGAGAGGCACGTCCTTTCGTCTACTAATCACACAGTTTTGCGGTGCGGTCGCAAAACACAGACACTAAACTTATTACAGTGAACAGAGACGTCAATGAACGAACGGACAGATAATAACTATGCAAAAATAAAGAAAATAAAATTTTCATTCGAGGGAAGACTTGAACCAAGGACTTCTCGTTTAGCAGCTGCTCACGCTACTACGGGACCACGACGCTTCTCAGCTCACTTTGTCCATGATGTTGCATATGCGGCCCGTGGACTACTCAGTTTGTATATTTTGCTTATTTTTTCACAGTTCCACACAACTTCTTCCTGTTTTCTCAATTGATCTGTGTTCAGTTTATCAAGGCCTATCCACTGTGCCAACTTATAACTAAATCTGAGGGGGGTACGATGGGGAGGTTCCCTTGTTAGTATGTATCTGCATGTTTACTTTGACGTTGATACTACATCAGAGTATTTTATGGTATGTATGGCTGGTATACATGGCTGTTAATCATATATACACTTTTTATCTTTCTTATGTATCACCAAGTCTTTTATAGATTTAGCGTCAGCAAACTGAACTTAAGCCTATTTTACACGACGGCGCTAGGTTGCAGGCAACTGCGCTACCGGCCACTGCGCATGCGCGCCGCGCGTTTGCACAACTCGTTGGTGAATCTAAACAGTTTCGGCATGTTCCAGCTTTGGCGACACTAGTTGCATGAGTTTTGAGGTTATGTGTGTTTGTAGTGTGTAGACGAACTGGAATGTGAAGTGGGGGAACGGAGAATAAGGTTCGCTTTTTGGATATCTATGCTTTGCGTAGGTGTTTGTGGGATTTCAGTGATATTGATTACAAAAATAAGCATGATATTGCTGCCGCTGAGACCATCATGTACGACCATAGCCGGCCGAAGTGGCCGTGCGGTTAAAGGCGCTGCAGTCTGGAACCGCAAGACCGCTACGGTCGCAGGTTCGAATCCTGCCTCGGGCATGGATGTTTGTGATGTCCTTAGGTTAGTTAGGTTTAACTAGTTCTAAGTTCTAGGGGACTAATGACCTCAGCAGTTGAGTTCCATAGTGCTCAGAGCCATTTGAACCATTTGTACGATCATAACATAGATGGTTTGACAATATCTGAGCTGCAGGGCAAAATTTATTGAGTTAGAAGACATATACAACCATTCTATTCTTAATACAGTCTGCTTCGAATAATTATTGTTGCTAACGTTAATAATTATTACTGTTAAGGGTAATAATTATTGGTGTTAATGAAAAAGCGTCATCACCAACTAAAACCGTATCTTATAGCATGCCGAGTGTTCCCGATTGTAATGCACGTAATATGATATGTAATTGCAGTTCTGGCAACAGTGCTTCATGCATTACAGTACCTTTATTTCTTCTCGCATAATTAACTCTATTTAGAAGAAACGTAAACAGTTCTGGTGACAGTCTAAGATAATTAAAAAAACTTCTTGGCTCTTCCGCTATAAATTATTTCAGCAAGGATGCTGAGCAACTGAGCTGACATCTTTTCTTCATCCAGTCACGAATCAATACACGTTTCTTATTTTTTTCTTATACAGCGATTCCACACAACAGGCTTTAACTCCATCACAACTCGTGCGACGTGCAGCTGCCAAAACTTTCATTTCGGCATGACACAGGAACCCACAAAACGACGAAACTGAAGTGTATACTGGTTTCGCCGTGTCTACAGTCAAATATGAAACCATTTGCGTGCAACTCATTCCACGCAACGAGTGGCGCAACCCAATGTCGTCATGTAAACTAGGCTTAGTTAGTTAAACACTGCCGGCCGCGGTGGCCGAGTGGTTCTAGGCGCTTCAGTCCGGAACCACGCGGCTGCTACGGTCGCAGGTTCGAATCCTGCCTCGGGCATGGATGTGTGTGATGTCCTTAGGTTAGTTAGGTTTAACTAGTTCTAAGTTTAGGGGACTGATGACCTCAGATGTTAAGTCCCATAGTGCTCAGTGCCATTTGGTTAAACACTGTTTTTGTTTGTAATACATCCGAAGATGGCAGTAGCCGAAACCGGTAATAGTGAAATGTGAAAGTTTGTGTTGGACCAGTAAAATAAAGTGCCAAAAGAATGATCAAGGACTCATTTTCAGACTTTGTCTTCAATTGATGAATAAATATTATTGCTGTTATTAAGCTCGGTTCGCAGTTCCTCCTCAGCCGCAGCTTATCTCCTTATGCTGTTGTGTATCACATAAACACAGTGTTTCTACGTGACGACCCCAGTGTTTGTTTTTCATTTTTATTCCGCAAAGTGAATGTAGTTGGAAACATAAAGGAAACTATCTCCGCGACTGCACGCCAGCCTACGCTTATCCTCTTGTGGTAACGCGTCTACCTGCCATTATCTTCTTGTTAATTGCTACTCCGTCTTGGCTAGTTTACTTAGCGGGCCTCGTAATGGCCACAGAATGGCGTTGTAGTTGCACGTTCTCCGATCCCGTGCACATAAAACCGTGCAGTATACACAACTCTGGGCGGCAATTGTCTCTAATTAGCAGAGTTTCGAAACTCGTAAAAGGAAAACATAACTATCAGTGTGAGCATAAAATACAGTGAATTCCCAAGCACACGTTGAGCGACGGCACGCGAAGCAGATTATCCTGCATACTCATTAGTAAGGATCTTGTAGAGTGATGTACGTGTTCCGTATACGACTATAAATCTAGACAATGCTCTGGAAACAAATTTCAACCCCTCCCCCTGTAATTTGCTATTAAGTACTGTCCCATTAGAAGGCTGTAGATCTACTGTAACGCGACCCTTGAGTATTTGTTATTCTTCATCATAACAACTGGCTCAAGTTTTAATGCATACGCAAGTTATAGGCCTTTGTCCCGTATCGGAGCGGACTCGGTATTGCTATGAACGAAATTGGCGCGGTTAAGTTAAGGGGCTGCCGTGTGGCCTTCCCGTTGCCCCCTGAGACAGGAATGTGTACCGCAACTGTCTGCGTACAGTGTTATCCGTGGGAAAGTGGGCGAAAGATTTTTAAATGTTTGCGAATCCTGTAACTGGGATGGTATTTGGGTAGCAACCCGGTACCCGGTATTCACCTACCGCGAAACTACCTCGAAGCAATATCCAGGCAGGCCGGTACACCGACAGAGTTAATCCGCCGGGCGAATTCGTATATATAAATGGGATACCTAAATTTGGTTTAAAATTTGAGAAGAACAATAAATTTTACATATAAAATGATACATTACTCAAGGCCATGGAAGGGTTCAATGAAGGTCAAATAAGCTGCTGTTTTTACTTCTAATAGGGATTAACTCGGAATAGAGGAGTCATACAGAAAAATACAATGTTATATACAAACTGGAAGGGGTATCCCGAGGAATGATAGGCGAGAGGACGCACTCAGCGACTTGCAAACCTGTGACATCGTTTTATTTATGTTTGTCCTATCTTGCAAAATTCAAAATAGCATTTATACGTAGTGGTGTATTCATTTTTGCCAATAAACATTTAAATTAAAACTTAAAGTTCAAATTCATATTCGCTCTTTCAAAATCCGACGTCACAAATAGAGATTTCCATGAAACAAAACTCAATTTTCGAATGACCTTCAATAATTACCTCTACGCTCACGGGTACTGGTAATAATACGTAACCCCTGATGCCACTTCCAATTTGTATCTAAATTGTATTTTGCTATATCCCTCCTCTATTTCGAATTAATCTCTACTGGACCTAAAAACATATTTTCTTATTTGACGTTTATTGAGCCTTGCCATGGCGTTGAATAATGTGCATTTTATACGTAAACTTTATCGCTCTTTTCAAATCTTAAATCAAATATGAGGGTTCCCATTTAAAAAAAAAAAAAAAATCACCTTGAAAATCACGTAATGCGTAACACTCTTTGGCACCCACAACTTTCATCTAAAACAGTTTGCAGTACCTCATCTCTGTCCCGAGCTATTCCCCGTTATGGATGAGAATGGTGCAATCTGTACGTATAGGGTGGTAAGAAAATGTTTGAAAGGCTTATAAGGGTTTTTCAGGGTAAGTTCTGCTAGAAATAACTGTCCAGAAAAAAAATTAGACATGTTGTGTCATTTCCGAGTTCATTAGCGCTGAATTTAAGCGGTCAGGGTATTGGCGGTCCAAGCTCAAGCAGCGTGTGAAAGACAATGTCACCAAACGTGCTCCTTACTTGGTTTCCTAAAACCGAACCATGGACCTTGCCGTTGGTGGGGAGGCTTGCGTGCCTCAGCGATACAGATGGCCGTACCGTAGGTGCAACCACAACGGAGGGGTAACTGTTGAGAGGCCAGACAAACATTTGGTTCCTGAAGAGGGGCAGCAGCCTTTTAAGTAGTTGCAGGGGCAACAGTCTGGATGATTGACTGATCTGGCCTTGTAACATTAACCAAAGCGGCCTTGCTGTGCTGGTACTGCGAACGGCTGAAAGCAAGGGGAAACTACAGCCGTAATTTTTCCCGAGGACATGCAGCTTTACTGTATGATTAAATGATGAGGGCTTCCTCTTGGGTAAAATATTCCGGAGGTAAAATAGTCCCCCATTCGGATCTCCGGGCGGGGACTACTCAAGAGGACGTCGTTATCAGGAGAAAGAAAACTGGCGTTATGCGGATCGGAGCGTGGAATGTCAGATCCCTTAATCGGGCAGGTAGGTTAGAACATTTAAAAAGGGAAATGGATAGGTTAAAGTTAGATATCGTGGGAATTAGTGAAGTTCGGTGGCAGGAGGCACAAGACTTTTGGTCAGGTGATTACAGGGTTTTAAATACAAAATCAAATAGGGGTAATGCAGGAGTAGGTTTAATAATGAATAAAAAATAGGAGTGCGGGTTAGCTACTACAAACAGCATAGTGAACGCATTATTGTGGCCAAGATAGACACAAAGCCCATGCCTACTACAGTAGTACAAGTTTATATGCCAACTAGCTCTGCAGATGATGAAGAAATTGATGAAATGTATGACGAGATAAAAGAAATTATTCAGGTAGTGAAGGGAGACGAAAATTTAATAGCCATGGGTGACTGGAATTCGTCAGTAGGAAAAGGGAGAGAAGGAAACATAGTAGGTGAATATGGATTGGGGGGAAGAAATGAAAGAGGAAGCCGCCTTGTAGAATTTTGCACAGAGCATAACTTAATCATAGCTAACACTTGGTTCAAGAATCATGAAAGAAGGTTGTATACCTGGAGGAATCCTGGAGATACTAAAAGGTATCAGATAGATTACATAATGGTAAGACAGAGATTTAGGAACCAGGTTTTAAATTGTAAGACATTTCCAGGGGCAGATGTGGATTCTGACCACAATCTATTGGTTATGAACTGCAGATTGAAACTGAAGAAACAGCAAAAAGGCGGGAATTTAAGGAGATGGGACCTGGATAAACGGAAAGAACCAGAGGTTGTACAGAGTTTCAGGGAGAGCATAAGGGAACAATTGACAGGAATGGGGGAAAGAAATACAGTAGAAGAAGAATGGGTAGCTCTGAGGGATGAAGTAGTGAAGGCAGCAGAGGATCAAGTAGGTAAAAAGACGAGGGCTAATAGAAATCCTTGGGTAACAGAAGAAATATTGAATTTAATTGATGAAAGGAGAAAATATAAAAATGCAGTAAATGAAGCAGGCAAAAAGGAATACAGACGTCTCAAAAATGAGATCGACAGGAAGTGCAAAATGGCTAAGCAGGGATGGCTAGAGGACAAATGTAAGGATGTAGAGGCTTGTCTCACTAGGGGTAAGATAGATACTGCTTACAGGAAAATTAAAGAGACCTTTGGAGATAAGAGAACCACTTGTATGAACATCAAGAGCTCAGATGGCAACCCAGTTCTAAGCAAAGAAGGGAAGGCAGAAAGGTGGAAGGAGTATATAGAGGGTTTATACAAGGGCGATGTACTTGAGGACAATATTATGGAAATGGAAGAGAATGTAGATGAAGATGAAATGGGAGATACGATACTGCGTGAAGAGTTTGACAGAGCACTGAAAGACCTGAGTCGAAACAAGGCCCCGGGAGTAGACAACATTCCATTAGAACTACTGATGGCCTTGGAAGAGCCAGTCATGACAAAACTCTACCATCTGGTGAGTAAGATGTATGAGACAGGCGAAATACCCACAGACTTCAAGAAGAATATAATAATTCCAATCCCAAAGAAAGCAGGTGTTGACAGATGTGAAAATTACCGAACTATCAGTTTAATAAGTCACAGCTGCAAAATACTAACGCGAATTCTTTACAGACGAATGGAAAAACTGGTAGAAGCGGACCTCGGGGAAGATCAGTTTGGATTCCGTAGAAATGTTGGAACACGTGAGGCAATACTAACCTTACGACTTACCTTAGAAGAAAGATTAAGAAAAGGCAAACCAACGTTTCTAGCATTTGTAGACTTAGAGAAAGCTTTTGACAACGTGAACTGGAATACTCTCTTTCAAATTCTGAAGGTGGCAGGGGTAAAATACAGAGGGCGAAAGGCTAGTTACAATTTGTACAGAAACCAGATGGCAGTTATAAGAGTCGAGGGGCATGAAAGGGAAGCAGTGGTTGGGAAACGAGTGAGACAGGGTTGTAGCCTCTCCCCGATGTTATTCAATCTGTATATTGAGCAAGCAGTAAAGGAAACAAAAGAAAAATTCGGAGTAGGTATTAAATCCATGGAGAAGAAATAAAAACTTTGAGGTTCGCCGATGACATTGTAATTCTGTCAGAGACAGCAAAGGACTTGGAAGAGCAGTTGAACGGAATGGACAGTGTCTTGAAAGGAGGATATAAGATGAACATCAACAAAAGCAAAACGAGGATAATGGAATGTAGTCAAATTAAATCGGGTGATGCTGAGGGGATTAGATTAGGAAATGAGACACTTAAAGTAGTAAAGGAGTTTTGCTATTTAGGGAGTAAAATAACTGATGATGGTCGAAGTAGAGAGGATATAAAATGTAGACTGGCAATGGCAAGGAAATCGTTTCTGAAGAAGAGAAATTTGTTAACATCGAGTATAGATTTAAGTGTCAGGAAGTCGTTTCTGAAAGTATTTGTATGGAGTGTAGCCATGTATGGAAGTGAAACATGGACGATAACTAGTATGGACAAGAAGAGAATAGAAGCTTTCGAAATGTGGTGCTACAGAAGAATGCTGAAGATAAGGTGGGTAGATCACGTAACTAATGAGGAGGTATTGAATAGGATTGGGGAGAAGAGAAGTTTGTGGCACAACTTGACTAGAAGAAGGGATCGGTTGGTAGGACATGTTTTGAGGCACCAAGGGATCACAAATTTAGCATTGGAGGGCAGCGTGGAGGGTAAAAATCGTAGAGGGAGACCAAGAGATGAATACACTACGCGGATTCAGAAGGATGTAGGTTGCAGTAGGTACTGGGCGATGAAGAAGCTTGCACAGGATAGAGTAGCATGGAGAGCTGCATGAAACCAGTCTCAGGACTGAAGACCACAACAACAACAACAACAAAACCGAACAAGAGAACGATGAAAAAGCTGGACACGGGCTCATAGTAAGGATTGAACCTGACCGAAAGCTGAGCAATTTCGTGCGCTTTCGCCTACACTATGAGAACAACTGACACTAATTTTATCTGGCGGCCGCTTGAATTTGCGCGTGCAAAGGCCTGACTGGCTATCTTCGATGCTAATTAACTGGGAATCGGCACAAAGTACCGAATTTTTTCTTAACAATTGCTTCTCGGCACAACCTACCCTTACATGCTTACTGCTTCTGACCACCCTTTATATACAGGGTGTGGTGTGTATAAGGGAAGATATTTTTATATTTAGCACCTTAATATGTACACAGAAAAGTGTGTCGGTTGTTTTTTCTTTAACAGTTCTTCCACAAATACGTCACAAACTTTACAACTTAATGTATTCCGCACGGTAGCAACTGTACCACTAAGCAGACTAAGCCTGCCACTACGGATCAGCTGCTTTGCCTCGACGCATCCTCCCGACCTGTTGGCCAGGGGAAAATAAGCATTAAAGGCTTGCTCTTGCCATGTGTAGCTGAACTATTACACAACATAAAATATATTACTTGTAAAAACTATACTTATCAATCTGCAAATAGCGTAAATATTGATGTAATGTTGTTCTAGACCGTCCTCGGTCACCAACAGAAATATCTCACTTATACACATTTTGTATTGTGTATTAAACCGGGGACCTAGAAACTACGGAGAGGCTTTGTCCCGCCGTAGCCCTCATTGGTTCACAACCCCACAACATGCCACAGCAGTCCACCCACCTCACCGCCGCCCCACACCAAACCCAAGGTTATTGTACGGTTCGGCCACCAGTGTCCCCCCCCTCCCCCCCCCCCCCCCCCACACCCCTTCACCCACCCCGCGGGAACGTCTCATAGCAGACGAGAGTAACCCCAAATGTTTGGGTGTTAGAGTAACGATGGTGTACGAGTACATGGAGACAGTATCTGAGCAGCAATCGTCGACATAGTGTAACTGAGGCGGAATCAGGGGAACCAGCCCGCATTCGCCGAGGCAGATGGAAAACCGCCTTAAAAACCATCCACAGGCTTGCCAACGCACCGGACCTCGACACGAGTCCGCCGGGCGGATCCGTGCTGGGGACCGGCACACTTTCCCGCTCGGGAAGCAGCGCGTTAGACCGCGCGGCTAGCCGGGCGGGCTGATACACATTACACCCTTTGTATATAAATCGTAATTAAATATTTTATGACCATAAAATATACACATAACATACATTAAAAATTTAAATCTATAAGACATGAATGAAGTAAAAGGGAATTGTACCTGATGCTCCGAAAGTTCTTCGTGCATCACAAATTGCATCCAGTCGCGCTTAAAAATAGCTTTAGTTAGTTTAGAGTGTTCCACTTGAGATAGGCAATGGGAGAACATACATCTATAGGAATTTTTTTCGAGACTGTCATCTGTAGTCGAGTATTGGTGACAGAAGAGAGAGATGATAAATGCAGCTGATCCAGCACACTGACACAATGTCATACTCAGTCTCCAGGGGCAATGGCGAAGTGAAAACGGCAGATTAGCATAGCTGGCGTTGATCTACTTGAGATGGCTGCCCGAAAAGAACCTACTTCCAACTGCTCTGCAGCCTTTTATATGACCATTTCCACAGTTATATATATATATATATATGGGCGTTTCAAAGTCTTTGATATAAAACATCTATGGGTGGTAGATTGTGTCATTAGGGTCTACTATCTTTGGAGACAAAGTATTCACAGATGCTTCCTCTCGAGACTAGGCGTCATTTATTATTAGTAACGTCCCTTAGAGGCGGCAGGGTGTAGGCATTCTGCAGCATGCACTCTGTGTTGCCTATAAAGCAGTCACCTGCACCACGTGAAAGGCAGCAGGCAGAGCAGAATTGAAGTTCCTGGTTTGCATCTTAAACAGCATTTCACCTTCCTGAAAATCACTCCGTCAATTTACTGGGTTAGGTAAAATGCAGATCCAGCATTTCTTATACACCCTGCTAGTTCAATGAAACCTCGTCTACCAAGGTCAGTGAATTCAGTGAAAGACACCCAGTGTCACTGGGAAATATCAGTAAACATTTTGTCTCTAACAAATGTAGTTAGTTATCACCCCTAGACGTCTGATGCAACTACTTTGAAATACCCCGTATGTATTCTTTGCTGGAGAATTAAGGGGTGACTTTTTAAAACTCTGGGCCTTCAAAGGCCTGTTCGGACGGAGTTTAGTTTTTAGTCATTTTCGTTTTCCCCGCGGCGATGTAAGAGTGTGAAATTTAGCTCAAAGGTCCGTGCCTCTATAATGGTGCAAAAGTAAGGCACCGTGCGATGTCACCCACTGAATCGGTGACGCTTGAAACGACGGTGTGTTGTTACACATGAAGAAAGAAAGGCAGTGCTCTGAAGTTCATGTGAGGTGTAAGGTGGGTCAACGACGTCACATTGGTAACAAATTTCACCACTGTTCTGCCCTACTCCACCATACATGTCACACGATGGGGAGGAACCCCCTTGTACCTACATCTCACCTATTCTCTTGAAGATTCTGAGATGGAGATAAGAACCACGGTGCCTAGCACTGAAACAAGCGGTTTTCTTATGGGTAGTCGAAGACACTGGTGAACCCCTTACGCACTGTGTAAGGGGTTCACCACCCTGCTGGAGCAAATGTAATCTCGACGTATTGCTCACTTGCTAGAACGTCAATATACAGGCGCAACCTGAGACATAAAATATCTTTGCCGCTGTTAAAAGAGAGCTGCAATAGAGTCGCAGGTCAGAGCAGTCTTTGCCGCAGTTGCAGTCGCTCGTTGCTACAGTGTAGTTGTAGTCTGTCGCTGGTACAGCGCAGTTTACAGTTAGTAGTTTTTAAAGTCACAGTGCAGAACAAATTGTAAAATTTTATTATATGGAACTGAATAATAATTGTGATCAGCCGCAGAGCTAAATGATACCATGGAATGAGATGATGATGAACAAATGGATAATTAATAATATAATGAAAAATCAACAGTGTAATTAAGTCAACCATCTATTGTAAGGTAAATTTTATTATTTTTATTGGCATGCGCGTAGTTAAGTCACTTGTCTGAGATGTTAATATGAATTCGTTTCAATCTTTTCTTTTGTGATTCGTCAGCATTAGTTGACACAGATTTGTAATATATTCAATTTTCCCGTGTAATGGATTGTAGGTCTTTATCAAGAACGTAAAAAGTTTTCAGAATATAATTGTTTTTACCAGTCAACTATAAAAGTATAATTTCACCTTAAGTCATTGGCAGTCCCAATCCAGTCATTTATCTAAATTAAAATATTCCAGAATTTTTGTCAGATCATAGTCATGTGTTCTTTAGTAATCAGACGACCAGCTGTGTCGTTAAGTAAAGTAAGTTTTTCTCGTAATTCAGATCTCAGACAAATGTTATCCAGTATTAGTAGATAGGCCAGCATTGCACTAAGCTGTGCCATTTACGAGCAGATATATAGACAGCGTTATCCGGCGACACCATCACGAAGTTAGAATTTGTCAGTCTATTTCTCATGTACAGATTCATATTGATTTCAGAGGGTCATGGTGTTGCGCTGCTTACGTAAAAATTTATCAGTTTTTCATGCGTTAAGATTTATCAGTTTTCATACGTCAGAATTTAATTAGCCAAATTTCATTATTTATAATTTTTTTTAATTATACGGGAAGGTTACAACTGTCACCCAGAATCGAAGCAACAAGGCTTCAAGAGGTTGAATATAGGACTTCAATGAAGTCATTTCTTCCTTTGAGGTGATCCTTTACACAAATTTTCTGCGCAGTAACGAGTTTGTAGTTTGATATGCAGCAGAACGATATTCTTGACAACCTTTAATGCTGATGCACAACCCCTCTGCCCTCCTGAAGATTCAACGCTTCACTAAGGACTGAGGGGCTGCAACCTCATTGAATGTGATCTGACACTTTTGAAGTGCATCCCAACCACAGTTATTGCTCCGGTATAAGTGTGAAACCACAAGGGACTTTTGAAAAACTTACTTCCATGCTGGGTATATAGGAACGGGGGAGGTCGCGACACGACCACGGTCGCATTGGGCAGATATGTGGTGAAATTTGGTGTCAAAGTGACATCGTTAGCTCATCTTACAACCTCGAACTTCAGTGGTGTGGCATTTTGTTTCCATGTGTCGAAATCTTGCCGTCTGAAGCGCCACGAGACAGAGCGTGGCGTTACAGGGATCTACTCTTTTGCACCAGTACAGAGGAAGGTTGTAGGCACTTCTAAGTGAACTGACCATTTATGCGTC
This sequence comes from Schistocerca piceifrons, assembly GCF_021461385.2. Classification (NCBI taxonomy): domain Eukaryota; kingdom Metazoa; phylum Arthropoda; class Insecta; order Orthoptera; family Acrididae; genus Schistocerca; species Schistocerca piceifrons. The sequence continues at coordinate 399,668,981 of NC_060143.1, read as the reverse complement.
ACAATGGGGGAAAAATGACTGCGTTTGAAAACAGTGATCTTTTAATTCTTGTACGCGGTTGTATTCTGTCCACAAATTCCTGGAGTATAAGTGGTGACAGATTGAACCAATAACTGTAGTGAACAACGGATGGGCATTTGACCAGTCAGTTGAGAGCGGGCAGTGTTCGGTAGCGGGCGTGTGGCTGTAGTGCATCAGTGTTACAGTGTCACGAATCGCGATGGAGTAACAACTTTAAAGCAAGTGTTCTAGATATTCCAGAATATTTTGATACGTGTGTGTTAAACTTGTTCAGCAAATCTTGGGGATCTGCTGGGACTTGATTGAAATGTAGTATGCGGACAACTCTTTTCTGAAAAAATTATCACTGCTGACGAGGCTTGCTGTTATCAGTACGAACTCCCTGCAAAACGACGAAGTGCAGGAAATCACATGGAGAGTCAGTGCTTTGACGACGGAACTAGCCTTCAAGGCAATGTCTCCTGCGAGTTGGACAACATCGCAGAGAAGGATATTTATGACAGTTCACAGTGTTGTATGAACATTCTGGGCATTGTACTCAGTTGGGGCAGGAAAATACAGAATACTGAAGCTTTAAAACCACCATCTGAACATTTCTCTATTCTTTATTAAAGCAGTCTCTAAACTTATTGAAACTGGCAGGACGCTGCATGGCAAAAAAAGGAAGCACCCAGAAGACATTGACGGATGTCATTGTTATATATACACACCATCGGAGGGTGGAACGGTTACAAGAGTGCAGTGCTGTTCCACGTGTTTAGTGTCTAGTGTTCTACCAGGACAGACAGATCTTTTTGTCGTTGAGCCATCAGTCTTCTGATTGGATTGATGCCGCCCACCACGAATTCCTCTGTTGTGCCAAACTTTTCATCATCTCAATTATTTGGTGGCTGCATTCCAGTCTCTGTCTTCTCCTACAATTTTTATCTTTAATTCCTTTTTACCCTTGTTTCCCCGATAGTACATTAGTCCATCTAGTACCACGGAACTATCCTGTCATCCTGTCCCTTCTTCTTGTCAGTTTTCAATGTATCCCTTATATGTTGCCGATTCTACGCAGTACCTCCTCATTCCTTACATTATCAGTCAACCTAATTTTCAACATTCTTCTGTTGTATCACAACTCAAATGCTGTTGGCAACACTGCCGTACATTTCATGCTAGTGGAGTTCTCTTGGCCAGGGATGCCCATCTTGCCAGTATTAGTCTGTTTTTTATTTTATGCCTGCTACGTCAATCATGAGTTATTTTGCTGCCTAGGTAGCAGAATTCGTTAACTTCATCTTCTTCGTGATCTCCAATTCTGATGTAAGTTTCTCGCTGTTTTTGTTCTTGCTTCTTCTCATTACATCCGGCTGTCTTCGATTTATTCTCAGTCTATATCTTGTACTTACTAAACTGTTCTTTCCGTTCAACATTTTCAGTTTCACTGAGGATAGAAATGCCATCAGCATATCTTATAATTGATGTCCTTTCACCTTGAATTTTAATCTGACTCTTAATTTTTTTATTTCCGTCTCCCATTCCTCGATGTTCAAATTGAGCATTAGGGGTGAAAGCGTACAACCATGTCTCACACTATTTTTAACCCGAGCACTACGAACTTGCTCTTCCATCCTTATTCTGCCCTCTTGGCTCTTGCACATATTGTACACTTCTGGAAACGGAAAAAAGAACACATTGACACCGGTGTGTCAGACCCACCATACTTGCTCCGGACACTGCGAGAAGGCTGTACAAGCAATGATCACACGCACGGCACAGCGGACACACCAGGAACCGCGGTGTTGGCCGTCGAATGGCGCTAGCTGCGCAGCATTTGTGCACCGCCGCCGTCAGTGTCAGCCAGTTTGCCGTGGCATACGGAGCTCCATCGCAGTCTTTAACACTGGTAGCATGCCGCGACAGCGTGGACGTGAACCGTATGTGCAGTTGACGGACTTTGAGCGAGGGCGTATAGTGGGCATGCGGGAGGCCGGGTGGACGTACCGCCGAATTGCTCAACACGTGGGGCGTGAGGTCTCCACAGTACATCGATGTTGTCGCCAGTGGTCGGCGGAAGGTGCACGTGCCCGTCGACCTGGGACCGGACCGCAGCGACGCACGGATGCACGCCAAGACCGTAGGATCCTACGCAGTGCCGTAGGGGACCGCACCGCCACTTCCCAGCAAATTAGGGACACTGTTGCTCCTGGGGTATCGGCGAGGACCATTCGCAACCGTCTCCATGAAGCTGGGCTACAGTCCCGCACACCGTTAGGCCGTCTTCCGCTCACGCCCCAACATCGTGCAGCCCACCTCCAGTTGTGTCGCGACAGGCGTGAATGGAGGGACGAATGGAGACGTGTCGTCTTCAGCGATGAGAGTCGCTTCTGCCTTGGTGCCAATGATGGTCGTATGCGTGTTTGGCGCCGTGCAGGTGAGCGCCACAATCAGGACTGCATACGACCGAGGCACACAGGGCCAACACCCGGCATCATGGTGTGGGGAGCGATCTCCTACACTGGCCGTACACCACTGGTGATCGTCGAGGGGACACTGAATAGTGCACGGTACATCCAAACCGTCATCGAACCCATCGTTCTACCATTCCTAGACCGGCAAGGGAACTTGCTGTTCCAACAGGACAATGCACGTCCGCATGTATCCCGTGCCACCCAACGTGCTCTAGAAGGTTGAAACACGCATGTAACGTAGCAGCGATGGCGAGGCATTGCAGAGTCTCTGACCAGACAGCCATTTATCGTAGTTAGTCTGCGCTTGACCGCGCGAGTGTTGCGAGCAGTACGCTAGTAGCAGTAGGCCAGAGCAGTCTGTCGATAGCAGTAGCTCAGTTCAGTTGCGTCCAGCAGTACGCTAGTAGTAGTCGTGTAGTACAGTTGCGAGCAGTCTGTCAGTGGGCAGTCTGTGAGCAGTGCAGTATGTCGGTAGTAGCAGTCGAGTGCAGTTGTGTGTGTGAGGAGTCGGCGAGCGTCCACATGGCATTCTGGTCAAGATGCTGAATGAGGTATATTGTTAATTAAGGTAATCATCAGATAATGTAAAGTTTATTTATTGTAATTAATTTTCAACAAGTGCCCCAATAATAATTTTGATTTCAAAACAATATTTTTAACAAAAGAAGCATTTAATTGAACCAACGATTTCCTTCCATTTCCCTTAAAGAAAAGTTTCAGTTAAATTTAAAAAAAAAAATATTATTTGCTATGCAGTTCCTCCAAGCCGTGGCCAACAATAAGAGCAGAAATTTGACAAGCAGAGTCAATGAGGTAAGAAATTAATTCTGATTTTTTTTGCACAGGGCCAAAGACCGATATTTCGGTTTAATTGAATTTTCATTGTCACTGAAGTTTCATTAGCACTGAATTGTTTTTCATCATTTTCGTGACAGCTTATACTTTGAGTCAGATTGCGATTCTCACTTTTATTGTCATTAAATTTAATTGCTAGGGAGGTTACGCTTGGCACCATTTCTATTAAATATTGTCATTTAAATTTTTGTGGGGAGGTTACACTTGGCGACACCCAGTCCAGGATCGTATTTCGTTGAGAATCTTTTGAAAGACAGTCAGATATCTGCTCTTATTTACTTAGATATAATTAGGATTTGGCGCAACGCTTTTACGAATATTGTGACTTTCTTTCTACAGGTCAACGGCAATTCGTTGCTCTGTTGTATTTGTTTGTTGCCTATTTGAATTTGTGCTTATTTGTTTTGTGAATATTTGTGACTATTGTAAAAATGCCGCGAAAGACTGTGAATAGTGTATCGCGAGGTATTTTGAATGAAATTACCGACTTAAACAGCGTGACCGATAGTAATTGTGACACGCAGTGTAATGATGACAATCCTGCGTTCACTGACAATCAATGCATTCCAACCACTAGTGATGACTTTTACCTTAATGATGAACAAACGAACTCAATTGTCTCGTCTGTTAGTTTGACGACAATTGATGACGCGGAGCGGTCTATAGTAATGAGCGCTGCCCAGCGGAACACACCCGGTTTGGAAAATTCAAGTAATGTTCAGACAAATATTTCTAATGAAAATGGACAGTGTACTGAAAGTACGACGGATCTATTTAATTCCGAAATAGTGTCTGACAGTGTAAATCCGACTGATAAACCTTTCTGTAAATTACAGAATGACCAAATGGTCACGCAAAACAAGACAATTTCAGATCCACCGTTAAATAGCACGGAGAATAGAAATGCTAATTTTGTGTCGGATCCAATTAGGGCATTGTTGCTACAAATTCTTGAATCAAACAAACAACAGAGTGAGAAAACAGACAACAATTTCAAACAACAGAGTGAAGATTTCAGACAACTTAGGGAACAGAACAAACAAGATAACGAAAATCTCAAACAACAGTTAAATGAAAAATTAGACGACAATTCCAGACAGTTAAATAAAAAATTAGACGAGAATTCCAGACTGCTTAGTGAACAAATTAGAGCCGTTGCCGCGCAGTGTCATGACACTAAGGAACAGTTACGCGAGGAAATTGAGGCTAGCTCAAAGAAAAGTAGCGAAGAAATTAGGTCTGTTGCGCAAGAATTAAGGGAAATGCAAACAGTCGCAACAGAAACACTTAGAGTGGAAATTAGTACAGTCGCTAAACAATGCTCTGAAAAAGCTACACAATTACGCGACGAGTTTAAAGCAATGACAGCAGAACTTTCGCGCACAATGGATGAAAAGATCGACGCGAAATTCGACCAACAGAACACTCAGATTGACGAACGCTTTAATCTTCACATACAAAACAGTGATACGCGTTTCCGCAAATTTATTCAGGATCAAAACAAAGTAAAACGACAAGTCATGGAAACAATCACTGCACAAAGACAAGAAGACAAACGTAAAATGATCGCGAAAGCGAAGACATATGTAGACAATAATATTACTACAGTGTCCGACAAAATTAATACCATAGAACAGTTGAATGCGGAATTACGTGATGAAATTTCTGATCTTAAATCAAAAACAGATACACACACAGTAAATACTCAAACAGTGACAGACAGATTCGAACAATTAGAACTAACACAAGATTGCGATGTCATCAAAGCTGATGTTAAAAAACTGAGCGAAACTACGCGTAAGTTGCAAAAACAGATTAATGCGTCCGATTCTAAAACCGACGATCAGGCAAAAATACTGACTGAAAAATATGATGAATTAGCCAGTCGTATTGATACTATTGAAAGTAATAATGATAATAAATCAGACGATACTGCACCGATTTCATTTAACCAAACACCTGAATTTCAAAATTTACAGCAGACAATTAATGAGATCGATTCGTCTAATAACACGCTGCGTAGAAAATTGTCAAGTTTACAACAAGAAGTAACAGAGATGAAAAGTATTTCAGTTAATAACACATCACAGCAGACGCCACTTTACGAACATTTGTCAGACTCACGCAGTGCGTATAATTTGAGCAATTTATACCAACTACGCGACTTAAAATCCGAAAAGCCACGCGACTTAAAATCTGAAAAGCTACGCAACTTGAAATCCGTAATGACACAGACGAACAGATTCACACACAAACCTGAACGTGTTATCAAATTCAGTGACGAGAACGTTGATTATAAGCAATTTGCATTTGTAAGAAAATGTAAGGAATTTAATAATGGCAGAACACAGATACACGATTTGCACTGTATACGACAATTCATTTTTATACTTTCACCGCTATTACCTGTAATGCAGAAGCTAGCTTTGAACCTGAGGCGACAATTTGCTATTGTATTTTCATCAGCATTACCTATTATGCAGAAACTGGAATTAGCAAGAATACAGCGATTTACTTTTGGAATTTTACCGCTATTGCTTGCAACGCAAAAGCTGAAATTTATTTGCATTGCGTAAAGGACCTCAGGGGATTCATTACGCTTTAATGAATATGTGCCGTAGCGTGCATAGGGCCCCGAGCTGTAGTAGTGCTGTTTCGTCTTTAGTTTTCTGCACTGCTGCCTTCTCTTCTACTATCCTTTATATCTATCAAAACAGCTCTTTAACTATTGCTCTACCTAGTATTAAGAAACGAGTAATGAAAACCCGATAAGACAAATTTTTACTGAAAGGACAATTTTCATTAGGCACTCCAGAACCACGAGAACTTTAATATCAGATAAAATTTTAATCATCAGTATGTGTGAAATTAACAGCAAATGCATTTTTTGGTAACAATAGATGTTTTTCACCACAACAGCATGAAAGTCAGCCGCTTAGCATACGTAACCAACAATGCAGTCTACAAGGTCAACCAAACTTTAATGTTTCGCCACGTGCACGTATAGTCTCAGCTACAACAAATAGTAACGCACAGCACCAAGGAAATAACTACGTATAGAAAACACAGTATTTCAATTCCTATCGCAATGCACCGTATAGGAATGACTATCACGACAGACGTAAAAACGATGAGCACAATTATCAGCGTACATATAATAACAGTCGGTCTCACCAACAGCAAAATTATCCGCAAGAACCTATTCTCATGAATGAACCGGACAGTAGGTATCATCCAGAGCGTAACACGTCTGGAAGAAGTAATAGGACAGTTCAAATAGTCGAAATGCCACAGAATCCTCCTAATAATAATAACACGTCAGATAGAATCTGACTAGATACTGTACAGATCGCATCTTCCAATAATACAAGCACTACTTTAGACACGCAAAATGTTGTTCACGAAAATGTAATTACTTTTGACGATATCAGAGACACTCTCTTGCAGGAAAGACCATTTGTTCAGAAAACTATTTCTCATCCTGTCATCGAAGTTAAAATTGGTTCATCGAAATTCTCAGCAGTAATTGATTCCGGCTCACCTATATCAGTAATAAATGAGGAGACTTTCAACGAGTGCAACAAAGAGAATACGTATCCTACATTACCTTTAGGCAAAACAAAAGTGAAAGGAGCAGTATCGAGTAAAGGAGTAGACGTTAAATTACAGACGCATTTACCATTTTTGTATCGCAGGTCACACATTTCATTCAAATTTTTGGATAGTTCCTTTATTGACGACAGACGTAATTTTAGGTACGAATTTTCTGGTACAACACGACGCAGTCATTTATTTTCAGAATTCTTATTTAATGTTGAAGGATGAAAATATACAATTTGCTTTAGAATTTCAGCACTCACTATCTGCGGAAGAACAAACAATTAACCGCACAGAGGTCATTTCCGCAACACGCAACATTGACTGTAATTCCACATTGTTCACGGATACGTACGTACACAACTATAATACTCCAGACGAAACTGACTACGACGTAATGCAGATGATTTCCGATAAGGTTAAACAAAGCAGTGCAAATACAGACGACGAACGCACGCAACTACGCAAAATTCTTTTACAGCAAGCTATATGGACACGCATGTTACGAGCTAGAAACATTTCTCCGATTTATATATCCAAGCTTCTTCGAACCCTTGTGAACGGTTAATGAAAGAAATTGGTAAGCTGTGCCGAATATACTGCCACAAAAGACATATTGATTGGGATACACACATACTCTCATTCCAAGATGTAATTAATTCCATTCCAAATGAATCCACTATGCTATCTCCGTCTGTTATATTGAAAAACGTTGAACCACCAAACAAAATGCAAGAGTTAGTAAACTTCCCTAAATGTCGTCGCCTACGACACCATGAAATAATTGACATTGCGCTGAACAACATCAAACGTGCCGCAGAGCGCCGGAGAAGACAGCAAAAACAGGTTTGTACACGCCGCGACTTTCACGTTGGACAGAAGATATTTGTGCGTACACACTATTTATCCAGCAAATTAAAAGGTAAGTGCAGTAAATTTGAACTTTTATACGCAGGTCCATATCGGATACGCAGCATCCCTCACCCCAATGTTGTACACGTCGAAACTTTGAGAAACAGAAAATCGAAAGGCAACCACCATTGGTCAAATATTAAACCCTTTATTGAATGAAGACACTTGATGATTCGACGCACTATGATGCCATTTACTAATTTTTTTTGACCACTTATGCAATTATATTCACATGACTAATTACTGATGATTATCGTATTTTTTCTTGGCAAGTGCCCGGCAAGGTAAGGTTAGCAGGTCGCTTTTCTTGTCGTTACACATCAGACCGAGCACATTTTCCATTTTTTTTGTGTATATGATTGTACTCCAGTTTTGTTTGTATGTACTGTGAAATAGTTAAGATATAACACATACCAGTTGACTTTGACATTTGTTGCCCTATGACACATCAAGATCGTGACTGTTTTACATTTTGCTGCTGCATTGTGATATTCTCTGTACATTTTGGCTTTGAACACTGTCAATGTCTTTGACATATTACGTTTTCTGTCATGTCATGCTGTATGGTTAATTATGTTACTATAAACCAGTCATTATTTAGTGGGTATATGATTTAAATGCAAGACATTAATCTTTGTTCATCAATTTCAGAAAGAAATGATGCGTGTAAGAAATAAATTCAACAGAAATGGGAATTTCACCTACGGAATAAACGAAAGAAGATGCAATAACTTTATGAGGAAGAGTAAATGGATCAGGATTAACAAGCATTAACAAGAATATACTATACTCAGCGTAGAATAGCAGTCTTAACTAATTTTTCTTTCAGAATGCAAGATGATTGATGCAGGCTGTCAGACAGAACTACACATCTTAGTTTTAGTGATGAAATATGCTAGAGATAAGGAATAGTTGTATAATGAGTAATGAAGTGATTTTTTTGCAGATGATAATGAATGCTGATGAATAATGATGAAGAATATGCTATTATGAATAATGAAGTTTTTCTTTACAGGTGACGATAATAATGAAGTTATGATAATATGGATAATGAAGTGATTGATAATGAAGTTTTTTCTTTACAGATGAGGATAATGTTGAAGTTATGTATTTATGCTATGTAGTTATTTAAGAATTTGTTGCAGTTTGTTTTGACAGCAGGTGTTATATTGCATAGTAGGATGACGGAAAGTTTTGGAAAGGACAGCTATGGAACACATTTTATACACATTTCACTACTTGTTAATTCGAAGTTCACTACTTTTCAGCATAGTATGCGTTTCTTCTTTCAGGTCAATAATCCATTTTGTATTTTTTCCAGAAGAAGCTTTTCATGATACTTACTAAACCTGTTACTTATTATACCTGTTCTAGTACTTGCAATTTTATTTTTTACCCATTTGTGTTTATCATTTATAAATGTGATCACATATACTGCCTTGTTACATAACCTTGCTACAGCTGACTCATGACGAATGACGTTAACTATCCTCATTTGCAGCAATAGATCAAAAGCAAATAGTGTTATGCCTCAGCAATTAATTATCGATCCCAACGCAATGCATTGCTAACAAAAAAATGTATTACCAGTCCCAAATAGTGATACTAGTTTGAGAAAGTTCTGAGTAATGCTGAACAGAAATGAATAATATGTCACTTGGAAAATGATTAATTAATTATGCTATGCTTTGTAATTGGAAATGAATGCGATTGTTTCATAATGCTTTGTAATTAGGAGAAGGCTAATGATTAATACTATATTGGAATGACAAATAATTAATTAACTATGCCATACTTTGTAACTGGAAAAGAATGCGATTGTTTCATAATGCTTTGTAATTAGGAGAAGGCTAATGATTATTACTATATTGGAATGACACATAATTAATTAACTATACTATACTTTGTAACTGGAAAAGAATGCAATTGTTTCATAATGCTTTGTAATTAGGAGAAGCCTAATAACTCTTACTATATTCAATTGACAAATGATTAATTACGCTTTGTAACTGGAAAAGAATGCGATTGTTTAATAATGCTTTGTAATTAGGAAAAAGCTAATGATTCTTACTATATTGAAATGACAAATGATTAATTAACTGTGCTATACTTTGTAACTGGAAAAGAATGCGATTATTTAATAATGCTTTGTAACTAGGAAAAGAAGGCTACTGATTCTATGTAAAACAATTAATGAACATTTTTCTGTAATACTACATACATGGTACAGAAATGTTCAATAACTGGGCTATGAATGCCGCAAACTACTACTGTAATTCTCAATATTATGTAACTTAATGTCCTTCACCTTATGAGCTAACTACCCTGAATTACTGCAATGTCGATTTGTCCTGTCCATCCTCATGATCATGGAGCACTATATTTGGTTTTTGCACTAATTCTACGTTGGTGTGCCTTGTAAGAGCGTGGTGTTGACACGACATGCTGTCCACCACCGTGAGCGATGGAGACGTTATTAGGGTCCCACTGTTTGGTGTACCTAATGTACTGCCAAAATGAAAACATGGAATATTACTACGACAGTTCAGTGTCTTGGCTACGCTGATAAATTCTGATGGGAAAAGAACTTCAAATTGTGTCACTTGGTGTTGTACTTCTGTGGAAAGATATGGACTTTCAGAACAGCTGTGTGCAATCTAAAGCGCTACAACCATGATGCAATCCTTCCCTTTCCTATCCTAATTCTTGTCACATAGTGAAAATCATTTTTTTGCTAACATCATTTATGTTCATGGGTTATACATTTTTTTTCGATTCGCTGAACTCCAGTGCGAGTACACTTATGGCACTTGTCGACATGATTTTTTGCCATTATGTTTATTTATTGCGAAAATGCTAAAGACATTTTTTCGATTTGTTCTGAAGTGCAGTATATGTGCACTCTTGTCTTTTATATTGTATATACATTTTTATTTTGATGATATGTTCTGAACTACAGTGCATGTGCACTTATGTTAGGTGTTAATATGTTTTCTACTGAACTTCAGTGCCTGTGCACTTTTCTCATTTTTCAATATGATTTGTACTCATTCTGTATGTTCAATACTACAGTGCGTATGCACTTATGTCATTTGTTACTCATTGTATATACATTTCGTCATTTGCTGATATGTTCTCAACTCCAGTGCGAGTACACTCATGTCACTCATCAACATGATTTTCTGCCATTCTGTTTAGCCGGCCAGTGTGGCCACGCGGTTAAAGGCGCTTCAGTCTGGAACCGCGCGACCGCTACGGTCGCAGGTTCGAATCCTGCCTCGGGCATGGTTGTGTGTGATGTCCTTAGGTTAGCTAGGTTTAAGTAGTTCTAAGTTCTAGGGGACTGATGACCTCAGATGTTAAGTCCCATAGTGCTCAGAGCCATTTGAACCATTCTGTTTATTTGTTCTGAAAATGCTAAAGAATTTTTTCAGTGCGTGTGCACTCTGTTATCTGTCAACTAATTTGTATATACAGTTTTCTGATTTGCTACTATGTTTTGTACTCACATTTTGTCCTTGTCTGATATATTTTGTACTCGGTGCGTGTGCACCACATTTAATTTATGTACTAAATTTGAATATTCTGTAAATTGTAAAAATTTCTTGCGATGGCAAGTCCAAATGACTCACCATCGCTGCCAAATTTTTGCCCGCCCAGTGGAGGGTTATGAAACACGTATGTAACGTAGCAGCGATGGCGAGGCATTGCAGAGTCTCTGACCAGAGAGCCATTTATCGTAGTTAGTCTGCGCTTGACCGCGCGAGTGTTGCGAGCAGTACGCTAGTAGCAGTAGGCCAGAGCAGTCTGTCGATAGCAGTAGCTCAGTTCAGTTGCGTCCAGCAGTACGCTAGTAGTAGTCGTGTAGTACAGTTGCGAGCAGTCTGTCAGTGGGCAGTCTGTGAGCAGTGCAGTATGTCGGTAGTAGCAGTCGAGTGCAGTTGTGTGTGTGAGGAGTCGGCGAGTGTCCACATGGCATTCTGGTCAAGATGCTGAATGAGGTATATTGTTAATTAAGGTAATCATCAGATAATGTAAAGTTTATTTATTGTAATTTATTTTCAACAAGTGCCCCAATAATAATTTTGATTTCAAAACAATATTTTTAACAAAAGAAGCATTTAATTGAACCAACGATTTCCTTCCATTTCCCTTAAAGAAAAGTTTCAGTTAAATTAAAAAAAAAAATGTTATTTGCAATGCTGTTCCTCCAAGCCGTGGCCAACAATAAGAGCAGAAATTTGACAAGCAGTTTCAATGAGGTAAGAAATTAATTCTGATTTTTTTTGCACAGGGCCAAAGACCGATATTTCGGTTTAATTGAATTTTCATTGTCACTGAAGTTTCATTAGCACTGAATTGTTTTTCATCATTTTCGTGACAGCTTATACTTTGAGTCAGATTGCGATTCTCACTTTTATTGTCATTAAATTTGATTGCTAGGGAGGTTACGCTTGGTTCCATTTCTATTAAATATTGTCATTTAAATTTTTGTGGGGAGGTTACAAGGTGTAAGTCAACTACCCTGGCCAGCAAGATCTCCGGATCTGTCCCCCATTGAGCATGTTTGGGACTCGATGAAGCGTCGTCTCACGCGGTCTGCACGTCCAGCACGAACGCTGGTCCAACTGAGGCGCCAGGTGGAAATGGCATGGCAAGCCGTTCTACAGGACTACATCCAGCATCTCTACGATCGTCTCCATGGGAGAATAGCAGCCTGCATTGCTGCGAAAGGTGGATATACACTGTACTAGTGCCGACATTGTGCATGCTCTGTTGCCTGTGTCTATGTGCCTGTGGTTCTGTCAGTGTGATCATGTGATGTATCTGGCCCCAGGAATGTGTCAATAAAGTTTCCCCTTCCTGGGACAATGAATTCACGGTGTTCTTATTTCAATTTCCAGGAGTGTATATTACCCGTCTTTCTCTGTAGCTTACGCCCTGTTTTCCTCAGAATTTCGAACATCTTGCATCATTTGATACTGTCGAACGCTTTTTCCAGGTTGACAAATCCTATGAACGTGTCTCGATTTTTCTTCAATATTGCTTCCATTAGCAGCCACAACGTCAGACGTCCTTCTCTGGTGCCTTTAGCTTTCTTAAATTCAAACTGACCGACATCTTTGTTTCCATGAGGAGCTGTTACGCACAGCGACCGTCGACTGTAAGAAGGAGAGGCACATAGCAGTCACAATACCCTTAGTTTTTATTAGTTTTGCGTATCTAGATTTCAGCTATAAATAGCCATCTATTTGTAGCCAAAACCTAGATATGCAAGAGTAATGAAAACTAATGGGTTTATAGACGCCATATGATGTCATACACTGCCGAGAATTTGCTGGATTGTAACTCATTTGCACAGAAGATGGTTATTTATAACCGAAAACCAGATATGCAAGAATAAAAAAAAATAATGGGTTTGCAACTGATTGCTGTCTGCCTTTCCTTCCTAATCGTAATTTAACATATCCTCAGTTTGCTTTTCCGTTCTTCTGTATATTATTATTGTCAGCAACCTGGATGCGTGAGCTGTTAAGCTGATTGTGCGATAATTCTCAAACTTGTCGGCTCTTGCAATCTTCGGAACTAAATGGATGATGTTTTTCCGAAAGTCACATGGTATCTCGCCAGATTCATACATTCTACACTCCAACGTGAATAGTCGTTATGTTGCCACTTCTCCCCATGACTGTGGAAATTCTGATAGAATGTTATCTATTCCTTGTGCCTTATTCGATCTTAAATCTTCCAACGCTCTTTTTAACTCTGATTCTAATACTGTATCTACTGTCTCCTTTCTTCTTGTGTTACGTCATCAGACAAGTCCCCCTCCCCTCACGGTGGCCTTCAATGTAATGTTTCCACTTATCCGTTCTCTCAGTGAATGCAACAGTGGAGTTCGCATTGTACTCTTATTATTACCGCCTTTGCCTTTAATTATACCGAAGGTCGTCATGATTTTTCCGTATGCTGATTCAGCCCTTCCGATGACAATTTTTTTTTCGACTTCTTCACATTTTGCATGTAGTCATCTCGTCTTAGCTTCCTGCTCTTCCTATTTATTTCGTTCCGGGTATTCATGTCTTTCCCTCAACATTTTTGAACTTCCTTCTATCGTCGATAAAATTTAAGTATTTATTCTGTTACACAGAATTTCTCCGCAGTTAGCTTCCCTGTACCTACGCTTGCCTTTACAACTTCTGTGGCTGCCCTTCCTAGAGATGTCCATTTTTCTTCTACTGAACTGCCTACGGAGCTATTCATTATCACAGTATCTACAGCCCTGTAGAATTTCAAGTGTACCTCTTTACTTCTTACAAGGGAACCTCCCCATCGCACCCCCCTCAGATTTAGTTATAAGTTGGCACAGTGGATAGGCCTTGATAAACTGAACACAGATCAGTTGAGAAAACAGGAAGAAGTTGTGTGGAACTGTGAAAAAATAAGCAAAATATACAAACTGAGTAGTCCACGGGTGGTACAGGCAACATCATGGTCAAAGAGGGCTCAGGAGCGTGGTGGTCACGTGGTAGCGTGAGCAGCTGCTGAACGATAGGTCCGTGGTTCAAGTCTTCCCTCGAGTGAAAATTTTATTTTCTTTATTTTTGCATAGTTATTATCTGTCCGTTCGTTCATTGACGTCTTTGTTCACTGTAATAAATTTAGTGTCTGTGTTTTGCGACCGCATCGCAAAACCGTGTGATTAGTAGACGAAAGGACGTGCCTCTCCAATGGGAACCGAAAACATTTGATGGCAAGGTCATAGGTCAACCGATTCCTCCACAGGAAAACGTATCTGATATATTCTATACGACACTGGTGACGGCATGTGCGTCACATGACAAGAATATGTTGTCGACCCACCTAACTTGTACACTTGGCGAAGGGGTAAAAAGATTCTTCTACCTTGCCCGACTTAGGTTTTCTTGTGGATATGATAATCACTCCCAAAAAAGTGATGAAAACATAAGAGTTTTTCACATAAACTGAAAATAAAAAATTAAACTTTTCACTCGATGGATGATTTGAACCAAGGACCTTTCATTCCGCAGCTGCTCACGTTACCACGAGACCACGCCGCTCCTGCGTTCCTAGTGTCCTTGACGTTGCCTATCTTCCCATGAACTACTCAGTTTGTATATTTTGCTTATTTTTTCACAGTTCCACACAACTTCTTCCTGTTTTCTCGACTGATCTGTTTTCAGTTTTTCAAGGCCTATCCACTGTGCCAACTTATAACTAAATCTGAGGGGGGTGCGATGGGGAGGTTCCCTTGTTAGTACCTCCATATGAGACTTCTTTGCGCATTGATACTTCCTGACTAGACTTTCAAATTTCAGCCCACTCTTCACCATTACTGAAGTGTGCTCTGATTCTATATCAGCTCCTGGGTAAACCATACTGTAGTGTCGGTAGCTGGACCGACACCGTGATGTGGATTGCTGAAAAGGAATGCTAAACTAACGCTGTGGCCGATGGTGCACGAACGGCAATAAGCAGACGGGCGTGAAGTCTGGAACATGAGAACTTATGAATGAATAAGAAGAAAAGTATGTAGATGCTTTTTACTTATCTTTTCTTTATTCCTTGGAATACATCTCTCTTGAATACTCGTAAGCTATAGGCACTGATACAAATGGCGCCTTGCTAGTTCGTTGCCATTAACTTAGCTGATGGCTATTCTGTCTCTCGGCTAATGAGAGAGAAAGGCTTCGTACAACTGGGCGATAGCTAGGTTCGCGTACAACTGGGCGGTAGCTTGGTTCTCGTACAACTGGGGCTGAGTCCACTCTCGTATCACGAGACCTGCCTTGGTGGTGGCGCTAGGTCTGCGATCACAGTGGCGACACGCGGGTCCGACATGTACTACATGGACCGCGGCCGATTTAAACTACCACCTAGCAAGTGTGGTGTCTGGCGGTGACACCACATTCCTCCCCCGCAAATCGGCGAACGGTCGTGTAATAAGGCTTCCGCCCGCCGTGGGGAGGACCACATGTTGACGTATGCGATGAGGTGGGGAGCCTAACAACAGGCGAGGCTGTGCCACCCGCACCCGGCCATCCGGTCCGAGGGGAGCTAGGAAACGCCTGCAAAACTAGTCCAGGGTGCACGTCAACATGCGGTGTATGCGCCCGTAAAGAGACAGGAGGGACTGAAGGGTCGACGTCCATGGCGTCGGGGTAGCCGACGCGCGATGACGTCATGTGGTCCGGAGCGGGCGGGCGTTCCATGGTGGAGGACAGCTGGTCACGGGAAGCGATCGGCGGCGCGTGACCCTGGGAGGCGCTTGGCGGCTGCAACGAAGCGTCGAATGCGGTCGGCGGCGGCGGCTGCTGCAGCTGCTGCTGCTGCGGCGGCGGCGGCGCGTCGCCATGGGGCAAAATGGAAGGCATCGTCGGTAACACCTGGGGATGAGGCGAGCCAGTAGATGGGTCCCCAGGGCGCTGACCGGACGGCACCGTCGCTGAAAGCAGACGGGGAGCGGCAGAACCCGAGCGACGACAGAGGCGCAGCTGATTGAGATGCCGACGCACCTCACCAGAGGCCCCCAAAACCAAATACATCGCGCGGCCGAGGCAGCGAAGAATGCGCCCTGCGAGCCAACGCCGTGAACCGCGATAGTTGCGATAAAATACAACGTCGCCTGGAGCAAAAGCAGGAGTCTGCCGCTGCACAGGAACCTGATGCGGCGGATGCAGCAAAGACATCAAGGTGCGATGAGGACGACCATGGAGCAACTCAGCCGGCGAGCGACCATCTCGGGGCTGAGAGCGATACGAAGACAAAAAGAGCACAATGCGTCCTCCCGAGAATGCGACTCTTTCAATTTCAACATCTGTGACTTGAAAGTCCGGACCAACCGTTCAGCGGCACCGTTGGACTGAGGCGAAAACGGCGCGGATGTCAGATGTTGAATACCATTGGCCTGGCAGAAAGACTGGAATTCTGCGGACATGAATTGTGGGCCATTGTCGGAAACAATAGTCTGCGGAAGACCTTCAATGCAAAAGATAGCAGACAACGCTTGGATGGTGGCGGAGGACGTCGTGGAAGACATCCGGACAACAAAAGGAAAATTACTGAAGGCGTCGACCAGAACCAACCATCGAGCATTCCAGAATGGACCAGCAAAATCAACGTGCAAGCGTTGCCAAGGGGAAGCGGCTTTCGGCCACGCAAAGACTTTCCGCGGCGGTGCGGACTGTTGTTCGGCACACGCCGGGCACGAAGAACACATATTCGTAATCGCAGCATCGATTCCGAACCAAGTACAGTGCTGACGAGCAAGTTGTTTCGTTCGCACTATACCCCAATGTCCTTGGTGAAGAAGCCGTAAAACAGAGGACTGTAACGAACGTGGGACCACGACTCGGGACTGATCATTATCAGAACGCAACAACAAAACACCACGTCGAACAAAAAGTCTCTCCTTGTGAGCAAAAAATCGGCGAACCAACGGATCCTCGATCCGAGACTTTGACAAAGGCCATTGCGTAGCAACAAAACGTAAAACAGTAGCAAGGACAGGGTCAGCAGCTGTGGCTGTAGCGACACGACGAAAATCAATCGGAAACGATTCGACCACGTCATCGGTTTCCGAATCAATGAACATGCAAGCAAGTTCGGAAGAATCGAATGCTTTATCCTCAGCAACAGGCAAACGGGACAACGCATCGGCGTTTCCGTGCTTAGCAGTGGACCGATACAAGATATCGTAGCGGTACTGCGAGAGGAAAATAGACCAGCGAATGAATTTCTGCGCTGTACGTGGAGGTACAGGCTTGGTCGGATGAAAAAGCGATGTCAAAGGTTTGTGGTCTGTGAGGATGGTAAAGTGACGACCATACAAGAAATCATGGAACTTAGTAACACCAAACACGAGAGCCAAAGCTTCTTTTTCTATCTGTGAATAATTTCTTTGCGCAGACGAGAGCAATTTGGACGCAAAGGCAATAGGGCGATCATGGGAGCCAACTTTGTGCGCAAGCACAGCACCGATCCCGAAATCTGATGCATCTACCATCAACAAAAGGGGTTTCTGGGGATCGAATGGCGTAAGGCAAGTATTAGAAAGCAACGCCGATTTCAACTGGCGAAAGGCGCGTTCACATTCCGTCGTCCAGACGAACGGAACACCTTTACGGCGTAAGCGATGAAGCGGAGCTGAAATGGAAGAGGCATTGCGCACATATTTATGGTAATAATTAATTTTACCCAACACACTCTGTAGCTGTTTCATATTTTGAGGGGAAGGCAATTCTTGTATGGCACGGAGGTGCTCTGGACTCGGATGGATGCCTTGGGCATTAATGACATGTCCCAGGTATGGTAAGTCACGAGCAAAAAACACACATTTGTCCTTCCTCAAGCGAAGACCATTTTGCCGCAAGACCTGAAATAATGTTCGTAAATTCGCAAGATGATCTTCTTCTGTCAGTCCGGAGATCACTATATCGTCCAGATAGTTTGCTGCAGTAGGGACCGACGCACAAATGGGTTGTAAATATTGCTGAAACAAGGCAGGGGCGGATGCACACCCGAAAGGCAGTCTTTTGAAGCGATACAATCCAAGATGCGTGTTAACCACCAATACGCGCTGGGATTCGTCGTCCACCGGTATTTGCAAGTACGCATCGGCTAGGTCCAACTTTGAAAAATATTTTCCCGGGCACAGTTTAGCAAAAAGATCTTCCGGGCGGGGCAAAGGAAAAGTAGCAGTCACCAGCTGTGGATTCACTGTGGCCTTGAAGTCCACGCAAAGTCTCAATTTTCCGGAAGGTTTTGGCAAAATTACTAAGGGTGAGGCCCAGAGAGAAGCTTGCACACGTTCAATTACACCCTGTGATTCGAGATCGTGTAACGTTCTTGCGACCTCATCACGCAATGCGTGGGGAACATTGCGCGCCCTGAAAAATTTCGGTTGCGCGTTTACCTTCAGTTCTAAATGTGCTTCATAGTTTTTAGCGCAACCTAAGCCCGGTGCAAAAACGTCTGCAAATTCGTCACACAGCCGAGAAACACTGTCTGTAGGCACAGTCTGATTCACTGATAGGACCTGATTTACAATAGACATGTTAAACAACTTAAATAAATCTAGACCAAACAAGTTCACTGCAGAAGAAGAACGAAGAACGTAAAATGACACAAGTTTTGTTTGTCCCTTGTATGTTGCAAGAAGGCTGCACTGTCCTAACACAGGAATTGTCTGTCCGGAATATGTAGTTAGCTTAACATTTGCGGCACGCAACGGAGGTTTGCCCAGTTGTTTGTATGTGTCGTGATTGAGCAATGAAACTGCAGCTCCGGTATCGAGCTGGAATGGTATCACTTTGCCTTCAAAGTCTAAGTCCACAAAAAGTTTATTGTCCTGCTGACGACAAGAGCGACTGTTTTGTGCAATTGGAACAGACACTGGTACAGAATCACTTGCTAATTGACGTGATTTCCGGCGACGTCGACGCACAGTTTTTGTGGGACGAACACAGTTACTGTTAGAGACAGTGTCACCGGACGAAGCGGAATTAACGACATGAATGTCCATAGGCGAAGGTTCACGAGCCTGAGTGTCCTTGGTTCGATTCCGGCGCGAAGCAAAGGGCCTGGAATGATTGTGAGTGTCTGATCTGAGCTTTTTCTGGCAAACACTTTGAACATGTCCTTTCTTATTGCAGAAAAAGCAAATAGCTTGGCGTGACGGGCAATGTTCACGCGAATGTCTAGTAGCACACCGCGGGCACGATTTCACTACATGTGTGTGCTGGCACGGCACACCTGGCTTAGCGCGCGGCGGCAGCTGTGCGGACGGCCGCAAGGGCAGTTGACCGGGCCGCGTTGTGCGAGCGCGCCCGGCGGGCCGGTGAATGTGACACACGGCTGGCGAAGTTTCAAAAGATTCCTGAGCACAGTCAAGTGTGTCCTGTCTATCCAATATGTCTATCACTTGTTGAAGGGAGGGATTAACTAGTTTCAAAATTTGCTCCCGTATGCGAACATCAGAAACGTTCTGTGCAATTGCATCACGCACCATTGTATCTGAATAAGAAAGACCACAGTCACATTCAAAGGCACAGTCCCTAGTAAGTCCTTGCAATGTTGCGACCCACTCCCTATTAGTTTGACCGGCCGTACGTTTTGTACGAAAAAACGTATACCGTTTTGCAACCACATTAACTGTTTCTTTGAAATAGGCATCTAAGGCAGACAAAATTTCCTCGTATGACAAAGTTGCTACGTCGCGGCGGGGAAACAATTTCACTATCACACGGTATGTGGACACACCGACACAAGAAAGCAAAAACGGCTGCCGCTCATTACCTTGAATTCTGTAGGCAGCCATGTGAAAGGCGAACTGACGAGACCACTCTTGCCAGGTCTCATCGGCTGCCACGTATGGTCGAAAGGGAGGTGCAACAGCGTTCAGTGGCAGCGGTAGCGAAGAAGCGGCGGCGGCCGCATCGGTGTGCAGCGCACGTTGACCCTGGACGAGCTGTCCAAGGGCATCCAGTAACGCCTGCGTCTGCTGATTCTGCAAGCGATAAAATTCGGACAGTACATCTGGAGAATGTGGCGAAGCCATGACACAAAGAAATGTAAGCAATCAGAAATAAATGTAAGCAATCAGAAAAAGGTCCTTTTCCCTCGTCGCCAATAATTGTAGTGTCGGTAGCTGGACCGACACCGTGATGTGGATTGCTGAAAAGGAATGCTAAACTAACGCTGTGGCCGATGGTGCACGAACGGCAATAAGCAGACGGGCGTGAAGTCTGGAACATGAGAACTTATGAATGAATAAGAAGAAAAGTATGTAGATGCTTTTTACTTATCTTTTCTTTATTCCTTGGAATACATCTCTCTTGAATACTCGTAAGCTATAGGCACTGATACAAATGGCGCCTTGCTAGTTCGTTGCCATTAACTTAGCTGATGGCTATTCTGTCTCTCGGCTAATGAGAGAGAAAGGCTTCGTACAACTGGGCGATAGCTAGGTTCGCGTACAACTGGGCGGTAGCTTGGTTCTCGTACAACTGGGGCTGAGTCCACTCTCGTATCACGAGACCTGCCTTGGTGGTGGCGCTAGGTCTGCGATCACAGTGGCGACACGCGGGTCCGACATGTACTACATGGACCGCGGCCGATTTAAACTACCACCTAGCAAGTGTGGTGTCTGGCGGTGACACCACACATACTATTTAATATCTAATTTCGAAATCTCTACTTAACCATGATCTAATGAAAATCAAATCTTCCCGTATCTCCTAGCATTTTCTAAGTGTGCCTCCTCCTCTTGTGACTCTTGAGTCGGGTATTATAAGGTAAAATTTATTGCACAACTCAATAAGCCTTCCTTCTCTCCAAACCCTCTTACCAAGCTCATATTCTCTCGCAACCCTTTCTTCTTCCCATACAATCACATTCATATCCACCATGACAATTAGATTTTCATCTTTCTTTACGTGATGAATAACCCGTTCAGTATTCTGAAATATTTTCTCTGTCCCTGCACCTTCCGCTTGTGACATCAGCATGTACACCTGCACTATTGGTGTCAGTGTTGGTTTGCTACTGATTTTGATGAGAACAAACCTATTTCTGAGTTGTTCATAGCAAATCACTCCCTGCCCTACATTGCTAGTCATAACGAATCCTCTTCCTGTCATACCATTTCCTGCTGCTGCTGCTGGTATTACACTATACTCATCTGACCAGAAATCCTTGTCTTCTATCCATTTCACTTCACTAACTCCCAATATATCTAGACTTTTCAGACTGCATAGCTTCCCTACCACACTTAAACTTCTAACATTTCACGCCTCGTCTCGTAGAACGTCACTGTTTCGTTGGTTATTCAGTATTTTTCTCATGGTCACCTCCTCCTTCCCAGACCCCTCCCAGAGATCTGAATGGAGAACTATTTCGAAATATTTGACCAATGGGGAGAGCAATTAGTGAGCAAGTATTTTGTGGATACATATTGCAGTGGTTTCCATTACCTTCTGCATCTTCATGCCGTTGGTCATTGCTGATTCTCTCCACGTTTTAGGGGCAGTTTTCCACCCCAAGAATAACAGTAATTTAACCTATATCTTCTGTTCTATGCCAGGGTGTACAATGCCTTCTTACTTCCTTCTTCTCACTGAATATCTGTAGAGCTCCTTTCAGGTCACTACCTCTTTTATTTCATTCAATTTTCCGTTCCCATAATCACCATATATTTAACCTGCTTCACTATACCACTCAATTACAACGTTCGACTCATCCAGTTGTCGATAATTACTGTTGACCCCATCGACAATGATCCACTCTCTAGGAACTTTCGATCTATCTCGTACATGGATTTGTTTTCCAATCCGGCCATCCCTTTCAGATATATTACTTTTCCTGAAGTTTCGTTGGTCGTGTGTCTCATGCTAAGAGTACGTCGAAAGTTTTGTGGTTGCTTCCGACCTGCCTTTTCGAGAAGTCTGGCAGTCTTTTCGTAACTCCCACACTATTTCTGATTAAGAATGCCTAATTTTAAGATGCTCTTGGTCTTTTAAACCACATTCCACGGTAATTTTTCATGGAAACCCTTTCACAATTGCCACATAATATTTTGATTTTGTATCGACCAAAACTTTTCCAAAAACGTCTTTGAGTTCAGAAATTTCCACATTCGTCGTACCTAAATTCAAGCCCCACGTTTTTGCGTTACCAGCTGTGGCATCAATGCCTATGTTCATTTTCTCTATGTCACTCATTTCGTTCGGTAACACTCGTCTTGCTAATTTGCTGTGGGCCCAAAGTCTCAAGTTGACATTTCTGCAGTGGTTCGGGTGTTTTCTGCTTTGCATAAGCGTCATATTGACAATCTCGGAGTGCACACAGCAGGATGCGGGGTGGGGTAGTATGCGGTGTGAAGTGGGACAATTTTAATGTAAGACGAAGACCCACAATTGAATGTCTTTCTATTCTATTTTATTTTAGTAACGCTGCAATTGTGGTGATAGCCTTTTAGTGTTTTCACCTCATGACATGATGAACATCAACAAAACCAAAACGAGGATAGTGGAATGTAGTCAAATTAAATCGGGTGATGCTGAGGGGATTAGATTAGGAAATGAGACACTTAAAGTAGTAAAGGAGTTTTGCTATTTAGGGAGTAAAATAACTGATGATGGTCAAAATAGAGAGGATATAAAATGTAGACTGGCAATGGCAAGGAAATCGTTTCTGAAGAAGAGAAATTTGTTAACATCGAGTATAGATTTAAGTGTCAGGAAGTCGTTTCTGAAAGTATTTGTATGGAGTGTAGCCATGTATGGAAGTGAAACATGGACGATAACCAGTTTGGACAAGAAGAGAATAGAAGCTTTCGAAATGTGGTGCTACAGAAGAATGCTGAAGATAAGGTGGGTAGATCACGTAACTAATGAGGAGGTATTGAATAGGATTGGGGAGAAGAGAAGTTTGTGGCACAACTTGACTAGAAGAAGGGATCGGTTGGTAGGACATGTTTTGAGGCATCAAGGGATCACCAATTTAGCATTGGAGGGCAGCGTGGAGGGTAAAAATCGTAGAGGGAGACCAAGAGATGAATACACTAAGCAGATTCAGAAGGATGTAGGTTGCAGTAGGTACTGGGAGAAGAAGAAGCTTGCACAGGATAGAGTAGCATGGAGAGCTGCATCAAACCAGTCTCAGGACTGAAGACCACAACAATAACAACAACAACAACCTCATGACATAAGTTTTTACAAGCTGATGATGAGAGTATTGTAGAACAGAAACAAGGTTGAATGCTGCCAATGATGACAGTAAAAACGTTACCACACATTCTTAAGGGATAACATTAAATTAGCAACTTCAGTTTGAACTTAAGACAATATTACTTTATGGAACCTATTGATTTACTGAGTTTAGTAATTTTTTGCCTTTGTTCAAAATAATCAAATTACTTTCTGTTCTGCCGAAAAGATTTGTATCTGCGCCAGATTTCTTCTTTTAATATTTTCTTCTATCTTACTATTATCTCCTTTCATTTTCTTATATTTTTCTTTAGTTTTCTTTTTAATGTTAGTTTCCAATTTACTGTTCCAGTTTCCATCTGTCTAGTGAGATTAGTTTGTAAGACACCGACGTTACTGTTGGAAGCGGTCATGTTTTTCGACAATTCTGTTATTTCAGAGTTGAAAGACTGGTGATCTACTCCCATAGTTAGACCCTGTGCCACATTTTTCTATTCATAAACTATTGTTTCATCCACTTTCTTAACTTGAAGTGGTGTGGATTCGCTTACGGCAGACTCGTCCAAACTGTGCGATCGCCAGCGGCCAGCGCCCCGGGTGAATTTGTACGTTGCTGCAGTGGCTGAGGCGTGCCGCTTAGTTGGCCGTGCAGACCGCCCGAACGCCAGCCGATAGATATATTTGTTCGCCCGTTTTCCCTTCGGGCAGAGGACGTCTCACAAGTGCTTCAACTAGAGCTGATTGACCTACACTGCCACATCCGCCTGAAGGACCACTTTCTTATGTGTAAAACTCTGGATGACTTTTACAGCTGTCTTCCACGAGAGAAATATCCTCTTTTGCACAAGCACGCGGCCAAAGTTCTCTTAATGTTTGGTTCCACGTATATTTGTGAGCGCTTTCTCTCTCTTTTAAAGCTTGCTAAAACTAGGAACCGTTCATTCCTTGGCGATAAAAATTTGACTAATTCTTTGAGGTTAGCAGTCTCGCGGAATATTGTACCAAGCCTAGACAAAATCGTTTCCTCGAAAAAGAAAAACGTGTAAAATGTTAATTGTCTTCTTTAACAATGTTGACTGCAAGAATTAAAGAGCTTTATAACCTTAATTCTATTTTAATAAGTTTTCAAACTTGGTCAGTTAAAATGATTACGTACAAAACAGCAAACTCAGGATCCGATTTCTAAACTCTGAAAAGGGATACAAAAAATGGTAGCACGAAGTATAACAAAAAGTACTTACTTGTAACTACTAACAGTAAGAATGAGACTCTATATCCATTACATAAAATTAATTCTGAAATATAATAATTTGTTTACGTTAGATCTGACCGCGGGACAGTCCAACGCAGAGCAGTGCTGTGCGGTCTCACTCGCTCTGCATCTCTCTCTCTCTCTCTCTCTCTCTCTCTCTCTCTCTCGCTCGCTCGCTCCTACGCCGAGACTAGCGACACACGGTCGCGGACGGGGCGCTGAACTACACTGTCTTGCGCCCGCGGGGCGCGGGCGCGCCCGCCGGCCGCAGTTCTTGGATGAGTCTGGCTTACGGGACGTGTGATACCGTGCGAACTTCTGCAACTCGCTGTTAGTGACACCTGCTGACTACAACTTCAGCTATCTCCACTCGTACCTACATCCACTATACGTAAACGCAACATCATCGCTTACTTTGTTCGGATCCATCTGAATTTCTAATGGCACATTGTTATTCAGATCTTAATCCACATTTTATATATAACTGCGAGAAGTACCACGACTGAGTCACTGACGTAAATAATTTTCCAGTTGTGAAGCAACCAGAATAACACTAACTCCAACTTTTCATAACATATAAAAGCCAAGATATAAAAGAACCACCACAATGGCGCGCAGCGTGTGGGGCACGAACCAGCGATTTACATAAATATACCAGTTGTGGAGGTACATAAAGCACCACCACAACTGGAGCCCAAAGCGTGCAGTTCGAACCACTTACATGAATACCGGGTGATCAAAAAGTCAGTATAAACTTGAAAACTGAATAAATCACGGAATAATGTAGATAGAGAGGTACAAACTTGAAAACTGAATAAATCACGGAATAATGTAGATAGAGAGGTACAAATTGACACACATGTTTGTTGGAATGACATGGGGTTTTATTAGAACCAAAAAAATACAAAAGTTCAAAAAATGTCCGACAGATAGCACTTCGTCTGATCAGAATAGCAATAATTAGCATAACAAACTAAGACAAAGCAAAGATTATGTTCTTTACAGGAAATGCTCAATATGTCCACCATCATTCCTCAACAAAAGCTGTAGTCGAGGAATAACATTGTGAACAGCACTGTCAAGCATGTCCGGAGTTATGGTGAGGCATTGGCGTCGGATGTTGTCTTTCAGCATCCTTAGAGATGTCGGTCGATCACGATACACTTGCGACTTCAGGTAACCCCAAAGCCAATAATCACACGGACTGAGGTCTGGGGACCTGGGACGCCAAAGTGACGGCTGAGTACACGATCATCACCAAACGACGGGTGCAAGAGATGTTTCACGCGTCTAGCAACACTTTTTTTGTTCTTATAAAACCCCATGGCATTCCAAGCATGTGTGTCAATTTTTCCCTCTCTATTTACATTATTCCGTGGTTTATTAAGTTTTCAAATTTATACTGATTTTTTGATAACCCGGTATATCCCAACAGATGTCCAGCAGATATATAGCTGTATTTAGTTGTGGTTAAACTCTGAATCTCGAACTAAAACTTAGATTTAAATGTATATTTTGTGTATGTAGAAATTCCAGGTGGTACATATTTTAACATTATAAAAATAAACTGTTTCATGTATCACTCCCATCAAAATCCTACAAGCAACCTATCCATGTGTGAGAAGTAGCTGCAGGAACTGATCCTTGGGCTGCAGCTTTGAGAAAATTACAACTAATCAGAACAATAAACCAAAAACTACAAAAGGTAAGAGTGCAGATACAAGTGCTGCTGGCTGGTGGACAACAAGACATAAATGAACAGGGGGGCGGGCACTCTGCGCAGTGAAAATTTTTAAATTGTCTACATATTTTAGTGAATTTACATTTCCATATTTTTGCAGTGAAGTCAAAACGATTCATTTACTAAAAGTAGTGAATGATAGTGTTTAACTAGAGTGTCTGACATAGATAGTTTAGTGCAGTGTATATATAATACAAATTTACTTGCCAGATTTAGTGTAAAGTAATTTAAAGTGTGCACAAAGGTAACTTCAGAGCGTAGGTCACAAGATGATTTTGCAGTGCTTTTGAGAATTAACGATTCAGTATAGATAAAACTTGCACTGCAGTTGCAGAACGTTCTGTATAGGTGTACTACAGAGTACAGAGTCAAGTTTTGATCCAGTTTGAAAAGATTTTAGTTAATGATAGGCTTACATAACTAAAAGTGAATTTAAGTAGAAATTTCTATTTTATGTGTTTTTTTAGTATATTGTGAGACAATTTCGCTTAAGGTTCAAAATGGCTCTGAGTACTATGGGACTTAACTTCTCAGGTGAGACAATTTCGCTTAAGGTTCAAAATGGCTCTGAGTACTATGGGACTTAACTTCTCAGGTCATCAGTCCCCTAGAACTTAGAACTACTTAAACCTAACGAACCTAAGGACATCACACACGTCCATGCCAGAGGCAGGATTCGAACCTGCGACCGTAGCGGTCCCGCCGTTCCAAACTGTAGCGTCTAGAACCGCTCGGCCACTACGGGCGGCTCACTTAAGCTGTGTGTTGCTTTTATTGTGGTTTTGTGTGTGTCTTGTTTATATTTTCATTGAATAAGCATGGGGAGGCCACGTAGAGAGAAACGTACTGAGAGTGAGACTCTGTCTGATACGGAAGTGGACGAAAATGTCCACGAGCCCCAAATAAGACCCATCGGAGATTGCCCTTTCGGAAATTCCTCAAAAGGAACCAGAACAAGGACCATCATCTAACGATTTTACTGAAAAATACTGAACAAGCTCAAATGAACACACGTGTTCATGAAATTAGGCCAGAAACGAAGACTGATGTCACAGCATCAGCTGATGTTGCTTCAGTAGCAGCAGGTCCAAGTCCTGATTTTCTTGCGATGTCCTTAGCACAATTAGATATCCGGGACAGACAACGCGAACAGGCACTTATACAACAGGTAAGAGACGAGTTGCAATCAGAGCGTAACGAACGTGAGGAAAGGGAAAGGGTACAAGCCAAAGCTCTTCAAGAAAGAGAGAAGGAGAGAAGGCTAAGTCCCGGCTAGGGAGAACAGGGAGAAAGAGCGTGATGCTCTTCTTGTTCAGAAATTAAACAACCTTTTAGAAGAACGAGATAAGGGTATCGTATCACATCTATCGCAAGAGATGAATGTGAAAAAACCGTAAGTTTCGGAACTTTTAGAACAAAGCAAAAACGTTCAGTAAAAATTGAATGAATTTAACAATAGAATAAATAAGCCAGAAAATCCCTATGCCATGCTCGAAGGTCAAGTTAACGTTATCAGCTTGGTGGATGATAACCTCACACAAGACTTAGGCAAACACATTGAAACGTGTGTTGATGGCGATTGGCCCGTTGCCGAACGAACTGCCCATCATGTTAGTCGAGATGCGACGATCATGAATGTAACCTATGGCAACTTTCCATTTAATATATGCCGTAACGATAAATTTGTCTGCGAGAGTCAAACAAGCCAGACTCCGCCGAATTTTACTGGCGCTGTTGGTGCTGCGGATTCAGGCATATTATCAACCCTTGCCCAAGTAAAACTTGAGGAATCGTTGATAAAACATAGAAACTTTCTGATATACGACGATGAGAAAAAGGTTTTGCACCCTGTCATCTTTATAAAAACTTTTAAAAACTTTTGCCTGTTTCATGAACAGACAGGAAAAAGATTCAGTATGTCACATCCTTAATAACAGGAAATGCTGCGCTGTGGGCACTAGTAACGGCCGAAAAGTGTGCGTCATTTTCTGATTTTGAAAACAATTTCTTGCAAGGTACTGGTCCCGATCTGTACAAGAATGTTTCGAGATGCGACGATCATGAATGTAAACTATGGCAACTTTCCATTTAATATATGCCATAACGATAAATTTGTCTGCGAGAGTCAAACAAGCCAGACTCCGCCGAATTTTACTGGCGCTGTTGGTGCTGCGGATTCAGGCATATTACCAACCCTTGCCCAAGTAAAACTTGAGGAATCGTTGATAAAACATAGAAACTTTCTGACATACAACGATGAGAAAAAGGTTTTGCATCCTGTCATCTTTATAAAAAGTTTTAAAAACGTTTTGCCTGTTTCATGAACAGACAGGCAAAACATTCAGTTTGTCACATCCTTAATAACAGGAAATGCTGCACTGTGGAAACTAGTAACGTCCGAACAGTGTGCGTCATTTTCTGAGTTTGAAAACAATTTCTTGCAAGGTACTGGTCCCGATCTGTACAAGAATGTTTCGAGATGCGACGATCATGAATGTAAACTATGGCAACTTTCCATTTAATATATGCCGTAACGATAAATTTGTCTGCGAGAGTCAAACAAGCCAGACTCCGCCGAATTTTACTGGCGCTGTTGGTGCTGCGGATTCAGGCATATTACCAACCCTTGCCCAAGTAAAACTTGAGGAATCGTTGATAAAACATAGAAACTTTCTGATATACAACGATGAGAAAAAGGTTTTGCACCCTGTCATCTTTATAAAAACTTTTAAAAACTTTTGCCTGTTTCATGAACAGACAGGCAAAACATTCAGTTTGTCACATCCTTAATAACAGGAAATGCTGCGCTGTGCGCACTAGTAACGGCCGAACAGTGCGCGTCATTTTCTGATTTTGAAAACAATTTCTTGCAAGGTACTGGTCCCGATCTGTACAAGAATGTTTCGAGATGCGACGATCATGAATGTAAACTATGGCAACTTTCCATTTAATATATGCCGTAACGATAAATTTGTCTGCGAGAGTCAAACAAGCCAGACTCCACCGAATTTTACTGGCGCTGTTGGTGCTGCGGGTTCAGGCATTTTATCAACCATTGCCCATGTAAAACTTGAGGAATCGTTGATAAAACATAGAATCTTTCAGATATACAATGATGAGAAAAAGGTTTTTGCACCCTGTCATCTTTATAAAAAGTTTTGAAAACGTTTTGCCTGTTTCATGAACAGATAGGCAAAAGATTCAGTTTGTCACATCCTTAATAACAAGAAATGCTGCGCTGTGGGCACTAGTAACGGCCGATCAGTGCGCGTCATTTTCTGATTTTGAAAACAATTTCTTGCAAGGTACTGGTCCCGATCTGTACAAGAATGTTTCGAGATGCGACGATCATGAATGTAAACTATGGCAACTTTCCATTTAATATATGCTGTAAAGATAAATTTGTCTGCGAGAGTCAAACAAGCCAGACTCGGCCGAATTTTAATGGCGCTGTTGGTGCTGCGGATTCAGGCATATTATCAACCCTTGCCCAAGTAAAACTTGAGGAATCGTTGATAAAACATAGAAACTTTCTGATATACAATGATGAGAAAAAGGTTTTTGCACCCTGTCATCCTTATAAAAAGTTTTGAAAACGTTTTGCCTGTTTCATGAACAGACAGGCAAAAGATTCAGTTTGTCACATCCTTAATAACATGAAATGCTGCGCTGTGGGCAGTAGTAACGGCCGATCAGTGCGCGTCATTCTCAGATTTTGAAAACAATTTGTTGTAAGGTACTGGTCCCGATCTGTACAAGAATGTTTCAAGATGCGACGATCATGAATGTAAACTATGGCAACTTTCCATTTAATATACGCCGTAACGATAAATTTGTCTGCGAGAGTCAAACAAGCCAGACTCCGCCGGGTTTTACCGGCGCTGTTGGTGCTGCGGATTCAGGCATATTACCAACCTTTGCCCAAGTAACACTTGAGGAATCGTTGATAAAACATAGAAACTTTCTGATATACAATGATGAGAAAAAGGTTTTGCTCCCTGTCATCTTTATAAAAAGTTTTAAAAACGTTTTGCCTGTTTCATGAACAGGCAGGCAAAAGATTAAGTTTGTCACATCCTTAATAACAGGAAATGCTGTGCTGTGGGCACTAGTAACGGCCGAACAGTGCGCGTCATTTTCTGATTTTGAAAACAGTTTCTTGCAAGGTACTGGTCCCGATCTGTACAAGAATGTTTCGAGATGCGACGATCATGAATGTAAACTATGGCAACTTTTCATTTAATATATGCCGTAATGATAAATTTGTCTGCGAGAGTCAAACAAGCCAGACTCGGCCGAATTTTACTGGCGCTGTTGGTGCTGCGGATTCAGGCATATTACCAACCCTTGCCCAAGTAAAACTTGAGGAATCGTTGATAAAACATAGAAACTTTCTGATATACAACGATGAGAAAAACGTTTTGCACACTTTCATCATTATAAAAAGTTTTAAAAATGTTTTACCAGTTTCATGAACAGACAGGCAAAAGATTCAGTTTGTCACATCCTTAATAACAGGAAATGCTGCGCTGTGGGCACTAGTAACGTCCGAACAGTGTGCGTCATTTTCTGAGTTTGAAAACAATTTCTTGAAGGTACTGGTCCCGATCTGTACAAGAATGTTTCGAGATGCGACGATCATGAATGTAAACTATGGCACCTTTCCATTTAATATATGCCGTAACGATAAATTTGTCTGCGAGTGTCAAACAAGCCAGACTCCGCCGAATTTTACTGGCGCTGTTGGTGCGGCGGATTCAGGCATATTACAAACCCTTGCCAAGGAAAACTTGAGGAATCGTTGATAAGACATAGAAACTTTCTGATATACAACGATGAGAAAAAGGTTTTGCACCCTGTCATCTTTATAAAAAGTTTTAAAAACGTTTTGCCTGTTTCATGAACAGACAGGCAAAACATTCAGTATGTCACATCCTTAATAACAGGAAATGCTGCAATGAGGGCACTAGTAATGTCCGAACAGTGCGCGTCAATTTCTGATTTTGAAAACAATTTCTTGCAAGGTACTGGTCCCGATCTGTACAAGAATGTTTCGAGATGCGACGATCATGAATGTAAACTATGGCAACTTTCCATTTAATATATGCCATAACGATAAATTTGTCTGCGAGAGTCAAACAAGCCAGACTCCGCCGAATATTACTGGCGCTGTTGGTGCGGCGGATTCAGGCATATTACCAACCCTTGCCCAAGTAAAACTTGAGGAATCGTTGATAAAACATAGAAACTTTCTGATATACAACGATGAGAACAAGGTTTTGCACCCTGTCATCTTTATAAAAAGTTTTAAAAACGTTTTGCCTGTTTCATGAACAGACAGGCAAAACATTTAGTTTGTCACATCCTTAATAACAGGAATTGCTGCACTGTGGGCACTAGTAACGTCCGAACGTGTGCGTCATTTTCTAAGTTTGAAAACAATTTCTTGAAGGTACTGGTCCCGATCTGTACAAGAATGTTTCGAGATGCGACGATCATGAATGTAAATAATGGCAACTTTCCATTTAATATATGCTGTAAATGTAAATTTGTCTGCGAGAGTCAAACAAGCCAGACTCCGCCGAATTTTAATGGCGCTGTTGGTGCTGCGGATTCAGGCATATTATCAACCCTTGCCCAAGTAAAACTTGAGGAATCGTTGATAAAACATAGAAACTTTCTGATATACAATGATGAGAAAAAGGTTTTTGCACCCTGTCACCTTTATAAAAAGTTTTGAAAACGTTTTGCCTGTTTCATGAACAGACAGGCAAAAGATTCAGTTTGTCACATCCTTAATAACAGGAAATGCTGCGCTGTGGGCAGTAGTAACGGCCGATCAGTGCGCGTCATTTTCTGAGTTTGAAAACAATATGTTGTAAGGTGCTGGTCCCGATCTGTACAAGAATGTTTCGAGATGCGACGATCATGAATGTAAACTATGGCAACTTTCCATTTAATACACGCCGTAACGATAAATTTGTCTGCGAGAATCAAACAAGCCAGACACCGCCGAATCTTACTGGCGCTGTTGGTGCGGCGGATTCAGGCATATTACCAATCCTTGCCCAAGTAAAACTTGAGGAATCGTTGATAATACATAGAAACTTTCTGATATACAATGATGAGAAAAAGGTTTGGCACTCTGTCATCTTTATAAAAAG
The DNA here is from genome assembly GCF_021461385.2 of Schistocerca piceifrons. Lineage (NCBI taxonomy): Eukaryota > Metazoa > Arthropoda > Insecta > Orthoptera > Acrididae > Schistocerca > Schistocerca piceifrons. The sequence goes on along the minus strand of NC_060143.1, from coordinate 399,636,255 downwards.
TTTTAAAAACGTTTTGCCTGTTTCATGAACAGACAGGCAAAACATTCAGTTTGTCACATCCTTAATAACAGGAATTGCTGCACTGTGGGCACTAGTAACGTACGAACACTGTGCGTCATTTTCTAAGTTTGAAAACAATTTCTTGAAGGTACTGGTCCCGGTCTGTACAAGAATGTTTCGAGATGCGACGATCATGAATGTAAACTATGGCAACTTTCCATTTAATATATGCTGTAAAAATAAATTTGTCTGCGAGAGTCAAACAAGCCAGACTCCGCCGAATTTTAATGGCGCTGTTGGTGCTGCGGATTCAGGCATATTATTAACCCTTGTCCAAGTAAAACTTGAGGAATCGTTGATAAAACATATAAACTTTCTGATATACAACGATGAGAAAAAGGTTTTGCACCCTTTCATCTTTATAAAAAGTTTTAAAAATGTTTTACCAGTTTCATGAACAGACAGGCAAAAGATTCAGTTTGTCACATCCTTAATAACAGGAAATGCTGCGCTGTGGGCACAATTAACGGCTGAACAGTGGGCGTCATTTTCTGATTTTGAAAACAATTTCTTGCAAGGTACTGGTCCCGATATGTACAAGAATGTTTCGAGATGCGACGATTATGAATGTAAACTATGGCAACTTTCCATTTAATATATGCTGTAACGATAAATTTGTCTGCGAGAGTCAAACAAGCCAGACTCCGCCGAATTTTACTGGCGCTGTTGGTGCTGCGGATTCAGGCATATTACCAACCCTTGCCCAAGTAAAACTTGAGGAATCGTTGATAAAACATAGAAACTTTCTGATATACAATGATGAGAAAAAGGTTTTGCACCCTGTCATCTTTATAAAAAGTTTTAAAAACGTTTTGCCTGTTTCATGAACAGACAGGCAAAAGATTCAGTTTGTCACATCCTTAATAACAGGAAATGCTGCACTGTGGGCACTAGTAACGGCCGAACAGTGTGCGTCATTTTCTGATTTTGAAAACAATTTCTTGCAAGGTACTGGTCCCGATCTGTACAAGAATGTTTCGAGATGCGACGATCATGAATGTAAACTATGGCAACTTTCCATTTAATATATGCCGTAACGATAAATTTGTCTGTGAGAGTCAAACAAGCCAGACTCCGCCGAATTTTACTGGCGCTGTTGGTGCTGCGGATTCAGGCATATTATCAACCCTTGCCCAAGTAAAACTTGAGGAATCGTTGATAAAACATAGAGACTTTCTGATATACAACGATGAGAAAAAAGTTTTGCACCCTGTCATCTTTATAAAAACTTTTAAAAACGTTTTGCCTGTTTCATGAACAGACAGGCAAAAGATTTAGTTTGTCACATCCTTAATAACAGGAAATGCTGCGCTGTGGGCACTAGTAACGGCCGATCAGTGTGCGTCATTCTCAGATTTTGAAAACAATTTCTTGCAAGGTACTGGTCCCGATCTGTACAAGAATGTTTCGTGATGCGACGATCATGAATGTAAACTATGGCAACTTTCCACTTAATATATGCTGTAACGATAAATTTGTCTGCGAGAGTCAAACAAGCCAGACTCCGCCGAATTTTACTGGCGCTGTTGGTGCTGCGGATTCAGGCATATTACCAACCCTTGCCCAAGTAAAACTTGAGGAATCGTTGATAAAACATAGAAACTTTCTGACATACAACGATGAGAAAAAGGTTTTGCATCCTGTCATCTTTATAAAAAGTTTTAAAAACGTTTTGCCTGTTTCATGAACAGACAGGCAAAACATTCAGTTTGTCACATCCTTAATAACAGGAAATGCTGCACTGTGGAAACTAGTAACGTCCGAACAGTGTGCGTCATTTTCTGAGTTTGAAAACAATTTCTTGCAAGGTACTGGTCCCGATCTGTACAAGAATGTTTCGAGATGCGACGATCATGAATGTAAACTATGGCAACTTTCCATTTAATATATGCCGTAACGATAAATTTGTCTGCGAGAGTCAAACAAGCCAGACTCCGCCGAATTTTACTGGCGCTGTTGGTGCTGCGGATTCAGGCATATTACCAACCCTTGCCCAAGTAAAACTTGAGGAATCGTTGATAAAACATAGAAACTTTCTGATATACAACGATGAGAAAAAGGTTTTGCACCCTGTCATCTTTATAAAAACTTTTAAAAACTTTTGCCTGTTTCATGAACAGACAGGCAAAACATTCAGTTTGTCACATCCTTAATAACAGGAAATGCTGCGCTGTGCGCACTAGTAACGGCCGAACAGTGCGCGTCATTTTCTGATTTTGAAAACAATTTCTTGCAAGGTACTGGTCCCGATCTGTACAAGAATGTTTCGAGATGCGACGATCATGAATGTAAACTATGGCAACTTTCCATTTAATATATGCCGTAACGATAAATTTGTCTGCGAGAGTCAAACAAGCCAGACTCCACCGAATTTTACTGGCGCTGTTGGTGCTGCGGGTTCAGGCATTTTATCAACCATTGCCCATGTAAAACTTGAGGAATCGTTGATAAAACATAGAATCTTTCAGATATACAATGATGAGAAAAAGGTTTTTGCACCCTGTCATCTTTATAAAAAGTTTTGAAAACGTTTTGCCTGTTTCATGAACACATAGGCAAAAGATTCAGTTTGTCACATCCTTAATAACAAGAAATGCTGCGCTGTGGGCACTAGTAACGGCCGATCAGTGCGCGTCATTTTCTGATTTTGAAAACAATTTCTTGCAAGGTACTGGTCCCGATCTGTACAAGAATGTTTCGAGATGCGACGATCATGAATGTAAACTATGGCAACTTTCCATTTAATATATGCTGTAAAGATAAATTTGTCTGCGAGAGTCAAACAAGCCAGACTCGGCCGAATTTTAATGGCGCTGTTGGTGCTGCGGATTCAGGCATATTATCAACCCTTGCCCAAGTAAAACTTGAGGAATCGTTGATAAAACATAGAAACTTTCTGATATACAATGATGAGAAAAAGGTTTTTGCACCTTGTCATCCTTATAAAAAGTTTTGAAAACGTTTTGCCTGTTTCATGAACAGACAGGCAAAAGATTCAGTTTGTCACATCCTTAATAACATGAAATGCTGCGCTGTGGGCAGTAGTAACGGCCGATCAGTGCGCGTCATTCTCAGATTTTGAAAACAATTTGTTGTAAGGTACTGGTCCCGATCTGTACAAGAATGTTTCAAGATGCGACGATCATGAATGTAAACTATGGCAACTTTCCATTTAATATACGCCGTAACGATAAATTTGTCTGCGAGAGTCAAACAAGCCAGACTCCGCCGGGTTTTACCGGCGCTGTTGGTGCTGCGGATTCAGGCATATTACCAACCTTTGCCCAAGTAACACTTGAGGAATCGTTGATAAAACATAGAAACTTTCTGATATACAATGATGAGAAAAAGGTTTTGCTCCCTGTCATCTTTATAAAAAGTTTTAAAAACGTTTTGCCTGTTTCATGAACAGACAGGCAAAAGATTAAGTTTGTCACATCCTTAATAACAGGAAATGCTGTGCTGTGGGCACTAGTAACGGCCGAACAGTGCGCGTCATTTTCTGATTTTGAAAACAGTTTCTTGCAAGGTACTGGTCCCGATCTGTACAAGAATGTTTCGAGATGCGACGATCATGAATGTAAACTATGGCAACTTTTCATTTAATATATGCCGTAATGATAAATTTGTCTGCGAGAGTCAAACAAGCCAGACTCGGCCGAATTTTACTGGCGCTGTTGGTGCTGCGGATTCAGGCATATTACCAACCCTTGCCCAAGTAAAACTTGAGGAATCGTTGATAAAACATAGAAACTTTCTGATATACAACGATGAGAAAAACGTTTTGCACACTTTCATCATTATAAAAAGTTTTAAAAATGTTTTACCAGTTTCATGAACAGACAGGCAAAAGATTCAGTTTGTCACATCCTTAATAACAGGAAATGCTGCGCTGTGGGCACTAGTAACGTCCGAACAGTGTGCGTCATTTTCTGAGTTTGAAAACAATTTCTTGAAGGTACTGGTCCCGATCTGTACAAGAATGTTTCGAGATGCGACGATCATGAATGTAAACTATGGCACCTTTCCATTTAATATATGCCGTAACGATAAATTTGTCTGCGAGTGTCAAACAAGCCAGACTCCGCCGAATTTTACTGGCGCTGTTGGTGCGGCGGATTCAGGCATATTACAAACCCTTGCCAAGGAAAACTTGAGGAATCGTTGATAAGACATAGAAACTTTCTGATATACAACGATGAGAAAAAGGTTTTGCACCCTGTCATCTTTATAAAAAGTTTTAAAAACGTTTTGCCTGTTTCATGAACAGACAGGCAAAACATTCAGTATGTCACATCCTTAATAACAGGAAATGCTGCAATGAGGGCACTAGTAATGTCCGAACAGTGCGCGTCAATTTCTGATTTTGAAAACAATTTCTTGCAAGGTACTGGTCCCGATCTGTACAAGAATGTTTCGAGATGCGACGATCATGAATGTAAACTATGGCAACTTACCATTTAATATATGCCATAACGATAAATTTGTCTGCGAGAGTCAAACAAGCCAGACTCCGCCGAATTTTACTGGCGCTGTTGGTGCTGCGGATTCAGGCATATTACCAACCCTTGCCCAAGTAAAACTTGAGGAATCGTTGATAAAACATAGAAACTTTCTGATATACAACGATGAGAAAAAGGTTTTGCACCCTGTCATCTTTATAAAAAGTTTTAAAAACGTTTTGCCTGTTTCATGAACAGACAGGCAAAACATTTAGTTTGTCACATCCTTAATAACAGGAATTGCTGCACTGTGGGCACTAGTAACGTCCGAACGTGTGCGTCATTTTCTAAGTTTGAAAACAATTTCTTGAAGGTACTGGTCCCGATCTGTACAAGAATGTTTCGAGATGCGACGATCATGAATGTAAACTATGGCAACTTTCCATTTAATATATGCTGTAAAGATAAATTTGTCTGCGAGAGTCAAACAAGCCAGACTCCGCCGAATTTTACTGGCGCTGTTGGTGCTGCGGATTCAGGCATATTATCAACCCTTGCCCAAGTAAAACTTGAGGAATCGTTGATAAAACATAGAAACTTTCTGATATACAATGATGAGAAAAAGGTTTTTGCACCCTGTCACCTTTATAAAAAGTTTTGAAAACGTTTTGCCTGTTTCATGAACAGACAGGCAAAAGATTCAGTTTGTCACATCCTTAATAACAAGAAATGCTGCGCTGTGGGCAGTAGTAACGGCCGATCAGTGCGCGTCATTTTCTGAGTTTGAAAACAATATGTTGTAAGGTGCTGGTCCCGATCTGTACAAGAATGTTTCGAGATGCGACGATCATGAATGTAAACTATGGCAACTTTCCATTTAATACACGCCGTAACGATAAATTTGTCTGCGAGAATCAAACAAGCCAGACACCGCCGAATCTTACTGGCGCTGTTGGTGCGGCGGATTCAGGCATATTACCAATCCTTGCCCAAGTAAAACTTGAGGAATCGTTGATAATACATAGAAACTTTCTGATATACAATGATGAGAAAAAGGTTTGGCACTCTGTCATCTTTATAAAAAGTTTTAAAAACGTTTTGCCTGTTTCATGAACAGACAGGCAAAACATTCAGTTTGTCACATCCTTAATAACAGGAATTGCTGCACTGTGGGCACTAGTAACGTACGAACACTGTGCGTCATTTTCTAAGTTTGAAAACAATTTCTTGAAGGTACTGGTCCCGGTCTGTACAAGAATGTTTCGAGATGCGACGATCATGAATGTAAACTATGGCAACTTTCCATTTAATATATGCTGTAAAAATAAATTTGTCTGCGAGAGTCAAACAAGCCAGACTCCGCCGAATTTTAATGGCGCTGTTGGTGCTGCGGATTCAGGCATATTATTAACCCTTGTCCAAGTAAAACTTGAGGAATCGTTGATAAAACATATAAACTTTCTGATATACAACGATGAGAAAAAGGTTTTGCACCCTTTCATCTTTATAAAAAGTTTTAAAAATGTTTTACCAGTTTCATGAACAGACAGGCAAAAGATTCAGTTTGTCACATCCTTAATAACAGGAAATGCTGCGCTGTGGGCACAATTAACGGCTGAACAGTGGGCGTCATTTTCTGATTTTGAAAACAATTTCTTGCAAGGTACTGGTCCCAATATGTACAAGAATGTTTCGAGATGCGACGATTATGAATGTAAACTATGGCAACTTTCCATTTAATATATGCTGTAACGATAAATTTGTCTGCGAGAGTCAAACAAGCCAGACTCCGCCGAATTTTACTGGCGCTGTTGGTGCTGCGGATTCAGGCATATTACCAACCCTTGCCCAAGTAAAACTTGAGGAATCGTTGATAAAACATAGAAACTTTCTGATATACAATGATGAGAAAAAGGTTTTGCACCCTGTCATCTTTATAAAAAGTTTTAAAAACGTTTTGCCTGTTTCATGAACAGACAGGCAAAAGATTCAGTTTGTCACATCCTTAATAACAGGAAATGCTGCACTGTGGGCACTAGTAACGGCCGAACAGTGTGCGTCATTTTCTGATTTTGAAAACAATTTCTTGCAAGGTACTGGTCCCGATCTGTACAAGAATGTTTCGAGATGCGACGATCATGAATGTAAACTATGGCAACTTTCCGTTTAATATATGCCGTAACGATAAATTTGTCTGTGAGAGTCAAACAAGCCAGACTCCGCCGAATTTTACTGGCGCTGTTGGTGCTGCGGATTCAGGCATATTATCAACCCTTGCCCAAGTAAAACTTGAGGAATCGTTGATAAAACATAGAGACTTTCTGATATACAACGATGAGAAAAAAGTTTAGCACCCTGTCATCTTTATAAAAACTTTTAAAAACGTTTGGCCTGTTTCATGAACAGACAGGCAAAAGATTTAGTTTGTCACATCCTTAATAACAGGAAATGCTGCGCTGTGGGCACTAGTAACGGCCGATCAGTGTGCGTCATTCTCAGATTTTGAAAACAATTTCTTGCAAGGTACTGGTCCCGATCTGAACAAGAATGTTTCGTGATGCGACGATCATGAATGTAAACTATGGCAACTTTCCACTTAATATATGCTGTAACGATAAATTTGTCTGCGAGAGTCAAACAAGCCAGACTCCGCCGAATTTTACTGGCGCGGTTGGTGCTGCGGATTCAGGCATATTACCAACCCTTGCCCAAGTAAAACTTGAGGAATCGTTGATAAAACATAGAAACTTTCTGATATACAACGATGAGAAAAAGGTTTTGCACCCTGTCATCTTTATAAAAAGTTTTAAAAACGTTTTGCCTGTTTCATGAACAGACAGGCAAAACATTCAGTTTGTCACATCCTTAATAACAGGAAATGCTGCACTGTGGAAACTAGTAACGTCCGAACAGTGTGCGTCATTTTCTGAGTTTGAAAACAATTTCTTGAAGGTACTGGTCCCGATCTGTACAAGAATGTTTCGAGATGCGACGATCATGAATGTAAACTATGGCAACTTTCCATTTAATATATGCTGTAAAGATAAATTTGTCTGCGAGAGTCAAACAAGCCAGACTCCGCCGAATTTTACTGGCGCTGTTGGTGCGGCGGATTCAGGCATATTATTAACCCTTGTCCAAGTAAAACTTGAGGAATCGTTGATAAAACATAGAAACTTTCTGATATGCAACGATGAGAAAAAGGTTTTGCACCCTTTCATCTTTATAAAAAGTTTTAAAAATGTTTTACCAGTTTCATGAACAGACAGGCAAAAGATTCAGTTTGTCACATCCTTAATAACAGGAAATGCTGCGCTGTGGGCACTAGTAATGTCCGAACAGTGTGCGTCATTTTCTGAGTTTGAAAACAATTTCTTGAAGGTACTGGTCCCGATCTGTACAAGAATGTTTCGAGATGCGACGATCATGAATGTATACTATGGCACCTTTCCATTTAATATATGCCGTAACGATAAATTTGTCTGCAAGTGTCAAACAAGCCAGACTCCGCCGAGTTTTACTGGCGCTGTTGGTGCGGCGGATTCAGGTATATTACAAACCCTTGCCCAAGTAAAACTTGAGGAATCGTTGATAAAACATAGAAACTTTCTGATATACAACGATGAGAAAAAGGTTTTGCTCCCTGTCATCCTTATAAAAAGTTTTAAAAACGTTTTGCCTGTTTCATGAACAGACAGGCAAAACATTCAGTTTGTCACATCCTTAATAACAGGAAATGCTGCACTGAGGGCACTAGTAACGTCCGAACAGTGCGCGTCAATTTCTGATTTTGAAAACAATTTCTTGCAAGGTACTGGTCCCGATCTGTACAAGAATGTTTCGAGATGCGACGATCATGAATGTAAACTATGGCAACTTTCCATTTAATATATGCCATAACGATAAATTTGTCTGCGAGAGTCAAACAATCCAGACTCCGCCGAATTTTACTGGCGCTGTTGGTGCGGCGATTTCAGGCATATTACCAACCCTTGCGCAAGTAAAACTTGAGGAATCGTTGATAAAACATAGAAACTTTCTGATATACAACGATGAGAAAAAGGTTTTGCACCCTTTCATCTTTATAAAAAGTTTTAAAAATGTTTTACCTGTTTCATGAACAGACAGGCAAAAGATTCAGTTTGTCACATCCTTAATTACAGGAAATGCTGCGCTGTGGGCACTAGTAACGGCTGAACAGTGCGCGTCATTTTCTGATTTTGAAAACAATTTCTTGCAAGGTACTGGTCCCGATCTGTACAAGAATGTTTCGAGATGCGACGATCATGAATGTAAACTATGGCAACTTTCCATTTAATATATGCTGTAACGATAAATTTGTCTGCGAGAGTCAAACAAGCCAGACTCCGCCGAATTTTACTGGCGCTGTTGGTGCTGCGGTTTCAGGCATATTACCAACCCTTGCCCAAGTAAAACTTGAGCAATCGTTGATAAAACATACAAACTTTCTGATATACAACGATGAGAAAAAGGTTTTGCACCCTGTCATCTTTATAAATAGTTTTAAAAACGTTTTACCTGTTTCATGAACAGACAGGCAAAACATTCAGTTTGTCACATCCTTAATAACAGGAAATGCTGCACTGTGGGCACTAGTAAAGTCCGAACAGTGTGCGTCATTTTCTGAGTTTGAAAACAATTTCTTGAAGGTACTGGTCCCGATCTGTACAAGAATGTTTCGAGATGCGACGATCATGAATGTAAACTATGGCAACTTTCCATTTAATATATGCTGTAACGATAAATTTGTCTGCGAGAGTCAAACAAGCCAGACTCGGACGAATTTTACTGGCGCTGTTGGTGCTGCGGATTCTGGCATATTTTTAACCCTTGTCCAAGTAAAACTTGAGGAATCGTTGATAAAACATATAAACTTTCTGATATACAACGATGAGAAAAAGGTTTTGCACCCTTTCATCTTTATAAAAAGGTTTAAAAATGTTTTACCAGTTTCATGAACAGACAGGCAAAAGATTCAGTTTGTCACATCCTTAATAACAGGAAATGCTGCGCTGTGGGCGCTAGTAACAGCTGAACAGTGCGCGTCATTTTCTGATTTTGAAAACAATTTCTTGCAAGGTACTGGTCCCGATCTGTACAAGAATGTTTCGAGATGCGACGATCATGAATGTAAACTATGGCAACTTTCCATTTAATATATGCTGTAACGATAAATTTGTCTGCGAGAGTCAAACAAGCCAGACTCCGCCGAATTTTACTGGCGCTGTTGGTGCTGCGATTTCAGGCATATTACCAACCCTTGCCCAAGTAAAACTTGAGGAATCGTTGATAAAACATAGAAACTTTCTGATATACAACGATGAGAAAAAGGTTTTGCACCCTTTCATCTTTATAAAAAGTTTTAAAAATGTTTTACCAGTTTCATGAACAGACAGGCAAAAGATTCAGTTTGTCAAATCCTTAATAACAGGAAATGCTGCGCTGTGGGCACTAGTAACGTCCGAACAGTGTGCGTCATTTTCTGAGTTTGAAAACAATTTCTTGAAGGTACTGGCCCCGATCTGTACAAGAATGTCTCGAGATGCGACGATCATGGATGTAAACTATGGCAACTTTCCATTTAATATATGCTGTAACGATAAATTTGTCTGCGAGAGTCAAACAAGCCAGACTCCGCCGAATTTTACTGGCGCTGTTGGTGCTGCCGATTCAGGCATATTATTAACCCTTGTCCAAGTAAAACTTGAGGAATCGTTGATAAAACATATAAACTTTCTGATATACAACGATGAGAAAAAGGTTTTGCACCCTTTCATCTTTATAAAAAGTTTTAAAAATGTTTTACCAGTTTCATGAACAGACAGGCAAAAGATTCAGTTTGTCACATCCTTAATAACAGGAAATGCTATGCTGTGGGCACTAGTAACGTCCGAACAGTGTGCGTCATTTTCTGATTTTGAAAACAATTTCTTGCAAGGTACTGGTCCCGATCTGTACAAGAATGTTTCGAGATGCGACGATCATGAATGTAAACTATGGCAACTTTCCATTTAATATATGCCATAACGATAAATTTGTCTGTGAGAGTCAAACAAGCCAGACTCCGCCAAATTTTACTGGCGCTGTTGGTGCGGCGGATTCAGGCATATTACCAACCCTTGCCCAAATAAAACTTGAGGAATCGTTGATAAAACATAGAAACTTTCTGATATACAACGATGAGAAAAAGGTTTTGCACCCTGTCATCTTTATAAAAAGTTTTAAAAACGTTTTGCCTGTTTCATGAACAGACAGGCAAAACATTCAGTTTGTCACATCCTTAATAACAGGATTTGCTGCACTGTGGGCACTAGTAACGTCCGAACAGTGTGCGTCATTTTCTAAGTTTGAAAACAATTTCTTGAAGGTACTGGTCCCGATCTGTACAAGAATGTTTCGAGATGCGACGATCATGAATGTAAACTATGGCAACTTTCCATTTAATATATGCTGTAAAGATAAATTTGTCTGCGAGAGTCAAACAAGCCAGACTCCGCCGAATTTTAATGGCGCTGTTGGTGCTGCGGATTCATGCATATTATTAACCCTTGTCCAAGTAAAACTTGAGGAATCGTTGATAAAACATATAAACTTTCTGATATACAACGATAAGAAAAAGGTTTTGCACCCTTTCATCTTTATAAAAAGTTTTAAAAATGTTTCACCAGTTTCATGAACAGACAGGCAAAAGATTCAGTTTGTCACATCCTTAATAACAGGAAATGCTGCGCTGTGGGCACTAGTAACGGCTGAACCGTGCGCGTCATTTTCTGATTTTGAAAACAATTTCTTGCAAGGTACTGGTCCCGATCTGTACAAGAATGTTTCGAGATGCGACGATCATGAATGCAAACTATGGTAACTTTCCATTTAATATATGCTGTAAAGATAAATTTGTCTGCGAGAGTCAAACAAGCCAGACTCCGCCGAATTTTACTGGCGCTGTTGGTGCTGCGGTTTCAGGCATATTACCAACCCTTGCCCAAGTAAAACTTGAGGAATCGTTGATAAAACATACAAACTTTCTGATATACAACGATGAGAAAAAGGTTTTGCACCCTGTCATCTTTATAAAAAGTTTTAAAAACGTTTTACCTGTTTCATGAACAGACAGGCAAAACATTCAGTTTGTCACATCCTTAATAACAGGAAATGCTGCACTGTGGGCACTAGTAACGTCCGAACAGTGTGCGTCATTTTCTGAGTTTGAAAACAATTTCTTGAAGGTACTGGTCCCGATCTGTACAAGAATGTTTCGAGATGCGACGATCATGAATGTAAACTATGGCACCTTTCCATTTAATATATGCCGTAACGATAAATTTGTCTGCGAGTGTCAAACAAGCCAGACTCCGCCGAATTTTACTGGCGCTGTTGGTGCGGCGGATTCAGGCATATTACCAACCCTTGCCCAAGCAAAACTTGAGGAATCGTAGATAAAACATAGAAACTTTCTGATATGCAACGATGAGAAAAAGGTTTTGCACCCTGTCATCTTTATAAAAAGTTTTAAAAATGTTTTACCTGTTTCATGAACAGACAGGCAAATGATTCAGTTTGTCACATCCTTAATTACAGGAAATGCTGCGCTGTGGGCACTAGTAACGGCTGAACAGTGCGCGTCATTTTCTGATTTTGAAAACAATTTCTTGCAAGGTACTGGTCCCGATCTGTACAAGAATGTTTCGAGATGCGACGATCATGAATGTAAACTATGGCAACTTTCCATTTAATATATGCTGTAACGATAAATTTGTCTGCGAGAGTCAAACAAGCCAGACTCCGCCGAATTTTACTGGCGCTGTTGGTGCTGCGGTTTCAGGCATATTACCAACCCTTGCCCAAGTAAAACTTGAGCAATCGTTGATAAAACATACAAACTTTCTGATATACAACGATGAGAAAAAGGTTTTGCACCCTGTCATCTTTATAAATAGTTTTAAAAACGTTTTACCTGTTTCATGAACAGACAGGCAAAACATTCAGTTTGTCACATCCTTAATAAAAGGAAATGCTGCACTGTGGGCACTAGTAACGTCCGAACAGTGTGCGTCATTTTCTGAGTTTGAAAACAATTTCTTGAAGGTACTGGTCCCGATCTGTACAAGAATGTTTCGAGATGCGACGATCATGAATGTAAACTATGGCAACTTTCCATTTAATATATGCTGTAACGATAAATTTGTCTGCGAGAGTCAAGCAAGCCAGACTCGGACGAATTTTACTGGCGCTGTTGGTGCTGCGGATTCTGGCATATTTTTAACCCTTGTCCAAGTAAAACTTGAGGAATCGTTGATAAAACATATAAACTTTCTGATATACAACGATGAGAAAAAGGTTTTGCACCCTTTCATCTTTATAAAAAGGTTTAAAAATGTTTTACCAGTTTCATGAACAGACAGGCAAAAGATTCAGTTTGTCACATCCTTAATAACAGGAAATGCTGCGCTGTGGGCACTAGTAACAGCTGAACAGTGCGCGTCATTTTCTGATTTTGAAAACAATTTCTTGCAAGGTACTGGTCCCGATCTGTACAAGAATGTTTCGAGATGCGACGATCATGAATGTAAACTATGGCAACTTTCCATTTAATATATGCTGTAACGATAAATTTGTCTGCGAGAGTCAAACAAGCCAGACTCCGCCGAATTTTACTGGCGCTGTTGGTGCTGCGATTTCAGGCATATTACCAACCCTTGCCCAAGTAAAACTTGAGGAATCGTTGATAAAACATAGAAACTTTCTGATATACAATGATGAGAAAAAGGTTTTGCACCCTTTCATCTTTATAAAAAGTTTTAAAAATGTTTTACCAGTTTCATGAACAGACAGGCAAAAGATTCAGTTTGTCAAATCCTTAATAACAGGAAATGCTGCGCTGTGGGCACTAGTAACGTCCGAACAGTGTGCGTCATTTTCTGAGTTTGAAAACAATTTCTTGAAGGTACTGGCCCCGATCTGTACAAGAATGTCTCGAGATGCGACGATCATGGATGTAAACAATGGCAACTTTCCATTTAATATATGCTGTAACGATAAATTTGTCTGCGAGAGTCAAACAAGCCAGACTCCGCCGAATTTTACTGGCGCTGTTGGTGCTGCCGATTCAGGCATATTATTAACCCTTGTCCAAGTAAAACTTGAGGAATCGTTGATAAAACATATAAACTTTCTGATATACAACGATGAGAAAAAGGTTTTGCACCCTTTCATCTTTATAAAAAGTTTTAAAAATGTTTTACCAGTTTCATGAACAGACAGGCAAAAGATTCAGTTTGTCACATCCTTAATAACAGGAAATGCTATGCTGTGGGCACTAGTAACGTCCGAACAGTGTGCGTCATTTTCTGATTTTGAAAACAATTTCTTGCAAGGTACTGGTCCCGATCTGTACAAGAATGTTTCGAGATGCGACGATCATGAATGTAAACTATGGCAACTTTCCATTTAATATATGCCATAACGATAAATTTGTCTGTGAGAGTCAAACAAGCCAGACTCCGCCAAATTTTACTGGCGCTGTTGGTGCGGCGGATTCAGGCATATTACCAACCCTTGCCCAAATAAAACTTGAGGAATCGTTGATAAAACATAGAAACTTTCTGATATACAACGATGAGAAAAAGGTTTTGCACCCTGTCATCTTTATAAAAAGTTTTAAAAACGTTTTGCCTGTTTCATGAACAGACAGGCAAAACATTCAGTTTGTCACATCCTTAATAACAGGATTTGCTGCACTGTGGGCACTAGTAACGTCCGAACAGTGTGCGTCATTTTCTAAGTTTGAAAACAATTTCTTGAAGGTACTGGTCCCGATCTGTACAAGAATGTTTCGAGATGCGACGATCATGAATGTAAACTATGGCAACTTTCCATTTAATATATGCTGTAAAGATAAATTTGTCTGCGAGAGTCAAACAAGCCAGACTCCGCCGAGTTTTAATGGCGCTGTTGGTGCTGCGGATTCATGCATATTATTAACCCTTGTCCAAGTAAAACTTGAGGAATCGTTGATAAAACATATAAACTTTCTGATATACAACGATAAGAAAAAGGTTTTGCACCCTTTCATCTTTATAAAAAGTTTTAAAAATGTTTCACCAGTTTCATGAACAGACAGGCAAAAGATTCAGTTTGTCACATCCTTAATAACAGGAAATGCTGCGCTGTGGGCACTAGTAACGGCTGAACCGTGCGCGTCATTTTCTGATTTTGAAAACAATTTCTTGCAAGGTACTGGTCCCGATCTGTACAAGAATGTTTCGAGATGCGACGATCATGAATGCAAACTATGGTAACTTTCCATTTAATATATGCTGTAAAGATAAATTTGTCTGCGAGAGTCAAACAAGCCAGACTCCGCCGAATTTTACTGGCGCTGTTGGTGCTGCGGTTTCAGGCATATTACCAACCCTTGCCCAAGTAAAACTTGAGGAATCGTTGATAAAACATACAAACTTTCTGATATACAACGATGAGAAAAAGGTTTTGCACCCTGTCATCTTTATAAAAAGTTTTAAAAACGTTTTACCTGTTTCATGAACAGACAGGCAAAACATTCAGTTTGTCACATCCTTAATAACAGGAAATGCTGCACTGTGGGCACTAGTAACGTCCGAACAGTGTGCGTCATTTTCTGAGTTTGAAAACAATTTCTTGAAGGTACTGGTCCCGATCTGTACAAGAATGTTTCGAGATGCGACGATCATGAATGTAAACTATGGCACCTTTCCATTTAATATATGCCGTAACGATAAATTTGTCTGCGAGTGTCAAACAAGCCAGACTCCGCCGAATTTTACTGGCGCTGTTGGTGCGGCGGATTCAGGCATATTACCAACCCTTGCCCAAGCAAAACTTGAGGAATCGTAGATAAAACATAGAAACTTTCTGATATGCAACGATGAGAAAAAGGTTTTGCACCCTGTCATCTTTATAAAAAGTTTTAAAAACGTTTGCCTGTTTCATGAACAGACAGGCAAAACATTCAGTTTGTCACATCCTTAATAACAGGAAATGCTGCACTGAGGGCACTAGTAACGTCCGAACAGTGCGCGTCAATTTCTGATTTTGAAAACAATTTCTTGCAAGGTACTGGTCCCGATCTGTACAAGAATGTTTCGAGATGCGACGATCATGAATGTAAACTATGGCAACTTTCCATTTAATATATGCCATAACGATAAATTTGTCTGCGAGGGTCAAACAAGCCAGACTCCGCCGAATTTTACTGGCACTGTTGGTGCTGCGGATTCAGGCATATTATCAACCCTTGCCCAAGTAAAACTTGAGGAATCGTTGATAAAACATAGAAACTTTCTGATATACAACGATGAGAAAAAGGTTTTGCACCCTGTCATTTTTATAAAAAGTTTTAAAAACGTTTGGCCTGTTTCATGAACAGACAGGCAAAAGATTCAGTTTGTCACATCCTTAATAACAGGAAATGCTGCGCTGTGGGCATTAGTAACGGCCGAACAGTGCGCGTCATTTTCTGATTTTGAAAACAATTTCTTGCTAGGTACTGGTCCCGATCTGTACAAGAATGTCTTGAGATGCGACGATCATGAATGTAAACTATGGCAACTTTCCATTTAATATATGCCGTAACGATAAATTTGTCTGCGAGAGTCAAACAAGCCAGACTCCGCCGAATTTTACTGGCGCTGTTGGTGCCAAGGATTAGGCACATTATCAACCCTAGCCCAAGTAAAACTTGAGGAATCGTTGATAAAACATAGAAACTTTCTGATATACAACGATGAGAAAAAGGTTTTGCACCCTGTCATCTTTATAAAAAGTTTTAAAAACGTTTTGCCTGTTTCATTAACACACAGGCAAAACATTCAGTTTGTCACATCCTTAATAACAGAAAATGCTGCGCTGTGGGCACTAGTAACGGCCGAACAGTGCGTGTCATTTTCTGATTTTGAAAACAATTTCTTGCAAGGTACTGGTCCCGATCTGTACAAGAATGTTTCGAGATGCGACGATCATGAATGTAAACCATGGCAACTTTCCATTTAATATAGGCCGTAACGATAAATTTGTCTGCGAGAGTCAAACAAGCCAGACTCCGCCGAATTTTACTGGCGCTGTAGGTGCGGCGGATTCAGGCATATTACCAACCCTTGCCCAAGTAAAACTTGAGGAATCGTTGATAAAACATAGAAACTTTCTGATATACAACGATGAGAAAAAGGTTTTGCACCCTGTCATCTTTATAAAAAGTTTTAAAAACGTTTTGCCTGTTTCATGAACAGACAGGCAAAACATTCAGTTTGTCACATCCTTAATAACAGGAATTGCTGCACTGTGGGCACTAGTAACGCCCGAACAGTGTGCGTCATTTTCTAAGTTTGAAAACAATTTCTTGAAGGTACTGGTCCCGATCTGTACAAGAATGTTTCGAGATGCGACGATCATGAATGTAAACTATGGCAACTTTCCATTTAATATATGCTGTAAAGATAAATTTGTCTGCGAGAGTCAAACAAGCCAGACTCCGCCGAATTTTAATGGCGCTGTTGGTGCTGCGGATTCAGGCATATTACTAACCCTTGTCCAAGTAAAACTTGAGGAATCGTTGATAAAACATATAAACTTTCTGATATACAACGATGAGAAAAAGGTTTTGCACCCTTTCATCTTTATAAAAAGTTTTAAAAATGTTTTACCAGTTTCATGAACAGACAGGCAAAAGATTCAGTTTGTCACATCCTTAATAACAGGAAATGCTGCGCTGTGGGCACTAGTAACGGCTGAACCGTGCGCGTCATTTTCTGATTGTGAAAACAATTTCTTGCAAGGTACTGGTCCCGATCTGTACAAGAATGTTTCGAGATGCGACGATCATGAATGTAAACTATGGCAACTTTCCATTTAATATATGCTGTAACGATAAATTTGTCTGCGAGAGTCAAACAAGCCAGACTCCGCCGAATTTTACTGGCGCTGTTGGTGCTGCGGTTTCAGGCATATTACCAACCCTTGCCCAAGTAAATCTTGAGGAATCGTTGATAAAACATACAAACTTTCTGATATACAATGATGAGAAAAAGGTTTTGCACCCTGTCATCTTTATAAAAAGTTTTAAAAACGTTTTACCTGTTTCATGAACAGACAGGCAAAACATTCAGTTTGTCACATCCTTAATAACAGGAAATGCTGCACTGTGGGCGCTAGTAACGTCCGAACAGTGTGCGTCATTTTCTGAGTTTGAAAACAATTTCTTGAAGGTACTGGTCCCGATCTGTACAAGAATGTTTCGAGATGCGACGATCATGAATGTAAACTATGGCACCTTTCCATTTAATATATGCCGTAACGATAAATTTGTCTGCGAGTGTCAAACAAGCCAGACTCCGCCGAATTTTACTGGCGCTGTTGGTGCGGCGGATTCAGGCATATTACCAACCCTTGCCCAAGTAAAACTTGAGGAATCGTAGATAAAACATAGAAACTTTCTGATATGCAACGATGAGAAAAAGGTTTTGCACCCTGTCATCTTTATAAAACGTTTTAAAAACGTTTGCCTGTTTCATGAACAGACAGGCAAAACATTCAGTTTGTCACATCCTTAATAACAGGAAATGCTGCACTGAGGGCACTAGTAACGTCCGAACAGTGCGCGTCAATTTCTGATTTTGAAAACAATTTCTTGCAAGGTACTGGTCCCGATCTGTACAAGAATGTTTCGAGATGCGACGATCATGAATGTAAACTATGGCAACTTTCCTTTTAATATATGCCATAACGATAAATTTGTCTGCGAGGGTCAAACAAGCCAGACTCCGCCGAATTTTACTGGCACTGTTGGTGCTGCGGATTCAGGCATATTATCAACCCTTGCCCAAGTAAAACTTGAGGAATCGTTGATAAAACATAGAAACTTTCTGATATACAACGATGAGAAAAAGGTTTTGCACCCTGTCATTTTTATAAAAAGTTTTAAAAACGTTTTGCCTGTTTCATGAACAGACAGGCAAAAGATTCAGTTTGTCACATCCTTAATAACAGGAAATGCTGCGCTGTGGGCATTAGTAACGGCCGAACAGTGCGCGTCATTTTCTGATTTTGAAAACAATTTCTTGCTAGGTACTGGTCCCGATCTGTACAAGAATGTTTTGAGATGCGACGATCATGAATGTAAACTATGGCAACTTTCCATTTAATATATGCTGTAAAGATAAAATTGTCTGCGAGAGTCAAACAAGCCAGACTCCGCCGAATTTTAATGGCGCTGTTGGTGCTGCGGATTCAGGCATATTATTAACCCTTGTCCAAGTAAAACTTGAGGAATCGTTGATAAAACATATAAACTTTCTGATATACAACGATGAGAAAAAGGTTTTGCACCCTTTCATCTTTATAAAAAGTTTTAAAAATGTTTTACCAGTTTCATGAACAGACAGGCAAAAGATTCAGTTTGTCACATCCTTAATAACAGGAAATGCTGCGCTGTGGGCACTAGTAACGGCTGAACCGTGCGCGTCATTTTCTGATTTTGAAAACAATTTCTTGCAAGGTACTGGTCCCGATCTGTACAGTAATGTTTCGAGATGCGACGATCATGAATGTAAACTATGGCAACTTTCCATTTAATATATGCTGTAACGTTAAATTTGTCTGCGAGAGTCAAACAAGCCAGACTCCGCCGAATTTTACTGGCGCTGTTGGTGCTGCGGTTTCAGGCATATTACCAACCCTTGCCCAAGTAAAACTTGAGGAATCGTTGATAAAACATAGAAACTTTCTGATATACAACGATGAGAAAAAGGTTTTGCACCCTGTCATCTTTATAAAAAGTTTTAAAAACGTTTTACCTGTTTCATGAACAGACAGGCAAAACATTCAGTTTGTCACATCCTTAATAACAGGAAATGCTGCACTGTGGGCACTAGTAACGTCCGAACAGTGTGCGTCATTTTCTGAGTTTGAAAACAATTTCTTGAAGGTACTGGTCCCGATCTGTACAAGAATGTTTCGAGATGCGACGATCATGAATGTAAACTATGGCACCTTTCCATTTAATATATGCCGTAACGATAAATTTGTCTGCGAGTGTCAAACAAGCCAGACTCCGCCGAATTTTACTGGCGCTGTTGGTGCGGCGGATTCCGGCATATTACCAACCCTTGCCCAAGTAAAACTGAGGAATCGTAGATAAAACATAGAAACTTTCTGATATGCAACGATGAGAAAAAGGTTTTGCACCCTGTCATCTTTATAAAAAGTTTTAAAAACGTTTGCCTGTTTCATGAACAGACAGGCAAAACATTCAGTTTGTCACATCCTTAATAACAGGAAATGCTGCACTGAGGGCACTAGTATCGTCCAAACAGTGCGCATCTATTTCTGATTTTGAAAACAATTTCTTGCAAGGTACTGGTCCCGATCTGTACAAGAATGTTTCGAGATGCGACGATCATGAATGTAAACTATGGCAACTTTCCATTTAATATATGCTGTAATGATAAATTTGTCTGCGAGAGTCAAACAAGCCAGACTCCGCCGAATTTTACTGGCGCTGTTGGTGCTGCGGATTCAGGCATATTATCAACCCTTGCCCAAGTAAAACTTGAGGAATCGTTGATAAAACATAGAAACTTTCTGATATACAACGATGAGAAAAAGGTTTTGCACCCTGTCATTTTTATAAAAAGTTTTAAAAACGTTTTGCCTGTTTCATGAACAGACAGGCAAAAGATTCAGTTTGTCACATCCTTAATAACAGGAAATGCTGCGCTGTGGGCACTAGTAACGGCTGAACCGTGCGCGTCATTTTCTGATTTTGAAAACAATTTCTTGCAAGGTACTGGTCCCGATCTGTACAAGAATGTTTCGAGATGCGACGATCATGAATGTAAACTATGGCAACTTTCCATTCAATATATGCTGTAACGATAAATTTGTCTGCGAGAGTCAAACAAGCCAGACTCCGCCGAATATTACTGGCGCTGTTGGTGCTGCGGTTTCAGGCATATTATCAACCCTTGCCCAAGTAAAACTTGAGGAATCGTTGATAAAACATACAAACTTTCTGATATACAACGATGAGAAAAAGGTTTTGCACCCTGTCATCTTTATAAAAAGTTTTAAAAACGTTTTACCTGTTTCATGAACAGACAGGCAAAACATTCAGTTTGTCACATCCTTAATAACAGGAAATGCTGCACTGTGGGCACTAGTAACGTCCGAACAGTGTGCGTCATTTTCTGAGTTTGAAAACAATTTCTTGAAGGTACTGGTCCCGATCTGTACAAGAATGTTTCGAGATGCGACGATCATGAATGTAAACTATGGAACCTTTCCATTTAATATATGCCGTAACGATAAATTTGTCTGCGAGTGTCAAACAAGCCAGACTCCGCCGAATTTTACTGGCGCTGTTGGTGCGGCGGATTCAGGCATATTACCAACCCATGCCCAAGTAAAACTTGAGGTATCGTAGATAAAACATAGAAACTTTCTGATATGCAACGATGAGAAAAAGGTTTTGCACCCTGTCATCTTTATAAAATGTTTTAAAAACGTTTGCCTGTTTCATGAACAGACAGGCAAAACATTCAGTTTGTCACATCCTTAATAACAGGAAATGCTGCACTGAGGCACTAGTAACGTCCGAACAGTGCGCGTCAATTTCTGATTTTGAAAACAATTTCTTGCAAGGTACTGGTCCCGATCTGTACAAGAATGTTTCGAGATGCGACGATCATGAATGTAAACTATGGCAACTTTCCATTTAATATATGCCATAACGATAAATTTGTCTGCGAGGGTCAAACAAGCCAGACTCCGCCGAATTTTACTGGCACTGTTGGTGCTGCGGATTCAGGCATATTGTCAACCCTTGCCCAAGTAAAACTTGAGGAATCGTTGATAAAACATAGAAACTTTCTGATATACAACGATGAGAAAAAGGTTTTGCACCCTGTCATTTTTATAAAAAGTTTTAAAAACGTTTTGCCTGTTTCATGAACAGACAGGCAAAAGATTCAGTTTGTCACATCCTTAATAACAGGAAATGCTGCGCTGTGGGCACTAGTAACGGCTGAACCGTGCGCGTCATTTTCTGATTTTGAAAACAATTTCTTGCAAGGTACAGGTCCCGATCTGTACAAGAATGTTTCGAGATGCGACGATCATGAATGTAAACTATGGCAACTTTCCATTTAATATATGCTGTAACGATAAATTTGTCTGCGAGAGTCAAACAAGCCAGACTCCGCCGAATTTTACTGGCGCTGTTGGTGCTGCGGTTTCAGGCATATTACCAACCCTTGCCCAAGTAAAACTTGAGGAATCGTTGATAAAACATACAAACTTTCTGATATACAACGATGAGAAAAAGGTTTTGCACCCTGTCATCTTTATAAAAAGTTTTAAAAACGTTTTACCTGTTTCATGAACAGACAGGCAAAACATTCAGTTTGTCACATCCTTAATAACAGGAAATGCTGCACTGTGGGCGCTAGTAACGTCCGAACAGTGTGCGTCATTTTCTGAGTTTGAAAACAATTTCTTGAAGGTACTGGTCCCGATCTGTACAAGAATGTTTCGAGATGCGACGATCATGAATGTAAACTATGGCACCTTTCCATTTAATATATGCCGTAACGATAAATTTGTCTGCGAGTGTCAAACAAGCCAGACTCCGCCGAATTTTACTGGCGCTGTTGGTGCGGCGGATTCAGGCATATTACCAACCCTTGCCCAAGTAAAACTTGAGGAATCGTAGATAAAACATAGAAACTTTCTGATATGCAACGATGAGAAAAAGGTTTTGCACCCTGTCATCTTTATAAAAAGTTTTAAAAACGTTTGCCTGTTTCATGAACAGACAGGCAAAACATTCAGTTTGTCACATCCTTAATAACAGAAAATGCTGCACTGAGGGCACTAGTAACGTCCGAACAGTGCGCGTCAATTTCTGATTTTGAAAACAATTTCTTGCAAGGTACTGGTCCCGATCTGTACAAGAATGTTTCGAGATGCGACGATCATGAATGTAAACTATGGCAACTTTCCATTTAATATATGCCATAACGATAAATTTGTCTGCGAGGGTCAAACAAGCCAGACTCCGCCGAATTTTACTGGCACTGTTGGTGCTGCGGATTCAGGCATATTATCAACCCTTGCCCAAGTAAAGCTTGAGGAATCGTTGATAAAACATAGAAACTTTCTGATATACAACGATGAGAAAAAGGTTTTGCACCCTGTCATTTTTATAAAAAGTTTTAAAAACGTTTTGCCTGTTTCATGAACAGACAGGCAAAAGATTCAGTTTGTCACATCCTTAATAACAGGAAATGCTGCGCTGTGGGCACTAGTAACGGCTGAACCGTGCGCGTCATTTTCTGATTTTGAAAACAATTTCTTGCAAGGTACTGGTCCCGATCAGTACAAGAATGTTTCGAGATGCGACGATCATGAATGTAAACTATGGCAACTTTCCATTTAATATATGCTGTAACGATAAATTTGTCTGCGAGAGTCAAACAAGCCAGACTCCGCCGAATTTTACTGGCGCTGTTGGTGCTGCGGTTTCAGGCATATTACCAACCCTTGCCCAAGTAAAACTTGAGGAATCGTTGATAAAACATACAAACTTTCTGATATACAACGATGAGAAAAAGGTTTTGCACCCTGTCATCTTTATAAAAAGTTTTAAAAACGTTTTACCCGTTTCATGAACAGACAGGCAAAACATTCAGTTTGTCACATCCTTAATAACAGGAAATGCTGCACTGTGGGCGCTAGTAACGTCCGAACAGTGTGCGTCATTTTCTGAGTTTGAAAACAATTTCTTGAAGGTACTGGTCCCGATCTGTACAAGAATGTTCCGAGATGCGACGATCATGAATGTAAACTATGGCACCTTTCCATTTAATATATGCCGTAACGATAAATTTGTCTGCGAGTGTCAAACAAGCCAGACTCCGCCGAATTTTACTGGCGCTGTTGGTGCGGCGGATTCAGGCATATTACCAACCCTTGCCCAAGTAAAACTTGAGGAATCGTAGATAAAACATAGAAACTTTCTGATATGCAACGATGAGAAAAAGGTTTTGCACCCTGTCATCTTTATAAAAAGTTTTAAAAACGTTTGCCTGTTTCATGAACAGACAGGCAAAACATTCAGTTTGTCACATCCTTAATAACAGGAAATGCTGCACTGAGGGCACTAGTAACGTCCGAACAGTGCGCGTCAAATTCTGATTTTGAAATCAATTTCTTGCAAGGTACTGGTCCCGATCTGTACAAGAATGTTTCGAGATGCGACGATCATGAATGTAAACTATGGCAACTTTCCATTTAATATATGCCATAACGATAAATTTGTCTGCGAGGGTCAAACAAGCCAGACTCCGCCGAATTTTACTGGCACTGTTGGTGCTGCGGATTCAGGCATATTATCAACCCTTGCCCAAGTAAAACTTGAGGAATCGTTGATAAAACATAGAAACTTTCTGATATACAACGATGAGAAAAAGGTTTTGCACCCTGTCATTTTTATAAAAAGTTATAAAAACGTTTTGCCTGTTTCATGAACAGACAGGCAAAACATTCAGTTTGTCACATCCTTAATAACAGGAAATGCTGCGCTGTGGGCATTAGTAACGGCCGAACAGTGCGCGTCATTTTCTGATTTTGAAAACAATTTCTTGCTAGGTACTGGTCCCGATCTGTACAAGAATGTTTTGAGATGCGACGATCATGAATGTAAACTATGGCAACTTTCCATTTAATATATGCTGTAAAGATAAATTTGTCTGCGAGAGTCAAACAAGCCAGACTCCGCCGAATTTTAATGGCGCTGTTGGTGCTGCGGATTCATGCATATTATTAACCCTTGTCCAAGTAAAACTTGAGGAATCGTTGATAAAACATATAAACTTTCTGATATACAACGATGAGAAAAAGGTTTTGCACCCTTTCATCTTTATAAAAAGTTTTAAAAATGTTTTACCAGTTTCATGAACAGACAGGCAAAAGATTCAGTTTGTCACATCCTTAATAACAGGAAATGCTGCGCTGTGGGCACTAGTAACGGCTGAACCGTGCGCGTCATTTTCTGATTTTGAAAACAATTTCTTGCAAGGTACTGGTCCCGATCTGTACAGTAATGTTTCGAGATGCGACGACCATGAATGTAAATTATGGCAACTTTCCATTTAATATATGCTGTAACGATAAATTTGTCTGCGAGAGTCAAACAAGCCAGACTCCGCCGAATTTTACTGGCGCTGTTGGTGCTGCGGTTTCAGGCATATTACCAACCCTTGCCCAAGTAAAACTTGAGGAATCGTTGATAAAACATACAAACTTTCTGATATACAACGATGAGAAAAAGGTTTTGCACCCTGTCATCTTTATAAAAAGTTTTAAAAACGTTTTACCTGTTTCATGAACAGACAGGCAAAACATTCAGTTTGTCACATCCTTAATAACAGGAAATGCTGCACTGTGGGCACTAGTAACGTCCGAACAGTGTGCGTCATTTTCTGAGTTTGAAAACAATTTCTTGAAGGTACTGGTCCCGATCTGTACAAGAATGTTTCGAGATGCGACTATCATGAATGTAAACTATGGCACCTTTCCATTTAATATATGCCGTAACGATAAATTTGTCTGCGAGTGTCAAACAAGCCAGACTCCGCCGAATTTTACTGGCGCTGTTGGTGCGGCGGATTCAGGCATATTACCAACCCTTGCCCAAGTAAAACTGAGGAATCGTAGATAAAACATAGAAACTTTCTGATATGCAACGATGAGAAAAAGGTTTTGCACCCTGTCATCTTTATAAAAAGTTTTAAAAACGTTTGCCTGTTTCATGAACAGACAGGCAAAACATTCAGTTTGTCACATCCTTAATAACAGGAAATGCTGCACTGAGGGCACTAGTAACGTCCGAACAGTGCGCGTCAATTTCTGATTTTGAAAACAATTTCTTGCAAGGTACTGGTCCCGATCTGTACAAGAATGTTTCGAGATGCGACGATCATGAATGTAAACTATGGCAACTTTCCATTTAATATATGCCATAACGATAAATTTGTCTGCGAGGGTCAAACAAGCCAGACTCCGCCGAATTTTACTGGCACTGTTGGTGTTGCGGATTCAGGCATATTATCAACCCTTGCCTAAGTAAAACTTGAGGAATCGTTGATAAAACATAGAAACTTTCTGATATACAACGATGAGAAAAAGGTTTTGCACCCTGTCATTATTATAAAAAGTTTTAAAAACGTTTTGCCTGTTTCATGAACAGACAGGCAAAAGATTCAGTTTGTCACATCCTTAATAACAGGAAATGCTGCGCTGTGGGCATTAGTAACGGCCGAACAGTGCGCGTCATTTTCTGATTTTGAAAACAATTTCTTGCTAGGTACTGGTCCCGATCTGTACAAGAATGTTTTGAGATGCGACGATCATGAATGTAAACTATGGCAACTTTCCATTTAATATATGCCGTAACGATAAATTTGTCTGCGAGAGTCAAACAAGCCAGACTCCGCCGAATTTTACTGGCGCTGTTGGTGCTGCGGATTAGGCATATTATCAACCCTAGCCCAAGTAAAACTTGAGGAATCGTTGATAAAACATATAAACTTTCTGATATACAACGATGAGAAAAAGGTTTTGCACCCTGTCATCTTTATAAAAAGTTTTAAAAACGTTTTGCCTGGTACATTAACACACGGGCAAAAGATTCAGTTTGTCACATCCTTAATAACAGAAAATGCTGCGCTGTGGGCACTAGTAACGGCCGAACAGTGCGCGTCATTTTCTGATTTTGAAAACAATTTCTTGCAAGGTACTGGTCCCGATCTGTACAAGAATGTTTCGAGATGCGACGATCATGAATGTAAACCATGGCAAATTTCCATTTAATATAGGCCGTAACGATAAATTTGTCTGCGAGAGTCAAACAAGCCAGACTCCGCCGAATTTTACTGGCACTGTTGGTGCTGCGGATTCAGGCATATTACCAACCCTTGCCCAAGTAAAACTTGAGGAATCGTTGATAAAACATAGAAACTTTCTGATATACAACGATGAGAAAAAGGTTTTGCACCCTGTCATCTTTATAAAAAGTTTTAAAAACGTTTTACCTGTTTCATGAACAGACAGGCAAAACATTCAGTTTGTCACATCCTTAATAATAGGAAATGCTGCGCTGTGAGCACTAGTAACGGCCAAACGGTGCGCGACATTTTCTGATTTTGAAAACAATTTCTTGCAAGGTACTGATCCCGATCTGTACAAGAATGTTTCGAGATGCGACGATCATGAATGTAAACTATGGCAACTTTCCATTTAATATATGCCGTGACGATAAATTTGTCTGCGAGTGTCAAAGAAGCCAGACTCCGACGAATTTTACTGGCGCTGTTGGTGCTGGGGACTCAGGCATATTACCAACCCTTGCCCAAGTAAAACTTGAGGAATCGTTGATAAAACACAGAAACTTTCTGATATACAACGATGAGAAAAAGGTTTTGCACCCTGTCATCTTTATAAAAAGTTTTAGAAACGTTTTGCCTGTTTCATGAACAGACAGGCAAAAGATTCAGTTTGTCACGTCCTTAATAACAGGAAATGCTGCGCTGTGGGCACTAGTAACGGCCGAACAGTGCGCGTCATTTTCTGATTTTGAAAACAATTTCTTGCAAGGTACTGGTCCCGATCTGTACAAGAATGTTTCGAGATGCGACGATCATGAATGTAAACTATGGCAACTTTCCATTTAATATATGCCGTAACGATAAATTTGTCTGCGAGAGTCAAACAAGCCAGACTCCGCCGAATTTTACTGGCGCTGTTGGTGCTGCGGATTCAGGCATATTATCAACCCTTGCCCAAGTAAAACTTGAGGAATCGTTGATAAAACATAGAAACTTTCTGATATACAACGATGAGAAAAAGGTTTTGCACCCTGTCATTTTTATAAAAAGTTTTAAAAACGTTTTGCCTGTTTCATGAACAGACAGGCAAAAGATTCAGTTTGTCACATCCTTAATAACAGGAAATGCCGCGCTGTGGGCACTAGTAACGGCTGAACCGTGCGCGTCATTTTCTGATTTTGAAAACAATTTCTTGCAAGGTACTGGTCCCGATCTGTACAAGAACGTTTTGAGATGCGACGATCATGAATGTAAACTATGGCAACTTTCCATTTAATATATGCTGTAACGATAAATTTGTCTGCGAGAGTCAAACAAGCCAGACTCCGCCGAATATTACTGGCGCTGTTGGTGCTGCGGTTTCAGGCATATTACCAACCCTTGCCCAAGTAAAACTTGAGGAATCGTTGATAAAACATACAAACTTTCTGATATACAACGATGAGAAAAAGGTTTTGCACCCTGTCATCTTTATAAAAAGTTTTAAAAACGTTTTACCTGTTTCATGAACAGACAGGCAAAACATTCAGTTTGTCACATCCTTAATAACAGGAAATGCTGCACTGTGGGCACTAGTAACGTCCGAACAGTGTGCGTCATTTTCTGAGTTTGAAAACAATTTCTTGAAGGTACTGGTCCCGATCTGTACAAGAATGTTTCGAGATGCGACGATCATGAATGTAAACTATGGCACCTTTCCATTTAATATATGCCGTAACGATAAATTTGTCTGCGAGTGTCAAACAAGCCAGACTCCGCCGAATTTTACTGGCGCTGTTGGTGTGGCGGATTCAGGCATATTACCAACCCTTGCCCAAGTAAAACTTGAGGAATCGTAGATAAAACATAGAATCTTTCTGATATGCAACGATGAGAAAAAGATTTTGCACCCTGTCATCTTTATAAAAAGTTTTAAAAACGTTTGCCTGTTTCATGAACAGACAGGCAAAACATTCAGTTTGTCACATCCTTAATAACAGGAAATGCTGCACTGAGGGCACTAGTAACGTCCGAACAGTGCGCGTCAACTTCTGATTTTGAAAACAATTTCTTGCAAGGTACTGGTCCCGATCTGTACAAGAATGTTTCGAGATGCGACGATCATGAATGTAAACTATGGCAACTTTCCATTTAATATATGCCATAACGATAAATTTGTCTGCGAGGGTCAAACAAGCCAGACTCCGCCGAATTTTACTGGCACTGTTGGTGCTGCGGATTCAGGCATATTATCAACCCTTGCCTAAGTAAAACTTGAGGAATCGTTGATAAAACATAGAAACTTTCTGATATACAACGATGAGAAAAAGGTTTTGCACCCTGTCATTTTTATAAAAAGTTTTAAAAACGTTTTGCCTGTTTCATGAACAGACAGGCAAAAGATTCAGTTTGTCACATCCTTAATAACAGGAAATGCTGCGCTGTGGGCATTAGTAACGGCCGAACAGTGCGCGTCATTTTCTGATTTTGAAAACAATTTCTTGCTAGGTACTGGTCCCGATCTGTACAAGAATGTTTTGAGATGCGACGATCATGAATGTAAACTATGGCAACTTTCCATTTAATATAGGCCGTAACGATAAATTTGTCTGCGAGAGTCAAACAAGCCAGACTCCGCCGAATTTTACTGGCGCTGTTGGTGCTGCGGATTAGGCATATTATCAACCCTAGCCCAAGTAAAACTTGAGGAATCGTTGATAAAACATAGAAACTTTCTGATATACAACGATGAGAAAAAGGTTTTGCACCCTGTCATCTTTATAAAAAGTTTTAAAAACGTTTTGCCTGTTTCATGAACAGACAGGCAAAACATTCAGTTTGTCACATCCTTAATAACAGAAAATGCTGCGCTGTGGGCACTAGTAACGGCCGAACAGCGCGCGTCATTTTCTGATTTTGAAAACAATTTCTTGCAAGGTACTGGTCCCGATCTGTACAAGAATGTTTAAGGAAACAGGTCTACAACCCCGAACTGTTTAATTCCCGCCAGGGGAATTTAAGAATGTATTTTGACAAATATCTTAATAAGACGCGCTATTGGGATGACCCAATGTTGGCAAGAGATATATTGAGAATTCTTAAAGGAAAACTACCTATTACCATTCGACTAAAAGTTGTGCACGTCTCAGACACGGACATAGAACAATTTATGTCAACACTAGATTCTTTCGGTTTAGTCCAAGAAGATGCAAGTCAAAACGAATATGGCAATGCGGGGAGCTATCAAAACAATAATAAATCACGACAGTTGAATAGTAGCAGCCCCAGAAAGAACGGGTTCGCGAAGAATAATGACTTTTCCAATGGTGAAGAGTACAATAAAAGGCAGGCGGGGCATAGCCAAGAATCGAGTAACAGTAATTGACATCCTAAGGAAACCGATATGCACGACCTACTTACTCACCGAGTAAAAGCGGCAATGAACAATACAACCGTAAAAGGAAAGGTGAAGGAGGGGAATACCACAACTTCTCCCAGAAAACCGTGCGCACTGCCAACGACTACTGGCAACGCCCATGGCCTGCGAACTGGCAGGCACAAAGTTAAATGCCAAGTACTAGTGTACCGATCCATCACATATACGTTATACCCATACCACCGCCACCGCTACATCCATATAACCCTAATGCCCAAGTGTATGTACCACAGAGACAGTCTTGCGCTCAAAACAAGAGCGTGAAATTTGTGGCTGTCACAGATGAGAGACCTGAAGCGGGAGACAGGCTGTCAGACACCGGCCGACTGCTGTAGGCCCCTTCCACTCGGTCAGCAGTGAATGAGTAGGGGACGCGCAGAATGTAACGTGTGAATGCTGAGGTACAGTGATGGCCAGCGTTTGAAGGACGAACTAATAACTGAACCGCGACTGCGAAGTACGGATGATATGGAAGTAATTCAGGCTGCCTTTCAGGCTAAAATTAACGGTATTTTAATAACAGTGATTATGTACACCGGTGCCAGGACATCCGTGATAGATGAACAATTGTTTCGTTGTGTGGACAAGACAAGGAAGCTGCCGATTTTGCCAGTGGAAAACTGTAGAGTGGTAGGAGCCCTGCGAGGGAAGGGGCAGATAATAGAAAACCAGGTGCAGGTAGAGCTAACATTGGAAAAAGAAGCATTTACAAGCTCATTCCTGGTAGTCAGAAATATCGCCTGGGTTTAGATGCCCTCCGTGAAATGAAGGGGAGAATTGACCTTGAACGGGGCCTCTGCACCTTATTATACCGTGATAAGCAGATCGAATTGGTGTTAATCAGGACGCCTGATGCGTCCACGAATTATTGTCGGCACGTTAGCGTTGTGCTCCCAGCCAGTCCCACACTAATGAAGGTGAATAATCTCTCACTAGAGAGTGAAAGTGATACGGAAGATGTCTGGGTGCAGGAGTCATGGAACATCACGCAAAGTATTGTCGAAAAGGTAGCCGAATCCACATATTTGAGTGACCAGCAACAAAGTGAACTGACACAGTTGCTTAACCAGTTTGCCGATGTGTTTACCGAAAGACCCGGTATAATCATAGGGTTTTTTTTTTTTTTTTTTTTTTTTTTTTGGTCAGCAGTCTACTGACTGGTATGATGCGGCCCGCCACGAATTCCTTTCCTGTGCTAACCTCTTCATCTCAGAGTAGCACTTGCAACCTACGTCCTCAATTATTTGCTTGGCGTATTCCAATCTCTGTCTTCCTCTACAGTTTTTGCCCTCTACAGCTCCCTCTAGTACCATGGAAGTCATTCCCTCATGTCTTAGCACATGTCCTATCATCCTGTCCCTTCTCCTTATCAGTGTTTTCCACATATTCCTTTCCTCTCCGATTCTGCATAGAACCTCCACATTCCTCACCTTATCAGTCCACCTAATTTTCAACATGCGTCTATAGCACCACATCCCAAATGCTTCGATTCTCTTCTGTTCCGGTTTTCCCACAGTCCATGTTTCACTACCATACAATGCTGTACTCCAGGCGTACATCCTCAGAAATTTCTTCCTCAAATTAAGGCCGGTATTTGATATTAGTAGACTTCTCTTGGCCAGAAATGCCTTTTTTGCCATAGCGAGTCTGCTTTTGATGTCCTCCTTGCTCCGTCCGTCATTGGTTATTTTACTGCCTAGGTAGCAGAATTCCTTAACTTCACTGACTTCGTGACCATCAATCCTGATGTTAAGTTTCTCGCTGTTCTCATTTCTACTACTTCTCATTACCTTCGTCTTTCTCCGATTTACTCTCAAACCATACTGTGTACTCATTAGACTGTTCATTCCGTTCAGCAGACCATTTAATTCTTCTTCACTTTCACTCAGGATAGCAATGTCATCAGCGAATTGTATCATTGATATCCTTTCACCTTGTATTTTAATTCCACTCCTGAACCTTTCTTTTATTTCCATCATTGCCTCCTCGATGTACAGACTGAAGAGTAGGGGCGAAAGGCTACAGCCTTGTCTTACACCCTTCTTAATACGAGCACTTAATTCTTGATCGTCCACTCTCATTATTCCCTCTTGGTTGTTGTACATATTGTATATGACCCGTCTCTCCCTATAGCTTACCCCTACTTTTTTCAGAATCTCGAACAGCTTGCACCATTTTATATTGTCGAACGCTTTTTCCAGGTCGACAAATCCTATGAAAGTGTCTTGATTTTTCTTTAGCCTTGCTTCCATTATTAGCCGTAACGTCAGAATTGCCTCTCTCGTCCCTTTACTTTTCCTAAAGCCAAACTGATCGTCACCTAGCGCATTCTCAATTTTCTTTTCCATTCTTCTGTATATTATTCTTGTAAGCAGCTTCGATGTATGAGCTGTTAAGCTGATTGTGCGTTAATTCTCGCACTTGTCAGCTCTTGCCGTCTTCGGAATTGTGTGGATGATGCTTTTCCGAAAGTCAGATGGTATGTCGCCAGACTCATATATTCTACACACCAACGTGAATAGTCGATTTGTTGCCACTTCCACCAATGATTTTAGAAATTCTGATGGAATGTTATCTATCCCTTCTGCCTTATTTGACCGTAAGTCCTCCAAAGCTCTTTTAAATTCCGATTCTAATACTGGATCCCCTATCTCTTCTAAATCGACTCCTGTTTCTTCTTCTATCACATCAGACAAATCTTCACCCTCATAGAGGCTTTCAATGTATTCTTTCCACCTATCTGCTCTCTCCTCTGCATTTAACAATGGAATTCCCGTTGCACTCTTAATGTTACCACTGTTGCTTTTAATGTCACCAAAGGTTGTTTTGACTCTCCTGTATGCTGAGTCTGTCCTTCCGACAATCATATCTTTTTCGATGTCTTTACATTTTGCCTGCAGCCATTTCGTCTTAGCTTCCCTGCACTTCCTATTTATTTCATTCCTCAGCGACTTGTATTTCTGTATTCCTGATTTTCCCGGAACATGTTTGTACTTCCTCCTTTCATCAATCAACTGAAGTATTTCTTCTGTTACCCATGGTTTCTTCGCAGCTACCTTCTTTGTATCTATGTTTTCCTTCCCAACTTCTGTGATGGCCCTTTTTAGAGATGTCCATTCCTCTTCAACTGTACTGCCTACTGCGCTATTCCTTATTACTGTATCTATAGCGTTAGAGAACTTCAAACGTATCTCGTCATTCCTTAGTACTTCCGTATCCCATTTCTTTGCGTATTGATTCTTCCTGACTAATGTCTTGAACTTCAGCCTACTCTTCATCACTACTATATTGTGATCTGAGTCTATATCTGCTCCTGGGTACGCCTTACAGTCCAGTATCTGATTTCGGAATCTCTGTCTGACCATGATGTAATCTAATTGAAATCTTCCCGTATCTCCCGGCCTTTTCCAAGTATACCTCCTCCTCTTGTGATTCTTGAACAGGGTATTCGCTATTACTAGCTGAAACTTGTTACAGAACTCAATTAGTCTTTCTCCTCTTTCATTCCTTGTCCCAAGCCCATATTCTCCTGTAACCTTTTCTTCTACTCCTTCCCCTACAACTGCATTCCAGTCGCCCATGACTATTAGATTTTCGTCCCCCTTTACATACTGCATTACCCTTTCAATATCCTCATACACTTTCTCTATCTGTTCATCTTCAGCTTGCAACGTCGGCTTGTATACCTGAACTATCGTTGTCGGTATTGGTCTGGTGTCGATTCTGATTAGAACAATCCGGTCAATGAACTGTTCACAGTAACACACCCTCTGCCCTACCTTCCTATTCATAACGAATCCTACACCTGTTATACCATTTTCTGCTGCTGTTGATATTACCCGATACTCATCTGACCAGAAATCCTTGTCTTCCTTCCACTTCACTTCACTGACCCCTACTATATCTACATTGAGCCTTTGCATTTCCCTTTTCAGATTCTCTAGTATCCCTACCACGTTCAAGATTCTGACATTCCACGCCCCGACTCGTAGAACGTTACCCTTTCGTTGATTATTCGATCTTTTTCTCATGGTAAACTCCTCCTTGGCAGTCCCCTCCCGGAGATCCGAATGGGGGACTATTCCGGAATCTTTTGCCAATGGAGAGATCATCATGACACTTCTTCAATTACAGGCCACATGTCCTGTGGATACACGTTACGTGTCTTTAATGCAATGGTTTCCATTGCCTTCTGCATCCTCATGTCGTTGATCATTGCTGATTCTTCCGCCTTTAGGGGCAATTTCCCACCCCTAGGACAAGAGAGTGCCCAGAACCTCTATCCGCTCCTCCGCCCTCTTAGACAAGGCCGTTGGCAGAATGAGGCTGACTTCTTATGCTGGAAGTCTTCGGCAAGTCCGTATGAGTACAATATGCAAGTCCGAGCACACGATACATTCTGCCGCGCGACCTACTCTATCCATTCTGTGTGGAACCGCGCTACTGTTACGGTCGCAGGTTCGAATCCTGCCTCGGGCATGGATGTGTGTGATGTCCTTGGGTTAGTTAGGTTTAAGTAGTTCTAAGTCTAGCGGACTGATGACCTTAGCTGTTAAGTACCATAGTGCTCAGAACCATTTGAACCATTGTAGTCCATCCCCTGCTCAGTGAAAATTGTAAATAAATTCGTACTTGATAAACAAGCATACTTCAAACAAATTTACGTCAGTTTGAATACGTGTTTTTGTGATTTATGTGTGCTTTGTTCATTTTTGTGCATAAATTTTCTTGTTTAGTGTGTAAGCATGTGTGTTTTTGAATGAGTTGGATTGAACGTGTGCGTCATGTATGTACATGAACTAACATATTAGCAAATGAATCGGACGTACGTGTCCATAAATGACTTAGCAACACTGAGCACAGCGTGTGCGTCCGAAAATTTGTCCCATTAAAATTTTTATAATTCCCATTCTCTGGACGAGATCGTTCATATTTCTCATTTCAAGGGAAGTACAGCTTGATAGATTTAGAGATAATACCAGCTAGAAGTACTTGTGGGCGCACTATCACGTGAAAGGCAGCTGCAAGTGCCCAATCTACGTTAAGCGAATGACCCTGTGATGAATGATAACATTATGTACAAAATTTGCTGAACCCACGATATGAGAGTGGCCAAATGGCCGGCACTTCATGAATAAGAGGATTTGGCAAAGAACATGATAATTTTGTAATATACAAAGCATATTACTGATTAAATTACTTGTCAGTAAAGCCGACGAAAAATGTAATACCGATTGTCTATGTATTTATGTATATACTTATTAAAAGGATCAAAATGTGCTCAATGTGCCTTTAATGTGAAGTACTATTTCGGACACTCAGATAGTGACATGAGGAAAGAAGTTACTCGCAAGGTACAAACTTTAAAGAAAGTATGAGTGAAACAGACTGTAGGTGTTATAGCTAGGCAAAACATTGATAAACTGTACCAAAGTGCAGCAGTAATAAAGTAAACGAAAATGCCCGTCACATATGGCTGAACTGTAATAAGTGCTATAAGATTGTTATAGTTTCACTGAACTGTGTAAACTGAGATAGTTAAAACTGAGAGGTTAAGAAACAGCCAACCGCAAGCTAAAAATCACAAGTGAACGCTTTCAGCGGCACAAGTGTTAGCGGAACAGTGGGAAAGTGTCACAACGATAAACATTGAACGGACGCCCACCAGAGTGTCGTACAGGAAAATCATAGTGAACACGTCTGTTAGGAATCACTACTTACATTAAACTAAAAGGGAGATCTGAAAAAGCCAAAATCCTAATTGAAGTACTACTTTTGTCTGTTCTTGACCAACATAGTACAGACACTTAACAAATACACTTGTGACTGTGGAGCGTATAGCCCAATAACGTTTCCCTTACAGCCAGTGTATTTTGTAGCACTATTGGTGAGAAACCTAACGCTCGGTGGGTTACTTTTCATGTCGCGCGAGTGGCGAGCGGGCGCGTAAACAGTTCTGGACCGCTCAGCTGATAGGCGCCGGGCGACGCTCACTTGTTCGCTGACGCCATCCATCGGTCATCGAACCTGCTTTCCGCGCCCCTTGTTCCTGCTTCTGCCGCTGCCCTATGCTGAATAGTTCAAATGGCTCTGAGCACTATGGGACTTAACATCTATGCTCATCACTCCCCTAGAACTTAGAAATACTTAAACCTAAGGACAGCACACAACACCCAGTCATCACGAGGCAGGGAAAATCCCTGACCCCGCCGGGAATCGAACCCGGGAACCCGGGCGTGGGAAGCGAGAACGCTACCGCACGACAATGAGCTGCGGACTGCTGAATAGTAACCGAAACCGTAGTCAACGTCGTCAAGACGATCTGACACGAACACTTGACGAAAGTAATTGAGAAAACATGGAACATTTTGCTCATGAATGTAAAGTCAAATGAACTTGATTTGCTAAAACATCATAAACCTTTCCCCAATATTGCTGTACTGACAAAGACTTTTGCCTTATGTGTGGAACTAGTATAACTTGTTACGGACTTCAAATTTAAGTGACAAAACATGTCATGGACATTCTTAACCAGCGACTTTGAAAAACTTTCTAAAATAATTTGCACTTTAACCATCTGCTACATGAACTACTTTTCTTTTGTGTTGCTGTAAATACTGTTTTATCATAATTGTAGTATATATGCATGTTTAAATGTCTATCATTCGAAAAAATCGTTAAATATCACAGGAAAGTAAAGAGTTCGAAGACTCTGGGCGGGGTTACTTTCGACCCGTTTTTTCCATACGCCCATAATCCGAATGGGGGAGTATAAGCTTTTTGTTATTGGGTCTCTAGTATGATAAAAAAATTATTATTACTATTAAATATATCTCAATTCTTTCAATTTAAATCTGTATTTCATACTAGAATGCCGTGTTCCCAGTTTGGCACAGCTTTGCCACAGGAGACACGAAAGCGTTCGAAGACGTCCGTCTTCTGGTCGGCTCCTGATCGTTGTCAGAAGGTGACTAGTTTTTGATTACGCAAAGACTTCTATTATTTGGAAAAGAACAACCCGGATTTCTTTACGTAATCAGTATGAATTTTATAATTACCTAAGGGACCTTTAACAATGAATAGTAAAAAAAAATGCATTTGCAAATGAAATCATTAATAGATGGGGCAGCTATGAGTTGTATAGAAGACAAGGAGCGGCCTTCTGTCTACGACCAGGATGCCGCAGTATTCTCTGCTGTAGTAAAGGCTGTTTGACATTTATAAAAATAATATGGCATGGAGGATAAAAAAGTATAAAGGAAAAGAACAGAATAAGAAGTCTGGTAAACACTAAATATATTCAAACAATTCTCACTAGCAAATTAGGGCTTATTTATAAACAATATAACTTACATAAGTACTTTTCTAACAGTATGGTGAGATCAGATTTCAGCCTGTCCTGTGCTGTCTCCTTGGTTTACGTTTTTGTCACAAATTACAGTCATTACTTTTCTCCTTTCGTTAAATACAATTCTTGCACTGTTCAACACCTCCGATAACAATAACTTGCTGATTTACAGTTTCGAACATAAATTACTTTAATTTTATTAATTAATAATGTTGTCTGCACGCTGGCAAGACCGCTCACTTTTTTAACTTTACGTTTTCACATTACAAGCAGGAGTACATTAAAATCTGAAGATCTACAAAAGTTTTTTTTTTTACTGTCATCGTTTATTTGGATCGAAGCGGAACGACAGTTCAGCTTCTGTTAAAATGTTTCTTGGACTGCGCAATCGATGTATTAGCGTCCGCGCTAGATGCGCATCTTTACAGTTATGTAAATTATACAAAACAAATGTCTTTCAAAGAATATGTCTCATCTTATAAGTTGATCATTTAATATACAGATAGGTGAATGCCTTTCCAAGGGTACTCAAAGCTTTCATAGGACGGAAATACCAATAATATTACATCGCTTCCCGCGTGAGGAGTAATGAGTCTGAAAGATCGTTACGACTCACGCGCAGTCGTAATATTATTGGATTCACGTACTTAGTGAATGAAGTATTTAAGGATCTCTCCTTGTAAAGAGCAAAACAAACATAACGTAAGGCATATAGAATTATATACGTTTCACACTAAGTCGTCAAAGCTGCTCACAGTTGCTTGATCATTAACAAACTTGGTTGTGGCATGATGCCATCATCAGTGTTCAAGGATTTAACATAGGTTCCTTTTTTTGCGTGTTCTCAAGAATTACTCTCATTCAGTCAATTGAAACATTGAAATACTAACATAGATACAAGTACAAATTAAATACACATACAGACACAAATATACATAAAGATTGACAATAAGAAAAAAAAATTCTATTACAGTATTGGTGCATTTCCGCCAATTGTGAACAGAACATAAAACTTTTATCAGTCTTTCTCGTAGCGACATCACTCTTCACTTTGTAGTTGGTAGTATTTCCCATGAACTCGGATGATTTTCACAGGGGAATTCTTTCATCACCTGTCACTTTTCACTGCACTAAAACTGGGGATCACCTTTTCACATTCTGGTGGAAAACACTGGGAATTTCACTATGTGAAGGGGGAAGTGATATTTCTTGACTCGACGATCCATCGGGTCATGTCGGGAATCAGGAAAGTTGATGACTGGTTCAATGACGAATGAGTCAGTTTGGTGGCTGTCTTAATCTCATTCCAATTCATGTTCCAGCACATGAAAATACAGAAAAAAAATCTGTATTAGGACTTGCTCATTAACTAGCATCTTAATCTAAGGGAATATAGAGTAAGAATTTAAGACAATAAAAATTACTACATAGACTATGTACATATACATTGTATATTATTCATATTTTGTGTCTAGGTTTTATGTTCTTTCGTTAGCAAATATTAGCAAAACACGTTTCGTCTTGCACAGGTCTTTCTTAAGCAATGTATTTAGTAATATTGCCGTAGCAATTTTCATAGTTAAGGAAAAGTCATCATTAGTGTCCTTTTAATGTAAATATAGTAAAATCGTGCGTAGTTTATCAACGTTTTATTATTTTTATGTCCATTTTCATCTCAAATCTTCAGCACGCTTGCGCCCGTTTTGGAGAGGAATGCTTATTATTGAGTGTGAGCCGGCGAGCAGTCATTGAATGTTGCCACAGTGCTTCACAGTCACGTGGTAACGAACTGGCGGTTTAACAGCGTTGGCAGTCCGCGTCCTGCACGAGGCAGATAGTTCAGTGGCTACCAATCGTTTTATAACTTGTGCATTTTGTTGAATCATGGGTACTGGAGCAGCTCGTCAAGGTGACATGGTCAACCTGGACAGTAAATTGACAGCATCAGCGTCGAAGAACAGTCATCGATGAAAATGACTACTGTCACCTCTTGCAGTGAGTACAATAGCTTGTCTATCCTTTGACTGATAGTCACTGTATCGTCGTTGCAACGTGAGAATACTTGTAATGCTACTTCACACGCGGAACATCACTCGTGTCCATAAGTTTATTACAGTTTTTACTCACACAAGAGAT
The DNA here is from genome assembly GCF_021461385.2 of Schistocerca piceifrons. Classification (NCBI taxonomy): domain Eukaryota; kingdom Metazoa; phylum Arthropoda; class Insecta; order Orthoptera; family Acrididae; genus Schistocerca; species Schistocerca piceifrons. Next base: position 399,596,919 of record NC_060143.1, on the reverse strand, counting down.
AACTAATTTTCGTGTCCATACCTGTGTCAAATTACGATTTTACACACGTGTACATCATTTTGTCACTGAGTCACACGCAGCAATCCATACGTGTCCATATAGGTGTCTCTATACCACAGAGTAGCACAGGTAATGCTAAAATTACTTATCATGAAAGGATCATTTACAAAATATACATAGTTTTTTTTTTTATTACTGTCCAAGACCTAACGAAACGTGTTTGCTATTCTGAATGGTGCTTCTGAAGCACGTTAGATTTTATATATATTTTAAATCTGATTCTTTTCCTTTTCTTATTGTTCTATAACAGCCTTTTTTTTTGTTTCTTTGTTCATTTATTCAGTTACATCAATAATCAGTAAAATATACCCACTTTGGCGTGCCGAACAGTTCACGTTCAAAACTTCATCTAACAGAAATCGGGAAAATTATTCCTATTTCCTAGGATGCTTTTGCTCACAGCAAATCAGATTTACATCACGTTTCGATAAGTAACTGCAGATACGCATTAACCAATGAGCCACGATCGTCAATACACACGATATACACACGTCAAGTCTTTTGAACCAATTTCCAAATTTCTTCCCCTACCGGGTAGGGTAGAAAGGTAAAAATGCTAAAGAAGAAAAATACAATAGGATAGTGCAAGGAAATAAAAGATACGAAGATAGATAATAGGTGAAATAATCAGTTGAGCAAATTCATTCTTCGGCTCCACCGTTTTTAGTGTCATCCACGTGCCATAACTTGACTTCAGTATTAAAATGTCGCACAAATCCGCTTCCAAAGCATCTTCAAATATATCTCAAAATCACGGCATGCGGACATAGCAGAAGGATATAAGCAGATTATCTCAGTCCTCAACTAGGTGTCTTAATATCGAAGGTTTCTGTATAATACTCGTGACATAGGAATAGTCTCTCTAAGTTTCTCCAATACAGGGCCTAATTCTTATTATAAATGCAAATTTCTTAACTGGTTGACTCATAGTAATAAATAAATTAAAGTTGCTCTCCAGTTGCGGGTACCATTATTCATTTCTTTGTACATTAACTATATGTTGCTGATTATACTCGGTGTAATCTACAGATTACAATGTATCAGTTTTGCATCGTACATGGTTCTAGCGACTTAAAATATCAATCCTTTGAAGGCTTAACTTAGGTTAATACTTCACATATACGGACATTCTGGTCTGAATGAGGGATTTAAAGAAAACCTTTACTACTTGGTAAAAAGGAGATTTGCCATAACTTAAAACTAAAGCAGCAGGTGGCACTTTGGCACATCCCTTACTCAATTCAACGACTGCAGTCTTTTATTGCTCAAGAAACTTAAAACTACCTTAAAACTAAAGCAAATCTTATTTTCCAAATCCGTAGAGTACCTTCTTCAATCACTTCATATCTTTCAAGCTCCATGATTACTTTGTGTCCACCTCACTCAAATGATTACGTCACCTGCAGAATACATGTACATGCTGTTGATTCACATACTTTCTAAACAGATCACACTCTTGTTTCAAGTTGCAGCTTAACATAATAAATGATATATTTTTTTAAATGTTTTTCATGGTACTTCTTTAGGTCTACATGGTGGTAAAGTCTTTTTATTCGTCCACTAACTGGATCTGCCAACACGTAACAACCAATATGAGGCTTCCTGACTATAACAAACGGTCCTTCGTGTAGGTGTTGCCACTTAACGATTTTTACGTAAGATGAGAGATGGTTTGAAGTGTGTCCTCAGAAGAACACGCTCGCTCAAACGATACGACAGAACTTTATTGACATGCTTGTCAAATGCCTTTTTTCTTAAATTGGCATGAGTTGTGAGAGAGACCAGGGCTTGTCTTAACTTATTATCTAGACTGACTTCTGGACCTTGTATCTTGGGGATAGGATCAGTCCATTCATTGCTTTCCTTTTGCCTGGAGATTAGTTCTGAAGGTATGAAATCGGTAGAAGTGTGCTTTTAGTTTTCCGCATGATCATTGGATTGAATTTCGCTCACAATTACTTTTGAAGTACCGGGCGGTACGCTCGGTACGAAGTTTGCTTCCGTGTTCCACCTAAGTTGCGAGCTATTTGCCGGAATTTCAGTCGAGATGGTGTGTGTTGGCGGGTTTGCTCGGGCGTAATGGATGCGAGAATTTTGAGGTTCATGATTTTGACTTTGATAGTTGGTAAAAGGTGGAGGACTATTCCTAAAGTTTGGAGCATACTGTTGTTTGTATTGCTTGGAAGGATCTGGAGGATTTCTCCCTTGAGAACAGTGCTGGACTCTAGGCTGGTTACCATACTGCTGTTGACTGTTGGTGTTAATCCAACGTCCTTTTCCATTGAAATTATTATTATTTTGGCGATCGTTATTGTAGTGATAGCAATCATTGTAATTAACTGGTGAATTACCGTATTGCTGTTGTGTTGTCTGGTATATGGGCTGGTACCTGTTTTGATCCTGGAATTTATGTTTCTGCTTCCCGTTACGGCGATAGTAGTTGTTATTATCGCACGGAACGTCGTGTCCTTTACTGTTGTTGGGTTGGTATGACATACCTGAGTCTGCGCCTACACCGTGCGGCTGTGTAGTGTGCGGGCCAAGATTACAATTACTCCGCGCACTAGCACGCACGTCTTCTTGAATCATGTCAAGGTTGTCAAGTACTGACAGAAAAGCCTCCGTGTCGTCGTCACTGACATTTACTAACTTCTCCCTGATTGATACCGGTAGCTTTGACTTAAGGATCATAATTACGTCCTTCGTGGAAATGGGCGTGTCCCAATATTGTATTTTTCGCAGGTATTTCTCGAAGTACCTACGGAGACCAGCACTTCTCGTATTAAACGGTTCAGCATTATATACTTCCTTTCTAAGGCGTTGTTGTATGCCTGAACTCCAGAATTTGCTCAGAAATTGCTTTTCGAAGTCCGCGTAATTATTACATCTGTCAATTACTTCTGTTCCCCAGACAGAACCCTCTCCTTGAATGTAACCTACTATAAAGCGCATACGTTGCTTGTCATCCCAGCTCTCAGGAAAAACACCATTAAATGACTTCAGAAAAACCACTGGGTGGATGTTGCGTTTCTCTGGCAGAAAAGGCTGGAACACGCGGTGCTTGAGAACGCTTTCTTCTTTCATGAGCTCGACAAGAGTCACTTGATCATTCTGGTTGCGTACTAAAGGATTCTTACTACTGTTTCCATGTACAAGTGGAGAGAATTCTACACGAGACACGGGATTATTATTGTATTCATGTTCTGAAGAAAGCAAGTGTGAATGCTCACTTCTATTGTCATTAGGAAAATCATTGACTTGTTGTTTCAACTGCTCGATTTCTTCAGTGAGGTGTCGTTTCCACTCGGGAAGATCTCGGTGAAAAACTCTACGAATCTCTCCTAATTCAGTGAGAATCGTATCTCCTGATGTACCTGGAGCAGCTAAAACTTCAACTGTGGCTGACTTAACGGCTTCTTTTAAGTCGTGTTGAACCTTGTTTTCTATGTACTGTTCCTTAGTCTCGACCCATTCCACAAATTCTTTTCCTATCGGGGAACGTACGTTGGCTGCAGCATCATTCACCCTCTTTTCAATGTTGATTTCGGATAGCGCCTGTGTCAGGTCATTGACCTGGCCTTGCAGAGTGACGACATTGTCTGCAAGCTTGTTTACTTTAGTTCCGACCTCAACGGACTTTTTTGAAACTTCCGTTGTAACTGCCTGGCAACTTTCGATTTGTACCTTAATGTCTTTGTGCACGTTACTTACTGTGCTCTCACATGCATCTACCTTCTGCATAATACCTTCTATCCTTTCATTAACTTTACTACTTAATTCCGAGATATATTCCACCGTGACTGTCCTTATTCTTGCCTCTAAGTTGGCATCAATATTATCTAACCTATTTTTCATTGTACCAATCATGGTATTTAGGTCAAACCATTTTCGCTCTGTCTCCCGTTCCTTTTCCCTTTCTTTTTGTTCCCTTTATTTTCTATCTCGTTGTTTTTGTAATTTATAAGCTTCCCTTTCCCGTTTCTCCTGTTCTCTATCACGTTGTTTTTGTAATTTATAAGCTTCCCTTCCCAGTTTCTCCTGTTCTCTTTCTTGAAAAAATATTCTCATCATTTCAACCATCAAATTTTCTCCCGCTTGCTGTGACGATGACTACTGTGACGATACGTCACGCACACCAACATCGTCTACCGTTCTCTCCATTCGCGAATCGGGTCTGCCTGTTCCCGTTCGCGAATGTAGTGGGTATGACTTGACAACTGTGTCATCACCGTCATCCACACTGTTTGTCGGCTTTCCTTTGTCATCTGCCATGTTTATTTTCAAGTTTGTGACGTAACTGCTCAAAGAAATATTTCGCGGCACGCCGATCGTCAACTCTCAGATGCACGCGCTGATAGTCAAACGTCACACCGCGGTAGGTGACAATTGCAGAGCTATACCGGGTAGAAGACAAGATGGCACCTAACTTTGAAAATAAGTGACAAACACCTACTAGACACTGAATCCTGCTATTATGGCATCCATCTTGTGTTCTTAACCGTAGCAACAATGAAGATGCTGATAATACTAACAAATAAACTTCGCATGAAGAGATGATCAGAAATGAATTCTAACTACGTAAATAAGCAATTCTGCAAGGAAATAACAGCGATAGGGTAAAATGAAGCAGTAAGGAAAGAAATTCCGGAAATCAGTTTTTTTTATACAAGACGCGAGATTTTATGCGTAATGAAAACCGTACTTACATCAGTCGTTTTGCGCACTGCTGTTATTTTCCGAATTTTTTTTTAATACTTCCTCGGTTTCGTTCAGTACTTCCTTTACGGCTTCCCGATGTCCATCGGATGATATCATGAAACAATAACAAAACAGATTAAAAAAATTTTTTTTTCAGGTCCCTGTTCGGGCGCCACATCTAGTATGATAAAAAAAATTATTATTACTATTAAATATATCTCAATTCTTTCAATTTAAATCTGTATTTCATACTAGAATTCCGTGTTCCCAGTTTGGCACAGCTTTGCCACAGGAGACACGAAAGCGTTCGAAGACGTCCGTCTTCTGGTCGGCTCCTGATCGTTGTCAGAAGGAGCCTAGTTTTTGATTACGCAAAGACTTCTATTATTTGGAAAAGAACAACCCGGATTTCTTTACGTAATCAGTATGAATTTTATAATTACCTAAGGGACCTTTAACAATGAATAGTAAAAAAAAATGCATTTGCAAATGAAATCATTAATAGATGGGGCAGCTATGAGTTGTGTAGAAGACAAGGAGCGGCCTTCTGTCTACGACCAGGATGCCGCAGTATTCTCTGCTGTAGTAAAGGCTGTTTGACATTTATAAAAATAATATGGCATGGAGGATAAAAAAGTATAAAGGAAAAGAACAGAATAAGAAGTCTGGTAAACACTAAATATATTCAAACAATTCTCACTAGCAAATTAGGGCTTATTTATAAACAATATAACTTACATAAGTACTTTTCTAACAGTATGGTGAGATCAGATTTCAGCCTATCCTGTGCTGTCTCCTTGGTTCACGTTTTTGTCGCAAATTACAGTCATTACTTTTCTCCTTTCGTTAAATACAATTCTTGCACTGTTCAACACCTCCGATAACAATAACTTGCTGATTTACAGTTTCGAACATAAATTACTTTAATTTTATTAATTAATAATGTTGTCTGCACGCTGGCAAGACCGCTCACTTTTTTAACTTTACGTTTTCACATTACAAGCAGGAGTACATTAAAATCTGAAGGTCTACAATAGTTTTTTTTTTTACTGTCATCGTTTATTTGGATCGAAGCGGAACGACAGTTCAGCTTCTGTTAAAATGTTTCTTGGACTGCGCAATCGATGTATTAGCGTCCGCGCTAGATGCGCATCTTTACAGTTATGTAAATTATACAAAACAAATGTCTTTCAAAGAATATGTCTCATCTTATAAGTTGATCATTTAATATACAGATAGGTGAATGCCTTTCCAAGGGTACTCAAAGCTTTCATAGGACGGAAATACCAATAATATTACAGGTCATAGGTTATTCCGAACTGTTCGCCTTCATGTACAGACACAGGGCAAAGAGTAACTTAAACACAGTCCTGACAAAGTAATTGTAAAGCTGAAAACATATTGTAAACAAATACTGTAGATGTAAGTTAAAGTGCAGCGACAAGTGTGACTGAAAACTTTAAAAATCGTGTGAAGTGATCGGGTCTGGTAGTGAGACCCAACAATGGAAATGTTTGGGTACACCCTCACTAGGGGGCGCATGAGGCGGTACTCCACATAACGTGATAAAAATGATATTGAATAACTTCGCAAATATAGCAAAACTGATATCGCAACGAAATAAATATTATCGCAGAAAAATAACAAAGACTGTAATCAATTAATATGATCTGCGAATGTAACTGCAATCTCTGTTCCTTTTGAAAAACGGTCGCTCTCTCTTCCCTTTTGGTTCATCGTAGTGTGAAAACGTGTCAGTTTCATGCAATATTTGGCCTAAATATAATCAAATATCACTTAAAAGTGTCGCTAATGTTTTTCTGTAACAGCTCCTATAAGCATGAAGTAATAGATTTCAATAATTTATGCAAATTTTATAGGGGAACATTGGTGCAGAGGTCAGCACCATTGCTAAAAGTGATAACGGCTAAGAGTCGTAATAAATATCTTAATATTTGCTAATTTTGACAAACAAAAATAAATACAAATGTAGGAGAATTTTCTTGTCATTTCCTACAACATTTACATTCTTTGTTATCATATCTCAGTAATTATTTGATACATGTTAATACACCTTCATTTAGGCGGTACCGAAAATTCGCAACATTCATACCAGGATAATATCGATACATTGTTACATTTTTTGTAAATTTAATGATGTTCACTTCTTATAAAAAAGACGATAGTGTATGTGAGTATTCTGGGATGTCCTCCCAAACTCCTGGATCGATATCAACCAAATTTGACTCAAGAGTATCAGCACTGTGGGGCTTTTAACCTCCTAGCTGCAATATGAGCGGATATATAGGCAAAAACCTATTTTTTTCAGGCCCCATCGCAAGCTCCCTGCGTGACATGCACGGGTAGGAACATTATTGGCCTGCCACAGATCAGCCTGCTTTTTACGGCGGCCTATATGTGAGAGACAAGGAACAGCTTTCTGGGCCTCGACATGCAGGCTGCTTACAGGACAGGTGTTTTGTGTTGTAGTACTATCGGCTTGCTTTATTGACCTGCTTTGCATGACGTCATGTACATCAGGGGCAAATAAATGATTTTCAAGTCCCTAATATGTAACTTGCTCTTCTTGACAGGTATGGTGTGGGAGTAGTATTGACCTGCTTTACAGAACTGTACTGTAGGGGCTACATGTGCCAATGAACTCGGCTGAGGACAGGTTGAGATGGATAGAGGAGGGATGGACAGAGTGAGGGGAGGAGGGGAAAATGCGTTAGGTGGAAGGTGTAGATGGGGAGTGGGAAGAGAGGACGTGGCGGATATGGTCAGAGGGAAGGGGGAGGCAGATGTGGTCCAGGTGGAGGAAATGGACAAACAGAGGGAAAGGTGGAGATGAAGAGATAGAGAGAGTGGGGAGGAAGAGAGAGATAGATAGTGGTGGAAGGATAAGGTGGACAGAGGGAGGGGACAGAGAGGGGAGGAGGAAGAGGTATGTTCAATATATGTACCGAACACATATGAAACATGGTAATTAAGGAAGGCAGGAGGGGCTATGATTGAGGATGGGGCCCGAATCAATTACTATTGGTTTGCGTTGCAATTTCACTCATTTTAATAAATAATTTTTGAAAACAAGCCAATGATGTCGCAGTCAGACTTTTAAAGAACTTAACCACAATCGCGGCTGAAGGCCTTTAACGCGAACAGTGGCAATTATTTAAAATTTAACAAATACATAAAATACAGACAGCCAATAATTTTTGAGACAAGATAATGTGGTCGCAATCAGAATTTTAAGACAAGTAATTACAATCACAGCTGAAGGCCTTTAACGCCAGAATGGCAATTATAAAAAGTTAAACAAACATACATGAAATACAGACAGCAAATAATTTTGGAAAATAAGCCAGTGCAGTGTGGTCGCAACCAGAATTTTAAAGCAAGAAACCACAAAAATCGGCTGAAGGCCTTTAACGCCACAATGGAAATTATAAAAAAATTAACAAATATACTGCCAAACGGGGAATGGCATTGCAAAAGTTAATTAAAAAAAGAAACAACAGGTCACCAAACAGGTGAGAAAAATGATGGCAACTTAATAATAAAATAATAAAATAAAACGCAATGGCCAGTGACAGACGGTGCTCCAAGAATCGACCTCTGAGTAGGTCACACCAAAAACACTTTCGCGAGCGAAGAGAAAGGCAGCCAAGAGTTGCATTCAAATCACAAGATGGTAACTCGGATTAGTGGAGTCTAACGAGCGACTAATGATAATCTTGGTGAGGCTACCTGACATCCAACAAAACAAATGCAAGATATAAAATTACGCCAAAGCCGGAACCGCCGGTCTGCGCTCCGCCCGCAGTATACTGTGCTTAGAGCACCCGGAACAAGAAGGAATGACTACCACTAAGGTAGAAGAACGCCACCCAACCTACAATCAAGAAGCTGTCAAATTAACACGCCTCACTGGGTAGCTGCGGCAAGGCGAGGAAATGTACACTGCTGTTACATACACTTACCCCCGGGGTAGGTAGATGGGGCGCTAGCGGCCACAAGACAGAAAAATACCGCTGGTTGAACTTAACAGTGTAAGAAGCTGAGAATAGTAATTAGAAGCTCAGGAAGGCTAATCAGATCCGCCTTCCCCAGGTACTCTACTCCCTGCTCTTCGCCTCGGCGACACTATGAGCAGCAACACAAACCCAAGTCACTGGAGAATAGCGAGATTTCACAATGGTGGAGGTTTCTCTACGCGAATTGCAATGCACTCAACAAAAACATGCAGGATCCGGTTTCGACGAGGTCGTGCACCCTAATGACCACTGCCCTTCGATCCGGCAGTCCATACACGCCAACAGCGGTTCCGACGTGTTTGTCGCTTTGCGCAGACCTCCGCGCTCCTGCGTCCCCCACCAAACTCCACTCTCATCACCCGGAAAAGAAACGAGGTCGCTCCAAAGATAGGGCAGCAGAACTACATATCGATAAGCGCCGCTGCTGCCACTAGCGGACAGGCAACGCTTACGAAACCGAGTGGCACCAGTGAACACGAGAAGTAGACAAACAACGTAACCATGCCAACGATACGGTCTGGCCGAAACCTACACACGGCACCAACGCGAGCCGCAGCATGGCTCAACATACGTGGGTGAAGTTGTGGGGAAAAGGTTAGTATTCATATGCAAAATAAAGCTGCTACATCACAATGCGTGTCTCTTCATTCCTCAGCTGCCACAACAGCTGCAGCCAAACAACAAACCCTGCTTGTTTGTAATCGGAATGCCTTAAGCTTTCACTGAATTGTCCTAACTCAGTTGGATCCCTCAGGTGTCACTTATTAAGCGGGTTACCCCTTTCAGAGCAAAGCAAAGGATTCTGTGAAACTGCGTCTGTCCATCGTATGTGACCTTCAAGAAAGTCTCACTATGTCGCGGCATGGCGTAAATAGAGCCTTTTTGCTCTGAGTGTCAGGCTGTGAACTGTGAAGTATTTACATGCAGTTAGTATCAGGACCGGTCATACAGAAGGAAAAAATGAAGTTACGACACATGATACTTTGATTTAAGAATAGTCTAGCGACCAGGTTGGTCGGCTACTGGTAGTTCACCATCCAGATGCGATAGCAGTGTGGTGGTGAGTGGAGGCATGGTAGACTTCTGATGTGTCGACAATGAGACAGAGTTTATAAACTACACATTACTCAGTACAACAATTGTGGTGCCGCTGCCCAGAGAGACCAACGCACACTGGACGTAAGCTACAACAGCTGACGGGGAGGACGCTGTTGTCAGCACATTGCTCGGCAGTGTCGCTCAGTGGAGCAAGTGATCGTAACGGCAACGTGAGGCTCCTGGGACCAGAAAGGCAGAGTCCAATGGTAGCAGCTAAGCTGCGTATCAGCAGCCGCGGAGCCCCAGATTAAGTGCACTGTGGCGGGCGAGATATCGACGTGGACCCAGTGTAGAAGATGCAGCTCACCACAGCAGTGCCTGTTAGAAGAGCAGCCGCGTGGAGTGGCCGCGCGGTTTGAGGCGCCATGTCACGGATTGTGCGGCCCCTTCCGTCGGATGTTCGAGTCTTCCCTCCGGCATGGGTATGTATGTTGTTCTTACAAGGGAACCTCCCCATCGCACCCCCCTCAGATTTAGTTATAAGTTGGCACAGTGGATAGGCCTTGAAAAACTGAACACAGATCAATCGAGAAAACAGGAAGAAGTTGTGTGGAACTATGAAAAAAATAAGCAAAATATACAAACTGAGTAGTCCATGCGCAAGATATACAACATTAAGTGCATTGTGTGGGCTCAGTTGAGCCGTGGTCTCGTGGTTAGCGTGAGCAGCTGCGGAACGAAAGGTCCTCGGTTCAAGTCTTCCCATAAGTGAAAATATTACCTTCTTTATTTTCGCAAAGTTATGATCTGTCCGTTCGTTCATTGACGTCTCTGTTCACTGTAATGAGTTTAGTGTCCGTATTTTGCGACCGCACCGCAAAACCGTGCGATTAGTAGACGAAAGGACGTGCGTCTCCAATGGGAACTGAAAACATTTGATCGCAAGGTCATAGGTCAACCAGTTCCTCCACAGGAAAACACCTCTGGTATATTTCATACGACAGTGGTGACGGCAGGTGCGTCACATGATAGGAATATGTTGTCGACCCACCTAACTTGTACACTTGGCGAATGGGTGAAAAGATTCTTCTACCTTGCCCGATTTAGGATGTCATAATCACTCCCAAAAAAGTGATGAAAATATAAGAGTTTGTCACATAAACTGCAACAAATAAATGCAACAGTTTCACAGTCGCACAGTTTTCCCTGTGCTCTGTCAAAACATATGTTTTTAACGTTTTCAAATTCTTCCGCGTGTAGACCGTCAAATCCTGCATATGTCCAAGCAAATCTGAACATGAACTGGAATTTTGGAGAGCGAAGTTGATTATGTGTGAGTACCTGAACTTTGATAATTGTCTCAAAATAAAAAATTAAACTTCTCACTCGAGCAAAGATTTGAACCAAGGACCTTTCGTTCAGTAGCTGCTCACGCTAACCACGGGACCACGGCGCTACCAACCCAAGAATGTACTTGATATTGCTTATCCTGGGCATGGACTACTCAGTTTGTGTATTTTGCTTATTTTTTTCATAGTTCCACACAACTTCTTCCTGTTTTCTCGATTGATCTGTGTTCAGTTTCTCAAGGCCTATCCAATGTGCCAGCTTATAACTAAATCTGAGGGGGGTGCGATGGGGAGGTTCCCTTGTTAGCATAATTAGCATAAGTTGGTTTAAGTAGTGTGTAAGTCTAGGAACCGATGACCTCAGAAGTTTGGTCCCTTAGGAATTCACACACACTTGAACATTTTGAAAGAGCATAGCTGGCACCCAGGAGTTTGTCAACCGAAGTGACGGCAGATGAGTGGCTGTACGGCAATGGGAAAGAACCTGAGACCCATACGCTGGAAGGCCAGCAACCGCTGAAGTAGGCCCCCAGGTGACCTGTCGGTTAGTGGGCGATAAGTCACAGCATTAGACCCGGAACCAGCTGTAGGGCTGCAGCTCGCAGTGGCAGTCAAGAGAGGGTGAGTGGTTGACCTGTGTAGACTCGTAGGTATGTGGAATCGTAGAATCCAGTCATAGACTTGTGGACTCCTGGGCTGATGTAGGTGCCTCCAAGAACTGGTGGCCAGCAGACTTCGATACCTTACCTTTGACGAAAAATAATTTATTCGGTATCGGTGTGTACTTATTTTAAAACAGCATCGGTTTTTGTCACGTAAGCCCCAAGTCCGCGGCTCAAATGTGAAGTAACTGAGACACCAACATTGCAATGCTCTGCCTTCCTGCAGTATTCCTGAAATGGTATACTCCCGCTGTGCCCTGTGGTGTAATAAATTTCTGGCATCGCAGCACATTTCTACCGCATCAACAGCAGTACCTAGCACAACGACATTCTGTCGGCTCTGGTCACACCCGCTTATATGGTCCCTTCGCTTAATCCAGGACAGGTTTTTTAACGTTTACTCAGCTGCGTCCATTTTATTATTTGCGGTGTAACGATAATTATTTTCTCGTTTACATATCTTAGTACCCTGCAGATAATGGGAACTGCATGGCTGTATAAGTGAGCTCGCTGCTTTTATACTGTGGACTGCTTCTCAGCATCTCTCTGTGCTCCTGAATATTTCTAGCATTAAAAGAGAGATTTAACTGCACGTGAGTTGCAGATATCCAGAGAAAGCTTTACTTCTGATACGTGATACATCATAGATCTCGTAGTTGGTTTTATTATATACCTTTACTGTTTTTTATTTTTTTTATTTGCGTAACTGGGGACCACGTGACCTCAATTTATCCTAATTTGCAGTTTTGTTTTCTTCAAATATTCTTTCACTTTTCACCATGTCCCTTTTTATATACTAACTGCAACACTGACTGTACTGTCGCGATAAGTGAAAGAATTCGTTATTTGACACTAATCGCCAAATAACTTTCACTCATTGCGATACAGTGAAGTGTTTTATCTATACTCGGTACTGAGTATCACAATATAGAAATAAAGATCTAACCTCCACGTGCGTCACCTACAGATGAGCCTAAAAGGGTGCGAAAACTAGTTAATGTGAGTAAATAAATGTTGCAACTAGTTGATAGATACCATTTACTTTACTTGTAATCAATAAACAATCATGGACTGTGGAACATTCATAACTGATTAGCTCAATATGTCACTCTTTTCGTTCTTCAGACCAATTCACACTTGTTCTCTTGACGATGGAATCATTTTAAATTCAAAGCTTTCCTTCTGAGAATATCTCATCTGCTACTTCTTCAGCCTTAAGAATTTCTAAGTCCTATTTAATCTATCGGATCCAGCTTGTTAATTTCTTTTCCGAGAGATACCTGAAGATCCGTTTTAACAGCGTGTTATCATTAATCCTGTACAAATATAAAAAAGCCGTCTCTTCGTCATTGTTTCTGACATTTTTTCCATATTTCGATACATATCGTCATTGCTTATTATGGAAGGTAAATTTTTTCTCATAATTTTTCTCTCTAATATTTGTAATTCCGTATTAGGTATTCACTTGTGTGGAGACATTCTGATCCCACAAACTTATACTAATGCACTGCCTTCAGTTTTTGACAAATTCTTACAGTAAATAATTTTGTTATTTTATTCCGTTTTAGCTTTGTGTAACCTTTCTTTTAAGGTAGATTTTTTTAACTCATAATTATTTTAAACAGCAATCTATTTGCTGCATTTAGACAATGAATATTTATTAAAATACATTTTTTACAACCGATAGCAGTCACAATTAGTGCATTTATTATTTAATCTCATTCACGAGGCGAGTTTAGAACTAGAACATTCATAAGGACATTAAAATATTAATGTGAGCACACGGTGACTTTTTAAACGGTAGTATTGTCATGAAGTGTTCCAGTGAACGCATGAAACATTGTACTGTTCAGTTCTGTAGCCGTTTCTGTGGTGACCTCTTCGCCGTCACTTCAGTCGATATTCTAAGACTGACATCTTGTATGTTTAGATACCTTCCAGTTTTTCAGTATTTAATTTTGTCATTATTCACTTATAACCAAGGCGAGGGACTAAAACGAATCATTGCGTGACGGCTGCATCAGTGGTTACATAATGGCTACAGCTGTCACTGAATATTGATAAATATCAGCGAAGGGAAAAAAAATTATCCAACGACATTTAGAAAGCAAGCGGCAGCTGTGCGCTAGTATGACTGTCCGAAACAACTAAACTTTGTTCACCCTTTCCAGCAGCATTCAGATACTGACATTAACCGTCACTGTATGTGGGAGAATGACAATCAAAAACAGGCGTATGGACGTCACGTTATAGTGCCTATGTATGGTATGGTGGTTGAGCAAACTGAAAGTTTGTTCACTGTCTCCGTAGACTTTTTAATACTGACATATACTGCCACTGGATATGGGACAACGCTACAGAAAAAAAAAAATGTCTTTTGACCTCTCCATCGGCTTATCGAAAGTGATGAACTGCTTCATTGCGATGGCGAACTACAGTAGAGCTTTACTCGAATTTCTACTAATGTTTTGATATTTGGAATAATTGTTATTGTATCTGGTAAGTTGAACGGAGTGTACGTAGGTTCACCATTACGCTATTAGTACCATGACGACCTATGTATTGAAAAACTGGTTGCTGCTATATCTGACGACATACTGAGAGATGATTACCCTTTCCGACTAGCCACATCTCACCCTTGAATAGCGACAGAACTGTTCAAAAATGGCTCTGAGCACGATGGGACTTAACAGCTGAGGTCGTCAGTCCCCTAGAACAGCGTCGGCTACGGCGTGCCAAACTGCACGCGTGTACAGATGTGCTGCACGCGTGCCGTCCAGGGTTCGGTCCGCCTCGCCACTACTCGGCTTTCCTCGGTCTTTCGCGGCACTGCTCGGCACGGCGTGACATTAGACAAGCTGTGCGATGCGACATCTTTTCATCCGGTATAGGGTGCATTAGTTGATTCGTAGTGGCAGCCATGTTTATTCCTAGCTATTTGCTAGCGATTCGTAAGAAGTTTAAAAGTACCGTACAGCGGTTGTTGCAATGGAACACACGCTCACAAAGAGGCGGGGTAGTGACACGTCACGAGCCTTCAGAATTGAATGGGAATTGCAATATTTTGTCGAAGAGAAGGATGAAAATTCTCAATGTCTATTATGCAGTCACATACTCGCCGGGCACCGCAAATTTGCAATAGAACGGCATTATAACGCCACACACAAAGGATTTAATGATTTAGTTGGGTTGATAGATCAAACAAGTTGGCGGGATTAAGAAGACGTAGTGTTATGCAGCGAGACGGACCGAACGCGAGTACCACTTACAAATCTTTGTGTTTCTGATGTTTGTATTTGTACACATTTGTCGTTAGAATTCGAATTTTGAGTTCACTCAATTTTTGTTTCCTTTTTTTAGCCTGCAACCGAACGTAGTGACCTGTCTTTAAGAGCAACCTACAGCGCTCAAAATTGCAAGAGCGAATAAGCCTTTCAGTGATGGTGATTTCATCAAGGAATGTATTGTTGAGGTGGCGGAACTCTTGACGCCACTGGAAGTAAAGAAGTTTAGTGAAATTAGTCTTTCCAGACAGACAATAGCTCGCCGCATAGCTGGTATGGCAGCGGATGTCTACAGGCAGTTAATTGATAGTGCCTGCAAGTTTATTGCATTCTCGATTGATTTGGACGAGTCGACCGACATTTCGGACACAGCACAACTAGCGATTTATGTTAGTGGAGTCGACACAAATTTGCACGTGACGGAAGAACTGTTAGATTTAGTACCAATGAAACACACAACGATGGGTACCGACTTGCTAAAAGGAGTTGAAGAGGCAGTTGAAGCCGTTGGCCTGAATTGGAAAGTGTAGGTTTCAGTCACCACGGATGGAGCGCCAGTAATTCGAGGTGCTCAAAATGGGCTTGTAGAATTGTTGCGTAAAAACCTAGGACGATCGACAGAAGATTTGTACGGAATTCATTGTTTTGTACACTAAGAAGCTCTTTGTGCTAAGTATGCAAATTTGGAGCACGTGATGAAGTTGGTAGTCACCATAATACATTTTTTGAAGTCGCATGGCTTAGTACACCGTCAGTTTCAACAGTTTCTCATGGAACTGAACGAAGAGTACGGAGATGTTATTTACCATTGGGAAATACGTTGGTTAAGTCGAGGATCATGCCTCGAAAGATTTTTCAATTTAAGACTCGCTATTGTTGATTTCCTGAAGGAAAAAGGAAAGGCAGAGCCAAAATTAGAAAATCCAAAATGGATTGCAGACCTTGCCTTTTTAGTTGATCTGACTGCACACTTGAACGCTCTCAATAAGACTTTGCAAGGTGAGTAGCAGCTTATTTCTGATCTGATGAAAAAAGTGGATGCATTTAATAAGAAACTCGCATTGTGGAAGGAACAACTCACGAAAATGAATACCGCCCATTGCCCTACGCTCTCTGAAGTCAGAGAGAACGCAAATCCTGGCGAATTCGTTTCTGTGTTGGAGGAACTACAGGCACAATTTTCTAAACGTTTTCTGGACACTGCCAGCCTGACATCTGTATTTGGACTATTTTCTAGACCCAGAATGAGATTTTCACTCTGCAGCGGAGTGTGCGCTGATATGAAACTTCCTGGCAGATTAAAACTGTGTGCCCGACCGGGACTCGAACTCGGGACCTTTGCCTTTCGCGCGCAAGTGCTCTACCAGCTGAGCTACCGAAGCACGACTCACTCCCGCTTTACTTCTGCCAGTATCTCGTCTCCTACCTTCCAAACCGGTTCGCAGGAGAGCTTCTGTAAAGTTTGGAAGGTAGGAGACGAGATACTGGCAGAAGTAAAGCTGTGAGTGCCGGGCGTGAGTCGTGCTTCGGTAGTTCAGATGGTAGAGCACTTGCCCGCGAAAGGCAAAGGTCCCGAGTTCGAGTCTCGGTCGGGCACACAGTTTTAATCTGCCAGGAAGTTTCATTTTCTAGACCCTTTGCCGTTTCAGTTGAAAGTACTCCAGTGCATTTGCAAATGGAATTTGATCGGTCTGCAGTGTAATTCCCGTTTAAAGGACAATTTTTTTTTTTTACGTAAAACCTGTCCAGGAATTTTACATAGGTTTTCCTCGGGAAGAGTTTCCCAGTCTCCTCAATGAGGCTGGAAAAGTTATATCAGTGTTTGGATCGACTTACGTGTGCGAAAGGTTTATTTCGATTATGAAACTAAATAAGTCAGGGTTACGTGGCGATCTGAGTGACGAAAATATGAGAAACTGTCTGCGTTTGTCCGTGTACCGTCGGTTTGTGCCGAATGTGTACTTTATTATGTCTACGGTGAACCAAAAATAATTAAATTAATGGTGATAATTCTGTTGTATTTGTCATATGTTTTGTTGAGAATTGTAGTTATTGCAAATTTTGTACAGTAGTTCCAGAATATAAAATTTGCTTGTTTCACATGTAGTTGGAATCGCTTATTCGACATCATACTGCATGCTGTAGACTACTTTCAAGTCTGTTTCTATATCTCAGCTTAAATGTTGTAAGAATTTTACGAGTGACGATGTGAGAAGCACGATATTGTTGGTGAATTGCAGTTTCAAACCCAGCGTTATTGTTATTTTTCTGTAGGTGTACGAACAGCCAACAAAGGTTCAGTATTGCTCAACATGGTGTGTTGTACAGAGCTTAATATTATCAAATGTCGTAAGATGAAACTAAGCCACATGCTAGCAGGGCAGTGTTCCTTACGCCAATGCACTGTCGCGTGCGGCGTGTTCGTAGTTCCGCGCATGCGCGCGCAGTCAGCTGGTGTGGTAGTGGGGGACGTGTGACATCAGAAGGGAGCGATCCGCATGCGTGTGAAAGCTCGGCAAGCGTGCATGCACACGTGCCGCGTTCTTGGCCGTCCATGCCCTAGAACTTAGAACTACTTAAACCTAACTAACCTATGGACATCACACACATCCATGCCCAAGGCAGGCTTCGAACCTGCGACCGTAGCGGTTGCGCGGTGACAGAACTGTCGAAGATGGCAATGACAGACGTGATATAGCAGTTGCACGTAAATTCATGAGGTGGGGCATGGCAATGATTACAGAGGCAGTAGTAATTATCTATGCTTGCTCTTTCTTTATTGGTATTCGATATCTGGAGCATAGATCGTCAGCAGGTGGACGAGAAAGACACACCGGCAGCATGAGGAAATCCGGAGAAATTTCGTCCCGGCAGGCAGGAGCATACACTCTGGATGTAGATAACATCTATAGACACCCGATCAATAAAAACACCGTAATCTGTGCCGTTATAGCTGAACATTTGACTCTCAAGACCAATGTTGAAAGAGTACGAACGTATTTTTTCCGTTTTCTTTTCCCAAATTGGCGAGAACTGTTGGCAGGAGGAACACGCCGTCAGTGTTGGACGGCCTGCGACGTCTGTACTATGTTTCACTTTTATGAGCAGACACGGGCGCTAAGCAAGTGGACTAGGAGAGGAGTTTTTACAGAGCGGATGAAGGGAGTAAGAGAGTTTTTATAAATTTATGCGTGGAGAACGTAGGCGGCAGAGCGAGAGGGTCAATAGAAAATTTGCAGAGACGCGAAATGCAGTAGAGCGGCGCGGCGTGTGCCTTTTAGAGTAAGAGGGACTGGGAGCGCGAAAAAGAGCGGACTTTTAATATTCGGACGGGGTACACAAGAGAGAGCAGGCGTGAAACATTCCAACGTGGTGGAATATGTCGGTGGGAAACCACACGGCCGGCCGTGACGGAGGGCCACCTGGAGTACTACGATAGACGCCAGACGCCACAGCTCACGGAATAATACGAGGGGCATTCAAAAAGTGATTCAAAACAGATTTTTTTTTTTCTGAAAGCAGGTTGGTTTTATTCCCGATTTCGATATACCATATTCCTCATCGTTTCAGCTTCTTTTCTACTTTATCTCCGATCAGTGAGACCTTGTATGTATTGTACTGTATGTTAACCGGGGTCCTAGAAACGATGGAGAGGGTCCGTCCCCGCCGCAGCCGTTGTGGCCCACAGTCCCACGATGATTACCGTGGTCCACTTCACCCCTCCGCCGCCTCACTCCGAACCGCTCTTTCAGGGTTATTGTGCGGTTCGGACCCCGGTGGAAGACCCCCTACCCAGGGAACGTCTCACACCAGACGAGTGTAACCCCTATGTCTGCGTGGTAGAGTAATGGTGGTGTACGCGTACGCGGAGAACTCGTTTGCTCAGCAATCAAATGGTTCAAATGGCTCTGAGCACTATGGGACTTAACTTCTAAGGTCATCACTCCCCTAGAACTTAGAACTACTTAAACATAACTAACGTAAGAACATCACACACATCCATTCCCGAGGCAGGATTCGAACCTGCGACCGTATCGGTCGCGCGGTTCCGGACTGTAGCGTCTAGAACCGCTCGGCTACAGCGGCCGGCTGCTCAGCAATCAAATGGTTCAAATGGCTCTGAGCACTATGGGAGTTAACTTCTAAGCTCATCAGTCCCCTAGAACTTAGAACTACTTAAACCTAACTAACCTAAGGACATCACACACATCCATTCCCGAGTCAGGATTCTAACCTGCGACCGTAGCGGTCGCGCGGTTCCAGACTATAGCGCCTAGAACCGCTCGGCCACCCCAGCCGGCGCTCAGCAATCGACGACATAGTGTAGCTGAGGTGGATTAAGGGGAACCAGCTTGCATTCGCCGAGGCAGATGGAAAATAGCCTTAAAACCATCCACAGACTGGCCGGCTCACCGGACCTCGACACAAGTCAGCCGGGAGGATTAGTGCCGGGGACCAGGCGCTCCTTCCCAATCCGGAAACCCTTTCGTTTGACCGCGTGGGTAACTGGGCGAGCTTCAATGAGACCTTATGGGACGGTTTGCGTGCCCGCATGATACCACTCTACCGCTCGACGGCTTGCTATATCAATAACCTTTTATTAAAAAACTGCTTCCCGCGGAGTGCATCCTTCATTGGTTCAAACAGAAATCGAGAGATGCAAGATCCGGGCTATAGGGTGGATGAGGGAGGAACTCCAATGAAATTTTGTGAGCTTGTAAGAGGTCCAAGCAGATGTAATTTCGATGTATTGCTCATGCACTGCCTGCGATATCTATCAAAACAGCTCTTCAACTATCGATCTATCTGGGATTAAGAATGAGTAAAGAAATCTGATATGACAAGTTTTACCGAAAGTGACAGTTTTCATTAGACGCTCCAGAAATGACAACCACGAGAACTTTAATACCAGACAAAAATTTAATCATCAGTATGTGTAAAATTATCAGCAACAGGAAACAAATTTTGGTAACAATAGAGGGTTTTCCCCACAACAACAACAAAACCAACCGGTTAGCATACGCAACCAACAATGTAATGTGCAAGGTCAACCAAGCTTTAATGTATCGCCGCCTACACGTATAGCGTCGGCTCCACCAAACAGTAACGCACAGCAACAAGGAAATCAATATGTACAGAAAACACATCATTTCAGTTCCTATCGCAACGCACCGTATAGCAATGACTATCATGACAGACGTAAAAGTAATGAGCACAATGTTCAGCGTACGTTTAATAACAGTCGGTCTTACCAGCAGCAAAATCATCAGCAACAACAGATTATCATGAATTAACCAGACTGTAGATATCATCCCGAACCTAATAAGTCAGGAAGAAATAACAGAACAGTACAAATAGTCGAGCTGCCACAGCATGCTCCCGCAAACAACAGCACGTCGGAAAGAATTTGACTAGATACAGTACAGGTTGCATCTTCCAGCAACGTAAGCAATACTTCAGATAGACAGAATCTTGTTCACGAAAATGTTATTACTTTTGACGACATCCGATACACACTTTTGCATAAAAGACCGAATCACAACGTATGTAGACGACATTCTTATCGCATAAGCTAACTGGTCTGAACACAATCTGATTCTTGAACAACTGTTGCAAACTTTTCGTGCACAAGGACTCACAGTTAATCTTAGTAAATCACACTTTGGCAAAACTTCTATAAAATTTCTTGGACATGTAATTTCAGCAGAAGGCTTTGCGCCTGACCCGGAAAAACTTCAAGCTTTACGTGACGTTACTGTACCTACGACGAAGAAACAATTATGCAGCTTTCTGGGATTAATTAACTTTTTTCGTACATTTATTCATTACTCTCCTTTAGACACCCCTAGATTATGTCAATTGATAGGTAAAAACACTATTTGGTCCTGGGATAGCCAAGTACATTCTGAATCTGTTAATTTAAAACAAGCTTTGTTGAACGCACCTCTTTTATCACACCCAGATCTAACTAGAAATTTTTCCATTGCCACCGACAGTTCTAACACCGCTTTAGGTGTACACATTTTTCAGGAAATTGAAGAAGATGGTTCTACAGTAATTAAAAACATCGCCTATATGAGTCGCATTCTGTCACCTGTTGAACGCAATTATTCCGTTACAGAACTTGAAACATTATGTGTTGTATGGGCATTTACGAGATTTCGGCATTTTCTTTATAGAAGACATACGACCGTTTACACAGATCATAGAGCTATACAGTTTTTACTTTCAGCAAAATTTACACATGACAGATTAAGCAGATGGAAACTTTATTCACAGGAATTTAATTTTACAACTGTTCACATTCCCGGTACACAAAATATTGTAGCAGACGCACTATCCCGTTCTCTCAGCAACAATCAGCAAGACATCGCAACCAACTTCTGCCAAGTAAATTTTAGCGTCATGTACACTCCTGGAAATTGAAATAAGAACACCGTGAATTCATTGTCCCAGGAAGGGGAAACTTTATTGACACATTCCTGGGGTCAGATACATCACATGATCACACTGACAGAACCACAGGCACATAGACACAGGCAACAGAGCATGCACAATGTCGGCACTAGTACAGTGTATATCCACCTTTCGCAGCAATGCAGGCTGCTATTCTCCCATGGAGACGATCGTAGAGATGCTGGATGTAGTCCTGTGGAACGGCTTGCCATGCCATTTCCACCTGGCGCCTCAGTTGGACCAGCGTTCGTGCTGGACGTGCAGACCGTGTGAGACGACGCTTCATCCAGTCCCAAACATGCTCAATGGGGGACAGATCCGGAGATCTTGCTGGCCAGGGTAGTTGACTTACACCTTCTAGAGCACGTTGGGTGGCACGGGATACATGCGGACGTGCATTGTCCTGTTGGAACAGCAAGTTCCCTTGCCGGTCTAGGAATGGTAGAACGATGGGTTCGATGACGGTTTGGATGTACCGTGCACTATTCAGTGTCCCCTCGACGATCACCAGTAGTGTACGGCCAGTGTAGGAGATCGCTCCCCACACCATGATGCCGGGTGTTGGCCCTGTGTGCCTCGGTCGTATGCAGTCCTGATTGTGGCGCTCACTTGCACGGCGCCAAACACGCATACGACCATCATTGGCACCAAGGCAGAAGCGACTCTCATCGCTGAAGACGACACGTCTCCATTCGTCCCTCCATTCACGCCTGTCGCGACACCACTGGAGGCGGGCTGCACGATGTTGGGGCGTGAGCGGAAGACGGCCTAACGGTGTGCGGGACCGTAGCCCAGCTTCATGGAGACGGTTGCGAATGGTCCTCGCCGATACTCCAGGAGCAACAGTGTCTCTAATTTGCTGGGAAGTGGCGGTGCGGTCCCCTACGGCACTGCGTAGGATCCTACGGTCTTGGCGTGCATCCGTGCGTCGCTGCGGTCCGGTCCCAGGTCGACGGGCACGTGCACCTTCCACCGACCAGTGGCGACAACATCGATGTACTGTGGAGACCTCACGCCCCACGTGTTGAGCAATTCGGCGGTACGTCCACCCGGCCTCCCGCATGCCCACTATACGCCCTCGCTCAAAGTCCGTCAACTGCACATACGGTTCACGTCCACGCTGTCGCGGCATGCTACCAGTGTTAAAGACTGCGATGGAGCTCTGTATGCCACGGCAAACTGGCTGACACTGACGGCGGCGGTGCACAAATGCTGCGCAGCTAGCGCCATTCGACGGCCAACACCGCGGTTCCTGGTGTGTCCGCTGTGCCGTGCGTGTGATCATTGCTTGTACAGCCCTCTCGCAGTGTCCGGAGCAAGTATGGTGGGTCTGACACACCGGTGTCAATGTGTTCTTTTTTCCATTTCCAGGAGTGTATATTCAACAAGTTGCATTTGAAAACTTCATTTCATCGTCATTACGAGACATAGTACAAGAGCAGACTAAAGACAACGTATGGAAAGAAACTAAACGTCTTTGGCAAGATAGGAATAATGTTACCATCAGAAACCATTACACTGT
The DNA here is from genome assembly GCF_021461385.2 of Schistocerca piceifrons. Taxonomy (NCBI): domain Eukaryota; kingdom Metazoa; phylum Arthropoda; class Insecta; order Orthoptera; family Acrididae; genus Schistocerca; species Schistocerca piceifrons. The sequence goes on along the minus strand of NC_060143.1, from coordinate 399,573,813 downwards.
ACGCAATAACATTCTGTTTCGCCGCTCTCACCGTGACAGCAACAATTGGTTATTATGTATTCCTGACGAGCTTGTTAACAAACTAATTTGGTATACTCATTTAAGTTACGCACATTACGGAGGCAGAAAATGTTTGCTTATACTGAGACAGAACTGTTATTTTGCCAACATGGAGAAACGTATTCGACGAGTTTTAGCGTCATGTAAAATCTGCCAGAAAGCTAAGTCAGACACGACTTCACATATTCCTCCGTTACATCCTATTGTACCAATTAAATTGAGACACATGGCCGCTGTAGACATGAAATGTGTTTTGTAATATTCAATACTTGCTATATGTTTAGTAACTGACCAATGAATGCCACTGTTTCTTATATTTTAAATTTGTCTTATGTCACTTACATGATATTATATATGAATACCAGTAGCCTGATGCTACACTCCTGTTTTGAATGATGACTTCTGAATTATGCATAAAAATGGTTTGTAACTGGCCAATGAGTGCCAATGATTGCTATAATTAGATGAATTATGTAAATGCTATGCCATTAATTAACTCTTGTTTTGAACGATGACTTCTGAACAATGCATAAAAATGGTTTGTAACTGACCAAAGAATGCCAATGATTACTATAATTAGATGAATTATGTAAATGCTATGCCATTAATTAACTCTTGCTTTGAATGATCACTTCTGAATAATGCATAAAAATGGTTTGTAACTGGCCAATGAGTGCCAATATTTACTGTAATCAGATGACTTATGAATAATGTTCTGTAATACTCCATACATAGTACAGAAATGTTTAGTAACTAGGCAATGAGTGCCAACAATTACTCAAATCGGTTGATAGACTAGTGTAATTCTCAATGATGACTAGCATAAGACTTAATGTCCTTCACCTTCTGACCTAATTACCAGAAATTACTGCAATATCCATTTGTCCTGTCCATCCTCATGATCATGGAGTACTATATTTGGTTTTTGCACTAATTCTACGTTGGTGAAAGAGTATGGATTCTACAAGAATGTGGTGTTCACACATCATGCTGTCCACCACCTTGAATAATGGAGATGTTATTATGGTCCCACTGCTTGGTGTACCTAATGTACTACCAAAATGATAACATTGAATATTAATACAACATTTCAGTGTCTTGGCTACACTGATTAATACTTCAGGGAAGAGAACTTCAGATTGTCTCACTTGGTGTTGGACTTTCAGTGCAGCTACATGCAACCTACTGTGCTACAACCATGATGCAATCCTTCCCTTTCCTTTCCTAGTTCTTGTAAAATGCTAAAAAATATATACAGTGCGTGTGCACTTTAAGTCATTTGTTAAATGTTTTGTACTCATTGCGTATACATTTTGTCATTTCTTGATATGTCCTGTACTCAGTGCATGTGCACTCCATTTCATTTCATGTTCTGCACTTATGTATATGTATATACTCTGTGACTGTAGACTTAGTTAATTAAGTAGATTATAGAAAAATTTGTTGCTCATGGCAAGTCCAATTGACTCACCATCGCTGCCAAATTTTTGCCCCCCCCCCCCCCCCCCCCCCCCCCAGTGGAGGGTTATGTAAGAGGTCCGAGAAGATGTAATTTTGATGGAATGCTCATGCACTGCCTGCAATATGCAAGGTATAAGAGAATCTCTGACCAGAGAGCAGTGTTGACTGCAGTGGGAACTGTGTAGCTGTAGCAGTAAGTTGTTGCAAGTGAGCAGTCTGCTCTGGTCTGGTGTATCATGTTGGCTGGCCCGGTCGCGGTGCAGCGATGCCGGAGCCTGAGTATTATTGTATAAGGTAAAAAGCAGCCTCGCGCATATGTAGTAATGTTATCTCAAGTCCCATGTAAATGTTTTAAAAATCTCGTAATAATAATCTTTCTCATAAAAAGTAACTTTTAACAACCATTCATTTTAATTTAAAGAATTTACTAATTTCTCCAATCCATGATCATCCCGATTATTGCTAAAGAAAAATCAGTTGTTTCCTTTCATAAATGACAAATCTATCGGCCAGCATTGCACAGGGCTGTGCCAGAAAAATTTATTGTAAGAGCAGATATATATGCGTTATCCGGCGACTTCATTGAGGTAAGAATTTTTTCCTTTTTTCTTATTCAGAATGATCTTTCAGGGCCATGACGCATCACTGCTGACGTCCAAAATTTACCAGGTTAAATTGACAGTCAATTATTGAAAAGTTATAAGTGAACGACAATTTAATTGAGAGGTTTGTTACATTGTATTATTACCAGGTTACGGAAATTATTTTGTTGAGACGTTACACTGAATGTGAACGACATAATTATAATTTTTTTTACTGTTGAGAGGTTTAGGAATTTTTCTGTTTTGATGTTACACTAAATGTGAATGAATTTTGTGTGGAGATTAATGTTGTTGTTGTTGTGGTCTTCAGTCCTGAGACTGGTTTGATGCAGCTCTCCATGCTACTCTATCCTATGCAAGCTTCTTCATCCCCCAGTACCTACTGCAACCTACATCCTCTTCTCCCCAATCATATTCAATACCTCCTCATTAGTTACGTGATCTACCCACCTTATCTTCAGCATTCTTCTGTAGCACCACATTTCGAAAGCTTCTATTCTCTTCTTGTTCAAACTGGTTATCGTCCATGTTTCACTTCCATACATGGCTACACTCCATACAAATACTTTCAGAAACGACTTCCTGACACATAAATCTATACTCGATGTTAACAAGTTTCTCTTCTTCAGAAACGATTTCCTTGCCATTGCCAGTCTACATTTTATATCCTCTCTACTTCGACCATCCTCAGTTATTTTGCTCCCTAAATAGCTAAACTCCTTTACTACTTTAAGTGTCTCATTTCCTAATCTAATTCCTAATCTAATCCCCTCAGCATCACCCGATTTAATTTGACTACATTCCATTATCCTCGTTTTGCTTTTGTTGATGTTCATCTTATATCCTCCTTTCAAGACACTGTCCATTCCGTTCAACTGCTCTTCCAAGTCCTTTGCTGTCTCTGACAGAATTACAATGTTATCGGCGAACCTCAATGTTTTTCTTCTCCATGAATTTTAGTACCTACTCCGAATTTTTGTTTTGTTTCCTTTACTGATTGCTCACTATACAGATTGAATAACATCGGGGAGAGGCTACAACCCTGTCTCACTCCCTTCCCAACCACTGCTTCCCTTTCATGCCCTTCGACTCTTATAACTGCGATCTGGTTTCTGTACAAATTGTAAATAGCCTTTCGCTCCCTGTATTTTACCCCTGCCACCTTCAGAATTTGAAAGAGAGTATTCCAGTTAACGTTGTCAAAAGCTTTCTCTAAGTCTACAAATGCTAGAATTTGTATTATGTTCTGTGATTAATGTAAATTAATGTAAAAAAAAAATTTTGTGGGGAGGTTACAAGCTCCTCTCTTCTGCGCAGGCTTGTGAGGTCCTCTCTGGTGCGCGGACTTGCGCGAGGCCTCGCGTTGTCATGGAGAAAGAGAAGTTTGTTCGCATTTTTGTGGCGACGAACAAACTGAGTATTTTTTTTTTTCGATTTCCTGAGGGTAGCACAGCTGTGTGCGGTCGGCTGGCACGCGAGAGGTCGGGCGGGTTTGCGCGACCTTGTTGCCATCATGACAGACGCCTTGCTCATCTCCGTAGACACTCTGCAACACGCCTGTGATACAGACGCCATTTTGAGGGCTACGTAAAGCGCCGCCACCTTTCGAAATTTCATGGAAGCATAAGAGTTGAAGCTGGAATATTTCCCTGTATTCTACAATAAATTTCGCGTTTTTTCAACCGAAAATGGGACAGAAATAATGTGTTCCTTTCTTACTAAACGTCTTCAGTTAAAGGCTGCAGCAGCAATTCAGGGACAGAGAGGCAGAACAATTCATTTTTGAACAGAAGCGGCGGCATTCAGTGTGATCATTCTGCCGTAGTAGGAGAGTTATCTTCATTCGCTATCAGTTCCTTCCGTGCAATCGCTGCTTACCTGCCATACCACTTGGCACGTCTATAAAGATATATCCTTACTCTTCTCCAAACCTTGCTAACCACTAATGATGATTGTCAATGCGAAATGCCCTATATTAATTGAGATGAGGTTGTGAATCATAACTGTTCGTACAAGATTGGGGTTATCGGAAAAGTTCGATTCCACCCCCCTGCTTTGACCAATGACGTCACCAATATGGCGGAAACGATCATTCACAACAACTCCCATATCGTGAGTATGACGTCAATACTTAAACATGATAACAATCACAAAAATAGATCGAAAAACCATCAAACACATATTCCTCCAAAAATAAAATGAAACTAACGAGACAAGCGGGGGAGATTGGGGTTTTTTGGGTGGGGACAAACTAAAAATAAACACACGCCACTAAACAAAACGACAAAAACGATAAAATAAAACGACCACAACTTTCCCAAAATCAACGAAAAACAATATCCACTGGAATCGAACACTTTCCTTGAGTTATATAGGTCAACAGAAACTACCGATACCAAATCATAAAACCCATCCGCAATCATTACTACCTCAAAAAACACAAAAAAACAACAAAAATGGAATCGAACACTTCCCTTGACCTATATAGGTCAACAGCAACAACCGATACCACACTATAAATCTCAAAACTTTCGCCTCCACCACACTTAATACTACCATAAAAAGACACCTAGAAAATCAAAATTGGAATCGAACACTTCCCTTGACCTGTTATCCTTACGACATCTCCACATATAGCCGTTCCTGGTCCGAGACGCTGGAACTTTAGTAAGCCTCATTTCTTCACGACGCACTGAACACTTCACGACTTCATCCAAAAATCAGAATAGTTGAAGAAATTTTGTTAGAGACAACGCACTGTCCCCCATCATCGCCGGCACCCAAAAACTGTTCGCGTTGTCAGTCATATCCATACCTACCAAAGACATAAACAAAGTAATTTACCAAAATTCACACACGACGAACAGAAAGAAACTACAATAACGTCGGCATAACAAAACCAAAATCGTTAACTCAGTGAAAAATATTCCGCTGAAAGCACTGTCACTACCGACACCACACACGTGCAATGCTACCACGCAACTGAACCCCATACGCCACATAACACGCTACCCAAAAACACACCACCAGAGAGAACCACCAACCGCAACAATACGCCACCTATAAACAAGCCACACATGCGAACTAAACCAAAAACGCATAAACACACCACGAGAGAGCACCATCGATCACATCAAAACGACACCTACAAACAGGCCACTCTCAAAAACTAAATTCTGCGCCGTTGTGACGTCACGCACCATAACAGCCTTACGTCACAGGTCAAAGCCGAGGGATGGAATCGGACGCTTCCGTTGACCCCAAGATTGTATTGACAATTGTTACACTGACTGCTTGTGTCGCAGTCATATGTTATTCGACACTTTTTTGAGTTGTCAAGACCGTACGCCTGGTTGGTTAGGAAAGAGTTGAAGTTTGTGATGTCTGAAGATGGGTATAATCTCGAAACGCATAACATGTTCTAGTAAGAGAGTCAATTGAACATCTCTTGACTTTATTGCGATTGTGCAGCATTAGTTGCCAACTATTATGATTATTAGACAACATTTTTGAAATTACTGAAGTAAATTCGAAAACAAGTAACAGAATTCGCAGACGCGATCAGGAACGAAATGTCTGTGCAATTGATATTCAGCCACAATTTGACAGGCTCTGGCTCTGAGCACTATGGGACTTAACATCTGAGGACATCTGTCCCCTATAACTTAGAACTACTTAAACCTAACTAACCTAAGGACATCACACACATCCATGCCCGAGGCAGAATTCGAACCTGCGACCGTAGCGGTCGCGCGGTTCTAGACTGAAGCGCCTAGAGCCGTTCGGCCACACCGGCCGGCTGTTATGAACATAAACAATAAAACAAAAATACCAAAACTTAGTAAATGACAAGTTTCAGAGGACTTAATGTGAAATATCTTACACAAACAAGGGCAAATAGTAAAATTAATTTTATTTCAACTGCAAGGACGTTCACAATCATGCCACCATAAATTGTCAGCCGTGGCACGGCAGCTCTTTGTGTGAAAATTCTCTTTGCTTCATACGTCCATAGTGGTTGACTCTTTGGTTGCGACTCAGAGAGTGTGATGGAGGGAAGAGGGTGCTGAGGTGTGGTCTTTTGGTGAGCTACCAGGAGAGAAAAGCAAAGTTGAACGGCGTTCTTTGAAATGGCGTGAGTTCTGGTGCGCTCCTAGTGAGAGTTGCGCACTAAACACGGGCTTGAGTGTTGAACGACCGGATCACACCTGTATCGCCGTGTTGTTTGAAGCGCGTCGCTGCGAGAGGGTCCCCTGGCCTGGGCCGTAGCAGACGGAAACTTCTACTGCACAACTTGGGAGGAGCCTTGGATATTGAGATACGGCAGTGCGAAGGCGACTTCTCACCTGGATCGTGAAAATACCGTGGATCCGGCGTAATATGTCCGCTGGATGTGGAGATTCTCTTTTTTTAACGGTGAACCCTCACAATTTTCCTTGGGAAACCGTCATTCTTATGGGGAATCCTACCGGCCTTAGCGCATTCTCGTTGTCTACCGGGTGTGGGGGTTTAAAAGATAAAAAGAAGAGTGACTTCGAACAAGCTGAGTGTAATTAACAGGCCTCTGATAAAATTTTTCCTGATACTAGTGAAGTAATTAAAATATGCTGAGCACGGGCAAGTTCGGTGACTGAGATTGTCACAGTGCTTAAATAAGTACCTAATTGTGTAAGACACTATTCGGCGTGGTTAATACATATTAACTAGGTTCCTTAGCGTGATAGTTGCTAAAGTCCAAGTAGTTAAATTTTGTTCATTTGTGGAAACCTCAGGCCGGCCGAAGTGGCCGTGCGGTTAAAGGCGCTGCAGTCTGGAACCGCAAGACCGCTACGGTCGCAGGTTCGAATCCTGCCTCGGGCATGGATGTTTGTGATGTCCTTAGGTTAGTTAGGTTTAACTAGTTCTAAGTTCTAGGGGACTAATGACCTCAGCAGTTGAGTCCCATAGTGCTCAGAGCCATTTGAACCATTTTTTTTTTTGAAATCTCAACGGATACCTTTTAACTGTGTGTTGACTTGTTCTGAGCCTGTGTTTATGTTTCTTTCATGTGTTCCAGATAACTTAGTAACTGTGCTTGTAACTCCTGAGCTGTTACTGATAGCTGATGAGCGTAATGTATGCCACGGTTTAATGGTTCCTTTTTACAGCCATGTGTAATTATTCTGTTGTCACCTGACGCCGTAGCTTGTCACTAGCTCTGCGCGTCATGCCTACATCTGTTATTACTGTAATTCTTGAGACAACGTGCACCCTTACTCATGTGTAAAATTTAATGCTTTAAGTGGCTCAGAGAGTATTTCATTTAAAGGAACGCTGTATAAGGTTGTAGCTGGTTTTAACTTTGTTAGTGTCTTGCAATTTTACTTTGGTCATTAGTAAATTTTGTCACAGTAAGAACTCTTCGGCTTTAGCCGCTATAATTTTCTGGAGTTTAAAGTTAATTGAGCGTTTCTTGGTTAAATGAGAATTTACAATTAAGTTTTCTTCTGTTGTGGCTGATTTTTTAAAGTCCTTTGTGGACGTGATCAGTTAAAGGTGTAATTACTATCCTGTTTATCCTCTGGAAAATTTTATCAGTAATAAATATGTTTTGAGGTATTCTGTGTTCATTAGCTAATCCACCCTTCACCACTCCATCACCTAGCTCCTAGCAACCGCACCATTTCAGATTTCTTACGCTTATTGGTGAACTACACCATGTGATCAAAAGCATCCGGACACCTGACTGAAAATGCCTTACAAGTTCGTCGTGCCCTCAATCGGTAATTCTGCAATTCAATATGGTGTTGGCCCACCCTTAGCCTTGCTGACAGCTTTCACTCTTGCAGGCATACGCCCAATCAGGTGGTGGAAGGTTTCTTGGGGAATGGCAGCCCATTCTTGCTGCACTGAGGAGAGGAATCGATGTCGGTCGGTGAGGCCTGGCACGAAGTCGGTGTTCCAAAACACCTCAAAGGTGTTCTATAGGATTCAGGCCAGGACTCTGTGCAGGCCAGTCCATTACAGGAATGTTATTGTCGCGTAACCACTCAGCCGCAGGCCGCGATTATGAACAGGTGCTCGATAGTGTTGAAAGATACAATCGCCATCCTCGAATTCCTCTTCAACAGTGGGGAGCATGAAGGTGCTTAAAACATCAATGTAGGCCTGTGCTGTGATAATGCCACGCCAAACAACAAGGGGTACAAGCCCCCTCCATGAAAAACACGACCACACCATAAAACCACCGCCTCTGAATTTTACTGTTGGCACTATACACGCTGGCAGATGACGTTCACCGGGCATTCGCCATATCCACACCCTGCCACCGGATCGCCATATTCTGTACGGTGATTCGTCACTCCACACAACGTTTTTTCACTGTTCAATCGTCCAATGTTTACGCTCCTTACACCAAGCGAGGCATCGTTTGGCATTTATCGGCGTGATGTGTGGCTTATGAGCAGCCGCTCGACCATGAAATCCAAGTTTTCTTACCTCCCGCCTAACTGTCATAGTACTTGCAGTGGATCCTGATGCAGTTTGGAATTCGTGCGTGCCGGCCTCTGGTGGCCGAGCGGTTCTAGGCGCTTCAGTCTAGAACCGTGCGACCGCTACGGTCGCAAGTTCGAATCCTGCGTCGGGCATGGATGTGTGTGACGTCCTTAGGTTAGTTAGGTTTAAGTAGTTGTAAGTTCTAGGGGACTGATGACCTGAGATGTTAAGTTCCATAGTGCTCAGAGCTATTTGAACCATTTTTGAATCCCTGTGTGATGATGTGGGTAGATGTCTGCCTGTTAGACGTTACGACCCTCCTCTACTGTCGGCTGTCTCTGTCAGTCAACAGATGAGGTCGGCGTGTGTGCTTTTGTGCTGCATGTGTCTCTACACGTTTCCACTTCGCTATCACATCGGAAACAGTGGACCTAGGGATGTTTAGGAATGTGGAAATCTCGCGTACAGACGTAGGACACAAGTGACACCCAATCACCTGACCACGTTCGAAGTCCGTGAGCTCCGCGGAGCGCCCCATTTTGCTCTCTCACGATTTCTAATGACTACTGAGGTCGCTGACATGGAGGACCTGGCAGTACGTGGCAGCACAATGCACGTAATATGAAAAATGTATGTTTTGGAGGGTGTTCGAACACTTTTGATCACATAGTGTATCTGACTCCCAGCCAAGAAACATTTACAAGCTTTTCCGCTCTAGTAAAATTACTGCAGCAGAATGGCCGACCAGCAAAACCTTCGAGACAATAAATGCAGGCCAGACAACAGTACTACTGCAGATAAAGCACACAATTAAACATAGGCTTAAAATACACACAATTAAATTCTATAGAGTTAAGGCGGCAAATCCGTGAAAGCACGTATGTAGAGTTAGTGCGCTTAAGATTCAGCCTAACAGAAAATGGAACTGTCAAGATAGCTGAATGCAGTATCAGTTTTTACTTTAGCACTGAAGGTAAATCAACTATTATACCGGTGACAATAACTTCAAATGTCTGGCCTGCCGAACACTACCAATCAGCCATGTTAACTACCATCGAAAACAAAGGGAATGTAAGGTTCACAAATTACTTATACGCAATGTATTCTCTGCGGCTACCAGGCCACACTCGTTAAGGAAGTTGACTAACATTTGTAAGTCCAGAAGTCCAGGCTGTTTTCCTTTCTGAGAGACAGAGCCACATAACCAGCCCAGCACCGCTTGAAAATCAGCACCAGTGTGGATCAAAGTTCACCACGCAGCCTCACACAGAATCACCGGCCAAGGTCACTCCCGGTTATGTGACCAGCCGGCAGTCACGAGGAAAACATCTATAATCTCCGTAGTCGGCAGATTCCTCCACCTTGCCGGCAGAGTCTCTTAAATCACCTTCTCCGGTCATGCCCTCTCTCGGCTGGCCAGGGAACTCATGAAAGTCTCTGAGCAAAGATTGTTGTTGTTGTAGTCTTCAGTCCTGAGACTGGTTTGATGCAGCTCTCCATGCTACTCTATCCTGTGCAAGCTTCTTCATCTCCCAGTACCTACTGCAACCTACATCCTTCTGAATCTGCTTAGTGTATTCATCTCTTGGTCTCCCTCTACGATTTTTACCCTCCACGCTGCCCTCCAATGCTAAATTTGTGATCCCTTGATGCCTCAAAACATGTTCTACCAACCGATCCCTTCTTCTAGTCAAGTTGTGCCACAAACTCCTCTTCTCCCCAATCCTATTCAATACTTCCTCATTAGTTACGTGATCTACCCACCTTATCTTCAGCATTCTTCTGTAGCACCACATTTCGAAAGCTTCTATTCTCTTCTTGACCAAACTGGTTATCGTCCATGTTTCACTTCCATACGTGGCTACACACCATACAAATACTTTCAGAAACGACTTCCTGACACTTAAATCTGTACTCGATGTTAACAAATTTCTCTTCTTCAGAAACGCTTTCCTTGCCATTGCCAATCTACATTTTATATCCTCTCTACTTCGACCATCATCAGTTATTTTACTCCCTAAATAGCAAAACTCCTTTACTACTTTAAGTGTCTCATTTTCTAATCTAATCCCCTCAGCATCACCCGATTTAATTTGACTACATTCCATTATCCTCGTTTTGCTTTTGTTGATGTTCATCTTATATCCTCCTTTCAAGGCACTGTCCATTCCGTTCAACTGCTCTTCCAAGTCCTTTGCTGTCTCTGACAGAATTACAATGTCATCGGCAAACCTCAAAGTTTTTACTTCTTCTCCATGAATTTTAATACCTACTCCGAATTTTTCTTTTGTTTCCTTTACTGCTTGCTCAATATACAGATTGAATAACATCGGGGAGAGGCTACAACCCTGTCTCACTCCTTTCCCAACCACTGCTTCCCTTTCATGTCCCTCGACTCTTATAACTGCCATCTGGTTTCTGTACAAATTGTAAATAGCCTTTCGCTCCCTGTATTTTACCCCTGCCGCCTTCAGAATTTGAAAGAGAGTATTCCAGTTAACGTTGTCAAAAGCTTTCTCTAAGTCTACAAATGCTAGAAACGTAGGTTTGCCTTTTCTTAATCTTTCTTCTAAGATAAGTCGTAAGGTTAGTATTGCCTCACGTGTTCCAACCTTTCTGCGGAATCCAAACTGATCCTCCCCGAGGTCGGCTTCTACTAGCTTTTCCATTCGTCTGTAAAGAATTCGCGTTCGTATTTTGCAGCTGTGACTTATTAAACTGATAGTTCTGTAATTTTCACATCTGTCAACACCTGCTTTCTTTGGGATTGGAATTATTATATTCTTCTTGAAGTCTGTGGGTATTTCGCCTGTCTCATACATCTTGCTCACCAGATGGTAGAGTTTTGTCATGACTGTCTCTCCCAAGGCCATCAGTAGTTCTAATGGAAAGTTGTCTACTCCCGGGGCCTTGTTTCGACTCAGGCGTAGATGAGCAAAGATAGGCGGGCGTAATAACTATCGGCACGCGTACTCGCACGGATCACCAACATTGTTTATAAAATATATTCTAAAACTAAAGTCAGCCCGAACAGGCCTTGGAAAAGGACCAACGGTACCGACAGGCTGCCGTGCCATCCCCAGCCCACAGGCGTCACTAGATGCGGATATGGAGGGGCATGTGGTTAGCACACCGCTCTCCCGGCCGTATGTCAGTTTACGAGACCGATAAAATATATTCTAGGTGTTATAATTTATCTTCACTTTCATAACTAGTCAATTCCGTGTCATAGAGCTAATGAGGCTTCAAAGAGACCCCACTCAGGATACAGTGCTTACGCCTCCTTATCTAAAATCTTCACTGCTTATCACTGCTCCGTGAGGAGAGATCATCTACTGGAATCAGGCCTGTCAGATCAGGCAGCAGAATCACAAATACGATCCAACTTTCCATACACTGGGGTGGTTTCGCAATATATCACAGACAGTGACGTGTCGGCTGCAGCTGTGTAGGAAGTACAGTGCGACACAGAAAAGGTCCCAGTATTACAGATTTCACAGTGATGTCAGGCTGTTTCGACCCTCCATGGAGCATGTGCTCCCATAGGCTGCCCTCAGGTACACGTAGGGTAGCTACCCGCCAAGCAGACCTGTTGGAACTGTTCTACACGTGTGCTCACCACTTGCTGACAACTGCCCATGAGTGCTTGGTCAGGGTAGCGGGGTCGCATGAGCCATCTGAAAGCTGGTTTAATCTTTTTACCCACCCCTGACCACCACAGCCAGTGACTGAGCACTCAGTTTGGAACAGTCTCCCATATTTACTCGTATTTATATTCAGAGTGTCTCACGTAAGGGGTAACACCACTTTTATTTCGTGAACGGTTACACATATCGAAACGCGGTTTTCGGCAACGTTTTTGTTTGGTTAATGTTTTTAGCGCTGGTGTCAGCTGAGATACTGAAGTAAGCACGTTTTGTTAAATGGAACCCTGTCCTTTATATAACTGCATTAGATAGCTCTTCACAAGACAATTACAGTGATATGAGGTTTTTAATGTTGACGTTGCTTTATTTTCGCTTGAACTAACTTATGAGGGTTGGGTTGGATTGTTTGGGGAAGAGACCAAACAGCTAGGTCATCGGTCTCATTGGTTTAGGGAAGGACGGGGAAGGAAGTCGGCCGTGCCCTTTAAAAGGAACCATCCCATCATTTGCTTAGAGACATTTAGGAAAATCACGGAAAACCTAAATCAGGATGGCCGGGCGCGGGATTGAACCGTCGTCCTCCCGAATGCGAATTCAGTGTGCTAACCACTACACCACCTCGCTCGGTAAACCAACTTATGACCTAGATGCAGGCTCACCTACGAATATTGTACATGGAAATACTATATAGGCTAGAATCTTGCTTGTCACAAAGGGTTTACACATTTGTGTATCCTCCCAGATTTATGAGCTCAAACAGAGAAATCAACTGTTCAGTCTTCTAAACTGTAGAGGTCTTATACGCTGTAAAAAGCGACTGTTGTATTAAATATCTAAATGTTAAAAGGAAGGTTTGACCTATCTTTTCTCGTGGCTGTGTGCTTCTTTTAAAAGTACTTTGGTGACAACCCGTAGACCGCAAAATAAATATTCTTCTTAACGTAACGCCGTTCATGCTGAACTATGACACTGCAATGCAATTTCGTACAAAAGTAAACGACATAAACAGTTTACTAACGATGGTTTGGTAACCACCCAAAACTTAACATTATCCTTTATTTAAGCACGTGTTCAAACTGTTGATTATGGACTGAAAGGGACATTTGTACTAGCCGTTCGAAAGAACGATGAACAGAGTAATTACAGTGGATGATATGGTACGGCATGCACTAGCGATTCGACGACACACATCGTCTGGCGTAGTTGGGGCTTCGTCATAGATTGCATCTTCGAGCTCTCCCCAAAGGAAGAAATCAAGAACAGTCAAATCGGGGTACCTCGCAGGCCATTTGACAACAGAATTTCGTCATATCCAATGTCCAGGAAAGTTCTCATTCAGTACTTGCGTTGCAAAACGGGGCAAGTGAACTGGGCAATCGTCGTGTTGCAGCCACATACACTGTCGACTATTCAGTGGTACCTCTTCTAGAAGAACCGGCAAAATGTTCGTCAGAAAGTGTGCGTACGAATGTGCATTTAGAACGGCTGAGATGAAGTAAGGTCCCACAATCTAATTTCCTATCATGCCTCATCATACGTTTACGCTTGACGGCCGTTGATGTAGCACATGACGAAGCCAGTGTTGATTTTCGACTGCCCAGTAATACATGTTATGCAAATTTACATTACCGTGGTTAATAAACGTTGCTTCATCGGTAAAGAGCACATGTTGGAAAAACGTAGGGTCGTGTGCTAGTTACTGAAGGGCAAATCAACAGTATTCTGTACGGCGTTTGAAATCACGATCGTCAAGTGCCTAATGCAGTGACAAATGATAGGGGCGGAAATTCTGTCGATACAGGATCCGAATGACACTCACCTGACTGATTCCATATTCCTTGGCAATAGGTCTCATACTGTTGTTCGGGTTTATTAGCGTCGTAGCCAGAGCAGCTTCTTCATGTTCTCTGTCAGTTGCAGTCTTCTTTCTTGTTTTCCCCTTGCAACCTGACCGTACTAGCGTCTTAATAATTCGTGCAGTTGTCTGGGGCGTCTGACATTGACGATCAAGATAGATAACCTTATACCGCTGTACTCTTTTTACGGCATTTATCTTACATTCACCATAAAAAAGTAGTATATCCAAATTCTCCTCACTGGTATACGTATTTGCAGGCAACGAATGCTGAAGCAGAAATGAGCAGCGTGCATTGCAAGGAAGTAAACAGGCAAATGTGTTGACATTCTGAGATAGCGTAGCAAGAGAGCTCTGCTAGACGGTGTCTGCTCCGCTAATGCAGACTCCGGCCACCCTGCTCTCAAATTGTAGGACATTTCTCGAATTTTTGACGATGGGTTTCAACGTCAACATTAACGAAAGCTATATCAATGTAATTGGTTTTTCAAGAGCTATCGAATGCAGCTATAAAAAGTATACGATGCCATTTTCTTTAAAGTGCTTGCTTCAATATCTCCGTTGATTCCAGCGCTATAAGCATTAACCGAACAGAAGAAAAAAATACATGTCCGTCAATTCTCCAACATTTGCCGAAATCCTAGTTTCGATATGTGTAACCGTCCACGAAATACACTACTGGCCACTAAAATTGCTACACCAAGAAGAAATGCAGATGATAAACGGGTATTCATTGGACAAATATATTATACTAGAACTGACATGTGATTACAATTTCACGAAATTTGGGTGCATAGATCCTGAGAAACCAGTACCCAGAACAACCACCTTTGCCCATAATAACGGCCTTGATACGCCCGGGCATTGAGTCAAACAGAGCTTGGATGGATTGTACAGGTACAGTTGCCCATGCAGCTTCAACAAGATACAACAGTTCATCAAGAGTAGTGTCTGGCGAATTGTGACGAGCCAGTTGCTCGGCCACCAATGACCAGACGTTTTCAATTGGTGAGAGATCTGGAGAATGTGCTGGCCAGGGCAGCAGTCGAATATTTTCTGTATCCAGAAAGGCCCGTGCGGGACCTACAACATGCGGTCGTGCATTATCCTGCTGAAATGTAGAGTTCCGCAGGGATCGAATGAAGGGTAGAGCCACGGGTCGTAACACATCTGAAACGTAACGTCCACTGTTCAAAGTGCCGTCAATGCGAACAAGAGGTGACCGAGACGTGTAACCAATGGCACGCCATACCACACGCCGAGTGATACGCCAGTATGGCGATGACGAATACACGCTTCCAATGTGCGTTCACCACGATGTCGTCAAACACTGATGTCACCATCATGATGCTGTAAACAGAACCTGAATTCATCCGAAAAAATGGTGTTTTGCCATTCCTGCACCCAGGTTCGTCGCTGAGTACACCATCGCAGGCGTTCCTGTCTGTGATGCAGCGTCAGGGGTAACCGCAGCCAAGGTCTCCGAGCTGATAGTCCATGCTGCTGCAAACGTCGTCGAACTGTTCGTGCACATGGTTGTTGTCTTGCAAACGTCCCCATCTGTTGACTCAGGGATCGAGACGTGGCTGCACGATCCGTTACAGCCATGCGGATAACATGCCTGTCATCTCGACTGCTAGTGATACGAGGCCGTTGGGATCCAGAACGGCGCTCCGTATTACCCTCCTGAACCCACCGATTTCACATTTTGCTAACAGTCATTGGATCTCGACCAACGCGAGCAGCAATGTCGCGATACAATAAACCGCAATCGCGATAGGCTACAATCCGACCTTTATCTAAGTCGGAAACGTGATAGCACGCATATCTTCTCCTTACACGAGGCATCACAACAACGTTTCACCAGGCAACGCCGGTCACCTGCTGTTTGTGTGTGAGAAATCGGTTGGAAACTTTCCTCGTGTCAGCACGTTGTATGTGTCGCCACCGGCGCGAACCTTGTGTGAATTCTCTGAAAAGCTAATCGTTTGCATATCACAACATCATCTTCCTGTCGGTTAAACTTCGCGTCTGTAGCACGTCATCTTCGTGGTGTAGCAATTTTAATAGCCAGTAGTGTAAAAGGGGTGATACATCTCATGTGACTTGCCCTGTATATGACATCAGATAGTTAACGATGTACTCTAACAGGCACGCTGTTCTTCTCTTTGCCACGCCCAGCTGTCTGACCAGTGCTACTCATGTGCTCTGGTTGCTGTATAGGGCACTAGCCTCTGCGAGTTTGCCTGCGCACTGTCTTGGCGAGGCAGTGACATGGAGGCAGAGCTGTTGCCAGTCTGGATGATGGACCTGAATCAGCAACGGCTACGTGAAGCCAGGGGCTGTGAACTGTGGACAGAGGCTGTCCTGTCCGTGGTGTGGTGCTGGTACCTGCGTGGTGCAGCGCCCGGGATTGTTTGTGTTCAGCGAGGCTCCATGTAGATGGAGGACAGGGAGGCTGCTGTCACCCACGGACTGGTAGACACTTTGGAGTGGAGGTAGTTGTAACCGGCCAGTGAAAGACAACTTTTCTAGCAAGCTGCAGCGCAGGAGCTGCTGCTTGGCGATGATTTGGGAACTTTGGAGGAGCAGCAAGACAGCGCAGCTGATGCATTCGTGGCCGATGTTGATTGAGGTTGGCTGCTAACACAGGGCGACGTTTGGCTTCGCACTTCCATGGCACACGACGCTGCTGGGAGGGCCGAGGAAGTGCTTGATGTAGAGTGGTGTACAGGTGGGGCGTATGGGCAGACGGTGGGCGTTATGAAATTAATACGATAATTTTTAGATAAAGGCCATTTATTGGCGAAAGCATGTAAAAAAGGGATCACTTGGGCCTAGGGAGGTGACGGTGAGCCAGAGCGTAGAGATTGGCGAAAAATAGTTCGCGAATCTACCGATAGTAGTTGTCTGCCAAAACTAAGTCCACAGCGCCGCAGCACCGGGACAAGCGGGAGATGTTCAATGCTAGAGGGCGCGCATCTGACTCGCGGGAGAGCAAGAATACAAGAGAGCGGGCCCGGCGACGGGCGGCCGGGTATAAAATGGTTCAAATGGCTCTGAGCACTATGGGACTTAACTTCTGAGGTCATCAGTCCCCTAGAACTCAGAACTACTTAAACCTAACTAACCTAAGGACATCACACACATCCATGCCCGAGGCAGGATATGAACATGCGACCGTAGCGGTCGCACGGTTCCAGACTGTAGCGCCTAGAACCGCACGGCCACTCCGGCCGGCGCGGCCGGGTATATTCGACGCACCACGCGGCTTCCTCCGCCCTGATTGGTCGGGGTCGAGAAAACTGTGCGGGCGGCATGGAATTTTCCAGAGCGTCGCCTCCTAAGCGACGCCTGGGGCGGCGTTACCTCGTAAAACATGAGAGAGGCGCGTCGCCAAGGTGCCCTTACTCGGTGCTGACTTCCTGTTGCTAAACCGTGGGACGAAAGAATTTACAGGCAGCTAACACTGCCGGCCGTGGCTTGGCCGTAATGGAAAAATGAAGTTGCCGTTTGAAAGCTCATATAAAGAAGTAAAATCCCCTACTGTCTGGCTCATCCTTTACAATGGTTTCTGTTACGGCAGCTTGAAGAGGGCATGTTCGTGGTGACTAGTTTTATACTGTAATGCAGACAGTAGCGTCAACAAGAAACAACGTTTGTGAAACACAACGAGGATGCTATTGAGCCTGGGAATTGTAAGGCAGACATCAAATTGAATTGTGCTTAGCTGTTTTTACTGTTACTTTTATTTTACTTGCTACAGCGTATACATATGGTTAATGCCTTATTGTTGGGGACCGATCACCTCAGAAGTTTGGTCCCATAAGACCTTACTACAGATTACCACCTTATTGTTTACTTCGTCGGCCTATTTTTGTTTTCTGTCTAGTTTTGATGTGTCACGCTTAGTGGGTTGCATTTTATGAGTAGGTACTGGACTAAGAGCCTTTATTGAGAATTGATGTGTTCTCTTGTTGCTGTTCGAATGGTTCAAATTGCTCTAAGCACTATGGGACTTAACATCTGAGGATATCAGTCCCCTAGACTTAGAACTACTTAAATCTAACTAACCTAAGGACATCACACACATCCATGACCGAGGCAGGATTCGAACCTGCGACCGTAGCGGTCCCGCGGTTCCAGACTGAAGCGCTTGTTGCTATATTGTCACTTCTGTGTACTAATTCGTACCTCCTTTATTTTAAAGTTATTAATCTAAGAGGGGTTAGACTGTTAGACTGTTGACAATTGATGCTATTGACTTAGATACTTGCCTTGTTATTTTGGTGTAAATATCCGTGAACCAGTTTGTAAACTCGATTAACTCCAATGAGGCAAGTATTTCAAAGTGTTTTCCTCACATCTCTCAAAATTACCGCCAGACAGAACATTAAATTCGGTAGTGGAAGGGGCCAGAGCCGGCCGCTGTGACCAAGCGGTTCTAGGCGCTTCAGTCTGGGACCGCGCTTCTGCTACGGTCGCAGGTTTGAATCCTGCCTCGGGCATGGATGTGTGTGATGTCCTTAGGTGAATTAAGTTTAAGTCGTTCTAAGTCTCGGTGACTGATGACCTCAGATGTTAAGTCCGATAGTACTTATAGTCATCTGAACCATTTTTGAAAGGGCCAGACGCACACGCCATGAAATAAGCAAGTACAGTTTTTTACAATATTTTATTTTATCAAATAACTTCAGTTAAAACGGCCAGCTTAAAAAGTTAAAAACAGTGAAGGACATCAACGGAAACGATTATTTTCCTTTAAAATATGTACAATCTAAATGTTAAACGGTTTGAATTCCTTTCTTGAATCCAACTCCTCATAACAGCTTCAAATAACAGCCGAATCCAGCCTCCCAAAATGCATTGGGCTATGTCAAACAGGTTAATTATGACATACAGAGAACCACACTCTTCAGTAATCTACGACGCAAGTAAGAAACCAGTACAATACATGTCTTAAAGTGAACCAAGCAACTACGTGCTTTACAATGTAAAGGAAGGAGAACATTTTCTTGCGTAATGTAATCTGAAAACCAAGTAACGGAACTAGAACAAATCTTAAATCAGGTGTCCCATTGAATGAAGCGCTACTGTTAACTATGACTTAAATAACAAGGTTTTACCAATCCCTGGACAAATATCAGTCATTAACAACTCCACCACGATATTATTTCTAAAGCAACTTGCTTTACTCGAATCACAATTTGGACAAAACCTCTCTGAGGGCAACGGATCGCTAATCTTAATGAAGAGCAGAGATATAAAATAAACAACTTTCAGCAAGGTAAGCGGCCACATATATACAGGGTGGTCCATAGATAGAGACCGGGCTAAATATCTCACGAAATAAGCATCAAACGAAAAAACTACAAAGAACGGACCTCGTCTAGCTTGAAGGGAGAACCAGATGGCGCTATGGTTGGCCCTCTAGATGGCGCTGTCATAGGTCAAACGGATATCAACTGCGTTTTTTAAAATACGAACCCCCATTTTTTATTACATATTCGTGTAGTACGTAAAGAAATATGAATGTTTTAGTTGGACCACTTTTTTCGCTTTGTGATAGATGGCGCTGTAATAGTCGCAAACGTATAAGTACGTGGTATCACGTAACATTCCGCCAGTGCGGACGGTATTTGCTTCGTGGTACATTACCCCTGTTAAAATGGACCGTTTACCAATTGCGGAAAAGGTCGACATCGTGTTGATGTATGGGTATTGTGATCAAAATGCCCAGCGGGCGTGCGCTACGTATGCTGCTCGGTATCCTGGACCACATCATCCAAGTGTCCGACCCGTCCGCCGGATAGTTACGTTATTTAAGGAAACGGGAAGTGTTCTGCCACGTGTGAAACGTCAACCACGACTTGCAACAAATGATGATGCCCAAGTAGGTGTTTTAGCTGCTGTCGCGGCTAATCCGCACATCAGTAGCAGACAAATTGCGCGAGAATCGGGAATCTCAAAAACGTCGGTGTTGAGAAGGCTACATCAACATCGATTGCACCCGTACCATATTTATGTGCACTAGGAATTGCATGGCGACGGCTTTGAGCGTCGTGTACAGTTCTGCATCTGGGCACGAGACAAATTACGGGACGATGAAAATTTTTTGCACCCGTTCTATTTAGCGACAAGCGTCATTCACCAACAGCGGTGACGTAAACCAGCATAGTATGCACTATTGGGCAACAGAAAATCCACGATGGCTGCGACAAGTGGAACATCAGCGAGCTTGGCGGGTTAATGTACGGTGCGGCATTACGGGAGGAAGGATAATTGGCCCCCATTACATCGATGGCAATCTATATGGTGCAATGTATGCTGACATCCTTCGTAATGTTCTACCGATTTACTACAAGATGTTTCACTGCATGACAGAATGGCGATGTACTTCCAACATGATGGATGTCCGGCACATAGCTCGCGTGCGGTTGAAGCGGTATTGAATAGCATATTTCATGACAGGTGGATTGGTCGTCGAAGCCCCAAACCATGGCCCGCACGTTCGCCGGATCTGACGTGCCCCGGATTTCTTTCTGTGGGGAAAGTTGAAGGATATTTGCTATCGTGATCCACAGAAAACGCCTGACAACATGCGTCAACACATTGTCAATGCATGTGCGAACGTTACGGAAGCGAACTACTCGCTGTTGAGAGGAATGTCGTTACACGTATCCCCAAATGCATTGAGGTTGACGGACATAATTTTAAGCCTTTATTGCATTAATGTGGAATTTACAGGTAATCACGCTGTAACAGCATGCGTTCTGAGAAATGATAAGTTCACAAAGGTACATGTATCACATTGGAACAACCGAAATAAAATGTTCAAAGGTACCTACGTTCTGTATTTAATTTACAAAACCTACCTGTTACCAACTGTTCGTCTAAAATTGTCAGCCATATGTTTGTGCCATAGCGCCATCTGGTTTCCCCCTTCAAGCTAGACAAGTTTTGTTCTTTGTAGTTTTTTCGTTTGACACTTATTTCGTGAGATATTTGGCCCGGTCACTATCAATGGACCACGCTGTATATCGGCAAGCAAGGACCTTCTAAGGACATAACCTTCAGATACCAAGTCTGCCGCATAGATATTGGCAAATGGGCCGCAAGAGGGATAGTCGATACCAGACCTGAATCAATGGCGCCAGGCAGAACAGTCTACTAACTCTATGGCGTCAAGGCTCAGTTTGGTTGCCACTTGTCCGCAATGAATTTAGAAATTCCAATGGAATGATTTCCATCCCTTCTGCCTTATTATTACCGAGTGCCATTCATGAATGGAAAAGAACGGTGGAATGTTGGGGGAGGGGGGGGGGGGGGGGTGGTAGAGGGAAGAAAAAAAGAAAAATAATAGCTTTGTATGTGGACGGAGATGAAGCCAGTGACAAGACCACCTTCCTCCCTCCCAACCATTTTCTCCCTGCAGCCCCGCCCTCTACGCGCATCCCAAAAAAATTGCCCTTCGTTGTGAAATTTACCAGCCTTGAGTTTGAGGAGTCCTCCACGTGACACCTGGCTGCCTCTCTCGGGTGGGCCTCAGTTTCCTCGGGTCTCCGGAGCGGCGGAGGCTGGGAAAGGAAGGAGGGTGAAGCTGTGGAAAATACAGGGGGCGCCGGATGGACGGGGTGGCGCGGGTCGGCCTGTCGCAGATCAGGAGTGCCTCAGCGGGATTTTCCAGCCCAGCGGGCGGAGTCGCACATACACGGAGGGGGCAGCGGAGGGCCGCGCGTCTCTCGCCGCCCAGCTGCAGGGCTGCGTATTTCTCCCCGTGCCCAGCATCTCCCCAACACCCGCCTTCTGCGTCACGGCCTCCAGTCCGTCAGCAAGGGGATTAGCCGAAGTTTACACACTGTACACTCTTCTGAGGAACCAAACAAAGTGCTACGCCCGTAAAGCGGGTCGTAGCACAGGTAATGCGGTGATAGCGGCTCAGTTAACCAGCTCATGCTTTCGTTGTGGAGCAGGTGTAGCTGCTCTGCGACGTTGTGAATGATGCGCTCGTTGTTGACGATCATCACAGCTGCTAACGGTTATCACGTCGGAGAAGAGAATCGTTACTCTGTACATTAGATGAACGTTATAAAATACTGTCTCAACAGCGCAGGATAAGAAACTGCTCACGTACAATTCAGATGACGAACATTTATTTCACATCGTACTTAAAACCACTACAGTGTGAAATGCAAATCTATGAGAAACCTCACCATTCACAGACGACATGTGGCAGCACTAGCAGTGGAGGTCATATGAAGCGTGCCAGGGGACGCGGAAAACGGGGAACTCTTTGTCATAATGGGGATACGGAGCAATTTATCTGACGTCCAAAAGGACCCATGCATGGTGAAACGCTGCTAAGCCAAAGTCGGCGCCGAGGCAGCTGTAGTGCATCAGAGGCCATAGAAGACACGGGTGAGTACTGCTACAGAGATGTGAACAGATGTGCAGATATCGAGCATCTGACCGCCCAGACGAACCAAGGGGCTACGCACAGTGTCACTGGCCGTTCTGCGAATGTACACTACTGGCAATTGAATTTGCTACACCACGAAGATGGCGTGCTACAGACGCGAAATTTAAATGACAAGAAGAAGATGCTGTGATGTGCAAATGATTAGCTTTTCAGAGCATTCATACAAGGTTGGCACCGGTGGCGACACCTACAACGTGCTGACATGAGGAAAGTTTCCAACCGATTTCTCATACACAAACACCAGGTGACCGGCGTTGCCTGGTGAAACGTTGTTGTGATGTCTCGTGTAAGGAGGAGAAATGCGTACCATCACGTTTCCGACTTTGATAAAGGTCGAATTGTAGCCTATCGCGATTGTGGTTTATTGTATCGCGACATTGCTGCTCGCGTTGGTCGAGATCCAATGACTGTTAGCAGAATATGGAATCGGTGGGTTCATGAGGTTAATACGCAACGCGGTACTGGATCCCAACGGCCTCGTATCACTAGCAGTCGAGATGACAGGCATCTCATCCGCATGGCTGTAACGGATCGTGCAGCCACGCCTCGATCCCTGAGTCAACAGATTGGGACGTAAGCAAGATAACTACCATATGCACGAACAGTTCGACGACGTTTGCAGCAGCATGAACTATTAGCTCGGAGACCATGGCTGCGGTTACCCTGAACGCTGCATCACAGACAGGAGCGCCTGCGATGGTGTACTCAACGACGAACCAGGATTCACGAATGGCGAAACGTCATTTCTTCGGATGAATCCAGGTTCTGTTTACAGCATCATGATGGTCACATCCGTGTTTGGTGACATCGCGGTGAACGCACATTGTGTCTATTCGTCATCGCCATACTGGCGTATCACCGTCGTGATGGTATGGGGTGCCATTGGTTACACGTCTCGGTCACCTCTTGTTCGCATTGACGGCACTTAGAACAATGGACGTTACATTTCAGATGTGTTACGACCCGTGGCTCTACACTTCATTCGATCCCTGCGAAACCCTACATTTCAGCAGGATAATGCACGACCGCATGTTTCAGGTCCTGTACGGGCCTTTCCGGGTACAGAAAATGTTCGACCGCTACCCTGGCCAGCACATTCTCCAGATCTCTCACCAATCGGAAACACCTGGTCAAGGGTGGCCGAGCAACTGGCTCGTCACAATTCGCCAGTCGCTACTCTTGATGAACTGTGGTATCGTGTTGAAGCTGCATGGGCAGCTGTACCTGCACACGCCATCCAAGCTCTGTTTGACTCAATGCCCAGGCGTATCAAGGCCGTTATTACGACCAGAGGTGGTTGTTCTGGGCACTGATTTCTCAGGATCGATGCACCCAAATTGCGTGAAAATGTAATCACATGTCAGTTCTAGTATAATATATTTGTCCAATGAATAGATGTTTATCACCTGCATTTCTTGGTGTAGCAATTTTAAATGGCCAGTTGTGTATCTCTGCAGCATTCACACACGCTGACTGCTATTATTGGCGACGAAGGCTGGAATTTGCACGCACAGTACCGCAATTGAATCCCACTGTCTGACGACAGGTGGACTTTTCAAATGAGTCAAGTTTTATGCTCCATCGGACAGACGGCCGTTTACATGTACGACTTGAAACGTTAGAAAGCAAACACGCTGCAAGAATGGTTGGAATGGTCCAGACCACTAGAGGGATCGTTATGGTCTGTGGAATGTTTCATGGCATTCTCTGGGCGATCTCTTCATTCTGTATGGCATAGTGTATCAACACAAGTATGCGTCTTCGTTGGGACCACCCGTGCATGTAGTTTGCTTCTCTTCGGCACAATAGTATCCATCAGGAGAACAGTGCAAAGTGTCACATAGGTCGTAGTGTTCAAAGAGCACCAGGATGAGCTTGCCGTACTCCACTGTCAAACAAAGTCCCGGATTTTATACCCAAATGAGAATCTGTACGGCCAGCTCCATCGGGCCGTTCGCGACATGGATCCTCAACCGAGAAACCTAGAGCATCTGGCCACGCTATTGTAGTCAGCATGGCTCCACATCCCTTTCGGTACATATAAAAACCTCATTTGCTCTCTTCTTGCATGTCTCGCAGCGGACCGCGATGCAAAAGGTGGCTATTCAGACTTCTGACATGTGATCATATTCATGTGACGGGACAGTGTACAAGGTTCTTCATTATTACAGGTAGAAATGAAAGGGACGAGAATAGAATAATGAAACGAGCAAATAATTTTTAAACATATAAGTCTGGATACCAGTGGTTTCCCCGATACAGCTTATTACGACTGATTACCTAAACACCTTATAATATAGTCCACGAGGGTCAAAACTGCAGATATGAACTTGAAGACAACCGTATTACGACTGTTGCACGTGGACACCGTTCGTGTGAAGGCAGGCTTCAGTAAATGTCCTCACCGAAGCTCGTATACGTTCATAAATCGCAGGAGTGTTCCAGACTTCCAGACCCATTGAAAACCGTCCACAATGCGTTCCCAGAGCTCATCGAGACTATAAACAGCTTTTAAATGTCACCACACACAAAAAAAAAAAAAAAAAAAAAAAAAAAAATCCAACGGGTACAAATCGGGAGACCTATGAGGCAATGGTATTGGCGAATCAAATACACTTGTTCTGCAAACACTATGTACCATTACTTCGGTATACCGAAGCATCTGCAATGACGACAAAATAAAACAAGGGCAGTTTGTTACTTTGTAGTTTACGCCTCACTTACGCTAGTTCGGAATAAACATAGCCTTAAACGTTAACAGGCTTTTTTCCATTGCAATGAATGCACGTACGCATACGTCTTATCACCTACGTATACCGATAAGCCAAAACATTATGACCACTGTCCGCTGCGACGTTGGATGCCGCCTCGTGGCATTGCGGGCACATGACGCGGTAACAAACGTAGTAAGCGGAGCAGACACAGACGGCGGAACATCCTAGCGAAGATGTGGGCTGCAGACTGGAAAGTCCATTGAAATAGCCGGCCGCGGTGGTCTCGCGGTTCAGGCGCGCAGTCCGGAACCGCGCGACTGCTACGGTCGCAGGTTCGAATCCTGCCTCGGGCATGGATGTGTGTGGTGTCCTTAGGTTAGTTAGGTTTAAGTAGTTCTAAGTTCTAGGGGACTGATGACCACATCTGTTAAGTCCCATAGTGCTCAGAGCCATTAGTCCATTGAAATAAGCGAATCTGACAAAGGGGAGATTATTACTACGCAGAGCCTGTGAACGAGTATCCCGAAAACGGCGAAGCCGGTCGAATGTTCACGTGCTGCTATCGTGTGCATCTACGGCAAGAGTTAGGCAGTGAAACTACCACAAGGTGCTACATGGTTGAACGTCCACGACTCTTAACAAAACGTGGGCTTCGTTGGCTTGTCTGCTCGGTAAAGTAGAAGTGATGGTAATCTGTGGCATCTCTGCCGAAAGAACACAATACTGGTGCACGCACAAGTGTTTCGGAGCACACTGTTCATCGTACATAGATGAACACGGAGCTGCACAGCAGACCATCCCTATGTGTTCACCTGTCTTCGGTTACGACCGAAATAGCCACAGGACCATCAAGATCCGACCGTCGATCAATGGAAACGTGTCGGATCTTGGGGTGAATCGCATTGTTGCTACAGTAGGTCGGTGCTCGTCTCTACAAATGCCGTCGTCGAGGCGAACAGCGGCTCGAAACGTCACGGACACAGGCTGGTGGGAGCAGTATTACGCTACGGGTGACATTCTCCTGCGCTTGCGTGGGACCTGTGGTAGTAATAGAAGACACGCTTACAGCTGGGAACCAACTGCATCCCTTCATGCTTGATGTATTCTCCGACGGCGACGTCGTCTCTCAGCAGTATAATTATCCGTGTCTCGGAGCCCAAACCGTGCTACAATTGTTTGAGGTGCCTTATAGTGATCTCAAGTCGCCTGATATAAGTCCTATGGAACCCATCTTGGTCGCTATAGGGCGCCGTCACCGTGTACGCAAATCAGCGGCCCGTTATTTACTCAAATTACATGACCTGTGCTTAGGCATGTAATGCCACTTATCTCCAAAAACTGTCGGAGCGCTGATGCGCAGAGTCAGTGATGTATTTGTGCCATAGACGTACAAATAAAGTATTAAGGAGGTGGTCATAATGATTTGGTTTATCAATGTATTAGGATTATTTACCTTAATCAGCCTCTTAAGTCATGAAATCCACTGACGGTAACCTATTACCTAGGAAACACTTAAAGAAGAATTCTAATAGCAATTTTACAATCAGATCTTTGCAATGCCAGCATCTAGAACGCGTGATTACTCTAAGGAGCTCAAAAGGAACTGAGAGAATCCGAATGCAAAAATATTTTTGTCCTTTTTGGAGAAAAGTTATTTCATTCGAGCAGCAGATGCACAATGAGTGATTATTTTGTAAATAATTTACTCTGTCATAGTCATGCTAATTTCAAACGAAATAACTGATTTAGGCTGGCATCGGCCATCCTCAGATCTACAGTAAAAAGTTTAAATATTAAAAGAATTACGTCAAAATAAAAAGATAGGAAATTAAAGTAATGTCATGTTGTGACTGAGGCGTACTGTTGTGGAAGCAACATTGTCTACGGATAGGTATTAGTATGGGCCTGTATATAAAAGCTACTGCTTTGAAGGTCTACTGACTATTCATTTACTGTGGACTCATTTGGATAGAAAGTATTTCCTGAAAATTCTAAAAGGGCATACACAAGTACTTTAGTCAATGACGCTACACATAACTCAAACACGACGTCGTCTCGCCCATCTCCACCTCTCGAGCTTCCAGCAACAAGTGTCCTTTCGAAACTTTGCCTCCAGACAAGCTCACAGAACCATTGGCTGCGCTACCCAATCCAACTGGAGTTTGTACAAGAGGAAAAAATCTCCCCAGACGACATACTTGAACATAGCCTCTCTTCGACTATTTTTAACGAAGGCAACAACTCTTTTTACAGAACGAAGTCCACGACTCGAGCGCCGACCTTTAATTCGTCCATTTTGTATTCAGGTGGTCAGTTGTGTACTTTTAGTGGTAAGGGAGCATGTTGTATCGCCAGCTATTGTGGCCATCTCCATGGGGCTTCGGCGACGTTTTGGCGATAAATCACACAAATTTAAAGGCTGTCAGTTGGGCGAAATATCTAGCAATTGCAATTACGAACAACTTAAATTGGAACGATCACAACGGCAATGTTGTGGGGAAGCCAAGTCAAAGACTATATTTTGCTGCCAAAGCAGATAGAAGATGCAACAGACATATTAAAGATACTTATGCTTGTTCGACCTCTGCTAAAGTATTGCTTGAAGTAATGTAAGCGGCAGTTTCGAGACAGTGTGACCCTGTGACTCAAAATTCATTTCGTTCGCGGTATTCCATCTGGAAACTCCCAGTTTTCCCAACTCTCTTCCACGTGTACAATATTTTTTCATGATACACACATAAAGACGTTTTGCATGACCTCAATCCAGAGAGTTCCGAAACCTGTACAGAAAATTGGAATAGGTATCAACATAAACATCATTTCCGCCCTTTTTATTGCTGTACCACCATACCGCGAGACTTTCATAGGTGGTGGTCCAGATAGCTGTACACAACGATACCTCTAATATCCATTAGCACGTCCTCTTGCACTGATGCATGCCTGTATTCGTCGTGGCATACTATCCACAAGTTCATCAAGGCACTGTTGGTCCAGATTGTCCCGCTCCGCAACGGCGATATGGCGTAGAGCCCTCAGAATGTGGTTGGTAGGTCACATCGTCCATAAACAGCCCTTTTCAATCTATCCCAGACATGTTCGATAGGGTTCATGTCTGGAGGACATACTGGCCACTCTAGTCGAGGGTTGTCGTTATCCTGAATGAAGTCATTCACAAGAAGTTTACGATGGGGGCGCGAATTGTCGTCCATGAAGACGTATGCCTCATAAATATGCTCGCGATATGGTTGCACTTTCGGTCGGAGTACGCCATTTACATATCGTACAGCCGTTACGGCGCCTTCCATGGCCACCAGCGGTGTACATCGGCCCCACATAATGCCACCCCAAAACAGCAGGGAACCTCCACCATGCTGCACCCGCTGGACAGTGTGTCTAAGGTGTTCAGCCTGACCGGGTTGCCTCCAAACGCGTCTTCGACGATTGCCTGGTTGAAGGCATATGCAATACTCATCGGTGAAGAGAACGTGATGCCAATCCTGAGCGGTCCATTCGGCATGTTGGGCCCATCTGTAACGCGCTGCATGGTGTCGTGGTTGCAAAGATGGTCCTCGCAATGGACGTCGGGAGCGAAGTTGCGCATCAAGCAGCCTATTGCGCAGAGTTTGAGTCGAAACACGACGTTCTGTGACTGAACGAAAAGCATCATTCAAAATGGTGGCGTTGCTGTCAGGGTTCCTCCGAGCCATAATCCGTAGGTAGCGGTCATTCACTGCAGTAGCAGCCCTTGGGTGGCCTGAGCGAGGCATGTCATCGACAGTTCCTGTTTCTCTGTATCCCCTAAACATCCAAACAAAATCGCTTTTGTTCACTCAGAGACGCCTAAACACTTCTCTTGTTGAGAGCCCTTCCCGACACAAAGTAACAATGCGGTATTAACCGTCTAGGCATGGTTGAACTACAGACAACACGAGCCGTGTACCTCCTTCCTGGTGGAATGACTGGAACTGATTGGCTGTCGGACCCCCTCCGTGTAATATGCGCTGCTCATGCATGGTTGTTTACATCATTGGGCGGGTTTAGTGATATAGCTGAACAGTCAAATGGACTGTGTCTGTGATACAATATCCACCGTCAACGCCAATCTTCAGGAGTTCTGGGAACCAGGGTGATGCAAAACTATTTTTGATGTGTGTATTAAGCCAAGTGTTAGCGATGATTAAACAATGCTGTTCACAAAATTCTGTCCGATTGCTCCCTGTCTGATTCCTGTCTACAAACACACACACACACACACTCCGTTTTCTACTCTTTTTCCTTCTTTTCGTTTTCCAATTACATTTTCACAATACTTAATTATCTGAATAATTTCCGTTATCCTATTGCATTTTTATTTTTTCAATTTCTTCGTCATCTGCGACCCTATTTGGAATGCATACTTGTACTATAGCGGCGGTTGTTGGCTTCATGTGTATCTTGGCCACAGTTACGCTTTCAGTATACTGTTCGTGTTCGATTACCTACATATCTACTTGTTATTCATTTTTAGGTTACTACCGCCTTACTCCTTTTGGATGTTGTGTTGATAAGCCTGTAGTGATCTGATCAGAAGTCCTGTTCTTTCTGCCAACGCACTTAAATAATTTCTGCTACATATAAAATCAACTTATCCATTGTCGTTTTTATTTTGTTCAACTTACCTAATCGACCTTGTCAAATGTAACATAGGATACTAGAACGCTTGAAGCTATTTCTCTTCCGTTCCACTCTCGAACAGCGCGCGGGAAAAACGAACACTTAAATCCTTCTTTGTAAGCTCTGATTTCTCTTATTTTATTATGATGACCATTTCTCCCCTTGTAGGTGAGCGCCAACAAAATGTTTTCAAAGTCTGAAGAGAAATCATATCCATGGCGCTGTCTCCCCTATTTTGCGCTAGTACAAAACGAGCTGCCCTTCTTTCAATTCTATCCAAGTCCTCCGTCGATCCTATCCGATGCGGATGCGACAACGCGCTGCAGTACTTCAAGATATGACGTACAGGCCGTGGTGTAGGCGGTCTCTTTAGTGGATCTCTTGCATTCTCTCAGTGTTCTGCCAATAAATCGTAGTCTTTGGTTTGATTTATTCGCAACGTTATCTACGTGATCGTTCCAACTCACGTCATTCGGAAGTAACCTCTGTAACGATTAGGGACCACTGTATCAAATAGTTAGTTAAATAACGGTGATAATTAGCTATACAAAAATCTGTACGTAGATACTATAATACCTAGAGATCACTTCAGCAATGCTCTTTCTTCTCTAGCAATAAGTGCGAAAGAACGTAATTAGGGGAACTCGGGACAGAAGGGAATAGCAGTTCACGACGCTGTTGTGCCCTTTTCTAGACTGGAGAGTGCTGCAACCCATTGTAGTAGCACGTAACTATGTCTTTGAGTGGAAGGGAAGGTACAGCAGCCACTTCAATTTAGTTTGGAATGTAGCTTGTTGGTGATCGTTTGTCCTTCACTTTTCCAATTGTGTTTTTATAACTTTTGGCGAAATGCAACGCAATTTAAGTCTTTCACTGTTAGTAGCACGTTCTTAAATATCATGTAAACTTAAAAGTGTACCATTCACTATACGTTAGTTACATAATACATTTAAATAGTCAGTTATTACTCCCCATAAATGTGATTAACCTGAAGTGTTGTATTGGGGCGGGACGGGAATGGCAGAACGTACTAACGTGCATTCTCCGGAGAAATCTTTTCCGTGTTATTTCACTTTTTCTGCTTTGATGTGAAAGTTTCCGTCTTTTCCTTTATCTCACCGGGCGCTCGCAACGATTTTGTGAACGTATGTTCTCTACGTGCCAGGAACTTGGCACGATGTACTTTCACCAATGGCTGGATGAATGGACGCACGTTCGGCTTACCAACTAGGAAAAGCTGCAAAAGTTTAGTCAGTTTCACCTGAGAGCAACTTTTTAAATCGATTGTAGTTAGATTGTGATGGACTGAACCGATGACATAAGACAAACATCACCCGAAAGCAGCTGTCAGAATTTTTCCCCCGGGGTCATCAGTATTCTGACTGGTTTGTTGTGGTCCACCGCCATTTCCTCTCTGATGCCAATGTCTTCGGCTCACACTATCACTTACACACAACGTCCTCAATTACATGCTCTATATATTGCAATCTCTGTCTCCATAATATTTGTTGTGGCTCCCTTTAGTTCGGTGAACGTTATTGGCTAATTTCTAAGTACATGCCCAATGGATCTGTTCCTTTTTCTAGTTAACTGTTTCCAATGAAACTAGTTCCTCGACGATGCTGATGATAAACTCATTTCTTATGTTATCAGTCTTTTCAGCAATATTCCTTAACAATGCATATTATCAGACGTTTCTCCGCGTTTTAGTATTTCCCTCAGCCTCTCTACATCTACATGATTAAGCTGCAATTCACAATTAAGTGCCTAGCAGAGGGTTCATTGAACCACCTCCAATTTATTCTCTACCTTCCACCCTCAAATTTATTTTATTTCGGTTTAGTTAAGGGTATGTGGGTTTTCGCACGCAGGCTACGTATAATGGCCGTTTCAATTTTAACTACTGCATTAGGAGCCCAAAGCAATTTATAATGATCTCACAGTGAATAAATAGGAAAGTAATGTGCACTGTGTGACACGTAGCACTTTGTAGTGAATATTATATCATTTAAGTGTAATCCGTAATTAGAGATCCATATCAAGCCAGCAAACATATTGGATCAGGATGCTCGAATTCGAAACAGTGCTTCGTAGGAGAGCATTTAAGTGCGCCTGTAATTGGATTAACGTGTCTAGTTAGTAAATTATGTCAGGTCATGGTATGTATATTCGAAGGGAGGCGTGACAGAGGGGCACTATATGAAAAAGACTGTTCATGCAGCACGCATGACTAGTAACGCAATTACGTAAAATGCTTGAGTACACGTGTTTCAGTATTCGTCCCTGTAATTCACAACAGGATTCACACGAACAGATACACACTTAGAGTACAGGCAACGCGATTTCGGTGCTATGAGACGCTGTTTTAGAAGAACTATGTAACTGTTTTTTACAAAACTTATTGGCTAAACAAACGGTATGTACTGCTTTCAAACGTTTTACGTATGTTAACTATTTGTATGTAACTTTCGGAAGACAACTGTCTGTACGTTCACCACAAAATTTGGTAGACTTCACACTTCTCATTATTTAGATCATCTTCTACAAAATATTAGTTCCTTACGCAATTATGAGAACGAAACTTTACCAACTTGACCTCATTTTTAAGGAGAAAAAGCGCACTTACATGATATCAGATCGAAAAATCTATCCCGCCCGAAAATTTGGCCCATAATTCTAAAAGAGAGCAGCTATGCCCTTCGGAAAGTACGGCTTTCAAGCTTTTCCTCCAACCAATTGTCATCTCTCAGCCCCATTGCGCCCTCTTAATGCTCGAATGCGAACTTAATGCCCGAAAGCGAAGCACTGTAGAGTGGACTGAATTGTGACATATCGTTTTGACATTGGTTATATTTTTATTTATTGTGACGAATTATTATTCTATCCTTTAGCTGATGCCTGAGATTTCCTTCCTTCAAAAATTTTAAGTCGTCATTCACAAGAGTTGTATAAATGAATGCAACAATTTAGTGTGTCATTAAAGAAGTAGCGCAGCCCTATTTATATTTAATTATTAACATCGCTATTATGCGTTCTTTGGGTTTAACGGGTTGACTGCCGTCGGCAGTGCAACAGAGACGCTTGCTTTGACCGCTTTCGACCACGCTGCGTTCAGTGTCTTAAAGCTGACACGTACCGTGAAGTATATTTGCAGGTGATGCGCTATTCTCCAACGTAACTGCCATGATTGAATTGTAAAACGGATATCCATAACTTCATTTCATAATAATTCTGCAGTTGCTTAGGTTTATTCATTCTTATTTTTGACGTATTTATAGTTACAATATATCAGTACGAGAATACTGTTCAAACAATACTGAAATACAAGCATAATCCCCATGGCTTCACCTGCATGTACATTAGACACTTATATAGAATAAATCTCCTCCTCCCGCCCTACCTGTGTCCACCTTTTCCGCATTCTGTCTGTCCACCTTATCCTCCTACCTCTATCTGTTTATCTGCTCCTCCCCAATCTCTATCTCCTCCTCCCCCTCTCCATTTCCTCCATCCCCTCTCTCTGACCACATCTTTCTCCACTCCTCCCACTGGCCATATCCGCCTACCCCTCATCCTTTCTCACCTGCACACTACCCTTCTACATGTCCCAAGTGCCTCATGCATCACCCACTCCTCCCGTCTGTGTCCATTACCTCCTCCACTCAAAACTCAACTTGTTCCAGACATGCACATCGGCACGTGTTGCCCCTGTGATATAACAAGTCGGTACTACTCCCACAACACACTTGTCATGCAGGGCAGGCTAACACTTTAGGGGCTTGAAAGTAATATATTTGTCACTGAAGTACAGGTTACCAAGCAAAGCAGGTCGATAAAGCGTGTCCTTACTATTCCAACTCAACATGGTTGTCATTCAGGGTAGCCTACATGTCAGAGACCAGAGAACCGTTTCGTGTCCCTGACAGCAGGTTGCCCTGCAAAAGCAGATTGATTTGGCAGGCCGATACTGTGTCACACGACAAATTTGGATTAAATCGATCCAGAAGTTTGGTAGGAGATCCTGGACATACACATAATACTCACATACATGGTTTACATATATATCAGGTAACATGTGAGGTTAACATATTCATGCTCATATTACTTATTATACTGAACGAGGTGGCGCAGTGGTTAGCACACTGGACTCGCATTCGGGAGGACGACGGTTCAATCCCGTCTCCGGCCATCCTGATTTAGGTTTTCCGTGATTTCCCTATATCGTTTCAGGCAAATGCCAGGATGGTTCCTTTGAAAGGGCACGGCCGATTTCCTTCCCAATCCTTCCCTAACCCGAGCTTGCGCTCCGTCTCTAATGACCTCGTTGTCAACGGGACGTTAAACACTAACCACCACCATTACTTATTATATTTAGCGGAGATTAACATGTGTTTTCAAACAAGATTTCATATCAAGTTGGGCAGATGTGTCTATGGACACTCTGCTCTACTCTCGCTTTGAGTGTCGCACAAATAGGAAGGTTCTGGCTGTCACTGTGCTGTACAGTACTTCATACTCGAGTGTTAGGTGGCTGCAGTGGAGTGGGGCAAGTGACAAACAACTGGTGCACGTAAAAGTTTAAGACCTGTATGTTCAGAAGTTCATACCTGGGTCTATCAGAATTATTGTTCAGTTTGTGCCGTGGGAGCGATTGCCAGGGCTGATGTCTTGCAGGAGTGTTTTCTTTCTCACTGATGTGTGAGGTCAAGTTGGTGATGTTTCCTAGAGAGAAATATCTTCCTCAAATTACAAGGTGAGCTCTGGCGTAGAGCTGAAGTAGCATGGAAGTCACGTACACGTATTTTCCTTCCAAGCTCTGTTCGATGCGCAACTGGGTCAGAGTCGTTCTTGCTGTCAGGGGTAGCACATCTATGTACTACTTCCACAACACATTTGTCATGCAGGGCAGGCTAACACTTTAGGGGCTTGAAAGTAATATATTTGTCTCTAAAGTACCAAATTGTGCACTCTTCACAGCTCTAAATGACCTATAAATAAGATAATGTATTCCTCATATCATATTGTATAAGCACAATAAGTAACATTTCGTTACATGCCATCATCAATGGATTTGTAGTTTTGATGACAAGCAGAAAATAAGACGCTGTCCACGGGAAACAGATCGGCACTATATGATCAACTGCCGTGTAGTCGTGTCACGTCATTTGCTCTCGTTAGCCATCAGCGGGGTATTTGCACCTCACGGGAATCTCGTTAGGCGCGCTCTGAGTGTGTTCCAAAATTCAGCGGGAAATAGACAGACGTCAGCGACATGAGCGAGCAATTACGCGAAAGCCCCGGCGCCGCCGCCTGGACGCGATGGACGGGACGTGTATGTAGCGCGGAGCCGTGTCAGCCGGTAATTGGAGATGAATTGCAGCGCCGATCGAAGCCGAGTTCTGCATCGTGCGCCAGGCGCAAACACGGTTCAGCTCGGCGCTTCGCTGCTACCTGGCGTTGGCACCTACCCCGTCACTGCTCGCTGACTCCATGTTGGGCGGCTATCCGATATTCACACTTCCAACGTTATTTTAACCTTGCTGCCCATTTTTTATCACGGCCAGACTGGCAAAAACAACGGATGCGTACAGAATGAAAAACGTAAGTTAAGCAACTCTACATTTTTGAGGACCCTGAGCTCAACGTCCACCGTATTGGTATTGTAAACGACAAAAATGTCACCATTGGTCGTAAGAGATTTGGAATCTTATATTACAACAAACCGATTTCAGTCACTGTGTGACCATCTTCAGTGCTACAAAAGTGTAACACGTAATTTTTTAAACTGTTGTTTAATCCCCCATCACCTCATATAGGAGGGAGGTGGGCTGTCGACGGTACAGGCAACACGCCCTTCTGCCAACTAATACTAAACATTTTGACGAAAAAAGGAACAAGAAACAAACATGGTGGAAACTTATAATGACTTTCAAAAGTAAGATTTTAGATGTTCGAGAGATATGACCTCTTGCACTGGTAGTTAAAAACAGTAATGCAAAAATGTAAAACGAATCAAAATAAGCGGACATTTAAAAACATTTATAACCTGATGCAGAAGCACTGATATTTAAAAGGACTTTTCTGTGTAAGACATAAAATCAGGCCTCAACACCCTATTATATAATATAGTCATAAGTGACATCGACAAAATTACTTTGATGATGTATAGCAAGTATCAAATATTAAAACCTTGAAGACTGATTAATAAAAACACGTATTACAACTTCAACAACGCGTCTATACAGAAGGAATTTTGAACTGAGCTTGCTGTTTGCAGTCACATACAACAAAGCTCGATACATGGGATAGGTATGACAGTGTCCTCTTTATTCAGATAAACCATTACACAGGAATATTTCGTTGAAAAAGGAGGACCAAGATTTTATACAAAAGAACAGTAAAAACCAATTAAAACTAAAAACACAATCTTCGTATCCCAAGAAATCGACAACACAAATGATATAAAAATGTAGCAATAAGAGAAATTATGCCCTCTGACGTATAATTTGTAAATCCATCAATAGGCGTTAATAAAGTTTGCATGACTTTAATCCAATCAATAATTGGAAAAATCCAACAAGTAATAACAGTTTGAATAGCATTACTTTATATTAATATTTATTTTTGCTTCATCTGTAAACGACGACTTCTAAGCCAAACAAGCTTAACACACCGATGATAACATCTGTACTCATATCGTGAGTAATCGTGTGGTACTGTGTAAGAGGTAACTTTCACATGTTTTTTTTTAATCGAAACTGTCCTGATATTCATACGATTGTGTACCAACTTCTTACTCTGCCCTTAATTAATCTTCACTTTCACTCTACCCTGTTCATAAGTCTTAGCTGTTTTATTGTAAATATTCTTTACATAGTCTTTAGGATAATTATTCATTTTGGTTATAAATTGTATGGTTTGAACCCCAGTTTCGTGGTTAGATTCTGATATTGGTAGATTAAACATTCTGTCAATAGTAAAATTTTCTGATACTGGCTGGGATGGTTGGACCTATAATCTAGAATAACATCAATGCAAGTATTCTTTCTAAAAATTCATAAGCCAATTTCATTTCTTATGACTAGGTCAAGGACGTTAATCCAACCATGTATACCCACTTCAACTGTAAAAACAATTTTCTCGTGGAGACTTTTAAATTTAGCTACAGTCTCATGATTTTTGCTTCTGTTTCCTTTAATTAGGGAGTGTGTGACATATACATATATGTGTTAAATAATAATTTTACTAGTGAAATCAAGCTATTCATGAAAGAATCTCTCTTCAAGGTAACCAACAAAAATGTCTGCAAAAAAACAGAGCTGTAGCACTGCCCATACTTAAACCATATTTTCGAACCTATATTTTGTAATCAAACATAAAGTAATAGTATTTTAAACAGAGAGAAAACAAATCCATAAATTCAGTAATTTCAAACTGCACGGTCTTCTAAATTTCTCTGTGATAACATGAACAGTCTGATCTACAGGTACATTAGTGTGTAAGTTAATAATGTGCAACAAAGCAAAAGTCATGTAATCAATTGTAGGCACGTTTTTAATTAAACTTGTTAACCTAACACTGTTTTTTATTGAAAACCGACGACTGAATTTCTAATATTTATTAAGAAAATATAGGCATTTTTATTTACTTTGTATAATGTGGCCTTCCCTATCATCAACAATTGTCTGCATTGATTTCAGTTCCATCCGGACATTAACTTGCATCCTCAGCTTAGGAGCTTGGGGGTTAATTACTTTAAGATATTGCACCTGTTTTGGAAAGACAGTTTCACTACATGATTTAAGCTAATCAATCAACTTTTCTGAATCTCGTTACAGGATACGTATCCACACTTTTAATATCATTTCCCTGAAAGAAAGTTTACATTTTTTTCAGTATATTCACATTTATCAATCACAGCAACTGAATTATCTTTATCAGCTTTAATGATAAATGCAGTATTTTCTGTTAACTTCTGCCATTTCATCATTTTTACACAACCATTACTGTTATTGGACTCCATACAATTCACTTTATCAACCGAAACAGCAATTTTATTCTGAGTCACCTCCGAAACCTTCGTCATTCCCATTGCGAATTTTATGTCAGCTGAAGTATTTTTACAGCCTTCCTATCAATTCTGTTACGAATCCCTTTCTGTAATAGCAATTCCTCCTGGTGCTCAGACACAACGTTTGTCAAATTTAAAACGCTTGGATAAAAGTCAGAATTTTCTTCACCAACAGCATTGGTGGTTCATGACTACCACATTAGGTTTAAAGTCATTTTGTTGTGTCCTTGCCTTACATCATCTACTGCTTATGCTATAGTGTTAGGGGCAACATCAGACATTAGATCAAAGACTAGTGGGGTAACTAAATTAACCAACTCAAAATATGTATCATATAATTCTACATTAATCACTTCCATTCTTGCATATAACTTTCTAATTTCACACCTTATCAAAACAACTTCACATTTGCTCTGAGCCAACATTTCAGCATTTAGTCTGTTGTTGAAATGTACTCGTACATACCTCAAAACAATTTTCTGAATTAAATATTCCTTATTTAAATTAATGTGCTGGATTGTAACTGCTAGTATAACTTTAAGGTCCTTAAACGAGAAGTATGTATGCCCAGCTAGGCAGAATCCTCTTGAGGTTGGAGATATTGGGAACCATGTGCTCAACGACAGCAATATTAGTATTGTAAACAAGAGGAACCGGAGCAAGGGTCGTAAGAGGGTTGAAATCATTTATTAGAACAAATCGATTTTACTCACTGTGCGATCATCTTTGGTGCTAAAAAACAATAGAATGTAGAATCAGACCCGAAGACCATATATGTAACGTAGACATAAGTCACACTGGGTACATTACATTTATGATGTATAGTACATACCAGATATTAAAGTCTTGAAGACTCATGTAATAAAAGCAGATATTAACTGCTATGTTCTTCTACGTTGGTGCTATGTTGAAGATGTACTATGTGATTTTATTACATGAACATTCAAGGCTTTAATATTTGATATCCACTATACACCATAAATGTAATGTACTCAATGTGACTTGTGCCTGTATTATATAATATTGTCTTCATGTCTGATTTTATGTCTTATACTTTTTTATCACTGCATATGGTCACACAGTGATTGAAATCGATTTGGTGTAATAAATGATTTCAAACCTCTTACGACTGATGGCGCTATTTTTCTTGTTTACAATAATTCTACGTTTTCCACTCACATCGATCGATGTGAACAATGCATTCCAACAGTTACAGAGAACTTACAGTTATTCCAGAGGTACAAGAAAGGCAAGAAAATGAAACTGCTCGAAGAGTTATGAATACGAATTCACACTCTTACTTCACCTCAGTTTATCCACATGAGCAACTGTAAATATGTAAGAGACCACTCATGGAAAATTTTCTTACGCTCTTCACGCAAATTAAACACAAACACGAAATGGACTCTCACCAGTCTTAATTCTGTATAAGAACTGCTTGCGAAGTGCATTCGGTCCTGACTTCATTTTTATGGATGGCAACGTGCGATCGCATCGAAGAGCGCAGGTGGAGGAGCTCTGGAACGAGAGGATATTCGGCGAATGGACTGGCCTGCCGGTCCTCGGCTTAACTGGCATCAATCTGTGTGGTGCGTTGGCGATGAAATGCAGCCCGTCGTTTTGCGCAAATGACAATTCAGCTGTTGTCAGCCGCAGTGGTGGAGGGAAGGAACGCCCTGCCACAGGAACTCTTTATCACCCTTGTGGCCAGGAAGGTGGCACGTTGCAGAGCATGCATTTCCATCCTTCGTGATCACACTTCGTATTAAGCTGCACGCCCAGCCTTTTTTAATTTCCAGGGGACCATCGTAAATTTGCCGTGACTTCAGTGTAATTACCATCTTTGAATAAAAGTGTCATTTCTGTTCATCTCCTTGAGCCGTGCATGGCTCGTGTTCCCGCCATCATGTATTTTACACCCTGTGTTTGAAGTACTTCCACCTCACTACGTTAATTTATATTACTACTGCCTTTGAGTTGCTACTTTGTTTGACCGTGATCGACGCTAGCAGCGCGTAACGATATATCCCCTCTCGTAGTATCTTTGCTCGACTGCTATTACTTCCCGGTCGTTGTCTGTCGTAAGGCAGTTCCGGTCGCGAGTTCGGATCTGCCAATCAGTTGGAGCGCGTCTGGAGCGCAGTCCGGATCTGCCAGTTGGGGAGTTGCAATACGGCACTAGTGCAGTCGGGTTGGAGCAGCAGTGAGGTCTGCGTCGACATGGTTCGCCCTACTATTGCCGCCACGCATCACTTGATCCGGGCCACGGTCGTGGTGGATCGTCGGTCGGTCGTCCTACCGGACGACCCAGTTTGGCTCGCCGATCGTTCATGAGTCGGCTGCGTGTGGGTGTGGGTGTGGGTGTGGTGGGGGGGATCGACTCCTGATTTGTCTTCGTGTGTGGTTCGTTACTGTTTGGTATCGTTCAGGTCTTCGTGCAATGCTTGTCAGATTGTGTGTGTAGTTGGCGTTATTTCCATTGACGACTATTTTAGATGTTGTCAGCATTTGAGGGTGTTGGTCGGTTGCTGCGGACCAGAGAAGTTATCTCCGCGCGGTGCAGTCGGCTAGGCCTGCTGGTGGTCCCTGAGCAGTGTCAGAGCGTGTGTGGTGCTGTCCGATCGCTAAGAGCTTCGTTGTTCACCGACCCAGGACGTCAAAGTTGAGTAGTGGTTTCAAGTACCCAAGCCATTTCCATTCACGTTTCGTGGTTCGTTTCGGTGGTTCGCTGTTGGGGAGGTTTTCCTGTGAGCAACACCGAGTATTTGCATTGCTGAAATTTAGCCTCTATGCGATGGAATTAACTATATTGGTTGACTACAATTCAAGTGCACCAGCGGGATTTTGTGCGTTGTGGCCGTTAGTGTTCCAATTACCTGCCGTAATTTCAGGCAGTGTCCTTTCCTCAGCTGTTGTCACTGTCCAACACGGTGTGTAGTTTTGACAGCTTAATACATATACATATTTCATTGTGGATAATCACACCCTAAAATTTTGTTTGAATTCTCATGTACCGATTGGTGGCAAGCAAGTCGTTTGTCGGTCGGTCCGTGGCTGTCCCTTGGTTGGCTTCCGACGGATCAAGTGTAGTTGGGCTTACCACCTGTCTCACCTAAGTGAGCGAGGGCAGACCGACCCTCGGGATGCTTCTGAGTGCTTTACTGTCTTTACCACTGGTGTTTAATTGTCTGTATATAATCTATCATAGTCAATGATTAAAAAGTCTTGGTTTTACTGTGTTTTATGTAAGTAAGTTTGAATTCCGGCAAGTTGATATTTGCTGAAAGGTTATTGCCGTTGTATGGTCTTTCCCTTTAGTCCAGTTTCAGCTACTTAAAACTTAAGGCTTATGGTTATATTTTTGCTTAAAATTTTGAAAAATTAATTGTAGGCCTTCAGCCTTCGAACCTTATTCTTTAAAATTACACTTTCAAGCTTAAACAT
Source organism: Schistocerca piceifrons (assembly GCF_021461385.2). NCBI lineage: Eukaryota > Metazoa > Arthropoda > Insecta > Orthoptera > Acrididae > Schistocerca > Schistocerca piceifrons. The sequence continues at coordinate 399,532,353 of NC_060143.1, read as the reverse complement.
TGCAGTCTTCTGCCTTTGCAAGATTATGGTAATCTATTTTTAAAATCTTGAAAATTTTATTGTGGGCCTTCGGCTGTTTGTCACCTTGTATACGTCTGTTCTATCTACTTTTGCCTTGAGGCATTTATGTATTTTATTTTAATTGCATTTTTATTTTGTTGATTTTTAAGATTTCTTGTTTGGAGGTCTTTAGCCGTGAAATAATTCCATTTTGAAACTCGTAGTTGTACAGGTCCGGCTATGTGCCGTTTTGGTTTAAAGGTGTTATTAAATTACAACAAATAAAAAATTTTAAGGTGAAACTGACCCCAACCTTATTTGGCCATTTCCACAATCCGAATCACCTGTTCTGCCGAGCGGATTCAGCGGGCGCATCACTCCTGACTTATTTCTTTCAATTATCTTCGGCACCATACTTAGGAGTTATTTGTACGTATTGTCCAAGTTCCATCGAGCTATGTTACTTGCCAGTGACACATCATGTGAAAGTTACTTTCTACTTACGTTTAGCACACTCCGTTCTGTTATGAACGCGAATCGCGTCGTCCCAACTCCTTTGCGAGCTAAGCTTTTCTCTAGCAATGCTGGTTACACAGGGCAGTCTACTTTCCAGGCGGAGAGAGAGACCGCTAGCAATTCGAGCTGACTACAACAGAGGTCGCCAGCGTAACAGGATCTCTGATGCATGTCCGCAGTCACGTGGGACAAGTAGTGTGCACTCTCATATCACTGTGCAAACGAGGATATAAGCTGCATTGTGCAGCTTAATGGAAGTTCCAGTTTGCATTAAGCTCGGCAGTTCCATCGGCTCATCTGCCGAGGTGCATCGATCTTGTTCTTTGAAGGAATCATCACGCATGCCGACAACTAACTCAACGAGAAATCAGCAGCCCAGAGACAGAACACCGCAATAGACCATTGTCTCTGCTGGGAAGAAGACAGCAGTATTCACAAACATTGACTTGATCTCTGAATGGTCGCTCGCACATGCTTATACTATTTCTACAACGTTCACAGAGAAGTTAAGTATTCGTGTTAGTAAATATGTCAGTGTTTGGACACTGACATTTGTAGACATTTCTGTAGTTATAAAAATTATGTGCGTGTGTGCCTGATACCATTTTTTGGGAGTTGTGTTCATGTTCGCGCAGACATGTAGGTGATATACAGTAGCCACATAGACTGCCGACGAAGTGATATTAACGACAGTCGGGCAGCAGGCATTCTGAAAAATCCGCTCAGTTACGTAAATTTATTTGTTATTGCGAATGGCTCACAGTTCCAGGCAGCATTTACTTTGGCAACAGAACAGCATCAGTGCAATGTGTTCGACAGAAAAAAGATCGTAATTCGGAATGAAAGATATAAATGGCTTAGCGACTTTGACTAAAGAGCGCTCCCTGCCTTATCCATCCCCAGTGTAGCCACATTTGTTAACATTTATGTTAAAGCATGTATTTCTCGTAATATGTCCATATTTTTGTCCAGCCCCTCTATTAGGCCCAAGCTAGGACTGAACGGATATCGTAAAGAAAATCGGCTGCATCCATTTCACATTTTAGAGAAACCACTGCAAACGTAATCAACATTCGACCTCTTTTCCACCCTAATGTGGTTCCAGCACCGTAACCACTTTCATCGGCGGCTTGGGTATGTATTGAGTTGGTGCACAAGTTCGTAGCATTATTCAATAATTTTAATAAATACCATACGAGACTTTAATTATGAATAAAATGTTATACTTCTCTATTTACAACAGCCTCTCAACACTGGAGTAGCTTTTCGATTCCGCGACTATAGAAACCACGTTATTTTGAAGCGAAGAACTCATGAGAGCCATGTTCAGAGCGCATTTTCATCCATTGTTCGATAGGGAGCACTGAAAATCTGACGACAAAACATCAGGTGAATAGTGTGGGTGCGGAATTACTACTGTATATTGTTTTTTTTATTATTATTATTCTAGCAGGATACGAGCGAGCGTGATCGACGAGTAGCAACACTTGACCCAGTCTTCCTGGTCGCTGCCTGTAAGACGTCTCAGTACGTGACAATAAACGTCAGCAGTGACTGTTACACCTTGGAAAAGCAATTCGTAGTGCATCACACAGTCGATGTTCCACCATATGTGTAACGTTAGTTTTTGTGGAAGCGTGCAGTTCTTTTTGGACTCAGCCATTCCTTTCTTTTGTTTATGTGAGCATAAACACACTAGTAACAGTAAAATATAGAAATGGTCGGTGTTTTTGAGATAATTTATGACCTGCAAGCAGAGGTGCTCATATGGCTACCAGCTGATTTTTGAGGATTTGGCTTTAAGAGTACGGTACCTATAAACCCGGTTTTTTGAACCTTCCCCATTGCGTTCAAATGTCACCCTATGGTAGAATTCTCGCAGTTCAATACATTTGCCGGTTTTCGAGTACACTGATGTGGATCGTTACGAATTAATGCGTTTAAACGATCTTCATCAAAACCCGAAGGCCTTCTTGAACGTGGACAATCACTACTGTCAAAACGATCCTCCATAAAATGAGAAAACCATTTCTTGACGTGCTCTGTCCGATGGTATTATCCCCATACACGTCACAAATCTTCTTACCTGCCTCCGCTGCTGTCACTACGCTATTGAACTCAAACAGAACAATATGTCAAAAATGTTCCGATTTCGCCATTTGGCACATCAATTTCTAGCATCCACAGCTCCACTTGCTATCTCTAATTCACAAAATGATAGCAGTAGTGAACTATAAATAAAAATGACAGTCGATAAATAAACCCATAGCAACCGGACTACCAACATACAAAGCTAAAACGCTACGGACTACGTACTAGCCTAACAGTTAACCCAGAAGTGTAGGGGTGGCGAGAGGAACGAATAACGGTGGTGGTGAATGATGCACCCTCCACCGTAAACCGTTAGGTGGCTTTCAGAGTGCTAAAGTAGATGTAGATGTCAATTTACTGCCTTCTTGCCAGTTAGTCTAATGTCTATTCTCCATGGGACTTCACTTAACTACTATGTCAGTTTTCAAGTGCCTCTGGATATCCCGACTTGTAACAATTTCAGATTCGTTGAATGTTGGCTTTATTCAACTTTTCCCGATTACATCGTTATCAGAAGTTGTGACTCTTCCCGTTGGAGCCCTTTAGTATAAAAGTGACACTATTGATTTTAGATACAATACTGTACCTTTATCAGAAATAAAAACATCCAACTCATAAGGGAGAAGCATAAAACAGAGACAATTCGGAATCACCGTACAGCAAGTGATTAAAGAACTGTGTTTTCATCGTTGTATTGTGCCATAAACTGCCACGTCCGACAACATTTGTACATCTTCTAGAACTGAGAATAGAAGTGTACGTAATCAAGTATTTTACATTAGAAAAGCTTTAACACAATGAGTTTAAATACATTTTTAGTATATTTTAGTGACCTACTGAGACCATACAGCAAACTACAAATAGTCGCTGTCGTATGGAAAATAAAATCGATGAATAGCTATGCCCATAATAGAATAAAATAGTAATAAGGTACAAGTAGAGCTGTGTAGCTAAGAAACATTGTTAGTAAAGTGTGTCGTGCAAAACCGAACTGTTTCTGGAAATACAAGTTAACTGAATGGGTGGATTCGGCTATCAGAAACACAAAGATGGCTGGTTTTGGTTTTACGTTTATTGATGCATGAAAGTCTTAAAGAAGGCTGTATGAGCATAAGGCAGATACAAGAAGGATTAGCTTGAATGGTTAAGAGAAGACATTTGGCTGAAGCATCGTTAGTGAATCTATGCTAAAAAATTCGTCGCCATTTTTTGCGCTGATTGTGAGGGCCGCGTAGTCTAATTAAATTTCCTTTTACGTCTGTTAGTTCATCCTAAATTCTGTAAAAACGTTGCATTTTCCCACATCAAAATGCCGTTCCTCTTCGCAGAGCTATTTTTTTGGGACAATGACATAATTAACAAGAGCAATTCACTTATTTAAGTACATTGATCAACACGTTTTAAAAGCGAGAAAGAGCATTTAAATTTTTTTTGCCTCCAGTCCACCTAATCACGTTTACTGATTTAATGCATTTACCTGGCACACGACTCAACCATGCCTATATCAAATTACTGTTGTTGCATAATTCATGAATCAGTTTATTCTGACACGATTGCGCAGGTGGATGTGCCATCTCCATTGCTCTTGCTACCACTGATATTTTTCTTAATCTGCCACCATGACGTGGGTCCTCCGTCGTGATTAACAACGCTGTCTTTTTTTTCCTATTACGATTAATCTATGTTTCAGTTAATGCGAAAGTGTTATCGTGTGTGACGGAAGCTGGTCAGCGCAAAATGTATAGGAAATTGGTTTAGACTGTCTCTGCATCCTTTTTCATTGTCTCTGTGTGGAAGCATAAATTTAAATAATACACACTCGATCTCGGTTTTAGTCAATCCGCTAGCGATCAGATTAAAATTTACCTAACGGGAAGATTGACGTATAGGCCTGTCCCCGCACTGCATTTTAATTAAAAAAAGCACGCAGGTAACGGTAACGGTTGATAACAGGTGCGTATTAGATTACAGAGATCACTACGTCAGTGAGGAAATTTAGTCAGCTGCGCCTCGTATCAGAATACAACGGTAGCGTTTCAAATTGTACACTTGACGTCACAAAAACTGCCCAGCGAAAATAGCAGCCATAGTTAGCGCGCTCAGCACTGCCGAGAATGAAATGCAACATATCTGGTTTTTCTGTTTATCTTAAGGACACTCACAGGAGAATAAATTACTTCAAAAATTACTGCTAACTGTACATTTCTGTATTCCAGATCTATTCCAAGAAGGCGCGAACTCTTTTTCTGCGATCTGTCTATGCTAGTATATCTACAGATATAGAGCATGTTAACTGAATGGATGTAAGTTCTTAAATGGGTACCGTAGATGAATAAACGTCGTGCAGCCATTGTATGTCAAGTGTTTCATTCACAATGTGAATTACTTACATAATAGACACATTCTTCTGGTTCAACAGTTTGTTGTCTATGAACTTCTCCATTACATTTTAGAAAACATTTCGATGATGTGGGGCTAATTTCTCACAGACGATGTGAGGGATTTTTTGCTATAAATCAAATACAATCAAGTCTAGTGGAGAATTACTTCTCTGTAGCCGAAAAATTAAATTTACTTCCTCTATTTGATGTAATACGTCACAATTATTCACAGTTTCATTGAACTTCGCGTTGTTAGTTCTGAAAGTGCACCATTCGTCCACTAACAGCCAATGACAGTACACAAATAACATAAAAAAAACTGCACCACATCACTTTGAGTCGAGTCACATTATTCATGCGCCATGCATCGTCATCAACAGCGTTTTCGTGACCGCGTCAAGAGATCACTTTGCACACTGGGCGATGATGGATAAAACATTGTCGAGATACTGGAGAATCTAGCAGTCGTGTGAGAGTGGAACTTCGACGCGTAACACATGTCCAGAATAATGAACCTATCAATATGCGACGGTAAACTGCTTTCTTTGAAATACGATTCGGTGGATACGGTTCGACGTCGGCTTCGAGAGACGGACTACTTAGTAAACGTGCGATTATTCAACAGAGGCTTCGCCGTGATCTTCGACTCAATTGGTTAGCGTTTTCCGAGGAAAATGTCAGTCGTGAGTGGAGGAACGTGGTATTTTCCGACGAATCGGTTTCGTACTCAGTGAATGGTGATTCAGTACGAGTATGGGCCGCAAGATGCCCGTTTCGATACCAAATACATTCTTGAGTCATCTCGCATTGGAACAATGGATCTATGGATATTTGGGACTGGGTGTGTTTCAGTGGACGTTAGTGCTTCACAAGACAGTTGATGTATATCTGCATCTAGACAGACACTCCACAAGTCACCGTATGATGCGTGGCGGAGGTACCCTATACCAATACTAGTCATTTCCTTTCTTGTTCCACTCGCAAATAGAGCGAGAGAAGAACGACTGTCTAGATACCTACGTACGAGCCCTACTTTCCCGAATCTTATCTTTGTGGTCCCTACGTGCAGTGTATATTGGCAGCAGTAGAATCGTTCAGCTTTTAGCTTCAAACGCCGGTTCTCTAAATTTCCTCAATAGTGTTTCTCGAAAAGAACGTCGCCCCCCCCCCCCCCCCCCCCTCCAGGGATTCCCATTGGAGTTCCCGAAGCATATCCATATCACTTACGTGTTGCTCGAACCTACAGTCACAAATCTAGCAGCCCGCCTCTGAATTGTTTCGATTTCTTTCTTCAATCCGACCTGGTACTGATCAGAAACGTTCGAGCAATACTCAAAATAAGTATCACCAGCGTCCTATATGCGGTTTCCGTTCCACTCTTTCCTAAAATTCTGCCAATAACCGGAGTCGACCACCCATCTTCTCTACCACAGTTCTTATTTGCTCGTTCCGTTTCATATTGTTTTGCATCGTTACTCCCAGATGTTTAAACGAATTGACTGTGTCAAGCAGGACACTAGTAATACTCTATCCGAACATTACAGGTTTGTTCTTCCTACGCCTTCGCGTTAACTTACTTTTTCCACGTTAGAGCTAGTTGCCATTCATCACACCAACTGGAAATTTTGTCTAAGTTGCCTTGTATCTTCCTACAGTCACTCAACTTCGACACCTTACGGCACACCACAGCATCATCAGCAAACAACCGCAGATCATTTATGTATGCAGAGAACAACAGCGGTTCTATAACACTTCCCTGGAACAGTTCTGACGATACCCTTGTCTTTGGCGAACATTCGCCGTCGGTGACAACATACTGGGTTCTATTACTTAAGGAGTCTTCGAGCCACTAATGCATCTTTTAACTTACTCCGTATGCTCGTACCTTCGTTAACAGCCTGCAATGGGGCACCGTATCAAATGGTTTCCGAAACTGTAGAAATATGGACTCTGCCTGTTGTCCTTCATCTATAGTTCGCAGTTCAGTATAATGTGAGAAAAGGATAAGCTGAGTTTCGCACGAGCGATACTTTCTAAAGCCGTGCTGATTTGCGGACATAACCTTCTCAGTCTCAAAGTTTATTATACTAGAACTGAGAATTTGTTCAATGATTCTGTAGCAAAAGGAAGTTAAAGATACTGCGTAGTAATTTTTAGGTCCCGTTTTTTTACCCTTCTTATATATAGGAGTCACCTGTGCTTTTTTCCAGTCGCTTGGGACTTTGTACTGGGCAACAGAATCACGATAAATGCATGCTAGGTAAGGGGCCAATGCCGTAGAGTACTCTTTGCAGAACCGAATTGTGATTATACGCGGATATCGTGATTTATTTGCTTTCAAATCTTTCAGTTGTTTCTCTACTCCAGGGATGCTTACAAGGGAACCTCCCCATCGCACCCCCCTCAGATTTAGTTATAAGTTGGCAGAGTGGATAGGCCTTGAAAAACTGAACACAGATCAATCGAGAAAACAGGGAGAAGTTGTGTGGAAAAATGAAAAAATAAGCAAAATATACAAACTGAGTAGTCATTGCGTATGATATGCAACATTAAGGCTAATGTGAGCTCAGGAGCGCCGTGGTCCCGTGGTTAGCGTGAGCAGTTGCGGAACGATAGGTCCTTGGTTCAAATCTTCCCTCGAGTGAAATTTTAATTTTTTGTTTTCAGACAATTATTATCTGTCCGTCTGTCCGTCCGATGCGATCACTTTTTTTGAAGTCATAATCACATCCACAAGAAAACCTAAATCGGGCAAGGTAGAAGAATCTTTTTACCCATTCGTCAAGTGTACAAGTTAGGTGGGTCGACAACATATTACTGTCATGTGACGCACATGCGCTCTGCAGCTCGTGGTCGTGCGGTAGCGTTCTCGCTTCCCACGCCTGGGTTCCCGGGTTCGATTCCCGGCGGGGTCAGGGATTTTTTCGGCCTCGTGATGACTGGGTGTTGTGTAATGTCCTTAGGTTAGTTAGGTTTAAGTAGTTCTAAGTTTTAGGGGACTGATGACCATAGATGTTAAGTCCCATAGTGCTCAGAGCCATTTGAACCATTTAACGCACATGCCATTACCAGTATCGTATAGAATATATGAGACGTGTTTTCCTGTGGAGGAATCGGTTGACCTATGACCTTGCAATCAAATGTTTTCAGTTCCCATTGGAGAGGCACGTCCTTTCGTCTACTAATCGCACGTTTTTGCGGTGCGGTCGCAAAACAAAATAAAGAAGGTAAATTTTTCACTCGAGGGAGGACTTGAACTAAGGACCTCTCGTTCCGCAGCTGCTCACGCTAACCACGGGACCACGGCGCTCCTGAACTCACATTGTCCTTGTTGTTGCCTATGTTGCCCAAGGACTACTCAGTTTGTATATTTTGCTTATTTTTTTCATAATTCCACACAACTTCTTCCTGTTTTCTCGATTGATCTGTGTTCAGTTTTTCAAGGCCTATCGACTGTTCCAACTTATAACTAAATCTGAGGGGGATGCGATGGGGAGGTTCCGTTGATAGTAGTATGTCGTCCATACGGGTGTCTGCCTTGTCTGCCCGATGGTCGATTTCATGCTTCCCAGTGTCCCCATATTGTGAGTAATAGTATTGTCTCATCAGTGCGACAATGATATCCTGAGAGAGTAATAAGTTTTCCACAGGTCCAGTATATCCTATAAACATGCCAGCGATGCTGCAGAAGTGGTTTGCAGAACAGAATGTTATTTTTAGATTGACCTCCTGCACCAGACCTGAGCCCTACTGAAAACGTATAGACAGAGACGAAACGGACCATACGAGAAAACTGGCCTGATTTTTGCACCGAGAATATATGATAACCATTAGAATGTTATTCTAGCTGCCTGGGTGGAGTGGCAGAAAATGAGTTATTACCCATCTCATAGACTCTCTTCCTCGCAGATCGCAGACAGTCATTGAAATTAAGAGCCTGTGGGCGGGATATTAGTTGGAGGAGGAGGAGATTAGTGTTTAACGTTCCGTCGACAACGAGGTCATTAGAGACGGAGCGCAAGCTCGGGTGAGGGAAGGATGGGGAAGGAAATCGGCCGTGCCCTTTCAAAGGAACCATCCCGGCATTTGCCTGAAGCGATTTAGGGAAATCACGGAAAACCTAAATCAGGATGGCCGGAGACGGGATTGAACCGTCGTCCTCCCGAATGCGAGTCCAGTGTGCTAACCACTATTAGTTGGTAAAGGCGCTGCAGTCATGGACTGTGCGGCTGGTCCCAGTGGATGTTCGAATCCTCCCTCGGGCATGGGGGTGTGTGTTTGTCCTTAGGGTAATTTAGGTTAAGTAGTGTGTAAGCTTAGGGGCTGATGACCTTAGCAGTCAAGTCCCACAAGATTTCACACACATTTGAACATTTTTTTAGTTGGTAAAGAAGCTACATGCTGTTCGCTTTTGAGGGGTGAAAATATCTTAATAAGAATCTTGAACTGTTCGTTGCATTAATTACGTGATTTTTACCGATTAAACACATTAACAGATTACGGCAAAAAAGAACTGCGCTAAGCCAGATACTATCCAAACCTAATTGTCAAAGAGGTGCCTCCTAGGCCGGCAATTATGCCACTGAGCTACGAATGCATTATTCGGCAGCTTCTTCCTTCTCATGAAGCCACATCGCGAAATTAACTGCCTTCACTGGGTCCAAAATGCTACGAATGATGCGACGCAGTTTTCTTGGCTGATTTCTGAGGGTGCGTTCTTATGATAAGGGTATAAAGGTGTTGTTTCCACTTCACTCACAGTTACTAGTTTTGAACAGATCTGTACACGCCGTAATCTGTTTGGCTCCCGTGTAACACGTCGGTAATTCAAATTTCAGCTACGGCCAAGTTTTGTGCTGTCAGACGTACACTGCCAAATGAAAAAAAAAATCGCCTGGAAGACACTTTCCTTTATTGATCATCTGTAAGGTTGGCGTTAATAGCTGAAACAACCATTTTTCGATTGTATCGTTTTTTTTTCTCAACAGCTCTTTAGCCTGACTGTTAAACCGCTCAATATAATTTATTTTCCGTTTTTTATTTCAATTAATTTCTGTAATAAAAGTAGAAATCGAACAACGGTTGAAAAATTTTGAGCCTCACAGTTTCAAGATACATGGAATCAAAATATTAAATGAAATGAGCAACTGAAAGAAACTTTAGCCAGTCCACCGTTCGCTGCTTTTCTCGAAAAGTGGTAAGTGTGTGAATACTACAAAAAACACCAGTATTCCGTATTTACTGTATTTATTGGAAACTCTGCTCAAAAGCCGTGCTTTAATAGCGGATTATACGACTGTTTGGGTCTTACGAATAGTCAGTGTTAAAGGGTGAAAACTGAGTTTAAAGAACTCTATTTTTCTGGCTAATTTGTCAGTTTTCAAAGTTTGCAAGCAGATAAAGGTATATTATGTAGACACAAGCAGCAGGTCATCTATTTTCTGCTTTTGTTTAACTATAAATGAACTGTTAAGTTTTAAGTTTTCTCCTTATATGATGTTGCTAGTTTGTTGTGGCTTCTCCAGTGTTTAACCTTTTAAAGCAAATGGATCATCGTACTTCAGTCATCATTTTGTAAAATACTCCTAGACTACGGATGGTGACAGTCTGTAATAGAACTGATAGAATATATAATATTAAGAGCGTACAGTTGTTCTGCTGTGCCGCAGTGTAGTGCGGTGCGGGGCAGGTTGCCCTGGTCCCGTGACGGCGTGAGATTGTCAGCCGTAGTGCTGCCTGGTGGTGTAATGGTCAGCATTCCTGCCTTGTAAGCAAGGAGACTGGAGTTCAAGACCGCCGGTAGGGTAGCTCAGCGTGTTCGGTCAGAGTGGTAGCTGCCCTTTGTAATAAGAAAACTGAGTGAATAGACCAACGATGGCCATGAACGAGTGTCAGAAGACGTCTGCACCGAACAAATGCAACCAACGACAACGAACAAATTGAGATACACAAAAAAAAGACATGTCATGGGACGGGCTTCCCGAACAAATAGGACGAAAGTCACGAACAAAATGTGATAAAAAGAGGAGACCAGTCCTGGATACAAATTTTAATTCATTTATTCAGCTTGCATCATTATCGTAGAATGTATACGTGTTTGTTGCTCGTTTGTTGGCATTGTTATTGAAACAGCATTGATCACTTTTCACGTTTTCTGTTATAACGCAATATTTCAAAGCAATGTAAATTTTACGAATAAAAGTTTCTCGTTTCGCCCGCATCTCGTGGTCGTGCGGTAGCGTTCTCGCTTCCCACGCCCAGGTTCCCGGGTTCGATTCCCGGCGGGGTCAGGGATTTTCTCTGCCTCGTGATGGCTGGGTGTTGTGTGATGTCCTTAGGTTAGTCAGGTTTAAGTAGTTCTAAGTTCTAGGGGACTGATGACCATAGATGTTAAGTCCCATAGTGCTCAGATCCAGTTTCTCGTTTCTTAAGACAGGTCTGTTTAAAAACCAATAATTTTAGCACTGCTGCCACAGTTAATTGTCACTTTCTTTTTTTTTTCACGGTTATTAGTACAAAATAAAAAAACACATGTTATAACTGAGGCAAAACAAATACCGGTTATTCAAAAATGGGTCAAATGGCTCCGAGCACTATGCGACTTAACTTCTTAGGACATCAGTCGCCTAGAACTTAGAACTGCCCGAGGCAGGATTCGAACCTGCGACCGTAGCGGTCGCTCGGTTCCAGACTGTAGCGCCTAGAACCGCACGGCCACTCCGGCCGGCCCGGTTGTTCAGAACTGAAATACGGGTACTGGTTTTGCTCCGGCGTAACATCATGTGCCGGCACGTCGGTCAAGAACGTTAGAGCAGAGAGGGTTGTGAGACGACCTCAGCCAATAGTACGCTGACCGACCCCACTCCAGAACGACACCGAGACAGCAGAGGCCCTGTACGCGAAGAGAACATAAACGCCACTCCGTGTGGCGGCAGCCCAGTTGAAGTCTAGGCGTGCTATGAAAGCTACAGTAGTGACTTATAAACTATACTGTTTCACTTTTAGTAGGAGTTGAATATACTGATGAACTTGCTTATGTTTGTCAGCCGCCCTTTTGCTCGCGACACGTCTGTATCTCACACAAAGTTAAGTATTGTCACTTACCTTACTGTAATAGTAATATGATTTGCTTGAATTGTTGTCCAGCGATACGGGAAAGCAGGTTGCCTAGGCACCCTATATTAGACGAGTGGGCAGGACACAACAGGCTTCAACCGGTAGGTTTTTCCGAATCCTATTATGGAGGCGGACTAGTTTTTTGTTGAGAGCTCACAACTGCCAGAGTATATCCCATACCGTGCACTATTGAGGAAACGCTGACTCTGTGTACTGGAGTAGAGCAGAGTGAGCTCCGTAGAGAATACCAGAGGCTGCTGAAGGGCGCACAAGTTGGGGGGTGCGAGGCAGCGCGCCCTGGCCCCGCGACGGCGTGGGAGTGTTTGCGTGCATCTCGGCGGGAGTCGGGACACAGCGGCGCCGGCAAGCCCGCCGCCCGCCAGCGATACATCGCATCGGTCCGCTCGCTCGACGTCGCCTCGGTCGATACCTGGCAGCGGTGAAGCCCCGGATGCGGCGCCACCTGAGGACGCGGCGAGTTTCTAGAGACAAAGGGCCGCGGAAAGAGAGCGGCCGCTCCTCAGACGACTGCGCAGCCTCTTTGGTACACAGTTTCCCTCTCAACAGCACCCGAATGTCGTACATTTGGAAGCTACTTATTATAAATAGCCGAAAACGACGAACTCGAGTTTGCTTAATTAGCTGATGCTCTTTGTCTCTTTTTCAGAGAAGGATACTGGAAAACTGTGGCTGACCTTGTTTTCTTTTATTTTAGTATGCTTTGTAAAACAAAACTGAGGCACAAAAATATATTCGCATTTCATTTTTACTAAACCAACTTTCAATAACAATACTAGAAGTTACTTCTTTTGCCAATGCAGAGATCATTATGACTTTTTTGAATTACAGGCCGCATGTCCTGTGGATACATTTGATGAGCTTTCAGTTAAGTGTTTTCCGTTCCGTTCTGCACCATTGCTGATTCTGCCTTCCTTTACGGGAAATCGCCCATCCCAAGTGCAAGTGATCGCATCAAAACTTTGTCCGCGCCTCCGCCCCCTTCGACTAGGCCCTTTCCAGAAAGAGGGGGACTTCTAATGTCGGATAGGCCATTTCTGGTGGAATTTCTGCAAAATGTAGGCTGTAACTTGTTTCTAACTCAAGTTCGAGAATATTTTGATTACTGTTGTAGACTCTTGGTCTAGGCTGGTTCGTTGATTAGAAAGAGGGGACCAAACAGCGAGGTCATCGGTCCAATCGGTTGAGGGAAGGATTGAGAAGGAAATCGTCCTTACCTTTTGAAAGGAACAATCGCGGCACTTGCCTGACGCGATTAGGGAAATCACGGAAAACCTAAATGAGGATGGCTGAAAGTGGGTTTGAGCCGTCGTCCTTCCGAATGAGAGTCCAATGTGCTAAGCGCAGCGACACCTCACTCGGTCTTGGTCTATGGGTAGCATTTTTGATTAATAATCAAACAGTAATGGGTCCTGGGTTCGAACCAGCCACTTCTTAAATTAAAAATAGGAATGATGACCAGTGCCCAAGAAGTCGCCCTCGCCTTGGCAAACATTAATAAGCAATGATATACGGTATGAGGACGGAGAAGGCTCTGGAAACCACTGCAGAATATTAAAGGGGCATAATATGTATCCACAGGCATGTGACCTGTAATTGAAAAAGTGTTACGGTAATATTTCCATTGGCAAAAGATTCCTGGTTAGTCCCCAATTCATATCTCTGGGAGGGCTGTTTTGCCTGACTCGCATACAGATTTTGGACTGCACGGTCTTCGAACGGAAACCTTTTGTTCACTCTTTATAGAACACATCATTAACGTGTACATAAATTGGGGACATAGTGTGCGCATTCAGTACAAAGAGCTGCCACCTATGGAATCAATAACAGCTCTAAAACGGACATATATGGCTTCGAGCTAAGGTTGGGTAACAAATGTGGGTATGTAATTCCATGCCTCTTCAGTTTTATGGCAGAGTTGGTCAATTGTAGTGGCTGGCGAGTGGTGGTGTGCTCTCTCAGCAACCCACGATTATACATGCTGTGACAGAGTGAGAGATCTGCAGATGTGCTAGCAAGGGCAAAAACTGAACACCATTGCTATCGAGGTAAGTCGGAACTGCACCGGCAGCATTCGGTCTTGTTGTTGAAAGATAACGTCACTGTGCCTTTGAAGATAAGGCACTGCAAGCGGTCGCTACACGACAGAACTGTAACGTCTGCAATCCAAATAAAAGGCTAGGGGTCATCGTGTTGTATATTCAGTGGTGCCCCATACAGTCATGCTAGGTACTGTGCGAATGATGATGACGAATGTTATCTTGCTGTACTCCGAACGTGTGCTGGTGTGATAATACGTCATGTCACGCCTTTCTCCAGTGTCGTCATTGGAAGCAGCATTGTCGACGCGCCTCTCTCTGCTGCCGTAAGGTAAACTCCAACAATGCTCACTGAGCGGACAGGCAATGACACTCCACATGTCTTCGCACTGTTCCTTTGGATATTTGTCCTCTTACAAACAAGCCCATTTCCTGACCGTGGATACGTGGCGTGGCTGTACGATCCTTCATGCCCGAGCAAGCAATATGTCCTCAGGGACACTAGCCGCGCGGGACTGTGAAGATCCTGCATTTCGGCGAGTACGGCTTTCATAAGGCCATCGTGACGTGCGAGCCTGGACAACTTGAGCTGGAATATTTATTTATTTGTTGCTTATTTAGCCTGACCACATTAAGGCTTTAAGGTCCTGCCTTACACGTGATCAGGAACAGCACACACCAAAGATATTACAAAACATTCCCAATATCAATAATAATGATAACTGATAATAATAATAATCTAATAGTAAAGGGCATTTAGAATAATGCAGATCAGCTTTGCACATTTGAATTCATATTTAGTATTATTAGAAGCGGGATGGATCTAGGAAGAGGAAAAAATTGAAATGATAACAGTGGCTGTTAGCAAAAAACAGAATATAAGTAGAGAAATGCACCAAGAACGGGTAGCGTAAAGTTGTTGTGGAAGGAGTCTGAAGAGAGTGAACTGCTTAGGATGTGGGAGAGATGGCTGCTGTAATAAAAGGCGGACCATAGCTGTCTTTTGAAGTTTGGAAGGAAAACATCACTGATATTTTGAAGAATACTGTTCCAAAGTCAGGCTGCTTACACAGAAAATGATTTAGAGAATTTGGCAGTCTTACATGATGATACAGAGAGGATTTTGTGTAGTCGAGAACGAGTACGAGTGGGGTAATGCAACCACTCCTTTCCTGAAAGCAGGTTGGTTTGCTTTAGGACTGCAATACATAGTATTATTCCCCACGCTTTAGGCTACAAAAACCCATTTTTCATCTTAATCTCTGTTCAATGCGACGGCCTAACGCACCTTAGTGGGAGGGACTGTGTACCCACGTAGTTTCACTCTACTAGTCGACGTCAGAGCCAACGTGTGTAACCTCACCGTCATCCACGTACTGCTTCCGGCGGAGTCCATCCTTTATTGGGCCAAACAGGTGGAAGTCGGAAGGTGCGAAATACGGCTGTAGGGTGGAAGAACAGTCTAATGATGTTTTATGAGCTCCTCTGGGATGCGCAGACCTGTGAGAGGTCTTGCGTTGTCATAGAGAAGTTCGTTTGTACTTTTGTGGCGGCGAACTCAATGAAGTCGTCTCTTCAATTTCCTCAGGGTAGCACATTACACATCCAATTTGATTGTTGCACAATGAGGGAGGACATGAAACAGAATAACTTCTACAGAATCCCAGAAGACCGCCGCTAAGACTGAGGGTGCGACTTTGAACTTTTTCTTTGGAGGAAAGGTGGTATGGCGTCACTCCATGGATTGCCATTTTGATTCCGGTTGGAACTGATTTGACCAAGTGACGAGTTCGACAATAAATGATCACGATCGGCCTCGTAACGCGCAAGAATTCCACACAGATGGTCTTCTGGTCTTCTGTGGGGCGGCGAGGAACCCGGTGGTCACGCTCCTTTGAGGACGCCAACTGGTGGACGAGTGTGTTAACACTACCAACAGAGACGTCCAGTTGAGCAGCGAAGTGTTTGTGATCCACCGACCACCTAGAGTGAGTGTGTCCGCACGTTCCAACATTGCAAGAATCACGATTCACAGCTGTGTGCGGCTGGCCGCTGTGGTCGAGCGCTTCTAGGCGCTTCAGTCCGGAACCACGCTGCTGCTACGGTCGCAGGTTCGAATCCTGCCTCGGGCATGGATGTGTGTGATGTCCTTAGGTTAGTTAGGTTTAAGTAGTTCTAAGTTCTAGGGGACTCATGACCTCAGATGTTAAGTCCCACAGTGCTTAGAGCCATTTGAATCACTTTGAGGTGTGTGCGGCCGGCCGGCACGTGGGAGATCGGACAGGTTTGCGCGATCTTGTTGCGATGATGACAGACACCTCGTCTAACTGACCGTGCTTTGTTCACTGCTAGGTTTCCGTGGGCATTCTGCAAGCGCTTATGAATGTCTGTGATGCTCTCGATTTCCGCCAGAAGAAATTCGATGACAGCTCTCACCTTGAAAACGCCCTTCCCTTAGAGACGCCGTTTTGAAAGGAGCCATCTACCAAGACTTCATGAAACTGAAGGGGCTGCAGCGGGAATATTCCACGATGCCCGACAGCAAGTTCCGCATTTTTTTTTTCAACCGAAAATAGCCGAGAAAAACAATGTGTTGCTTTACTTATTGAATGCCCCTCGTATTTATAATGTGCCGTTCAGATAGCAGAGTAAGAGTTGAAGGCAAACATAAGGAAGTGCAGTGGTTGAGGATTCGCCAAAGCGAACAAAGAGTACAATAGTCTCTACGCACATAGCCACGTAACCGCGATAATTGTTCATAGAAAATGTTGTGGGGAAAGCAGACCAAAGACTGTGATTTGTTGGCAGATTACTTAGAACATGCAAAAGGGGTACTAAAGAGACTGCTTACACTACACTTGTCAGCCTTTTTCTGAAGTATTTCTGTGCGGTGTGGTTTCGCGTCATACAGGATCGAGGGAGGACATGGAAAAAGTTAAACAAGGGCAGCTCTTTTTGCATTATCGCGAAATATGTGAGAGACTGTTACGGATTTGACACGCAAATTGGCGTGGCAATCATTAGAACAAAGGTGTGTTTAAATGCGGGAGGATCTTCTCATGAAGTTCCAATCATCAGCTTTCTCTTCAGAGTTTGAAAATATGTTTTCACGCCCACCCACATAGGGAGAAATGATCGTTGCAAGAAAATAAGTGGAATCAGAGCTCGCAAGGAAAGACTGAAATGTTCGTTTCCCCGTGCGCTGTTCGAGAGTGGATCGGTGGAG
The DNA here is from genome assembly GCF_021461385.2 of Schistocerca piceifrons. NCBI lineage: Eukaryota > Metazoa > Arthropoda > Insecta > Orthoptera > Acrididae > Schistocerca > Schistocerca piceifrons. The sequence continues at coordinate 399,514,966 of NC_060143.1, read as the reverse complement.
AAATAGTTTGAAAGTGGTTCGATGAACCCTCCGACAGGCACTTAATTATGAATTGCAGAGTAATTATGTAGTTGTAGATGAAGATGTAGGATAGTATGATATGGTCGAAATAGCATACGTCACGAATGTGTCGTACACAAGCATTCGTCGCCAGTCCAGGCCAGCGTGAGATTTCGTACGAAAGTCGTTAAAGAATGGCATCACCATAGTCAAGCCTGGGGAGTATTAGTTACCCTACGAGGTTCTTCTTAAGCTTGTAAGGAAATAGCATTTTTTCCTTTCATTTCCTTTGTGAGTAAAGTGATGTTGAAATCCTTTTACAGACTGTAGTTGTGTGTTCAGCCCAGTCTAAGTAATGATCCAGAATTATCCCCAAGTTGCTTGCAGAAGAAGCAAAAGTTATTTCTGTGCTGTTTACGATTAATGTCGTAAGAAATTATCTGAGTTTTGGGGTAATAAGTCTTTTGTAAGCGACTAAGGCTGCTTGCGTTTTAGGTGGGTTAAATTTTCATGTACAGTCCGTACGGTGCACATAACAATGGTGCCATTAGCTAAATATTGATTTGAAAATGTTTTGCAAAAGGAATTAATCGATTCGCACATTTCGCTTGGGCGACGGCTCCGGTTCGTCTTTCAGACCTAATATACTGTAAAATAGCTACTGGAGGACAGACGTTCGAATGGTTATGCGGATGGCCGCTGGTCAAGTCTAAACCGAAAACTTTTTACCCTATGCTCTTAGCTTCCAGACTGTAACGGTACAGACTGACCGTACTTGAAGCATATTTAAAATAATTTTTTGAAACACCCGTTACATGATTGATGGTGTTGAAGAAACGCCCATATGAGTGGCAGTTAATTCTCAACGTCCACTAACCTCTTGGACAGAACAACCCTTTTATGTTTCTCGGACGACCATTGTCAAGTGGTACCCTCACCTTCGGGAACCACTGGCCTGGACAGAAATACTGAAGAGTACCATTCACATTTTGACTCCGTCAACTTTTTCGAGCATGCATCCGGGACAGCTTGAAACTAATTTGCTTTTAGATTCAGTAACTGGAATCTGTGTGTGTGCCAAAACCCCTCATTAGGATTATGAAAGCAAGCACCCAGTTCTGATTACAGTGTCCGTTTTCGAATCACATCTATTACCCTATTTTTGAACACGAACAAATTTACGTTTGACGTGTGTGATATCAATGAATGTAAATTGTATCTTACTATCAGTAAATGAATGTAAAGAATATTTATCAATAATACTCGGAATAGCTTTGTGATGAGACAATCATACACATTGGCAAACAGCTGCGTAACGAAAATATACCTTGTTAAAAAAAATTAAAAATAAAAAAATCTACTGAATTTAAATGAAATTTTCAAATGGGAACAGTTCCTAATTTCCTCTCAGAAAGGTCATTTAGGCCATACATTTAAGTCTTATCTTACAACAGACCTCTGCTCTGACGCCAGTGCAAGAATGATGAGCTGAAAGAAATCACTGCGCGGCAGTTTGCCTTCTTATTTTATTTTATGCTGTTTTTGAAAATTAAACTTTTGTCCTATTTCTAAAAATATGACTCCCTGTCTTGCGGTAGTGCAAGGCGCAGCAGTGCAGGTAGCAGTACAGGTTTTACCAATACAATTTTCATCTACCAATGGGATAAACTTCATGAAATATTTGTAAATGAATAGGAACGTATTTTGTAGGTATATTGAATCCTTTTAGTGACACAGAAACAACTTGAGCTAACATGAGCTATAACCTTTCTATAGCACTGTCATTTATCATAAAATTTGCACACGCAGTGTTTATCATATGTAAAAATTACCCTTTGCTTTCCAAACAGTCGAGGGAGGAAATTAGTTAGAATACTGAACACATGCCTGATAATTCACCCTGGATGCCAATGCGTAGGTATTGTTAGACACAAAGAACTACTGGTGCATTTTATCTTCTTCCAGAAGTGACATCGCTCTATAAAATCATATAAAAATCATTTCCTATCCTCAGTCACGTCAAGGAACACTTCAAATAATTTTCCTTCCTGTGCAGCATCTCCGACATCCAAGCTCCTCATTGTGCCACGATGTAACATTCTCCCTCGCTCTCTGAACGACAGTTGCTTTCGACTCCATCGCTTGCGCGAGCTCTGCTTAGTAATAAACCTCTGTTAGCCAAGGCATACGTGTAACTCATGTGTTCAGGCACGCAAAGATGTTCGCAGTGCTAAACATTTCGAACAACTTTGTTTTCTCTTAATATTTGCATTCAAGGGTTGCAAACACACCATACAAATTGTGATTTCTCGTTATTTATATTTTTACAACCATTCCTCCTTATAGAGATACCTTTTCTGGCTATTTCTCCCAATATTTATCCCTTTCCTGCCAGAGTATTCTGTCGCATTCGTTTCCGAAATAGCATGACATTTGACCTCGATGAAAGGGAAAGTAAAAGATTTTTGCTTCCTCTTTAGTTTCCTTGAAAAACGAACGAACCAGAAGTTGACAAACAGTTGCTCTCAGTCCAAATGAAAAATTCTGCACGTTTACCAACATGTGTAAGTTACCGACATTCCACCGCATAAACGAGACAACTGGTATGGCGAGCGAAGTGGTCGCTAACTAGACGGGAGTGCACGCGATGTGTTCTGCGCAGGGGGAGACAGGGCAATTTGCGGTTACACCAGTGTGTTCTCTGTTCTCGCACACACCACACACTTCAACTGTTCTCCCCCTCCCAGGCTGCTGTCAACGTTGGGGCATGTTCATTACGGGGACACTGCTCTGCTCTTGCTGCCATAACAAAATTTTGTATACACGAACCACCGTCGCCACCAAATATCGCCACCAAATACTATCGTCATACCTTTTGCTCTATGAATACCACAATGTACGTTAAAGCGTAAGTGCCCATGACAGCTCAAAACTCAATTAAAAAATTAACCGGAAACGGAAACTAAACAACCCGCAACATTATCTGGGACCACGTCGCTCACCATGAGATACAGAGTTGCTAATGGAAAAGATCTTTTGTCAATATGAGTAGGAAATTAATGATACAGTTCCACATTGTTGACAATTAACATAAGGCTGTACTTAAAAAAAGTAGCACAAGAAACCAGTGTTGTGCAATTCCTGCTTTTCTTTTTAGTCATCAGTCTTCTGACTGCTTTCATGCAGCTCACCAGGAAATCCTCTGCCGCACTAACCTCTTCATCTCAGAGTTGCACTTGCACCCTACATCCTCAATTGTTTGATGGATGTATTCCAATTTCTGTCTTTCTCTACATCTTTTACGCTCTACAGCTTCATTAGTACCACGGAAGTTATTCCCTGACATCTTCTAGCACGTCGTATCATCCTGTCCCTTCTTCTTCTCCGAGTTTTCCGTATGTTCCTATCTTCGCCCATTCTGCAAAGAACTTCCTCATTCCTTGTCTTATCAGTTCACCTAATTAGTCAGTAGCACTACATCTCAAACTATTCGATTTTCCTCTATTTCCGTTTTCCCGCTATCCATGCTTCACTACCTTACAATACTTTGCTGCAAGCATACAATCTCAGAAATTTCTTTGTCCAATTAAGGTCTATGTTTGTTATCAGCAAAATTCTCTCTCTTATGAATGCTTTTCCTCGCCTTCGTCTGTTTTTCATGTCCTCCTTGCTTCGACCGTCATAGATTATTTTCCTTCCAAGACAGCAGATGCCTTAACTCCGTCTACTTCGTGAACACCAGTTTTGATGTTACGTTTCTCGCTAATCTCATTTCTACTACTTCTCACGACTTTTGTATTTTTCCGTTTTACTCTCAGTCCATATTCTGTACTCATCAGATCGTTCATTTCATTCATGGGCGAACTATCGCATTCCTGTCTTACAGCCTCTTTCATCCGAGCGCTTCGAGTCTTGGACATATTGTATATTGCCTGCCTTTCCCTATAGCATTCCCCTATTTTTTTCAGAATTTCGAACATCTTGCAACATTTTACATGGCAGAACGCTGTTTCTAGGTCGACAAATCTAAGACAGTGTCTTGATTTATCTTCGGTCTTGTTTCCATTATCGAGAGAACCTCCAGAAATGCCACTCTGCCTTTACCTTTCCTAAAGCCAAACAGAACCTTTATTTTCTTTTCCGTTGCCCTGTGTATTATTCTTGTCAGCGGTTTGGATGCATGAGCTGTTAAGCTGATTGTGCGATATTTCTCGCAGTTGTCATCCCTTGCTATCTTCGGAATTGTGTGGATCATATTTTCTCGAAAGTCTGATGGTATATCGTCAGTCTCTTAGATTCTACACACCAATTTTAATAATTGGCTGCCCCGTCCCCAATTATTTCATAAATTCAGATTGAATGTTATCTGACTTCTATCTTATTTTATGTATTGCCTTCCAGAGCCCTTATAATTTCTAGTACTGGATCCCGTATTTCTTCTTCAATCACGTTATAAGATGAGCCCTCTCTTTCATAGAGCCATGCAATGTACTCTTTACACTTATCCGGTCTGTACTCGGTATTTAACAGTGGAATTCCGCTGCATTCTTAATGTTATCACCTTTGTTTCTTAATTTCATTGATGGTTATTTTGAGTATTCTGTATGCTGAGGCAGTCCTCACTACGATAATTTCTTTTAAGTTTCTTCATATCTTTCCTGCAGCCATTTAGCCTTGACTGGCCTGCACTTCGTCTTTATTTCGTTCCTTAGGAATTTATATTGTTGTTATCCTGTCTTTACCTGAACGTTTTTATATTTCCTTCTATCCTTTCGTAATAGTTGTATTTCTCCTGTTACCCAAGTTTTCTTCGCAGTTATCTTCCTCGTACCTTTGTTTCTCTATCCAGCATTTGTAATTGTTCCTTTTAGAGATTTTCGCACCCCTTCAACTGAACTGTCTGCAGTGATATTCCTTATCACAGTACCCACATCCTTAGCGAACTTGAAACGCTTCTGATCATTCTTGAGTATTTCGGTATCCCAGTCCCTTCCACATTGATTTTTTCGGACTTCCTAAACCTTACTCTACTCTTTATCATAACAAAATTGTGACCTGAGTTTATATCTGCACCTGAGTACGTCTTGCAGGCCAAAACCTAATTTCGGTTTCACTATTCACCTTATGGATTTCCAACTCCTGTGTTTTTTCCGTGTTTGCAGTCAAAAATATTGAATGCATGTTTCGCCTTTTATGCAAAACGCTGTTTTTTCTTGTTACCCAAACATGTTTCGGCGCCTCTGTGCCTTCATCAGTGACTTTTTGTTGAACGACTGTAAAAAGTGAAGATATTTTAGGCTATAACTGTTCTAACAAAATGATGCCTGAAGACAGTTTTTGTTCGTTCTTTCTTTCTTACGTTATAACGACTTGCAGGACCATCTGTATGGTGTCCTGAACTGATAACTTGTCATCCGCGAACCAAACGATGTAAATGTGAATTTTATCAGCGAGTTAACATATCCTTTGATTTTTGAACATGATTTTGGAGAGGCAAAATGTTTTGCGCAAATATTTTGTTGTTACTCACGTTTTGTTGTGACTGATCATTCTTATTTCGCATACTGAGGGCACTGCACACACACATTAAATCTACTTTGTGTAATTTCGGTTTTACAAAATCCTTTTCACTTCACGAAATGCGGTGAACGCGATGTTGTTGTGCCCCTAAACCCGTCGACGTTCATTTGTTCCCCAGTGAGTTTGGCGCGGAATTTGAATTTTATTTACTTTTATCCCTCTTTTTCTCTCTGTGTGTGTGTGTGTGTGTGTGTGTGTGTGTGTGTGTGTGTGTGCGTGTGCGTGTGCGTGTGCGCGTGTAAGCTCTAGTAACTGCTTGTGTTGCCTTTTCTGTAAAGTTCCTTTAATGTGTTAAGTAGTTTTTCTTTACAAAGTGTAGTGTATTCATTTAAAACTTGCTTGCCTTTTGCTATTACCTTCTGTATGTGGAAGTTTTCTTCTGTTGTTAGTTCGTGGTATAGGCTGTGGCTGGATTTCAATATTTTAAGTATGTTGTTATTGTAGTTGGATGGTGGTTACGGGCTATTGGGTGTTCAGCAAATGTGCTGTGGGTGCTGTGGATTTTTAGGTCTCTGAGTTGTTCTGAGTACCGCGTTTTAAAGTTCCTGCATGTTTCCTGTGTATACTGATTGGCAAGTGTTGCCTGAGAGTTCACGTATTCCTGAGCTGTTGAATTTATCTGTAGATGTCTCCTATGTTCTGAGTTTTTCTGAATGGTCTGAGTGTTGTCAACACAGAAAAAAAACTCACAACATGGGAGACACCCACAGATAAATTCAACAGATCAGGAATATATGAACTCACATGCAACACTTATCGATTAGTAAACATAGAACAAACATGAAAAGCAATGTTTTGCATAAAGGTTGAACCTACGCCAAAAATTCGGTATCACTGTCTGACCGCTATGTAATCTAGCTGGAATCTTCCCGTGTCTCCGAATCTTTTACAAGTACATCTTCTTTCCTTCTGATTCTTGAACACAATATTCGCTGTCACCATCTGTCATTTGTTGCAGAACCCAGCTAGTCTTTCTCATTCCTAGTCTCAAGCCAATATTCTCCCGTCACCCTCTTTTCTATTCCTTCCCCTGTAACCATGTTCCAGTCCCTTCAAGATTTTTAGATTTTTTCCTCCCTTTACATGCTGAATTACGTTCAATATCTTACGACTAATTCTTCATCTACTAATTGCAACGTTGGCATGTCGGCGCTGGTTCGCTTTCAAATCTGATGAGAAAAACCCTATCACTGAACTGTCCACAGCAGATCATTCTCTGCCCTACTTTCTTTTTCATAATGAATCATGCTACCGTTATATGATTTTATTTTTTTGATGATATCACCCAATCATCGTCTGGCCAAGAAGGATTATCTTCTTTCCGTTTTGCTTCCTCGACCCCCAATGTATCTAAAAGGAGCCTTTCAATTTTGCTTTTAAAATTTTCTAGATTTCGTACTAGATTAAAATTTGACATTCCAATCGACGACTCCTAGAATGCTACTGCGTCGTTGATTAGCCCATCCTTTCCTCATGGTTATCTCTCCATTGGTAAGTAGTGAGGCATAGAGGATCCAAAAGGGAGTACTTGGGAAGGGCAGATCCAGTTCCAGCATTGGTTGTACAACTGAAGAAAACCTCCCGAGAGCTTTGCTCAGAAGTAATTGTTGGTAAGGCGGGTACCAGGTTGAGATTCATTGGGAGAGTCCTTAGAAAATGTAGTCCATCAACAAAGGAGGTGGCTCACAAATCACTCGTTCGACCTATACTTGAGCATTGCTCATCCTACTTATACCTCCCGGGGAGATCACGAATGTAAAATTAGAGAGATTCGAGCGCGCACGGAGGCTTTCCGGCAGTCGTTCTTCCCGCGAACCATACGCAACTGGAACAGGAAAGGGAGGTAATGACAGTGGCACGTAAAGTGCCCTCCGCCACACTTCGTTGGGTGGCTTGCGGAGTGTAGATGTAGATGTAGAGGATGGGAACCATTTTTTTTATATGCTTAACAAAGGATATGCGTCTGAGCATCTGCGTATGTTTAAGAAAGTATAGCAGATGAATTTCTCAACACGTGCAATGTACCTACCCGAAGATCCGATTCTGCAGCACCCTCTGTAGTGTGGAGAGGACTAACATACCTGTTCTCGTAAACTTTGTTATCCTTGAAGAGCCTGGAACACTAATCTATCCGTACTTTTCTTTGTGAACGTATATGCTGCAGAAGTGCATAGCAAAGTAAATCCCGCAACCAGGTTATTCCACGACAGTATAAAGTTTGCTTCAGAGCTCATCCAGGACAAAACCGCACAAATTTAATTAGGAAACTTGTGTCACGCGTAGAACATATATTTATTTTTGTAAATCCCAAAGCAACGTGGTGCTCGTTTATACAGATGAAGAACAGTGCTTATTTTCGGGAACTTGCAGGAACAAACCTTAAACTGTAAAAAAGTAAGGCTTAAGTTTATGTATTACGACGCGATCCTGTGGTTTTACTACATAACCGAGCACTCGGGAAATAAAAATTCTTGATATAAAAACTTACTGAAATGTAAAGTTTTAACTACAAGTTTGTGTTCCGTATTCAGTGACATCGTCTTTGGGAGGACATTAAACCCAATCACCCTTACATCCCCCTTTTTTTCTTTTCTTCTTTTCTTTTGTAAGTGAAGAGTGCTTCCAATGATTAAAAGCTGCCCGGCATCCAACGGCATGTTTTTTTCATTTATCCACCTTTACAATATCTCAGATCTGTTTTGCATGTTCTAGTCTTTGGCTGTTGGCCTCCGTCATCTAACCGCACCTATCGCAGTCGAATGAAAGTCACAACAAATGCCCTGCTAACTTGTTTCTTCTGGACGGTGTGCTCCGTAGACTATTTTTCTTGTCTGTTCATTTCGAACTTCGCCTCTCCACTTAATTATTATTAATATTCGTATTTAATATTGCATTTCACATGCTTCTGCTGTGTTCTTCCCTGATTTACCATTGCTATATGATTCTATATCGTATAGTGATGTTTTAGCTTTTAGGAAGTTCTTGCTTTTCATATCAAAATGCTTCTATTCATGAAACATTTCCTTTTATGTTTCAATTAGTTTCTGATATATACTGTACTCTGACCATACGATCTAATCTTTCTGTATTGTCAGGTTCTGGAAGATACTGAGAGTGATTTGGAAGCATGCCGACTAAAGTGCTGTGGCCAGCTGCTCTAAGTTTCTCGCTTGGGGATCCATGTGCGAACAGCCTGGTTGTGGTGGTCCCACAGATCCTCGGTTGGGTTTAAATCGGGGGAGTTTAGTGGCCAGGGGAGTACAGTAAATTCGTCCTGTTGTTCTTCGAACCACGCAAGTACACTTCACGTTATGTGAGACGTTGCATTGTCCTGCTGGTAGATGGCATCGTGCTGAGGAAGAAACAAAGTGCTTATAGGGTAGACGTGGTCCTCAAGGGTAGATACTTGCTTGTGTTGATCCATTGTGCCTTCCAGAACGATGAGGTCACCGGGGGAATGCCACGAAAGCGTTATCCAGACCATAACGCTCTCTCTTCCAGCGTGGAACTTTCCGTCGATTGTTGCATGGTCCCCTATCCCCTGTTCAAAACAACAGCTATCTGTTCGATTAATTTGAAACGGCAACCCGACGCCACTCGGCGGACGTCCAGTTGCGGTGTCCGCTTGCAAATTCCAGCCTTCGTCGCCGATGAACATCAGATAGCATGGGCGCCTGAACCAGCCACCTGCTGCGGAAGCCCGTACGCAGCAACATTACCAGAACAGTCGTTGAGCAGACGCTGCTATTAGCCCCTTGATTAATCTGGGAGGTCAGTTGTTCACAGTTGCTATATATTCGCCCGTACACATCTCTGAAGCAGTCGTTCACCCCTGGCATGTATGACATGCGGTGCATCACAGTTGACTCGACCCCACTTTTGGATAGCGTCATTATGCCATTGCCTGTCACGACACAATGCTGATGCGTCAAGGGAATGTCAACATCGAATCATATTTAAAGTGTATGCTATCAAACAATTTCCCTAGAATCAAAAACAAAATGATTTTATCAACAAAGTACAGCACAGATGAAGTATTTTTATGAAGACCATCTTCAGATTCAAAGTATGAAGAGATTGATAGCTATCAGCAGAAGCAGCAGGTGCGAGTCATTGAAAGAGATACCGGAGACTGAGAACCTTTGATGGCACAACCAGTTGGTAACTACTAGCACTCCCTCCTATTTAGGATTTACATAGACCGTAACAAGGCCGAAATCGGTCGTTACAATAGAAATACGTGATCTACAATACGCTACTTTCACAAAATTGTAAAACAAAATCATTGCTTTTTCTTGGCGACGTACTGCCCTTTTTCTACAAATGATAAACATTCGAAGAAAAAAAAGGAGATTTCACACTAACAATGTATAACGTCGTCTCTAGCACAGATAATAGCTTCAGTTCTGGAGGAAGTGTGTTCAGAAGTGTTTTCAGGTACAGAGGGTGGACAAAAATATGGAAACACCGAAAACACAGCACATTACCGTGCCCAGTACTGTGTACGAGAACTTTTGGCTTTCAAAGCAACTTCCAGTCATCCTGCAATGGATACATTCATGTCCTGAATGGTTTTCAAGGGAATCTTAAACCACTGTTCCTGCAAAACAGTGGGAAGTTGGAGTAACAATGATTGACGTGGATGACGATTCTGTATCTTTCTCTCCGAAGCGATCACAAAGGCTTAATAGTATTGAGATTTGTTGGCTGTGGTGGCCAGGAGAGATGTGAAACTCACAAGTTCTGGACGACGTGAGCTCTATGAATATGGGTCCAGTCATTTTGGAACACAGCATCACCATTGGGGAAGAAACACTGTACCGAGGGATGAAGCTTGTAAGGTGGCAGAATAAATGGTCAGATATACACATTACATGAGAGCTTTATACATCGCAACAAGAAGGTGAATATGACACCTAACGTAATTCGACGGTTATGAGAACATTTGCCTGTCAGTATGTAATGCAAAAAGGGATGACAGTGAATCGATGGTAATTACCACACTGTTCCTATACGATCCATGTCTTTGAGCGGGAGGTGGAACAGGCAATGTAAGTCGTTTTTAGTTTGAAAAGCCAGGCGGACGACGGCATAGAGAAGGTGTGCTGCAGGGGTTACGAAGGAAACCAATTAAAGGGGTGGCAGAAGGAAGGTCAGCGACCCTGACCAGGTGATTCAGGAGGGAGGATCGTATGCAGCAGCACATCTGCACAAGGGACAGAGAAAAAGCTTTAGAAAGCTGCGTTTCGGAATTCCAATGGGATACGAGCAAAAACTAGTAACCCATTTCGATCACGTGTCCAGTGAGTGTGACACACTTAAAGGTCAATTAACTTTATACGTCCAGAACGGGAACAAAACGTCCGATTGGCGGAAACGCACTAGGAACGAGAAAAATATTATAGTTTTGATGCAGTTTGAGAGAAGGGACATTGCCGTTCGTAGAGAGAGTTTCCACAAAATAAGAGGAACGCTCCTATTGGTCAAAAAAGTCTGTGACGTGAAGAACAAATGAACCCAAGTGGGGCAGGAAATTCTGCCATGAGCAGGACAAGAGAGAAATTTTTGGGGACTCTTCTCTGAACTGGCATCAAGTGCAGAACGGATTGCTTATCGCTCTGTACGATGCAGAGAGGAAATTTGTGTGGACACTGCGTTCACAGCGCCTGAAATCCAGATAGAGATTAGCTGTAGCAACTTTTAGCTCTAACTGTCGAGAAACTAACCAGCCAAATTAGTTATTTGTTCTTGCGAGAACTGAGTGGGCACTATAACATGCATGCTGCTCCAATCATGCACGTGTATATCACCACATGCTAAGACTATGGCTGAGTACATGTTTTCTCGCATAACGAGAAACATAGTGAAAGTTTCTGCTGGAAAGTTCAGCAAAGCCCTGATTAGTTTTGTAGGAATTTCAGTGGGAGAAAGCAGCCTTGCAGTTGGCAGCTCATCGCAACTTCAGGTAAATACTGTGTGCAGAGGCGTAAACTTTGTTGGTTCACCGTCCTGCATCCACTGTAAACTCAAATGGCTTTGGGTAATCTTGCGCACAAATTTGTCACATAAGTAACCATCCACCGTATACATGATTGTCATCCTAAATATTGCCGAACTTTGAACTGGAATCGGACGATTTTCGTAGTACTGAACAGCATCATAACGTATCTGTAGGAGCAATTTGGTAAAGAAACTTCCAATTAAATTTCACGTTATTGTGCTTAGAATTAATGTTCTTTCAGAGAGTTAATATTTAATTGTGTTGTGTATAGAATTATTTCACTTTTTGATGTTGGCGGGATGCGTTATCCATTGCACTGTTTTTATGTCGTTCAGTTGAAAACTGTGTAAAAGCTGTAATTTTTGTGCTGAAATTTGTGACATTAAACTTGTCATTTCAACTTACACAGTTGTTCTCAATTCTAGAATCAGCACCCACAGAACAAGCTGATCAGCCAAAATGGTTACGATATCTCTGAGAGTAATGCGTCCTTGCGAAGTATTCATGGGGCCCATGGAGCACCACAATGTGGCTGTCTAAATTGTCTCCGAATCCCAATGTAGTTCACTCTTAGGAACCTAAACTCGGTAGCAGTGTGCAGCAAGACTCATCCGACCAAATTACTTTCTTCCATTGCTCCATAATCCAGGTTTAACGGCTTCTGCACCACGTCTTCTGATACGGCGATCTGCATCACTGATGAGCGGTTCTGGAATTTCAGCTCACCTTACAAAACCGTGCTTATGGAGCTCTCTTCTGGTTGTTTCGATGCTGACAGATTTCTCGAGTGAGAAATTCGGTTTTGCTTTTGTATGTCCATCCTTTTAACAGGAGGCCTCTGGGACGACGGCTATTTGCTATCGTGACAAATAAATAAAAACACCTACATCCGTCCTTATAAATTTATTTTGTTTTGTCGCTACCAATTTCAAAGCTTCAGTGCGTCGTCTTCAGGCTGTTTTTGATGCGGTACAGGTTTATATGATCCCCATGCATAATACATTAGTTGCCAGCATTACTGGATATGCAGATAATGTATCAGCACTTCAACCATCAACTGCCGCTGGTGGACAGGTCGGTTATTCACTCCTGGATGATCGACCCAGCCATTATCTTCCGCTGTCGCCGTTGCTACTGGTTCCCTAGCCAGACGGATGTGGACTTGTAGCAGTGGACTGCAAGGTGACAATGGTTGTAGGTACTTTATTGTATTTACTAGGGCATCCTGCAGCTAGTAAAGGTGACATTCCATCAGTATCTGTGATACAGATGCAAGCGCCTAACTCTGAAAGTGAATGGAAGGAAGGCAAGGGTGTGATAGAATGATAGAAGTCAATGATGTGATCCCCCCCCTCTACCTCCTCCCCCCCCCCCCCCCTCTCCCCCAAACCGTACCTGTGATCAGATGTCCTATTTTCTGAGCCTGTCAGCGCTCTTGGCTGGTCTGATGTTTAACTTCACAGCTTCAGATCATTCCTTGATGTACAATTTGCAGCCTGAACGGCATTCTTGTCATCCCAAGGTGGAGTTATTGAGCGTACCATCGTCACAGAAGAGACATGTGACTGCTCGGCACTGTTATCTAGCGTCCTCTCACTCACACTTCAGGCAATAAGCTCCTTCTCTGTTTAGTGCACGCAGAATACCATGGCCAGTAGATGCGTAGATGGCAGGGCATGCTTGAGGAGAGTGGTAGTGGTGGGGGCTGCAGGAAGGCGCTGTAGGGGAAACGCCAAGCAGTTGAGGGAAAGTGCTGTTCTACGCTGAAGCCTATGTTCACATTTTTTTGTAAATATTAAGTGGGACCCCTTCACGCCCAGACTTTAATGGTCATTCAAAAAGGTCTGTGACCTCTGCTTTCTTTTGTATCTAAAAAGAATTCCACAAAAGTGCAGCGATTTATTTTCGCCTGGCTTGTTAACCATTTGAACTTTCAGAGAAGTGTCAAGAGTGGGGAATTTTGAGTGAAGCCTACACATTTCTCTTTCTTCCATATCAAAATTTGCTTCTTTTGGCAAAACTTAGCCGAGTTTACACAGTCTCACCTCACTAACATATTATGCAGACGCAAATACGAGATTTTCCTGAAGAGTTTATTAAGTTTAAGTGAGGAACTGAGGAAAGTTAAGGTTAGCATCTTATAATAAAATTCATCCTTGGTACAAAATAAACGTGTAATGACCTCACTAATATTGTTCCAAAACCTATAGCATTTCTCGTATCGCCAGCTATCGGTGGCCATTACAAATTTCATTCTTTCATCGGAAAAGTCTGTTGATAGTGGTATAGCTCGTTAGATAATGAAGTTCTGTATAATAACTACACTGTTATTACTCTTTGCGTGCTATCATTTGCCAAACTCTCGTTTCATATCTCAAATGGTTGTGAAATATGAGGAATGTTGTGGATATTTCACTCTGGTTTTATCGCTGGTGCATAAATATCACAATAACTAAGACAATTAACGAAATGATGGGGACATCATAATGAAGCTGTGTAATGTAATAAAATAAAAATTATTTGTGACTCTTTTTCTTTGCTTTCAGGGTAATGTAATAGAATGAATATGAGCCGTGACTTACATAAAAAAGAAACACACATTAATGCAATGGCTCAGCATAAAAGAGAAATAACTAATGTAGGAATATTATTAACAGTGTAATATGTTGTTTAATTTAGCCCGATGTGTATAAGCACACAGTAAACTAGCTCAGTTCTCAGGGTAGTTACGTAATCGTCGATAATTAACTGTCCTTTTCTTATTTACCCAACACTACAGATATTATTCCAGGTTCGTGAGAAGTCGTGTGCATATTGCACCAGAGAATATTTGCCAAGTGTGTTCAATGTTCACTACTGCAATACGTAACTTAACATCGTGGTTTCTTCTCTATTCCCCAATATAATATAGCAAGAATAGCATCTACAAATGAAATTCTATAATGGAACTGAAATCCTGTGATCAGACCTTTTCTGCGTGGGATGTTATCTCGTTATATAATGAAAATCTGTAAGTTGTTGTTGTGGTCTTCAGCCCTGAGACTGGTTTGATGCAGCTCTCCACGCTACTCTATCCTGTGTAAGCCTCTTCACCCCACAGTACCTACTGCAACCTACATCCTTCTGAATCTGCTTACTGTATTCATCTCTTGGTCTCCCTCTACGATTTTTACCCTCCACACTGCCCTCCAATACTAAATTGGTGATCCCTCGACGTCTCAGAACATGTCCTAACAACCGATCCCTTCTTCTTTTCAAGTTGTGTCACAAGCTCCGCTTCTCCACAATTATATTCAATACCTCCTCATTAGTTACGTGATCTACCCATCTAATCTTCAGCATTCTTCTGTAGCACCACATTTCGAAAGCCTCTATTCTCTTCTTGTCCAAACTATTTATCGTCCATGTTTCACTTCCATACATGGCTACACTCCACACAAATACTTTCAGAAACGACTTTCTGACATTTAAATCTATACTCGATGTTAACAAATTTTTCTTCTCCAGAAACGCTTTCCTTGCCATTGCCAGTCTACATTTTATACCCTCTCTACTTCGACCGTCGTCAGTTATTTTGCTCCCCAAATAGTAAAACTCCTTTACTACATTAAGTGTCTCCTTTCCTAATCTAATTCCCTCAGCATCACCCAACTTAATTCGACTACATTCCATTATCCTCATTTTGCTTTTGTTGATGTTCATCTTATACCCTCCTTTCAAGACACTGTCCATTCCGTTCAACAGCTCTTCCAAGTCCTTTGCTGTCTCTGACAGAATTACAATGTCACCGGCGAACCTCAAAGTTTTTATGTCTTCTCCATGGATTTTAATACCAACTCCAAACTTATCTTTTGTTTCCTTTATTGCTTGCACAATATACAGATTGAATAACATTGGGGAGAGGTTACAACCCTGTTTCACTCCCTTCCCAACCACTGCTTCCCTTTCATGCCCCTCGACTCTTATAAATGTCATCTGGTTTCTGTACAAATTGTAAATAGCCTTTCGCTCCCTGTATTTTACCCCTGCCACCTATAGAATTTGAAAGAGAGTATTCCAGTCAACATTTTCAAAAGCTTTCTCTAAATCTACAAATGCTAGAAATGTAGGTTTGCCTTTCTTAATCTTTCTTCTAAGATAAGTCGTAAGGTCAGTATTGCCTCACGTGTTCCAACATTTCTACGGAATCCACATTGATCTTCTCCGAGGTCGGCTTCTATCAGTTTTTCCATTCGTCTGTAAGGAATTCGCGTTAGTATTTCGCAGCTGTGACTTATTAAACTGATAGTTCGGTAATTTCCACATCTGTCAACACCTGTTTTCTTTGGGATTGGAATTATTACATTCTTCTTGAAGTCTGAGGCTATTTCACCTGTCTCATACATCTTGCTCACCAGATGGTAGAGTTTTGTCAAGACTGGCTCTCCCAAGGCTGTCAGTAGTTCCAATGGAATGTTGTCTACTCCCGGGGCCTTGTTTCGACTCAGGTCTTTCAGTGCTCTGTCAAATTCTTCACGCAGTATCGTATCTCCCATTTCATCTTCATCTACATCCTCTTCCATTTCCATAATATTGTCCTCAAGTACATCGCCCTTGTATAGACCCTCTATATACTCCATCCACCTTTCTGCTTTCCTTTCTTTGCTGAGAACTGGCTTTCCATCAGAGCGCTTGATATTCATACAAGTGGCTCTCTTCTCTCCAAAGGTCTCTTTAACTTTCCTGTAGGCGGTATCTATCTTACCCCTAGTGAGATAAGTCTCTACATCCTTACATTTGTCCTCTAGCCATCCCTGCTTAGCAGGTTTGCACTTCCTGTCGATCTCATTTTTGAGACGTTTGTATTCCTTTTTGCCTGCTTCATTTACTGCATTTTT
This sequence comes from Schistocerca piceifrons, assembly GCF_021461385.2. Taxonomy (NCBI): domain Eukaryota; kingdom Metazoa; phylum Arthropoda; class Insecta; order Orthoptera; family Acrididae; genus Schistocerca; species Schistocerca piceifrons. The sequence goes on along the minus strand of NC_060143.1, from coordinate 399,498,508 downwards.
ATATTTTCTCCTTTCATCAATTAAATTCAATATTTCTTCTGTTACCCAAGGATTTCTACTAGCCCTCGTCTTTTTACCTATTTGATCCTCTGCTGCCTTCATCCCTCAAAGCTACCCATTCTTCTTCTACTGTATTTCTTTCCCCCATTCCTGTCAATTGTTCCCTTATGCTCTCACTGAAACTCTGTACAACGTCTGGTTCTTTCAGTTTATTCAGGTCCCATCTCCTTAAATTCCCACATTTTTCAGTTTCTTCAGTTTTAATCTACAGTTCATAACCAATAGATTGTGGTCAGAGTCCATATCTGCCCCTGGAAATGTCTTACAATTTAAAACCTGGTTTCTAAATCTCTGTCTTACCATTATATAATCTATCTGATACCTTTTAGTATCTCGAGGGTTCTTCCATGTATACAACCTTCTCTGATGATTCTTGAACCAAGTGTTAGCTATGATTAAGTTATGCTCTGCGCAAAATTCTACCAGGTGGCTTCCTCTTTCATTTCTTAGCCCGAATCCATATTCACCTACTATGCTTCCTTCTCTCCCTTTTTCTACTCTCGAATTCCAGTCACCCATGACTATTAAATTTTCGTCTCCCTTCACTACCTGAATAATTTCTTTTATCTCGTCATACATTTCATCAATTTCTTCATCATCTGCAGAGCTAGTTGGCATATAAACTTGTACTACTGTGGTAGGCGTGGGCTTCGTGTCTATCTTGGCCACAATAATGCGTTCACTATGCTGTTTGTAGTAGCTTACCCGCAATCCTATTTTTTTATTCATTATTAAACCTACTCCTGCGTTACCCCTATTTGATTTTGTATTTATAACCCTGTATTCACCTGACCAAAAGTCGTGTTCCTCCTGCCACAAAACTTCACAAATTCCCACTATATCTAACTTTAACCTATCCATTTCCCTTTTTAAATTTTTGTAACCTACCTGCCCGATTAAGGGATCTGACATTCCATGCTCCGATCCGTAGAACGCCAGTTTTCTTTCTCCTGATAACGACGTCCTCTTGAGTAATCCCCGCCCGGAGATCCGAATGGGGGACTATTTTACCTCCGGAATATTTTACCCAAGAGGACGCCATCATCATTTAATCATTCAGTAAAGCTGCATGCCCTTGGGAAAAATTACGGCTGTAGTTTCCCCTTGCTTTCAGCCGTTCGCAGTGCCAAAACAGCAAGGCCGGTTTGGTTAGTGTTACAGGGCCAGATCAGTCAATCATCCAGACTGTTGCCCCTGCAACTACTGAAAAGGCTGCTGCCCCTCTTCAGGAACCACACGTTTGTCTGGCCTCTCAACAGATACCCCTCCGTTGTGGTTGCACCTATGGTACGGCTATCTGTATCGCTGAGGCACGCAAGCCTCCCCTCCAACTGCAAGGTCCATGGTTCATGGGGGGAATCTGCAAGTAAAATTGTTAAATTATTAGTAGCTGCCTCCGCTCTCGTGGGATCTGAAATAAGGTTAATTGTCCTCACCGACGACACGTCTCGTAGTTGAGCTAAATGAAAAATGTTGAAGATTTTTCTAAGATGGCGGCTAACAATGAAAATTCTTTGTTAAGGCTCATGTCTACTTAAGACAATCCAAGTATCAATTGATTGACCACATACACAAATTCTTTTAACAAAATAACCATTACATTTTTCGGGTTTTAAGTACATTATCAGCTGGTACAGCAAGATGAGCTTTACACAAGAACGTCCTCTTAGGTCCGAATCCAAGCAGATAAGTGAAAGACAAAGGAAAAATAGTTGATGCATATAAGCGCAAGAGTCCATGGAATAACATGTTCATTGTAGTTCTATCTCTTCTTCTTTGGCGTACTTGTCGATTATTTATAAAATTTATCGTGATATTTAGTTTACATTTTTTAAAACCCAAGTCAACCCAGGAGAAACAGTACAGCTAACATATAAAGCTACAAGTAAAGCAAAAATGATTTTTTTTCCCAAATAGTTTCTATAAAATCGGCTGAGGAAGATTGCAGGGCGTGCACATCGATTCTGTCATCGTCGACTGGCAATAAGATGACAAACGCTTACCAGCTTCCTCTTATGATCAAACGAATGAACTCGCCGAGCGTGGTGTACGATCGGCCACCGTATCCTGTGTTACCCAAACTTTTGCACTCCCAGCGATGACATTGGCTATGGCACCGCTGGCGGGCGTGTTCCGCACAGCGTTGTCCCAGCCGATTCAAAAAAATTTCTAGACTTCATTAATCTTCTGCTGTGTAACACTTTCCTATTTCCATACAATCGACTGGTAAATACACACTATTTCAATGACACGACTTATGTCAGCGATAGAGAATCACATGAGCAGTTCCACACCGTTCGCACTGCTCCAAAGCGATCGTTGTGCTCTTTTAATGGGGTGAGAAATGCACTTCCGAAAAAAAATTGCAGTACCAAAAATTAACCAGTGCAGATTATGAAATTTTGGGATACATTTGTCTAGGTAACATATGTAAGTGATTATCATTGCAAGATCACAGATTAATGTAAGTATCAGACGAGTCTTAGCAAACGTGAAATGCTGGTACATTAATAACTGAAATGTTGGTACACTAATTGAGCTGTGGGGGAGTCGCTGGCGCCATGGACTCTCTTATCTAGTACTGAAAGTAATCCCACTCGTTCTGGCTGCACGTTTTCTCTTTGGTTTTCCTCTTCTGGGCACTATATAAGCGCGGCGCTTCCGGCTATGGCTCTCTTCTCCTCTGCTTTTCCCCACTCCCTCTCCCGTCTGCCCAGCGCCACCCCCTCCCCTCTTATGAGCCCTCGTCTTCCGTCGGCTCCTTCCCCCCCGCCAACCCTCCACCACCACACTTCGTTTTTCCTCTCCATCCCTCTTTTCTTTCCCATCATCTGTCCAGGTTCCCCCCCCCCCCCCCTCCATCTGCTCTCGGCTGTGGTGTGTCATATTTGTGCCAACTTTTTAGTGCAGTGTTCAAGTGAGTGTTCAGTGTTGTACGTCTTTTCCAAAGTGTTGTGAACAGAAATCATCCTGTCGCTGGGTGTGATTTTTATATCTCTTGCGAACAGAAACCAGACTGTGCCGTGTTTTTTAGTTGTCTGTCTATTATTTTACCTGCTGCATTCTGTGTATTTTACTATCACCGCCAACCCTTTGTTTTATGTTTTAAGTTCTACAATTTTCCGCCGTTTTACCAGTTAAGTCACCGATTTTATTGCCTGCTTTTATTATTTATCATCTTCATTTTAAAAAAAAACAATTCTGTAGGCTGAAGAGCGGCGTACTGAGCTGCTGCCAGCCCACCTCGTTCGGGGGAATCGAATCTCAATAAAGGAAAAAAAAGGCTGTCGTTCTCTTGCTTTTCCGCTACGGAGCCCCAGTGGTCGTGCTTTCCCGTTGCTTGGGCATATGTTGTCTTGGCGAGTCTTGGAGTGACCGTTGCGGAGGAGCTTTGGTTGCTCGCGACGCTGTGTTATGATTTGAGGAATGTGTGGGCTGGTGGTGATGGCCTCCAATGCACTAGCAAGTGTGTATATTGCACTGCCTGATGCTGGATGCCTATGTATGCTGTGAGGATTCTCGTCGTTTGCTGCTGCTAATGATGAGCATCAGCTATTTCTTTGAAGTTATGTTTATCACCAATCTGATCGTAATGTGTGTTCACAGTCGGAAACCCTGATTTGTATGTTACTATCCCCACCGTGGCGGGAATAAGGAATTCATTCTTCCTTCCGGTATACGTTGAGTAGTGCTGTTAAGATTGTGAAACTTTGCTCAGTGACGGGAGCACCAAGCGTGAGTAGCATGAAGGCTGCACGAGTCAGTCTAGGATAGTGTGCAGGCCATGTTTACTGTTAAGACTGTGTGTTCGTAATGTTACTTGAGTATCTTATGATTTATTCTGTTGTCCTCGTTTGGAGGGGCCGTGAACTTTAGTGTCTTCTATTTTGGGTTTTTATGCTCTTGGTTCGGCGGGCCGTTAACTTCTCCAGACTTCATGCTTTTTATTGGGGTCTGCCTGTAAGAGTAAAGAAGTGTGAGTTGTAAGCAATTTTCCATGCTATTTGCTTGGAGTCTTGCCAGTATTAATGGTATTAAATTTCAGAGGGGGTGGGGGCATAACTCTGAAATAAGAGGGTTCGTGTTGTGTCCTTATGTTTGGTTGTCTGTCCTTTATTTTTTCTTATATATTTTTTAATGTTACCGTGTACTACGAGCGGCGGGCACAGTCATTTCCGGATTGACCACTGCAGGGGGCGGCGCCTTGATTGATACATGTTCGGACCCCGTTAGCTCGGCCAGCTATGTCTTGGTCACGCTTGGGGCAACTTGGCTAAATCCTGTCAGAGTCGCTGCTCGCCCCAGTGGTTGACAAAAGTTATTCTCTCTCATAATTATTTGGAGATTGCTCTCGATAATGTGTTCGGACTGCACCAAGGACAGTCCCCTGTTCCTAGTTGTTTGGTTACTCTTGTTTTAGGGTGGGTCATCCGTTCGGGTGTGCCCGCTGTTGCGTGGAACATAAACTATTAAGATATCGGTCTTTTCTGCCTAAATATTCTTATACTTGAAAGGGATTTCACGATTGAGTTCAGTGGAATGTCACTATATAATTGGTGGAATTCCATTGTTTTATAATCTGTTTATTAGTCTAAGATTCCCGTTGGGGATTTTGCTCTTTTACTTTAAATTTGGTATTTAATATTATGTACTGTTGCTTGTTTTACCAAAGGGGATCTAGTCCCGGTAAATTCCTGTTAAATTTGTGTGCAGTCATGGTTCAAATGGCTCTGAGCACTATTGGACTTAACTTCTGAGTTCATCAGTCCCCTAGAACTTAGAACTCCTTAAACCTAACTAACCTAAGGACATCACACACATCCATGCCCGAGGCAGGATTCGAACCTGCGACCGTAGCGGTCGCGCGGTTCCAGACCGAAGCGCCTAGAACCGCTCGGCCACTTCAGCCGGTTGTGTAGTCATGCTTGTCATCTATATTTATCTGGGACTGTTTGTTATTTAGTTAAAAGGAAGGATATCTACTTGTCATTCCGTATAATCATACAAAGATTGTATAAGGTTTTTAATTATGTTTGTTATTGATGGATATTGTAAGGCTGGTTTGCAAAAGATTTTGTACAACTGTTTTTGGGGATATGTGTAATAAATCTCTGTGAACTGCAGGGCCGGCCGAAGTGGCCGAGCGGTTCTAGGCGCTTCAGCCTGGAACCGTGCCACCACTACGGTCGCAGGTTCAAATCCTGCCTCGGGCATGGGTGTGTGTGATGTCCTTAGGTTAGTTAGGTTTAGGTAGTTCTAAGTTCTAGGGGACTGATGACCTAAGATGTTAAGTCCCATAGTGCTCAGAGCCATTTCAACCATTTGAACTGCAGGCCTGTGTTTGCGTTTTCTTTTGACTCACGTCATTACCGATGTAACAACTATAATGTTGAATGCAAGCATGCGTACATTGTGTTCTACATCTGCTGGATATCACTTTGCGGGATGGAGTTCCATGTCTAATGCAATTGGTTGCTCAATAAAAAAAAAATGGCTCTGAGCACTATGGGACTTAGGTCATCAGTCCCCTAGAACTTAGAACTACTTAAACCTAACTAACCTAAGGACATCACACAATACCCAGCCATCACGAGGCAGAGAAAATCCCTGACCCCGCCGGGAATCGAACCCGGGAACCCGGGCGTGGGAAGCGAGAACGCTACCGCACGACCACGAGATGCGGGCGGTTGCTCAATATAGGGACGATTAACGCTGTTTGTGGACGACGCTGGAGTTGTCATCCGATAATGTGTTTGATTGGAGGGGATCTGGTGATCGAACAGGTTAAAGCAACATGTCGCACTCGGTACAGCATGTTGCGTGATGCTGTTGTTCATGAATGGCAGCCCAACAGGTCGAATCATCAGGCTGCATGGGGCAGCAACACGAATGCTCCTGCTGTCATACGAAATCGTATCCCAGAGGATAACTGCAGGTGTATGTCCAGCGTGTCTACCAAGGAGACGGATTGGTTGTAGGCCGTCGACTTGCATCCTTGTAACTTACACACGGCCATCACTGGCACCGTGACAGAAACGGCTTTCATTAGGTAACACAACAGACCTCCACCTTGTCCTCCAATGAGCTGTCGCTTGATACTACTGAAGTCGCAAATGGCGATGGTTTAGGGTCGGTGGAATGCCTTGCTCGGAGTTGTCCTTGAAGTGACCGATTTGTAATAGTTCGTCGCATCACTGTTGCCAACTGCTGCTCAAATTGCTACTGCAGATGCACTGCGAGGAGTCAGAGCCATACGCGAACACGGTGGGCTTTCCTCTCGGTAGTGCATGTGGCCATCCGGAGGTCGGTCTTGTTGCGACCTGTGACCACCGCTGCCAGCAATCATGTGTAATGCCATCATTTCTGCCAAGTCTTTCTGCAGTATCGCAGAAGGACGATTCAGCCTTTTGTAGCCCTTTTACACGCCTTCGTCAAACTCAGTGAGGTGTTTATAATGGCGTCCTTGTCGCTTTAAAGACATTCTTGATTGACTAATATCAACTCACCACGTCCAATCTCAAAGGTAACTAATGCTCACGACCGTCACAGCGTGTATTTAAAGCAAACCTGATTTGCATCCTCATAGTGGCACCACTGTTATGTGACTAGAGAGAAATATGAGTAGACATGATCTTTGAGATGTAGAAACAGGCCTACATGTCGCACCACTCCTTTTCCGCCAGTGTATTATACTCGCGAACTTAGAATGCATTCCGAACGGGTTTTCGTAGTATATATTTGCGTTGTGATTACACGATCATTATACACACAGCACAGGTTCGGATCGGAGAAGTGTGGAGCAGGAAATCGACCATGATGCTTCTTCCGATACCATTCCAGCATTCGGTTAAATTGATGAAAACTTCAAAATGCAACTTAAGTGGCACCCTGCTCGGTATCGGAAGATTGGGCAGCCATATGTACGAGGGTTGGAACTTTATTAGTGGCAGCTATTTATTTACTGCTCGTACAAAATAGATACGTGTTTCAAAACTTCACTGACCTTCAAAGTAGTCACCAGCGTTGTGTATAACCACTTTCCAGCGATGTGGAAGTCGTAGGATACTCTTAGCAGTGCCAGTTGTGTCGACAGTTCGAGCGGCGCGGTTTATTGCCCTACGAATTTGTAGCAGTTCTGAAGCGAATTCCGTGAAGTGTTTGCTTCAGTTTAGAAATCGAGTTGAACTCACGAGGGCTTAAGTCAGGGGAGTGCAGTAGGTAGTATAGCACTTAGCAGCCCCAGCAGTCAAACAAATCAGTAACAGCTTGCACTGTACTTGCTTGAGCATTGTCCTGCAAAATGATGGTCAGGTCCTGCAGAAAGTGTCATCACTTCTGTGTCTATGCTGTTCATTTTTGGGACACAACCTACGACCAGCTTCCAACCCTCGTAGATGGTTTACTTAGTGCCCCACGTGTCAATACAAAAGTGCAACTGCATGATTCACAAAGAGAGTGCCTTCGTGCTGAACTGGAATCACTGACGTACAGTGTCGACTTTCGTCGGGAGCAGTCGACGAGCTTTCCCCGTGTGGCGGCCGGCAGTGCGTGCCGCATAATCCAGTGGCACCAGCAGCCGCACGTTCAGAGCGATTTGCATCTAGATGAGGCTCCTGGCCTGGGCCCATGAGGCGTTAATTCAAGGACACGTGTCTGCGTGCGTGGGCGCGACAGCGAGGCGTCAGCCAAGTTAATCACTCTGACCAGCGGCGGCGAGCGAGGGTTCGCTGAGGCGATGTTTTCCATAAGGCGCCCGCCTGGAAGGCTTGTATCAGGCAGCTAGCCACATACAAAGCACGTCCTTCCATTTCTTCGGAGAATTAGTGAGTTGTGAGTTTCGTTTGTTACTACGCTGTACGAAGGTAGTTCCCAACTACACTGTAGAGTCACATTGATGTGGCCTCTTGTCACTTGAATGACCACTTTTTGCAGCACGCACAGCTGCGAGATGTGACGACCCAAGTGCTTTGCTGGATGCGCTGGGTTTCTCGGTTGAGGAACCATGGCGTGTGCAACCCGATCGAGGTGGCCCCATAGATTCTGGACTGGATTTAAATGCAGTTTGGTGGCCAGGGGAGTGTGGTAAATGCATCGTGGTGCTCTTCGAATGATACAAGCTCAGTGCGAGCTTTGTGACACGTTCCACTTGCGGGCTGTTAGATGCCATTGTGCCGAGGAAAGACAAACTGCATGTAGAGGTGGACATGGTCCCCACTGGTAGATGCATACTTGTGTTGAGCCATTGTACGTTCTGGAATGATAAAACCACCCAAGAAATTGTAGCGCCGCTACCCTTTGGACGCAAAAATGAAAAATATAAATCTAGTCCTCTCACCCCAATACAAGCCCCTAGCCTAAGATCCAAGTTTCATAAAAAGAAAAACAAAGTCCCTATGTACTAACATTGCATGACTAGTAGCAAGTAGACTGAAAAGAAAGTAATATAAAATGAAATAGAAAATAATGTTGGTAGCATAGTAACTTAATGTTTTAAAAAGAATAAAAAAGAAATAGAATCCATTAGTTTCAAGATAAAATACTAGTAGATCGCAAGGTAGTAGACTTGTAGGTCACGGAGTATAACAAGTGACCTCAAAGAATATTCCTAGTGAGTACTCTTTGCGGACACTACGAAATACAGAAGCTAACGTTGTACATTGTTAACATGCTTCTGGTGCTTGCGTTTTCGTGTCGTAATTGAACTTGTGTTCTCATACGTAATATTGGTAGGCGATACGAGATGGTTTGTTACATTTTGAAGATTTGCGATCTGCTAGAAATGATTAAAAACTGAAAGAGGTAAATCAGCAACTACGAAAATATCTTTGAAGTAATTCAAGCTAGGAAAATAACCGATTATATTGTCTTAATTTGATCATTATCAACGAAAGACTGAACTTAGACCCAATGCGATAGACAATTTATAGTTCAACTGATAGTAAGTGATGAAAAGTGTAAACTGTGAGCAATATACCTAAACTGCGGTAAAGTAAATAGGGTGATCTGGATCTTGCTCTAAACTCTTTGGCTGAATTTACGTCCCCCCAGGGGGTCCACAACTCTTTTGTGGATACGTGCGTGGCAAGCACGGGGCCCCGAGCCATTGCAGCCTTCTTTCTCTCCCGGGCTGCATTTCCTTTCCCTTCCCCTCCTTTCCCCTCCATACCCCTTTCCCCTCGCCCTCTCCTCTCCCTCTATTGGTGTCCTTGCTTATGTTGGCCCCCGCTATCCTCCTGGTTCTGTTGGTTTTACACTCCGGCTTTGTTGCGTAATCATCTCCTCCTTTTGGCATTCCTTGGTCCCCCTCTGGGGTTTGACCTCCATTCCAAAATTTCTCTTCCGTAGTGTGAGCCATTTGGGGAAGAGCACCTTACCTAGTGTCTCTGACGTGTGCCTCCTAGTCCATTCCACCTTTCCTTTTACATCGTTGTCTGATGCTAGGGTGCATAGCCAGCACGGTAGCCAGCCCGTGTGGTGGGGTCGCTATGTACCCTTTTGGTTGAGCCCCCTGAACACACAGGTATCACACTTCTGATACCTGAGCTGTGACCTCCTCATGCATGCCTTGGAGTGGTTGCTCGTCATCCTGGAGCATCGGAACTCCCGGCAATGGCCGCCGTGCCAGACGGCCCTTGCTGTGGCTGGGTGGCGCCCGTGAGGAGAGCCCCTGATCGGAGTGGGTGGTATCAGGGCGTACGCTATGCAGATGAAACGCATACGAGTCCAAAACTCTGGCCGCTCTTCTGCGGCCGTCTCTCTGCGTGGTACTGATTCCTCAAGTGCTTCTTCTCTTGCCCCTTCGGCCTTCCCTTCCGTGGCTACCCCCTGGGAGGAGGGTCAGGCCCGTCGTCTAGGGGCAAAACCTTTCCCCCGTTATCTAGTTTGCACCAGGACTGATGGAGATACTTTCACCAGTGTCAAACCTTTATTCTTTGTGGAACACATTGAAGACAAGTTCGGCGAAGTGGACTCCCTGAGCAAGATGCGGTCGGGTTCGTTGCTGATAAAAACTGCTTCGGCTGCCCAATCTGCGGCCCTTCGTGCCTGTACCCATCTTGGCACAATTCCCGTGTCCATTACCCCTCACCAGTCTCTAAATATGGTACAAGGTGTGATTTTTCACAGAGACCTCATCCTTCAAACTGATGAGGAACTTCGGGACAATCTCGGACGGCGGGGTGTTCATTTTGTTCGGCGTGTTCAGAAGGGTCCTAAAGATAATCGTATTGATACTGGTGCCTTTATCCTGGCCTTTGAAGGGGATACCCTTCCTGAGAAAGTTAAGATTATGATCTATCGCTGTGATGTGAAGCCGTACATCCCACCTCCTATGCGGTGTTTTAAGTGCTTGCGTTTTGGCCACATGTCTTCTCGCTGTTCTCAGGACCCTCTCTGTGGTGACTGTGGACGTCCACTCCATGAGGGGAGTCCCTGTGTTCCCCCTCCTGTATGTGTAAATTGTCTTGGTAGTCATTCTCCACGTTCAGCAGATTGCCCAGTCTATAAGAAAGAAAAAAAAGGTACAGGAGTATAAGTCCCTTGATCGTTTAAGCTACACAGAGGCCCGTAAGAAATATGCACGATTGCACCCTGTGTCCATGACATCTAGTTACGCCTTGGTTACATCTTCATCCCTTCCTCCCCCTTCCTTACCCCCATCCCGGACCCCTCTCCTTCCCCCCTCCTCTGCGGCTCCCACACCTTCTCCTCTGGGCGCTGCTCCCCCTCCCCAGCCGGAGAAGTGTCCCACTCCTTCGGCGTCTGCCGGTCAAGGGCGCCTCTCCCGGGATGCCCCTTCCCGGCACCTTCCAGGTCAAAGGTCTGCTGCAGCGCGGCGACCGCGAGAGCCGCGGTCTATCGGCCCCCAGGTCGCCCGGTCTCTTTCTGTTCCTGATCTTGCTGCAGCTGGCTCCATTATGCCACACAGCCCTCCTCGATCTCAGCCTGAAAAGAAGAAGAAACATAAGTCCCGGGACAAAGAGCCTCTGGTGTCACCGGAGGTCCCTTCCCCGACTTCACAACCGGATTCTGACCTGTCGTTTATGGATGTCGCCCCCTCCTTGTCGGTGACGGGTGGGGACCCGGCGGTATGACTGGATTTAGCATGTTTAGCCCTCCTTTAAACCATCGTTCTGTGGTTCTCCAATGGAACTGTAATGGATACTATCGTCACCTTCCAGAATTAAAATCCCTTCTTTCGTCCTACTCTGCAGCTTGTGTGGTTCTCCAGGAATCTCATTTTACTGATGCTCACTCACCGACCCTCCGTGGGTTCCGTGTTTTCTGTCGAAATCGGGTCGGACCCTTGCGGGCTTCTGGTGGTGTTTGTACATTGGTCCGTACAGACATTGCTAGCACGTGGATTCCTCTCCAAACTACATTGGAAGCGGTTGCTGTTAGGGTCCACTTAGACTCTGCAGTCACAGTATGCAATCTTTATCTCCCTCCTGACAGGACTCTTACACCTGCTGCCTTAACCACCCTTCTTCAGCAACTTCCTCCTCCCTTCCTCCTCCTTGGGGATTTTAATGCTCATCATCCTTTGTGGGGCAGTGCCTTTCCATCTAGACGAGGTCTTCTTATAGACCAATTTATTGCAGACCACGACCTGTGCCTTCTTAATGATGGCTCCCCTACTCATTTCAGTGCTGGTCATGGTACCTTTTCTGCCATTGATCTTTCTCTTTCTTCTCCCTCTCTCCTCCCTTCATTACACTGGTCGCCACACGACGACCTTTGTGATAGTGACCATTTCCCGTTGATTATCACGCTCCCTTCCCGCTCCCCGATGGAGAGGTTACCTCGTTGGTCTTTCCACCGCGCCGATTGGCCTCTATATACTGCACAGGTCGAGTTTTCTCCCTCTTTGTCAGGTTGTATTGATGACGTCCTACGTGACGTGTCTGACGCGATTGTTCGCGCTGCTAACCTTGCTGTCCCGCGCTCATCTGGACAATTTCGTCGTCGGCATGTCCCGTGGTGGAGTACGGCCATTGCCATTGCCATCCGTGATCGCCGTCGAGCTTTGCAACACTTTAAGAGGCACCCATCTGTAGCCAGCCTTTCTACCTTTAAGCGCCTTCGCGCTAAAGCTCGTTATTTAATCAAACAGAGCAAGCGGATATGTTGGGAACGATTCGTTTCTTCCCTTGGTTCCACTGTCCCTCTGTCACGGGTATGGGCTACACTTCGCTCTCTCCAAGGTTGCCATCGGCAGTCCACCCTCCCAGGCCTTCACCTCCCAGATGGCATTTGTACGGACCCATTAGTTCTCGCAGAACATCTTGCGACCCATTTTGCAGTGGCATCAGCGTCGGCCTCCTATCCAGCTGCTTTCCTTCATCAAAAACAGCAGGCTGAAGCTGTCACCTTATGTTTCACCACTTGTGAGTCAGAATCTTACAACGAACCTTTCACTGAATGGGAATTTCTTTCTGCTCTATCTTCTTCTCACGATACGGCCCCTGGCCCAGATTCCATTCATAACCAGCTGCTTCAACATCTCAGTGCTCCACAATGGCACCATCTTCTTCGAGTGTTTAACCGTATCTGGCTCCAGGGTGACTTCCCTTCTCAGTGGAGGGATAGCATTGTGGTTCCTGTCCTTAAGCCTGGTCAGAACCCCCTATCTGTTGACAGCTATTGGCCAATTAGTTTGACCAATGTTGGTTGTAAGTTACTTGAACGGCTGGTAGCCCGTCGGCTCACATGGGTTCTCGAATCTCGGGATCTATTGTCCCCTTACCAGTGTGGCTTTCGAGAGGGACGATCTCCAATTGATCATTTACTTCGCTTGGAATCCGCAGTTCGGCAGGCTTTTTCCCAGCGCCGCCATTTGGTTGCAGTGTTTTTTGACCTTCGCAAGGCCTATGACACGGCCTGGCGCCATCACATCTTACTTACCCTTCATCAGTGGGGTCTTCGGGGCCCACTCCCGATTTTTATCCGCCAGTTCCTGATCCATCGGTCATTCAGAGTTCGAGTTGGTACTGCTTTTAGTTCTCCACGGACCCAGGAGACGGGCATCCCACAGGGTTCTGTCTTGAGTGTCCTTCTTTTCCTCATTGCTATCGATGGACTTGTGGCCTCTGTCGGTCCCTTGGTCGCCCCTGCCCTGTATGTGGATGATTCCTGCATTTGGATTAGTTCCTCCTCGATGCCATCTGCAGAACGGCAGCTCCAGGTGGCTATACGGCGTGCCTCTGCATGGACCCTCTCACACGGGTTTCAATTCTCTCCTTTAAAATCGCGGGTGGTCCACTTCTGTCGCCGTCCTACGGTCCACCCTGATCCAGAGCTCTATCTCGCTGCACAAAGATTGCCTGTGGTTCCACAGTTTCGTTTCCTAGGTCTTCTTTTCGACAACAAGCTCACTTGGCTGCCCCATATCAGACTCCTGAAGGTAGGATGTTTCCGTAAACTCAATGTCCTTCGCTTCCTTGCCCACTCCTCTTGGGGTGCGGACCGTTCCCTCCTCCTCCGTCTTTATCGTGCTCTAGTTCTGTCACGTTTGGACTATGGTTGTCAAGTTTATGGTTCAGCTGCTCCTTCCACGCTGCACGTGCTGGATCCGGTCCACCATCGTGGTATCCGTTTGGCCACCGGTGCCTTCCCTACTAGCCCTGTTGATAGTCTCCTGGTTGAAGCTGGGATCCCCCCCCCCTTTCTGTTCGGCGGTCCCAGCTTCTGGTGTCTTATGCCCTTACTATCCGTTCTTCTCCCGCTCATCCTTCCTATTCTATCCTATTCCCAGACCATGGACATCGCCCGCCTGACTCCCGCCCTCGGGCGGGTTTACCGGTTGGGCTGCGCCTTGCGTCTCTTAACCGTGATTTTCGGCTTCCTTCTTTGTCCTGTCTTCCTCGCTCCCTCCCCTCCACCCCTCCTTGGTTAGTTCCTCGGCCTCGAATTCGGATGGATCTCCGCCGCGGTCCGAAAGATTCCATCCCCCCGGTGGTGTTCCGTTCCTTTTTCCGCCAAATTTTACGGGAGCTTCGGGATGCTGTTGTTTTTTACACTGATGGCTCTAAATCTGCTGATCATGTTGGGTATGCCTTCACGTCCTTTGTTGGAACGGAAAATCATCTACTGCCACCCTCATGTGGGGTGTTTACTGCGGAATTGATGGCAATTTCCCGGGCCCTTGCCTTTATTAAACAATCCCAACACAACCGCGTTTTGTTATGTACGGACTCGATGAGTGGCCTTCTTGCTATTGACCGGTGTTTTTCGTGCCATCCCTTGGTCTCTGCCATCCATGACCATCTCGCTGATCTTCACCGTGCTGCTTGTTCCATTGACTTCCTATGGGTCCCGGGCCATGTGGGTATCCCGGGTAATGAGCTCGCTGATCGTTTGGCTGGGGGAGCAGTTACTTACCCCCCGTTTTCTGTAACCCCTTCTGCAGCGGATTTACGGCTTCACATCAAATCCCACTTTGCACAGTCATGGGCCAATTCTTGGGAGGCTACTCCACTGTCTAATAAACTTCGTGCCATTAAGGTGAATCCAGGCCCATGGCGTTCTTCCTTTCGCCTCTCCCACAAGGAAGCGACCACACTGTGTCGTCTCCGCATTGGCCATACCAGGCTGACCCATGGTTTCCTTTTGCGTGATGAGCCACCCCCGCTATGTGGTTGTGGAGCCTTCCAGTCAGTGGCCCACATTTTGGTTGAATGCCCCCTTCTTTTGGCTCTGCGTGCTAAGTACAGACTCCCCCACACTTTACCTTTGATGTTGGCTGACGATTCCCGGATGGTCTCTCTGGTTCTAGGTTTCCTTCGGGAGAGTGGTTTTTATTCTCAGTTTTAAAGTTTTTAATCTCCCTCTGGTGTTGGGGCAGGGCGGTGAGTGTTTGGGTGTCTCCCACTGTAGGCAGTGTTCAGAGATTCCCGATTCACCTCCCTGACCGGAATCCTCTTTTCTTTCCCTTTTACTCTGTTTTTACCCCTTCTTTTTAAGGCTTGGTTAGTTTTTCCTATTCCCATACGTACTTTCTGCATTATAGCAGTTGTACCTTTTAAGTCACAGGTGGTCTTGCCTATGCTGCTTCAGCATAGTGTTGGGTTCGTTCTCTTGCCAACTTCCCTCATTTGTTTTTACTATTGACAACGTGACTGCCCTTTTACGTTTCCCCTTTTTCCGTTTTATTGTTCTGACTTTTCTGAGATGTCCCGTTAGCAGAATGGAGTCTATTTGAAACAAGGGACTGATGACCTTGCTGTTTGGTCCCTTTAACCTCAAACAACCAACCAACCTGAATTTACGTAACTAATTCCACCCATGTGTTACTTCTTTAAGACAATGGTAAGATGTGCATAGACTAGAATAAACCAACATAAAGTGAATTTACAGTGTTTGACATTTATTTCAACCCATATTACGTGCTCATGAAACATTTATCTGTGCGACAACATAGATTATCAACACAGCACAGCATTCATAGATACTCTTTAGCGCTCTAGAAAGTTATCGTACTGATTCAGACTTTTAAGCTCACACGAACTATAAACTTTCGTAGATAAACTCTGGATGTATATAGACTGTAATCATGAGTAGGGCTATAATCTCAGTTTGTATGCATTTACGTGTAGCTAGCTAGTCTCGTACACGTCGGGGAGCAAATATTCATCTGAGTAAGCCGGTACAACTAACACGCACTTGGCGTAAATACAGTGCAGCAAGACAAGTCTTTTTCTGTGACTTTCCTCGCAAACATTCTATCGCGAGCTAGCCAGAGCCTGAGCTACATTCATTAACAAACAATCAATATAAAAGGGGGAAGTTACAGAATGCCGCGGAAACATTACCCAGACCGTAATGCTCCTTTCTCCTGTCTCCGGCGATTGTTTCTGGGTGTTAGCTTTCAGAGTTTGCACTCTCTACACTCCAACAATCATCTGACCGATGGAGCATAACATGTGTATCGTCAGAAAAGGCCATCTGTCGCCAATCAGGTGACATCCAGTAGGGGTTAATGCCTGCAGATTCCAGCCTTCATTGGCAATGAACACCAACCAACGTGGGTGCGTGGAACGGGAGCCTGCTGCGGAGGCCCATGTGCAGCAACTTTCCCTGAACGGTCCTTAAGGAGACACTATTGGCAACTCCTTGGATCGTCTGATCAGTTGCTCAACAGTTGCACGCCTGTGAGCCCGTACATATCTCTGCAGCCGTCGTTCACCTCTGTCATCTATGGCCTGTGTTGCACCACAGTTGCTTCGGCGCCGGTTTTGCCTAGCGTCATTTTGCCATGCACTGCATACTCTGATCATGGAGGCACATAAACCGTTTATTAACTTAGCCTTCTCGTAAATGCTTTCACCCTTGGCACGAAAGCCAATGATCATGCCCTTTAGGATGTCAGATAAATCGTTCCTTTTCCGCTTCACAACAACTCCTGGACCGTTTTCTCGCCCCCCCCCCCCCCTCCTGACACACACTGTTTTCTGCATCCTCCCGACACACTTTGTTCTTTCCACTGCTAGTGCTGCCACCTGTCGCCAGTGAGTGGTTATTGCACGTTGACGTCAAACATAGACGGTGGTCACATTAATGTGAATGCATTTTTTAGAAGTAATTACTCCCTGGGTGTCAATTGAAAGTTTCCGAGGAGTAGAAATAAAAAAAACGGTTATTATTTAGGCAAAATTCTACATTGCTTTGGATACATAATCTTTAATGTAACAATTGTTTCAGGCTGTTATCATTCACTTGACATGCATTGCTGGACAAACACTTCTTCTTCTTCTTCTTCTTCTGCACTGCATGTATTAGGCATTTGCGTGTTACCTCTCTTCCTCAGCCTTTTCAGACTTCTTCAGCCCTAGAATTTTTGAATTCGTGAGGTAGTCGCCGCAGTCCTTGCCGATGAGATGTACAGTGCAATTCCTTCCGTTGTCTTCAGTCCCGTTAAATTTGTTAACTTGCTTCCTAATTTCGCTATTTCTTAGTTTGACTACTCTGGTACAGTCTTTCAAACCCTAAAAATATCTTTTCAGCTGCCTGAATCTTTCTTGTAGATTGCAAAAGACCCACTAACCATTTCTGTAGAGTTGGGATACCTGTTACTTTTAAAAATCTTCATTCATGTTATTTTTTCTTATTTTTAAACTTGCTGTTTATTACCCAATATCTATTCCCAAATTTTGAATTTTCTTATTTATACAGAAGTCATATGCAATACAACATACAAGGTAATTGAAACGACTGATTCGTTCTGCAACTATATTAGTCACCCCTATTTCTGTTCTTATGGAGTCCCCTCCTTAAAAAGTCGTTGGTTTAGTTTCCTTGCGGACGTGGTTTCTTTGTAGTCTTTGGCAATTTTGTTTGGACGTTAAATTCCTTTTTGCAGGTAATTTTTTTCCCCTGTTGAAATTTTGGCGTAGTTGTCTTTGTATTTTCTAATATCAGTATGAAAATTTGCTTTCCATTGACGCTGTAAATCGTTGACTGATTCTCTTGTTAGCACAGAAAGCGCTGCCAGCTTTCTATTCATATCCAGTGTGGATTCTGTATACGCTTGTTAAGTTGTGTATTAAATGCAATGGGCACCCTCGTTTCTGCATTGTGTTCCACAGTTTTTCTCTATTAACTTCATCATACGCTTTTTCCAAGTCAACAAATGCTATGTTGGTCTCTCATTTGAATTCTGCATATTTATCAATGACTACAACATATGCCGTCCCTTGTCGACCTTCCTTTACAAGAATCCATTTGTTCTTCGTTTAATAAGCATTGTGGTTTTGCTTTTAATCTGCTATTGAGGATTCCAATGTAAGTCTTGTGTACGGCGTTCAGAAAGCTAGTTACTTTACAATTCTTGAAGTCCCTTCCATCTCATTTTTAAATAGCGATATATTTTTTTCTTTTGCCATGTTATAGGTACGACATTTTCCAACATGTACTGATGAGATTTATATGTTTCAGATGGAGAGAAATTCCACCGTATTTTAAGAATTAATCCCCATCCCTGTAGCTTACCTGTTTTTCAAATCCACAATAGCGCCCGTTACTTCTTCTGCATAAATAGTTCACGTCTAGCTAGTCTACATTTTTCACTTTCCTATTTTCTCTGTCAGTCTGCACACCAATGAAATAACAGTTTTGTAGCATTTTAACTTCCCTCGACGTTTTAATGCATTACCTTTGTAGCACTTCCGTGTTCCCTCAGCAAAAATGTGTTTATGTAGTGGCAAAGAGGAGTCATGCAAACTGATATACCGGTGACTCTGCTTCTGTATACTGATGTAGGAAGTGTGTATGACTCGCTTCAAAACAACAGTTTGTGAGAACTGAAGAAATACCGCAGCGAGCAGAAAAGCTCTCCCTTGAAAATCCGCGTTAGATGTTTGTCGGTTGCGGCTTGGCGTGTCTTGACAAACTCCTTTAAGCCGCTAAGCTTGGTCTAGGGCGTAGGGGAAGTGCGGCTCTGAAAAACGACTGCAGCAGGGGGGAACATCTACGCCAAAGATGTCACTGGAAAATAACTAATGGATGAGAACCTGGCGGTTTTAATAGTAACAGTAGTTTTTATACGTACTTAGATCACTTTTACAAGGACAGTGAACATATCGTGCTGTTGCAGTTTACGAGGAAGAAAAGAGAAGTAAAGAAGAAACATAATTCGTATAAACGGACATTGGCGTAAATATTAGTCAAGTTTGGAAAGGATGGGTGAGGGAGTCGGCCTTAAGTATTCATGGGGCCCATGGAGCACCACAATGTGGCTGTCTAAATTGTCTCCGAATCCCAATGTAGTTCACTGTTAGGAACCTAAACTCGGTAGCAGTGTGCAGCAAGACTCATCCGACCAAATTACTTTCTTCCATTGCTCCATAATCCAGGTTTAACGGCTTCTGCACCACGTCTTCTGATACGGCGATCTGCATCACTGATGAGCGGTTCTGGAATTTCAGCTCACCTTACAAAACCGTGCTTATGGAGCTCTCTTCTGGTTGTTTCGATGCTGACAGATTTCTCGAGTGAGAAATTCGGTTTTGCTTTTGTATGTCCATCCTTTTAACAGGAGGCCTCTGGGACGACGGCTATTTGCTATCGTGACAAATAAATAAAAACACCTACATCCGTCCTTATAAATTTATTTTGTTTTGTCGCTACCAATTTCAAAGCTTCAGTGCGTCGTCTTCAGGCTGTTTTTGATGCGGTACAGGTTTATATGATCCCCATGCATAATACATTAGTTGCCAGCATTACTGGATATGCAGATAATGTGTCAGCACTTCAACCATCAACTGCCGCTGGTGGACAGGTCGGTTATTCACTCCTGGATGATCGACCCAGCCATTATCTTCCGCTGTCGCCGTTGCTACTGGTTCCCTAGCCAGACGGATGTGGACTTGTAGCAGTGGACTGCAAGGTGACAATGGTTGTAGGTACTTTATTGTATTTACTAGGGCATCCTGCAGCTAGTAAAGGTGACATTCCATCAGTATCTGTGATACAGATGCAAGCGCCTAACTCTGAAAGTGAATGGAAGGAAGGCAAGGGTGTGATAGAATGATAGAAGTCAATGATGTGATCCCCCCCCTCTACCTCCTCCCCCCCCCCCCTCTCCCCCAAACCGTACCTGTGATCAGATGTCCTATTTTCTGAGCCTGTCAGCGCTCTTGGCTGGTCTGATGTTTAACTTCACAGCTTCAGATCATTCCTTGATGTACAATTTGCAGCCTGAACGGCATTCTTGTCATCCCAAGGTGGAGTTATTGAGCGTACCATCGTCACAGAAGAGACATGTGACTGCTCGGCACTGTTATCTAGCGTCCTCTCACTCACACTTCAGGCAATAAGCTCCTTCTCTGTTTAGTGCACGCAGAATACCATGGCCAGTAGATGCGTAGATGGCAGGGCATGCTTGAGGAGAGTGGTAGTGGTGGGGGCTGCAGGAAGGCGCTGTAGGGGAAACGCCAAGCAGTTGAGGGAAAGTGCTGTTCTACGCTGAAGCCTATGTTCACATTTTTTTGTAAATATTAAGTGGGACCCCTTCACGCCCAGACTTTAATGGTCATTCAAAAAGGTCTGTGACCTCTGCTTTCTTTTGTATCTAAAAAGAATTCCACAAAAGTGCAGCGATTTATTTTCGCCTGGCTTGTTAACCATTTGAACTTTCAGAGAAGTGTCAAGAGTGGGGAATTTTGAGTGAAGCCTACACATTTCTCTTTCTTCCATATCAAAATTTGCTTCTTTTGGCAAAACTTAGCCGAGTTTACACAGTCTCACCTCACTAACATATTATGCAGACGCAAATACGAGATTTTCCTGAAGAGTTTATTAAGTTTAAGTGAGGAACTGAGGAAAGTTAAGGTTAGCATCTTATAATAAAATTCATCCTTGGTACAAAATAAACGTGTAATGACCTCACTAATATTGTTCCAAAACCTATAGCATTTCTCGTATCGCCAGCTATCGGTGGCCATTACAAATTTCATTCTTTCATCGGAAAAGTCTGTTGATAGTGGTATAGCTCGTTAGATAATGAAGTTCTGTATAATAACTACACTGTTATTACTCTTTGCGTGCTATCATTTGCCAAACTCTCGTTTCATATCTCAAATGGTTGTGAAATATGAGGAATGTTGTGGATATTTCACTCTGGTTTTATCGCTGGTGCATAAATATCACAATAACTAAGACAATTAACGAAATGATGGGGACATCATAATGAAGCTGTGTAATGTAATAAAATAAAAATTATTTGTGACTCTTTTTCTTTGCTTTCAGGGTAATGTAATAGAATGAATATGAGCCGTGACTTACATAAAAAAGAAACACACATTAATGCAATGGCTCAGCATAAAAGAGAAATAACTAATGTAGGAATATTATTAACAGTGTAATATGTTGTTTAATTTAGCCCGATGTGTATAAGCACACAGTAAACTAGCTCAGTTCTCAGGGTAGTTACGTAATCGTCGATAATTAACTGTCCTTTTCTTATTTACCCAACACTACAGATATTATTCCAGGTTCGTGAGAAGTCGTGTGCATATTGCACCAGAGAATATTTGCCAAGTGTGTTCAATGTTCACTACTGCAATACGTAACTTAACATCGTGGTTTCGTCTCTATTCCCCAATATAATATAGCAAGAATAGCATCTACAAATGAAATTCTATAATGGAACTGAAATCCTGTGATCAGACCTTTTCTGCGTGGGATGTTATCTCGTTATATAATGAAAATCTGTAAGTTGTTGTTGTGGTCTTCAGCCCTGAGACTGGTTTGATGCAGCTCTCCACGCTACTCTATCCTGTGTAAGCCTCTTCATCCCACAGTACCTACTGCAACCTACATCCTTCTGAATCTGCTTAGTGTATTCATCTCTTGGTCTCCCTCTACGATTTTTACCCTCCACACTGCCCTCCAATACTAAATTGGTGATCCCTCGACGTCTCAGAACATGTCCTAACAACCGATCCCTTCTTCTTGTCAAGTTGTGTCACAAGCTCCGCTTCTCCACAATTATATTCAATACCTCCTCATTAGTTACGTGATCTACCCATCTAATCTTCAGCATTCTTCTGTAGCACCACATTTCGAAAGCCTCTATTCTCTTCTTGTCCAAACTATTTATCGTCCATGTTTCACTTCCATACATGGCTACACTCCACACAAATACTTTCAGAAACGACTTTCTGACATTTAAATCTATACTCGATGTTAACAAATTTTTCTTCTCCAGAAACGCTTTCCTTGCCATTGCCAGTCTACATTTTATACCCTCTCTACTTTGACCGTCGTCAGTTATTTTGCTCCCCAAATAGTAAAACTCCTTTACTACATTAAGTGTCTCCTTTCCTAATCTAATTCCCTCAGCATCACCCAACTTAATTCGACTACATTCCATTATCCTCATTTTGCTTTTGTTGATGTTCATCTTATACCCTCCTTTCAAGACACTGTCCATTCCGTTCAACAGCTCTTCCAAGTCCTTTGCTGTCTCTGACAGAATTACAATGTCACAGGCGAACCTCAAAGTTTTTATGTCTTCTCCATGGATTTTAATACCAACTCCAAACTTATCTTTTGTTTCCTTTATTGCTTGCACAATATACAGATTGAATAACATTGGGGAGAGGTTACAACCCTGTTTCACTCCCTTCCCAACCACTGCTTCCCTTTCATGCCCCTCGACTCTTATAAATGTCATCTGGTTTCTGTACAAATTGTAAATAGCCTTTCGCTCCCTGTATTTTACCCCTGCCACCTATAGAATTTGAAAGAGAGTATTCCAGTCAACATTTTCAAAAGCTTTCTCTAAATCTACAAATGCTAGAAATGTAGGTTTGCCTTTCTTAATCTTTCTTCTAAGATAAGTCGTAAGGTCAGTATTGCCTCACGTGTTCCAACATTTCTACGGAATCCACATTGATCTTCTCCGAGGTCGGCTTCTATCAGTTTTTCCATTCGTCTGTAAGGAATTCGCGTTAGTATTTCGCAGCTGTGACTTATTAAACTGATAGTTCGGTAATTTCCACATCTGTCAACACCTGTTTTCTTTGGGATTGGAATTATTACATTCTTCTTGAAGTCTGAGGCTATTTCACCTGTCTCATACATCTTGCTCACCAGATGGTAGAGTTTTGTCAAGACTGGCTCTCCCAAGGCTGTCAGTAGTTCCAATGGAATGTTGTCTACTCCCGGGGCCTTGTTTCGACTCAGGTCTTTCAGTGCTCTGTCAAATTCTTCACGCAGTATCGTATCTCCCATTTCATCTTCATCTACATCCTCTTCCATTTCCATAATATTGTCCTCAAGTACATCGCCCTTGTATAGACCCTCTATATACTCCATCCACCTTTCTGCTTTCCTTTCTTTGCTGAGAACTGGCTTTCCATCGGAGCGCTTGATATTCATACAAGTGGCTCTCTTCTCTCCAAAGGTCTCTTTAACTTTCCTGTAGGCGGTATCTATCTTACCCCTAGTGAGATAAGTCTCTACATCCTTACATTTGTCCTCTAGCCATCCCTGCTTAGCAGTTTTGCACTTCCTGTCGATCTCATTTTTGAGACGTTTGTATTCCTTTTTGCCTGCTTCATTTACTGCATTTTTATATTTTCTCCTTTCATCAATTAAATTCAGTATTTCTTCTGTTACCCAAGGATTTCTACTAGCCCTCGTCTTTTTACCTATTTGATCCTCTGCTGCCTTCATCCCTCAAAGCTACCCATTCTTCTTCTACTGTATTTCTTTCCCCCATTCCTGTCAATTGTTCCCTTATGCTCTCCCTGAAACTCTGTACAACGTATGGTTCTTTCAGTTTATTCAGGTCCCATCTCCTTAAATTCCCACCTTTTTTCAGTTTCTTCAGTTTTAATCTACAGTTCATAACCAATAGATTGTGGTCAGAGTCCATATCTGCCCCTGGAAATGTCTTACAATTTAAAACCTGGTTTCTAAATCTCTGTCTTACCATTATATAATCTATCTGATACCTTTTAGTATCTCGAGGGTTCTTCCATGTATACAACCTTCTCTGATGATTCTTGAACCAAGTGTTAGCTATGATTAAGTTATGCTCTGCGCAAAATTCTACCAGGTGGCTTCCTCTTTCATTTCTTAGCCCGAATCCATATTCACCTACTATGTTTCCTTCTCTCCCTTTTTCTACTCTCGAATTCCAGTCACCCATGACTATTAAATTTTCGTCTCCCTTCACTACCTGAATAATTTCTTTTATCTCGTCATACATTTCATCAATTTCTTCATCATCTGCAGAGCTAGTTGGCATATAAACTTGTACTACTGTGGTAGGCGTGGGCTTCGTGTCTATCTTGGCCACAATAATGCGTTCACTATGCTGTTTGTAGTAGCTTACCCGCAATCCTATTTTTTTATTCATTATTAAACCTACTCCTGCATTACCCCTATTTGATTTTGTCATCCAGACTGTTGCCCCTGCAACTACTGAAAAGGCTGCTGCCCCTCTTCAGGAACCACACGTTTGTCTGGCCTCTCAACAGATACCCCTCCGTTGTGGTTGCACCTATGGTATGGCTATCTGTATCGCTGAGGCACGCAAGCCTCCCCTCCAACTGCAAGGTCCATGGTTCATGGGGGGAATCTGCAAGTAAAATTGTTAAATTATTAGTAGCTGCCTCCGCTCTCGTGGGATCTGAAATAAGGTTAATTGTCCTCACCGACGACACGTCTCGTAGTTGAGCTAAATGAAAAATGTTGAAGATTTTTCTAAGATGGCGGCTAACAATGAAAATTCTTTGCAAGGCTCATGTCTACTTAAGACAATCCAGGTATCAATTGATTGACCACATACACAAATTCTTTTGACAAAATAACCATTACATTTTTCGGGTTTTAAGTACATTATCAGCTGGTACAGCAAGATGAGCTTTACACAAGAACGTCCTCTTAGGTCCGAATCCAAGCAGATAAGTGAAAGACAAAGGAAAGATAGTTGATGCATATAAGCGCAAGAGTCCATGGAATAACATGTTCATTGTAGTTCTATCTCTTCTTCTTTGGCGTACTTGTCGATTATTTATAAAAGTTATCGTAATATTTAGTTTACATTTTTTAAAACCCAAGTCAACCCAGGAGAAACAGTACAGCTAACATATAAAGCTACAAGTAAAGCAAAAATGATTTTTTTTCCCAAATAGTTTCTATAAAATCGGCTGAGGAAGATTGCAGGGCGTGCACATCGATTCTGTCATCGTCGACTGGCAATAAGATGACAAACGCTTACCAGCTTCCTCTTATGATCAAACGAATGAACTCGCCGAGCGTGGTGTACGATCGGCCACCGTATCCTGTGTTACCCAAACTTTTGCACTCCCAGCGATGACATTGGCTATGGCACCGCTGGCGGGCGTGTTCCGCACAGCGTTGTCCCAGCTGATTCAAAAAAATTTCTAGACTTCATTAATCTTCTGCTGTGTAACACTTTCCTATTTCCATACAATCGACTGGTAAATACACACTATTTCAATGACACGACTTATGTCAGCGATAGAGAATCACATGAGCAGTTCCACACCGTTCGCACTGCTCCAAAGCGATCGTTGTGCTCTTTTAATGGGGTGAGAAATGCACTTCCGAAAAAAAATTGCAGTACCAAAAATTAACCAGTGCAGATTATGAAATTTTGGGATACATTTGTCTAGGTAACATATGTAAGTGATTATCATTGCAAGATCACAGATTAATGTAAGTATCAGACGAGTCTTAGCAAACGTGAAATGCTGGTACATTAATAACTGAAATGTTGGTACACTAATTGAGCTGTGGGGGAGTCGCTGGCGCCATGGACTCTCTTATCTAGTACTGAAAGTAATCCCACTCGTTCTGGCTGCACGTTTTCTCTTTGGTTTTCCTCTTCTGGGCACTATATAAGCGCGGCGCTTCCGGCTATGGCTCTCTTCTCCTCTGCTTTTCCCCACTCCCTCTCCCGTCTGCCCAGCGCCACCCCCTCCCCTCTTATGAGCCCTCGTCTTCCGTCGGCTCCTTCCCCCCCGCCAACCCTCCACCACCACACTTCGTTTTTCCTCTTCATCCCTCTTTTCTTTCCCATCATCTGTCCAGGTTCCCCCCCCCCCCCCCCCTCCATCTGCTCTCGGCTGTGGTGTGTCATATTTGTGCCAACTTTTTAGTGCAGTGTTCAAGTGAGTGTTCAGTGTTGTACGTCTTTTCCAAAGTGTTGTGAACAGAAATCATCCTGTCGCTGGGTGTGATTTTTATATCTCTTGCGAACAGAAACCAGACTGTGCCGTGTTTTTTAGTTGTCTGTCTATTATTTTACCTGCTGCATTCTGTGTATTTTACTATCACCGCCAACCCTTTGTTTTATGTTTTAAGTTCTACAATTTTCCGCCGTTTTACCAGTTAAGTCACCGATTTTATTGCCTGCTTTTATTATTTATCATCTTCATTTTTTAAAAAAACAATTCTGTAGGCTGAAGAGCGGCGTACTGAGCTACTGCCAGCCCACCTCGTTCGGGGGAATCGAATCTCAATAAAGGAAAAAAAAGGCTGTCGTTCTCTTGGTTTTCCGCTACGGAGCCCCAGTGGTCGTGTTTTCCCGTTGCTTGGGCATATGTTGTCTTGGCGAGTCTTGGAGTGACCGTTGCGGAGGAGCTTTGGTTGCTCGCGACGCTGTGTTATGATTTGAGGAATGTGTGGGCTGTTGGTGATGGCCTCCAATGCACTAGCAAGTGTGTATATTGCACTGCCTGATGCTGGATGCATATGTATGCTGTGAGGATTCTCGTCGTTTGCTGCTGCTAATGATGAGCATCAGCTATTTCTTTGAAGTTATGTTTATCACCAATCTGATCGTAATGTGTGTTCACAGTCGGAAACCCTGATTTGTATGTTACTATCCCCACCGTGGCGGGAATAAGGAATTCATTCTTCCTTCCGGTATACGTTGAGTAGTGCTGTTAAGATTGTGAAACTTTGCTCAGTGACGGGAGCACCAAGCGTGAGTAGCATGAAGGCTGCACGAGTCAGTCTAGGATAGTGTGCAGGCCATGTTTACTGTTAAGACTGTGTGTTCGTAATGTTACTTGAGTGTCTTATGATTTATTCTGTTGTCTTCGTTTGGAGGGGCCGTGAACTTTAGTGTCTTCTATTTTGGGTTTTTATGCTCTTGGTTCGGCGGGCCGTTAACTTCTCCAGACTTCATGCTTTTTATTGGGGTCTGCCTGTAAGAGTAAAGAAGTGTGAGTTGTAAGCAATTTTCCATGCTATTTGCTTGGAGTCTTGCCAGTATTAATGGTATTAAATTTCAGAGGGGGTGGGGGCATAACTCTGAAATAAGAGGGTTCGTGTTGTGTCCTTATGTTTGGTTGTCTGTCCTTTATTTTTTCTTATATATTTTTTAATGTTACCGTGTACTACGAGCGGCGGGCACAGTCATTTCCGGATTGACCACTGCAGGGGGCGGCGCCTTGACTGATACATGTTCGGACCCCGTTAGCTCGGCCAGCTATGTCTTGGTCACGCTTGGGGCAACTTGGCTAAATCCTGTCAGAGTCGCTGCTCGCCCCAGTGGTTGACAAAAGTTATTCTCTCTCATAATTATTTGGAGATTGCTCTCGATAATGTGTTCGGACTGCACCAAGGACAGTCTCCTGTTCCTAGTTGTTTGGTTACTCTTGTTTTAGGGTGGGTCATCCGTTCGGGTGTGCCCGCTGTTGCGTGGAACATAAACTATTAAGATATCGGTCTTTTCTGCCTAAATATTCTTATACTTGAAAGGGATTTCACGATTGAGTTCAGTGGAATGTCACTATATAATTGGTGGAATTCCATTGTTTTATGATCTGTTTATTAGTCTAAGATTCCCGTTGGGGATTTTGCTCTTTTACTTTAAATTTGGTATTTAATATTATGTACTGTTGCTTGTTTTACCAAAGGGGATTTAGTCCCGGTAAATTCCTGTTAAATTTGTGTGCAGTCATGGTTCAAATGGCTCTGAGCACTATTGGACTTAACTTCTGAGTTCATCAGTCCCCTAGAACTTAGAACTCCTTAAACCTAACTAACCTAAGGACATCACACACATCCATGCCCGAGGCAGGATTCGAACCTGCGACCGTAGCGGTCGCGCGGTTCCAGACCGAAGCGCCTAGAACCGCTCGGCCACTTCAGCCGGTTGTGTAGTCATGCTTGTCATCTATATTTATCTGGGACTGTTTGTTATTTAGTTAAAAGGAAGGATATCTACTTGTCATTCCGTATAATCATACAAAGATTGTATAAGGTTTTTAATTATGTTTGTTATTGATGGATATTGTAAGGCTGGTTTGCAAAAGATTTTGTACAACTGTTTTTGGGGATATGTGTAATAAATCTCTGTGAACTGCAGGGCCGGCCGAAGTGGCCGAGCGGTTCTAGGCGCTTCAGTCTGGAACCGTGCCACCACTACGGTCGCAGGTTCAAATCCTGCCTCGGGCATGGGTGTGTGTGATGTCCTTAGGTTAGTTAGGTTTAAGTAGTTCTAAGTTCTAGGGGACTGATGACCTAAGATTTTAAGTCCCATAGTGCTCAGAGCCATTTCAACCATTTGAACTGCAGGCCTGTGTTTGCGTTTTCTTTTGACTCACGTCATTACCGATGTAACAACTATAATGTTGAATGCAAGCATGCGTACATTGTGTTCTACATCTGCTGGATATCACTTTGCGGGATGGAGTTCCATGTCTAATGCAATTGGTTGCTCAATAAAAAAAAATGGCTCTGAGCACTATGGGACTTAACATTTTAGGTCATCAGTCCCCTAGAACTTAGAACTACTTAAACCTAACTAACCTAAGGACATCACACAACACCCAGCCATCACGAGGCAGAGAAAATCCCTGACCCCGCCGGGAATCGAACCCGGGAACCCGGGCGTGGGAAGCGAGAACGCTACCGCACGACCACGAGATGCGGGCGGTTGTTCAATACAGGGACGATTAACGCTGTTTGTGGACGACGCTGGTCATCCGATAATGTGTTTGATTGGAGGGGATCTGGTGATCGAACAGGTCAAAGCAACATGTCGCACTCGGTACAGCATGTTGCGTTACAACAGTGCTATGTAAGCTTACCTGATGCTGTTGTTCATGAATGGCAGCCCAACAGGTCGAATCATCAGGCTGCATGGGGCAGCAACACGAATGCTCCTGCTGTCATGCGAAATCGTATCCCAGAGGATAACTGCAGGTGTATGTCCAGTGTGTCTACCAAGGAGACGGATTGGTTGCAGGCAGTCGACTTGCATCCTTGTAACTTACACACGGCCATCACTGGCACCGTGACAGAAACGGCTTTCATTAGGTAACACAACAGCCCTCCACCTTGTCCCCCAATGAGCTGTCGCTTGATACTACTGAAGTCGCAAATGGCGATGGTTTAGGGTCGGTGGAATGCCTTGCTCGGTGTTGTCCTTGAAGTGACCGATTTGTAATAGTTCGTCGCATCACTGTTGCCAACTGCTGCTCAAATTGCTACTGCAGATGCAGTGCGAGGAGTCAGAGCCATACGCGAACACGGTGGGCTTTCCTCTCGGTAGTGCATGTGGCCATCCGGAGGTCGGTCTTGTTGCGACCGTACATTCCCGTGACCACCACTGCCAGCAATCATGTGTAATGGCATCATTTCTGCCAAGTCTTTCTGCAGTATCGCAGAAGGACGATTCAGCCTTTCGTAGCCCTTTTACACGCCTTCGTCAAACTCAGTGAGGTGTTTATAATGGCGTCCTTGTCGCTTAAAAGACATTCTTGACTAATATCAACTCACCACGTCCAATCTCAAAGGTAACTAATGCTCACGACCGTCACAGCGTGTATTTAAAGCAAATCTGATTTGCATCCTCATAGTGGCACCACTCTTATGTGACTAGAGAGAAATATGAGTAGACATGATCTTTGAGATGTAGAAACATGCCTACATGTCGCACCACTCCTTTTCCGCCAGTGTATTATACTCGCAAACTTAGAATGCATTCCTAACGGGTTTTCTTAGTATATATTTGCGTTGTGGTTACACGATCATTATACACACAGCACAGGTTCGGATCGGAGAAGTGTGGAGCAGAAAATCGACCATGATGCTTCTTCCGATACTATTCCAGCATTCGGTTAAATTGATGAAAGATTGGGCAGCCACATGTACGAGGGTCGGAACTTTAATAGTGGCAGCTATTTATTTACAGCTCGTACAAAATAGATACGTGTTTCAAAACTTCACTGACCTTCAAAGTAGTCACCAGCGTTGTGTATAACCCCTTTCCAGCGATGTGGAAGTCGTAGGATACTCTTAGCAGTGCCAGTTGTGTCGACAGTCCGAGCGGCGCGGTCTATTGCCCTACGAATTTTTAGCAGTTCTGAAGCGAATTCCGTGAAGTGTTTGCTTAAGTTTAGAAATCGTGTTGAACTCACGAGGGCTTAAGTCAGGGGAGTGCAATATGTAGTATAGCACTTAGCAGCCCCAGCAGTCAAACAAATCAGTAACAGCTTGCACTGTACTTGCTTGAGCATTGTCCTGCAACCCTCGTAGATGGTTTACTTAGTGCCCCACGTGTCAATACAAAAGTGCAACTGCATGATTCACAAAGAGAGTGCCTTCGTGCTGAACTGGAATCACTGACGTAGTGTCGACTTTCGTCGGGAGCAGCCGACGAGCTTTCGCTGTGTGGCGGCCGGCAGTGCGTGTCGCATAATCCAGTGGCACCAGCGGCCGCACGTTCAGAGCGATTTGCATCTAGATGAGGCTCCTGGCCTGGGCCCATGAGGCGTTAATTCAAGGACACGTGTCTGCGTGCGTGGGCGCGACAGCGAGGCGTCAGCCAAGTTAATCACTCTGACCAGCGGCGGCGAGCGAGGGTTCGCTGAGGCGATGTTTTCCATAAGGCGCCCGCCTGGAAGGCTTGTATCAGGCAGCTAGCCACATACAAAGCACGTCCTTCAATTTCTTCGGAGAATTAGTGAGTTGTGAGTTTCGTTTGTTACTACGCTGTACGAAGGTGGTTCCCAACTACACTGTAGAGTCACATTGATGTGGGCTCTTGTCACTTGAATGACCACTTTTTGCAGCATGCACAGCTGCGAGATGTGCCGACCCAAGTGCTTTGCCGGCTGCGCTGGGTTTCTCGGTTGAGGAACCATGGCGTGTACAACCCGATCGAGGTGGCCCCATAGATTCTGGACTGGGTTTAAATCCAGTTTGGTGGCCAGGGGAGTGTGGTAAATGCATCGTGGTGCTCTTCGAATGATACAAGTGCAGTGCGAGCTTTGTGACACGTTCCACTTGCGGGCTGTTAGATGCCATTGTGCCGAGGAAAGACAAACTGCATGTAGAGGTGGACATGGTCCCCACTGGTAGATGCATACTTGTGTTGAGCCATTGTACCTTCCAGAATGATAAAACCACCCAAGAAATTGTAGCGCCGCTACCCTTTGGACGCAAAAATGAAAAATATAAATCTAGTCCTCTCACCCCAATACAAGCCCCTAGCCTAAGATCCAAATTTCATATAAAGAAAAACAAAGTCCCTGTGTACTAACATTGCATGACTAGTAGCAAGTAGACTGAAAAGAAAGTAATATAAAATGAAATAGAAAAGAATCTTGGTAGCATAGTAACTTAATGTTTTGAAAAAGAATAAAAAAGAAATAGAATCCATTAGTTTCAAGATAAAATACTAGAAGATCGCAAGGTAGTAGACTTGTAGGTCACGGAGTATAACAAGTGACCTCAAAGAATATTCCTAGTGAGTACTCTTTGCGGACACTGCGAAATACAGAAGCTAACGTTGTACATTGTTAATATGCTTCTGGTGCTTGCGTTTTCGTGTCGTAATTGAACTTGTGTTCTCATACGTAATATTGGTAGGCAATACGAGATGGTTTGTTACATTTTGAAGATTTGCGATCTGCTAGAAATGATTAAAAACTGAAAGAGGTAAATCAGCAACTACGAAAATATCTTTGAAGTAATTCAAGCTAGGAAAATAACCGATTATATTGTCTTAATTTGATCATTATCAACGAAAGACTGAACTTAGACCCAATGTGATAGACAATTTATAGTTCAACTGATAGTAAGTGATGAAAAGTGTAAACTGTGAGCAATATACCTAAACTGCGGTCAAGTAAATAGGGTGTTCTGGATCTTGCTCTAAACTCTTTGGCTGAATTTACGTAACTAATTCCACCCATGTGTTACTTCTTTAAGACAATGGTAAGATTTGCATAGACTAGAATAAACCAACATAAAGTGAATTTGCAGTGTTTGACATTTATTTCAACCCATTTAATATTACGTGCTCATGAAACATTTATCTGTGTGACAACATAGATTATCAACACAGCACAGCATTCATAGATACTCTTTAGCGCTCTAGAAAGTTATCGTACTGATTCAGACTTTTAAGCTCACGCGAACTGTAAACTTTCGTAGATAAACTCTGGATGTATATAGACTGTAATCATGAGTAGGACTATAATCTCAGTTTGTATGCATTTACGTGTAGCTAGTCTCGTACACGTCAGGGAGCAAATATTCATCTGAGTAAGCCGGTACAACTAACACGCACTTGGCGTAAATACAGTGCAGCAAGACAAGTCTTTTTCTGTGACTTTCCTCGCAAACATTCTATCGCGAGCTAGCCGGAGCCTGAGCTACATTCATTAACAAACAATCAATATAAAAGGGGGAAGTTACAGAATGCCGCGGAAACATTCCCCAGACCGTAATGCTCCTTTCTCCTGTCTCCGGCGATTGTTTCTGGGTGTTAGCTTTCAGAGTTTTCACTCTCTACACTCCAACAATCATCTGACCGATGGAGCATAACACGTGTATCATCAGAAAAGGCCATCTGTCGCCAATCAGGTGACATCCAGTAGCGGTTAATGCCTGCAGATTCAAGCCTTCATTGGCAATGAACACCAACCAACGTGGGTGCGTGGAACGGGAGCCTGCTGCGGAGGCCCATATGCAGCAACTTTCCCTGAACGGTCCTTAAGGAGACACTATTGGCAACCCCTTGGATCGTCTGATCAGTTGCTCAACAGTTGCACGCCTGTGAGCCCGTACATATCTCTGCAGCCGTCGTTCACCTCTGTCATCTATGGCCTGTGGTGCACCACAGTTGCTTCGGCGCCGGTTTTGCCTAACGTCATTTTGCCATGCACTGCATACTCTGATCATGGAGGCACATGAACCGTTTATTAACTTAGCCTTCTCGTAAATGCTTTCACCCTTGGCATGAAAGCCAATGATCATGCCCTTTAGGATGTCAGATAAATCGTTCCTTTTCCGCTTCACAACAACTCCTGGACCATTTTCTCGCCCCCCCCCCCCCCCCCCACCTGACACACACTGTTTTCCGCATCCTCCCGACACACTTTGTTCTTTCCACTGCTAGTGCTGCCACCTGTCGCCAGTGAGTGGTTATTGCACGTTGACGTCAAACATAGACGGTGGTCACATTAATGTGAATGCATTTTTTAGAAGTAATTACTCCCTGGGGGTCAATTGAAAGTTTCCGACGAGTAGAAATAAAAAAAACGGTTATTATTTAGGCAAAATTCTACATTGCTTTGGATACATAATCTTTAATGTAACAATTGTTTCAGGCTGTTATCATTCACTTGACATGCATTGCTGGACAAACACTTCTTCTTCTTCTTCTTCTTCTTCTTCTTCTGCACTGCATGTATTAGGCATTTGCGTGTTACCTCTCTTCCTCAGCCTTTTCAGACTTCTTCAGCCCTAGAATTTTTGAATTCGTGAGGTAGTCGCCGCAGTCCTTGCCGATGAGATGTACAGTGCAATTCCTTCTGTTGTCTTCAGTCCCGTTAAATTTGTTAACTTGCTTCCTAATTTCGCTATTTCTTAGTTTGACTACTCTGGTACAGTCTTTCAAACCCTAAAAATATCTTTTCAGCTGCCTGAATCTTTCTTGTAGATTGCAAAAGACCCACGAACCATTTCCGTAGAGTTGGGATACCTGTTACTTTTAAAAATCTTCATTCATGTTATTTTTTCTTATTTTTAAACTTGCTGTTTATTACCCAATATCTA
The DNA here is from genome assembly GCF_021461385.2 of Schistocerca piceifrons. Lineage (NCBI taxonomy): Eukaryota > Metazoa > Arthropoda > Insecta > Orthoptera > Acrididae > Schistocerca > Schistocerca piceifrons. The sequence continues at coordinate 399,464,896 of NC_060143.1, read as the reverse complement.
TTCCCAAATTTTGATATTTTCTTATTTATACAGAAGTCATATGCAATACAACATACAAGGTAATTGAAACGACTGATTCGTTCTGCAACTATATTAGTCACCCCTATTTCTGTTCTTATGGAGTCCCCTCCTTAAAAAGTCGTTGGTTTAGTTTCCTTGCGGACGTGGTTTCTTTGTAGTCTTTGGCAATTTTGTTTGGACGTTAAATTCCTTTTTGCAGGTAATTTTTTTCCCCTGTTGAAATTTTGACGTAGTTGTCTTTGTATTTTCTAATATCAGTATGAAAATTTGCTTTCCATTGACGCTGTAAATCGTTGACTGATTCTCTTGTTAACAAAGAAAGCGCTGCCAGCTTTCTATTCATATCGAATGTAGATTCTGTATAGGCTTGTTAAGTTGTGTATTAAATGCAATGGGCACCGTCGTTTCTGCATTGTGTTCCACAGTTTTTCTCTATTAACTTCATCATACGCTTTTTCCAAGTCAACAAATGCTATGTTGGTCTCTCATTTGAATTCTGCATATTTATCAATGACTACAACATATGCCGTCCCTTGTCGACCTTCCTTTACAAGAATCCATTTGTTCTTCGTTTAATAAGCATTGTGGTTTTGCTTTTAATCTGCTATTGAGGATTCCAATGTAAGTCTTGTGTACGGCGTTCAGAAAGCTAGTTACTTTACAATTCTTGAAGTCCCTTCCATCTCATTTTTAAATAGCGATATATTTTTTTCTTTTGCCATGTTATAGGTACGACATTTTCCAACATGTACTGATGAGATTTACATGTTTCAGATGGAGAAAAATTCCACCGTATTTTAAGAATTAATCCCCATCCCTGTAGCTTACCTGTTTTTCAAATCCACAATAGCGCTCGTTACTTCTTCTGCATAAATAGTTCACGTCTAGCTAGTCTACATTTTTCACTTTCCTATTTTCTCTGTCAGTCTGCACACCAATGAAATAACAGTTTTGTAGCATTTTAACTTCCCTCGACGTTTTAATGCATTACCTTTGTAGCACTTCCGTGCTCCCTCAGCAAAAATGCGTTTATGTAGTGGCAAAGAGGAGTCATGCAAACTGATATACCGGTGACTCCGTTTGCATGTGACGCGCTTCTGTATACTGATGTAGGAAGTGTGTACGACTCGCTTCAAAACAACAGTTTGTGAGAACTGAAGAAATACCGCAGCGAGCAGAAAAGCTCTCCCTTGCAAATCCGCGTTAGATGTTTGTCGGTTGCGGCTTGGCGTGTCTTGACAAACTCCTTTAAGCCGCTAAGCTTGGTCTAGGGCGTAGGGGAAGTCCGGCTCTGAAGAACGACTGCAGCAGGGGGGAACATCTACGCCAAAGATGGCACTGGAAAATAACTAATGGATGAGAACCTGGCGGTTTTAATAGTAACAGTAGTTTTTATACGTACTTAGATCATTTTTACAAGGACAGTGAACATATCGTGCTGTTGCAGTTTACGAGGAAGAAAAGAGAAGTAAAGAAGAAACATAATTCGTATAAACGGACATTGGCGTAAATATTAGTCAAGTTTGGAAAGGATGGGTGAGGGAGTCGGCCTTAAGGTGCATTTAAACCTACGAGTATGCAACTATCTGTGGGCCTAGGTGCATGTGGCTGTTGTACGAAGACGTGAAGTCGCCCAAGTCTCTCATGTGTGCGCACGGGCCATCATATGTAGGCAAAGGAAGCCCCCAATTCCAAATCTTCTGTTATTTTTTTCTGCTTGGGAATCGAACCCAGGCGTCTTGCAAGGCATCGTGACGCATTCTGCTGCGCTCAGCTCTCAACTATGGAGGTGGCCATCCCAAACGGTAAGACACGTGCAACAGTAGTGTACCTGTCCGCCCTTCTCTTTGTTCGGTGCTTTGTTTTACTGCGTCCTTCTGCTAAAAGATTTAGTTTCTCGCACGCATTCAGATGTGACTTTGCATTAACTCTTTGGCCAAGTGGTCTGAGAAAAAAGGTTAATGACATCTTAGAGACATTAGGTTCCTTGAAATGGCAGTGGGCTGGCCACGTCGCAAGAAGAAAAGACAACAGATGGACGAAGCTAGTACTGGAGTGGAGTCCGAGAGAGCACCGGAGGCCTAGAGGAAGACCACCAGACAGATGGGACAAAGACATCAAGAAGATCGCTGGTAACACCTGGCAGAGAACTGCCCAAGACCGTCCCACTTGGAGAAGACTGCTGAAAGCCTACCTGAATCCACGACTCGAAGAGGCCACATCATTTAATGATTGAATTGGCTGATGATAATGATGATGATGATATCTGACTTATCAGTAGCTGAAATTAGTCGTTATGTCTTTAAGGCGATGAAGACGCCATTATCAACACCGAGTTTGATGTAGTGTAATAGGGCTACGAGAAGCTCCATGTTCGTTTTACGATACTATAAAAGACTTGACAGAAATGTAGCCACCCTACATAACAGCTGGCAGTGATAGTCACGGGAATGTACTTCCGAAGAAGATCCTATTGATATCATTGTCTTTGTGTGCTAATACATATATACATATGTTGTTAAATAAATGGTATTGTAAAGGATGTGCCCACTTGTACAACTCCCGCTCAAATTCCACTGCCGAGAGGGAAGGCCATTGTATTCAGCGTATGACTCTGGTGCATCGCACTGCGTCTGGAGCAGCGATCTTAGCAGCAGTTGGGACCACGGTTACACAACAAACTCTTATTAACCTGTTGCTTCAAGGACAGCTCCGAGCCAGATGCTCTATAGCGTCCATTCCACTAACCCGAAGCCAAGGACCTTAGTGACTTCAGTGGTGTCATTGGAGGGCATGGTTGGAGGTCTTCTGCATTTTCTGATGAAAGCTAGTTCTGTCTCGGTGCCAGTGATGGCCGTGTGCTGGTTACAAGGATGCCAATTGGGGGCCTGCAACCAACCTGTGTGCATGCTACACACACTGGACCTACAGCTGCAGTAATGGTCTGGGTGCGATACCGTATGATAGCAGGAGCACTCTCGTGGTTATCCCACGTACCCTGTAAGCAAATCTGAACGTCTGTCTGGTGATTCTACTTGTGAGCTGCCTTTCATGAGCGGCATTCGAGGGGGTGTTTTCCAACAAAATAACGCTCGCCCACATACCTCTGTTGTAACCCAACATACTGTACAGAGTGTCGACGTGTTGCCTTGGCCTGTTCGATCACCAGATCTGTCTCCAATCGAGAACATATGTGACATCATTGCACGACAACTCCAGCATCATCCACAACCAGCATGAGCCGTCCCTGTATCGACAATGCAAGTGCAAAAGTCATGGCTCTCCATCCCACAAACTAATATCCGCCATCTGCAGAACACAATATATCTACGCTTCCATATTTGCATTGAACTTACTGGCGATCACACCGATTATTAACGTATCAGCGTTTCACATTTGCAATGGCTTATCTCGCGCGTACATTAAGCTGCGATCTTGCAACTACTTTTTCCATCGGTGTATTTAGCATTTATTTTTAATTTAATTAAATACTGCTGCAATATCTCCATCATGCCCCTTTGTCCCATTATACGGTAAGTGTGCTGTCAATTTGTTTCAACAAGTACTCTTCTTAGTTTTGATCAGGACATGTAGACAATGATCCCTACCGTTTGTATCTCTTGTAGTGCAGGTTCTGGGTGGAGTGGAGTTTGGGCAGCAGTTGTATAAGTGGAGAATTCCTTTACAATAGCATTTATTTAACAAAATATTTATATATATTAGCACACAGTCACACTCACATCAATAGGAATGATTTACTGTTAATAAGAAATCAACAGTATTTTGCTGCGAAATAGCTCTGATGCAAAAATGAGTGTCCCACAATAACAAGTAAGAAATAAGAAACGTATCAGGAGCAAACATATGTACGATATGGTCACCCCCTATGACAATATAAATTGCAGTCTTCATAAATTCAGCCTATACTACATTATAATCAGGAAACCATAATAACATACTATAATAAATGAATAAAACGACAACTGGAGCGACCTCTACTAGCAGGAACCTCCATGAACTCGTCACTGTTGCATCATACCACAGGAATACACCAGGCTACCTAGTCTACAGACAGCAAACATCAACATAAATTTTAGAAAACTAATAACTAGGTACATTTTAGTTGGACATGCCTTTAACATGGTTGCAAAACACGATACAGAACATTCGCTTGTACATGGCTGAACCTGCTCTCAGTGTGAAAATAAGGCACTATACACAACGCACAATTTTGTGGCCGCACGACCACTCCATTCAATATCCCATTTCGTAATGAACACGTTATATTCAATCGCACACATACTCCAGCCACTGCCTGCCTTCCATGTGCTCATTATACCCAGTATAATATGAGCCTTACTCCTGTCAGCTGCCCACCAATAACTATGGACAACCGAACCACTCTCTTAGTTGTGTCTAGAATGTGCTAGGAATGAATCTCCACTGTTCCCCATTTCTCACTGTGGTTGCCATCTTCTCCGTCCACATGGAAGAGACACTGTCCCCTCTACTGGTAGGCGATACTTTACAGCATTTTCCGGTTTGGTTTGAGACTATCAGACAACAGAGAAATAATAATAGATGATGATAATAGTATGTGATCAGAGTATAAATTTCTAATGATGCTTAATACAAACTTTGGACACTTGATAATGGCTTTTTTTGCGTAAGGTCCGTTCATTGTAAGTTTGACCATGAGTGGCTCTTCTGAAAATGTTTCTTTGTTGGCCTTCGTAGATCGAATAATTCCAAAGCATTGGCTCGTACTGGAGCAATCATAAAATTTGTAACACCGAACCTTTAGCCATGCCATGATGCCGTTTAATTGGAACAAGAGCTTGCAACATAAGTAAAATACGAGATCAAATACTATCATTGTATTCACAAAATATTACACTAAATTAAATTATATAGACACTTACATTAATTCTGTTGCTGTGTGTAACTGAGAATGCCTAGTGACATTGCGTCTCGATAAAAAGTAATAGTAATAGTAGTGGTGTGCCATAAAATTATCTGGAGCTATGGCAGATATGCGTCCCATATGGACTGCCACAAGAGCAAAAAAGTTGCCGTCTTCTCGGCAAGACAACTGAACTGCGTAATTATTCTAATGTTTCAGCGGTTGCACACCACAATCGTTGCAACCGCTTATACTAATTAATAGCTGAAGTAATTCTTTATTTATATTCTCAACTTATATCTACATTTTTGCAATATATCAACGCCCATCCTGCAATTGTCCCTTTAAATTGCCCCATAAATTGCGAAGCGAAAGAAAGCACCTGCAGGCGAGCAATTCACCATAAATCACATTCAGTACAATATTTACATACATATTCAAATAAAATTCATGGCATACAATATTTGAATGAGGTACGTGCGCCCACAACATTTCAATGTTGGGATTGCGGCTGCCGCGTATGCGCAGCCACGTGTATTTCAGTGTGGCAGTAGCCGTTACAGTGTTATGAACTCGAGCACGGTGATCACAGTTTATATACAGTTCGGATGCGTGTGTGCGAAAGACATCCCTGTGATAGGATATTCCATGAAGTTTTCACAAATAATATCCACTAACATCTAAAACAGGTACAATAATCTTAAAACTACTACATACTTAAAGCAAAATACATTTCACTATTGGTCGTTGTCTTTCATGGACAGTATTGCATGTAAAATATTTTTCTGTTTCAGATTAACTGTCTCTGCTCTACGTGTCGTCGTTTGCAGTTCATATTCGTAATACATACAATAATAACGCAAAGGTAAGCATTGTTTCAGTAGTTGGCGTAACGTAGATGTTGTTGCATATCGACGTCACTGTTAACAGATTTGACAACCGATATGTGGGCATGTTCACTCGTTGCACTGTTTATTTTCACTGCTAAATAATGTTTTTCCTAGGTCATGCGTCGCATGATTGAAGACTTGTGGATTTCCATTCCACAGCACAAGTTCCATGAAGGCCTGGATGCAAGACTTCGGATGGGAAAATACTGGCATCGATCCTCGATTTGTCCAGGTGAGAGTGGCCAACGTATTCTGAGAACATTACATTCCCTGCAGTCCCATCCAAAATTCCTCCACCCAAGAAGTTGTCTTCAATGCTTTTGTGCCCAAATAATTGAGCCTTTTCCAGAAGATATACCTGAATCTACAATTTGTCTGAGAGGGCATGGTCTATAAACAGGCTGTTTTAGTTTTATTTCTAGACCATGACCTCTTAGACAAATTGTAGATTCAGGTATATCTTCTGAAGAAGGCTCAATTATTTGGGCTGAAACTTAGGTAAATGTTGGTTTCACTACCGCAATCGCTCATAATTTCATATACACTGTAAATGTTAGTTCATTTTACATGCACAGTTCCTTCGCGCTCAGAGTTTATCTGGCGATGTACAAAGATTGTTTGTTAACAAGGTTTTACATTAATACTTCATCGCGATGTATGAAGAACAGTTTTTAACAATTTTGCAAACATACTTCATCGCTGTTACAGACGTTGCGGTGTATGTAGAATGTCTTTAAAGCAGTCTCTTTCTCATAAATCTCGAGGTTTTATACATTTTAATATTACAAATTCCGAACACATTTACATACAAACATATTACATTTTGCTTTACATCAATATAGATAATTACAGATAAATATATATTACATTTTGGTTTTAAGTAGATTACAAGTATATACATAATCTTACAAACATTACAGATTTTTGAACCAAATTTTGCATTGGCAAATGATGTGAACTGAAATTGGCAAGATTAGACACATCTGGATACATTAGCAAACAAGCCCAAGCTCACATATACTAATGGACGAACGTCTAAAGCAACACACTAAAATCAAAGCTAAAAAATTCTGGCGTTTCGACTGTGTTTAGAGTATGTATATGGCCTTGGTTTCACGTAAACATGTGTTATACAGTATAAAGTGCTTCTACTCCGTTAAGAGGTGGTAGTGTTTGGTTATCGTGTGGTTTCGTGGTTACATTAATCAGTCATGAATAGTCCTTGATCGACGCTGCATTTAATCATGTTGTCTCAAAAACATTTTCATCACACTTGCGTAAATGTCATCATAATAGTTGCGTTAAAATTTAGGCTTATGTTGTTCAGGTACATTCGGCGAAGTCGAAATCTCTTCTTTCTTCTGCTGATGGCTGGATTAGCTGAAATAAAATTTCTTATGCTACCCAATTTCCTTGCGACAGTGCTGACAGGTACATGTTTTATAAGTATACGGTTTACTTATTATTTATAGATACATGTTTAATGCTTAGAATGAAATACTCCTAAGTAAATCCAAATGATTTTTTTTTTTTTTGGGCTCTGCAACAGGTATACACCGGGATGCAGTATGTTGACAATTACATATGGACCGTCGTACAGCTTATGGCACTTCGCGTTGAGCCGCTTTAGTGCAGAAGATTTGTGGCGAGTACGCAGTAGTACTTGCATGCCTACCTTGCATTCCTGGTTTCCCTTAATAGTACTAGAGCAGTATCTGTTTTTCGCATTAGTATGCTGCGTCAGCGTGGTTAGTACTTCTGTCACCTTTTCATCATGCGACAGCTGCTGAGATGAAATCTTTGGCAACGGATCGCACAACTCATTTCATTCTTTGCGGTCGAACATTCGCTCGTTAGGTTTATAGGTTGTCACATATATAGAGGTTGTGAACTTTGTCAAATACTGACAAATAACTTACCCAATCAGTATGATGTGTAGGTATATGTGTCCGTATGAATCTGCTCAATTCCCTGAAAACTCGTTCAATAGGATTGGATTGTGGGCTAAAGTTCGAGACAGATGCTCTTAATACTATTGTCCTTTAAGAATTTGTACCATTTGTACCCTGTGTAGTACGTGGCGCTGTCACATAAAATTGCCTTGGGTTTTCCCACTTGAGGAATGTAGTCACGTGAGGATCGTCTGATGATAGCGATAGCAGTTGCAGATTTTATGGCGTACACCTTGTAACGTTCTTTAAATTAATTTCATCGTTTGGGATACTTAAGTGAGTGTCTGAGCACATAGCAAATCTGTAACTTTGCTTAAATAAATTATTGAATGAATGCGTGACTGTCCACTAGATACATAACTGGACTTACTGTGTAGCGTGTTGTAACTGCAAGTGGTGTGCTTACTATGTGTTACTGTTAGCAAACCTTTAGGCGAACTGGTTGGGCAATACAACTCCCAATACCAGTAAAGAAATACAGTCAGTGTGAAATACATCGAGCTCCTTAGGTACGCAATCCTCTGCCCCTGTTCAAAACTGAAAACTTTAATCCCTGTGCACATAGCAAACAAATTAAACTGTCTTACCTCTAAAGCAGCAATGTTAGGAAGCAATATTTGTGGTCTCTCATAAAAAAATAAAAATATGCTAGCTACAGGCTTAGCAGTATGCAATGCTGGTCGTAATACTTTGAAATGTACATGAAATTCTTTTGGCTCATAAATGAGAACATGTAAGAAAATCCAATTTCTTCGAAAAAGATATGACCTTGACAGGGAGGCGGTACTGGTTTTGGTGAATTACTAACACTAAGTTTTTAGTAAAATTGTATTCCAAGTTAAGTTTGGTTTTTCAAAACATCTGACTATTGAAATTACATTACTCAGAAAAATTACATCCTTTTTTACTAAGTGACTCGCAAACAGCGAAATTTATACAAGTACTATATAACCTCACTAAAAAGGCATAAATACAAATCATCAGCTTACACATACCTGTGTTAACAAATCTTTGAACCATTAAACCACTACAAAAAAGAAATATCTAACTAGCCTTTTCATCAAATCAGTTTACGTACATTCTGGAGTTACTCAAAAATTACAAATTATCAATCAACTCATCTACACTAACGCGCTGGCAAAATGAGTCATAAATACTTAACATATTTATCTTGCTTGTGAGAAAATTTCTGCTTACATGTTCTCGTAATTCCTACATTAATGTAATTCTTAGTGGCTTCACAAAGCACACCACAAAAACGCCCTGCTCCATCCTCTTTCGCTCAGTTATCCACCACTGTGCGCCAAGCGCTCTCTTATTCCAACACTACAATCTCAGACCAGAAGCAATATCTTTGGCTCTGCGGTCGTCCACAGGCAGCGATCCGCTTTATATAGCCTATCAGAGACATACGTCGTTTATAATATGTTTCATTTTAGTTTACTTTAGTATTATTATCATATTCGGGTGCCACATATCAAGTGTACCCCAGTAGATTCCTTTCAAGCTTAACATGTTTAGAAGATACGTCATAAAATGCTAAAATATACTTTACACCACCACTACTTATTGGATGTGGACCACTTACATCAGTACTTACAGTCTCTAGAGGTTTGCTGGGTGCTATGGAATGTAGATCGGTCTTTGAAGATAGGTTCTGAGGTTTATGTTTCTGACAAGATATGCATGTTTTAAATACATTGTGAATTTTTCGTCTCATATTAGTGAAATAATAATACGTGATAAGTTGTGCAAGACACTTATTCGTTCCATTATCTGGCACACGCACATAGTTTGGGGAAGCAATGTGTGTGTGCCAGATTGTGTCCAGAATCCTTGGGAATACACACACAGCAGTTAGAGCCATAAGGATGACAGTAGCATAACACATCATTATATATCAGATAATGGCTAGAACTTGGATGCTCAAATCGATCTATGAATGAAGTTCCTACTGTGTTCCAGTGCGGATCAGCTTTTTGTAAAGCTACCATATTTCTACACATCATTTTAATATTGGTAATATTGTTTATGCTGCATTAGGAGTACTCTGTAGTCGTTCACATTTTCAATATCAGTGTTACAATCATTCAAACCTTGTGGAACACGAGACAAAGCATCAGCAATGATGTTCTCTTTACCTTTAATGTATACGCTTTCAAATGAGTAATTCTGCAGAGATCAAGCGTGATAATGTAGAATGAACTAACTCACATTTTAACAGAAATGTCAGAGCTTGGTGATCTGTATACATTTTCGTGTGTTTACCATATGAATAATAGTTAAACTTTTCGAAAGCCCAGACAATAGAAGGATTTTAAAGTTCCGTGGTTGAGTAAGTACGTTCACATTCACTTAAGGTACAGCTTGCAAATCCAATGATTTTTACCTGTTCCTCTTCTCCATTCTTAACTACTTGGAACAGGCAACAGCCCAAAGCCACTGCATGAGGCGTCACACGTCGTACAAAAATCTAAACTGAAGTCTAAATGGTCTAAAATGTTTTCATTCATCAATACGTGCTTAACATTATCAAAATCTTGGTGGCTCTGCTCAGACCAGATTCATACCCGATTCTCCTTAAGTAAATCTATGAGCTACTCACTGTTCAATAGTGGTTGTGACAGGAAAAGTCGAAATAAAGAACAGAGTCCTAGAAATTACTTCAGTCTTTTTTTAGTCCGAGGACTAGGAAAATTTCTAATAGCATCCGACTTACCTGGATCAGGGCGTAAACCTTGTACATTAATTACATGTCCAAGAAACCTAATCTCACTACAAGCAAATTTTGACATCTTTAGGTTAACTGTTACACCAGCTTGTGCAGATTTATCCAGAATCTTTTCAAGGGTGTCAAGAAGTTCATTCCTAGTCTTAGTGGTTATCAAAAGATCGACTTAATGTGTAACAGTCTCAACAAACCCGTCACCAAGCACAGTATCCAAAGTAGTAAATGTCCCCGAAAGGGGCAACACAGAATTGATATGTTCCCCCGTCCCATGAAAGCAGTATATTTTCTGGAATCTGGAGTGATTGCCACTTCCCAAAACGAATTTTTCAAGTCGATCGTGTCAAAGTGCTCAGCATCTTAAAATTTCTGTAATGTTCCTCTATATTTTCTAGTTTAGTGCGTATGGGTAGTACAATTTAATTTATGGCATTTGTGTCCAAGACCACTCTAATATTTCCGTTAGATTTCTTGACAACAAGTAATGGACTACAGTAGGGAGATATGGAAGGTTTGATGATCTTCCATTGTAACATCTGTTTAAGTTCTTGCCACACTGCAGGTCGTTGATATAGTGGCATATTGTAGGTTTTGTGACAGAAAATTTGGTGAGGCTTGACTTCAGTTTTAAAAACATATGTCTTAATGACACCTAGTAAAGACCTTAGATAGTACTTGATCAGTTCATTGCGTCCATTATCAGTAATAGTACTGGTTTCGCTTAACTTGTGGCTGATCAGTGTTTCCAAATCATCATATCCTGCATTAGGTGCGAGTGTCTGTGTTTCTTTCGTCACTCTCTTGCAAAAATTGAATTTTGTACCAAGTACAATAATTGTTATGTTTGAGAGTCCTGGTATCCAAGTAAATCGTGATTTCACTATTCTTATGTCTAAGGAAACATTTACGTCCCGAGAAGTCAATAATACTGTCTTTCTCACATAACATATCTAAATATATAATACAATTAGTAACTAGATTGTGAAGCACGAGGAATGGCCATTGTACTGTTCCATTACCTACCTTAATGGTCTCCAAGAACCTCTTTCGTAACTCTATTAGTCTTATTACCTACAGCAGTTATAATCTTACGCTTTTGAACAGGAAACTCTGGTACAGGTTAAAATTCAGTTATTTTCTCATAGAAATTATACGACAAAATACTCACAGCCGCTCCTGTGTACAAAAAGTACTTGTTGGAATACCTCCTACTATACCAGTAGTTGCAGCTATAACTTTTTCATTGGTAGGTGATCGAAATTGTGTATTTTCCTGCAATAGTTCATCATGATCGCAGCGTATAAGTAACAGTGGTTGCCGCTTAAAACTATTTGCTACATAATCACTGTGTCGTTCATCAGTGGGTGTATCAAACAGTGATTTGATATTAAAGTCGCCCACCAAACCTTCAGCCACGACCTGGGGCACAATAGTGAACGTCTTTAGTCTGACGTCGTCGTAATTGGTGCAGGTATCAATACAAACACAGGTGGAGTTTCACTTGACACTTCTAATATGTTTACATTAGGGTATTGTGTATACCGCACTCCAATCTGTTGTGGCTTTTGTGGTTGAGCATCTTGACTTACCTGCTGATTGGTGGGTAAAGTCCAATTTTGATCTGTACAGGCTCTAGCGGCTTTTGCCGCGTACCTGTGTTAATGTTGTACTGAGGTGGTCGACCAGTATTTTGGCACTCATGACCGTTGTTATTGTTCCAATTTTATGGTTGATTTTGTACAGGCTGACAATTGTTTTTTTTTTTTTTTGTTTCAGTTCTTGTAGTTTCCAATCATGTTATTTCCATTATTGTTGTAGCGGTGCCTCTTGTGTGGGTTGCCGCCTGTTGTGTATGAGTGTTATGATTATTGTTCATATTTGGGTGTGTCTGCTGATTTTGGTACGTGCATTGGTTTGCGGAAGGAAGCTGTCGATTCTGCTTCGTAACCGAAGTGGCCGGCGCGCCTGAATTAAGTTGGCTAGCCTGCGCGTTTTGCAAACCACTAACGTAAACATTGTGGCAGCTGTTTTGCCGTGTGGAATATTGATCCTCATATAACATATCAAGAGAATCACGGACAGTCAGAAAATATTCTGCGACATTGTCTGGAATGTGCAGTAACTTCTTTTAATGTTAAAAGGCAATCTGGCTTTCAATGTGCGGATTGATCGCGCTAAGCTACAGGTTCATCAAGAAAGTGTCCCGTATTCAAATATTTCTCAAAATATCGGCGCAAATTGCAATGTTTAGCATTGAAAGGCTCTGGTTCCACAACCTGTTTCCGAAGACGTTCTTGTACCGATTGAGACCAAAATTTGGCCAAGAAAGCTCTTTGAAATTGCTCATATGTAACGCATCTGTCGGCTTCATTATATGCCCAGACAGCTGCGTCACCCTGGATATAACCTACAACGTTAGAAATCCTCTTTCGGTCACTTCATACTCCTGGGTACGTATTTTTAAACGCTTTCAGAAAAATTACAGAATGAAAGGTTGAAATTGCCGATGTTTAATAGACTTTCTTCTTCTTTGATACTGTAATGTCGATTGCTTTCACTGTAATTATTGAAGTGATTGGCTGGTGAATGGAAAGGAATGTAATGCCCATAAATGTCACGACTGTAATTAGATGTCACGTATACAGGTGTGTACTGTTGTTGTTGTTGTTGTTAGGAGTTTGTTGTGTACGGAGGATACGTGTCATACATGTATCTGTTTTCATTACCAAAGTGAACATTTTGATTATTGCTACAGTCCGGTCGTATGGTATCGTTTAGTTGTTTCTGTTGTGCTGCCTCAGCTATGATATGTTTATTATTTTTCACAAATTTGGCTACGGTGTCTTGCACACCCGTCGGTAATTTTTCCTCTATACATTGGTCAAAATATTTATTTTTCTGGTCAACCCAGTCATGAAATTCTTTATTTATGTTGGCAAAATGGTTGTCAGTACGTAATTGCAGTTTGTCTGTAATTGTTTATCCATGGTGTTAAGTTTGCCTTCAATTACAGTAATGCGTGTTTTTATTGGGTCATTAACTGACGGATAAGATTTGACTTGAGTGGTAACAGCTTCACATGTAGCGTTTAAATGTTTGACTTCAGTTTTAATAACTTTTACGTGTTTTGTGGTTTTCTGCTGCTGTAAGTTCAATTCGGAAAATTTTGAGTCAAGTTCGGGCACTTGTCCGCTCAGTCTCTCGTTAATCTCGTCTACTCTTTCACACAAAGTGTCATTACATGTTTTTAGTGCTATTAATTCAGCCTCAATCTCGTCATATCGCGTTTTTAAAACTGTCATGTGTTCATCAATGTCTTGTTTTCGGTCATCAGATTTTTGTTTTCAGTTATGTGATTATGTATTGATAACATGTACGTTGTGTCTTTCTTGTTTTTAGTGATTTGATTTTGTATCGATGTCATGGGATTTTTGTTTTCAGTCATTTGCTTGATAATAACTTCAAACATATTAACAATGTTTGTCAACTGAAAGTGCTCTGCTCCCGCCACGTGGTTTGACATGACGTCACGGACAAGAATAGGGTCTGAGCTATTTGACTAATGGTTGGCATATTTACGACATTTCCGTCACTAGGCATGTTAACTGCTGATTGATCGTTAATATTGGAGTCAACTCTGGAGCCATTGTCAATGCTTTGTTCAACGTCGAAGGAGGATAAGATATGCGCTGTCGTCTGTCATGTTCCATTTTTGTTAATTGTTCACGTGTTACCACCATGCTACACGTAATGTATATTGCAAGTAAAATCTTTACACCCGTTTCATAATGAATTCGTGAAATTAAATTCGTATGGCAACAATGCTGGCTTAACTGAGCAAGAATCGCAATTAATGGTGAACTAATTAACATTAATAGCTGCCTGCCATCGTACGTTGCACATGACAAAATTCGTCCATTTTTTGGAATGGTATGACTGTACTGTTGTAATAAACTGTGTGATAAAAATAATGTGGAATACGCGATCTTGCGCAAAAAATGACTGCTACGGTTACGAAAAATTTTGACAAAGCTAGGAAGCAAGCGACAATTACTGAAAGCGCTTGGACTAGCGTGCTAATGTAAAACTGCGATGTCTTAGCTTGGATCCAAGTATGCAGTGTAAATTCCAGGTTTCATCAACAATTCCAATGATTTGTCTTTTTGTTTGGCATTTACAAATATTCAATGGCAATGGTTCGTCAGATATAATCCCATTATCCATGCAACAAAGAAAAACAATGTAGCAAGTACAATAAAAGGTCCAGACACGAAGTCGCCAGTTTAATTTACAGGATTTCCCGGTCTGGTTTGAGAATATCAGACAACAGACAAATAGTAGAAAATGGTATGTGATCAGAGTATAAATTTCTAGTGGCGCTTAATACAAACTTTGGGCACTTGACAATGGCTTTTTTTCCGTAGGGTATGTTCATTGTAAGTTTGACCGTGAGTGACTCTTCTGAAAATATTTCTTTATTGGACTTCGTGGATTCAGTAATTCCAAAGCATTAGCTTGGGCTGAACCATTCAAACGATTTGTAACACAGAACCTTTAGCCATGCCAAGACGCCGTTTAATTGGAACAATAGCTTGTAAAGTAATGAAACACAAGATTAAATAATATTACGATATTCACAAAATATTACACTAAATTAAATTATGTTGATACTCACATTAATTCTGTTGCTATGTGTAACTATGAGTATGCCAAGTGAGATTGCGCCTAAATAAAATAATAATAATAATAATAATAATAATAATAATAATAATAATAAACCCCGTGGAGGCCCGGGAAAAGAATAGGCCTTCGGTATGTTCTGCCAGTTGTAAAAGGCGACGAAAAGAACAAACTACTAATAGGGCTAACCCCCCTTTTAGTGTGATTAGTTGGTTCAGGACAGAACTAATGAAGCCTTGGACACGCGCTGTCATGGTCGGGGACGACGCTTGAACCCTATGCCCGTCCACAATGGTAACGACACTGGTAGCCACACGGAAAATGATTTAAATCCAAATAGAGGTGTTTGCAGGATATGCTTCCTGCAACCACTCTAGAAGGAAAACAAAGACAGAGGATGAGATGGTCAGATGAAGTTAACCGATACCTCAAGTTCTGTTATTACCAAGCAACAAACTTAGGAACCAACACAACTGGATACAGATCACAAGTATACACAAAATTTATTACCAGATACCCAGAATTAAAATTTTTAACAGAACAAGACTAGCTGATCAGATCCGTCATCATCATCATCATCATCATTTAATCATCATCATCATCATTTAAGACTGATTATGCCTTTCAGTGTTCAGTCTGGAGCATAGCCCACTTATAAAATTCCTCCATGATCCCATATTCAGTGCTAACATTGGTGCCTCTTCTGATGTTAAACCTATTACTTCAAAATCATTCTTAACCGAATCCAGGTACCTTCTCCTTGGTCTGCCCCGACTCCTCCTACCCTCTATTGCTGAACCCATGAGTCTCTTGGGTAACCTTGCTTCTCCCATGCGCGTAACATGACCCCACCATCTAAGCCTGTTCGCCCTGACTGCTACATCTATAGAGTTCATTCCCAGTTTTTCTTTGATTTCCTCATTGTGGACACCCTCCTGCCATTGTTCCCATCTACTAGTACCTGCAATCATCCTAGCTACTCTCATATCTGTAACCTCAACCTTGTTGATAAGGTAACCTGAATCCACCCAGCTTTCGCTTCCATACAGCCAAGTTGGTCGAAAGATTGAACGGTGCACAGATAACTTAGTCTTGGTACTGACTTCCTTCTTGCAGAAGAGAGTAGATCGTAGCTGAGCGCTCACTGCATTAGCTTTGCTACACCTTGCTTCCAGTTCTTTCACTATGTTGCCATCCTGTGAGAATATGCATCCTAAGTACTTGAAACCGTCCACCTGTTCTAACTTTGTTCCTCCTATTTGGCACTTCATCCGTTTATATTTCTTTCCCACTGACATTACTTTCGTTTTGGAGATGCTAATCTTCATACCATAGTCCTTACATTTCTGATCTAGCTCTGAAATATTACTTTGCAAACTTTCAATCGAATCTGCCATCACAACTAAGTCATCCGCATATGCAAGACTGCTTATTTTGTGTTCACATATCTTAATCTCACCCCGCCAGTCTATTGTTTTCAACATATGATCCATCAATAATATGAACAACAGCCTTGTCTTACCCCTGAAACTACTCTGAACCATAAACTCAATTTACTGTCAACACTAACTGCTGCCTGACTATCCATGTAAAGACCTTTAATTGCTTGCAAAAGTTTGCCACCTATTCCATAATCTCGTAGAACAGACAATAACTTCCTCCTAGGAACCCGGTCATATGCCTTTTCTAGATCTATAAAACATAGATACAATTCCCTGTTCCACTCATAACACTTCTCCATTATTTGCCGTAAGCTAAAGATCTGGTCCTGACAACCTCTAAGAGGCCTAAACCCACACTGATTTTCATCGAATTGGTCCTCAACTAATACTCGCACTTTCCTTTCAACAATACATGAGAAGATTTTACAAACAACGCTGATTAAAGAGATACCTCTGTAGTTGTTACAATCTTTTCTCTTTCCATGTTTAAAGATTGGTGTGATTACTGGGGGTTGTACCCGTGGTCTAGGGGTAGCGTCTTTGACTCATAATCAAAACGTCTTCGATCACGGATTCGAACCCCGCCACTGCCTAAATTTTGATAAATAATCAGCATTGGCGGCCGAAGACTTCCGGCATAAGAAGTCAGCCTCATTCTGCCAACGGCCCTGTCAAAGAGGGCGGAGGAGCGGATAGACGCTCAGGGCACTCTCTTGTCCTAGGGGTGAGAAATTGCCCCTAAAGGCGGAAGAATCAGCAATGATCAACGACATGAGGATGCAGAAGGCAATGGAAACCACTGCACTAAAGACACGTAACGTTTATCCACAGGACATGTGGCCTGTAATTGAAGAAGTGTCATGATGATCTCTCCATTGGCAAAAGATTCTGGAATAGTCCCCCATTCGGATCTCCGGGAGGGGACTGCCAAGGGGGAGGTTACCATGAGAAAAAGATTGAATAATCAACGAAAGGATAACGTTCTACGACTCGGGGCGTGGAATGTCAGAAGCTTGAACGTGGTAGGGAAAGTAGTGAAGTAAAGTGGAAGGAAGACAAGGATTTCTGGTCAGATGAGTATAGGGTAATATCAACAGCAGCAGAAAATGGTATAACAGGTGTAGGATTCGTTATGAATAGGAAGGTAGGGCAGAGGGTGTGTTACTGTGAACAGTTCAGTGACCGGGTTGTTCTAATCAGAATCGACAGCAGACCAACACCGACAACGATAGTTCAGGTATACATGCCGACGTCGCAAGCTGAAGATGAGCAGATAGAGAAAGTGTATGAGGATATTGAAAGGGTAATGCCGTATGTAAAGGAGGACGAAAATCTAATAGTCATGGGCGACTGGAATGCAGTTGTAGGGGAAGGACTAGAAGAAATGGTTACAGGAGAATATGGGCTTGGGACAAGGAATGAAAGAGGAGAAAGACTAATTGAGTTCTGTAACAAGTTTCAGCTAGTAATAGCGAATACCCTGTTCAAGAATCACAAGAGGAGGAGGTATACTTGGAAAAGGCCGGGAGATACGGGAAGATTTCTATTAGATTACATCATGGTCAGACAGAGATTCCGAAATCAGATACTGGATTGTAAGGCGTACCCAGGAGCAGATACAGACTCAGATCACAATAGAATAGTGATGAAGAGTAGGCTGAAGTACAAGACATTAGTCAGGAATCAATACGCAAAGAAGTGGGATACGGAAGTACTAAGGAATGACGAGATACGTTTGTAGTTCTCCAACGCTATAGATACAGCAAGAAGGAATAGCGCAAGAGGAATGGACATCTCTAAAAAGGGTCATCACAGAAGTTGGGAAGGAAAACATAGGTATAAAGAGGGTAGCTGCGAAGAAACCATGGGTAACACAAGAAATACTTCAGTTGATTGATTAAAGGAGGAAGTACAAACATGTTCCGGGAAAATCAGGAATACAGAAATACAAGTCGCTGGGAATGAAATAAATAGGAAGTGCAGGGAAGCTAAGACGAAATGGCCGCAGGAAAAATGTGAAGACATCGAAAAAGATATGATTGTCGGAAGGACAGACTCAGCATACAGGAAAGTCAAAACAACCTTTGGTGACATTAAAAGCAACGGTGGTAACATTAAGAGTGCAACGGGAATTCCCCTGTTAAACGCAGAGGAGAGAGCAGCGTTACGGAGATGTTTAATAAACTCAAGTGGCAGACTCTGCAAGAGAGGCGCTCTGCATCGCGGTGTAGCTTGCTCGCCAGGTTTCGAGAGGGTGCGTTTCTGGATGAGGTATCGAATATATTGCTTCCCCCTACTTATACTTCCCGAGGAGATCACGAATGTAAAATTAGAGAGATTAGAGCGCGCACGGAGGCTTTCAGACAGTCGTTCTTCCCGCGAACCATACGCGACTGGAACAGGAAAGGGAGGTAATGACAGTGGCACGTAAAGTGCCCTCCGCCACACACCGTTGGGTGGCTTGCGGAGTATCGATGTAGATGTAGATGTAGATAGGTGGAAAGAATACATTGAAAGCCTCTATGAGGGTGAAGATTTGTCTGATGTGATAGAAGAAGAAACAGGAGTCGATTTAGAAGAGATAGGGGATCCAGTTTTAGAATCGAAATTTAAAAGAGCTTTGGAGGACTTACGTTCAAATAAGGCAGAAGGGATAGAAAACATTCCATCAGAATTTCTAAAATCATTGGGGGAAGTGGCAACAAAACGACTATTCACGTTGGTGTGTAGAATATATGAGTCTGGCGATATACCATCTGACTTTCGGAAAAGCATCATCCACACAATTCCGAAGACGGCAAGAGCTGACAAATGCGAGAATTATCGCACAATCAGCTTAACAGCTCATGCATCGAAGCTGCTTACAAGAATAATACACAGAAGAATGGAAAAGAAAATTGAGAATGCGCTAGGTGACGATCAGTTTGGCTTTAGGAAAAGTAAAGGGACGAGAGAGGCAATTCTGACGTTACGGCTAATAATGGAAGCAAGGCTAAAGAAAAATCAAGACACTTTCATAGGATTTGTCGACCTGGAAAAAGCGTTCGACAATATAAAATAGTGCAAGCTGTTCGAGATTCTGAAAAAAGTAGGGGTAAGCTATAGGGAGAGACGGGTCATATACAATATGTACAACAACGAAGAGGGAATAATAAGAGTGGGCGATCAAGAACGAAGTGCTCGTATTGAGAATGGTGTAAGACAAGGCTGTAGCCTTTCGCCCGTACTCTTCAATCTGTACATCGAGGAAGCAATGATGGAAATAAAAGAAGGGTTCAGGAGTGGAATTAAAATACAAGGGCCGGCCGCGGTGGTCTAGCGGTTCTAGGCGCTCAGTCCGGAACCGCGCGACTGCTACGGTCGCAGGTTCGAATCCTGCCTCGGGCATGGATGTGTGTGATGTCCTTAGGTTAGTTAGGTTTAAGTAGTTCTAAGTTCTAGGGGACTGATGACCACAGATGTTTAGTCCCATAGTGCTCAGAGCCATTTGAACCATTTTGAAAATATAAGGTGAAAGGATATCACTGATACGATTCACTGATGACGTTGCTATCCTGGGTGAAAGTGAAGAAGAATTAAATGATCTGCTGAACGGAATGAACAGTCTAATGAGTACACAGTATGGTTTGAGAGTAAAGCGGAGAAAGACGAAGGTAATGAGAAGTAGTAGTGTAAGTAGGCTGTTTAGGTTTTTTTATTGGTAACGCCACCTCTGTATGAAAATCACTGGCTGTGCTGTGTGCAGTCTGTGGCTGCTTTGCATTGTTGTAATACTCGCCATTGTAGTGTTAGGCAGCTGGCTGTGAACAGCGCGTAGCGTTGCGCAGTTGGAGGTGAGCCGCCAGCAGTGGTGGATGTGGGGAGAGAGATGGCGGAGTTTTGAAATTTGTCATGAACTGCTATATTTATATATGATGATATCAAGGTAAATACATTGTTTGTTCTCTATTAATATCTTTCATTTGCTAACTATCCCTATCAGTAGTTAGTGCCTTCCATGATGCAATTCAGGTTTGTCGTTACGATCACATCGTCTGTCGTCATGTCGGTAGTTCCTGTAGTTTCTTTCTTGTCGGTTAAGTGGTGGAGAATTTCTCCCTGAATCGTAACTGCGCGCTGAACTGTTGCGTCTGAAGTTACTGTCTCCCTTGATAATAATTATTTTGGTTCCCATATTGTCTGTTTCTCTGATTGTCTCTGTGATAGTCACTACCGCGGAGAGGTGATCTTTCCCTGTAATTATTACTACTCTGCCAACGGTTGTCGTACGGGTGGTGTCTATTTTGGTCACGATTTGCGTTGTAAGAATAGACCAGTCGTGTCCGGTTATTGTTTCTGTCGTCACGGAATTGTGACGGATGTGACCTGTAATTGTTGTGTCCTTGTTTTCGCGTTCCGCGATTATCAGTGTCAATTTCTAGTTGTTGTAACAGTCCCTGAAAAGCTTCAATGTCGTCTTTGCAACGTCCTGCTAAAATAATATGCCGTAAATGTTCAGGTAATTTGATTAAGCAAATGCGGATGAGTTCTGAGGGGCTGTATGGGTTTGACAGGTACTGATTCTTGTGCAACATGTCTTCAAAATATTTCACAAGACTGGAGAATTCAGATTGTTCGAAATGTTTCATCATTATGATACCATGTTTTACTCGGTCTTGTGTGGCTTGAGACCAATATGCTGAGAGGAAGGCATGGTAAAATTCTCCTTCACTGTGGCAATCGTGAATGACCGATCACATTCTTACAGCTGGTTCATTCTCTAAGTAGCCACACATAAATTCTAATCTGTGTTCCAACGACCAATTGGGAGGAAAACAATGAGAGAATTGATGGAGCCATGCTTGTGGATGAATGTCGTTGCCAGAATTCTTAAATGTTTTGAATTTACGTGTAGTAATGAACAGCTTATAGTCAAAATCATCATGTCGGCGAGTCGCATATCGGTCATTGTTAGGTTGTGTCGGCCGTTCCATCTCAAAATTCGGTGCACATTGCCAATTTCTTTCATAACTTCCGAAATGCCCTGTGTTATTATTTTGCGGCTTTTCCGTGTTTCTAAGTCCCTCTTCCCGTGTTGGAGCGCCAGTGTCCTCTGAAATACGTAATTCTTGTATTACCTGTGTCAGCTGATCTTGTACTTCCCGGATTTCTCGTTGGTGTTGTGTATTAATTTGATTCTGATTTTGTTTGAATTTTCTTATTTGTTCATACTCTTCTGTGTCAGTGAAGGCTACGGGTCTTGTGTCATTCAGATCATCATCTACCTTTGTAGATAAGTTAGTGACCTGATCCGAAAGTTCGGCTACTTTCTCCGATAGTGTCCTTATTTCTTCAGTGTGTTTTTCTGAACCAAGTTTCAGAGTATCTACTGTGTCCTTAAAGTTTTCCTGAGTTTTTGCAAGTTGCGTAACCGAATCGGTAGATGCAACTGAGTCAGATTTAGCTTGCAAGGTCTCATGATTTTCATGAACAATAATTTGCAGTTCTTTTATGGCTGCTTCGTGATTCTGTAACGCATTTTCATGCCGCGAAAAAATAGGTTTAAAATGCTCACAAATTTGTGTTTTTACGTCATTACAGACTTTTTGACATTTCGATTCAATGTTATGTAACTCAGTAGTTAAATCTTCACGTGTTTGTTCAAGTGTTTGTTCCAATGAGTCTAACTTTTTAAGATTTTGTTCCACTGTGTCTAACTTTTGAAGCTTTTGCTGTGTTTGTCTCTGATTTTGTTCCATTGTGTCTAACTTTTGAAGCTTTTGCTGTGTTTGTCTCTGATTTTGTTCCATTGTGTCTAACTGTTGCTGTGTTTGTCTCTGATGTTGTTCCATTGTGTCTAACTTTTCAAGCTTTTGTCCCATTTGTTGCATTAATTGTAATAACAATGCACTGGTGTCTGAAACATGTTCCTCAGTGCTTTTCGGCAGTGCAGTTGCACCGGCAACATTCACATTTTGACAAGTGGAAAATGTGTCTTGACTCATTTGAGAAAACGGTGGGAACCCAAAACCTGAGTCTGCAGTATTTGCAATATTGTGTTCTGTCATTCCTGATTCCTGAGGCGAGCTGTTGCCGACCAATCCATCGATAACGCTTCCCTGTTCACTACCTGTTTCACTGTCTACACCATTGTTTGCAGCCCGCTCCATTTCCCTATGCACAATTACCAAATTTCTACTTTGAACATCAGTTAATTCATTACTCGGTGGCGCTA
Organism: Schistocerca piceifrons; assembly: GCF_021461385.2. Classification (NCBI taxonomy): domain Eukaryota; kingdom Metazoa; phylum Arthropoda; class Insecta; order Orthoptera; family Acrididae; genus Schistocerca; species Schistocerca piceifrons. The sequence goes on along the minus strand of NC_060143.1, from coordinate 399,442,066 downwards.
ACACACTGCTTTCATTTTCACTGTCATTTCTCAGTTTACTTTGGAGCCTAGTATTACGTTTTTCACACGCCATTATTGTCACAATATTTCACACGACAACACAGAAAAGCACAATTTGAAGAGCAAAAATAAGAGAACACATTAACATAACACTGAAAATAATATCTAGTTAATTGCAGCTGCGAAATACTTGGTGCAAATCTACATGCATGCCACAACTGTTTTACTGTACAACAATGAAAGACTGCAACTACAAAGGAGATTTTCTCTACAATTACGCGCTAGCAATAAACAAAATCTACACTAATTACACAAAATACAACAAAAAATCAGAAGATTCCAGTGAGGTATCCTCGGCTAAGGGTCGACATATGAAACGTCCCCTTTGTACAATTATACAAGACTGTGCTTATACTGACACACAATGTTTTTAGCGCAACGCAATCTGACTTTCAAAATTCCCTACTAAAGAATGGCCCTGACTAACATTAAACTATACCTTTCACAAATCACTTACCTCACAACAATCTTCGCTGCTCAAGCTACTGCAATACAGCGAGCGCCACTACTGCTAGCTAAATAAAAGATTCAGACTATGGAAGGCACTAACTACTGATAGGGATAGTTAGCAAATGAAAGATATTAGTAGAGAACAAACAATGTATTTACCTTGATATCATCATATATAAATATAGCAGTTCATGACAAATTACAAATCTCCGCCATCTCTCTCCCCACATCCACCACTGCTGGCGGCTCAGCTCCAACTGCCCAACGCTACGCGCTGTTCACATCCAGCTGCCTAACACTACAATGGCGAGTATTACAACAATGCAAAGCAGCCACAGACTGCACACAGCACAGCCAGTGATTTTCATATTGAGCACTACGTAACGTTGCCAATAAGAAAACATAAACAGCCTACTTACATAGAGAAAACATAAACAGCCTACTTACATATAGAATACATAAGCAGCCTACTTACATAGCCCCCATGCTCCCCACAAAAAATTTTACAAATTGGGTTGGGCAGTGGCCAATACAGATTTGAAAAAATTTTTCATAATTGCAATAACAAAGATATCAAATGCACACACTTATTGATACAATGTTGGTCAAAAGCTAAAAATTTCTCACAGTCCATACAGACAGTCCTCATCATTCGTCACAGTAAAATTGCCGTGTTTTTCTCAAAGTCTGAGCAGTAAAAGAAAACGCACACAGAAGTAGTGGATTTCCATGCTGTCTTGAAGAAGTAGTGTTGTCCTTCCAATGGAAAGACAGTGCTGACTCTTGACATGCATACAGATAATGGGCCACAACAGAGCAAACCCACAGCAGAGTCAGTCGAAATTTTGAAGAGTATTGGTAGGTAGGTCATCACAGAGTAGACCCACTGCAGTCCTGGTAGAGATTACGGTATTAGTGTTAGTGGGCCATCAGAGTCGCAGACCCACTGCAGTCCTTGCAGAAATAATGGTACTGGTGAGTCAGCAAAGGTGTAGACCCACTGTAGTCCTTGTAGCAATTGGTGGGCCATCAAAGATGCAGACCCACTGTAGTCCTGGTAGAGATGGCTAACAGCCATCTGTTGCTTGTAATACTCGCCATTGTAGTGTTAGGCAGCTGGCTGTGAACAGCGCGTAGCGTTGCGCAGTTGGAGGTGAGCCGCCAGCAGTGGTGGATGTGGGGAGAGAGATGGCGGAGTTTTGAAATTTGTCATGAACTGCTATATTTATATATGATGATATCAAGGTAAATACATTGTTTGTTCTCTATTAATATCTTTCATTTGCTAACTATCCCTATCAGTAGTTAGTGCCTTCCATAGTTTGAATCTTTTATTTAGCTGGCAGTAGTGGCGCTCGCTGTATTGCAGTAGCTTGAGCAGCGAAGATTTTTGTAAGTGATTTGTGAAAGGTATAGTTTAATGTTAGTCAGGGCCATTCTTTAGTAGGGAATTTTGAAAGTCAGATTGCGTTGCGCTAACAAAATATTGTGTGTCAGTTTAAGCACAGTCTTGTATAAATTGTTCAAAGGGGACGTTTCAGTAGAAATGAGAACAGCGAGAAACTTAACATCAGGATTGATGGTCACGAAGTCAATGAAGTTAAGGAATTCTGCTACCTAGGCAGTAAGATAACCAATGACGGACGGAGCAAGGAGGACATCAAAAGCAGACTCGCTATGGCGAAAAAGGCATTTCTGGCCAAGAGAAGTCTACTAATATCAAATACCGGCCTTAATTTGAGGAAGAAATTTCTGAGGATGTACGTCTGGAGTACAGCATTGTATGGTAGTGAAACATGGACTGTGGGAAAACCGGAACAGAAGAGAATCGAAGCATTTGAGATGTGGTGCTATAGACGAATGTTGAAAATTAGGTGGACTGATAAGATAAGGAATGAGAAGATTCTACGCAGAATCGGAGAGGAATGGAATATGTGGAAAACACTGATAAGGAGAAGGGACGGGATGATAGGTCATCTGCTAAGACATGAGGGAATGACTTCCATGGTACTAGAGGGAGCTGTAGAGGGCAAAAACTGTAGAGGAAGACAGAGATTGGAATACGCCAAGCAAATAATTGAGGACGTAGGTTGCAAGTACTATTCTGAGATGAAGAGGTTAGCACAGGAAAGGAATTCGTGGCGGGCCGAATCAAACCGAAACCAAACCAGTCAGTAGACTGATGATAAAAAAAAAAGTGTTTGCTGCTTTTGTCCAGTCTGATGGAACCTGTCCCGACTCCCAGGCCATTTTAAGACCTGACATTCCACTGTATTTGATGAGTTCTGACTTAATTTCATCCACCCCAGCTGCTTTATTGCACTGCAATCTATTGACCATTTTCTCCACTTCCTCAAATGTGATGCTATTTCCATCGTCATTCCTATCCCATTCTACCTCGAAATCTGAAACATTACTGATCGAATTTTCACCTACATTGAGCAACTCTTCAAAATATTCCCTCCATCTGCCCAAGGCATCCACAGGATTCACCAGCAGTTTTCCTGACCTGTCCAAAATGCTTGTCATTTCCTTCTTACCTTCCTTTCGGAGACTGCTAATTACACTCCAGAATGGTTTTCCCGCAGCTTGACCCATAGTCTCCAACCTGTTTCCAAAGTCTTCCCAAGATTTCTTCTTGGATGCTGCAATTATCTGTTTGGCGTTGTTTCTTTCTTCAACATAACTTTTTCTGTCTACCTGAGTTCTAGTATGTAGCCATTTTTGATACGCCTTCTCTTTCCTTTTACAGGCTGACTTGACTGTGTCATTCCACCAAGCTGTTCGCTTCATCCTACCTTTACACACTACTGTTCCAAGACATTCTTTAGCCACTTCTAGTACTGTGTCCCTGTACCTTATCCTGAAGTTTCTCCACTCTTACCCTTCTGCATATGGACCTGACCTCCTGCGCTTTCGGCCTCACAATCCCAATTTCACTGCAGATTAAATAATGATCAGTGTCATCAAAGAATCCCCTGAATACACGTGTGTCCCTCACAGCCTTCCTGAATTCCTGACCTGTTATTATATAGTCGATGACAGATCTGGTTCCCCTGCCTTCCCAAGTATACCGGTGAATGTTCTTATGTTTAAAAAAGGAGTTTCTGATTACTAAGCCCATAATGGCACAGAAATCCAAGAGTTGTTTCCCGTTCCTGTTGGCCTCCATATCCTCTCCAAATTTACCCATAACCTTTTCATACCCTTCTGCTCGATTTCCAATACTGGCGTTAAAATCACCCATGAGCAGAACACTGTCCGTGTACTTTACTCTAACAACTACATCACTGAGTGACTCATAAAAACTATCCATCTTATCTTGATCAGTCCCTTCACAAAGCGAATATACTTACACAATCCTAATTTTCTTGCTAGACACTGTCAAACCTATCTACATCAGTTGTTCATTTACATACCTTATTGCAACTACGCTGGGTTCCATTTCTTTCCTGATTTAAAACCCTACACCCCATTGTGCTGTTCCTGCTTTGACTCCTGACCGGTAGACCTTGTATTCTCCCACTTCCTCCTCTTTCTCACCCCTTACCCGAATGTCACTAACAGCTAAAGCGTCAAACCCCATCTTACTTGCAGCCTCTGCCAGCTCTACCTTCTTCCCAGAGTAGCCCCCATTGATATTAATAGCTCCCCATCTCATTACCATTTGTTTGCCAAGTCGTATCTTAGGAGTCCCTGGTTTGTCAGTTGGAGCTGGGACTCCGTCACCTCCAAAGGTCCGAAGCATTTTGCTCTGATTGTTGCCAGCATCATATTTAAAGTACCAGGGAAGCAGGTTGCTAGCCTTACTTGCCCCGAGTCCCATTGGATATTACCCCTAACGGTTGAGGGACTAACCAGTGGATTTGGTAGTCTTTGCCGTATGAGCACAAAGGTGACCACGACTCAGAATATGTCCGAGATGCCCAGTCTTATTCCAAAGTAACTGGTATCCCGGCTGTCGGGACCACTTACTTGGCCACTCATACGTTGCCCGTGGTTCATGAACTAGCACATGACTACAGGAACCCCCGTGTAATAATTAAAAATAACAGGATACCCCAGTCAGAATTAGAAAACATCAAACAACAAGTACAACAAATACTGGAACAAAATAATGTACAATCAGAAGAAGAAGAAAATACAGTAATGGACTCAAACATCCCAGAGCAAACAAACAAAGAACACCATGCATCAATTAAACAATCAGAGGAAAACGAAATCTTAAGATAGCCACCAGTACAAGAACAAATAGAACATGAAGTGACACACAAGTTAGATATAGAAGAAAAATTTCAGCTAACATATATAGAATACAAAGACACAAGTACAGGCAGTAGACTATTCTTGCATAGACCACCAAATAACCCACAAGTCAAAACAACAATAACAACTATCAACACAATCATACGCAACAAAATAAACGAAAACACAACTATCGAAGAGTTACAACTACTGGTTTATATAGGAGCACTCACTACACTAAATATACACGCTAGGCAGAGATCAGAACACACCAACACACAGAAGAAACCCACAAAACCAGCATGGCAACACAGGCTACAGATCAGAATAGAAAAACTGAGAAAAGACATCGGACAGCTAACACAATTTATAAGAAATGAAATATCAGACAAGAAACGAAAAAGGTTAGGTAAAATCTCGCAACAAGAAGCGATAGAGCAATTAGATGAAAAGAAGCAAAAATTACAAGCATTGGCCAAACGACTTAGAAGATACAAAAAAAGTGAAAATAGAAGAAAACAAAACCAAACATTCAACACAAACCAAAAGAAATTTTATCAGACAGTAGATAACATACACATAAAATAGACAACCCACCAAACATAACAGACATGGAACACTTCTGGAGCAACATATGGTCAAACCTGGTACAGCATAACAGGCATGCACGGAGGATACAAGCAGAAACAGACACATACAAGAAGATACCACAAATGCCTGAAGTGATAATTTTGCAACATGAAGTCACCCAAGCAATTAATTCTACACACAATTGGAAAGCCCCTGGAAAAGATAAAATAGCAAATTTCTGGCTAAAGAAGTTCACCTCAACACATTCACATCTAACTAAATTATTTAACAGTTACATTGCAGATCCATACACATTCCCTGATACACTTACACATGGAATAACTTATCTGAAAGCTAAAGATCAAGCAGACACAGCAAACCCACCAAAATATCGCCCCATAACATGCCTACCAACAATATACAAAATATTAACTTCAGTCATTACACAGAAATTAATGACACATACAACACAGAACAAAATTATAAATGAGGGAACAAAAAGGCTATTGCAAAGGAGCACGAGGATGTAAAGAGCAACTGATAATAGATGCAGAGGTGACATATCAAGCTAAAACTAAACAAAGGTCGCTACACTACGCATACATTGATTACCGAAAAGCTTTTGATAGTGTACCCCACTCATGGTTACTACAAATATTGGAAATATACAAAGTAGATCCTAAATTGATACAGTTCCTAAATATAGTAATGAAAAATTGGAAAACCACACTTAATATCCAAACAAATTCGAATAATATCACATCACAGCCAATACAGATTAAGTGTGGAATGTACCAAGGAGACTCATTAAATCCTTTCTGGTTCTGCCTTGCTCTGAACCCACTATCCAACATGCTAAATAATACAAATTATGGATACAATGTTACTGGAACATACCAACCCAAAATCACACATTTGCTATACATGGATGATCTAAACCTACTGGCAGCAACAAATCAACAACTCAACCAATTACTAAAGGTAACAGAAATATTCAACAATGATATAAATATGGCTTTTGGAACAGACAAATGTAAGAAAAATAGCATAGTCAAGGGAAAACACACTAAACAAGAAGATCACATATTGCATAACCGCAGCGACTGCATAGAAGCGATGGAAAAAACAGATGCCTCTAAATATCTAGGATACAGACAAAAAATAGGAATAGATAATATAAATATTAAAAAAGAACTAAAAGAAAATTATAGACAAAGACTAACAAAAATACTGAAAACAGAATTGACAGCAAGAAACAAGACAAAAGCTATAAATAACTATGCTATACCAATATTGACCTACTCATTTGGAGTAGTGAAATGGAGTAACACAGACCTAGAAGCACTCAATACACTTACACGATCACAATGCCACAAATATAGAATACACCACATACATTCAGCAACAGAAAGGTTCACAATAAGCAGAAAGGAAGGAGGAAGGGGATTTATCGACATAAAAAACCTACATTATGGACAGGTAGACAATTTAAGAAAATTCTTTCCAGAACGAGCAGAAACTAGCAAAATACACAAAGCAATCACTCATATAAATACATCGGATATACCACTGCAATTTCATAACCACGTCTACAACCCTTTAGATCACATAACACCAACAGATACGAAGAAAGTAAATTGGAAAAAGAAAACACTACATGGCAAGCACCCGTATCATCTAACACAGCCACACATCGATCAAGACGCATCCAACACATGGCTAAGAAAAGGCAATATATACAGTGAGACGGAAGGATTCATGATTGCAATACAGGATCAAACAATAAACACTAGATATTACAGCAAGCATATTATTAAAGATCCCAATACCACAACAGATAAATGAAGACTTTGCAAACAACAAATAGAAACAGTAGATCATATCACAAGCGGATGTACAATACTAGCAAGTACAGAATACCCCAGAAGACATGACAATGTAGCAAAAATAATACATCAACAACTTGCCATTCAACATAAACTAATAAAACCACACGTTCCCACATACAAGTATGCACCACAAAATGTACTGGAGAATGATGAATACAAATTATACTGGAACAGAACCATTGTAACAGATAAAACAACACCACATAACAAACCTGACATCATACTCACCAATAAAAAGAAGAAATTAACACAACTAATCGAAATATCCATACCCAATACAACAAATATACAGAAGAAAACAGGAGAAAAAATTGAAAAATACATCCAACTGGCTGAGGAAGTCAAAGACATGTGGCATCAGGATAAAGTTGACATCATACCAATTATACTATCAGCTACAGGAGTCGTACCACACAATATACACCAGTACTTCAACGCAATACAGCTACATCCAAACGTACATATACAACTACAGAAATCTGTAATTATTGATACATGTTCAATTACCCGAAAGTTCCTAAATGCAATGTAACATATACCGTTCAGTTAAAAGGAAGTCACGCTTGATCAAGGTCCGCGTCACTTTCCATTTTTAACCAGACATAACGTCTGAGACAGGAAAGAGAAATAATAATAAAAGTGGTGTACCATAAAATTATCTGCAGCGATGGCAGATATGCGCCCGATCTGGATTGCTACGAGAACAAAAAAGGTGCCGTCTTCTCGGCGAGGCAACTGAACTGCGTCATTATTCTAATGTTTCAGCGGTTGCACCCCACAATCAATACAACCGCTTATACTAATTAATAACTTAAGTAGTTCTTTATTTATATTCTCAACTTACGCGTTTTTGCAACATATCACTGCCCATCCTGCAAATGTGCCTTTAAAATACTCTACTTTTCTCTGCAACACACCACGTGGCAGACTGAAACTTCCACCTCGGTTGCTGGGCGCCAACCGACTCACTCTGATCTATTTCACCTGCAGCCCACGGCGACAACTAGGGCCCCGAACGCTGTGCCGAAAAAAGTCATCCATGGCAGCGCATCCTGACTCGACTGTTAGCCGCAGTAGCTAAATCTGGTAGCTGAAGCTGCTGTTGCTACATATCCCGTCGTGCTGAGCAACACGTCGAGGCCCAGACTACCAGTATGGACAACTTCGGCCACTGAGCCAATCCTTGGCCCCAGCCCCTCACACCAGGGTTGTCTGTTGCTTACATCACCGTGGCAGCACTCGTAGCACCTGACTCAAACTATTATCACAGTAACTATAGACACTAAACATAAAAATAAAACCAGTGACCTACCAACCCAACACACACTTCAAAAACCATAAACAATGTGGTGACTAAAATACACTGCATCAGATTCTGCTTTCCTGTTCAGGCCAGCAGCAACTGGCTAACACTCCATGCTATGCTCAACTAAGAAAAAGAGAACCCACCAGGAAAGAATCAAATAGCTACTTACCATTCTCCCTGGAGTCTGAACATCCCCCATCAGAAACGCCATTCCCTTACACAACAATGACTTATCCTGCTACTCTGCATGGCTGACTCAGATTAAAAAATCACTTAACACAGTATCTACCTATGCTGCTGTATCTAATAATTCAAATACGGCCAGCCTATCTTCTCCTTTCCTCACTAACAGCAACAAATCGTTAGCCCCCTTACATAATGTGTAGCCCTCTTATGTAGTATGCGGAAAGATGACTCACTTTCAAAAAATAGCGGTATTGGTTCTCTCCATGTGGAGTCGGTTTTGCTACTCACAACCATACGCTCTCCCACTGTCAACTTCAAAGGCTCCCCCATGTCTTGTAGAAGCTGCCCGCCCTCGACTGGACCTCATAAGCCAACTACTGCCTGTGCAGTCATTCTGCACCTGGCACCTGCCAGGCAGCCATATCCGCGACACCACAAAGGACACCAAGACACAGTTTCTTAACAATCTGAAGCTAAAGCTATTGGCACCATACTGCGGCAGTTCAGTGACATTATGCTGGCATATGTAGTGCAGGTTTTAGGTGGAGTGGCGCTTGGTCTGGAGGTTGCACAAGTATGGGCTTATTTTGAAATTGCATTTATTTGGAGTTGACAGGAAACGAATAGTATTTTGACGATAAATAGTTCTTACGTAAAAATAGGCGTTTCACAATAAAAAATATCAAAAATTGGCCGCCATATTCTCTGGATCTGAACACATGCGACTCCTTTTCGTGGGGCTATGTTAAACACAAGGTGTACAGCAATAACCCCAAAATCACTGCCGAACTGAAAACATCCATTCAGGAGCTCATCGACAGCATCGATGTTCCGACAGTTCAACGGGTCATGCAGAATTTCGCTATTCATCTGCGCCACATCATCGCCAATGATGGCAGGCTGTAAGGTGTCAGGCAAATCCAACACCTTCCATGAAAACCCTGACATGATAGGCAAATCCAGTAGTACGTCACATAGCTCCGAATAAATCGTGACATTAAATTAACCAAAGTAATACGAGTAACGAGTGAGCAAATGGAATACCACAGACTAACACAAGAATGCCTAAATGCATGTCATACCTTACCACCGTGAGACAGACGCAGTTCCGAGGGTAGAAACGAGAACAGAAGCCGAGAGCAGAACCGTGTTAAGCTAGAAGGCCCTACGATAAGGGACGGACACCCACGTCGCCAGCTAACCACCAGGACCACCCCCCAGCCCATGTTAAAAGCTAGAGCCCTCCAGAAGAACAGTATAGATCTTACGATAACACTAAAATGGCCACACCAGCTGCAAGTTTTAGCGTGAGACTTTTTTGCGTCTCTGTTACGTTGCAAACTTTAAAAACATTGCCCCACCACGAAAAGTATAACGTTTCTCATTGGATAGACAGAATTTTTGTAGGCAGAGTTTAAGGTTAACATTGAGACCCTGATTGGTCAGATGAAAACACAGCCAGATAGTTTTTTTTAAACCAACTTCGGTAAATTGTAGTAAGGAGAAGTTAGGAGAGAGTGGCTTCCGAGACGGCGAGCTGTGTGGAGCTGCGCCGGCCGCCGCCGCCCCCTGACGAACACCGACAAAGTAATGAACGCATGCGATGCCGCATTTTTGAGCGCAAAAGGCTTCACTCAGCACTGCAGAAGTCTCATCTGTTACATCCCCTTTTTACGTAATACTAGTGTCGATAGTCACTTGAAGCTCATGGTATTCACATTTGCTACATAAGTTAAAATCTGAAACGCGATGATTTTTCTGTTACAGAATTATTGAGAAGCCTCATAAGCTACTGTAATTTATGATAAGTTAGATAAGTAATTAAACATAATTGAGGGTCACTGTAGACCATTTTGATAGTTTTCTCTTTTGTGAAACTTAATTTAAACCTAGATTGTAGATGTGATATGGCATAGGTCATCCTTCGATCCGTTGTAGAACTTGGAAACCCACTCAGGGAGTATTCGTTCACATTTTTGAACGCAATTGGTTTTTATCATCCTGTATTAAAATATTTCCTTTTATCAGCAGTGAAATTTATAAACAATGTTTTATGAGTAGAATAAAATTTCCAATGGTATACTTAACTGCTTTTTTGATGTTATTTTACCAGCTAACTAAAAATAGGAAAGCCTTGAACCCCTTCCACTAAATTTAGTTAGTATTAAGAGTCTTTTACAGGAAGTGCAGTGGAGCTGACGCTGAAATCATTAAGTATTTGGTTATATCATCGCTAGTCTCACTGAACTCTACATGTCATGTGTGGTCTGACGTCTCCTTACCAGCAACAGGTCCCAGGTTCAAACTAGTCAATTCCCCAAAAAACACGCTCAGAGCATCGTTGCGCGAAAGTAGTAGGGAGACACGACTTAGAACAGACAGACACCATGCAGAATGTTAGAAGGCATACTGAACATGTCACAACCTAAAAACGAATATCAGTAGTGACGTTTACATGTTGAATAAAGTGTTCGAACGCCACAGTTTGTAACTAACTTAAATTTTTTTCATATAGTTCAATAATTGTCACCCTGTAACTACAGAAAATGTAGCCAAAAACGTCAAGCGCGTTTTTCTTGGAACCGTTTTTTTTTCAGATTGGTGGGAAACATAGCTTGAGAAAGGTACATACGTTTCTTTGTGAATTTGATGCCAACATTCTAAATTGTATTCACTGCGAGCGTACATAGGCGTTTGGCGATATCTTCAAAGGTATACTTTCAGTGCACGTTTTTGTCTGAATTATTTTATCGAAAAACTTGACATTTTTTCAGCACGTCACCATTCTAATAGAATGTTATGATGACGACGAACGAATCGTCGCCAATGTTGAACGACTGGTGGCCAATGCTAAATAGAAACATACAAATATTTTCTTTACATATACAGCAGGTTTGTCAGTGAAGTCGATAAGGAGCTGGCTGCATGGTCTGGGTCTGCAACGACTAAAATAGTTAGAAATCGTTGGTAAAAATGTACTTAACTGGTGGTACAGGAGTCTTCTTAGTCAGGATAAATATAATTACAAGAGAGAGGTATAGAGACATCATATAGGCCATACTTTAACGACGTTAAAGCTGAAGGCTGTACTGCTTTCCTACTCGACGTCCCGAGCAAGAGTGGCCGAGTGCACGCTAGAGACTTGTTCCAAGCCGCGGAGCGGCGCTAGTCTCGACTCGCGGGTCCAGCGATACTAGAACAGACCGCGGTCGATAACTGAAACCCCTAACAAGTTTGGTATCGAACGTTGATACCACACAGAGAGTACTGTTTTTTCACTTATCCCACGTATTCTCACAGAAAATATTGAAAAAAAATAAAGAAACTTGGCCAGGTGCGAGTAGGACTCGCTCTGAGGGTGCTGTACAAACCTAATTATATGTACAGACAGAATGAGATTTTCACTCTGCAGCGGAGTGTGCGCTGATATGAAACTTCCTGGCACATTAAAACTGTGTGCCCGACCGAGACTCGAACTCGGGACCTTTGCCTTTCGCGGGCAAGTGCTCTACCAACTGAGCTACCGAAGCACGACTCACGCCCGGTACTCACAGCCTTACTTCTGCCAGTACCTCGTCTCCTACCCTCCAAACTTTACAGAAGCTCTCCTGCGAACCTTGCAGAACTAGCACTCCTGAAAGAAAGGATATTACGGAGACATGGCTTAGCCACAGCCTGGGGGATGTTTCCAGAATGAGATTTTCACTCTGCAGCAGAGTGTGCGCTGATATGAAACTTCCTGGCAGATTAAAACTGTGTGCCCGACCGAGACTCGAACTCGGGACCTTTGCCTTTCGCGGGCAAGTGCTCTACCAACTGAGCTACCGAAGCACGACTCACGCCCGGTACTCACAGCTTTACTTCTGCCAGTACCTCGTCTCCTACCTTCCAAACTTTACAGAAGCTCTCCTGCGAACCTTGCAGAACTAGCACTCCTGAAAGAAAGGATATTGCGGAGACATGGCTTAGCCACAGCCTGGGGGATGTTTCCAGAATGAGATTTTCACTCTGCAGCGGAGTGTGCGCTGATATGAAACTTCCTGGCAGATTAAAACCGTGTGCCCGACCGAGACTCGAACTCGGGACCTTTGCCTTTCGCGGGCAAGTGCTCTACCAACTGAGCTACCGAAGCACGACTCACGCCAGGTACTCACAGCTTTCCTTCTGCCAGTACCTCGTCTCCTACCTTCCAAACTTTACAGAAGCTCTCCTGCGAACCTTGCAGAACTAGCACTCCTGAAAGAAAGGATATTGCGGAGACAAGGCTTAGCCACAGCCTGGGGGATGTTTCCAGAATGAGATTTCCACTCTGCAGCGGAGTGTGCGCTGATATGAAACTTCCTGGCAGATTAAAACTGTGTGCCCGACCGAGACTCGAACTCGGGACCTTTGCCTTTCACGGGCAAGTGCTCTACCAACTGAGCTACCGAAGCACGACTCACGCCCGGTACTCACAGCTTTACTTCTGCCAGTACCTCGTCTCCTACCTTCCAAACTTTACAGAAGCTCTCCTGCGAACCTTGCAGAACTAGCACTCCTGAAAGAAAGGATATTGCGGAGACATGGCTTAGCCACAGACTGGGGGATGTTTCCAGAATGAGATTTTCACTCTGCAGCGGAGTGTGCGCTGATATGAAACTTCCTGGCAGATTAAAACTGTGTGCCCGACCGAGACTCGAACTCGGGACCTTTGCCTTTCGCGGGCAAGTGCTCTACCAACTGAGCTACCGATGCACGACTCACGCCCAGTACTCACAGCCTTACTTCTGCCAGTACCTCGTCTCCCACCTTCCAAACTTTACAGAAGCTCTCCTGCGAACCTTGCAGAACTAGCACTCCTGAAAGAAAGGATATTACGGAGACATGGCTTAGCTACAGCCTGGGGGATGTTTCCAGAATGAGATTTTCACTCTGCAGCGGAGTGTGCGCTGATATGAAACTTCCTGGCAGATTAAAACTGTGTGCCCGACCGAGACTCGAACTCGGGATCTTTGCCTTTCGCGGGCAAGTGCTCTACCAACTGAGCTACCGAAGCACGACTCACGCCCAGTACTCACAGCTTTACTTCTGCCAGTACCTCGTCTCCTACCTTCCAAACTTTACAGAAGCTCTCCTGCGAACCTTGCAGAACTAGCACTCCTGAAACAAAGGATATTGCGGAGACATGGCTTAGTCACAGCCTGGGGGATGTTTCCAGAATGAGATTTTCACTCTGCAGCGGAGTGTGCGCTGATATGAAACTTCCTGGCAGATTAAAACTGTGTGCCCGACCGAGACTCGAACTCGGGACCTTTGCCTTTCGCGGGCAAGTGCTCTACCAACTGAGCTACCGAAGCACGACTAACGCCCGGTACTCACAGCTTTACTTCTGCCAGTACCTCGTCTCCTACCTTCCAAACTTTACAGAAGCTCTCCTGCGAACCTTGCAGAACTAGCACTCCTGAAAGAAAGGATATTGCGGAGACATGGCTTAGCCACAGCCTGGGGGATGTTTCCAGAATGAGATTTTCACTCTGCAGCGGAGTGTGCGCTGATATGAAACTTCCTGGCAGATTAAAAGTGTGTGCCCGACCGAGACTCGAAATCGGGACCTTTGCCTTTCGCGGGCAAGTGCTCTACCAACTGAGCTACCGAAGCACGACTCACGCCCGGTACTCACAGCTTTACTTCTGCCAGTACCTCGTCTCCTACCTTCCAAACATTACAGAAGCTCTCCTGCGAACCTTGCAGAACTAGCACTCCTGAAAGAAAGGATATTGCGGAGACATGGCTTAGCCACAGCCTGGGGGATGTTTCCAGAATGAGATTTTCACTCTGCAGCGGAGTGTGCGCGGATATGAAACTTCCTGGCAGATTAAAACTGTGTGCCCGACCGAAACTCGAACTCGGGACCTTTGCCTTTCGCGGGCAAGTGCTCTACCAACTGAGCTACCGAAGCACGACTCACGCCCGGTACTCACAGCTTTACTTCTGCCACTACCTCGTCTCCTACCTTCCAAACTTTACAGAAGCTCTCCTGCGAACCTTGCAGAACTAGCACTCCTGAAAGAAAGGATATTGCGGAGACATGGCTTAGCCACAGCCTGGGGGATGTTTCCAGAATGAGATTTTCACTCTGCAGCGGAGTGTGCGCTGATATGAAACTTCCTGGCAGATTAAAACTGTGTGCCCGACCGGGACTCGAACTCGGGACCTTTGCCTTTCGCGGGCAAGTGCTCTACCAACTGAGCTACCGAAGCACGACTCACGCCCAGTACTCACAGCTTTACTTCTGCCAGTACCTAGTCTCCTACCTTCCAAACTTTACAGAAGCTCTCCTGCGAACCTTGCAGAACTAGCACTCCTGAAAGAAAGGATATTGCGGAGACATGGCTTAGCCACAGCCTGTGGGATGTTTCCAGAATGAGATTTTCACTCTGCAGCGGAGTGTGCGCTGATATGAAACTTCCTGGCAGATTAAAACTGTGTGCCCGACCGAGACTCGAACTCGGCACCTTTGCGTTTCGCGGGCAAGTGCTCTACCAACTGAGCTACCGAAGCACGACTCACGCCCGGTACTCACAGCTTTACTTCTGCCAGTACCTCGTCTCCTACCTTCCAAACTTTACAGAAGCTCTCCTGCGAACCTTGCAGAACTAACACTCCTGAAAGAAAGGATATTGCGGAGACATGGCTTAGCCACAGCCTGGGGGATGTTTCCAGAATGAGATTTTCACTCTGCAGCGGAGTGTGCGCTGATATGAAACTTCCTGGCAGATTAAAACTGTGTGCCCGACCGAGACTCGAACTCGGGACCTTTGCCTTTCGCGGGCAAGTGCTCTACCAACTGAGCTACCGAAGCACGACTCACGCCCGGTACTCACAGCTTTACTTCTGCCAGTACCTCGCCTCCTACCTTCCAAACTTTACAGAAGCTCTCCTGCGATCCTTGCAGAACTAGCACTCCTGAAACAAAGGATATTGCGGAGACATGGCTTAGCCAGAGCCTGGGGGATGTTTCCAGAATGAGATTTTCACTCTGCAGCGGAGTGTGCGCTGATATGAAACTTCCTGGCAGATTAAAACTGTGTGCCCGACCGAGACTCGAACTCGGGACCTTTGCCTTTCGCGGGCAAGTGCTCTACCAACTGAGCTACTGAAGCACGACTCACGCCCGCTACTCACAGCTTTACTTCTGCCAGTACCTCGTCTCCTACCTTCCAAACTTTACAGAAGCTCTCCTGCGAACCTTGCAGAACTAGCACACCTGAAAGAAAGGATATTACGGAGACATGGTTTAGCCACAGCCTGGGGGATGTTTCCAGAATGAGATTTTCACTCTGCAGCGGAGTGTGCGCTGATATGAAACTTCCTGGCAGATTAAAACTGTGTGCCCGACCGAGACTCGAACTCGGGACCTTTGCCTTTCGCGGGCAAGTGCTCTACCAACTGAGCTACCGAAGCACGACTCACGCCCGGTACTCACAGCTTTACTTCTGCCAGTACCTCGTCTCCTGCCTTCCATCCTTTACAAAAGCTCTCCTGCGAACCTTGCAGAACTAGCACTCCTGAAAGAAAGGATATTGCGGAGACATGGCTTAGCCACAGCCTGGGGGATGTTTCCAGAATGAGATTTTCACTCTGCAGCGGAGTGTGCGCTGATATAAAACTTCCTGGCAGATTAAAACTGTGTGCCCGACCGAGACTCGAACTCGGGACCTTTGCCTTTCGCGGGCAAGTGCTCTACCAACTGAGCTACCGAAGCACGACTAACGCCCGGTACTCACAGCTTTACTTCTGCCAGTACCTCGTCTCCTACCTTCCAAACTTTACAGAAGCTCTCCTGCGAACCTTGCAGAACTAGCACTCCTGAAAGAAAGGATATTGCGGAGAGATGGCTTAGCCACAGCCTGGGGGATGTTTCCAGAATGAGATTTTCACTCTGCAGCGGAGTGTGCGCTGATATGAAACTTCCTGGCAGATTAAAACTGTGTGCCCGACCGAGACTCGAACTCGGGACCTTTGAATTTCGCGGGCAAGTGCTCTACCAACTGAGCTACCGAAGCACGACTCACGCCCGGTACTCACAGCTTTACTTCTGCCAGTACCTCGTCTCCTACCTTCCAAACTTTACAGAAGCTCTCCTGCGAAACTTGCAGAACTAGCACTCCTGAAAGAAAGGATATTGCGGAGACATGGCTTAGCCACAGCCTGGGGGATGTTACCAGAATGAGATTTTCACTCTGCAGCGGAGTGTGCGCTGATATGAAACTTCCTGGCAGATTAAAACTGTGTGCCCGACCGAGACTCGAACTCGGGACCTTTGCGTTTCGCGGGCAAGTGCTCTACCAACTGAGCTACCGAAGCACGACTCACGCCCGGTACTCACAGCTTTACTTCTGCCAGTACCTCGTCTCCTACCTTCCAAACTTTACAGAAGCTCTCCTGCGAACCTTGCAAAACTAGCACTCCTGAAAGAAAGGATATTGCGGAGACATGGCTTAGCCACAGCCTGGGGGATGTTTCCAGAATGAGATATTCACTCTGCAGCGGAGTGTGCGCGGATATGAAACTTCCTGGCAGATTAAAACCGTGTGCCCAACCGAGACTCGAACTCGGGACCTTTGCCATTCGCGGGCAAGTGCTCTACCAACTGAGCTACTGAAGCACGACTCACGCCCGGTACTCACAGCTTTACTTCTGCCAGTACCTCTTCTCCTACCTTCCAGACTTTACAGAAGCTCTCCTGCGAACCTTGCAGAACTAGCACTCCTGAAAGAAAGGATATTGCGGAGACATGGCTTAGCCACAGCCTGGGGGATGTTTCCAGAATAAGATTTTCACTCTGCAGCGGAGTGTGCGCTGATATGAAACTTCCTGGCAGATTAAAACTGTGTGCCCGACCGAGAATCGAACTTCTGTAAAGTTTGAAAGGTAGGAGACGAGGTACTGGCAGAAGTAAAGCTGTGAGTACCGGGCGTGAGTCGTGCTTCGGTAGCTCAGTTGGTACAGCACTTGCCCGCGAAAGGCAAAGGTCCCGAGTTCGAGTCTCGGTCGGGCACACAGTTTTAATCTGCCAGGAAGTTTCATATCAGCGCACACTCCGCTGCAGAGTGAAAATCTCTTTCTGGAAACATCCCCCAGGCTGTGGCTAAGCCATGTCTCCGCAATATCCTTTCTTTCAGGAGTGCTAGTTCTGCAAGGTTCGCAGGAGAGCTTCTGTAAAGTTTGGAAGGTAGGAGACGAGGTACTGGCAGAAGTAAAGCTGTGAGTACCGGGCGTGAGTCGTGCTTCGGTAGCTCAGTTGGTAGAGCACTTGCCCGCGAAAGGCAAAGGTCTCGAGTTCGAGTCTTGGTCGGGCACACAGTTTTAATCTGCCAGGAAGTTTCATATCAGCGCACACTCCGCTGCAGAGTGAAAATCTCATTCTGGAAACATCCCCCAGGCTGTGGCTAAGCCATGTCTCCGCAATATCCTTTCTTTCAGGAGTGCTAGTTCTGCAAGGTTCGCAGGAGAGCTTCTGTAAAGTTGGAAGGTAGGAGACGAGGTACTGGCAGAAGTAAAGCTGTGAGTACCGGGCGTGAGTCGTGCTTCGGTAGCTCAGTTGGTAGAGCACTTGCCCGCGAAAGGCAAAGGTCCCGATTTCGAGTCTCGGTCGGGCACACAGTTTTAATCTGCCAGGAAGTTTCATATCAGCGCACACTCCACTGCAGAGTGAAAATCTCATTCTGGAAACTTCCCCCAGGCTGTGGCTAAGCCATGTCTCCGCAATATCCTTTCTTTCAGGAGTGCTAGTTCTGCAAGGTTCGCAGGAGAGCTTCTGTAAAGTTTGGAAGGTAGGAGACGAGGTACTGGCAGAAGTAAAGCTGTGAGTACCGGGCGTGAGTCGTGCTTCGGTAGCTCAGTTGGTAGAGCACTTGCCCGCGACAGGCAAAGGTCCCGAGTTCGAGTCTCGGTCGGGCACACAGTTTTAATCTGCCAGGAAGTTTCATATCAGCGCACACTCCGCTGCAGAGTGAAAATCTCATTCTGGAAACATCCCCCAGGCTGTGGCTAAGCCATGTCTCCGCAATATCCTTTCTTTCAGGAGTGCTAGTTCTGCAAGGTTCGCAGGAGAGCTTCTGTAAAGTTTGGAAGGTAGGAGACGAGGTACTGGCAGAAGTAAAGCTGTGAGTACCGGGCGTGAGTCGTGCTTCGGTAGCTCAGTTGGTAGAGCACTTGCCCGCGAAAGGCAAAGGTCCCGAGTTCGAGTCTCGGTCGGGCACACAGTTTTAATCTGCCAGGAAGTTTCATATCAGCGCACACTCCGCTGCAGAGTGAAAATCTCATTCTGGAAACATCCCCCAGGCTGTGGCTAAGCCATGTCTCCGCAATATCCTTTCTTTCAGGAGTGCTAGTTCTGCAAGGTTCGCAGGAGTGCTTCTGTAAAGTTTGGAAGGTAGGAGACGAGGTACTGGCAGAAGTAAAGCTGTGAGTACCGGGCGTGAGTCGTGCTTCGGTAGCTCAGTTGGTAGAGCACTTGCCCGCGAAAGGCAAAGGTCCCGAGTTCGAGTCTCGGTCGGGCACACAGTTTTAATCTGCCAAGAAGTTTCATATCAGCGCACACTCCGCTGCAGAGTGAAAATCTCATTCTGGAAACATGCCCCAGGCTGTGGCTAAGCCATGTCTCCGCAATATCCTTTCTTTCAGGAGTGCTAGTTCTGCAAGGTTCGCAGGAGAGCTTCTGTAAAGTTTGGAAGGTAGGAGACGAGGTACTGGCAGAAGTAAAGCTGTGAGTACCGGGCGTGAGTCGTGCTTCGGTAGCTCAGTTGGTAGAGCACTTGCCCGCGAAAGGCAAAGGTCCCGAGTTCGAGTCTCGGTCGGGCACACAATTTTAATCTGCCAGGAAGTTTCATATCAGCGCACAATCCGCTGCAGAGTGAAAATCTCATTCTGGAAACATCCCCCAGGCTGTGGCTAAGCCATGTCTCCGCAATATCCTTTCTTTCAGGAGTGCTAGTTCTGCGAGATTCGCAGGAGAGCTTCTGTAAAGTTTGGAAGGTAGGAGACGAGGTACTGGCAGAAGTAAAGCTGTGAGTACCGGGCGTGAGTCGTGCTTCGGTAGCTCAGTTGGTAGAGCACTTGCCCGCGAAAGGCAAAGGTCCCGAGTTCGAGTCTCGGTCGGGCACACAGTTTTAATCTGCCAGGAAGTTTCATATCAGCGCACACTCCGCTGCAGAGTGAAAATCTCATTCTGGAAACATCCCCCAGGCTGTGGCTAAGCCATGTCTCCGCAATATCCTTTCTTTCAGGAGTGCTAGTTCTGCAAGTTTCGCAGGAGAGCTTCTGTAAAGTTTGGAAGGTAGGAGACGAGGTACTGGCAGAAGTAAAGCTGTGAGTACCGGGCGTGAGTCGTGCTTCGGTAGCTCAGTTGGTAGAGCACTTGCCCGCGAAAGGCAAAGGTCCCGAGTTCGAGTCTCTGTCGGGCACACAGTTTTAATCTGCCAGGAAGTTTCATATCAGCGCACACTCCGCTGCAGAGTTAAAATCTCATTCTGGAAACATCCCCCAGGCTGTGGCTAAGCCATGTCTCCGCAATATCCTTTCTTTCAGGAGTGCTAGTTCTGCAAGGTTCGCAGGAGAGCTTCTGTAAAGTTTGGAAGGTAGGAGACGAAGTACTGGCAGAAGTAAAGCTGTGAGTACCGGGCGTGAGTCGTGCTTCGGTAGCTCAGTTGGTAGAGCACTTGCCCGCAAAAGGCAACGGTCCCGAGTTCGAGTCTTGGTCGGGCACACAGTTTTAATCTGCCAGGAAGTTTCATATCAGCGCACACTCCGCTGCAGAGTGAAAATCTCATTCTGGAAACATCCCCCAGGCTGTGGCTAAGCCATGTCTCCGCAATATCCTTTCTTTCAGGAGTGCTAGTTCTGCAAGGTTCGCAGGAGAGCTTCTGTAAAGTTTGGAAGGTAGGAGACGAGGTACTGGCAGAAGTAAAGCTGTGAGTACTGGGCGTGATCCGTGCTTCGGTAGCTCAGTTGGTAGAGCACTTGCCCGTGAAAGGCAAAGGTCCCGAGTTCGAGTCTCGGTCGGGCACACAGTTTTAATGTGCCAGGAAGTTTCATATCAGCGCACACTCCGCTGCAGAGTGAAAATCTCATTCTGGAAACATCCCCCAGGCTGTGGCTAAGCCATGTCTCCGCAATATCCTTTCTTTCAGGAGTGCTAGTTCTGCAAGGTTCGCAGGAGAGCTTCTGTAATGTTTGGAAGGTAGGAGACGAGGTACTGGCAGAAGTAAAGCTGTGAGTACCGGGCGTGAGTCGTGCTTAGGTAGCTCAGTTGGTAGAGCACTTGCCCGCGAAAGGCAAAGGTCCCGAGTTCGAGTCTCGGTCGGGCACACAGTTTTAATCTGCCAGGAAGTTTCATATCAGCGCACACTCCGCTGCAGAGTGAAAATCTCATTCTGGAAACATCCCCCAGGCTGTGGCTAAGCCATGTCTCCGCAATATCCTTTCTTTCAGGAGTGCTAGTTCTGCAAGGTTCGCAGGAGAGCTTCTGTAAAGTTTGGAAGGTAGGAGACGAGGTACTGGCAGAAGTAAAGCTGTGAGTACCGGGCGTGAGTCGTGCTTCGGTAGCTCAATTGGTAGAGCACTTGCCCGCGAAAGGCAAAGGTCCCGAGTTCGAGTCTCGGTCGGGCACACAGTTTTAATCTGCCAGGAAGTTTCATATCAGCGCACACTCCGCTGCAGAGTGAAAATCTCATTCTGGAAACATCCCCCAGGCTGTGGCTAAGCCATGTCTCCGCAATATCCTTTCTTTCAGGAGTGCTAGTTCTGCAAGGTTCGCAGGAGAGCTTCTGTAAAGTTTGGAAGGTAGGAGACGAGGTACTGGCAGAAGTAAAGCTGTGAGTACCGGGCGTGAGTCGTGCTTCGGTAGCTCAGTTGGTAGAGCACTTGCCCGCGAAAGGCAAAGGTCCCGAGTTCGAGTCTCGGTCGGGCACACAGTTTTAATCTGCCAGGAAGTTTCATATCAGCGCACACTCCGCTGCAGAGTGAAAATCTCATTCTGGAAACATCCCCCAGGCTGTGGCTAAGCCATGTCTCCGCAATATCCTTTCTTTCAGGAGTGCTAGTTCTGCAAGGTTCGCAGGAGAGCTTCTGTAAAGTTTGCAAGGTAGGAGACGAGGTACTGGCAGAAGTAAAGCTGTGAGTACCGGGCGTGAGTCGTGCTTCGGTAGCTCAGTTGGTAGAGCACTTGCCCGCGAAAGGCAAAGGTCCCGAGTTCGAGTCTCGGTCGGGCACACAGTTTTAATCTGCCAGGAAGTTTCATATCAGCGCACACTCCACTGCAGAGTGAAAATCTCATTCTGGAAACATCCCCCAGGCTGTGGCTAAGCCATGTCTCCGCAATATCCTTTCTTTCAGGAGTGCTAGTTCTGCAAGGTTCGCAGGAGACCTTCTGTAAAGTTTGGAAGGTAGGAGACGAGGTACTGGCAGAAGTAAAGCTGTGAGTACCGGGCGTGAGTCGTGCTTTGGTAGCTCAGTTGGTAGAGCACTTGCCCGCGACAGGCAACGGTCCCGAGTTCGAGTCTCGGTCGGGCACACAGTTTTAACCTGCCAGGAAGTTTCATATCAGCGCACACTCCGCTGCAGAGTGAAAATCTCATTCTGGAAACATCCCCCAGGCTGTGGCTAAGCCATGTCTCCGCAATATCCTTTCTTTCAGGAGTGCTAGTTCTGCGAGGTTCGCAGGAGAGCTTCTGTAAAGTTTGGAAGGTAGGAGACGAGGTACTGGCAGAAGTAAAGCTGTGAGTACCGGGCGTGAGTCGTGCTTCGGTAGCTCAGTTGGTAGAGCACTTGCCTGCGAAAGGCAAAGGTCCCGAGTTCGGGTCTCGGTCGGGCACACAGTTTTAATCTGCCAGGAAGTTTCATATCAGCGCACACTCCGCTGCAGAGTGAAAATCTCATTCTGGAAACATCCCCCAGGCTGTGGCTAAGGCATGTCTCCGCAATATCCTTTCTTTCAGGAGTGCTAGTTCTGCAAGGTTTGCAGGAGAGCTTCTGTAATGTTTGGAAGGTAGGAGACGAGGTACTGGCAGAAGTAAAGCTGTGAGTACCGGGCGTGAGTCGTGCTTCGGTAGCTCAGTTGGTAGAGCACTTGCCCGCGAAAGGCAAAGGTCCCGAGTTCGAGTCTCGGTCGGGCACACAGTTTTAATCTGCCAGGAAGTTTCATATCAGCGCACACTCCGCTGCAGAGTGAAAATCTCATTCTGGAAACATGCCCCAGGCTGTGGCTAAGCCATGTCTCCGCAATATCCTTTCTTTCAGGAGTGCTAGTTCTGCAAGGTTCACAGGAGAGCTTCTGTAAAGTTTGGAAGGTAAGAGACGAGGTACTGGCAGAAGTAAAGCTGTGAGTACCGGGAGTGAGTCGTGCTTCGGTAGCTCAGTTGGTAGAGCACTTGCCCGCGAAAGGCAAAGGTCCCGAGTTCGAGTCTCGGTCGAGCACACAGTTTTAATCTGCCAGGAAGTTTCATAACAGCGCACACTCCGCTGCAGAGTGAAAATCTCATTCTGGAAACATCCCCCAGGCTGTGGCTAAGCCATGTCTCCGCAATATCCTTTCTTTCAGGAGTGCTAGTTCTGCAAGGTTCGGAGGAGAGCTTCTGTAAAGTTTGGAAGGTAGGAGACGAGGTACTGGCAGAAGTAAAGCTGTGAGTACCGGGCGTGAGTCGTGCTTCGGTAGCTCAGTTGGTAGAGCACTTGCCCGCGACAGGCAAAGGTCCCGAGTTCGAGTCTCGGTCGGGCACACAGTTTTAATCTGCCAGGAAGTTTCATATCAGCGCACACTCCGCTGCAGAGTGAAAATCTCATTCTGGAAACATCCCCCAGGCTGTGGCTAAGCCATGTCTCCGCAATATCCTTTCTTTCAGGAGTGCTAGTTCTGCAAGGTTCGCAGGAGAGCTTCTGTAAAGTTTGGAAGGTAGGAGACGAGGTACTGGCAGAAGTAAAGCTGTGAGTACCGGGCGTGAGTCGTGCTTCGGTAGCTCAGTTGGTAGAGCACTTGCCCGCGAAAGGCAAAGGTCCCGAGTTCGAGTCTCGGTCGGGCACACAGTTTTAATCTGCCAGGAAGTTTCATATCAGCGCACACTCCGCTGCAGAGTGAAAATCTCATTCTGGAAACATCCCCCAGGCTGTGGCTAAGCCACGTCTCCGCAATATCCTTTCTTTCAGGAGTGCTAGTTCTGCAAGGTTCGCAGGAGAGCTTCTGTAAAGTTTGGAAGGTAGGAGACGAGGTACTGGCAGAAGTAAAGCTGTGAGTACCGGGCGTGAGTCGTGCTTCGGTAGCTCAGTTGGTAGAGCACTTGCCCGCGAAAGTCAAAGGTCCCGAGTTCGAGTCTCGGTCGGGCACACAGTTTTAATCTGCCAGGAAGTTTCATATCAGCGCACACTCCGCTGCAGAGTGAAAATCTCTTTCTGGAAACATCCCCCAGGCTGTGGCTAAGCCATGTCTCCGCAATATCCTTTCTTTCAGGAGTGCTAGTTCTGCAAGGTTCGCAGGAGAGCTTCTGTAAAGTTTGGAAGGTAGGAGACGAGGTACTGGCAGAAGTAAAGCTGTGAGTACCGGGCGTGAGTCGTGCTTCGGTAGCTCAGTTGGTAGAGCACTTGCCCGCGAAAGGCAAAGGTCTCGAGTTCGAGTCTCGGTCGGGCACACAGTTTTAATCTGCCAGGAAGTTTCATATCAGCGCACACTCCGCTGCAGAGTGAAAATCTCATTCTGGAAACATCCCCCAGGCTGTGGCTAAGCCATGTCTCCGCAATATCCTTTCTTTCAGGAGTGCTAGTTCTGCAAGGTTCGCAGGAGAGCTTCTGTAAAGTTGGAAGGTAGGAGACGAGGTACTGGCAGAAGTAAAGCTGTGAGTACCGGGCGTGAGTCGTGCTTCGGTAGCTCAGTTGGTAGAGCACTTGCCCGCGAAAGGCAAAGGTCCCGATTTCGAGTCTCGGTCGGGCACACAGTTTTAATCTGCCAGGAAGTTTCATATCAGCGCACACTCCACTGCAGAGTGAAAATCTCATTCTGGAAACTTCCCCCAGGCTGTGGCTAAGCCATGTCTCCGCAATATCCTTTCTTTCAGGAGTGCTAGTTCTGCAAGGTTCGCAGGAGAGCTTCTGTAAAGTTTGGAAGGTAGGAGACGAGGTACTGGCAGAAGTAAAGCTGTGAGTACCGGGCGTGAGTCGTGCTTCGGTAGCTCAGTTGGTAGAGCACTTGCCCGCGACAGGCAAAGGTCCCGAGTTCGAGTCTCGGTCGGGCACACAGTTTTAATCTGCCAGGAAGTTTCATATCAGCGCACACTCCGCTGCAGAGTGAAAATCTCATTCTGGAAACATCCCCCAGGCTGTGGCTAAGCCATGTCTCCGCAATATCCTTTCTTTCAGGAGTGCTAGTTCTGCAAGGTTCGCAGGAGAGCTTCTGTAAAGTTTGGAAGGTAGGAGACGAGGTACTGGCAGAAGTAAAGCTGTGAGTACCGGGCGTGAGTCGTGCTTCGGTAGCTCAGTTGGTAGAGCACTTGCCCGCGAAAGGCAAAGGTCCCGAGTTCGAGTCTCGGTCGGGCACACAGTTTTAATCTGCCAGGAAGTTTCATATCAGCGCACACTCCGCTGCAGAGTGAAAATCTCATTCTGGAAACATCCCCCAGGCTGTGGCTAAGCCATGTCTCCGCAATATCCTTTCTTTCAGGAGTGCTAGTTCTGCAAGGTTCGCAGGAGAGCTTCTGTAAAGTTTGGAAGGTAGGAGACGAGGTACTGGCAGAAGTAAAGCTGTGAGTACCGGGCGTGAGTCGTGCTTCGGTAGCTCAGTTGGTAGAGCACTTGCCCGCGAAAGGCAAAGGTCCCGAGTTCGAGTCTCGGTCGGGCACACAGTTTTAATCTGCCAAGAAGTTTCATATCAGCGCACACTCCGCTGCAGAGTGAAAATCTCATTCTGGAAACATGCCCCAGGCTGTGGCTAAGCCATGTCTCCGCAATATCCTTTCTTTCAGGAGTGCTAGTTCTGCAAGGTTCGCAGGAGAGCTTCTGTAAAGTTTGGAAGGTAGGAGACGAGGTACTGGCAGAAGTAAAGCTGTGAGTACCGGGCGTGAGTCGTGCTTCGGTAGCTCAGTTGGTAGAGCACTTGCCCGCGAAAGGCAAAGGTCCCGAGTTCGAGTCTCGGTCGGGCACACAATTTTAATCTGCCAGGAAGTTTCATATCAGCGCACAATCCGCTGCAGAGTGAAAATCTCATTCTGGAAACATCCCCCAGGCTGTGGCTAAGCCATGTCTCCGCAATATCCTTTCTTTCAGGAGTGCTAGTTCTGCGAGGTTCGCAGGAGAGCTTCTGTAAAGTTTGGAAGGTAGGAGACGAGGTACTGGCAGAAGTAAAGCTGTGAGTACCGGGCGTGAGTCGTGCTTCGGTAGCTCAGTTGGTAGAGCACTTGCCCGCGAAAGGCAAAGGTCCCGAGTTCGAGTCTCGGTCGGGCACACAGTTTTAATCTGCCAGGAAGTTTCATATCAGCGCACACTCCGCTGCAGAGTGAAAATCTCATTCTGGAAACATCCCCCAGGCTGTGGCTAAGCCATGTCTCCGCAATATCCTTTCTTTCAGGAGTGCTAGTTCTGCAAGTTTCGCAGGAGAGCTTCTGTAAAGTTTGGAAGGTAGGAGACGAGGTACTGGCAGAAGTAAAGCTGTGAGTACCGGGCGTGAGTCGTGCTTCGGTAGCTCAGTTGGTAGAGCACTTGCCCGCGAAAGGCAAAGGTCCCGAGTTCGAGTCTCTGTCGGGCACACAGTTTTAATCTGCCAGGAAGTTTCATATCAGCGCACACTCCGCTGCAGAGTTAAAATCTCATTCTGGAAACATCCCCCAGGCTGTGGCTAAGCCATGTCTCCGCAATATCCTTTCTTTCAGGAGTGCTAGTTCTGCAAGGTTCGCAGGAGAGCTTCTGTAAAGTTTGGAAGGTAGGAGACGAGGTACTGGCAGAAGTAAAGCTGTGAGTACCGGGCGTGAGTCGTGCTTCGGTAGCTCAGTTGGTAGAGCACTTGCCCGCAAAAGGCAACGGTCCCGAGTTCGAGTCTTGGTCGGGCACACAGTTTTAATCTGCCAGGAAGTTTCATATCAGCGCACACTCCGCTGCAGAGTGAAAATCTCATTCTGGAAACATCCCCCAGGCTGTGGCTAAGCCATGTCTCCGCAATATCCTTTCTTTCAGGAGTGCTAGTTCTGCAAGGTTCGCAGGAGAGCTTCTGTAAAGTTTGGAAGGTAGGAGACGAGGTACTGGCAGAAGTAAAGCTGTGAGTACTGGGCGTGAGCCGTGCTTCGGTAGCTCAGTTGGTAGAGCACTTGCCCGTGAAAGGCAAAGGTCCCGAGTTCGAGTCTCGGTCGGGCACACAGTTTTAATGTGCCAGGAAGTTTCATATCAGCGCACACTCCGCTGCAGAGTGAAAATCTCATTCTGGAAACATCCCCCAGGCTGTGGCTAAGCCATGTCTCCGCAATATCCTTTCTTTCAGGAGTGCTAGTTCTGCAAGGTTCGCAGGAGACCTTCTGTAATGTTTGGAAGGTAGGAGACGAGGTACTGGCAGAAGTAAAG
Source organism: Schistocerca piceifrons (assembly GCF_021461385.2). Classification (NCBI taxonomy): domain Eukaryota; kingdom Metazoa; phylum Arthropoda; class Insecta; order Orthoptera; family Acrididae; genus Schistocerca; species Schistocerca piceifrons. The sequence goes on along the minus strand of NC_060143.1, from coordinate 399,414,787 downwards.
CTGTGAGTACCGGGCGTGAGTCGTGCTTAGGTAGCTCAGTTGGTAGAGCACTTGCCCGCGAAAGGCAAAGGTCCCGAGTTCGAGTCTCGGTCGGGCACACAGTTTTAATCTGCCAGGAAGTTTCATATCAGCGCACACTCCGCTGCAGAGTGAAAATCTCATTCTGGAAACATCCCCCAGGCTGTGGCTAAGCCATGTCTCCGCAATATCCTTTCTTTCAGGAGTGCTAGTTCTGCAAGGTTCGCAGGAGAGCTTCTGTAAAGTTTGGAAGGTAGGAGACGAGGTACTGGCAGAAGTAAAGCTGTGAGTACCGGGCGTGAGTCGTGCTTCGGTAGCTCAATTGGTAGAGCACTTGCCCGCGAAAGGCAAAGGTCCCGATTTCGAGTCTCGGTCGGGCACACAGTTTTAATCTGCCAGGAAGTTTCATATCAGCGCACACTCCGCTGCAGAGTGAAAATCTCATTCTGGAAACATCCCCCAGGCTGTGGCTAAGCCATGTCTCCGCAATATCCTTTCTTTCAGGAGTGCTAGTTCTGCAAGGTTCGCAGGAGAGCTTCTGTAAAGTTTGGAAGGTAGGAGACGAGGTACTGGCAGAAGTAAAGCTGTGAGTACCGGGCGTGAGTCGTGCTTCGGTAGCTCAGTTGGTAGAGCACTTGCCCGCGAAAGGCAAAGGTCCCGAGTTCGAGTCTCGGTCGGGCACGCAGTTTTAATCTGCCAGGAAGTTTCATATCAGCGCACACTCCGCTGCAGAGTGAAAATCTCATTCTGGAAACATCCCCCAGGCTGTGGCTAAGCCATGTCTCCGCAATATCCTTTCTTTCAGGAGTGCTAGTTCTGCAAGGTTCGCAGGAGAGCTTCTGTAAAGTTTGCAAGGTAGGAGACGAGGTACTGGCAGAAGTAAAGCTGTGAGTACCGGGCGTGAGTCGTGCTTCGGTAGCTCAGTTGGTAGAGCACTTGCCCGCGAAAGGCAAAGGTCCCGAGTTCGAGTCTCGGTCGGGCACACAGTTTTAATCTGCCAGGAAGTTTCATATCAGCGCACACTCCACTGCAGAGTGAAAATCTCATTCTGGAAACATCCCCCAGGCTGTGGCTAAGCCATGTCTCCGCAATATCCTTTCTTTCAGGAGTGCTAGTTCTGCAAGGTTCGCAGGAGAGCTTCTGTAAAGTTTGGAAGGTAGGAGACGAGGTACTGGCAGAAGTAAAGCTGTGAGTACCGGGCGTGAGTCGTGCTTTGGTAGCTCAGTTGGTAGAGCACTTGCCCGCGACAGGCAACGGTCCCGAGTTCGAGTCTCGGTCGGGCACACAGTTTTAACCTGCCAGGAAGTTTCATATCAGCGCACACTCCGCTGCAGAGTGAAAATCTCATTCTGGAAACATCCCCCAGGCTGTGGCTAAGCCATGTCTCCGCAATATCCTTTCTTTCAGGAGTGCTAGTTCTGCGAGGTTCGCAGGAGAGCTTCTGTAAAGTTTGGAAGGTAGGAGACGAGGTACTGGCAGAAGTAAAGCTGTGAGTACCGGGCGTGAGTCGTGCTTCGGTAGCTCAGTTGGTAGAGCACTTGCCTGCGAAAGGCAAAGGTCCCGAGTTCGGGTCTCGGTCGGGCACACAGTTTTAATCTGCCAGGAAGTTTCATATCAGCGCACACTCCGCTGCAGAGTGAAAATCTCATTCTGGAAACATCCCCCAGGCTGTGGCTAAGGCATGTCTCCGCAATATCCTTTCTTTCAGGAGTGCTAGTTCTGCAAGGTTTGCAGGAGAGCTTCTGTAATGTTTGGAAGGTAGGAGACGAGGTACTGGCAGAAGTAAAGCTGTGAGTACCGGGCGTGAGTCGTGCTTCGGTAGCTCAGTTGGCAGTCTCGCCGCGTCAGCCGTGCTGTGCGGACGTGTGCTGAGTTTCGTGCGCCGCGGTCTGCTGTGCTTTGGCGTGGTAAGTCGCAGTGCGTCTTGCATCGTTGCAGAACTTCTACGCATATTGAAATTTGAAATATGAATCCGTGATGGCCCACTTGAACAGACAAGATACTTTGAAATTCTCGTTTGATCGTAATTACGCCCGACCTAAACTACACGAAATCGAAGATTGGTTGGAATACGAAGTGAAAGTTGATTCAGAGGATGTCATTGGAATGCATCTTTCGATAGTGAGCAGCGTTGTATTTGTGAAATTGAGGAATGCTAACTTATGTGACAAAATAGTTGAGTCTTGCGGAGGAAGTATGAAATTTAAGCATTGTGATGGAAACGTAGGCGAAGTCACCGTAACACATGCAGGGTTTGGAATACGAACTATCAGGATATTCGAACTACCATTCGAAGTACCGGCGGAACAAATAAACGCAGTGATAGCGCCGTACGGTAAAGTTCTCAGCAATGTTGCCGAACGGTGGTCCAACGCGCGCAAATTCCAAGTTCTCAACGGAGTGAGGCAATTAAAGGTCGATTTGCACAAACATGTACCGTCATACATCAGCGTCTGTGGATACCGAGGTATCGTTATATACGACGGCCAGCCGAGGACGTGCGCGGCGTGCAACTCTCCCGGCCACGTCCGCGCGGAGTGTTTACAGCGGCGAGTGGCGCAGCTGCCGGCTGGCGAGGCGCCGCGACCGCCGGCTATGACTGCGCTGCCAGCGACTTACGCTACGGCTGCCCGCGGCCAAGTCTTGACCCCAAGCCCTGATGTGAATTCGGAGAACCATCCCACCCGAATAGAAGCCCAGATTGCCACCACTGACACAACAGAAGCTAGACCACCCGAACCTAAGGAAATCGTGACAGCTGTAACGGTTTCAACACAACAGCCACCGAAAGATATTGGGAGCCACAGCAAATTATCCGATTCCTCCGCTGTTGAGAATGACATGCAAGAACCATCCCGGAATGAGCAACCTCATAGTGAACCGATTTCTCTATTGACACCATCATCCACCAAGAGCACGGTCGACAATTTAGCTCGAAACACCACCCGCTTAGAAGATTCGAAGAATGCTGAGGAAGACAACATCAGACAGCAGCCGGTGAAACCTAAACGGCAAACACGAAAACAGAGCCCTGAAGAGATTCAAGAACTGGAGAAAAAACTCTCCCGTACCAAAAAAATTCTTAAAACAGATCGAAGCGGAAAGCAAGGCGTGGTAGACATCGGAAAACCAGACATCCCCAACCCGAATGAGGACGTACAGATGAACCTCGCCCCTCCAATTGAAGAACCAATGGACACTGTTGACCGCTGCGGAACTGATACGGGGACAGCATGGTCTGACGACACTGAATGCGCTTAGTTGGACTACCGAATGACGCAGGCGTATAAAATCGCCACGCTCAATGTAAACAGAATAGTTTCGGACGTAAAGTTACAATCTGTGAAGGACTACTTATATGCCGCCGACATTGACATAGCGATGTTACAAGAGGTAGTTACAACCAAAATAGCGGATGTGTACGGATATGAGGCGATCTTAAACATAGGCAATGAATGTGGAACAGGAATACTGTTCAAACACGGCATACCATGTACAGCAAAAGCAATACTTGAATCTGGACGAGGCATAACTGCACAAATATATGATCTGCTTCTTGTTAATATATATGCTCCCTCTGGATCCAGCGGAAAACGAGCAAGGGGCAACCTGTTCCGGGACGAAATTGTCCCATTAATAACGGATCCTCGGCTGCACATAATTTTGGGTGGAGATTTTAACTGCGTATTGCGTCCAGAAGATCAAATCCCGAACTTCAACTTTTGTGAGGAGCTGTTGCTGTTAATTAACGGGCTCGATATGATAGATGCTTGGTGCCACCTTCGCCCGCACACCCGAGGATACACGTACGTATCAAGTACTTCGGCAAGCAGACTAGACAGGCTGTATGTAACGAAAGGTTTTATCCATAATGTAACTGACTGTGAAATTTGGCCTCTTAACTTCTCGGATCACTGCGCATTTCATATAACCGCGAAGCATACTAAACAAAAAACATTCCTGGGAAGGGGCGTATGGCAGCTAAACGTGTCACTTTTGGAGGACGCAGTACTGAAACAGGAGGTCCATGCTACATGGCAGCGTTGTCTTCGGATGCAATCCAGATATCCTACACGCATCATGTGGTGGCTACAGTCTGCGAAACCGCAGATAAAAAAATGCATCGCACGATATGGTCGCATGAAAGCGTACTGGCGAAAACGCACCTTGGAGTATCACTTTCTTTGCCTCCGCGAACTATATGATGACCCCATGGGATTAGTAGCAAACAGCTCTAGAATAAAACGCACCAAAGCAAGAATAACGGCGTTGGTACGACAATCACTAGAGGGGAAAAAAGTTCGATCGCGTCCTCCGATTGAACTGACGCAGGAGAATACGTCCGTATATCACGTGATACGGGAAGCCAAGAGAGGTAAACAAAAGTTAATCCACACTCTCAGTGATGAACAGGGGAACGAATACGATCAACAAGTCACAGTTAAAAACTACGTGGTGCAACATTATACAGATTTTTACTCCGCATCGGCGACTGACGCGACGGCAAGTGAGCCGCTTTTATCCAACATTCAATCCACGGTCCATCCGACTGACAACGCCGACCTTGTAGCCCACATAACTGAGGAAGAAGTATGTGCCATAATCAAAGACTCGCCTACAAAGAAATCTGCTGGTTTAGATGGCCTACCCATAGAATTTTATGCTTGTTTTTGGCACATCATAGGACCGGAATTCACCAAAATATGCAATGAATTATTGGGAGACGTGCAGATGCCATCTCAGTTTACCGAAGGAATGATTGTACTGATCCCCAAAAAACCACGTAGCGCTACGCTGAAGGATTTTCGACCACTAACACTCCTCAATTCCGACTATAAAATCTTCACCCGACTCATAAACTGTAGACTGAAGACGGTACTGCCGAAAGTACTTGGCCCTTATCAAATGAGTGCTGTCCCAGGGAGATCAATGTCGAATGCATTATGTGAATATAGAGACATAATATATTTGTCGTGGCTATGCAAATGCAATGTTGGTCTCATGTTTTTAGACTTCGATAAGGCTTTTGACCGCATCAACCACCACTTTCTACTAACTGTAATGCAACGGATGGGATTCAGTGCTCATTTTATTCAGATCATACGCAAATGTATAGTCGGCACTTCCTCTCGAATCAAAATTAATGGTCAGCTAAGTTCACCAGTCCCGATCAAGCAATCAGTGAGACAAGGCTGCCCCCTTTCTATGGCACTATACGCAATCGCCGTAGAACCGTTACTGTTAAACCTGCATCACAGGTTACAAGGTCTACAGGTGTTGGGTACAAAAACCGTGTGTCACGCTTATGCTGATGACGTCAGTGTAGTAGTTAACACGCACTCAGAAATGGAAGTCGTTCAACAAATAATCCACGCTTACGCCACTTCTTCCGGAGCCAAACTCAATGAACAAAAATCGAAAATTTTACCTGTCGGACCCCATATGGAGACCATTCCAAGAACATGGCTACAAAGAACAGAGAAGACGAACCACTTAGGTATGATTCTAATGGCCAACCCAAGAGAGATGACAGTAGCCAACTGGGACCATAAACTGCATATATTCAGGGCTACTCTCCGTGAACACAAAACTAGAACGCTCAATCGGATACAGAGAGCTCTATTGATTAACAGCTATGCGCTAAGCAAAATATATCACATCGCAGCAGTGTTACCAGTACCCAAGGATACAGCGCAAAAGCTTTTAGCTGCAGCGTATTGGTTCATATGGAGCGGAAACATCTTTAAAGTCGCTATGCCAACCATAGTGTTAACCCGCGCCGCTGGTGGTTTGGGCGTCAAAGACATCAAGAATCAATGCACTGCCGTATATATAGACCGAATCCGCAAAATACTGCAGTCACCCCATCCGACAATTACGAAAACGTTATTCAACAGGTTAGCCCCAACGAGCAAAACGGCCCCAGTCGATGTTGGTCGCATCAGCGCTCAACTCGATCACGTCCGGACTTATTACCTGGAAATGAGCTATATTCAAGACACTTCACAGCTGCTTAACACCAGAAGGACCTATTACCACCTCACGAGACACCATAGGCAAAACCCAATTGAAGCGAAATATCCAGCGGTCAACTGGAGTAACGTCTGGAAAAACATTAACAATCCCATCCTCCACTCCAAAGTAGTGTCCACGTGGTATGACATTGTGAACGAGAAGGTCCCCACAGGTGAAAAGTTGCACAATATCAAAATGAAGCAGAGTCCGTACTGCGATCATTGCCATACTGTAGATACCTTGGCACACATTCTCATCTGCCGCGACCAATACCACATATGGAACTGGACTAGAAAAAAACTCGCAATAATTACTAGAACCACAGACTCTGCTATAACACTTAAAGATGTACTTCAACCAGACTGGCATATCTTTCCTGCAACAAAGCACAATAGCTATGTTTGGATTATCGGCCAGTTTGCATATTTTGCAGTTACGAATACACATGCGAGTATAGACGAGTACATACAGTATATAATGGAAGAGCACCACAACCTTAAAACGAGTCGGAAATACAAAGCTTTGTTTCAAAATTTCTTACTTCACACTTTGCCATAATGAAGCGGTAATTTTTTTTTTTTTTTTTTTTTTTTTTTTTTTTTTTTTTGGGTTGGTGCACAACACTACAGCGAGTTGATACTACTTGTGCTTCATTATAATTAAGTTGGCATTTATTTATTTATTTTTATAGTACAGCAGGTGAAAGTGCCTCAGGAAAACTAATTTTGCCAGAAGCCGTAACATAAAACACATCAGAAGTGCTTGATTGATTTCGTGTTCTTCTGTTTCAAGGGTATTGGACAGATTGTCACGGCAAGAAGATGTATTCAGTTCCTTTATATATTATTTAAAAAGAATAATGAAAAAATAAATAAAAAAGTAGGTTAAGTTAGGGTGAAAGTGGCGGTGGCAACAGAATTTTTTTTTTTTTTTTTTTTTTTTTTTTTTTTTTTTTTTTAGGTTAGATAGGAGTTTGGGGGTGATATGGATGATAGGGGCCAACGCCTGAAGTGGAAGAGGTCCAGGAAAAAAAAAAAAAAAAAAAAAAACGACGTCCGCCCCGAGCAGATGCAAAAAAAAAAAAAAAAAAAAAAAAAAAAGTTGGTAGAGCACTTGCCCGCGAAAGGCAAAGGTCCCGAGTTCGAGTCTCGGTCGGGCACACAGTTTTAATCTGCCAGGAAGTTTCATATCAGCGCACACTCCGCTGCAGAGTGAAAATCTCATTCTGGAAACATGCCCCAGGCTGTGGCTAAGCCATGTCTCCGCAATATCCTTTCTTTCAGGAGTGCTAGTTCTGCAAGGTTCACAGGAGAGCTTCTGTAAAGTTTGGAAGGTAAGAGACGAGGTACTGGCAGAAGTAAAGCTGTGAGTACCGGGAGTGAGTCGTGCTTCGGTAGCTCAGTTGGTAGAGCACTTGCCCGCGAAAGGCAAAGGTCCCGAGTTCGAGTCTCGGTCGAGCACACAGTTTTAATCTGCCAGGAAGTTTCATAACAGCGCACACTCCGCTGCAGAGTGAAAATCTCATTCTGGAAACATCCCCCAGGCTGTGGCTAAGCCATGTCTCCGCAATATCCTTTCTTTCAGGAGTGCTAGTTCTGCAAGGTTCGCAGGAGAGCTTCTGTAAAGTTTGGAAGGTAGGAGACGAGGTACTGGCAGAAGTAAAGCTGTGAGTACCGGGCGTGAGTCGTGCTTCGGTAGCTCAGTTGGTAGAGCACTTGCCCGCGAAAGGCAAAGGTCCCGAGTTCGAGTCTCGGTCGGGCACACAGTTTTAATCTGCCAGGAAGTTTCATATCAGCGCACACTCCGCTGCAGAGTGAAAATCTCATTCTGGAAACATCCCCCAGGCTGTGGCTAAGCCATGTCTCCGCAATATCCTTTCTTTCAGGAGTGCTAGTTCTGCAAGGTTCGCAGGAGAGCTTCTGTAAAGTTTGGAAGGTAGGAGACGAGGTACTGGCAGAAGTAAAGCTGTGAGTACCGGGCGTGAGTCGTGCTTTGGTAGCTCAGTTGGTAGAGCACTTGCCCGCGACAGGCAACGGTCCCGAGTTCGAGTCTCGGTCGGGCACACAGTTTTAACCTGCCAGGAAGTTTCATATCAGCGCACACTCCGCTGCAGAGTGAAAATCTCATTCTGGAAACATCCCCCAGGCTGTGGCTAAGCCATGTCTCCGCAATATCCTTTCTTTCAGGAGTGCTAGTTCTGCGAGGTTCGCAGGAGAGCTTCTGTAAAGTTTGGAAGGTAGGAGACGAGGTACTGGCAGAAGTAAAGCTGTGAGTACCGGGCGTGAGTCGTGCTTCGGTAGCTCAGTTGGTAGAGCACTTGCCTGCGAAAGGCAAAGGTCCCGAGTTCGGGTCTCGGTCGGGCACACAGTTTTAATCTGCCAGGAAGTTTCATATCAGCGCACACTCCGCTGCAGAGTGAAAATCTCATTCTGGAAACATCCCCCAGGCTGTGGCTAAGGCATGTCTCCGCAATATCCTTTCTTTCAGGAGTGCTAGTTCTGCAAGGTTTGCAGGAGAGCTTCTGTAATGTTTGGAAGGTAGGAGACGAGGTACTGGCAGAAGTAAAGCTGTGAGTACCGGGCGTGAGTCGTGCTTCGGTAGCTCAGTTGGTAGAGCACTTGCCCGCGAAAGGCAAAGGTCCCGAGTTCGAGTCTCGGTCGGGCACACAGTTTTAATCTGCCAGGAAGTTTCATATCAGCGCACACTCCGCTGCAGAGTGAAAATCTCATTCTGGAAACATGCCCCCGGCTGTGGCTAAGCCATGTCTCCGCAATATCCTTTCTTTCAGGAGTGCTAGTTCTGCAAGGTTCACAGGAGAGCTTCTGTAAAGTTTGGAAGGTAAGAGACGAGGTACTGGCAGAAGTAAAGCTGTGAGTACCGGGAGTGAGTCGTGCTTCGGTAGCTCAGTTGGTAGAGCACTTGCCCGCGAAAGGCAAAGGTCCCGAGTTCGAGTCTCGGTCGAGCACACAGTTTTAATCTGCCAGGAAGTTTCATAACAGCGCACACTCCGCTGCAGAGTGAAAATCTCATTCTGGAAACATCCCCCAGGCTGTGGCTAAGCCATGTCTCCGCAATATCCTTTCTTTCAGGAGTGCTAGTTCTGCAAGGTTCGCAGGAGAGCTTCTGTAAAGTTTGGAAGGTAGGAGACGAGGTACTGGCAGAAGTAAAGCTGTGAGTACCGGGCGTGAGTCGTGCTTCGGTAGCTCAGTTGGTAGAGCACTTGCCCGCGAAAGGCAAAGGTCCCGAGTTCGAGTCTCGGTCGGGCACACAGTTTTAATCTGCCAGGAAGTTTCATATCAGCGCACACTCCGCTGCAGAGTGAAAATCTCATTCTGGAAACATCCCCCAGGCTGTGGCTAAGCCATGTCTCCGCAATATCCTTTCTTTCAGGAGTGCTAGTTCTGCAAGGTTCGCAGGAGAGCTTCTGTAAAGTTTGGAAGGTAGGAGACGAGGTACTGGCAGAAGTAAAGCTGTGAGTACCGGGCGTGAGTCGTGCTTCGGTAGCTCAGTTGGTAGAGCACTTGCCCGCGAAAGGCAAAGGTCCCGAGTTCGAGTCTCGGTCGGGCACACAGTTTTAATCTGCCAGGAAGTTTCATATCAGCGCACACTCCGCTGCAGAGTGAAAATCTCATTCTGGAAACATCCCCCAGGCTGTGGCTAAGCCACGTCTCCGCAATATCCTTTCTTTCAGGAGTGCTAGTTCTGCAAGGTTCGCAGGAGAGCTTCTGTAAAGTTTGGAAGGTAGGAGACGAGGTACTGGCAGAAGTAAAGCTGTGAGTACCGGGCGTGAGTCGTGCTTCGGTAGCTCAGTTGGTAGAGCACTTGCCCGCGAAAGGCAAAGGTCCCGAGTTCGAGTCTCGGTCGGGCACACAGTTTTAATCTGCCAGGAAGTTTCATATCAGCGCACACTCCGCTGCAGAGTGAAAATCTCATTCTGGAAACATCCCCCAGGCTGTGGCTAAGCCATGTCTCCGCAATATCCTTTCTTTCAGGAGTGCTAGTTCTGCAAGGTTCGCAGGAGAGCTTCTGTAAAGTTGGAAGGTAGGAGACGAGGTACTGGCAGAAGTAAAGCTGTGAGTACCGGGCGTGAGTCGTGCTTCAGTAGCTCAGTTGGTAGAGCACTTGCCCGCGAAAGGCAAAGGTCCCGATTTCGAGTCTCGGTCGGGCACACAGTTTCAATCTGCCAGGAAGTTTCATATCAGCGCACACTCCACTGCAGAGTGAAAATCTCATTCTGGAAACATCCCCCAGGCTGTGGCTAAGCCATGTCTCCGCAATATCCTTTCTTTCAGGAGTGCTAGTTCTGCAAGGTTCGCAGGAGAGCTTCTGTAAAGTTTGGAAGGTAGGAGACGAGGTACTGGCAGAAGTAAAGCTGTGAGTACCGGGCGTGAGTCGTGCTTCGGTAGCTCAGTTGGTAGAGCACTTGCCCGCGACAGGCAAAGGTCCTGAGTTCGAGTCTCGGTCGGGCACACAGTTTTAATCTGCCAGGAAGTTTCATATCAGCGCACACTCCGCTGCAGAGTGAAAATCTCATTCTGGAAACATCCCCCAGGCTGTGGCTAAGCCATGTCTCCGCAATATCCTTTCTTTCAGGAGTGCTAGTTCTGCAAGGTTCGCAGGAGAGCTTCTGTAAAGTTTGGAAGGTAGGAGACGAGGTACTGGCAGAAGTAAAGCTGTGAGTACCGGGCGTGAGTCGTGCTTCGGTAGCTCAGTTGGTAGAGCACTTGCCCGCGACAGGCAAAGGTCCCGAGTTCGAGTCTCGGTCGGGCACACAGTTTTTATCTGCCAGGAAGTTTCATATCAGTGCACACTCCGCTGCAGAGTGAAAATCTCATTCTGGAAACATCCCCCAGGCTGTGGCTAAGCCATGTCTCCGCAATATCCTTTCTTTCAGGAGTGCTAGTTCTGCAAGGTTCGCAGGAGAGCTTCTGTAAAGTTTGGAAGGAAGGAGACGAGGTACTGGCAGAAGTAAAGCTGTGAGTACCGGGCGTGAGTCGTGCTTCGGTAGCTCAGTTGGTAGAGCACTTGCCCGCGAAAGGCAAAGGTCCCGAGTTCGAGTCTCAGTCGGGCACACAGTTTTAATCTGCCAGGAAGTTTCATATCAGCGTACACTCCGCTGCAGAGTGAAAATCTCTTTCTGGAAACATCCCCCAGGCTGTGGCTAAGCCATGTCTCCGCAATATCCTTTCTTTCAGGAGTGCTAGTTCTGCAAGGTTCGCAGGAGAGCTTCTGTAAAGTTTGGAAGGTAGGAGACGAGGTACTGGCAGAAGTAAAGCTGTGAGTACCGGGCGTGAGTCGTGCTTCGGTAGCTCAGTTGGTAGAGCACTTGCCCGCGAAAGGCAAAGGTCCCGAGTTCGAGTCTCGGTCGGGCACACAGTTTTAATCTGCCAGGAAGTTTCATATCAGCGCACACTCCGCTGCAGAGTGAAAATCTCTTTCTGGAAACATCCCCCAGGCTTTGGCTAAGTCATGTCTCCGCAATATCCTTTCTTTCAGGAGTGCTAGTTCTGCAAGGTTCGCAGGAGAGCTTCTGTAAAGTTTGGAAGGTAGGAGACGAGGTACTGGCAGAAGTAAAGCTGTGAGTACCGGGCGTGAGTCGTGCTTCGGTAGCTCAGTTGGTAGAGCACTTGCCCGCGAAAGGCAAAGGTCCCGAGTTCGAATCTCGGTCGGGCACACAGTTTTAATCTGCCAGGAAGTTTCATAACAGCGCACACTCCGCTGCAGAGTGATAATCTCATTCTGGAAACATCCCCCAGGCTGTGGCTAAGCCATGTCTCCGCAATATCCTTTCTTTCAGGAGTGCTAGTTCTGCAAGGTTCGCAGGAGAGCTTCTGTAAAGTTTGGAAGGTAGGAGACGAGGTACTGGCAGAAGTAAAGCTGTGAGTACCGGGCGTGAGTCGTGCTTCGGTAGCTCAGTTGGTAGAGCACTTGCCCGCGAAAGGCAAAGGTCCCGAGTTCGAGTCTCGGTCGGGCACACAGTTTTAATCTGCCAGGATGTTTCATATGTACAGACAGTTAATTCATCCCTGGACCTAAGAAGCTCCAATATTTTTGCCTGTTATGCACTCTGACAGTTGCAAGACATCGGTCCCGTGGATTCCAAGGCTTTCGAGAATGTTTTAATTTTATATTTGAAGTCTGATCACAAATATCAAAACAAATACTTTTTCGTACGATATAAGGAAGGAAGGAAGATTTCGTTTAATGTCCCCTCGCCATCGAGATCATTAGAGATGGAGCAGAAGCTCGGATTATGACAGGGCTGCGGAACGAAATCGGCCGTACCCTTTTGAACTAACCATCCCTGCATTTTCCTGGAGCGATTTAGGGAAATCGTGGAAAACCTACATCTAGATGGCCAGACGCAGATCGAACTGTCGTCCTCCAGAATGTGAGTACAGTGTGCTAATCACTGCGTCACCTTGCTCGCTCTTGCGACAGAATTAGAAATTAACAATTTCCTGTTTTTTCCCTCCTTTACTTACTCTTGCTTCTTGCTAGGTTTCATAATTCAACGTCAACGCGAAGCAAGCTATGGGTTTTAATGAATGAGTTTGTGAGTATCAAAATATGTGACATGCATGACCACGTCTTTTGATTGCATTTAGTTAGAAGCTTACATTTCTTGCACCACCAAGAGACTCCAGACATAAATTTCAACTTGCTGACAAAAATAGGTTTTAACAGACGGAGGGACAGACAGACGTTCGGATTATAGGTAACGAAATTTTTTTTCGTCTGATCTAAAGAGAAAGTAACCATTTCTAGATTTTTCCCTTTGCTAGTACTGTGAATCATCCTTCTTGCTCAGTTTCATAATTCTAGGTCAAAGTGAAATACCATATAGGATTTGACCGCAATGACTCAGAATGTTAATTTTGACCCGCCAGGGTAGCCGAGAGCACTAATGTGCTGCTTCCTGGACTCGGGTAGGCGCGCCGGCCTCGGATCGAATCCGCCCGCTGGATTAACAAGGGCCGGTATGCCGGCCAGCCTGGATGTGGTTTTTAGGCAGTTTTTCACATCCCGCTAGGTGAATACCGGGCTGGTCCCCAACTCCCGTCTCAGTTACATGACTCACAGACATTTGAAAACGTACACTTACACTTACACTAGATGCAGACAGCTGGGGTACAATACTTCCGTCGCGGGGGGGGGTGGGGGGGGGGTTCGGGGTGGCGTCAGGAAGGGCATCTGGCCACCCTCTGCAATTAGCACTTCCAAATCCGTACTAACAAAGCCCCGACAAAGAAAGAAAGAAAGAACTCAGAATGTTAATTTTGCTGCACTGGAAAGAAGCTGTAGACCTTACTATGTGACCTAAGTTTTGACTTGATACATCCACCATTCCCTGAGAAAAAGGGGTTTTAACGGATGAACAGACAGATAACAAATGGCAAAGAAATCTATGTTTTGTGTCACATAATTACAAATTAACACCTTTTGGATTTTTTCCTTTACTTGTGCTGTGAAGCCTTGCTTCTAGCCAAACTTGTCGTGTAGGTCAAAGGGAAGTACCCTATAGGTTTTGATGAGTGAGTTTGGGAGTAGCAAAATATGCGATAAATGGCCGTATCTTTTGACTGCATTGACGTAGAAGCTTCAATATTTTACACAGTCAAGCGACTGTAGCCTTTTTTTTTTCTTCTTTATTGTATTTCAGTTCCCCATCAGGGTGGACTGGCAGCAGCATAGGCGCTACTCTTCAGCCGAAAGACATAGAACAAAACAATAGAAGACATTTAAAAACAGCAAAGGAGAGAATAAGGTGAACATCGATATATAAAAGGGGGAACATCATGGAAGGCAATAGACAAAAAACGGGGTGACTGTAAAATTGAGATAAAAAACTGTTTAAAAGTAGCACACACAAAAAGACGCACACTGCGACGGTTAAAAGAACACAAGGCACAGTACGGCAGGAGCATAAAGGTAGCGACGGATGGCATAGCACATAACGTAACACTGATGGCGAACCTCAAGGCAGTACACAATTAAAATCACACCTCTAGACGCACACGAGAAACAGCACTAAACGCAACACTGATGTGGCACACTGATGATGATCAGTACAGAGGATCTGCCAGGCGCTAGGAGATGAGGGAGACCTGAAGAAGGGATGGAGGGGAAGAGATGGGGGAGGTGAGCAGGGGGGCGCGCGGAAGAGGGCCAGGTAGGGAGGGATGTGGGAAGGAGAGAGGCAAGTATGGGGTGCAGGGTCTCAGGGGAGGGGGGACGGAGGAAAATCCGCTCTGGGAGAAGGAGGAAAGAGGAAAAGGGGGCCCTGGGGAGGGGACTGTAGCCTTTTTTTTTTTTTTTTTTTACTTTATTGTCATTTTAATGCCTATACAATAAGCAGGCTGGCAGCAGCACACTACGCTGCTCTTCAGCCAAATGAGACAGAAGCACAAAAAAACAGGAGGAAAACAGATAAGTCACAAAATGGAGGGCGATAAAATAGGAGACACAGAGAGACAAACACGGAGCCGGTCACACTTGACGATAAAACACACTGCAAACTGTTGAGACGACGCACAGATACTGAAGAAGACGATGGCACTGGTGAACAACGGAGCGTGACGGGAAACACTGAACACGAAACATGACGGCACATACAAGACACTGATGGCGGCGATCTCCGGCGCGCGAAAGTCCACGTAGCGTGTGCGAGTCCGGGGACCTGCCAAGAGTGGAACAGGGGGGAGGTGGGGGGAGAGGGGAGAAAAGGATGCCAACGGCGGGGGAGACGGGGGCAAGAGGGAGAGGTACAGGGGAGGGGAGGCCCGGGGGAGAAGGGGAGAGAAAAGGAGGAGGGAGGGAAAAAGGGAGAGAAGGGAGGGAGGGTGCCCGGAGGAGCAAGCACGGGAGGAGGGCGGGAGGATCAAAGTTGGTAGGAGGGGTAGATGGAGGGGAGGAGGGCATCATCAGGTAGGGGGAGCTGGCGGAAGCCACCTTGGGAGAGGGTAAGGAGGGTGGAGAGATGGAGACCGGGTGGGACATGAGAGTACAGGCGCGGCAGCGGGCGGGGGTGGGAGAGGATCGGGGAGACGAGCGGGTGGGGAGGATCGAGTTTACGGGAGGTGTAGAGGATGCGTATCCTTTCGAGGAAGAGGAGGAGGTGAGGGAAGGAGATAAGATCATACAGGATCCGCGTGGGGGAGGGGAGACGGATGCGATAGGCAAGGCGGAGAGCATGGCGTTCAAGGATTTGGAGGGATTTATAAAAGGAAGGGGGGGCGGAGATCCAGGCGGGATGGGCGTAACAGAGGATAGGGCGGATGAGGGACTTATAGGTGTGGAGGATGGTGGAGGGGTCCAGACCCCACGTACGGCCGGAAAGGAGCTTGAGGAGACGGAGTCGGGAACGTGCCTTGGCTTGGATTGTCTGGAGATGGGGAGTCCAGGAGAGGCGACGGTCGAGGGTGACGCCAAGGTACTTAAGGGTGGGGGTGAGAGCGATAGGACGGCCATAAACGGTGAGATAGAAGACTGTAGCCGTTAGCATGTGACATAAATTTTAACTCGATCCTTCTACGCGTTCTGAGAAGAAGACTATTTAACAGTTGGACAAACACTTAGATACGTGGACAACAATTTCATCCTACAAGGGTTCCGTGTTTACTGATGGAGGAACGAAAGCCTAATGACATATAGGTCCTTCCACCTGGTAAGATATGGTCAAAAATATGTTTGTTTAAAGATAGTTCCGTGTAGTCAGCACATACACAACTTTCCCACTTGAGCGCGCTCCGCTAAGCACAACAGTGCAGGCGCAGCGCTCGTCTGTCTCCGCACTACGAGATGGCGCTGCTTTAGAGACAGACCAAATTCTGCTTCCACTGATCCGCGTATTAATATGTAACGCAGCCAATGAGATTGCTGCTAACATAGAACCTTTTCTCCTCATGGATCACACTCGCGCAGTGATACCTGAACGCGCGAGGCATTATAACGAGTGTACAGACCTCCGATTGGTCAGTCTGCATTAGTCTGTACGTCTATAGTCAAGTTTCAGTCTGCGCCTAATAAGATTGTCATATTCCTGTACATAGCCATGAAGAGAAATATGTAGACACTTTGTCAAGTATCAGAGATATGTGAGAATAAGATTAACGTACCAAGACCAAAGGAACTTCAGATTGTCAATTGTAAATAGCATCCAGAATCAAGTTAAGTAAGGTTTATAATTACTATTATTTTAATAAATGTGTGTGAAAATTAATCTAGTTCTGTTTAAAGTTGGTCACCGTCAATCTGCCACTCTAAGCGTGCAAGTGGCATTTCTATCGTCTGACCGAACTGCAGAAGATAAACACGCCACGATAAGACCACGAGACATATTGCTGACACTCGCCTACTTCGTCAGAGCGACAAGTCAAATAATCTGATGGTGTGTGTACCGAAGATCTTACAGTACGCACACCACACATGGCATTTAGCATTACTTTTTATTTTACTTAAAAATTGTCTCCTTTACTCTTTCCCTAGCACTGCATCAGTGTCAACTATGTTCCACTGCCACGGTCTCCCTCTCTCCCTCTCTCTTTCTCTCTCTCTCTCTCTCTCTCTCTGCGTTCAAATAGGAGCACGCCCTAAATGTGTCACAGGCTTCTGCCACAGGTAGTGCAGTACTACGTGTCATGTTGCCCCTGCACGCCCCATCGTGTGTGTGGGCGTCGCTGCCGCACGCTGTCTGTTCAGTGCCAGGTTACGACGACGACGGGCCGTCAGTCTGCGCTCGGCGGTGCCCGTTGGGAGCACGCCGGCCTACACGTGTGCTGTCTGTCCGTGTTACGCGCGGCACGTGTTCGGGTCGACTGTACAGAGGCAGCCCACGCCACGGGGACAGCAGCGAGCGACGCGGTAGCGGCCGGCGCTGCTCCGTCTCACGATCTGCTCTGTGGGAAAGGAGAGCCGCGTCGTCTTCTGGGGTGTTTAGAATGTGCAAGACACAGCGAATGGAGGACAGTCTCTTCTGCTTTTAGCCGGATGATGGAGGAAGATTTGTTTCAGAGCGTCCAGTCGCTTTGGTTCTATTTTCTGCGTTTCTCTTGGAGCTCCTTCAAATCTGTCACCTGAATCATCTCACGGAGGGGACGAGATTAGTCGTCTAAATGCGGTGCACAAGAACAGAACCAGCTCAGGTATGAGCACAAAAAGGCGAATAATCTACTTATTCACTCTGACTGAAAGAAGTGGTGCCAGCAGCCTCATTCACTTTCCTCAGCACCTTTAAAAGTTTTTCCCCAGAACTTTGGCACCGTCAAACGGGGTGATTTTGGACACCGGGGCGAATTCGGACAGTATGGCTCATTTGCTCTTTACTACTGCATAGAAACAGAGTTACTTTAAAAAAAAATGTCTGTGAAATCTTATGGGACTGAACTGCTAAGATCATCAGTCCCTAAGCTTACACACTACTTAACCTAAATTATCCTAAGGACAAACACACATACCCAGGTCCGAGGGAGGACTCGAACCTCCGCCGGGATCAGCCGCACAGTTCCTGACTGCAGCGCCGAAGACCGCTCGCCTAATCCCGCGCGGCAGAGTTACTTATTTTAACGTCCGTGCACCAATTACTTTAAGCGCAAAATTGCATTTATCGGCCGGCCAGGGTGGCCGAGCGGTTATAGGTGCTACAGTCTGGAACCGCGTGACCGCTACGGTCGCAGGTTCGAATCCTGCCTCGAGCATGGATGTGTGTGATGTCCTTACGTTAGGTAGGTTTAAGCAGTTCTAAGTTCTAGGAGACTGATGACCTCAGAAGTTAAGTCCCATAGTGCTCAGAGCCATTTTTGCATTTATCGCTTTCCACAACTTTTATTTTTTCGGCAATTGTTTCCCTAGGTCAATAAGTGACGAACAGTTTCAGTGTTAAAAATCCATGCATTATCGTAAAGTGGAAACTTTTTATTGTTGCGCCGAGAGGGAAGTTATTGTAACCGTAATTGTCGACACGCTCAGTAGCTAACAGCATTGAGACAATTTCTGTATAGGTTTGTCGAGTTTCTCGTGCAAGGTTATAAAATAACCACGGTTTTTGTAAAACTGTGTACTGTGTGGGGTGATTTCGGACAATGCCAAGAACGTATAAGAGCAGGAGAGGTGTTACAGTACGGTGTAATTATGACCCGGAACTTCATCTAGCTGTTCGTGATATTCAGAGTGGTAAATTATCATACAGAAAAGCATGTGAGTTGTATGGTATACCTAAATCAAACGTACAAAATAAAGTGCAGAAAGCACATCCGAAAAATAATGGGAGAACAGCCAGTGCTAAAAAAAGAAGAAGAAGAAATGTTGAAGCAAGGTATCTTGAGGGCTGCACATTGGGGATTTCCCTTCACTAAATTGGATATTAGATATTTAGTTAAAGGCTACCTTGATAAATCTAGCCAAAAAGAGAAGAAATTTCGTAATATCTTGCCAGGAGAAGAATGGGTGCATTTATTCCTCAAACGACAGTCAGAAGATCTTTCCATTCGCTTAAGCGAAAATATTAAATGAGCTCGTGCATAAGTGAATAAAGAGACTGTTTATTTAAATTCTTGCAAAATAAAAACTTATCTGTAATATATAAAATTCATTATATCATTCTATATCACTTATTCGTAACAAAGGGCCCCCTTAAAATGTGTAAAATGTCACCAAAATCAAATAAAAAGCATGTAGAATTAAAAAAAAGGCAGTAACTGTCCGATTTCGACCTCTATATACTGTAACTTCGGACAGAGATTTAAAAAACACGTGTGTGCGAAATCACCCCAATCCATGGGGTAACTTCGGACACTTTATTTAACTGCCTCAGATAAATATACCTACACATACACTTTCTAGTTCTGGAATATTTTATTTGTTACACATATACCCTACCACTTCCATAACAATCAATTTAATCTAACAATATACAGGAAAGTTACAATCAAAATAACGACAAAACCGTCCGAAATCACCCCGTTTGACGGCTTACGAATATACTCGCCTTTTTTTAATTTTTTTTTTTTTTTTTTTTACAAGCTCCTCTACTTGTTAGCTCGCTCATCTTCACTAGCTGATCGCTATAAGTCGCTCATACTGAAGTCGCTCAAACTCATTCACTCCCAATTATCCATTCTCTCTCATTCATTCAGCCCAACTCATTGATTGTAATTATGTCATTATTTCTTTGTGTCTCTTTGTCATTATCCCTTGTCTCACAGCCATAGTCTTATTCGTTCTGTACTACTACAAGTTTCTTCTTTCACTGTCAATCTCTCTCTCTTGCTCTCCCTTACTGCGCTACCTTATTTTTTCCTTCCCACTGCTGCTGTCTGTTCTTTCTGTCACTATCTCTCTCTTCCTCTTTGTCATTCTCATAAACTGTCTCTCATTATTATCCGATCCCACCCACTTCCACTTTTGCCTTCACTTTATTTCTCTCCCACTGACATTGTCTCCTTTACTCTTTTCCTAGCACTGCGTCACTGTCAACTATGTTCAACCGCCACGGTCTCCCTCCCACCCTCTCTCTCTCTCTCTCTCTCTCTCTCACACACACACACACACACACACACACACACACACACACACACACACTGTCTTTGTCACCTTCGCTCTGTCTACAACACGACCACTGTCTGTGTTTTGAAAAGAAGTTTTTTGTTCTCCTTGTTTCGACGAGAAACCTTGGTTTCTTACTTATCCGTCAGAGACATCGGTGAAAAAGATTCTGACACCATGAGAAACATCCCTGCCACTCTCTTCTCCTCTCTCAGCATAAAAAGGCAAAAATGTTCATAAGACAAAGTTTGAAAATATTTAAAAGTGTTGAGGAAGGTAGTATGAGCATATTCGCCTCGTGCTCCTATATGAGCATTTTTCTGTTGGTACCCTTTTTGTTCCTCTTACAACAGGGCATGCCACTTGTACGATGAGATCTTTATGGATTAGTAAAATTTTGATAGTTTCCTTGAGGGAAACCGAAATAACCGAAAGAGAGTGCAAATATTTAACACGACATAGAGAATGCTCCACTGAACAATTTGTGGTAGGGAACCTGAGGTCGGACCAGTCAGCTTAAGGAGATAATAGGAATAAAATCACATTATTGTGTATTTATTTACATTAGTTACAGTTAACTGCAAATACTATCACTGACACAATGAACGTACCATTTGTACTATACCTTACAAACTCTGCTGGAACTGACGGCCATTAACATCTATGGAAGCATGACATCGGTGAACAAGTTTCTGACACACTCTGAGAAATATCTGTGATGTATCACATCACAGGCAGCTACAATTCTGGCAGCTAATTCCATTTCCGTATCCACTGGGGTCTCATACACAAGTGGCTTTAGATGTCCCCACAGGAAATAATCGTGGTTGTGGTGATGGTGGTGGTGGTGGTGGTGGTGGTAAGTTCCTGTGGGACCAAACCGCTGAGGTCATCGGTCCCTAGGCTTACATACAGCTTAACCAACCTTTGCAGTGTCTTAGCCTAAGGACAACACACACACACACCCATGCCCGAGAGAGGACTGTAACCTCCGACGGGGTGAGCCGCGCGAAACTTGGCAAGGCCTCAGTCCCCTGGAATAATCAAGGGGATTCAGGTCAGGTGAACCAGCAGGCCATGGAATAGAATGTCTCCTTTCAATCCAGCGACCGGGAAATACAGTATTGAGATGGTTATGGACATCCACACTGAAGTGAGGCAGTGCACCGTCACATTATATCCACATCCACTCACCAACAACCAATGGTAAGTTCTCCAACAACTCACGTAGAACTCTTTGCACAAACCTCACGCACACGTAGACTTCCTATTAATCAGGTTCGTCGTACTCGTTTTCTAGCAGAAAATAAAGAATGCACATGTAAGTAAACAGCACAGTACGTATAAACTTGTAAGCATGTTAGTTGTAAATAAGCTGGGAAACAGTAATGCTGGCGAGGCGTTAGAAAAGGTCTTTGATCACAATGTCAATTCTTTTGACGATGACCGGTTTCAGTCCGTAATGAGTGTCCTCAGATCTTTTCTACACCATGTGCTAAAGTGGTAAGGTGTAGAATAGGCCACATCGTCCACACAGTCATTATTGCTACTCATAAAAGATTACTTCCATATATCCTTAAGCTGGCTACTCTGACCCCAGGTTCCCTTCCTCAAACTGTTTAGTGGAGCATTCTCTACACTTTTGCACGCTCTTACGGACATCCTGTATAATTTTAAACCTCAGACCGGACTTTATCAGCCCAAAAATTTTGTATGTGATTCAGTACTACAACAACATGGGGTTCCCAGAACTCTTTCCATGATAACTGAAGCACTTTACAGAGTATTTCTCCTGTTACGTTACTTTACAGGTTACGTTTTGGTGTGCATAGCCGTCTTGGAAGCCGCGACTGGGTTTTGATTCACAAAAATTATTTTTTGATTTTTCTCAGGAACCGACCACGAACTAAATGGTGTCTCCATATGCCCACATCTATTGCAAAGAGAACCAACCAATCTGATCCATTGGCCTAAGCTGGAGGAAGTGTGTAATAGTCATACTTCTATTTGTACTGTAGAAGAATTACAGAAAGCGATCCTTTTGTTGGGTATACAAAATGTCGCTAGCTCTAAGGCTATCTGAAATACTTGACTGTTTTTTTATCACGACGTCTGAGCCCCGGAAAAATTCCGTTTTTATGCATGGCATTTTGTAACATAACAGACTGCATGCTGTCGCATGTGTACCTATTGTCTCCACAGTATAGAATACCTGTAAATACACGACCCAAATCATTTCGGCCACCCACTGTGAGACTGGCTACTACATGGTGGCGTTATGCGTACGTGACGTACCAAGGAGCATGTACAGGGTGATTTAGTGGCCCCTACCACTGGGTTTTATGCAACCATCAACGCCTTCAGATCCCGCGCGTTAGGTTTTCAAATTCTCTCGCTCACTATATCCAAACTATTAATCACACAGAAAAAAATCAACACAACATTTTTGTAGGAAATGTAATGTACTTAAATTATGTGCTGAGATACGTTTTCGTATTATTCAAGAAAAACTTATAGAAGTGGCCTTCAAATTCGCTGTTCTTGAATAACTCGAAAACCGTGGCCTCTAGCGAAAACGAATCCGAATACAAAATTTACCTAATAAAAATTCCTAAAAAACGTCCTGTTCATTTTTTCTGCGCGACTTATAGTTTGTGCATAGAATATGAAATCCCATGTGTTGTTTCTGAAGGTGTTGCAGATTGCATAAAACCGAAAGGTAGAGACAACTGACTTACCCTTCATAAGCGGAGCACACTAGAACGAGGAATCATTCTAGCAATGACATTAACTGCAAATGGTTTAAACACACTGACATAAGTGACTTCGACAAACGGCTTATAGTTGTGGCATGGCATCTGGGAACGAGACTCTCGGCAAGTGCGACCCTGATCGGCGCGATTATTTGTAGGAAGTGGTTGAAGACAAGGAAGTTGGACGTCCACGTCTCATCACAGAACGTGGAGGTCGGATGCTTTTCCGCTCTTAAAACAGGATAGGTGGCGATATGTCGCTGATTAGACAAAAGAGTGCAATTTTGAAAAAAAAAAGACATGGTCATTGTCTTATTAAAAAGCAGAATTTTTTATTTTTTACTCAATCATTTTTTATGATACAATCATAGCCGATTTCATCCTGCATCGACCATCTTCAAATGTTTCAATAGAGAAAAGAAAAGCTTATATTAAGATCTGAAGCAGCTGCAACTATTTTCACTAGTTCTACTTGTGAACTCAGTAACGCGCTGTTGGCGTGCAAATGGTTCATACTTATGGGTAGCATTTGGTCAACAAGCGTTCACGCGTTGTCAGCTAAACACAGTCAGAAATCCGGGAATTATAGACGGTGGAACAAATAAAAGCGACCGGAGGAGTGGATACGATTGGAAGTGAATGTAAGAGTATGCGTAGAACCACACACCGTGACGCGCACACCACGTGTACGCTCGACGCATGATCCACACCGGTTCAGAGCGTAGTGAGGCCTGTGTCAGTGTGAGTGGAGCAGTGCAAAAGGGACGATGGTACTCAAATGGAGCAGTGGGTGTTCGTTGTGGAAAGTTACGTGACAACAAAGTCGTGGAAATGGTGTGGTCAGTTGTTTGCTGAGAAGTTTAATGGTTTAATGGTGTCAAAGTGCCAGTAAAAAGTTACATGCAACACTCAGTCCAAAAAATGCGTCAGAAAGGATCTGTTTTGAACAAGTCAAAAAAATGGTTCAAATGGCTCTGAGCGCTATGGGATTTAACCTCTGAGATCATCAGTCCCCTAGAACTTAGAACTACTTAAACCTAACTAACCTAAGGACATCACACACATCCATGCCCGAGGCAGGATTCGAACCTGCGACCGTAGCGGTCGCGCGGTTCCAGAGTGTAGCGCCTAGAACCGCTAGGCCACCCCGGCCGGCTTGAACAAGTCAAAAAACATTCCGAAACGTGTCCGCACACCAGAAAGTGTGGCTGCAGTTTACCAGAAAATGCTTCAAAATCCTACTATATCAATCTGACCCCCTTCGCAAGAGACCAGCACATCAGTCGATCATGCGGACGAATATTCCATCTGGACCTGCAGTCTGGTCAAGGCCCTAACAAGCCACCCAGGCCACCTAATGTGTCAGTGTGCGAGTATTTTGTGTGGGGAACCCTCAAGTATCGCAACAACCCTCATACCCTTCAAGAACTGCAGCAGACCATTTCGGATGAGATGGCAACAATTCCAGCACTCCAGCTCCAATCCGCCTTCAGCAGCTTGCTGACCAGATTTCAAAAATGCCAAGAGATGGACAGTGGTCACTTTCAGCATCTGCTATAGTCTGGTTAGTACTGTATTTCCTTTCCTCTGCTTTGTTTCTTTGTGTCCTGGAACTCTGTTCTCCGGGCCACTTTTATTTGCTCCAGTCTGTATATACAACCAAGTATACTTTTCCTTCCCTAATCCTTGCACCAGATGCGTGCGTCCTATATAAGACAATCTTCAATCGTGAAAACCATAAAATATAACAATTACAACAATGCTTCAATCAGTTATCCATCAAATATGAAAGAAAAATACAGATCTGTAAAACAGTAAAACCTATTTAAAACGAAATTAGAACTTTATCTTAATGCCTTCAGCTGCTGACGGGCGTTAATATGTATCAACGGGGACAGGTGAAAATTTGTGCCTTGATCGGGACTCGAATCCGGGACCTCCTGCTTACATGGCAGTCGCTCTATCCATTTTTTTAAAAAAAATTGTTCGGTATTGTTATGTTTTTTTGTCTGGACGGACGTCACATGACATCCGTTGAAATTGATCGTCGATTCTTCTACTCAGTTTTTTTTTTTATTACAGAGGACAATCGGCCTTCTCACCGAACAGGCTGAGCTACCGCGCCGGCATCCATCTGAGCCACCGAGGGCACAGAGGATAGTGCGACTGCAGGGACTATCTCACTCACGCCTCCCGCAAGACCCAAATTCTCACCTTATATGTCCACACACTGCATTCGTAATGTCCCTACCCAACACAATCATTACTCGTGGAAGACATTCTTACCAAGTCCCGTAACAGTTCGGGTAATATGTGTGCATCCGCACAGAAGAAGGTCATGGCCGGTATTGGCAAAACTATATACTTATATGGATATGGTGTCTGTTATTTCGGACATGTCCGAAAGAACTGGCACCATTGATGAACTGCAGCCTTCTAGAACGAAATTAGAATTATGTTTTAATACCTGTCCCCGTTGATATATGTCAACGCCCGTCAGCAGCTCAAGGTATTAATATATAATTCTAATTTCGTTCTAGACGGCTGCAGGTCATCAATGGTGTCTGTTCTTTCGGACATGTCCGAAATAACAGACACCATATCCGTATATGTATATTTAAAACGAAGTGAGGTCTTCACAGCAAAAGAGTGGTAATCTTTATGGCATATTTTTCGGTGACGAGAGAAGTTGCACTTCACGCTGTTATACGTTTACGCCACTGCACAAAAGCTTAGGAGTGACGCGGAATAGACCACCAGGGTAGTTTCATTTTGTAGCTCACTGGCACTCTTCGTGCAGTTGTTAAATGGGCACATTTCAGGAAGCGCAGATGGAGCCCGGACCATACAGGGCGGCACCCGTTCACAAGGAGGCAGCATAATCAGCTGGAGCATGCATGCAGGTAGCAGCTTCTGCGTCAGCTTAGAAAATCGTCGTAAATATTGAAACGTGCATTGGCTGGAAACTCATTTGTTTCATCGAGGAGTTTATCCGGTTTCTTGCGTTTCGTGACGGTAAATCTCAAGTTATTCTAAAACGTCCAGCCTTTTACTATTTTCAACATTAGATAAAACTTTTAGTTGTCCATCAGTGCCACCAACATTATGTTTAGCTGACAACGCGTGAACACTTGTTCATCAAATGCCGAACATAGGTATCAACCCACATGCATGTTAATAGCAGTTTTACTAAGCTCACAAGTAGACCTGGTGAAAATAATTGTACTGGCTTCTGGTCGAAGATTCCTTTCTCTTTTCTTTTCTCTCAGTTATGAATGTACCACAAAACGGTAATTGTGTAGTACCTTATCGAGTACACTGCTAGTGCAGTATCAAATGTTTAGAAACACACCGTTCAGCGCACATTGATGAACGTAGGGCTCTGCGGCAGGCGATTCCTATCTTTTACGAAGATGACCCAACGGAATCACCATTTAGGATTGTAGTGGGCACGGTATGTGAATGGTGGATCCATGGAAACGTGTTGCCCGGTCGGATGAATCGTGTGTCCTGTTACACCAAGTCGATGGTCGTGTCCAGATACGTCGTCATCTAGGCGAACGGCTGTTAAAAAAAATTCAACCTTCCAAGGACACAGGGGTGTGGAGGCAGTATTAGGCTGTCACCTGGGCCTCCATGGGACCTTCAGTAGTAATCGAAGGTGCCATGGAAGATGTGGGTTGTGTGAACATTGTTGTAGACCATCGACATCCATTATTCTTGATGTATTCCCCATTAAAGGTGGCATCTTCCAGCAGGATAGTCTGCCCCTGGTAGCTGAGTGATCGGCGCGACGGACCCGCGTTCGGTTCCCGGCTGGGTCGGAGACTCTCTCCGCTCAGGGAGTGGGTGTTGTGTTGTCCTTATCATAATCATTTCTTCCCCATCGACACGCAAGTCGCAGAAGTGGCGTCGACTTGAAAGATTTGCACCAGGCGAACGGTCTACCCGACGGGAGGCCCTAGCCACACGGGATTTCCAACACCTGTCAGTGTCACAAGGCCACAATGGTGCTACAGTGGTTTCAGCAGCATGATAGTGAACTCGATATCTTGGCCGCCATTAACGTCTTGGCCACCAAACTGACCTGATCTCAACTTCATCGAACACATGTGAGACGCTGTCGGAAGCCAGATCGGCAGCCACACACCACCTGCTGTGGCTGTAGTATTTACACCTGTTGGTTGACGTGTGACAAGACGCTACGTGCCACTTACCTCCAGAAACCTACAAAATACTTGTCGAATCCGTACGACACAGAATCGCGTCCATGATCCGTACTTAGGCCACCGAATAACCATTCTGCAAGGGTGGAATTCACGTTTCCTTCAGGCCACCCAGAGTTAGACGTACCTAAATCTCTTATGAAGAGTGCCCGAATGATAAGTCTGGAAAGGAAGCGATCAGTTTCTTCCTATCTCTCAATTGATACTTATGACCGTCTCTGATGATCTCGTCCTCAACGGTGCGTTAAATCGTAATCTTTCTTTCTTACAGGATGAATTTTCTCTCTGTAGCGGAGTGGATGCTGATTCGAAACTTCATGACAGATTAAAATATGTGCTACAAACAGGAAACATTTTGCCTTTAACGACAAATACTCTACCAGCCTTCTTTTATTTTTTTTATTTTTTCTTTAGTGATATTTTTTATTTCTTTTCTTGATTGGGCCTCCCCTTCCCTTTCTAGCCTATCCTTTCTCCCTCCGAAAATGCCTTTCTTCTAGCTCCTCATGTTATATTCTGTTATTAAGATATAACGTAATAGAACAACCAAGACTCTTCGTCGAAATAAAGAGAAAAAGCTCCTTTTCAAAACGCAAATATACTGCTTCTTCCATAACAAACAGTACTCCTCTTCCAAACTAATAGAACTCCACTTCTGAAGGAAGGAAGATTCCTGTTTCACAATACAAAACTCCTAATAGAAAATAAGCCTCCTGTTTTGGAATAATCTTTGCTCCTCTTGTAACAAAAAATTTGTCTCTCTTCTAAAACAAAGTCGGGGTCTCTTGTTTGTCAAAAACAAACGAGTCTCAGTTTTCAGAAAGGTCCTTCTTTTCTAAGGCGTACCAGACGCCTAACACAATGTTCCTCTTCTAGAACAACCAAAACTTCTCCCTTAAGACTACAACAGTCCTCTTGTAAAACAAAAAAATCTCCATTTCGAGGTTATGCATTCTCCTCTTTCTAAAAGAAAAGACTCATTTCTTTTAAAACAATCCATGTTCCTCTTTCAACACCAATGAGGATGTTGTAAATCAGACAGGAGTTTCTTCTTCAACATACAAGGCTCCATTTCTAGAATAGCCAAATCCACTTTGCTACAGTGTGGGTCACCGTTTGAGCCACTGAGGCGTGACCCACAATCGGCCCTCATAACTCGGCTTTCCCCGGTGCCTCATTTCCTACCTTCCAAACTTCACAGAAGTTCTCCTGTATGGTCCGCTGCACTACCATGCTGGAAGAAAGATACTGCGGAGAAATGGCTTACAAAGGGATTATCAGATCTTTAATCACGAATTTTGATGAATCTTAGGTATG
The DNA here is from genome assembly GCF_021461385.2 of Schistocerca piceifrons. Taxonomy (NCBI): domain Eukaryota; kingdom Metazoa; phylum Arthropoda; class Insecta; order Orthoptera; family Acrididae; genus Schistocerca; species Schistocerca piceifrons. The sequence continues at coordinate 399,386,916 of NC_060143.1, read as the reverse complement.
TTGTAGAAAGATCTGTCCTGAATACTTGGCTAACTGTTTCTCATTCGATGCCCCGAGTTCCCATGTTATCTCCTATACCTGTAACTTTAATTATGATTAGACCAGTTGGGCATAGAGCGCGAGCTAAAGTTTACAGACACCATGCTGGCTGCATGGACTCAAATACCGCTCGTGTACATTTTTTTAAAAATTTAATCGTACAGAATATCATTAAATAGTACATGTCATGCAAAATTATTCAGAACACTCATTGTCACCGTAGTAATTTCATTAATAAATCAATTACTACAGCAAACTTACTTCAGACATGTATTCTTCGTATTTGTTCCCGAGTAGATTACAGAATCGTCTTATCCGCTATCGCTTGCTTTGCTGGAACCAACTGAGGATGGCATTCGTCGCAGGAGCTACTGGAACATAACCTCGGACAGCAGCACTCACATTTATTGAAAGCTATAGCCTTGCAGGCACACGAAATTTTCAGGGGCAGTATAGGAAAACACAGTTCGTTTAAATTAAAAGAAAACATTGTTCTTCCTTCAGTGAACTTCGATGCGAAAATAGCGTATTTGATCATTCTTGTGATAGCAGGTGCACTAGACTGATGCACAATTGTACAATATATTATTATGGAATCTTTCCTCTAAGCGATTTGTGTATTAATCTTCAGCAACTAGAGAGAATTTTGAATCCTTTTCGTCAAAATTTTAACCTGCTTGTAAAAATAAACATCACAGGATTGGCAAAACAGAGCTCATTTGTAAGGGATAATTTTTATAGTGCGGGTGAATACTTGTCTTTCAGTTAACAAGATTTGATCGTAAGGTGCTTAATAAGTTTGCCCTCCCAGTGAATCAGAGTAAGAAAATTTTTCTTGCCCTACATACGGAATAATGACAGATTACAAAAACTGTTGATACAGACTTTCGGAAACTTCCTTGATTTCGTGCAGGTCACAATTGCATTTTTTTTGCTAATTTCAGTATTCTGGAAGGCAAGACGTCAGCAACAATATTGGTTACCAAATAAAAATAAATTGTAGGGAATCTTCCAAGTTGCAGTACTGACTTTCTTTTTTACTTGGTGACTAGTTTTTACCCTAACCTCATTATCAAACCACTCCGTAAGCTATACAATAACATTAATTACGACAGCCTCAAGGCTTTTGCTTCCATTTAACACGTCTTGTAAATTAGTGCATGGCTGAACTTCATTAGCCTGGAATGAATAGGGATGTGGGCGTCATAATTGACGCTACTGCAATGCTCAGTGGATGATTTGATAATGAGCTTAGGCATGAAACTAGTCATCAAGTAAAAAAAAGTCAGTATTGCAACCTTAACGGTTCTCTGCAGTTTATTACATAATTTGGTATTTTTTAATTTATGACTCAACTCGCATACTTTTTTTTGAACAGTCCGACCAATCGTCCGTGATCGTTCTTGCATATATAAGAAACCTAGCTGACCCGGCGAACTCTGTTCCGCCTTAAAGCTAATAAATAATCAGATTTTGGATCTTAAGTTCAATTTTTTATTACGAAATACAAAAAATAAGTATTTTAATGATTCTTTATTCTTTATGTTTTTTGTTGCATAGCTTCCAATCTTCAATTAAGTACCTTGTGATACACGACATTTTTTGTTTTATTATCAGGCTCAAGAACAAACAACGCAGATGGTCTTCCGACCCGTGAACAAGCCTCGTTTAATTGACCATGTGAAAAACATGGATATTCCAGATTTAAACCACAAACAATATTCGATCGTCTTGGTCGCGGCATTGTTAATGATGATTCAAAGAAAATACAAATTATTTATTTAAATTTTTAATTAATGATTTAATTATACTGATACTTAACCATAGACGTTTAGCTGTCATTTGCGTTTTGTTATTCCATGTCAGATGCGTTTTTGTTATACCACGTTTTATAGTGACGTTTAACTGACATTTGCGTTTTGTTATTCCATGCCAGATGCGTTTTTGTTATACCACGTTTTATAGCGGTCGAACGGGATAAAATGTCCCCTATGTCCGTCTCCTGGTTCTAAGCTACCTCTCCACCAATTTTCAGCCAAATCGGTCCAGCCGTTCTTGAGTTGTAAATAGTGTAACTAACACAATTTTCTTTTATATATATAGAAGTAAGGAAATATCTTTCCTGAGGCAGTTATAGTATACTGTGCTGTGAAGAAATGACTGATGTTGTACAGATCGGTTTTGGCTCGTAGTTCCTCAAGGGATATACTGTACGCTGATTGCTACTGGTAGCAGGTTCGACCAGTGTTAATTACATAATCGAGGTCAAAATAAGGGACGAGTAGTTTCGTATCTGGAATACTCCCTCAACTGCTAATACGTCGTCCGTCGTTGTGAACTTTTCGGAGCTGTCCACATGTTTGGAATTGTGACTATGTACTACAGTCGGGATACACGTTTGATGGAAGTTTTCTGTAATGATTGCCTTAATAATGAAAGTATTACTTTAAAAATGATTTTTTTTTGTATAATTTTGCATGGCGTTCACTACTTACTGATATTTTGTACTGAGAAATTTAAAAAAAAGTAGATACCCGAGGAGGATTTGAGTAGCAGTGAACCTTAGCCCCTGCGCTATACTGGCTCTGTCATGACGTAAATAGGAGGTATGTATAAAACTTCGTCATCGATTTTTACGGACATTGGGGGTGTCGCCTGAAAAGCCGCTAATCGGGTAGTGAGGACTGGACCCTCTAAACTACACTAACACTAGCCTTGTTAGCGAGAGCCAAGGGAAGAGGTCTCCAAACTACGGCCTCGGGCCGCATCCTGCCCGCGAAGGGATTTAAAGCGGCCAGCACCTGAACGAAAGTCTTTTAAAGTAGCACGCGATTCTTCGCGCTCTTTTAACCCATGAGAGGCAGCTGGGTGGACTCCTTCATTTGTTCATAAATAGCAGAGATGTCACCAGGAGAACACCTGCAGGTGACTGTGACGAAGTCGGCCGTGAAATACACTACTGGCCATTAAAATTGCTACACCAAGAAGATGACGTGCTACAGACGCGAAAATTAACCGACAGGAAGAAGATGCTGTGGTATGCAAATGATTAGCTTTTCAGAGCATTCACACAAGGCTGGCACCGGTGGCGATACCTACAACGTGCCGATAGGAGGAAAGTTTCCAACCGATTTCTCATACACAAACAGCAGTTGACCGGCGTTGCCTGGTGAAACATTGTTCTGATGCCTCGTGTAAGGAGGAGAAATGCGTACTGTCATGTTTCCGACTTTGATAAAGGTCGGATTGTAGCCTATCCCAACGACCTCGTATCACTAGCAGTCGAGATGACAGGCATCTTATCCGCATGGCTGTAACGGATCGTGCAGCCACATCTCGATCCCTGGGTCAACGTTTGCAAGACAACAACCATCTGCACGAACAGTTCGACGACGATTGCAGCAGCATGGACTATCAGCTCAGAGACCATGGCTGCGATGACCCTTGACGCTGCATCACAGGCAGGAGCGCCTGCGATGGTGTACTCAACGACGAACCTGGTTGCACGAATGGCAAATCGTCATTTTTTTCGGATGAATCCAGGTTATGTTTACAGCATCATGATGGTAGCATCTGTGTTTGGCGACATCGTGGTGAACACACATTGGAAGCGTGTATTTGTCATTGCCATACTGGCGTATCACCCAGCGTGATGGTACGGGGTGCCATTGGTTACACGTCTCGGTCACCTCTTGTTCACATTGACGGCACTTTGAACAATGGACGTTACATTTCAGATGTGTTACGACCCGTGGCTCTACCCTTCATTCGATCCCTGCGAAACCCTACATTTCAGCAGAATAATACACGACCGCATGTTGCAGGTCCTGTACGGGCCTTTGTGGATACAGAAAGTGTTCGACTGTTGCCCTGACCAGCACATTCTCCAGATCTCTCACCAATTAAAAACGTCTGGTCAATGGTGACCGAGCAACTGGCTCGTCACAATACGCCAGTCACTACTCTTGATGAACTGTGGTATCGTGTTGAAGCTGCATGGGCAGCTGTACCTGTACACGCCATCCAAGCTCTGTTTGACTGAATGCCCAGGCGTATCAAGGCCGTTACTGCAGCCACGGGTGGTTGTTCTGCGTACTGATTTCTCAGGATCTATGCACCTAAATTGTGTGAAAATGTTATCACATGTCACTTCTAGTACAATATATTTGTCCAATAAATACCCGTTTATCATCTGCATTTCTACTTAGTGTAGGAATTTTAAGGGCCAGTAGTGTATTTAGTTACGGAGAAAGACAACGAAACAATTTGTGTTTTCTGCGACGAAGATATTGCTGTTCGTGAGGAATACAATGTTCATGGTCATTATGAAATAAATCATGGTGCGCAATTTCATGAATTCAGGTGCATAGTACGTGAACATAATCTCGAAATATTGGAACGTGGACTTCCTTTTTAACAAAATCTTTTTACGAAACGTGTTCACGAAAGCAAAGCCATTAGGAAAGTGAGTTTACTAATTACCAATGTAATCGCCACACAAGGCAAGCCATTCGATGACGGTGATTACATAATTCAACTCCAGCTGAAGAATTGTTTCGTGAGAAAACCGAACAATGTAAAGCAGTTACTCTTTCAGCAAATGCAGGGGCCCGTCGACTTCAAGATATTGCTTTTAATGTATCGCATTAGTTACAAGACAAGGCATCAAGTTTGCTTGGTACCCAACAGCCTTGGATGAATCTTTGATACTGCTCAAATCCTATTGTTTTCAGAGAATTTGATAAAATCTTAGAAGTTACTGAAGAACTAGCACATCTGATTTCCTTGTGTGGTGTAACAACAGGTGATATCTTTCAAGGGCTACAGTTAACTTCATATGGAAAGTAGAATTTTCATCTTTCTCGGTTTCTAGCAGACAGGAGGAGAAGTACGAGTGGCAAATCCCTAGGTTTAGTTGGAAGAATACTCGGAATGTGCAGCCAGTGGCGTTGTCAAGCCCTCGACAATACAATGCGTTATTAATCAGGAAACACTTTGTGCAAGATAGTGATCATATACTTAGTGATGGAATCTGTAATTTCTATTGTCTGTTTCATTGGTTGTCATGGACACCGTCAATTCGAGTCCTTCCTACGAGAGACAGAATTTCTTTCAAGAAGTCTTCCTCACCGCATGGCAATAAGGTTGTTAATCAGTGGTGAAATTTTGTCATGGTTCTTCTCTTTGAGAACAGAAATTGATATATTTCTGAATGAGAAAAAGTCATTTGGAAGCACTTTCGGCCAAAAAGTGGCTATGGAAACTAGCGTTCCCGGATGACTCTGCTACCCATTTGAATGAATTGAATAAAAACTTTTTGACGTCTACAAACGTTTTCAGACAGTAACTGTCACATTTTTCACGCAAATTCAGACAGGAAATTTTCATGTACTTTGCCAATTGCCAGTCGTAATGGAATGAATATATTTCAAGTTTTCCACTCTAATTCGCAATGGAATTTCATGGTGATCTGAAGAAATAGCTCCCATAGAAGTTCTTAATGTAGATGCTCATTCCAAGGGGATCCAAATTCTCCACATCCTCCTTTATGAGAAGTGGAAGGTGGACAGGCGACATTGCAAATGGACATCATAAATCTGAAAATTGATAATACCACGAAGGACAAATTTAAAGAAGGAAGCGTTGTTGAGTTTTACAAGTTTCTTCTAGAAGAAAACTAACCCAAGATGAAGAACTTCGCACGAGGCTTTTTAGCTGTATTTTGCATTACTTTTCTGAAGGCAATTGTCTGATTGCAGCCTCTTACGGAAGTGGAACATGGGCGATAAGCAGATAAGACGAGGAGAGATTTAAGCTTTTGGAAAGCAGTGCTACGGAAGAATGCTAAAGAGTAGATGAGTACATCACGTAACTATTGAGGAGATACTTAATAGTTTTGGGGAGAAAAAAAAATGGTTCAAATGGCTCTGAGCACTATGGGACTCAACTGCTGTGGTTATCAGTCCTTGGGGAGAAAAGAAATTTGTAGTATAACTTAAATAAAAGAATGAATCGTATGATAGGACACATTCCGGGACAACAAGTAATCGACAGTATATGAGAGGAAGGAAGCGTGAGGGGTAAAATTACAGAGGGGGACCAAGAGACGAGTACGGTAGGTAGGTTCAATGGACGTTGATTGCAGTAGTTATTAGGGGATGACGAGACTTGCACGGGATAGAGTAGCGTGGAGAGCTGCATCAAACCAGTCCTCGGATTGAAGACCACCACAACAACAACAGATGTGAACAGATATTTTCTTTGCTGAAATTTACAAAATCTAAACACAGAAGAAACCTCAGTGACGAACATTCATGAGGTATTTTACTCCTATAGCATACGAAGATAGAGCTAGAATTTGAGAAAATTATGGATTCAAAAGCCAAATTTCATAATTATCACAAAGCATACTAAAGAGTAGTGAAGTGAACATGAAGTTTTCAGTGAAAAGAGAGTTTTTGTGTAAAACAGTAACAAAATTCGTTATAATTCTCGTCATTGATTTCTGAGCTTAGTATGTGAACTTCGATATCCAGTAATTCGGAGACCTTCGGTCTTGGGGATTCTTTCACGACTGAATGTCTCTAACAGCGAACTTTCACCATTGCCTTCCTTTTTATTTCAAACGTATGAGAACTCGGGGGAGCAATGGGATAGATGATGTATGACAACTAAAGAAAGCTATTTAGATGTTTAGATCAACGTCCAATAACGATGGTAGTTTTGAATTATTAAAAAAAAAAACGCATCTTGTAGAAACAGGCATAGAAACGTGCACTTAGAAATCAGACGTTAGCATAAACACAACGTATTAAAAATCATTTGTTAATAATTATCTTCAGAAAAATGTATTATATAAATGGTTACGTCTCATGCAAAGTAGGAAGCAGCCACAAAGAAATCACTGCAGCGCGCAGCGATTCACACGAGCATTCACTTTGCCGCCGGCAGTCGCAAAACGCGAGTGAATCTACAGATCGATAATCCAATTAATGTGATTTTGAAATACCGAACTCTGGCTCGCAGAGGTAAACACATGCATGAAGTGATCAGATTCACTGAACTACGCTAATTTGTAAATTGATTGTGTTTACCGAGTGGCATTTTGCTGAAAATTACGACATTGGTTTTATTGTTATTAGTACGCCTGCTGCAGCGGGCATGTGTACAATTATGAACAGTGCGTATAATTTCACAGTGCATATGTTTAGCTCAGCGATGAGTGTAATCGCTCAGACAATCGAACGGAAGCAAACAGACTGTTTCCGACACAACTGTCCAGCAGCAAACCGATCGCCTGTGACCGTGACATGACAATTGAGCAACGCCTAAATACTTTTCCACGTTCCACAATAGTTTTGGAGTAAGAAATGCCTCGCATTTTCTATCAGTTAGCATTGCTGTTCCACTCATGGCTTGTATCGGGTAGTAATTTGACTGACGAGGGGTTTTATTAAGTTGTTAAGGATTGTGAAAGAAACCAACGAATACATCTCACTTTTAATAGTTTCATAACTAATTACAAATTACACACCTTAACAAAAGTTTGAAATCTTATAGATTTTACTGCAATGATTTCTTACAGTACACCCATCGAGGATTGTACAATACATTATTAACAAAATAAACGTGATTCCTTCGGAAAACAAGAACAGTATTGGTTAGTTCCAAAAAATCACTACAAAATGAAGCAGATTGTTTCCTAAGTGTACATCCTGAAAACAAAAAACATTGAAAATCTTTATCTCATGATGACGATTATCAGTCTTTAGTAGTGAGTATGTCTTCCATGGCCGGTCGGTGTGGCCGTGCGGTTCTAGGCGCTTCAGTCTGCCACCGCGTGACCGCTACGGTCGCAGGTTCGAATCCTGCCTCGGGCATGGATGTGTGTGATGTTCTTAGGTTAGTTAGGTTTAAGTAGTTCTAAATTCTAGGGGACTGATGACCATAGATTTTAAGTCCCATAGTGCTCAGAGCCATTTTGTCTTCCATGCACACGTTTGATTTCTTCTACTCTGAGAGGCATGCTCTGGATGAGATCATTAAGTTTATCTTGGGATATTAGGTCCCACTCCTCAAGGGCTCCTTCAGTGAGGTTGTGAAGAATGTCAGTTGGATTCGGATGGTGTGTAATGGCCACCTCCGACAGGTCCCATGCATGCTGAATTGCATTTATGTCTGGGGACTATGCTGGCCAAAGCATTCGGTTGATGTTCCATCTTTGAAGATACCGAGACACTGATAGAGTACAATCCGGTCTTGCATTGTCACCCGGCCTTGTGACCTAGCGGTTCTAGGCGCTTCAGTCCGGAACCGCGCTGCTGCTACGGTTGTAGGTTCGAATACTGCCTCGGGCATGGCTGTGTGTGATGTCCTTAAGTTAGTTGGATTTAAGTAGTTCTAAGTCTAGGGACTGATGACCTCAAATGTTAAGTCCCATAATGCTTACAGCCATTTGAACCACCTTGCATTGTCATCGACTTCAGGGGTCTTTAGGGTCTTACAATAGTTCGTAGGACCTCTTGGAGGTATTTGGGACCACTCAGATTGCCGCAGATGGGTATTAGAGAATTGCCCCACAGAACATTGCACTTCTACCTGCAGAAGGACGGAATTCCTGAACGTTTGGCGCCCCTGCTGTCGTCTAGCGCTTCTCCAAACCCTAACACATCTAGTGTCTCCTTGGAAACCAATAACGGTCTCGCTATTACATATCACGTTAATCCATTCTGCAATGGTCCAATGTTGACGAGCAATAGCCCAGGAACTTCGACTGCGTCGGTTCCGTTGGTTCAGTGCAAAACTTGTCATTGGTCTTCTGGGATGAAGACCATCCTGATGGAATCTTCTACGCACTGCTTGGTCTCATATGCGAATCCTTGTTGTCCGAGCCAAGTCATTTCCAATATATCTGGCAGCTGATGTTGAGTGCCTGTTAGTCGACAGTTGGAGGAAACGGTTCAGCGTTGGTGTTCTCATACGAGGACGTCGCTACGAGATCTACCGTCCACATTTCCCGTCTCCCTGTACTTTCTCCACATCTTGGACACACCAGTCCAAGTTACACGAAATCGATCGGCAACATTTTTCTGTGTATGATCTGCACCGTCGTGACTCTATCAAAGTGTTGTGGCATGTTACCGCAGTGCTGAACGCAAACTGATTGATTGTTGATACTGGACTGTTACCGCAGTGCTGAACGCAAACTGATTGATTGTTGATACTAGACTGCTCGCGGCGTGCCGTGCAGCAGTGGTATGTTTGCGTGTCTGGGACACTGCCACAAAGCACGACAGTAGTAAGCACTGTCCAACATAGGGGCTCTGACGGGATAATCTATGAAATGGCCAGGTCAGTGAGACCTCTAGTGTCATAGACTACATTTGACGATAGTATTCCAAACTTTTGTTGAGTAGTAATGAATAGTAATGAGCGTATGGCATTGGTGGCCGGGAAACCCCTCGCGGCTCGGTTCGGCCGCCGCTCCACAAGTTCTTTAACGCCACTACGGCGACTTGCGAGTAAATGAGGATGAAATGATGATGAAAGACACAGAACACCCAGTCATCTCGAGGCAGAGAAAATCCCCGACCCCGCTGGGAATCGAACCCCGGACCCCGTGTGCGGGAAGCAAGAACGCTACCGCACCACCACGAGCCGCGGAGTGTTGACTCGTGTAAGACTTGTTACCTTCAGATTAAGGCAACGGCTGTGAGAAAGAGGGTAATGAGGACTAACCATTGAGAGACTACGCTTGTTACGTCCCCTTAGAAAAATTATAAATGACTGTGCTGATAAACCTCTTACGTTATTTGATTTTCACACAGCTGAGCAAAACTAAACGTACTCAGACATTTCTCTCTTTACTTATCCTGATCATCACTAAACTGACACACAATATTTTTTTTAGCGCAACCCAATCTGACTTCCAATAAATCCCAACAAAAGAATGGCCCTGACTAACACTAACCTATACCTTTCATGAATCACTTACCACGCCAAAACCTTCGTTACTGGAACTACTGAAATACAGCGAGCGCCAATACTGCTAGCTAAATGAAAGATTCTAACTACTGAAGCCACTAACTACTGATAGGCATAGTTAGCAAATGAAAGATTTTGATAGAGAACGAACAATGTATTTACCTTAATAGTGTTCAGAAGTCGCAATATATATATCAGTTCATGACATCCAGTTTTACAAATTTCCTTTTTCTGATGGACACACGTCCAGATCGTCCGCTCTCAAAACTCTGCCATCTCTCTCCCAACATCCACCACTGCTGGCGGCTCACCTCCAACTGCACAACCCTACGCGCTGTTCACATCCAACTGTCCAACACTACAACAGTGAATATTCGAACAATGCCAACCAGCCACAGACTGCACACAGCACAGTCGGTGATTTTCATACAGAGCGCTACGTGACGTTACCAACATAAAAACCTAAACAGCCTACTTACATGCTTTCTGATCAAAAATATCCAACCTCTAGGTAATGCGCAATTGATCACTTCATGTCACGAGAGGTGGACCCACCAGTGAAAGGAGCCTTAGGGAGGGGGAGCAGGGGATATTGTATCCTCAGTAGAGAAGCGGTAACAGCTGGATTGGTCAGGGGCAGCTCAGTGAGATCGAACGTTTATAGTCATTGGAAAAGTTTGGAAATTTGTGGCAATTTCCTTTAGGACTAAACTGCTGGGGTCATCGGTCCCTAGACCTAAAAACTACTTAATCTAACCTAAACTTACTTACGCCTTAGGCTAAGGACAACACACACACACACACACACACACACACACACACACACACACATGCCAGAGGGAGGACTCGAACGACCGACGGGGGAGCCGCGTGAACCGTGGCAAGACGCCCGAGATCGCGCGGCTACCCCGCGCAGCCTAGTCATGGTATGTCGCGTGAGTAACAGAACCGTGAGAAACGTTTCAACCATACTACTGGTGCCCGAGTCATTCGTTGGTGATGTGTCTGGGAAGTGGAAACGTGATGGAATAACCACAGCTAGACCTGGACCAGGCAGACCTCATGTACTAACGGCCAGGGACCGTCGATCATTGCAGGGTGGCTGTAAAAATATCGCATGAAATCATTGGAAGAATGCACTGGTAAGTTTCCACGTGCACTCCAGAAAGTATAATAACTCTGCATAAGGAATCAAGAATGAAGTAGAAGAGACATAAGCAACACATTTCTGTAGTCAATGTCAAACAGTGAAGAATCAGATTATACCATGTTGCCATCAGATTGATGCTTTAAGGGTTGGTGTTTACCTGGTGAACGTTACCTGTCATGTGTAGTGCTATAAGTGAAGTAGAGAGGAGGCGGTGTTAGGATATGGTAGTGTTTTCCATGGTTTGGGTGTGGTCTACTTATTGTGCTTAAGAAAGCGCTAAACGCGGAGGAACATGAACACATTTTACTACCGCGTACAGTAGAGGAACAGTTCGGAGACGATCATATGAGCATGACAATGTACCCCGTCGTGAAGCAGCAGTAGAGAGTAACTTGGATAATAATATTTCTGAAATGTACTTGCTTACAGAGTCCTGGCGTGAGCCCTATGGAACACTTTTGGGTTGAGTTAGAATATCGACTGCTCCCGACCCCAAATTCCAATGTGTCTACCTATTCTGGTCTTGATTCTTTTACAGAAGGAAGGTCCCCAACAGAGTTCAAACCAACATAACGCCGGAGAGTGGACGTACTTCTTGATAATGTCCACCAATAGCTTTCCAGATACTTTTAATATGTAGAACTAATCTTTTACACGCTGGCCAAACAGGCTGTCGGTGCACTAGACTTGGAGATTGGCCTTTTGGAGAGTGACCTCTGGTCAGCTTTGCGGCGGAAGGTACTTCGCACCTGGGGTGAAGAATGGCGCCCCTTTCCTTCACCCAACAAACTTCGGGCCATCAAGGAGCCTACCGGTACCTGGCGCTCCTCCTTGCGGGTCTCTCGCAAGGACTCTGTTGTTCCCTGTCGGCTGCGCATTGGCCACACCCGGATGACGCACAGCTATTTATTGCGCCGTGAGGACCCACCTTTATGCCGCTGCGGGTCAGCTTCGACGGTGGTCCACATCTTGTTGGACTGCCTGCTTTTAAGTCCGCTAAGGCAGGCGTTTGCAGTGCCTATACGCTTCCAGCACTTTTATCAGATGACGTTGCAATGGCAGATTTAGTGTTGAGTTTTATTCGTGCAGGGGGCTTTATCGCTTCATCTAAGTGTTTGTCCTTTTGTTTGTGTTGAGTCTGGGTTTTGGCGTACGATTTTAGACTGGGGTTTTTAGTGCGTTTCTTGGTGGTTGACTTTTCCTTTTTTGTTTCTGTGGTTGGCCAACCACTGTTACACTCGGTGTGATTTTAATTTCTCTTGTCTGGTCTCTGTCTGTGTCTTTCTTGTCCTGTGTCGTCTCTTGTCATCTCCATTGTTTGTTCTTATTCTTTGTGGGTGTTTCAAGTTCGTAGGAAAAGGGACCGATGGCCCTAGTAGTCTGGTCCCTTCAATCCCACAAACCAACCAACCGTTCGATTACTTTCAAATATCCTACTATACTGTAGGCAAAACTGTTCTCAAAATCTCATATGTAAAAACGTACCTCATGGACAGTAATAGGGATAAAGGCATTTGAGAACAGTGGAGGCATTGTACTTTTTACGTAGACAAACTTACCACTTCACATAGCCCCCTCATGCAAACAAAATCTGTAATTTATGACCCTAATATAAACAAAATGCTCATTTGTGCTCTTAGTTATGTTTTTTTTAGTATGTGGTTAATGACCAAATGCTTTCAATCTATCCTAATTTATGACCCACTATAATAACTGTCATCTTAATTACATGATTTATGCCCCAAAATAGCTGCCGCCCTCTCTGAGTAGACCAAGTCATGTCTGTGCTAATTTATCTTAATTAACATTATTTACAAGCCAAAAAAGACCCCCTTTTCTCCCCAGAGCCTTTAGGTCAATTGGGTGACGCTTACATGCCATGTCTGGCTAAATTAATACAGTTTGAAGTCAAAAATAGCGCCAGACACTTTCACACTACATCCGTATGAAATTTTCAATCTCGTTTTTCCAGTTTGCAGCAGAGTATTGTGTCCAGGAGAATTTTCAGCAAACACTCCAACGGGATGCTACTTACCATTGCTTTTTACAATGTATGAGCTAAATTTTACAATTTTACTGATTTTCCTTCATTATTTCAAATATGTACTTTTCAATAATGAAACAATTATTGGACTTTAAATGTTTAATAATTACCACAACAGTGCATTACTTAAGCAAATACACTAATACCCCAATAGTGTAATGTTTATCAATTAGCACAGTGCAACACATATTTTCTTTCTATGTACCACGCATATGTTTCACTCTAAGGACCTTGCTCCTGAATTATTAGTGTTAAAAACAATGCCACTGCCTAAAGGCATTTTCGTTCCATCGTTACAACTACAAGAAAATATGTATTTTTTTTTCACCAGAGCCTTTCGCTTTGCTGACGTACAACATCATAGGTGGTCTGCAATTAACGGTATTTACAATTTGATGTTTTTAAGATCGAAAAAAAGTTCGTTAACAATTCGTAGGTTTTTACTTACGGTGATTTCTGCTTGGTTTCCCGCCCACATCGGGGAATGCCGTCTGGTAGCACGTCTTTGGTGTCTTCCTTCATTAGACACTGATTCTTGTACTCTAATTTTTCGTTGACCTGCCGAACAATGGATTTCTTACGTTTTACACAGCCCAGTTTTTGCAACACCACTGTTTACTGTTTATTTTTATACGTACTTTTAAGTGTGTATTGTTTTGTAGTGTTGCCAACACAGCATTGCCACTAGTTTGTCTTTAACGTACACATCTTTTAGTTAGTTGTAATTGTATTATACTATTTAATTATGCTGATGTGTATTTAAACACTGTGCAAAGGTAGTGAAGGTACAGCAATGGAGTGTGTAATGGAATAAAATAAATTGTTTTATTATTTTGTGACTATTAGCATAATTCAACAAAATAAATATGAGTCGTGACTAATATAAAAAGAGAAACACACATTAATGGAATGGCTCAGCATAAAAGAGAAATAACTAATATAGGAATATTATTAACAGTGTAATATGCTGTTTAATTTAGCCCGACGTGTATAAGCACTCAGTAACTAGCTCAGTTCTCGGGGTAGTTACGTAATCGTCGATAATTAATTGTCCTTGTCTTATTTCCCAACACTACGGATGTGCTTATTGCACCAGAGAATATTTGCCAAGTCTGTTCGATGGTCAGTACAGTAATATCGTCTCGATTCCCCTCTATAAGATAACAAGAGTAGCGTCTACAAACGAAATCCTATAATGGAATGGAATCCTGTGATCATACCTTTTCTGCCTGGGATGTTATCTCGTGATATAAAGAAAATCTGTAAATAAAACTGTTAAATTATTAGTAGCTGCGTCCGGTTAGTTAATTGTCCTAACCGACGGCACGTCTCGTAGATGAGCTAAAAGAAAAATGTTAAAGATTTTTCTAAGATGGCGCCTAACAATGAAAATTATTTGTTAAGGCCCATATCTACTTAATGCAGTCTAGGCATCAGGCTCACAACAGATTGACCACATACACAAATTCTTTTGACAAAATAACCATTATATTTTTCGGGTTTTAAGCACAACTTACATTATAAGCTGGTACAGCAAGATGAGCTTTACACAGGAACGTCTTCTTAGGTCCGAATCCAAGCAGATAAGATAAGCGAAAGACAAAGGAAAGATAGTTCATGCACAGAAGCGCAAGAGTGAATGGACCTACATGTCCATTGTAGTTCTATCTCTTCTTCTTTAGCGTACTTGTCGATTATTTATAAAATTTATCGTGTTGTTTAGTTTACATTTTTAAAAACCCAAGTCCACCCAGGAGAAACAGTGCAAGTGTTTCTTTTAATAGGTGGGGGAGGGAGAAGCAATGATGAGTGGACGTAAGTGCATAGTAGTGTGATGGAAAGTGACTTGGAGAAAAAGGGGAAGAGCAGCAAGAAGTGAATTAGAGGAAAGTGTAAAGAGCAAGAAGTGAAATGAAATGAGTGGGGGTCTTTTTTTTCATTTAGTTTTTCAGTTATTTTGTATAGTGTCTGGTTTACAATATTTAGTTGGTCACGTTGCAAGTGTTCCTTTTGTGTTGACGCTTTGGGTAGCTGCAAATTTTCTTGGGAAGGGAGGAGGTGTCTGTCTTTGCTGATTCTTATGATGGTTATATCTTTTTCAATATTGCTTTGATTGTCTATGCCTACGTCTACGTCTTTACTCTGCTATTCACAATAAAGTGCCCGCCAGAGGGTTCAATGTACCACCTTCAAGCTGTCTCTCTACCGTTCTACTCTCGAACGGCGCGCGGGGAAAACGAACAGTGAAATTTTTCTGCGCGAGCCTTCGTTTCCCTTATTTTATCATGATGATCATTTCTCCCTTTGTAGGTGGGTGCTAACAGAATATTTTCGTAACCGGAGGAGAAAAATGTGATTGAAATTTCATGAGAAGATCCCGTCGCAACGAAAAACACCTTTGTTTTAATGACTGCCGCTCCAATTCAAGTATCATTTTTGTGCCACTGTCTCCCATACTTCATGATAATACAAAACGAGCTGACCTCCTTTGAACTTTTTCGATATCATCCGTCAGTCCCACCTGATGCGGATCCCAAACCGCACAGCAATATTCCAGAATAGGGAGGACAAGCGTAGTGTAGGCAGTCTCTTTAGTAGACCTGTTGCACCTTCTAAGTGTTCCACCAGTGAATTGCAGTATTTGATATGCTCTAACCACAACATTTTCTATGTGATTGTTACAGTTTAGGTTATTCGTAATTGTAATCCCTCAGTATTTAGTTGAATTTACGTTTCAGATTTGTGTGACTTATTTAGCGAATTTCTTTTAGTACTCATGTGAATGACTTCACACTTTTCTTTATTCGCACCATACAGATATCTTACCTAAATCATTTTGCAATTCCTTTTAGTCATCTGATGGATTTAAAAGAAGGTAAATGACAGCATCATCTGCAAACAATGCGACAGCTGCTCAGATTGTTTCGTATGTCATTAATATAGATCAGGAACAATAGAAGGCCTATAACACTTCCGTGGGGAATGCCGGATATTTTTTCTGGTTTACTCGATGACTTTCCGTCTATGACTACGAACTGTGACCTTTCTGACGGGAAATCACGGATCCCATCGCTCAACTGAGGCGATATTCCTTAGGCACGCAGTGTGATTTGAAGACGCTTTTGAGGAACTGTGTCGAAAGCCTTCTGTAAATCCAAAAATATGGAATCAATTTGACATCCCCTGTCGATAGCACTCATTACGTCATGAGTATGAAGACTTACTTGCGTAAACCAAAGTCAGCGTGGCCTGAATGGCGTTCTGGAGTACCGTACTGTAACTTCACGAGGAGAAAATAGTTGATAAACAATAACAAACTTTATCTCAAACAATAGCTTGTATACATCCACAAACAGTATTGTTATTGATATACATCTGGTGGCAAAAAGAAGGTGTTTTGTGTTACGATCTTCTTTACAGTGATGTGTCCTTCGGAAATGACATTTGTTCCCGACAAATTAGACGGCTGCAGTCGCAGATTAACGAATGTTTCCTGGAACACACCATCAAAGAACTTGGTCGGCATACGCACCAATCTCACATCTTCTAATCTTGCATCTGCACTTGTTTACCTTTCTGGGCCCTTTTCGATCAACTACCAAGAAAGTGCATCAGTGAAAAAGGGGTTGTTCTAATACTGCATACCCAACTCGTCCCCCTGACCCTTCCCCACCCCCCACCTCAAGAAAAAAGAAAAAACGGAAAACATCCGTGACACTCTCTCTCGTAATTCGCTATACTACAAAATCAGGTGCCTTCTTTCAACGTTTCTGATGTCCACCGTCAATCCTGTCAGGTAATGTTCGTACAGTCTCAGCAATATTCCAGAAGAGGCCGAACAACTGTAGTGCTGGCAGTCTCCTTAGTAGGTTTCTGGCGTCTTCTAAGTGTTGCATCAATAACTCAGCATATGTTTCACCTTCACCACAATATGCTTTGTTTCCCAGTTACGTTGCTTACACGCTGAAGAACCAGTGAAACTGGTACACATAATCAGTTGTGGTGTTGCAGTTCTTCTTATGTCCGTGTTTGATATGAAAATAGGACGAGAAATTCCGAGTTATGCAAGACACCTTTTCAATTTCGTTTTATCCAGACATGTTTCAGCACTTTTTGTGCTATGTTCAGTGGTTTTTTTCTATTTTCTTACTTACATGAAGCTACTTGTTATTGAAGTTGGTAGCTAGTCTCCTACAAAATCTGTAACTTGTCATGGATCTGATGTTGTAGTGTTTTCTCATATGTTTTGGTGAAGTGAATATGCCGCTTTCTGTGACTTATGGTCGTTTGACAACGCACTTTCCTTTATGTTACGTTGAATTCTTGTTTCTTTAATATAGTAGCCATCCTGTGTGTGACTTTGTTGTTGTAAGTCGTTATCTGACATTTGTTGCTTACTATCTGCTGATTTGTGTGCTGTGTTGCGCTTGTTTGTGTGTGTGTGTGTGTGTGTGTGTGTATCATGGTTTTGTGTTGCTTGTTTTTGTATTTTGTGTTTTATTTTATCTACTCTCTTTACATAATATACATTCTCCTGTGCAATTTGTTTTATTGTGTGCAGTTATTGTGTGTAATCATGTTTGTTCATGGGTTATTTGTTCAGTTTGTGTAGTAAATATCTGAAGCTGGCTTCTTTGTTGGTTGTGGGGTGATTGGATTGGTTATGAATAATGGTGATGGTGATTATGGGTTTCTTGTAGATTGTGAATTCATATTTGTTGTTTCTGTAATGTGTGGTGAGAACTAAGAAATTACGTTTTCCATCTGTTTGTGTCTCAATGGTGCACTGTATTTGCGAGTGGATGGAGTTTATGTTGTCATGAAGTTCTTTTATGCGAGGCTGTGGTTCATCTATTAAGCAAATTTTATCATCTACGTATCTGTACTAATATATTATTTTGTACTGTTTTGGTACTACTATTATGTCAAAGGTTTGTTTTTCTATCTGATTGAGGAAAATGTCAGCTAGTTCTAAATGGTTCAAACGGCTCTGAGCACTATGGGACTTAACATCTGTGGTCATCAGTTCCCTAGAACTTAGAACTACTTAAACCTAACTAACCTAAGGACATCACACACATCCATGCCCGAGGCAGGATTCGAACCTGCGACCGTAGCGGTCACGCGGTTCCAGACTGAAGCGTCTACAACCGCACGGCCCCCCGGCTGGGGTCCCATGGGTAGTCCATCTTGTTGAGAGTAAAATTTGTTGTTGAATGTGAAGCACTTTTGCTGTGTGATGAGCCTGAGTATGGCTGACGTTTCTTGTATGTTTGTTGTGGGTATGTTTCCTTGTAGTTGGAGTTTTCTTTCTATGATGATGGTTTCGTCTGTTGGGTTGTGTGTGTACATGGAAATTATGTCAAATGATATTAATTTTTATGTGTCTGGTATGTTTTCATTTCTTATTTTGCCGCACGATCTGAGGCGTCCTGTTACGTTCGCACGGCTCCTCCCGTCGGAGGTTCGAGCCCTCCCTCGGGCCTGGGCGTTTGTGTTGTCCTTAGCGTAAGTTAGTTTAAGTTAGATTAAGTACTGTGTAAGACTAGGGATCAATGACCTCAGCAGTTTGGTCCCATAGATGCTTACCACAAACTTCCAAATTCCTGATTTTTCCTATTAAGAGGTAGAAAGGTGTACAATAATCAAACTATGGTTACTGACAAGAGCTGCTCAACTTGGGAATCCGATCACAGGCAGTGTTGTGTGTATTTCGATAAATAATACAGATATGTTAGACACTGAAATCCTGAAAATTACACCAGCATTGTCAGTATCTTTACATGGTTAATAAATAACACAGTAAACGTAGGTAAAAGAATACGAGGGCAGTTCAGCAAGTATTGCCACACATTTCTTTTAAAAATCCGTTAATATGCATAGACAATTGTCCTTATTGGTACTTCAGATTTGATGTTTGTTCTGTGCGCCAGTGAAGTTTCGAATCGTTGTGGCAGATGCTACAACTGTAGAACAGCGTCGAAATGGCGTCTACCTACAAATCACGTTACAAGCGGCTTGTTGTTGAATTCTTGTGTGCAGAAAAAGAAACCGTGGTGATCACCCATAAACGTTTGTGTGCTGTGTATGGCGATGCCGCAGCTAATGAGAAGAGTACAGTTGGGGGATGGGTAAAAAACATTACAGCCTCAGAAAATGCGGAAAAGCACGATCATTAACGCTCGGGTCATCCTGTCACAGTCATTGCTACAGACATGTTGAAACGTCCGGATGCCATTATTCGTGCCGACTGGTACATCACAATTCGACAATTGGCTCTACACTTGTCGGTCAGCATTGGAAGTGCGTCTGCAGTGATCGAGACTCTCATATATTGAAAGAGGTACTCATGATTGGTGAGACGAATGCTCACAGTGGACCACACCATTCAAAGAAAGGCCATTTTATCTGAATTGTTGAAGCGTTTTGAGAATGACGGAGAGACCTTACTGTCAGGGGTCGTTACAGGGGACGAAAGCTGGATGTACCGCTTTGCGCCGGAAACAAAAGGCAGTCTATGGAGTGGCATCATCCTCAGCACAACAAAAGAAGAAATCGAAGACAACCCCCTCTTCCAGAAAAGTCATGGTGACAGTCTTATGTGGTTATAATGGCATCATTCTCGTGGATGTGATGCCAAAAGGGCCAACCATCAATTCAGAGGCATACGAGAAGACTCGGAATACTCATGAACCGTTTCCGACGTGTTTGATTGGACAGGAAACCAGCAGAAATCTTGTTTCAGCTCGATAATACACGCCCACACACAAGTCTGAGAACCCGGGAACACATCACCAAATTTCGTTGGTCATCATTGCCTCATCCACCCTACAGTCCAGACCTGGCAACCTCGGACTTCCATCTCTTTGCGCCGCTTAAAGACTCTCTATAAGGAAAACACATTGAAGATGAAGGGAGTGTCAGTCATGCAGTGAAAACATGGTTACGCCTACAGGACAAGAGCTTTTACCAGCAGGGTAGACATGCTCTTCCACAACGCTGGCGTACGGCCATTGGAAGTGATGAAGAGACTACATAGAAAAATAGGAGATGGACAAGGCATGTTGATATATAATGTCACCAAATTCTGACTCTTAACAATAAGTATGTTCTAGGAAAAAAATGTGAACATTAGTTAGTGAACGAGCCTTGTACTCTATTTGAGACTCCTCTGCTGGCAAGTGGAAAGCAGAGAGAATAAATATGGTTACGGATGTTTCGCTTTAATGGTGTATAAAAGATTGTATTGTGATTAGTTGTTTCATTTTATTGCCTGGTAAAATGTTGGACTGAGACTGGAGGAATGGGACATTATAACATTACAGAAATAGGCGTGGCTTAGGCAGGGGGCATTACCTTCACCTGCCATAGTCGGATCCCTACCTACTAACCTATGAGAAAGGAATGGTGTACATATTTGACCCAAAATAACCCACTGAGTCGCGACTGATACAGATTACGGGATGAGCATGCGCAGACAACCTAACTCTAATTTTAAATGATTAGCAATATGGGATTATTACAGTTGGCATACTAGGCGGGTAAATAAGAACTAGCAGAGCGAGAACTTATGTCGATATATCAGTCTCTATCAGTCTTTGACTCAATTCTGTATATCGGTGATTGTAAGGTTGCATTCACTGCGTAAAATCACCTTTTGCTCTTGATCATGAACGGAGAAGGTTTATTTAGTCAAAACATTAGGGAACTTAACACCCGAAGTTTGTATAAAATAATAATTGCAATATTACATTAATAGTGAAAGCCTACCGTAGGTATTGTTTCATTACTATGGCTTTTGGTATAAACGGCATAATAATACAACTACATTCTTTTTAATACGTTTAAAAATCTATGCAGCACACCAACATCCTCTTGAGGAAGAATGGGAATAATTGGTTCAGTTATTAAACAGTGCACGTCCTTCCTTTTTCCCCTTATGAGTCCCCATGTTCTTAACTTGTGGATGGCATGGAGTGAATTGTAAGCTTGGATCCTTGCATGGGCATCCATAAATCCAAGTGTAGTCTTGTGTTGTTACCAACCTAGTTTCCTGAGGGAAACTACAACGAGAACAGTTATGTCTGGGATATATAAGATACTTTTTAAAGGTGTTGGGCCATAGTGAGCCACAGAAGTGATTCATTTTGCCCCTCCATGAAGCACAAGGTGGATGCTACCTCAGTGTGTCCGCCATGATAGGCATTGTGTCTTTTCCTTATAAGTGAACGGTCAATCCGTCAGAGCGTCTCGTTCAGGTCGCAGTTTACGGTATAAGAATAAATTACTGAGTAACGAAACCGATTAATCTGTTTCCTTTCAGATCTGTTAAGAGAGGGAAGTGTTGCAAGGCTCACTAATTTTTATATTTCTGGGAAAATCAGTAGAGAGGGCATACACTGAGAGGAATTCCTTTGTTCAGGCTTTGAATCATCAGTAATCACGAACGTTCGTCAAAGCCTTAGGCCTTAGGACTGCTGATGTTATCTTTATTTGGTTACAGGTGCACAGTTCTTATATTTGCAGGAATTTTGTTCAAAAATGGTTCAAATGGCTCTGAGCACTATGGAACTTAACTGCTGAAGTCATCAGTCCCCTAGAACTTAGAACTACTGAAACCTAACTAACAAACCTAACTAACCTAAGGACAGCACACACATCCATGCCCGAGGCAGGATTCGAACCTGTAACCGTAGCGGTAGCGCGGTTCCAGACTGTAGTGCCTAGAACCGCTCGGCGACTCCGGCCGGCGAATTTTGTTACTATCGACTGATGATTTTTGTTTTTTGTGAGTAACGTACCCTTCCTTGGGCGTTTCATAACGATTAATTTGCCCTTGTTGATGTATGCACTATAAAAATACACTCCTGGAAATGGAAAACAGAACACATTGACACCGGTGTGTCAGACCCACCATACTTGCTCCGGACACTGCGAGAGGGCTGTACAAGCAATGATCACACGCACGGCACAGCGGACACACCAGGAACCGCGGTGTTGGCCGTCGAATGGCGCTAGCTGCGCAGCATTTGTGCACCGCCGCCGTCAGTGTCAGCCAGTTTGCCGTGGCATACGGAGCTCCATCGCAGTCTTTAACACTGGTAGCATGCCGCGACAGCGTGGACGTGAACCGTATGTGCAGTTGACGGACTTTGAGCGAGGGCGTATAGTGGGCATGCGGGAGGCCGGGTGGACGTACCGCCGAATTGCTCAACACGTGGGGCGTGAGGTCTCCACAGTACACCGATGTTGTCGCCAGTGGTCGGCGGAAGGTGCACGTGCCCGTCGACCTGGGACCAGACCGCAGCGACGCACGGATGCACGCCAAGACCGTAGGATCCTACGCAGTGCAGTAGGGGACCGCACCGCCACTTCCCAGCAAATTAGGGACACTGTTGCTCCTGGGGTATCGGCGAGGACCATTCGCAACCGTCTCCATGAAGCTGGGCTACGGTCCCGCACACCGTTAGGCCGTCTTCCGCTCACGCCCCAACATCGTGCAGCCCGCCTCCAGTGGTGTCGCGACAGGCGTGAATGGAGGGACGAATGGAGACGTGTCGTCTTCAGCGATGAGAGTCGCTTCTGCCTTGGTGCCAATGATGGTCGTATGCGTGTTTGGCGCCGTGCAGGTGAGCGCCACAATCAGGACTGCATACGACCGAGGCACACAGGGCCAACACCCGGCATCATGGTGTGGGGAGCGATCTCCTACACTGGCCGTACACCACTGGTGATCGTCGAGGGGACACTGAATAGTGCACGGTACATCCAAACCATCATCGAACCCATCGTTCTACCATTCCTAGACCGGCAAGGGAACTTGCTGTTCCAACAGGACAATGCACGTCCGCATGTATCCCGTGCCACCCAACGTGCTCTAGAAGGTATAAGTCAACTACCCTGGCCAGCAAGATCTCCGGATCTGTCCCCCATTGAGCATGTTTGGGACTGGATGAAGCGTCGTCTCACGCGGTCTGCACGTCCAGCACGAACGCTGGTCCAACTGAGGCGCCAGGTGGAAATGGCATGGCAAGCCGATCCACAGGACTACATCCAACATCTCTACGATCGTCTCCATGGGAGAATAGCAGCCTGCATTGCTGCGAAAGGTGGATATACACTGTACTAGTGCCGACATTGTGCATGCTCTGTTGCCTGTGTCTATGTGCCTGTGGTTCTGTCAGTGTGATCATGTGATGTATCTGACCCCAGGAATGTGTCAATAAAGTTTCCCCTTCCTGGGACAATGAATTCACGGTGTTCTTATTTCAATTTCCAGGAGTGTAATTTACCTCCTGATTTGCTATATGTTGTAACGTTAGAGTGGGTCGTGTGGATCTATAAATGTAGGTTATCGGAAAATAATGAGTGACAAATCCTCTCCATGGCAGCTTAACTTCATTTATAATATTTTATGACTTCATGACTGTATTCTTAAAGAAACTAGAAATATGCTTAGCAGAGAGGCAGGGAGAAGCACAAAAAGTATCTGGCAACTCTAAGATGTGAGACTGTACGCTTCTACTATAAAGAAATAAGCTACATAGAAGAGGACAGATTATAGCTATCTTCGCAATGCTCTATCATCGTCTTCAATCGTATTCTCTTCTATACGTCTTGTGGCCATTAATTACCCCTCACACATATTGTTCACAAGTGGGGACAAGTGTCCAGACCATAATACCATCTAGAACAATTAGAGATATTAGGCTACAATGACATTGTGGACGATTATATAAACCTCTCTAACAACTGCATCAGAATGGGTGCTTCGGCACTGCTTGAAGTGTGCAATCTAGAGGTGAATGTAGCACTTACTGATGGCTACGCTTGTCTATGTATCACAGACGGAACTCTCAAAGCCACTGAAACGATCGTCCAAAATACCTTAGTCTGCTCTTAGGGTTTTGTAGTGTGTGTTGTTGGTTGCTTGTAAAGACAGAAAACACACCCAGTTATAGAATAAATTCAAAATCAAAAGTACTTTCGATTCGCCAGCAATTACCGTTGCAGTACACTAAGGAAACGAGAGAACAATTGGTGAAATACGGAAAATTTATTTTTTTGTTTTAAATAATCCAAAGTTTGTTAAAAAAATTGAAGAAACAGAAACAAAATTAATGTGAACGCAACAGGAAACGAAAACACAGAACAAATTCGAAAACAGTAACGTAAACAGAACAAAAACGGAAAACACAGAAACTTTTTTCATTGGGTGGAAGTGGCACCCGAAGGATGGCTGCTAAGACTCTGAGCTGATTCCTCTTCCACCTTGTCATGACACTGCTTCATCTTGACAGCATCCATTAGACCCTCGCCGGCCGCGGTGGTGTCGCGGTTCTAGGCGCGCAGTCCGGAACCGCGCGACTGCTACGGTCGCAGGTTCGAATCCTGCCTCAGGCATGGATGTGTGTGATGTCCTTAGGTTAGTTAGGTTTAAGTAGTTCTAAGTTCTAGGGGACTGATGACCACAGCTGTTAAGTCCCATAGTGCTCAGAGCCATTTGAACCATTAGACTCTCAGCTGCTGCTTCTTCTAATTATTCATAGGCTCGGTCCATCTTCACAACACCCATGAGCCCCTCAGTTGCTCCCTCCTCCACATCATCATGGGCTTGGTCCATATTGTCATATTCTACGAGACTGTCAGCTCCACTCTCCTCCAACCCTTCGTGTGCTTGGTCCACTTCGCAGCACCAACGAGACTCTCAGCTGCTCCGTCCTCCACATCTTCATGGGCGTGGTCCAACCTGTGATCTTCCGCGATGCTATCAGCTGCACCCTCTTGTAAGCCTTCACGGGCTTGGTCCCTCTTCAAAGCATCGACGAGACTCTCAGATACTCTCTCCTCGATATCTTGATGTGCTTTATCCTGCCATCATCTATGCGACTGTGAGCTGCACCATCTCCAAAATCTTCATGGGCTTGGTCCATCTTGGCAGCACCAACCAGACTCTCAGTTGCTCCCTCCACCACATCTTCATCTTCATATTTTCTATCCATCTTGGTAGCATCCACGACGCTGTCGGCTGCACCCTCCTCTAACTGTTTGCTGGCTTGGTCCACTTTGACAGCATTGAGGAGACTCTTGAACGCCCCTTCCTCCAACTCTTCACGGTCTCGATCAATCTTGGTACCATCTACCTAGGCAACCACGATAGATTTAGCTGCATTATTATACTACAAACATTATTCACCTATAACTTACATTATAAAATTCAGAAATTGTGATGAAATAAAAGTTCATATGGAGCATTAATATTTTGCGAGTGATAAAAAATGAGTAAAAAATCAATATCTGAACAGTACTGATAATGGATGTCAGCTGACAAATAAGATGCAGACCTATTATTACTAAATAGAAGCTTTGAAGTTATGAACTTAGTATATGGTTTGAAATAAAGGCGTCTTCAGTTCTACAAGATAGCGTTAAGGATATCATATTTTTTGTGGCGGTGTTCGTAGCGACAAACACTTGGCTGTAGAAATGGCTTACGAATTCACCGCCACACTTTTTATAGCGGGCCGACCGGTCCGCTGGAACAGTGAACAGAAAGATGAAAGCCCAAACACTCAGATTAAATAAAAGTCGGTACTTATCTTTATTCACGAAGATACAGAAACAAGGTCGGGAACTCCGTGTCTACGGAAATCTGTCTAGTTCAAGTCGGAGCGGCTAGGTCAGCGTCGGCTGACGACAAACAACAACTCTGCTGCGATGAACACACAACTGACTAGCCAGTACACAATTCGGTGGCGAGTATACAACTGAGCGGCGAATACAGAACTGTCCTAGCGCTCGCGACTCCAGCGCTTAAGAAGCCAGAAGCCAGCGGTGGCGCGCGCAGACTTGCGGCGATTTGCTGTCTCGCTGGCGCTGCTTATGCGGACGGCGTCCGGACTTTGATGCTGCCAACCTTTTGGCAGCGAGCTCGGGTGGCATTACTGGCTAGGACATAACACTCCTCCCCCCCAAATCGCCGCACCGTCGTTGAATAATGACGTGGCGAGCGTCGACACCGGGGGAGGGGTCTGGCCGCAGGCGTAGCAGAGGAGACCGGGGCGGAGACTGTTGTCGGTGGCAGTCCTCGGTCCGCACCCCAGCATTGGCTGCGGGGGGCCTCGGGAAACACCCACTGAAAACCGAGGTCAGGGTGCACGCCTGTGACCACGGGCGCAGCTTCTGGTACTGGACGCGACGGGGCGTCGGGACCCACGAAGAGAGGCAGCGTCTCCTGACGCTGCGTCGACGGCTGCTGAGTGGGCGCCGGACAAGGCGCTGCGGTGTCAGACTCCTTGGGGGTGCCCAAGGAAAGCGGCTGCAGGACAGGCTGCACAGCCACCGCTTGGGAAGGCGGCCCGGCTGAGGGGTCGACGTCCATCAGCTCCGAAGGCGGTGGCGACTGAAGAGGGACCGCAGGCGCCGGAGCGACCAGCTGGGGCGCTCCCGGAGGAAGCTGCGCGGGAGGCATCAACGGGACGGGCTGTCGGCGTGGTAGCGGCGACGGCTGCTGCTGCTGCCCTGGGGGCGGCAGCGAAGTCGGAAGGCGCGGCTGGAACCCGCCGCGGACCAAATCTGTGGACACAGAACGAGCGGCAGAATCCGCGCGGCCAGCGCGGCGCAACTGGTTCTGATGCCTCCTGTGCACCCCAGTAGCACCTTGAACAGTATAAAAACCTCGACCCTGGACACTTATCACGGTACCACGTTCCAAACGACGGCGACCGTGATAAACTCTGAAAAAAAAAACGGCGTCGTTGCGCTGAAAACGCGTGCGATGCTCAGAAGCGGCGGGTCGATCCGGGGGGGTGCAACAACCGTAGTAGGGTGCGATGACGACGGCCGTGGAGAAGCTCCGCAGGCGAAGGGCCGTCGCGTGGCGTGGTCCGGTACGACGACAGGAACGTGATGAGGGCCTGCTGACGAGAGTGCGTAGCACGAAGGCGGTCCATATGATCCTTGAATGTGCGTACAAAACGTTCCGCTGCACCATTCGATTGAGGGTGGAACGGCGGAGTAAGAACATGGCGAATGCCATTGGCAGAACAAAAACTTTCAAATTCAGCAGAGGTAAATTGTGGACCATTGTCAGACACTAAAACTTCTGGAAGACCCGCAATACAAAAAACTGAAGTCAACGCCTGTATAGTTTGTGCAGACGTTGTAGACTGCATGGGCACAACAAACGGAAAATTACTAAATGCATCTATCACGATGAGCCAACGAGAATTCCAATATGGACCAGCGAAATCAATATGTACTCGCTGCCAGGGACCGGCAGGGCGTGCCCACTCAAAATAGCGTTGAGGCGGAGCAGCTTGGTGTTCGGCACACGTCGAACAATCTGTAGACATCTGCGTAATCTGCTTATCAATGCCGAGCCATGTACAATGACGGCGGGCAAGCTGCTTGGTGCGGACCACTCCCCAATGACCTTGATGCAACAAGTCGAGGACCTTGGATTGGAGCACTTGGGGAATCACTACACGAAGCTGGTCATTCTCGGTGCGTAACAGCAAAACTCCGTGCGAAACAGACAACAGATGACGTTGCGGATAATAGCGACGAACCACAGGATCCGATATGTCCTTTGCCTTGGACGGCCAACCACGTTGAACAAAACGTAATAGTAAACTCAGATGAGGATCCGTAGCTGTCTCACGTGCCACCTGACGATAATCAATCGGAAAATCCCGGAGGGATTGATGCTCATCGGCGTCAATCTGATGGCAAGAGTCTTCGGAGGAATCGAAGACATCATCCGCAGCAATCGGCAATCTAGAAAGCGCGTCAGCGTTTGCATGCTGAGCTGTAGGGCGATACAGTATCTCATACTGGTATTGTGATAACAGAAGAGCCCAACGTTGTAGTCTTTGAGCTGTCCGCTGAGGAACTGGTTTAGACGGATGAAACAGTGACGTCAGGGGCTTGTGATCTGTTACTAAATAGAATGGTCTACCATAGAGGTAGTGATGGAATTTTGTGACACCGAACACAATAGCCAACGCTTCCTTGTCCAATTGGCTATAATTACTCTGAGCTTTGTTGAGCAATTTAGATGCGAACGCAATAGGACGTTCGGTGTTACCGACTCGGTGAGACAACACAGCACCGAGGCCGAAAGAAGAGGCATCACAAGCTAACACCAGAGGCTTGTTAGGGTCATAATGGACCAGACAACGATCATTCAATAAAGCCTCTTTAAGCTGCTGAAAGGCTGATTGGCAATCAGCTGACCACACAAACGGAACATTCTTACGGCGGAGACGATGCAACGGTGCAGCAATCTGTGATGCATTAGGTATAAACCTAATATAATATGTCAATTTGCCAAGAACTGCTTGCAATTCATTCAGATTGCGAGGGGCGGGCAAATCACGAATAGCTGCTAAATGTGACTGGGAGGGATGAATGCCTTGAGCATTAATAACATGTCCCAGATACTCCATCTCCGTAAGGAAAAATGAACATTTATCGATGTTGCAACGTAGGCCTGCCTGAGACAACACTTTAAACAAACACTCCAAATTACGGAAATGTTCAGCAGGCGTCCGACCGGACACAACAATATCGTCTAAACAGTTGCAACACGATGGCACATTAGCCAGAAGTTGTGACAAAAAACGCTGAAAAACAGCTGGAGCTGACGCACAACCAAAAGGCAAACGCAGAAAACGGAACAACCCCAACGACGTGTTTATGACAAAATACTGTTGTGATTGCTCGTCGAGGGGTAATTGCAAATATGCTTCACGGAGATCAATTTTGGAAAAGAAACGAGCTTTCCCTAACTTATCCATCAGCTCGTCCGGTCTAGGCAAAGGAAAAGAATCAATGACAGTCTGAGGATTAACTATCGACTTAAAATCAGCACACAAACGTAACTTGCCAGACGGTTTCTTTATAATAACTAAGGGAGAAGCCCACTGGCTTGCTGAAACGGGTTGAATAACACCGTTGTTTTGCCAACGACGAAGTTCATCTTCTACAGGTGCCCGGAGGGCGTGAGGCACTGGACGAGCACGACAAAATCGAGGCTGAGCATTATCTTTTAACGTAATATGAGCGGCAAAGTTTGCAGCACAACCTAGTTCGTCTTTAAATATGTCACTGTATCGTTTACACAAATCTGTTATGCTGTCTTGAGGAACAGCAACAGAATTAATTTGCAACACATTGTCTTGGATAGACAGGCCAAACAAGTCAAAACAGTCTAATCCGAAAATGTTTGCACTGTCTGTAGCTCGGAGCACTGTGAATGAAACTGTTTTTGTATTGCCACGGAATGTGGCTGGCACGCTACATACACCTAACACACCGGAATTTGTTCTCCACTATAAGTAGCCAAAGAATGTTTTGCCGCTGAAAGTTTAGGGCGGCCGATAGCCGCATACGTAGCACTATTTATGAGAGTCACAGACGCACCAATGTCTAATTGAAAATTGAAGGTCTTATCCTGGATGCGTAGCTTCACAAATAGTTTATTACACTGTCTCTGGATCGGTGCAGTGGAGGCGGAAGACACAAAATCAGCGCGTTTAGCGCGTGTTCGCTGCTTACGACAACTCGTGGGTTGGGCGGGTGGAACAACAACTCCCGCTTCACGTGCAGTCTGTACATTACTGTTTACAGCGTTTGAATTACGCTTGGGTCGCATAGCAGAGGGCTGGGTGGGTGGCTTATTGCGAACAAGTTTATTATCCACACGAACCGTGGAAGAGACTTTAAACGTGACCTTCTGGGCGGGCTGGCTTTGAAGAACATGAATATCCATGGGCTGGGCAGCACTAGAATTGTTCTTGCGTTTACGCAAACAAACAGTCTGGATGTGTCCTTTCCTTTGACAAAAGTGACAAACCGCGTTTCTTAACGGGCAACGTTCACGAGGATGAGCAAGAACACACTTAGGGCAAGACTTAACTTTATCATTTTGCACACGCGGCTGACGAATGTGTTTAACATGACGCGGCCGGCTAGTGTTTGCAGTCTGACTCTGCCGGTGGGGCCGCGGGCGTGACGTAACTTGCTTAGCACAGGCAATTTGAGAAATACATGGCTGATCTAACTCACACTCAGCATAGTCAAAAGTATCTTGGGCTTCAATGATGTTCATCACAGTCTCTAATGACGGGTCAGGCAACTTTAAGATAGCAGCACGAATACGAGAATCTGCAATGTTTTGCGTAATAGCGTCTCGTAACATGACATCACTGTAGGAAGCTCCACACACACAATTAAATCGGCACTGACGGGTGAGGCCCCGTAAATCTGTTAACCACTGTTTATGAGATTGATGTGGCAGTTTCTGTAATCTGAAGAACTTGAATCTGGCTGCTGCCACATGAACTCTCGACTCGAAATACTCAGCAAGCTTGTTAACAACAACGTCATAGTCTAAAGCTTCTGGCTGGGATTCCGGGAACAACTTACAAAGTAGCCGATAGACTTCCACGCCTGCAGTGGAAATTAAATAAAGCTGCCGCTCAGTACCTGTGATTTTGTAGACTGACATGTGCGCCTACAACTGCGCGAAATATTCTCGCCATTCTTCTCTGGATTCCTCAAAAGCCCGGAACTGTGGTGCTGCCTGTGCTTGTTCCTTTTGTGTTGGTGGATTAGCCGCTTGTTTGGCGATTGCTTCCACCAGACTTTGTATTTGCTGACTCTGTAACAAGATCAACTGTTGTAATTCGGCAGACATAGTGAACACAAATTAAACCAGCCCCCAAAATTTTATCTCTATAATTAGTATAACCAGAAACAAGTTGAACCAGCCCTGCACACGAGTTCGGATGACCTCGTCGCCAGTTTTGTGGCGGTGTTCGTAGCGACAAACACTTGGCTGTAGAAATGGCTTACGAAGTCACCGCCACACTTTATATAGCGGGCCGACCGGTCCGCTGGAACAGTGAACAGAAAGATGAAAGCCCAAACACTCAGATTAAATAAAAGTCGGTACTTATCTTTATTCACGAAGATACAGAAACAAGGTCGGGAACTCCGTGTCTACGGAAATCTGTCTAGTTCAAGTCGGAGCGGCTAGGTCAGCGTCGGCTGACGACAAACAACAACTCTGCTGCGATGAACACACAACTGACTAGCAAATACACAATTCGGTGGCGAGTATACAACTGAGCGGCGAATACAGAACTGTCCTAGCGCTCGCGACTCCAGCGCTTAAGAAGCCAGAAGCCAGCGGTGGCGCGCGCAGACTTGCGGCGATTTGCTGTCTCGCTGGCGCTGCTTATGCGGACGGCGTCCGGACTTTGATGCTGCCAACCTTTTGGCAGCGGGCTCGGGTGGCATTACTGGCTAGGACATAACAATATTGTCAGTAGAGCTGTAAAGAAAAAGTTTTGCTGATCCCTGGTAAGTTGTCAATTAAACTGAATCAGAACTTAATTCCCCCTTAGCAAATGGTTTGGATATGCCTATGGACAGTGTTACGGAATTCTCTCTCATGATGTTGACGTTTAAATAAGTCTTCTCACTGGGAGTTACCCAACTCGTTTGTGTCCCAGCATACGAAGAAAGCTGTGTCAGATAAGCGTTATGTAGTTTGGAGATTCACAAATGCTACAGAATTACTCATTTTCTCTTATTCCCTTAGTTAACAGTGTTAAATATTTGGCCCACAGCAAACCCAGTCCTCTCAGGACAACCATCTTAACTTTAAACGTAGGCAGATGGGCACCATATTATGCTTAGTATCAGGGTATGTGGGAATTTGATGCAGTGAAATTAGTGATGTGACAGCCGAGTAGACCACACACTGCCTATCGCTGCACAGTGATAAGTCCCACTGTGTGCGGCATCAGCGCTCCTGAGGCACGCGCCACATGTCTCTCGGAGGGGGCTAGCTGGTCGTGGGTGCAAGGCCTGCCACCTGGCTGCGGTGTGTCCCGTTCCAGTCAGTGAGGTGGGTCAAAGTGCCCATGCGGGTCCGTATTCGCTTCCTAACGGACGTATTATTCACTGTACACTACATACCGAAAGAGTGTTTTCAGTTTCCTGACGAGAGAGCCGCTTATAATTTGGCTATGACTTACGCTTTCCTCTGTGTAATGACACTTGATGCCTTAAATGCCAAAATTCACCTAATTTCGTCAGTAAAGTTTATTTGGTGATCTAACATTTCCTCTTTCAGAGATCTTTATGAATCTGCCACAGATTTTTATGTACTTTTTTGTAGTTTCTCTCAAATCCTTTTGGATTCACTTCCGATATTTCTTGTCCCTGTTTATATATTGGTAAGGCACAATGATGATCTCTTACATCTAAACAGTATGTACTACTTTTTATGGTTCTGTATGTTATGTATGGCCGTGACACATTGGCGTTACTTTCATTTCTAACTATACAGATGGCGATACCATAGATACCATAGATAAATGAAAACTTATTGAAAGGATGACTGTTGATAAGGTGGACTAATATACAGTTCCTGTAGAGGGTTCGCAGGATTTTCAGTAGTTTCGGGGGTAGCGGTCCCAATGAGTAGCTACACTGGCACTTTAACGATAATAAAGACAGCATTTCTATACTGGTACAGTGAACAGCTGAAAGCGAAGGGAAATTCCTCACGAGGTGGTGTAATTATGAATAACAAGCTGGAATGCTGCTGAACAGCATAGAGAATGTATTATCGTAGCGAAAGAAACACAAAGCTCAGTCCCATATCCTTAGTGCTATGAAAGTATGTTTGAGGAAATAAAGGAAATTATTCATTACGTAAAAGGGGATGAAAATTTAATTGTGGTGGGAGGCCAGTATTCAGTGATCATTTTAAGTTGGTTTAAAAATCATGAAAAGTGGCTGCATACCTGTTATAAACTCCAGAAAATCAGAAGGTTTCAGACAGATTTTGTATTGACAAGACAGAGATTTGAGACTCAGATTTTAAACTGGTCAATGTTTCCAGGAGCAATTATGGACTCTGCCCATAATTTGCTGCGAATCTGCGGCTTATTGAAACTGAAGAAGCTGCAGAAAGGTAGGATGTCGATTGTTTCACTGCGAATATTAGGAAACTATTGACTGAGAAAGAGGAAAGCACTGGATGAGAAGAATAATGAGTAACTTGGATATCTGAAATAGAGAGGGCAGTAAAAGAGAAAGAGCACAAAAAGAGAATTCCATGTAGAAATCCTGGTTAAGTCGCCAATATTGAGATAAACTGTGTAAAGAAAAAAATGTAGAAAACAGCAAATGAAGCCGTCAAACGTTCGTACACGCATCTAAAATTAGTCAGGAAGTTGAAAACGGAAAGCAGTCTAGACACAGAAGGAATGTGAAATTATACAAGCATGCGTAACAACGGAAAATATATGTACCACATATGGGAGAAGTAAAGAAAAATTGCGTCCTGCCACCGTTTTTAACGAATTTTCTGCGATTTTATCTGAGCACCACGACTATGTAACTGTTTTTACGGATGGGTCGAAACAGGGGGTTCCGTTGACTGCTCTGTTGTTTTTCCGAATGGTGTCCTCAAGGTCCGACTGCTTTAAGCGTTTATTGTCTTTGATGCAGAACTGTAGGTGGTCTTGCGGGCACTGGAGCAAATGAGACATTCTTCCCGTACTAAATTTGTTGTTTGTTCTGATTCACTAACTGCCCTTCACTCATGGCAACGTTTGTATCCAGCTGATAAAATAGTCCAGATATACCACGATGCCCTCCTCCAACTACGACTGGGGAAGGAGGTGGCTTTCTGCTGGGTTCCAGGGCACGTCGGCATTCGGGGGTTAGAATACGCCCGACGTATCCCTGCCTGTCGTGAGAGGTGTCGTGAGAGGCAACTAAAAGGAGTCTCACACTTTTAAACCCTGTACGTTCAGGTCCCATTCTATGGTTTGATTTGCCACTTACCAAAATGGTCCAGGAGTGTGGACCATATGAGGAAGGACGCCTTTCGTGGTGGATGAGTTATCCATAGTGCCCTTGGATTCGATCGCCTGTACCTTTGTCATGCCTTGCATCTCCACCTGCAATTCAATTATTTGGGCGAGGATACTTTCTGGGGTTGTCATCTTCTTCCTTTGTCTCCTGTCCTCTTTCGCTCCCATGACAATATTGGATTACTCTGCGCCCAATATCCAGCACAGTAGCCAGTCCGTTGTGGTGGGGCCGTCATGTACCCCTTTGGTGGTAGCTCCCTGAGAACACAAGGATTGCACTACTAATGCTTGAGCTGTAAACTCCGCATATATGCCAAGGATCAGATAGCTTTCTGGGTCATCAGGACTCCCGGCAATGGCCATCGTGCCAGTTGGCCTTTGCTGTGGCTGGGTGGCGCCTGTGGGGAGAGCCCCTGATCGGAGTGGGTGGCATCAGGGCGGATGACCCGCAATGAAGCGGACTAAGTCATCTCTTGCTGGTGACTGTACGGCACCAGCAGTCTCTAAGAAGGGCAAGATCGAGTACAACGCCGACAAGTATGACCCTAAATCGTTTCCCTCCCTCGCTATACCATGAGAGGAACGTAGGGTAACAGAACGGAGAGAGCCATATTCGCTTCGGTATTTAGTCTGTAGCAGAGCTGATGGGGACTCCTTTCTACCTACGAAGCCCCAGTTCTTCGTTGAACACCTTAAGGATAAGTTTGAAGAAGTGACAGCGCTGTCCAAGATGCGAAACGGCGCAGTCTTGATTCAGACAGCATCCCCAGCACAATCCCAAGCGTTACTCGTCTATGACAATCTGGGTGATATTCCTGTTTCCGTCACTCACCAGAAAAGTCTCAACATGGTCCAGGAGATCATTTTCCATCGCGATCTCCTCTTGCAATCTGACTACGAGCTCCGCGCCAATTTAGAACAGTGGGGTGTTCATTTCATCTGGCGCGTTTACAGGGCACTCAAAGACAACAGGGTTGCTACCGGTGCCTTCATCTTAGCCTTTGAGAGTGACTTATTATCTGAAAAGGCCAAGGTGATGGTTTACCTCTGTGACGTTAAACCATACGTCACTCCCCCTATGCGGTGCTTTAAGTGCTTTAAGTTCGGGCACATGTCTTCCCATTGCATTTCCAGCGCCACATGTTGAGACTGAGGACGTCCACTGCTCCCAGATACTCAATTTGCGCCACCTCCCACTTGCATCAGTTGTGGAGAGCACCACTCCCCCTGCACGCCAGACTCTCCAGTACTCCAATAGGAGTGGAAAATCATGGAGCACAAGACCGTGTATCAGTTGACTTGCACAGAGGCTAAATGTAAATTTGAAAGATTACACCCCATTCGGTTGACATCGACATATGCTGCAGCTACGTCACCATCGGCATTCCAAGTGTCAGTGGTTCCACACTCTGTGCCACGAACAGTGGGCCCTATGGGTCACCAGAAAACATTGATGGTAGGGGGCAAATCTTCCAAAAGTAGGTGCTTTGGGAGCAAGGCCACCCAAACGCAGGGGACATCGGTCCCCTCCACTCCTGCCAGAGAAGCAACAGCCTCCTCTGGCTCCTCTCATGTGGAAGGGATCCCTTTTGACCCTCTGTCCCAAGGTCTCCACTAATGCCATGGCAGACATTCACCAGTGACTCAAGGAGCAAAAAGATGCTGGATGAAGAGCTTCAAGGTTTTCCTCTGTGCCTGAAGCTGCTTTGGAGAAATCTTACGAGCAAGCCCCTAAAGAGAAGCGAGAGAGGAAGCAAACTAAGAAGAAGTCTGTTAAGAAACAGGACCCTCTGGTGGCTCCAACACCACCACTCCCTATCAATTCTGCATCTGAGGATGCGGTTGAGATCTAAGCGTCCCCTGTTAACCTGGACGTCACTGATGCCTCATGTTGTGTTGGCTGAAGAGCCAACACCGTGTTACTAGAGGAGGCCGAAATGTACGCTTTTTAGCTCACGCAGGCTGGCGCAAGGAGGGAAGAATCATCCTGTCGTGAGGTCTGGAACATGACAAGGAATTAGAATTAAGAAAGCGGACGTAGCTAGTTTGCTACTTAACTTTAATACATTAATGATTAACGTCGCTCTTGAAGGTACATGATTCACAATATCAATATCAATAGTAACTGAATATGGCGCCTTGCTAGGTCGTAGCAAATGAAGTAGCTGAAGGCTATGCTAAACTATCGTCTCTGCAAATGAGAGAGTAAGTAGACAGTGAACCATCGCTAGCAAAGCCGGCTGTACAACTGGAGCGAGTGCTAGGAAGTCTCTCTAGACCTTCCGTGTGGCGGCGCTCGGTCTGCAATCACTGATAGTGGCGACACGCGGATCCGACGTATACTAACGGACTGCGGCCGATTTAAAGGCTACCACCTAGCAATTGTGGTGTCTGGCGGTGACACTACACCTCATCCACCATTGAAATGAGTACAAATACTCAATCGGTGGCAGCAGGTGACCCTGAGGTATAACCTGCCTCCTTGCATGCTTCATCCCTCCCAGCCTTACGATAACGTCATCCGCCAGTGGAATTGTGGCTATTTCTGCCACCACCTGGCTGAGCTATAGCAACTATTACGCTTTACACCTGATTTCTTTATTGCCCTTCAGGAAACCTGGTTTACGGAAATGCGGACCCCTGCCCTCCACGGCTGTAAGGGATATTACAAGAACCGTAGTGGGCAAAATAGAATGTCAGGTGGAGTTTGTGTCTATGTCCCCAACTCAGTATGCAGTGAACCTGTGCGCCTTCAAATCCCTCTTGAAGCTGTGGCTGTCAGGATTAGGACGATGCAGGAAATAACTGTCTGCAACGTATATATTCCTCCAGATGGTGCAGTACCCCTGAACGCATTGGCTGCACTGATTGATCAACTCCCTAAACCTTTCCTACTTTTTGGGAGATTTTAACGCTATTACCCCTTGTGAGGTGGCACCATGCTTACTTGCCGAGGCAGAGACGTCAAAAATTTACTGTCACAACTCGACCTCTCCCTCTTAAATACAGGTGCCCCCCACACATTTCATTGTGGCATACGGCGTATATTCAGTCATTGATCTCTGGGTTTGCAGTCCTGGCCTTCTCCCATCTATTCACTAGAGAGCACATGACGACCTGTGTGGTAGTGACCACTTCCCCATCAAACTGTCACTGCCCCAGCGTCAGGCACACGGACGCCTGCCCAGATGGGCTTTAAAAAAGGCAGACTCGGAAGCCTTCACCTCTGCTGCTACCGTTGAATCCCCTCCTCATGGTAACATTGATGTGGTGATTGAGCAGGCAACTACAGCGGAAAACGCGATCCCTCGTTCTTTAGGGTGCCCCCAGCGAAAGACAGGCCCTTGGTGGTCGCCAGAAGTCGCTGAGGCAATTAAGGAGCGTCGGCGAGCTATACAGCGGCATAAGCGGCACCCTTCCCTGGATCACCTAACAGACTTTAAACGGCTCCGAGCCCGCGTTTGTCAGCATATCAGAAACAGGAGTGTTGGAAGAGATACGTTTCCACCATTGGTTGTCATACGTCACCTTCCCAAGTCTGGGCAAAGATCAAACGAGTTTTTGGGTACCAGACCCAACAGGTATTCCCGATCTTAATATAAATGGCGTGTTATCTACCGACGCAAACGCGATTGCCGAGCACTTTGCTGAGCACTATACTCACGGCTCTGCGTCAGAGAATTACCCCCCAGCCTTTCGCACTCTCAAACGGCAGATGGAAGCGAAAGTCCTCTCATTCACTACTTGCCACAGTGAACCCTATAACGCCCCATTTACAGAGTGGGAGATCCTCAGTGCCATTGCATATTGTCCCTACACATCTCCTGGATCATATCGGACCCATAGTCAGATGATTAAACATCTCTCGTCTGACTACAAGCGACATCTCCTCGTGATCTTCAACCGGATCTGGTGCGGTGGCATCTTTCCATCGCAGTGGCGGGAGAGCACCACCATACCAGTGCTGAAACCCGGCAAAAACTCGCTTGATGCTGGATGTATCTATCGGCCCATCAGCCTCACCAGCGTTCTTTGTAAGCTGTTGGAATGTATGGTGTGTCGGCGGTTGGGTTGGGTCCTGGAGTCACGTGGCCTACAGGCTCCGTGCCAGGGTGGTTTCCGCCTGGGTAGCTCTACCACTGATTATCTTGTGTCCCTCGAGTCTGCCATCCGAACAGCCTTTTCCGGGCGCCAACACCTTGTTGCCGTCCTTTAGGATTTACGAAAAGCATATGACACTACCTGGCGACATCATATCCTTGCCGCATTATATGAGTGGGGTTTCTGAGGCATCAAATCGAAAGACTTGCACCCGGCGAACGGCCTACCCGACGGGAGGCCCTAGTCTCACGACATTTATATTTTAGCATCCAGTATCTATACGAATTGTTGACTAACCACAGTTAGATGTCAGAAATTAAATATGTTCACCAGTAGTATGCTCTTGGAACCTGCAACGGCAATAAAATGATTTTTGCCTGGCAGGAATTGGAACACGGCACCCTACTCTATTGCCTCATTGTTACGAATAGAGATGGAAATATTATTGTTTCTTCACCAGTAGCGATATGTGCAGATGTTAGACTAGTGGTAACACAACGAATAGTTCTCCGCTGCCAGGGACTCAAACAACGCGCATAACGTCGTTGTTGACTCTACACAAACAGTTGTCAACTATCAAGTTCCATTCCACTAGTACTTAGAATAGCGCCGGTCTTACAGAACTGGAGGAGTTTGAAATCGTGAGGATACAAAGAAATGATGGACAGTATCATCCCGAAGAGTTCAAATCCAGAGAAAAATTGGAATCGGAACTCGAATCCCGGTACAGTGATAATATTTTCAAATTCTCAAGGTCATTTAAAGTAAGAAATGAAGGTCCTACGAACTTACATGGCGTTTGGCTCCTGAAATAAAATAATATAATGACTCAGAATCATAAGTCGCTACATGTGTGGGATCAAAAAACTACCTGCGCTTCATAAGATGGTTTTGTTGACAATTTCTCTGAGATTTGTGTTTAGTTTGTTCAATACCCTAACGGGTTTCTCTGATATTTGTGTTTACTTTGTTCAATAAACTAACGGGAAACGCTGTTAATATGCACGACACTAATACAACTGGTGTTCTAGCATAAACGTGAAGTCCTTTTAATATTCAAATAGCTACACAAGACTACAGCGTATATACGATAATGTGGCAGTGAGGGTAGTTGCTGAATGAAACACAGTTCACAGATTATTCCGTGACACGATTTCATTAACTGATTCGTGTATTTTCAGTATCAGTTCTGCAGTATTTTATCTTTCTTACCTCTAGATCTACTGGTTATGAAACGTAGCGACACGTCTTATGATGACAAAATTTCTAAAAATGTCGTTTTGAGTTCGATATAGCTGATTGTGGTTCTGTCGCAGAGGAAATAAAATATTACTCTCGCGCCAGTTTGGAACTGAGGGCTGCTGTTTCTTACTCTTTACAGTATGTATCACATTTTCATAGAGCAAGCGACCAACTGCAAGTCTCATCTGCGTCATCCATCACAAGGCCAATGAGGAGGAGTCCTCATTGGCCTTGTGATGGCTGACGCAGATAATTCGCAATGTAGACAACGAGATTAGTTGTAGTTGCTGCGAGACAGTAACCTCCCCTGTCTGTAAACATATGTTTGTTAGGTCTATGACACAGCAAAGTGGAAATCATTCAGAATCTTTGATTGGTATACCACGAATTTATCAAGTGAATCTTCCAAGATAACTCTCTCATTTCCCGAAGTAACAAGATACCACAACGTCACCAGACATGTTCCACTATGTTGTCATAACACTATCGAAGTCGTAGCAGGACGACTACGTTTCTAGACGTAATGTATTTCTTGAGTGGGTTAACAATTTAACAGTACATCTTGTGCATCAGTGATCCAGCAGCTTAATTACATTTCCTACGACGTCATGAGGAGTATTCTAGTTGTGCTGGGGTAAGCTCCCGCCGGCACACTGCTAGATAAAAATGTAGCGCAGAGATCGATAGTAGGCTCTGGATCAAGGGCGCCTATCACGAGAGAGGCCAGAGACACAGCGACAAGCAACACGCCGCCAATCCCCTCCCGACAGCCTGCATTTAGGCCGCCGGCCCTGACCTCTCTGGCGACTCACTACTCCAGTTGGCGTCTCTCAGTTCACATGGCAGGCTACGACAGTACACAGTGAACACACTAGTGATTGGTTCAAATGGTTCAAATGGCTCTGAGCACTATGGGACTTAACATCTGAGGTCATCAGTCCCCTAGAACTTAGAACTACTTAACACTAACTAACCTAAGGACATTGCACACATCCATGCCCGAGGCAGGATTCGAACCTGCGACCGTAGCGGCTGCGCGGTTACAGACTGACGCGCCTAGAACCGCTCCGCCACACCGGCTGGCCATTAGTGATTAAAGCCGGACTAGCAGTGGGACTAAAGTGTGTAATAACATGATTACCGATACTGTCTGCAAGAGGGCTATTATTGTTCAGCTTGTACCAAGAACATGGACTCCATTCAAGTTAAGTAGCAGCTTCATGTAAATAAAGAACCATATTAATCCACGTGTGCATTGGTGTTGTAGAAAGAGGATACGTTGCTTCCTTGCGGTACAAGACTCTACTGTGGCTACGAGGATACTACAGCTGAGACGAGGATAATTTAGTGGCGATCGAACATCATTATGTTAGCCGATGATTTTTCTTGCTTCTCTTTTGTTTTAGCTTCCTGGGGTGCTCGTGTTCAAGTGTTTCTATTTGCTTATTTGTTGTTCTGTTGTTGCATGTATTCCAGGAGAGGAGCCGCAGAACTAATCAAATTTCTCTTTTCAGAGGCCTTGCTTGCTTTTTGCTATAGCGTATTTGTGTAAAGCATGAATTCCCCGTCCCGTCCACTCCCTGCCACCACGCCTCAGCCGGAGACGGCCAATGTGATGGGTTCAACACAAGCTTTTGAGATTCAGAACCAAAACATTGCTACCCTGCTGACGGTGGTACAACAACTACTAGCTGCAAAAGTTGCGCAGGCCGCTCAACCACAACCGACCAAACAACCAGCGCAACAAGTGCAGTCGATCAGCATACCAACGCTTCGGCAATGTAGTGACACAGAAGAGGAATGACTCGAATACTTGACTCAGTTCCAAGCACATTGTCAAGTTCATTGTGTTCAAAGTACTGTTCAGTTAAAATATTTCCTTTCGATTGGGGGGTCCCCAGTGTTCAGATTAATACAAAAATTATTCCCAACCGCGTCACCCGACAAACTCAGCCATGAGTAAGCAATCGCTGCATTAACTGAATACTATGTCCAGCAAGTCCAATTACCTGCAGCTAGGTATCAGTTCTTTCGCTTGCAGAAAAAGTCGGAACAGATGTACACATAATTAACGGGCATGATTAGGAAGTGTAAATTTAAGTGTAGCTGTGGCAACTTTTACAGTGATTTAAGGATACGTGATGGAATAACATTCAGTGTCCCAGATAGTAGAATACGGGAACAGATCTTAAAGCACTCAGATCCATCGCTTCCCCAAGTATTACAAATCTTAGAGCACACTGCGTCGGGTGCCATAGCGGCCGATAGGTTTGCCCAGGCCCCGATTTATAGGGTCGAGTCGCCCGTGTTCACGACCGCCCCAAGCAGCCACAACAACGAGCTCGTACACAGCCTCGCGAACAGCCACGTGGACAAGTAAACAAGCCTGTGAATTTAGTGACGTCTTGATCTAGATCTTTTGCTCGCCTTAAAAGACAGGATTGCCCATTACGTAACGCAACGTGTTACACGTGTGGGAAAAAAGGCCATATCCGAGCAGTTTGTTTGCAACAGCACAAAAACGCCAATTTTTCCTGTTCCCAGAAAAAACAGTCTCTTGCACATGCAGCGAACGCTGTGTTTTCAAAACTTACAACAGGCTCTGACAAACGTAAGATGAAGGTTGTGCCTCATTCTCGCCCTAGTGCTGTGCAACAACGTTCAAACAAACTATTTGTCTCATTATGAATTGCTGGCCATCGTGTGAACTTTCAGTTAGACACAGATTCCTCAGTAACGTTGCTTAATCGTACCATGTACGAACAGTTAGGCTCACCACGCCTTTCTAAATCTAACAAGCAGCCCACTGCTTACAACGAACAGGAAATTCCAGTGCTTGGAGAGCGTAGATCGCCTACCACTTACTACTAGGGCAGTGATTTTTACCGTGTTGAAATCAAGAGACACTGAGAACATATTCGGTTTAGATGTCTCTGACTTGTTTGGCCTTAGCATCCAAGATAATGTACTTTCAGTGTCTGCTTTTGAACCAAAATATTATGTAACTAGCTTGCTTAAAGAATTTCCTGACCTTTTTTCAGAAGGAATGGGAAAAGCTAATAATTTTGTAGCGCATGTTACATTGAACGACAATGTATAGCCTAAGTTTTTCCGGGCACGCCGCATTCCAATTGCTTTAAGAGCCAAAGTAGCCAGTGAACTGAAAGAATTGCAAGATATTGATGTAATTGCTCCCATTCGAGCTAGGCAATGGTTAAGTCCTCTCGCTTTGTTGCCTACACCTCCTGGTCGCATTCGCATTTGTGTTGACTTCAAGTCTACAGTCAACCGACAGATTGTAGTTGACACTTATGCGTTATCTCGCTCTGAGAAACTAACGGACAGGCTTGTTGCAGGACGTTACTTTTTCTAAGATAGATCTGGGTGATGCCTACTTGCATATTCCATTGGATGAAGAACCACAAAAAGTGTTTGTTGTAAATACACCCATAGGACTCTTCAAGTATTTGCGTTTGCCCTTCGGCAGTTCTTCCACACCCGCCATTATTCAACGTTACTTGGAACAGCTGCCTGCAAAAGTGTCATTTTGTTAAAACCACAGTGACAATATCGTCGTCTCAGGTCATACACCAGAGGAACACATTGCCAATTTGCGCACTCTTTTTCGAGTATTATCAGAAGCAGGATTCAAGTACCTTCTTGAAGAGTGTGACTTTTTTCAAATTGAACTACAGTACTTAGGTCATATGGTAAACAGACAGGATGTGCACCCCTTCCAATCTCATTTTCT
Organism: Schistocerca piceifrons; assembly: GCF_021461385.2. Lineage (NCBI taxonomy): Eukaryota > Metazoa > Arthropoda > Insecta > Orthoptera > Acrididae > Schistocerca > Schistocerca piceifrons. Next base: position 399,343,705 of record NC_060143.1, on the reverse strand, counting down.
TGCAACCCATGACCTGCCTGTTCCTCGCAATGTGTCTCAACTACAGTCAGTACTAGACAAGATGACGTACTACATTCGGTCCGTACCGAATGCCGCGTAGATCGCTCCCCATTGCATCGCTTGCGTCGGAAAAATGTGCCTCACGTGTGGACTAAAGAATGTCAAGACGCATTTCAGAAACTCAGAAATGCTTCCCTTAGTGACAGATGTTTAGTGCATTTAACACTGCCAAGCCGGTAGTTTAGCAAGTCGACGCTTCTTACTATGGAATCGGGTTTGTGCTTTCGTACAGAACTAGTGCACAAGACAGACCTATTGCTTTTGCTTCAAAGTTGCCAACTCAAACTAAGTGCAATTATTCTCAAATAGGAAAATATGCTATCGCTATTGTATATGGTGTGACCAAATTCCATCACTATTAGTATGGTCGCAAGTTCTTTTCAGTGACAAATCATGAGCGTTGCAGGCCTTGTTTCATCCGTCAAAGACGGTTCCTACACGCACGGCTCAAAAATTGCAACGTTGGGCTTTGTTGCTTCTGCAGTACGAATATGAAACTGTGTACAGGCCTACGGCAAAGCATGGCAATGCAGACGCCCCATCTCGCCATCCGATTAGCCGAGACCCTGATTTTGATGCATCTGCCGCATCTTGTTGCCAAATCGAAGCGCAGGACTCTAAATTGCTGGAATCTTTTCCCTTGCACTACAGAAGAATTGCACAGGTCACGGAAGCAGATGCTGAGCGTGATTAGCCGAGCGGTCTCAGGCGCTGCATTCATGGACTGTGCGGCTGGTCCCGTCGGAGGTTCGAGTGCATGGGTGCATGTGTTTGTCCCTAGGATAATTTAGATTACGTAGTGTGTAAGCTTAGGGACTGATGACCTTAGCAGTTCAGTCCCATAAGATTTCACACACATTTGAACATTTTTTTTTTTTTTTTTTTTTTTTTTTTTGGAAGCAGATCTCAAGATTATGTTGGATTACGTTCACACGTCTTGGCATCGTTCATTGAACAGTATCAAAATGGTTCAAATGGCTCTGAGCACTATGGGACTCAACTGCTGAGGTCATTAGTCCCCTAGAACTTGGAACTAGTTAAACCTAACTAACCTAAGGACATCACACACATCCATGCCCGAGGCAGGATTCGAACCTGCGACCGTAGCGGTCTCGCGGTTCCAGACTGCAGCGCCAGAACCGCGCGGCCACTTCGGCTGGCGAACAGTATCCAGAACTCAGTTGTGAGCTGACATTTTGCACGTCGGCATCAACTTTCAGCTCAGGGTGAGATTCTACACTGGAGCGGCAAACAAACTAGTATAGCCTTGCGTATTCAAATACAGAGATACGTAAACAGGCAGAATACGGCACCGTGTTCGGTAACGCCTATTGAAGACAACTAGTGTCTGGCGCAGTTCTTAGATCGGTTACTGGAGCTACAATGGCAAATTATCAAGATTTAAGTGAGTTTGAACGTGGTGCTACAGTCGGCGTTCGAGCGATGGGACGCAGCATCTCCGAAGTAGCGAGGAAGTGGGGATTATACCCGTGCGACCATGTCATGAGTGTCCCGTGAATATCAAACTTCCGGTAAAACATGAAATCTCCCTCATCGTTGCCGCCGGAAAAAGATGCTGCAAGAACGTGACCAACTACAATTGAAGAGAATTGTTCCACGTGGCTGAAGGCAACCCTTCCGCAAATTGCTGCAGATTTCAGTGCTTGGCTATCATCATGCTTCAGCGTGCGAACCATTCAACGATACATCGTCGATATGGGCTTTCGGAGCCGAAGGTCTATTCGTGTACTCATGATGACTGTACGACACAATGCTTTACGCCTCGCCTGCGCCCGTCAACACCGACAATGGACTGTTGATGACTGGAAACATGTATCCAGCTCAGAGGAGTCTCGTTTAAAATTGTATCGACTCTTGATGACCGGAAATACGTCGCCAGGTCGGATGAGTCTCGTTTAAAATTGTATTGAGTGGGTGGACGTGTACAGGTGTGGAGACAACCTCATGAATCCATGGACCCTGTTTGTCAGCAAGGGACTGTTCAAGTTGGTGGAGGCTCTGCAATGGTGTGGGACGAGTGCAGTTGGAGCCATATGGGACCCCTGATACGTCTAGATACGAGTCTGACAGGTGGCACGTACATAAACATCCTGTCTGATCACCTGCATCCAGTCATGTCCATTGTGCATTCCGACGGACTTGGCCAAATCCAGCGGGACATTGCGACACCTGACATGTCCAATTTGCTACAGAGTAGCTCCAGAAAGACTCTTCTGAGTTTAAATACTTCTGCTGGCCACCGGACTCCCTAGACATGAATACTATTGAGCAGATATGGCATGCCTTGAAACATTTACGGATTTATAGACAGCCCTGCAATGTTAATGATGTCAGTTCCCTCCAGCACTACTCCAGACATTAGTCGAGTCCATGCCACGTCGTGTTCTGGCGCTTCTGCGTGTTGGCGGGGCCCCAACACGATGTTAGGTAGGTGTACCAGTTTCTTTCGCTCTTCAGTGTAGTTCAGAACGACAATCAACAATTGCGTGCAAAGTGTTGTAAAAGGAAGTGTTGAGATTGCTCTACCAAGGACATTGGGGAATTGTTAGCACTAAACAGTTAGTGCGACGGCACTGTATTTGGCAGGACAAGTGCTCAGTAAACAATTTATATCGTTTCTGGAGTCTACTAACCATCCATCACCATAGTTTTACTTCATGTCGTTTCACACTTGTGCATAGCACTTTATTACATAACTTTCTTGGTTACTGTTCGAGGGCAGTTTGAATTTCATGGGGTTCCGGGTGCAGTGCTAAATTTATCGTTACTTATTTCTAGATTCGGACAGTCTGCTTTGTAAAGTCATACTGGTGAACACTTCGATATTTTACGTCTCTTTATGCCTACCCGAGTCTGGATCAAACACAAAACATCGAAGAGTTTTCTGATATTTATTGTAAGACTGTATTGGTTTCTATTTGGACTGACTGCCATAAAGAGCAGTGTTCTCTAGTGGTCGCTTGTGGTACCCATTGTATATAGTCAAATGAGTGTACTGCAGAGGGTATAGGACTTGCGACACAGCTGTGCTATGTTGGTTGTATGTAGTCAGGTGCAGCCTACATATCACGGGAGGCACACTTTTTGTGCTGTCCCGTGTACATGTGAATAGTATGGCAGCTGATGCTCGTTACAACGTTCAAGAAAAGCAAGACCTGGCATATGTTTAGTATACACTTGAGGGACTGGTACTGTGGTGAAATAGGGCCTAACAGCCACTAGGTTTTGACATTTTACTTGAGATGAATGTCGCTAGGTGGGCCCGCAGCTCCTGATCTAGTGGCTAGTGTTGCTGCCTCTGGATCTCGGGGTCCCGGGTTCGATTCCCGGCCTGATTGAGGATTTACTCTGTCTGGGGATTGGGTGTTTGCGTTGTCCTCATCATATCATCATCATCATCATCATCATCATCATCATCATCATTCGTGATAGTTGCTAGATTGGAGTGCTTTAAATATTGGAGTGTGAAAAGATTGGGACTTCGTTAGGGCACTGATGACCGCGCTGTTGAGCGCACCAAAAACAAAAACATCATCACGCCGCTAGGTGGCGCTAGCAACTGGCTATATAACTTACATAAAATCTACTTTTTCTAACAACAGATTAAGGAGCAGATGTTAATGTAATAAAATCAAATAGTTGACATCAATACAGCTCGTCTTATTGTATGTAGTCTGTAATTAATTCTTTTATATACTCTTGAACCTTGCTACAATATTATGTGCAGTTCTGTAAGCCGTTGTATGTTGCTGACATGAGAAAAAAAATGTTTTATATCTTTAATATAAAGAAGGCTAGATTGTTGGCCAAAACTAGTAATCAATCGAAACAAAGAAGATTTCATGTGCGATCTTGACCTCAGTATGAATAAATTACAACAGATCATCTACCTCTGGTTGGTACTGTCAACAAAGTCTGCCAAGTTTACAGCCTTAGCTTTCACAAGACTGCTCGAAGCTGATACAAAAATTAATACGAAACATGTTATAAAAGATGACTATCCACTTATTCACAAAACTGTCTTAAGTTTATACAAAAATGAATACGAAACATTATATAAAAGATCATTGGTTCTAGTCACTTTTCAGCCATCTTTACCCACTTCTGTGGTAAGTCATGTCTTCAGCTAACTATAAAAGACTTGATACTGTGGATCTGTAATGTACTTCAACTTCCAAACATCATCTTTCTTCTTCTGTTTTATGGGAACTTTCACGTTATATATTAAGGGTGCTGTCCACAGGTCGCTCAACATCGACGGCTTACAATCTGCGTTTTACTGAGTCTTCTGGATGCTAATGGCATCGCGATGGACGATATGCTCCAGGAACAAGTAGTCCTGCCCGTCTTTGTTGAGGGCATCAGCATTTCGATTCAGAAACAAACCAGCATTCCGATGATCACAAACTATCGACTGCTCACCCTGCTCAATGCAGACTACAATATCTTCGCCCGCTTACTGCAGTGCGTCTGCGAACGATACTCCCTCACATCCTTTCCATGGAGCAGACGGCGCCTGGTGTGCAGTTTAACATAGAAACTGCCTCAGGCGAATGCCGCGCCTTAACTGCGATGGCAACAACCTGCAGATTCCGTGCAGCAGTCGTCCCTATAGATTTCTGCAGAGCCATCGATATAGTGCGCCACCGTTTCTTGTCCTCGGTGGCAGCCCGCTTGAACATCCCACGTCCCTTCATCGACGTCCTCCAGCGCCTTTACAGTGGTGCCATTTCCTTTGTCCAAATCAACGGACGTTTGGCAAGGCCGGTACCCATCCACTGCAGACTTCGGCAGGGGTCCACCATCCATCCTTCTATATGCTATTGCCCCAGAGCTCCTCAATGCGCGCCTGCCGAGCGAGCTCTCCGGACTCACTCTTCGCCAACACACCTTTCCTTGACAGCACACGCTGACGACCGTCTACTCCTCGTCCGCTCCGGCTCTGAACTTTACGAGTTGTGGGGCTAGCGCAGGCAGGGCCGTGAACGTGGCCAAATATTTTGTGATGTACAACAGACAAACCCTCCTGCAAGGTGAGGTGGCACCCCTGTCACTAGAGCGTACTTTCCAGTAACTGACCATTACCTTACCCCCACCGTCACGATCAGCCGCGACGAATTTCCGTCGCCTCCTACACGCCACGTTGTGTGCCAGAATCTCCTGCACTGCTGGGACACTCTTCAACCCTTTGAGCAATCATTATGTGCATTAAAATCGCACAAGTGCTGTCTCTGCCGACGGCGGTTGGCTACAACCTTCAGGCTGGAGGCTGTTATCTTACGACTGGTTCCATGTTTAGAGTCCATTGTGAAAATCTTACTCTCTCCGTGGGATGATGGTCTCGGACATGACAACATCCGAATGCGAGCTGCGGCCTTGTAACATGAGTACTGTGAAAAAAACCATGGAACAGACGCGGCACGGCTGGGGTGGCTGAGGGGTTCTAGGCGCTATAGTCTGGAACCGCGCGACCGCTACGGTCGCAGGTTCGAATCCTGCCTCGGGCATGGATGTGTGTGATGTCCTTAGGTTAGTTAGGTTTAAGTAGTTCTAAGTTCTAGGGGACTGATGACCTCAGAAGTTAAGTCCCATAGTGCTCAGAGCCATTTTTTTGTAACATTTGGTCAGTCTTTTCCTCAGATCTTTGTTCAGTGGTCCACAAAAAAATTTCCATTTGAACCATTTTTCAGACGCGGCACGTCACTAACACATAGCTTGAGGTCCTCCTTCCCGTGTCCACCTCACCACCAGTGTCTGTCAGTCATATCGCACCTCACCTGTCTCAAATTTCGGCCTTCTCCGTAGACTACAGTTACGCACATACTGATCTGCCAGACATGTGTCCACCCAGGACCAAGGATTTTTTCACCCTGCTATTGCGCCGTGTTCTCCTCAACGTACTGGAGATCAAATATTCCTCTGTCCGGTGACCCATAGTGTGGAGTATCGTGCACCAGCTATTCCTAGCTACTGGCGTCTGGATGATGAAGATATCTGTGACTGCACAACATCGGTTTGTCAGATTCCACTGTTTGTCTCCTTTGCCGGTAACTTGACACAGATGACCACCGACTGACCTGCGCTTCTCCGCAAGACATCTGGCGATTCGTGCACCAAATGACTACCTGCTACATCCGACTGCCACCTAATGGGATCGAAACGCCAATATTTCTATATCTGTTGGACACATATTTTCGCACCGTCAAATACCATTTCATTAAGTGGGTCAAGAGGTTGGCGGTCAGTTGCCTTATCGAGAGGGTGCAAAATCCCGCCTAGATTTCTGGAACTATTTACAAACAGCCCAGCCAGCGCTCTAACACACGCTATGTTGCCGACTTTTATTTGCCAACTATCTTCGAGGGCTTGTTAGACCTCCACTTAGTTCGGGAGTGCCGGGAGCGAGGGGCACTTATCCCCCCCCCTCCCCTTTCCTCCCTCCGCGACTGTTTGAGTTTCAGCCGCAGCCGCCTATGGTCGATTCCACCCCCGACCTTTGCCTATGAAGCGGCATGCCGTCAATGCGCGTTTTTTCCCAGTCTTCTGATTCTTTTTCCTTCTTCATAGGTGACGTATGCTCTCCATAATTTCATAATAACAGTAAAAAAGAAAAAATTAACAAAAAATAAAAACAAGCCTTACACTTCAGTTGATTCCTATGTTACTCACTTTCCTATGCCCCACTAGTTCGGTGGCGGTGAGGGAGACACCGTGGCCAGGCCTCGGGTTTCGAACGCTATCCATTCTGCCCCCGGAGCCCCCGCCAGTCCATTCCATTAAAAAAATGTGGAAAAAATCGACAGAGCACTCGCCCGCTAAAGGAAAAGGTCCAGAGTTCGAGTCCCGGTACAACACACAGTTTTAATCTGCCAGGAAGTTCTGTACCAGCTCGTACTCCACTGCAGAGTGAAAATCTCAGTCGGGCTATCTTAATTTGTTTTCATATTGTGGTTCAAATGGCTCTGAGCACTATGGGACTTAACATCTGAGGTCATCAGTCCCCTAGAACTTAGAACTACTTAAACCTAACTAACCTAACGACATCACACACAGTCATGCCCGAGGCAGGATTCGAACCTGCCACCGTAGTGGTCGCGCGGTTCCAGACTGAAGCGCCTAGAACCACTCGGCCACCACAGCAGGCCTGATATTGTGTATCTTTAAATTAAAAGCTGCTAATCTTAATATTGTCTGCGGAATAGTTCATCAGAGTTTACAACACTGATTAATTCAGCATGATTCCCTTATCAGATAGCATTGCAGAATTAAATACGCTCTTTACAAGCAGCAGGGTAACGACAGCGTCCCTTGTTGTTCCAGTCGATGCATATATGACTCGAGAAACCGACACCGACAAAAATCTGCGTTTTCAATTTTTGAGAATTTGTCCCCTTCTAGCAATAATCGACTCAACTTGTCATCATGACGCAGCAAAATGAAGGAATTCTGTTACCTGAAAGTAAAATAACACATGCTGGACGAAACAGGGACATAAGAAGCAGACTAGTACAGGCAAAGAAGGAATCCAGGCCAAAATAATTCGCAGGAGAGCTTCGGTGAAGTCTGGAAGGTAGGAGACGAGGTACTGGGGGAACTCAAATTGTGAGGACGAGTTGCGAGTCGTGCTTTAGTAGCTCAGTTGGTAGAGCAATTGCCCGCGAAAGACAAAGGTCCCGAGTTGTAGTATAGGTCTGGCACACGGTTTTAATCTGCCACCAAGTTTCATATCAGCGCACACTCCGCTGCAGAGTGAAAATGTCATTCTGGAGGCATCGGAAGGCTGAATAACATAAATCATGGTTTTCAGGTATACCCGAAGACCATTATTCATGTTATTCAGCCATATATATATATATATATATATATATATATATATATATATATATATATATATATATATATATATACACAGAGAGGATTTTGAAGAGCCGGAAACGTCTTTTCACTTGGAGATTTCGAATTGCTGCTGTTGGACAGGAAGAAGAGGAAGTTAACAGATGTGTCGAGCTTACTACCTTCTGTTTTCGTCAGAAGTTGTTGGTAGGTTTATACAAAAATTTTCAGATAATTTCATATTAGTTTGTGGTTCAATGAAAGCAAAAAATGAGGATTTTGTTTAAAATCTACCACTATTTCTCGAATACATGGGAAGAAAGCTTTCAACGTGTTGGTAGTGATTTGTGTCTGAATTTATGCACAGTAGGCATGACCGACTCCCGAATGGTGTTGCGATGTCAATTGTGGAAGACGTTGACCTCCCCTCTCTCGTAAGCCAGGTAGCAACAGAAGAAATATAGCAGTTAATGGCAGCTGGAGCTGTCGGATCGAATCAGCAAGAGATAGCAACAATGGAAAATGGAAATGAGCGTTTGGCGTCATTGGCCGGGAGGCCCCTTGCGGGGCAGGTCCTGCCGCCTTGGTGCAGGTCTTATTACATTCGACGCCACACTGGCCACCTGCGCGCCGCATGGGGATGAAATGATGATGAAGACGACACCAAGTCCCTCAGCGGAGAAAATCTCCGACCCAGCCGGGAATCGAACCCGGCCCGTAGGACGGTAATCCGTCGCGCTGAATAGCAACCATGAATGTCGGTCACTTTCGTCAGTAGGGAATAGAGAATGTTGATGAAGAGGTGTAGGAGCAGTCTCCGTCACCAGTGAGACGCACCAGAAAGAATGGACACGGCCAGTTCGACTTGCGCCGCAGCCGTCTAACGACAACTAAGCGTTCGACCCACACAGGTAAAACTACCTTCTCCTCCAAGTATAACGTCCCGCAGAGGAGCAGACTACTGGACGACGGAGTCTAGTGTGGACGCACCGGACACGTTGACTTTACTGCAGAGCAAGAAGACGAGTATTCGACGATTATTGCGCTGCAAGACACCTACCATCGCAACAGTCTTATTCACGACAGCCAATTACATAAAAATACAGTCGGCCTGAGGTACGAAACCATCGCTATACCCAGACGAGGTCTCTCCTTAAAACGTCCGTACAGAGTGTAAGGTGTCAGGCAAATCCAACACCTTCCATGAAAACCCTGACATGATAAGCAAATCCAGTAGTATGTCACGTAGCTCCGAATAAATCGTGACATTAAATTAACCAAAGTAATACGAGTAATGAGTGAGCAAATGGAATACCACAGACTAACACAAGAATGCCTAAATGCATGTCATACCTTCCCACCGTGAGACAGACGCAGTTCCGAGGGGAGAAACGAGAACAGAAGTCGAGAACAGAAGTCGAGAACAGAACCGTGTTAAGCTAGAAGGCCATACGATAAGGGACGAACACCCACGTCTCCAGCTAACCGCTAGGACCACCCCCCAGCCTATGTTAAAAGCTAGAGCCCACCAGAAGAACAGTATAGATCTTACGATAACACTAAAAGGGCCACCCCAGCTGTAAGTAATAGCGTGAGACTTTTTCGCGTCTCTGTTACGTCAGCACCACCCCCCAGCCCATGTTAAAAGATAGAGCCCTCCAGAAGAACAGTGTAGATCTTACGATAACACTAAAAGGACCACACCAGCTGCAAGTTTTAGCGTGAGACTTTTTCGCGTCTCTGTTACATTGCAAAGTTTAAAAACATTGCCCCACCACGAAAAGTATAACGTTTCTCATTGGATAGACAAAATTTTTGTAGGCAGAGCTTAAGGTTAACATTGAGACCCTGATTGGTCAGATGAAAACACAGCCAGATAGTTTTTTTAAACCAACTTCGGTAAATTGTAGTAAGGAGAAGTTAGGAGAGAGTTGCTTCCGAGATGGCGAGGTGAGCGGAGCAGTGCTGTCCGCCGCCCCCTGATGAACACTGACAAGGCAATGAACGCACGCGATGCCGCATAACAGCGCATAAAGCTTCACTCAGAGCTGCAGAAGTCTCATCTTTACACCCCCTTTTTGCGTAATACTAGTGTCGATCGTCAATTAAAGCTCATGGTGCTCACATTTGCCACTTGAAGTAAAAATCTGAAACGCGATGATTTTTCTGTTATATAGTTATTGAGGAGCCACATCAGCCACTGTAATTTATGACAAGTTAGATAAGTAATTAAAGATAATTGAGGGTCACTGCAGACCATTTTGATAGTTTTATCTTTTGTGAAACTTAATTTAAACCTAGATTATGTTAGAAAATGGCGACCCTGCCAGGATGGTAAAATACCATGATTGAAGGTCAACCACATGCCTAACTAGGTCAGAAAAATATCCTGTTAAAAAATTTTCGTAATAAAAAAATTTTTTTTTGAAAGGCGTAAATAGACAAGATACCGAACCAATACCTGACAATGGAAAGCCAGGTCGCGAAGAGTACAGCGCAATGCATTCAGCTACACTTTCACAACTGATGGAAGAAAATTATTGCGTACCACTCCAACGATAATACGAAAGGGTGGGCGAAAGTTACAGTGGACAATATCCAATGGATCTACAACAACTGGAAAGAACGACGGGAGAAATGATCAGAAACAAAAGTGGCGAAGAATCGCGAACTTCATATGGAACTACGACGAAGTACGACAACGATCATTTCCTCACAGTCAGAAAATTTCAACACTTTCGAGAAGGAAACTCATTACATCCACGAACTTTTATTGATCAATTCCGAGTAGGATTACTAGAACACTGGACGCTAGCAAACAAATTAGACTTTATATGTGCACACATGTCAGGAACAGTCGCAGAAACCATGCAGAATGTTGCAGCGACATGCTGATCGTACCAAGATTTCAGAGAGAAGTTTCTCTCACGATATTGGTCCAGCGAAGCACAGAACAGAGTGAAGTACGAATTATTACAGAACCCATATTTTGAAAATTCAGGAGAGAAGAGTCCCATGAAATTTTTCGAATTAATGGCAAAGAAAAATCAATGCTTAGATGTACCATACCGTGACGGAGAGTTGATTAAATTATGCGCGATGAAGCTACCATTGAAATACCAGCAATCATTAGTAGGTCGCAGAGGCTATGACGTCGAAGCATTTAAAGGTATTCTAAGGGAACTAGAGTTCATATTTTCGGAAGATGACACAAGAAAAAGACGAAGCGCACGTGAAAACGAAAGCAAAAAGCAGTGGTATCCACAAGACGCAGTACGAAGAAACAATAATTACGAACCATCTGATAACTTCGCACCAAGAAACGACAATAGATTTCAACAAAGAACCGGTTATGGATTCAGAAGAGAATATGGCAATAGCTATAATTCACCCAGGAACGGCAACAACTATTACAGAGGGAATAACGACAACCGGAACGGGTACTGGAGAACCAATAGACCGACAAATTGTCAACATAGAAACCACTATCAACAAGCTGAACAAGAAAAGAGAATACAGATAGAAGAGGTGGAGGTAAGACCACCAAACCCCGATAAACGTTCGAATTGACAGCTAAGCGCCCATGCCAAAGAGATTGACTCACCGACCCAGGACAATTGCAGCACCTTGAACAGAGAAGTAAAAATCTTATTACGAGAAGAGAAGAAGGAAGAAACAAATCCGCAGGGACCAGATGAAAACGAAGACAAGAAAATAACAATATCGTGTTGGAACGAAATTAATTGGGAGAATACTGACGAGGAAGATGAATTACCAGAGGCATGTACAACGAATGTAGGAGGAAAGGACGAAGTAATGAGTATTGCAGAGCTATTTGAGATGGAAACCAGGGAAAGCGAATTCAATGAGGATAATGCGCAGTCGACAGAAGTTGAAAATATGTTACAAGTGGGCACACAACCCAACGTATATAATGAAGGAAGTTATGAAGCGATAATTAGAGCATTTAAATGCGATTATGTGGAAGTAGCGACGAAGAAGGAGAAGATAGACGAGGATGAGGAAAAAGTAGAGGATGTTGAAGAAAGCGCAGATGAAGGAATAATAGAGAAGAGGACATAAAAGAGAGAGAAGTAGCAGTCGAAGCTTATCCTACAGAAAGTTCGAATTCATAAGGGAAATTCCTAAAAAGACTCATGTATGATTCAGTGGAGGATTCGTTGATGCAAGAAGAAGAAGAACAGAACCAACCCTATCAAATTCAACCAACTGTGAAGGCAATGGTAAAGCATATCCCAGTCAATATTGTAATTGATAGTGGAAATGAACTGACTGCGATCTCAGAAAATTTATTCGTGCAGTGTAATGCCAATGAGGAATTGCCAGTTCTGAAAACAAGTAAGATTAAAGTAAAAGGTCCTATTAGAAATAATGCTGCGGAAGTTACGAGACAAACAAGGTTAACTCTTTCGTGTCAAGGTCAAAAGATCGAAGCCAACTTCGTGATTATACCTACACTAACTGTAGATTTGGTTATAGGTGCAGATTTTTTAAATGAGAGACGAGCGATAATAGATATGGGGAAAGGTAGCGTAACATTCGGGAATGTCACACTTCTCTTTGAGCAAAGCTAAAATTAGAAGAATTACCAGTTATAAACAAACAATTAAGAATGACGCGAGATAAAGAGGATGAAGAATTAGAATGGTATGCACAAAAGGGGGAATCGCCTCAGCTCATGTTAGAAGTCCATAAAGAAATCGACGAAAAATTGCAAGAAGTTCAAGGTATTTCGGAACACAGTAAAAGAGAATTAGAGGGTATTTTACGAGATAAAGCAGAGGTATTTTTACCTAAGACTTGCAGTATTAAACACTTTCAGTACAAGTTTGAAGTAAAACAGCACAAACCATTTAGAGTGCCACCCTATACAATCCAATTAAGCTACAGGAATAAAGTATTCCAGGAGATATCTAAAATGTTAGATGACGATATTATTGAACCAGCTACCTCCACATATAACAGCCGGCTCCATATTGTACAAAAACGAAATGGGAGCATCAGGTTAGTGCTTGATTCCAGACGGATCAACACAATCATAATCACTGAGGCAGATCGCCCAGAAAAATTAGAGGAATTGATACAAAACTTCCACGGTGCTAAGATATTTTCATCAATTGATTTACGGAGTAGTTTCTGCCAAATAGAATTGGCCCCACAATGTAGAAAATTTACAGCGTTTATCGTATTCGGTAGATGTTACCAGTTTAAACGATTGCCATTTGGTTTAAACATATCATCAGCAGCGTTTATTAGGGGATTTAATACTATCCTCAGTCCTGAAATTTTACAAAAAATTACTTGTTATGTTGATGATGTGATTATAGCAGAACCCTCTTGGGAACATCACAACGACACATTAAATCAGTTTTTACAGATCATGAAAGAGCATGGGGTCACAGTAAATATAACAAAATCCAAATCTGGAAGGCGAGAGGTCGAATTTCTAGAACACATAATTTCAGAGAAAGGGGTAATGGCCGACCCAGAAAAACTAACGGCAATCAAAGAATTCTGTACTCCATATAATAAGAAAACTCTCAGAGGACTTCTAGGTCTCACCAGATTCTATAAAAAAATTATTTGGATCGACTCTCTCGCAACACCACGCCTATGTGCATTGACTGGAAAAAACACACCATGGGTGTGGGATCAACAAGCCAATGAAGAATTTTTAAAAGTGAAAAACGCACTAACAACAGCACCGATTTTAGCACATCCTGATCTAACACAAAATTTTTGTATGGCCACTGATAGCGCGAAAACAGGTTTAGGAGTTGTTTTAATCTAAGAATACGAACAGGCAGGGCTAAGATCATATAGAACAATTGCATTTGCCAGTCGGGTACTCACAAAAAGCGAGAAAAACTATTCAGTCACGGAGCTGGAAGCATTCGCCATTGTATGGGGCTTTCAACGTTTTCGATACTTCCTATTCGGAAGAAAAACAAGAGTATACACTGACCACAAAGCATTAGAATTTCTGTTATCCGCCAAACTAACTCATGGGAGGTTAGCCAGATGGATGTTAATACTACAAGAATTTGACTTCACTATTACACACATAGCAGGACCAGCGAATGTATTAGCAGATGCTTTATCACGATGTCCACAGGGTGCATCCAACAACATAGGTTTGAAAGCAGCAGAAGACCAGTTTACAATGTACTATATGAAACAAGTACCTTTCGAAAACTACATTACGACAGCATTGAAAAACATAGGCAAAGAACAGGACAAGGATCCCGAAATACTAGGAATCACACACAAGTGGAGAAGTAAGGATTTTCCAGACATTCGACAGCACTATCTCGTAAAAAACAATGTTTTATTTTTTAGACGAAATGTTGCAACGAATGAATGGTTAATTTATATCCCAGATGAACTAATTAATAAGTACGTATGGTATACACATTTAAGTAATGGCCACTTTGGACCAAAGAAATGCTTTTTAAAAATAAAACAAACAAGCCATTTTCCTAATATGGAAAGACGAATTAGAACAGTATTAGTCAAATGCAAAAAAAATGTATGAGGGTTAAACACGTCACTTTCCAAACCAAGCCACCTATGTTTCCAATAATCCTTAAAAGATTAAAACAAATAGCTGCAACAGATTTGATGGGGCCCCTCCCACGCACAAAAATGGTTATATTTTCATATTTGTCGTTTTGGAACTTCTAAATATGTTACCTTGACACCATTAAAACAGGCAACAGATCTTACTATAAGTAAAGCATTTAGACAAGATTTTCTCAGACAAGTACGTCGAGTGGAACGAATAATTTCGGATAATGGCCCACAATACAAATCAGTCCAATGGCAGAACATGTTAAAACAACACAAAATAATACCCATCTACATATCTAAGTACAAACCTAGCGTAAATCCAGCAGAACGATCTATGAAGGACATAGGCACTTTATGCTGATTATATGCGGGCAAAAGACACAACATTTGGGATATATACCTTAAAAATTTTCAAGAAGTAATAAATGAAATGCCACATAGCACTACACTACCACCTCCAGTTACTGTACTTAAAAATATTGAACCCCCAAACATATCCAGAGAAAATGTTAGATTTCCTATTGTACCACGTATACAGCACAAACAAGTCATAGCAACAGCACTCTCCAACATCAGAAAGGCAGCCATTAAAAGATAAGAAAGAGGAGATAGAACAGCAATTAAACGAACATTCTCAGTAGGCCAGAAAGTATTTGTAAAAACACACCATCTCTCCAGCTAACAGAAACATAAAATACATAAGTTTTACGCTGCATACAAAGGACCTGTCATAATTAGCCGAATTGCTCATGATAATGCTGTGGAACTAATGAACCCAAAAACAGGCAAAACCTTAGGACTTCACCATGTGAGCCATATAAAAAAGTTTGAAGATTAATTTTATTACTGGTAAATAATCAGCATAATATTTCAAGATTATGTTGCAGATAAGATCATCAGGAGAAAGAAGAATGAAGAGAGAGGAAGGTGGGAAAAAGAAAGTAGTTTCAATAAAAACAAAAACAAAAATAACACCAATAGTACCAGAGATTAAGGTGAAGGGTTAAAGTGTAGATAGTCTAACAGCATGAAATACTAAAATGCTATACACCATGACACTACACAAAAATAAAAAACGAATTTGAGGATTCTGCTAGACGTTAAGACTCAAAATATCTTAGAATTGTAACATGAAAAGGGCGCTGAAATTTGTAAAGCTTTTAAGAAGGCATAAAACAATGTAGGTACTAGACATATGTTAGATGATTATAAGTAAAACTTTTTGTAAGAACCATTGTAAAAACTCCAGCAAGGACGAGATGCAACGACCCACAAGTTGCAACCTGAGAAGCATCAAGAAAGGAAAGGACGTAATTAGCAAGACACGATTCCTACAAGGCAGAGAGAAGGGAAAGGACAGCGAGACCACCAGAACGCCCTTGTAGCCGAAGTGGGCAGTAAATAAATCTGCTGCCAAGCTCAACCACAGAGTGGCGGAACCCTGCTGGGACAGAACACGGAACCACACAGTGGCGGAACCCTGCAGAGACACGACAGGACACCAAACACCAGAAGGGTCTCCGAATGCCCCGACTCAGCGGAGCGAGCAAAAAACGGCCCGACGAGAAGACCGCTTGGGCAAGCCACCACTGGCAAAAAAATATGAGTAAAAGTCACACTACTGCTATTAAACAGCACGCTGATGCACGAAACAGAAGAAAACTACCACAAATTCAAAATGACACGCCCAAACAATTTATCTAACTGTTACTAAGAGGAGAACTTCAAAGCAACTAGTTATCAATAAATATTTCCATATCCTGCCCAGAGAAGAACCGAGAAGCAAGTAAGAAGCAGAGAAAAAGCAGGAAGAACAGAAGTTGAAGATTCGCAAGATTGAGACCAAGAAAGGAGATGGGTGAAGAATAGACGACATACCTTCCCAAATCCCTATCCTATTGTAAACTAGTCGTCTGCGAAGTATTACAACGAAAAACGACCGCTTTCAGCGACACATAACGATGACTTTTACACATACAAAGCCAGTAAACCACGAGATTCTGCACTCACAGCTCCATTCCATTATGGGACCTCCACAACAGCAACACACACTTGCAAAGCCAACAAGGAACAACGAACGAAGCTGTACATCAAATAATTGGGCACATCCATCTCGCTCAAGTCCATCACCTTCGTGCAAAAAACATTCGCCAACCTCATGCTTAAACATTCATAGGATTGTGTGAATGTGTGAAATCAAATTATGTGATGTAGAAATTGTGCAAAAGAAATGTGTGAAAAACTAAATAAGTTAAGCACACCAGACAGCTAATAAACTACAAAATAACAGTCATTGACTATGGACTTAAGTAAAAAATAGACTATCGACAAAAATAAGTCATTAGTTCTGAAATGGACAGTATATAAAGAACAAAAATAAGGCATAATAAACACTAAAACTATATGCCACTTATTTTCTCCTCATAAAAATAAAAGAATAAATATATTTTACTTATTTTCTCCTTATAAAAACAAAGAATAAAAAATTATCTTGTTGGCTGTTTTCCCTTTTTTTAACATTTGTACCATTTGTTAGGATAATATCTCAATACTTATGTATGTATATTTCTTTGTCAAAGCAGTTCTTGGAAATAATTCTTATTTGTTAGTGTAACAATGTTGAAGTGAGTGTCTAGAAACGAAAACATTCTACTTGTACATGATATTTAGAAAATGTGTTAGGAATAGATTTTACTTAATTACTACATTTATAAAAACAATATTTCTAAGAAAATCGATGTGAAAGACTCCTCACTTTTGATAACAAACTTCTTAAAAAACAAATTTCACAATTTAATAAAGAAAGAAAATAATTAAAAAATAATAATTATAATAGAATAAAAATATTCTTCCCTTGTCAATATAAACATATTTTTGATAATAACGTGGAAGAATATAAAAATATAAATTAGTAATACAAACTAGCATAGAACAGAATAACGTGGCTGAACAGTAGGCAACAAAATTTAGATAACGGAATAATTTTTGACTGACTTAGACAACGATTCACTCATTGCCTAACTTCAGTGCAAAAATTATGTTCGAAGCGTGGTGATATGTAAGGTGTCAGGCAACACCTTCCATGAAAACCCTGACATGATAAGCAAATGCAGTAGTATGTCACGTAGCTCCGAATAAATCGTGACATTAAATTAACCAAAGTAATACGAGTAATGAGTGAGCAAATGGAATACCACAGACTAACACAAGAATGCCTAAATGCATGTCATACCTTCCCGCCGTGAGACAGATGCAGTTCCGAGGGGAGAAACGAGAACAGAAGACGAGAGCAGAACCGTGTTAAGCTAGAAGGCCCTACAATAAGGGACGGACACCCACGTCGCCAGCTAACCGCTAGGACCACCCCCCAGCCTATGTTAAAAGATAGAGCCCTCCAGATGAACAGTATAGATCTTACGATAACACTAAAAGGGCCACCCCAGCCGCAAGTTTTAGCATGAGACTTTTTTGTGTCTCTGTTACGTCAGCACCACCCCCCAGCCCATGTTAAAAGATAGAGCCCTCCAGATGAACAGTGTAGATCTTACGATAACACTAAAAGGACCACACCAGCTGCAAGTTTTAGCGTGAGACTTTTTCGCGTCTCTGTTACATTGCAAACTTTAAAAACATTGCCCCACCACGAAAAGTATAACGTATCTCATTGGATAGACAAAATTTTTGTAGGCAGAGCTTAAGTTTAACATTAAGACCCTGATTGGTCAGATGAAAACACAGCCAGATAGTTTTTTTAAACCAACTTCGGTAAATTGTAGTAAGGAGAAATTAGGAGAGAGTTGCTTCCGAGACGGCGAGGTGAGTGGAGCTGTGCTGTCCGCCACCCCCTGACGAACACCGACAAGGTAATGAACGCACGCGATGCCGCATAACTCAGAACTGCAGAAGTCTCATCTGTTACACCCCCTTTTTGCGTAATACTAGTGCCGATCGTCAATTAAAGCTCATAGTGTTCACATTTGCCACTTGAAGTAAAAATCTGAAACGCGATGATTTTTCTGTTATATAGTAATTGAGGAGCCACATCAGCCACTGTAATTTACGACAAGTTAGATAAGTAATTAAAGATAATTGAGGGTCATTGTAGACCATTTTGATAGTTTTCTCTTTTGTGAAACTTAATTTAAACCTAGATTATAGATGTGATATGGCATAGGTCATCCTTTGATCCATTGTAGAACTTGGAAACCCACTTCGGGAATATTCGTTCACATTTTTGTTGAACGCAGTTGGTTTTTACCATCCTGCATTAAAACATTTCCTTTTATCAATAGTGCAATTTATAAACAATGTTTTGTGAGTAGAATAAAATTTCCAATGGTAAACGTAACTGCTTTTTCGACGTTATTTTACCAGCTAACTAAAAATAGGAAAGCCTTGAACCCCTTCCACTAAATTTAGTTAGTATTAAGATTCTTTTACAGGGAGTGCAGTGGAGCTGACGCTGAAATCATTAAGAATTTGGTTATATCATTGCTGGTCTCACTGAACTCTTCTGAACTCTACATGTCATGTGTGGTCTGACGTCTCCTTACCAGCAACAGGTCCCAGGTTCAATCTAGTCAATTCCCTAAAAAACACGATCAGAGCGTCGTTGCACGAAAGTGGTAGGGAGACACGATATAGAGCAACAGACACCACGCAGAATGTTAGAAGAGATACCAGCCACTAGCCTAGCAGCCGAATTCAGGAAAACTAAGCGAGGAGAACATCTATGGAGTAAGATCGCCACAGATACAAATTCTCCATGGACAACAGTTACTGTCCGGACACTAGGCGACTTAAGGGCTTCTTTTCCTTTAATTTCGAAAGCTTATCGCCGCCGACTAAAGGAGACAAAGTTCCGTGATGCGAAAGAGATTGTGATGATGATCTCAATTAGAAAATATGTCCACCCGGCAGGAATGTGTATTACAATATAACCTATCAATGAACGAATACAGCACTTAGAACTTGTAGTTTTAAGAGAAGGTACCCATAATGTTATTCTCTGGTTTGAACTTGCCAGTGGTTACGACTTGAAAATATTACAAACATAGTAATATTTTCAGAGAAACATGCTCCATGTACCAAGTGAAGTGTACTATATCACAGTGTGAAAGTTCATAGATTAATGCAACCATTTTTACTCATTCTTTTATTTGTTGATATATACCTGCAGCGTACTACTCTGTAACTGCGTATGCGCTGACCGGTTCTGGTCTGTTGCCCCTGACCGCCAACCCGAAAATTTCTGAACGTGAGTGGATATTTTATATTATAGCTGTTAGTAACCACCAAAACCTTCATACTATATAGTAGACATCGAGAAATACGCAGAATAATTGTGTAACGTTACCTTTTTGGTATTAAGGAGATGACTGGCTG
This sequence comes from Schistocerca piceifrons, assembly GCF_021461385.2. Taxonomy (NCBI): domain Eukaryota; kingdom Metazoa; phylum Arthropoda; class Insecta; order Orthoptera; family Acrididae; genus Schistocerca; species Schistocerca piceifrons. Next base: position 399,323,815 of record NC_060143.1, on the reverse strand, counting down.
CCGAAACTAATGTTTATCTTTTGTACAGGGTGTGTAAAAAAGCAGATTAGTCTGGATTTGGCAATGTTGTTGACGGTGGCCGGATCCCCTCCCTCCCACCACCTCTTCCACCCTCCCTCCGCTCAACCTCTCCCCCAATCGTCCTCCCCACCCACTCTGGCGCAGAATTTGTATACCTCATCTGTCTGCGTGTGGTATTACATCATGTGAAAGTGTGAGGACATTTTCAGAATGTTTGCGAATCGTATATGCGAGGCGGGAGTTGGTACTAGACGGATGTTGTCCTAGTCGGCTGTGGGAAACAGCCTAAGAGCCACATCTACTCTGACCGAAACAATGGCCGCCGATGTTAATCGCCGGGCGAGTTTGATCCGTGGCCGAAACTCTTCCCGAATCCCAAAAGTGGTGTGAGAACACGAGCGACTATCCGAGCAAGTACTCTCAACGATTCAACGATGTCATCAGTTACGACAGCAATGGGCACGA